>NC_052243.1:1112500-2526424 GCF_013401445.1 Tripterygium wilfordii | reverse complement strand
GATATTACAGCATTAAAGATGACGAGGATTCTATCTTTTACAGATTTTCTCAGCGAAAAAGAAGAAGATAATTACTTTATATTACTCTCCCCGCAAAAAATACAGTCCTGCCGACCAAGCAGAATATGAACTATCAGAAACCCATTTCAACCATACTGACCTACCATTCTCTCATTTTAAAAAGCCCTAACGAACAGAACAGATAACTATTGCCACGCTTTCTTTATACACAACGAGATGAGCAATATCACACCAATGCCAAAAGCACCCTCCATGTAAAGATATCAAAACCCCAAATTCCTGCTATAACAACTATCGCCGATACCCAATAAACTGAAGTTTTCACCAAATAAAAACCAACTAGCAATTGAAACAAATTCAAAATTTCCTATTTCAGTGTATAATTCGCACGTATTCAACAACAATCAGCCCAATAAAATACCTTCTGTTTAACAATAGGGCTCTTATGCTCGAGTCGCTTCAATATGAACTCCGAGACCTCCTTGACGATGCTAACATGCGAGGATCGCAGAAGCTCGCATATCTCCTCCAGTTTGTAAACAGGAGTCACCTTGTCCTCATCGGAGGTCGCTGTATCGATCATGCGAGATCTCCAATACGATTCTACAGCTCTACGGCTCGAATCCATGACCCCAATCCACCGAAAAAATAAATTATCTTCCCGAACTAATAAGCCCAAATTAAACCCCTCGCGATTCAAAATCGAACTATTCTCCTCAAACAGTACAAAGCCCCCAAAACGGTCGTATCTGATATGTATGATTCGGGTGAATCGGGCCCGTCGAAATAAGTGGACACCGATCGGAGATTCAACAATATGACGTATTTTTGATTCGAATTGCTCCGATTTCAGTGGCTTAGGGCTGATTGCCGAAGGAAAGAACTTTCAACTGCTCGAACAAGAGAGAGAGCTCGGGAATGTGGAGGGGGCAGAGAGAGAAACGTGTTGGGCCTGGCCAACAGACGGGTTTTAGTACCAAAAGACAGGTCAGCAGGAGAGTACTTGAGCGCGCCACGCACGCTAGCTCATGTCCTAAATTGTCTTTTAACAAAAATTATAATAATGATCGGCCGTTGCTTTGTGGGCTCAGCCCAGAAACTAGTACTTGAGCATCAATGGGCCTCAATTGTCACTTCATTGGCTCAAAGGCCACACATAGTGTAAAGGTGGGCCATCGAATCTCAAAAAAAAATAAAAAAATATCATGATCTTATTACAAAATTCAACAAAAATCGAAACTCTATTAAGGAAAAATTCAATTACAATAATTTAGAATACATTAATTATTTACAAAGTGGCAGTTAGAGCGTTCATAGCATCATCTAATTCATCCTCAACTACCATCTCATTCCTGAAGAGCAGCTTAATATATGGAAGAATTTTAGGGACAAGAGGCAAATCTGCTATGTTAACACTCATCATGTCAAACGCAATGCATGTTTTGTGCATGTGGGTATCATCAAATACAGGGATTTTGGGGTATCTTTGGCTGAAATGGGTGAGGATGATGCGATATGCACCAGCAGAGTCTCCAACTTCTATGGCTTCCTTTGTTGTGCTGTGGTTTTTTGCCACAGCCTCCTCCATCATTCCGTCCTCGAACGTCGCCTGCAAATGGCCAGAAACAAGCTAGTCAATCACAAACTATATCTTTCGAAAGTGGGCATGAATATAATTCCCAACATCAGAACCCAAATCAAGATAACAATAACTAGAGGACATGGTGATGTGCAACAAGACAATTACATTAACCTTGCAACACAATTATTAGCTACGGCATAAATGGATTCTCGAACGACAATAACTATACAAAGAAAGTTCAGTTCATTTAACTTGCCTCATGTATAAGAACCGTAGCTCCACGAGATGCCTCTACCAGTTCAGGGCAAGGCCTTGTGTCACCTGAGTACACAATCTTCCATCCTGGTATCACTTTTCCAACACTATTGCTTCTCTCTGACGCCTTCAAGGCAATACCAAATGCCTGAGGACAGTGCACCACCGGGACACTAATCAAAGTCTCCAATCCTGCTTCTGTTAGCACTTCCTTCAATGTCTTCAATAATGGAAATGCCGGGCTATTGTCAACTGCGCTACCAGGTCTCTTCCAATAGCTTTGCATTGGACTACCTCTAGCAAATATAGTAGACTCAATATTCGTTGTTACTCTATTGCTCATTTCCTCTAAATTATCTGGACTTCCTGTAGATAAGCTATCCTTATTTGATTCATTATTTTCCTCAAAAGCTTCCCATGAACCTTTCATGGTGTTTCTACAATCAAGGAACTGCATATCTAGATCTTCAAGTCTTTCATATGCATCCAGATATCTCTTAAGCTGCCGCGGTCCAACAACAAGTAATGGTCTATGAGGCACTCCCTTCAACAAATCACGTCGCAGAGCAAGAATTCTGGCTAAACCCGTGTGGTGATCAGCATGTATATGAGAAATCCAAACGCAACTCAGATTCTTTACAGCATTATCAGCACCTTCCACTCCATATCTATTATTAAGAAACACCAACTATTGTTGTACAGAAGTGAATGACAAAAGCTTGTGATGATAAAAAGGTAAATAAGAAATCATTTATGGCATTACCTTCGTTTTAGTTGTCCCAGCGTTCCTTCCCCACAATCTAAGAGCAAACTCCCTTTCGAGAATAAATTGATATAGACAGAGCTAACATTCCTATACTTAGAAGGCTGGGACGAACCTGTTCCCAGAAGAACAATCTCCAGGTCATCCCTCCTTATGTTTTCCAAACAAGGAGGCTTTGTCTTCTCATCTAGCCACGGTTCTTCAATCATAACTCCATTACCTTCTACCGGATGAATCTCCTCCTTTGTTTCTCGATACTCATGCCATAAATTCCTGATCAGTCGGGCAGCATCAGCAATATCTGGAGTCTCTAAGAGTAGCTCATTGATGACATCTGATGGAGACATCAAACTTGGAATACAAGATCTATCCAATCCAAGATGAGCATAAGGACGCAAAGTGTACTGTTCCAATATTCACAAAGAATGCCGGCATTAAACACAGATATGGAACAAAAAAAAATATAGATGGCCATACTGTGGAATAGAGCATATATGGACGGGTTGTGTTAGGCAAAGAAAAAGAAATAGTAAGAAGGAACAAAATAAACATTGTTGTTTTGCTGAGGAGAAGAAACCGACAGCATTTGGTTAAGAAAGGGGGAAAAGATGGAACCACACTCTAAAACAAGGTTCGGGAATCAACCACATATAAGACATTACCTTCAAGAGATTTTCAGCAGAAATGCTTTCACATAGCTTTGCAACAGGAGCCTGAAAAAAAAATCAAAAATGAAAATGTCAATCATTCTTACAGAATTTCACAACTACTATCAACTTTGAAGAAGATAATTTGCCCTATTAAGATGTCAGGACAAACCTCACTCTGAATAACAGAATCTGATGACGACTTTTCAAAATGTTGAAGAGACCAAAATCCTGGGGCTGGAAAGAACTGAGGACACATGTAATTAAGTCGTGCTGCTATTCTAGCACTCGATTTCAAAATGGGAATTTCCACATTCTTCCTGCAAACAGTGTTAGTACCCAGCATCGATCATCAACTGGAGTCTGCAACTACTATCAGAAAGAGAAAGATGTGAAGAGCAGTGATTTACATTTCATGTCCAGCGATAATATGCTCTGCCGAGCCAAGTTTCTTCATCCACTTCTGATAAAGAGGACTTCTCACAATAGAGGTAGGACTTAAATGAATGACACAGTTCACAGTCTTTGTAGTCTCTGTTCCATTAGATGAGGAATCGGCATAATAATTATTGAGGGACCGTGTGGATAATAATTCCTGTACATGAGATTCTGTTGGGCAGTCGACAAGTAATACGATAGGACCAGGAACAGAAGAATCCATCACATCACTTGGATGAACCTAAGATAATTCAATGCAAATAGAACCATGTAAGATACCCATGGGAGGGAAGAAACATTAAATAAACCAGAAGTACAGGAGAAATAAAACTTCCCCTAGTTTTGTCATCTATAACCCACCATGGTATCATGCCGATCTGACTTCACTGAATTACCAAGTTGTAGTTCTCTATACTTTGGACCAGGTTTCAAACCAAGGGCCTTAGCTTTAACCGGATCAAATTTCCCCATAATTTCCGGCAATTCACAAACATATACGACAGACATATCAACAGGCTTTTTTGCAGACCCTTGTGAGGAACTTGGTTGCAGGAGAAATGCTGATATCTTGACAACCTCATCTTTCACAAGAACAATGGGGTCCACAAACTTACTTGTATTAGGCAAAGCCGCAGCCTCAGAAGAAGAAGTAGAACCAGAACTACTCGTATGAACCATGGCAGCATGTGGGATAAAACACTTCATCGCATCAACTAAATACTTTAATTCAGATGGACCCCATACATTGACCTTCAAAGTATCATCAACCAAAGTTAAACAAACATGTGATGCATATGCCTTGAATTTAAGTCGAAAATCAATATATGAGAAAGGCAGAGACATGAAAATGATTCAATACTCACAGACATTCCCTGTTCTCCAATGCCAGCCAGAGTCAAAAGCAAACCTGAAATGTTTACTCAAAAGTGAGTACCTGAGCACTGTTAGAACAAGAACTATAGTTAATAACTTAACAACATCCTAGGATATTTGTTGCAGAGCAAACCTGGAAGTCCACCCGCTGTCTCTGAGCAGACACGAGAGAGAAATATATAATCAATCTGAAGAAGCAAATCAATGAATCAAGATTCTTCCTACATCATTTAAACTCGCAAAGTGGACACAACCAAAAGCTCAAAACACAAAAAGAGGGAAAAGGGATTTTTCTCGGGATCAATACCTTCGATAACTTAATTTTATGCTCTGTGCAGAATCGTTGTAGTCCCTGCAATGAAGGAAAATTGTATTGGTGATGATGAAGTGCTTCAGAACCATCACATCATTAAATGTTATGATAGACCTTTTAGTAATTTGTACAAGAGAAGGGTAAGAAAAAGGTGTGACATGTGGTTGTTAAGCAGCAGTCCACTTGTAGCTTTTCTACTAGGATAGTGTTTTCTGTAGTTAAGGTGATTTTGGGGGCAGAAGGGAGGCTGTCTGGGAAATTAGGTCAAAAGGAATGGGAGGTCCTAAGCTTCTTGAAAGCTAGGTTATCATTATCCTGTTCCATTTTCTTTAAACCAGTTTATTCTATCTCAATATATCAGTTTGTTCACATATATTGTCTCAGAGGTACATCTGTGACAGTTTGATCTTATCATGTTATAATCACGTATTCTTGAAAGCAAATACTCCTGAACTTGCCCTGCTCACTCAGTGCACGAAACAGGACCAGTTAAATGTTATCAGGGAGAAAATCATAGAAAATATAGGAATGAGCAGATTCAGTGAAAAACACAGTTGCATGAACCCATCTAAAATCCCCAGTTTCTATAATCCCATACTTCAAATCCGACAATCAACAAAGCAACTCATATCCCTGGATAAATGTGGTCTATGTAGATGGAATAGAGTGGTAGCAAAATTCGGCTTTCAACTCTACCACTCATTTTGCCAAAAAAAAAACCCTACTCATATTTATTATTGAAACATGAATGTATAATACTCAAACAGCGATGCCAACAGTTTTTTCCAATTTCCCCATTCCACCGCTCTAGGCAAAGAAAGGGCATCTAGTTCCCACTTTTTATAGTCAAGAAATTTTCCTATAACAATGTTCGATAACTTTTATTTAGACATACACATAATTGTACAACTAGACCCACATATTAGTCTAAACACATATTAGGCATATGAGTGTGCAAGAACAATTGAGGTGCATATATGCAAAGAAGCAGACGCAAACATACACACATATGCCTCCAGCTATCAAATATGTTAAACTTTGACAATTCTTTAAAATTCAACTATTTTAAGAAACCAAGTTATTGGAAGGATGGATTATAATTTACAATTCCTTTAAAATTCAGACTATATGAATTATCAGAATGCTTTATAGAAGTTACTCTTATTCTTAATGCGAAAACTATAAACAAATTTAACACTTAAACGCAAATAAAGCTTCAAAATATCAAATTTTACCAGCACATATAACGATGAAATAATTTATATAAATGTATTGATAGGGCAAATGTATCTCAATCACAAAACATACTTTTGAAAGCCACTAATGGGTAATTACAGGATAGAAGCAAATGGTGTACTGTGTACGTCAAAAGATGTGAGAGAGGACCCACTACTAGAGGGGAGATTAGGAAAGAATGGGTTAGGAATGGGAGAAAAGGAGATATTTTGGGGGTGCGACTCTAAGAGTATCATTATCAACTTATTTACGAAGATAAGAAAATGAATTTTTTGTTTTTGTGTATGTTTGTGTTAAGTGTAAATAATGGAGAAGTCTCTTGGGATCTTTAATTCAATCGGGAACATTATTTTCTCTATTCAATTTATTTGCACTAGTTTGAGATTTAATTCACCAACATAATTTTACCATATTGAACAGAAATCGCCACCCTCCAATTACCTCTCCAGCATTAAAAATAAACCTTTGCTTGTCAAAGAAGAGCAGGACTGAAGGCGATGTATCCTGAGTATCCAATCCAGTCCCTAAAATCTGTTTAAGAAATTAGAAACGTAGTCAATGTAACTCACTTCTAATTACATTCTGATCATACACAAAGCAAATTTTGTTTTAAAACGGCAGAAAAAGAAAATACAGTGCAATTTCCGAGGAAAGCACAAGGCAGACACGTTCTAAATAGATCCTGCAAAATGAACTTAGACACGGCTGTGATAACTGACAACTCATATAAACAACAATCAGCATGCCGAAAATTTAGGCCATTCGCCAGTTCTACCCCTTTAAATGTGAGGGAAAAAATTTGTATTTCAAACTATAAGTTTGATAATCACCATCATCCATCCCTCAGTTTCATTTTTTAATCCTCTAGACACCAGCAGATGCAATTTATAGATAACAAAATAATGAAAATCCGCAAGTCCGAAAAACAAGGTATACATATAACTCAGTCTTCCAGATTTACCCGCTATCCATGGTTCCAAGAAACCACAAAGACCCAATTCTCTCTAACCTAAAATTGCAGAGAACCCACAAGCCAATTAGACAGATATAATTTGACTGTTTAGAAACATGCCTTGAACCAACAGGTACGAAAAAATCCATTGCCCAATCGATTTAAAGAGAAAGAAACCATAGCTGCAAATGCCAGCTTAAATAGAGGATAGCTCACTTCTCTAATTGCATATCTTAAAAATAGACAAAGCAAAGCCAATTAACATTAAAGTGCAACTCAATATTCCAAAAGCTAATATAATGGTCAATGCATTCACTTCATCAATCTACCCCATCTGACAAAACACACCCAAATTCAAAAAGAATGCAAATTTAAGTGGACCTCACCTGCACATAGGCTATGGTATTGACAGGATTGAGCTTGCGCTCTTTATGCTGCAGATTCCTCTTGGATTTATCACTCTTGTCTCCTCCCTCGGCCTTTCTTTTATTAAACGCCAAGGACTGAGTTTCATCCATTAGGAGCCCTTTGTCCCTGTTTCCGTATCTACTCCTGTCCTCCTTGAATGTACTGCTGCTCCTCTTTCTGATATTGGAGGACTGACGAGCGGCGGCGTGGCGTCGTTGTGAGAAGCAAGAAGAGATGGAGGTGAAGAAAGAGAAAGATTTGGTTCTGCCCAGAGAAAGAGAGGGTTTCAGTGGAGCGAGGAGTGGAGAAGCGGAGAAGAAGAGGCGCAGAGGAGTACCGATTTGGGGCATCTGCGTTTGAATTGGGCGTTGTGTTTGGTATTTATGTAGAAAAATATGCAGTCAAGGTCTTAAAAGGTTTATGGAGAAGGGATGGAAGAAGCGCCGCCTCCCTCGTTTATTTCCGGTGACTGCGTCCACGACCGTTTAATATGATGAACGGACCATGTTTTGTTAATAACTTAATTTATGGCTAATATATGCAAAAGCAAAATTAGGGAAACCTAGGCCTTATTATTATACCAAATAAATTTAATTTTCAAAAAAAATCAATTACTAAATTATTTACAACATTATAAAGCCAAATATTTTTATTTTTTTAATCTACCACGACTACAATTTAGACATGGAACCAAATAAAAAAAATTAAAATCTTAAGAAATATTAAACTACAATTTTATTATTGTAAATATAATATTCTAATATCTTTTAATAGTATTTTAAGAAAAAACAATAATAATTTATTCGAACTACTTTACTCTAAATTTAATACCAATATATTTGATTCAAAAAAGAGGTGGAGTTGATGTTCATCAAAAACAAATTGTTATGAAACTGCACCGATACTATATTATAGTATAGTTATACTATACTTTCTCTAGAAGGACTATAGGAGGGAGGAGAGTGTGCCAGCTACCAACATCAATCTGTTATTGTTTTGGGCTAAACCCATACCAACAACGGCCCAAGGCCCACCCTCTTTTAGAACCGGCTAAGCATGGGCCCAAATACCATAAAGGCCCATATTCTAGTCCACATTGTTTCGCACATTCGCCTATGTCTGAGGCTGATGGGCTAAACAGATAAGATGAAAAAGAAGCACCACACACCATGACCCTAATCCAATGCCAATGCGCACACAAACACAAATACAAATACAAATATCCTCCACTCCACAACACAAAACCTGTTGAAATATCAAAAAGAATGAACACTCTCCCACTTAACCCTTCAAACCCAATTTCCCTCTCAATCCCATACAAATTCAATCACACCACCAAAGCACGGAATACCAATCTAAAGTTTGGCTTCTCTAGAGGAAGGATTAGAGCTGTTGGCACACTCCCTGACAGTACTGAAGACCAGGCCAAGGACCCTCAAGAAACTCCACATGTAGATTTTGCTTTTGTTCATGTAAGTAATAGTAACATTAACATATATAATACATATATAATAGCTCATAATTACATAAAATTCTCTCTCTTTTGTTTTGGGTATTAGATCAATTGAAGTTTGCTGTATTTTTCTTAGTCTGTGTTGCTTCCAGATGGAACATTGGATGTTCATTACCGCAAAGCATGTGGTGGTCAAATGCTTAGGAATATAATGTTGGATTCTAACATTGATTTGTATGGACCATATGTATGTAAGCTTTCATTTCAATCTATATATACATATATATATATATATATATATTCTTAATTTATATGCAGATAGCTAGTGCTTATAAGTTAATTAACATGAATTTATTATAAGGCATACAATGCATGTTGGCTAAATTTCAGGCTAGGCCTTTATCAAATTGTGTGGGAGGAGGGATTTGTGGCACTTGCTTGGTGGAGGTAAGCTATATAGTCTTCTTTAGTTTTCAATTAAACAACAATATATGTATTATATAGTTTTCAATTATATATATATGTATTGTATATAATTCATTGGTCTGTACTAAGCAATGAATCTTTAATTTATTGTATTGCTAGGTAGTAGAGGGGAAGGAGCTACTTAGTCCTCGTAATGAGATAGAGAAGGAAAAGCTAAAGAAGGTATGTCATTTATTATGATCTTGATAATGCCCATTATTAACCTCCATTTATGTAGTATTCTGCTTGAGTGGGCGGGGCCACTTCTCTGTCGTGTCAAGTTTGGCGGAGCAGGGTGAGCTATTGAGTGACTAAACGACTCAGTGCTCTAAATCACACATCGTCCATGGAAAGGATTGAACTGTAAAATATAATATGCAAAATTTATTAATTAGTAACAAGCGTTGTTTTAAGGCTCAAACTAAACTAATATGTACTGGTGTTGGACCTAGAAAAATAAAGTCGTGCGAGCCAATATGATTTGTCTCAAAACAAAGTGTTATTAGTGCGGAGGGATGATCTGTTGCAATTTAATTAATTTGGTTATATTTATTGTAGTCCCCAAGTGTTTTTAATTGAGAGGGCTAATATATATATTCACATTCATTATTATTCACATGGATGCAGAAGCCTAAAACATTCAGACTGGCTTGCCAAACCACAGTTGGTGATCCAAATACCACAGGCCTGGTTTGTAATTCTATCATTTTCCCCATTTTTACTGCTTAATTAATTAAGACTAGCTAATTTAATTAGAGAGAAAAAAAAATCTTCTTTGAAAGTGAATATTTAAAGGTTTGGTATTTGAAATTAATTAGGTATTTTATGTATGCTAAAAGAATTGATCCTCTTTGTATTGAAATGCAGGTTGTCATCCAACAACTCCCTGAATGGAAAGGACATGAATGGTATGATCAAAAAGTTTTGCCTTCAGAGTTGGACTTGGACCAACAATAAGTAATAAGTAGGTATATTATATTTATGTATATTTTCTTGTAATCATAAAGAGTTTATAATTAAATGTAACATTTTTTTGAGTTAATGAATTGGGATGGAAAGCATTTTTGTCTTGGAATCTGCACCAACTACCTTTGGAATGTGCATTGGATCCAATAGGCATAATAGCCTCACAAACCCCACAAAATAGCTTAAGAAGAAAAGGAATCTCTCAAGACTTGTAAAAATATCATATCGTTTGTGTTAACCTAAGCAATGTGGTCTATAAAAAAAAATCTCACTTCCTCTTTTAAACGAGATATTTTCTTTGAGTTTAAATATCAAGCGTGATGACATCGTGCATGTTCGATGTATCTATGAGAATCGGTAAATTCAAAAGTGGACAATATTGTTGGTGTGAATGAGTTGAGATTTTTGACAAGGTATTGAAACAAAGTCTCAATTAAGTTGGAAGTGATCTCTATCTATCCACCCGTTGGGTTGGGTATAATCTAACCGAGTGACTTATAAGCAAAACTGATCATATCCTCTCATGTTAACGACACGTTTTCTAAGCCTAAATATCATCGACAACAACCCATAAAGAATAAAGTTATGAGGGTAAACCGATGTATCCTCAGTAAATCAGTTCCCAAAGAGGACACATCAATATTATTGTTGATGTGTTTAGACTCATAATTTCAATAGAATCTCTTAATTTATTGGATTAGATTTTACGAGTCTATTATGTATATAATCATTTGATTAGATAAGTGTTATTTTACATGCAATTATTCACAATTGTCCAAACCATATAATGGTATTGGGGTACTCTTGGTCCACAACATGAATTATTGTTTCCTCCCAAACCCAAAGACAGGATGATAACAACAAAGGACACAAAGAAAAGGCACAATAATAAAGAGTGGAGCCACTTAACACCATCATTCACCATTGCCAATCTCTTCAACAAAACAAGAAAATTACATGACCACAACCATCACCACCACCACCGCCAAAGCTTTACAACAACAGAACCAAAAGGATAAAATTTTTAAAAAAAAATAACATCCAAAGAAAACTAAGGAATAGAGAAAAGAAAGAAGAGCCAAAACTGCTTCTCTTTCTTTTATTACAAAGATAAAAGACGGATCAAACTAGATTAGAAATCACTGGATAGTGGTGCATGATCGGATTGCATGTACAGGTTTCCATAGATAAGCCCAGCCAAACCACCGCCAATGAGAGGCCCAACCCAATAGATCCAGTTGTCATGGAAGTCACCGCTAGCAACGGCCGGGCCAAATGATCGGGCTGGGTTCATGGATCCACCTGAGAATGGGCCTGCAGCCAAGATGTTGGCACCCACAATGAAACCAATAGCTATTGGTGCAATTGTGCCCAGTGAGCCCTTCTTTGGGTCAGCTGCTGTTGCGTAGACTGTATACACCAATGCAAATGTGATTATGATCTCCATCACAACTCCCTCAACTGCTCCTACTCCTGCGGATAAGCTGTGCGTAGGAATAGCCTACACAATCAAAAGCAAAAACAAATTCGATTCAAATTATATGCACAAGTTTAAGCTAGCCCGAATTGTGGAGAGACGGTTTCTATGATTTGAACAGGTGACATCTTGTCAAGAATAAAATTCACGTTGGTCTGGCATAACCCAATTGAGTGGTTTATATGTGTAGTTTTTGATTGATCTTACCAAGCCGCCGGTGACGAATTTGAGGAGGAAGCAAGCGACGATGGAGCCAAGAAGCTGAGCGATCCAATAGAAGATACCAGAAAGGATGGTAATTTGGCCACCAAGAGCCAAACCAAATGTGACAGCAGGGTTAACATGGCCACCAGAGATGTTAGCACCCACAGAGACTGCGACAAATAGAGCAAAACCATGGCAAACAGCGATCGCTACCAGCCCCGCTGGATCCAGTGCTGCATTTCCTGTCAACTTATCTGTCCAGATCAGGAAAAAAAATAAATCAAGAGTAAGTACACATAATTAAACAATTTTAAGTAGTTATATGTGAGTGAGGGAGGGAGGATAAGGAACTAACTGTAAGCAATAGCAGAGCCAACACCAGCAAAAACAAAGAGCAAGGTAGAGATAAACTCAGCAAGATAGGCCCTTATAGACCCTAAACTGAAAGAGTCATCGAAGCGACCAAAGGCTATGGCCATTTTTAGATAAGAAGAAGAGAAGATAAGATCAGAACTGGATCAGAGAATTCAAGGTAGCAGAAAAGGGTTTGTTGGGTCATGTATATATACTACAAACACACAAGACATAATTATAAAAAGGGTTTTAATTAAAAAGAGAGTATAAAAATTAAATTAAATTAAATGGTGTCATGACTCATGAGCTTCACATGATATTTAATAAATATTGTTATATCAGCATATAACCAATCAGGTTTTTTGGTCTGTCTTAGCTGTCACTCACATGCTTTTATTTATTAGAAGTGTCTACACACTCATAAATGATAATTCCATATGAGTAAGGTTGCCAACTATGAATTGACTCTCTTCTATTTTATTTTTTGTGTGTTGGAGGGAGAGAGAGAGAAAGAGAGGTGGGTGATGGGGGTCATGTCATGGATGAGAGAAATCATGATAAAAGGAAAAAACAAAACATGGTGATGGAGGCAAGAGTAGGTTTGGTCCACAAAGTGCACCGACCATGCTCAAGAACGCATAGCTATGCAAGATTTTTTTTGAAAAAGGATGTGTGGATAAGAATCGAGCAATGTTAATTTAAAGTTTGAATTGCACGTTGTTTGTCTGTGTGTTAGGCTTGGAATTGTGTACAGGAGGGAATGGACGGCTAACGGAGAGGTGGGTGAGTAGAGTAGAGGGGAATCTTCATGTACTTTTGGCCTGCTAATTATTGTCTTAATAGGTGATTATTGGGGTTGCAGCATGATTGTGTCTTTGTTAATCATTTTGAAAATTGTCTTCTTTTTGCAATGGATCTCACAGTAATGGAGCATTTTATGGTAAGATTTGAAAGGTTCAAAAGGAATGAAGTAATGAACTAACATAACAAAATCATTATCTATTTAGTACTGACAAAGTTGTGATTACTGATTACTTGCAACACTGAAATCTACTAAGATCACAAGACAAAGAAATCTAGTTTAGTTGGGTGATAAATTCCCTCAGTAATCAAGCTCAGCAGCACCTGCTGCCATCAACAACCAACTTAAGGAAAGCCAGAGCAGTTTTCACCTAAAGCTACATTTCTTACCATCATATACCTGTCACACTTTTCGGAGTATCGTTTAATAAAGTGAGGGGCAAAGGTGGGAGGGAACCATAGACTACTATTAGTAAAAGGAATTGAAGGGCAAAACTGTTGACATCAAGAACCTTAGACTAGAGTATCTGGTATCTGGTAGCCACACAGCTCTGCAACCATAACACATGCAGTGCCATGACCATGGCTGACAAGAAACTGGATGCACTGAAATGATAACTGTTTAGAAACTATATATGCAAAGCCACAGGGAACGGTAAGCATAAATAAGTACATGTTGATTTCTTTCCTACAGGAGAAAATAGGACTGAGAGTCCCAATCCAAGTTAATCAGTCTACTTGCATGTTTTCAGGAAATGGTATTGATGCACAGCAGTGATAATATCCGCTCTCATCAAACACAAACCTTTGTGAAAGATGAGCTTCACGGATAAGATACTCCCCCCATTCCTCAGTTCCAAACTGCTTGAAAATGCCTCGTGCATCAAAGGAATCAAACTTTTTATTTCGGTTCTTCCTGAAACATTCGGTTCCATTAGTTAGCCATCACATTTATAAGGAGAGAGGAGGAAATAATAGAGAAAACAGTGAAAGATTCGAAAGATTCATAAGCATCAAGAAGCATGGATAGAAGGAAGTGCAAAGAAAGACATCAGTACCCTTTCCTATGCCTGGCATTCATAACGGTAGCATGCAACTGCAATACAAGGAGACAAAACCTTGTCGTTAGCATTTTGAAATACCACAATCTAATGGAAGCACAACGTATACAAAATAAAAAACACAAATGAAGCAAAATCTTGTCAGTAGGTCAATTCTGAGTATCACTACATTATTTATGAACAATAACAATGGTAGACAAGATTTTTTCTCTAGAGCCAAGTCAATCACTCTTTTCTTTTATTTTTCCCTGATCTAGGACATAAGCTCATAGGATGTCATTAGTTTGTAATGAACGGAACAAACCAAGAGATTCATGTGGCTGATCCCAATCTTACTAAAATTACAAAATGCTCATAGGGGCTAGTACTTGAATGAAGATTTTAACTTCCCCTTTGTTTTATGGGGTTGAACACTCAGGAAGTCAGGATACACTCAATTAACATTTTCTACAATGCATTAGATCAAAATAACATATTTGGTTTGCATAACTATCATATACAGACAGATCCAAAGGGCACTGATGTAACTCTGAGCCACACAACAAATAACAATATGTCAATAACCCTATTAGCGCATCAGAAGACTCGCTTTTATAAGAAACATCAAAATAAGGGCCTGTCAAGATCATCTGCTGTACCTTCAACTTCGGTTTAGAGACTTTCTCCAAAACAAGGCCGGCCTCAACAAAAGCATCAATAATGACTTCTAAGAAAGCTCAAGAAAATCAAGAGTCCATTCAAGATTTTAGAGAAAAAAAAAACTTGGGCAGGCAGCATTGTTTTTCCTCTTTCCTTTTTTACTTGTGTATTCCCAAGCACAAGAAAGAATAAGGCAAAGAGTATTAATACTCAGGTAATAAGGATACGACAGGCACGCATAAGTCGGTCCTCATTGCCAATTTCTTCCACAGGTGCATAAAGTACACGTGCTTTTGCCAAAGAGCCCCTCATGCAATCCTACAAGAAAATAAAGAAGTGGGCCACACCAAAATAATGATAAGATACAAAAGCATCCCAGTTGACCAATGATGCTAACTCTACATCGTCTTTAAGCAGCTACGAGCAATACCACGACATGTGCAGATACACCACTTCACATGTATCCAAACACAAAAGAAAAAATTGAACTCAAAAGGTCAAGTAATTTAAGATCCAAGAGAAGGAAGCTAAAGTTTACAATGACACAACACTAAACCTTCTACGATCAAAATTCCGATCCAAATGTAAGCCTCGTTTGTCACCCTTTAGAAATTAAGCTGTGTTCTACTTAAATACATCCTTCACAAAGATACAAGGAATCTGTCTTTTATTTTCTTCCCTACATAGCTTGAGGTTCAAAAGGAAATTGCTCAAATTTTAAACTAACCAAGATGAGGAGAAACAGGCATATTTTACTTACCAGACCCTTAAGCCTAACAAAAACAGGCCGATTATCCAATGCATCCTTCGCCTTTGAGGAGACACTCTGAAACCAACCAAAAAATTCTTCAATAAGCTGCATTACCCTCAGCAGATGCCCATCATATTTAATAAATATACCTTCAAAACCTCAGCTGCTGCATCAACCCGGTCCTTGTTCCACAGCTTCAACATGAGCACGGTTAAGTGAAAAGTTCTTGGTTGAATGAATATGGATTTGTCGATACCCAAATCTGTCGGCTTACCAGTGATTCTCCCTAGAGTAAAAGAAGAAAGGAAAAAGTGCTTAACAGCTAAGCAAAGTACAAATAAATAAGGTTTAGCAAATCTGAATGAACATACACTTTCAGTTACTACTAGTAATTTTCCTTTTCAAACCAATATTAACTTGTAAATTCGTAACGCAAACTCATTGTTGGGACAACAATAAACACCTACCCTAGAGCTTCAAGTTTATAAGTTTATTGCAACACATAAACTAGCATCCAAGACAATGGCTAGTGAAAATGGCAACTGACCAATTTCAGTGGTACCATCATGCGATCTAAAGAATTGAAATAGACAGCCTTGTTAAGCATTACCAGTTACAGAAGACTTTGATGCTTTAGGTAGGTAACTAACAAAAGGTATGCTAGTTAGATCCACTTTAACATGCTCATGATCACTTTGAACTTTAAGTTCAACCGCAACATCAGGTCTTTTATCTAGTTGTTGTCCTTCATTTTCATTGTCAGAAGTAACTTCATCAGAATCAGTGTCATGATTCCCATCTAGGCAATCATTGCTGTTTCCAAGTACGATATTCTGAAAACTGAGAAGCTTATCAACCAACTCAGGGTGTATTGCCAATGGAAGAGAGACAAAGTGAGAGTAATCCAGATTGGGGCTCTTGACTGCCTGCGATTAGTTTGAAAAAAGATGTATACAAAGTAAACCAACAGAAGAAAATACATGAAGAAAAACCATCCAGCAAAAAAATCTCAGCAGCTATTGCAAAAACTAAAACTCAAAGCATCATTCTTCGAAGTGGGATAAGCAACAACCAGATTTTTACAGAATCAGACCATGCCTGACTTCATAACTAATTCATCCTCTCATCCAAATGGAAAAAGTCCTGATGTTATAGAAAGCAGAAACAATACCCAACAATATCACACATAATTAATAAAATTTCACTAAACCACAATGACTAGTGAGTAACCTCATCAATTATAGCTTGTATCTTTTCTGAAGCTCTAGTCACACCCTCTATTGAGATGCCCTCAATGGCTGAAACAAATAAGCACATGAAAGTTACAAAAAAGAGCTGGACAATGGATGCAATAAACTGGATCAGATCAACTATTGAGAATGAAAAACTATCAATTTGATGGCCAATAACTCATCAAAAAAGGTCACGCTGGAAATATGAAGGAAAAGAAACAGCAATCAACTAGAAAAACAACAAATTCATCATAAGAAATACATATATCCAAGGTTGAGAGAGAGAGAGAGAGAGAGAGAGAGAGACGCGGGGGAGCCAAGAAAAATTCATAGCTGAAAATTTTGACAAAAAAAAAGTGAGTGAAGCTTACTAACAAAGTTGTCCTTTTTCGATGATGGGAAGATGATCTTAACTCCCATATCCGCTTCAATTTCCCTCTGTGTAGACCCCCTATGGGATAAAAAATTAGTGAGCCAACATCTAACATATGTTCAAAGAAATCACACACCGAATTTCATACCCTTTTCCCTTAATAAATCGAATAAGAGACGCTCCCACCTGTATGTCAAAGACACGAAAAGTGAAATAAAACAACAAAGCGAGTCAAGGGGGCGAGATACCCAGCGAGCTTTAAAAATTAAAACAGATACGAGACCTATGCATACCCAAATTAAAGGATGCTAACTACAATATAAGGGCATTTGAAAATCAGAGGAAAAACAAAGTAATTGAAGCAATAAATAATAATATGACTGATTCTTGCACTTGGGCATAGAGTTTGGAAAGCTGGAAATATTACTACAGAGCTACTAAATTACTCCATAAAAAAGACAAATCAAAGTCGAATCCATAAGGAATGACTATGAGTCTCTGACTGATGCAATCAAGTTTTAGCATTGGATTTCAGAAAAAGCTGGTACAAACATAAAATGATCTGCTGATGTCAAATTGTCAGATATCCACAAAAGACAAGTAGCTGCAGTTTCCTTATATATAAAAAACATCACCTTAAGTGTGAGTGTTGCTATTTGTAACCAATACGTTAAGCTAGCAGAGAAGCAAGTTAATAACAACACCATCGTAGCAACTGCACTAAGTGGCTGACATTTGGAACAGCCCACTTTGCGAATTGGCATTCTTGAGAATGATAGAACTAACAAGTAACAACAAGAGCCTAAGGGTAATAATAAATCCAATTTACCAATCATCAAGATCTTTTTGGTACTTGCTCAGATCTCGAAATGGCATGAAAAGTCTGTTTTTATAGTGAGAAAAAGCACTCATCAGCAGAGGAAAGGAAAAGTCGCATATGATGGATAAGATCTATTAGGGAATGTTTTTCAACAAATATCCCGCTCTTCGATATTAATACAACTCATTTTTGGCTCAAAGTTAAGCTGTCATTACACTGTGAAAAACAATATTATGGCCTTTTCATAGAGCTCACACACATATTTATCAAACGAAAACCATTGTGAAATATACCTGACAAAAGCATCTGCATAATTTTGAAATTTCAACAAACAACATGTTACCTCAACCAAAAGTGTATGCATATCAGCAGAAAGTATGGGCACTCCTTCCGAAGGTCCAACTTCAGTATTACCCTGCAGGGAGCCAGAACTGAGAGTTGAACTGGCTATTTCTTTTATAGTTTCAGTGACATCTATGGCATTAGGAGCCTTTGAAAGGTTGCTTGAAGTGCTACATTGGACTTCTTGATATTGATTTCCATATTCCGACTCAACAGTAACATCTTTAACCAAGGATCCTACAGATTGTACATAAGAAAATTGATAAGAAACATCAAAACTCGATGTGACGAGACACAACCAGAGATTCTATCCCTAAGAAAAAGTTGACAAATATAACAAAATTCTCCTGACCTTACTGGTTATCATATATAGTATACATGAAGGCTATAAGGGCGCGACAATCTAGTTGACACCATATCAAGTGACAATATACAAGACAAAATTATGGTTTATAGATAATATAGATCTTTGCATGAACCGAAAGACTGATAAATATCTTTCAGAAACCAATGCGCTATACTATCTCAAAAACTTCACAATTATAATTAAGCCAACATCACATCCTACATGATTGAAGAGCTTTTCCTTTCTTGCATATTTTTCCCTGTTTCTCTTAAAGAAAATTTAAAAGAAAAGAGAAACAACAATTATTGGTCTATTGCCACTAGTCCATAAAGAATTACCTCGTTTCTACAGTTTATGCTTTGTTGTAATACATTGTTCCTTTAAAGTTTAAACATGGAGATCATTATGTAAATAGTACAAAAATACTCCCACACAAATTCAACAATGCTGCAAATGTGAACAAGTAATAGCCAACAATCAAGTGAGCCCTGCTCGAAAAAAGAAAACAGACCTTCAACAGAATTGGCTTGCGTAGATATTGGTCTCCATACAGGATTAACTGTTTTCCGTTTTCTGTTTCTGTCCAGAGCACCTACCTTGTCTTTTGCACCACCCATCCTCTGACCAGAGCTCAAAGTGTGAACTGAGCAGATTCTCTGTCACATAGACGTTATACAAATTAAGCCAGAAAATATCTTACTCAATTCACACTTAAAATGTAGTAAAACCAAAGATCTTCCTATATCAGTTAAATCATGACTTAAAGCAAAATCTCAATGGTAGGCTTTGGCAGAAAACAACCATTTTTATTTTTCTCCAACTGATATTAAGGTAAAAGGCAAAACCTTCGAGGGGTTGCATGCAGCATGCGACATGGGCAAAAGTTCATCAACCATTTTTTATGCAAACTTATTATAATTCCACAATCAAATATAAAAGTAAAAGGCAATCCTCAAACTCTCCAAATACCCAAAATTGGCAATTAGAATCATCTATAGGTACAAGCGCAAAACCTGAACTGGTTTTGCATACGTATTGGTAAAATTTATAACTCGATTGATCCTGCAGAAACAATAAATGAAATTCAGTGATCAAACCTGCGGATACAATCAAAGAATGGCAAAAAAATTTGATGTTTTGGTGCTGAGAACAAATTACTATCTCTATCTGTGATTTCACATTCAAAGAACTCTCTAACAAAAAAAAACTGATATTGCTACTAAAATCAAATGAGCACGTAAATCAATTTCATAGGCTATTAACGTTCACAACTTACAATTTTTCCTAGTCGGTGAAAGAACGATGACAAGAAAGGAAGAAAAAAGTGGAGGTGGAGCGTTTAGAAAGCTCACCTGAGGAGGCAGAGAGACCTGGAAGCAATCATCGTTCGACTGAAGACGGTTTGATTTTTCTCGCTTTGTTTCTTTCGCACGTGCGTGTCAACAGCCTCAACACGGAGGAACGACGATTTTTTTAAGTTTTATTTTGTGGGGTTAGACATGTAAAAGGCCACTCTTGAACCACTAGTAAACGACGCCGTATGAAGAAACTCTGAAGGAACGATCGAGAAGCTTGTCTTCTGACTCTAGTCTTGTCTTAGTCTCTGGGCCGGGGCTAAACGGAACGGTTGGGTTCTTCACTATTTGAAATATTCATTCCCCCGCTCCCCCCTCTCGCTTCGATGAGAGAGATTCAAGGGAAAACCTTTACGCCCGCTTAACAACCTGTCCATTTCGACAACTTCTTGTCCATGATTTTCCTGGACGTCAAGGAGAAGGTCCCTCTCCTAATGGGCATCGGCGCTAATCGGCATCGGTTGTTGATCGACGCCCTTCCTTCTTGATCGATCTTCCTCCGGCTGTTGCCTTAAGATAAGGTCTTTCCTTGTAGCTTCTCGGTACAGGCAGCGACTCTCTACCCATGATCGATTTACCATTTTGGTTCCTTTAAGCTACAGGGGTGTTCTCCCCGAGAATCAAACCTAACTTTTTTTTGGGTCTGATTTCTTTTAATCGGAGAAGAGGTTGCTTGTGTTGGCTGTAGCTTCTCTGTACAGGCAGCGACTCCCTACCCATGATCGATTTACCCACTTTGGTTCCTTTAAGCTACAGGGGTGTCCTCCCCGAGAATCAAACCTAACTTTATTTTGGGTCTGATTTCTTTTAATCGGAAAAGAGGTTGCTTGTGTTGGCCTGTAATTAGGGCTTGTATGGTCCAGGAAAGGGGTTCCATTTCTAGGTTCTCTGGTTTCAATTTGGGGATATTTGTTGCTGAGAATTGTTTGGTTTATTTATTCATTGCAGTTTATTCGGCTTGCCTGCTCTGGAGCTTTCCATGTCCAAAGCACAACATCAGGTTGGGTGTTATCCATCAAGGATAAGGTTTTTCATATGTGGACTTGAAATCAGGTAACTTGAAGTTGTTAGCCTATCAGTTCAGTTAATGGTTTTTCTGTTTTGACTATCTTAAAACAATATGAATCATATGACAACCTCAGAGTTTTATAGCCGTAGCAGAAAAACCTTGATGTAGTGCATTGCATGCAATCAGGAATATATCGAGAAAGGATCAATGTTTTCTAGTTGATAAAATGGAAATTGAATCTGATACCTTGCGGCTTTACGGTTGAGTTTATAAATGACTTCATGCATTCTTGAGTTCTTAGCTTGCAATTTTTGCTCGAGTTATTTTTGTACTTGATGGAGACTCGCTTTCTATATTGCGGCATTTTGCTCAAGTTCCTAAGTCATTTGAACTTTGAAGTGCTCTTGAGTTTTTACCTATCGGCTTTTACAAACATTGGTTTTGGATAAAAATTTTCAATCTAAAATCGAACTTACTTTTGGCACCGTGTGGATTTTACAATTGACTTCATAATTGACCTTATGTGTCATTGAGTTCTTAACTAGCGGGTTTTTATTCGAGTTACTTGTTTACTTGATGGATACTCGGGTTTCTACCTTGCAACATTTAGCTCAAGTTCCCAAGTTATTTGAACTTCGAAGTGCTATTGCATTTCCACCTATTGGCTTTTACAAACATTGGTTTTGGAGGGAATTTTCAATTTAAAATCGAAATTGCTCCTGGCACCTTGCGGCTTTTAAAGTTGAGTTAATAATCGACGTCATGCCATTGGGTTTTTAGCTTGCGGGTTATTGTTCGAGCTACTTGTTTACTTGATGGATACTCAGGTTTCGACCTTGTGGCATTTAGCTCAAGTTTCTAAGTCATTTGGACTTTGAAGTGCCCGAGTTTCTACCTATCAGCTTTTACAAACATTGGTTTTGGATGAAAATTTTCAATTTAAAATCAAAATTGCTTCTGGCACCTTGCGGCTTTTACAATTGAGTTCATAATTGACTTCGTGCGTCCTTGAGTTCTTAGTTTGCGGGTTTTGCTCGAGTTACTTGTTTACTTGATGGATACTCGGGTTTCTACCTTGCAACACTTAGCTCAAGTACCCAAGTTATTTGAACTTCGAAGTGCTATTGCGTTTCCATCTATCGGCTTTTACAAACATTGGTTTTGGAGGGAATTTTCAATTTAAAATCGAAATTGCTCCTGGCACCTTGCGGCTTTTAAAGTTGAGTTCATAATTGACTTCATATGTCATTGGGTTCTTAACTTGTGGGCTTTTACAATTGAGTTCATAATTGACTTCGTGCGTCCTTGAGTTCTTAGTTTGCGGGTTTTGCTCGAGTTACTTGTTTACTTGATGGATACTCGGGTTTCTACCTTGCAACACTTAGCTCAAGTACCCAAGTTATTTGAACTTCGAAGTGCTATTGCGTTTCCATCTATCGACTTTTACACACATTGGTTTTGGAGGGAATTTTCAATTTAAAATCGAAATTGCTCCTGGCACCTTGCGGCTTTTAAAGTTGAGTTCATAATTGACTTCATATGTCATTGGGTTCTTTAACTTGTGGGTTTTTGCTCAAGTTACTTGTTTACTTAATGGATATTCGGGTTTCTACTTTGTGACAGCTAGCTCAAGTTCCTAAGTCATTTGAACTTCGAAGTGCTCTTGAGTTTCTACCTGTCAACTTTTATAAATGTTGGTTTTCGATGAAAATTTTCACTTAAAAATCAAAATTGCTTCTGGCACCTTGCGGCTTTTACAATTCAGTTCATAATGATTTTGTGCGTTCTTGAGTTCTTAGTGTGCGAGTTTTGCTTGAGTTACTTGTTTACTTGATAGATACTCGGGTTTCTACCTTGCAACATTTAACTCAAGTTCCCAAATTATTTGAACTTTGAAGTGTTCTTGAGTCTCTACCTATAAGCTATTACAGATATTGGTTTTGGATGGAAATTTTCAATTTAAAATTGAAATTTCTTCTAGCAGTGGCTTTTACAGCTGACTTCATAATTGACTTCAAGTGTTCTTGAGTTCTTAGCATGTGGGTTTTTGCTAGAGTTTCTTGTTTACTTGATGGATACTCATGTTTCTACCTTGTGACATTTAGTTCAAGTTCCTATGTTATTTGATGGCTCGTGTACAGAGGTTTGAATCCTCCCACCCCTTTTTAGCTGGTAAGAAGCCTACATGAAAAGAAAAAGTGCGGGTTTGAATGGTGATTTTGTGAAGGTATACTAACATCTTTCCATAAATCATTTCTTATAGGTGCATTTTTCTGGCCCCATATTAAGTCCTCTTTGGCTAGAAAGAATTCTTCAGTGTTAAATTACTTACCTGTTGTGTGATTGACATATTTGCTAATTTTGCTTAGGGAGATCTTTTTGTGCAGCTTAGAATGTGTGTTTATTTTGGAACATCTATTGCTTGTGACTTTGTTTTGCTGCTGAAAGCTACAAAGTTGGGCATCTCGTTTGCTTCCATTCCAATAATTTTTTTCGTGTGCAAACAATTAACTGTTTTTATTTTGGTGGTAATTCTTGAGTTTTTCTTAGTGATGGTTTGAATGGTGATTTTATAGAATTATAGGTATTAGATTATCTGATTATGTCTGATTTTTTTGGGGTTGTCATGCACCATCAATCCAAGGAAGAATGTTTCTGGTGTTAGCCTTAATTCCAGTGAGTACTACTGTTTTATGTTTGTGGAAGGGTCCATCTTTAGAATAACCCCCTTTGAACTTTTAGATATATGTTTCATAGTGTATCAAAATGTGGGCACCGCCTTAACTTTCAAATATGCAGCACATTGATGGATATATGTTTCATAGTGTGCATCAAAATGTGGAATTTATGGTCTTTTTTTTTTTTTTTTTTTTATATGTTGCACTGCTGATCATATTGAAGAGCTAATCCACGTTTCTCCCATTATATGTTCAAGATTTATGAGACTGGATGGGTGTGTATTAGACCTAAAATGATATGTTTGAATGACAAATAAGCCGGTGGATGGAAGGCAACTTGGCTTGCTTTTAGATATGCTGGCGATTAGGCGAGGGTGAATTTACAGCCTAAGGTTGACTGGGCTGTTGTTAAAGTTGAGCATCATTATTGGTTGCTTGAATTGTGTTATGGTATTGTGCATCTCTGCTCTGGTGCTGCGTAGCCATATTTGATTCTGGGTATGAGAACTATGAGTTTGCAATGGTGTAGTATGGTAAATTTCTGTATGATACTGCTTCGTTTCAAAAACCTGGTTGTGCAATGTCTGAGCATGCCTTTTGTTTATCAGCTCTTTGAGCTGCTTCTTTGCTTGATCTTACTGATTATTATCTTGTTAGTAGTTAGATTAGCTCTACTTCAAATGCCTATATCCCTAATTAGGCCAATGCGCTTTTTTTTATAGGTTTAGGCCAGTCCTTGATTAGCTGTCACCGTTATGATCGTTTGCCAATGCTTGTTTGGCTTGTTTGAGGAGGGTCTTGTAATGTGTTTACAGGGTCATCTAATGTTTACTTTGAGAGTGTAGGTAGATCTACGCTGCTTTGCCTACATTGATTCTGTCTGGCTTTCTGTAATTTTCTGGATTTTTGTTCGACTAATATGCCTAAAACCGAGTGTGGGAGGATTGGAACCGTCATGAAGCCACCATTGCGATGTGTAAATATATAACTAGGGAATGCTATCAGAAGTTTCTTTGGTGCAGCTCATTTGACCAAGCGATTTAGATGTCTTCCAACTGTTAGCATGCATTTCTGCTCCAGCGATTGCCTGGCTTCCAAGAATGAGGCTGTCAGTCTTGGAGAAGGGGATCTTGGATCCAGTAATCACAATCAGGGAGTGTCTCTTTATATTTCCAACTATACTCACCCAATTTCCAGTGCTTGTACAATAGAGCCTGCGATCGACCCATGTTTATGACTAACAACCATCCAACTGCCATCTCATATCCCTGGAAAGCTTTGTATGCCACTCCCATTTGAGGCATAACAATCCCACTTTCTGCAGTCCTCCGAAACCCCTATTTCCATGAATTTTATCACAAAATCCATCCATCTTTACAATGATATGTTTGGATGGTTATAGACTAATTTTGTAATGTCACTAGTAGAGGTGGGTAGGTGGATGGAAGGCAACTTGGCTTGTTTTTAGATATACTGGTGATTAGGCAATAGTTAATTTACAGAAGTTGACTTGGCTGTTGTTAAACTTGAGCATCATTGTTGGTTGCAATTGTGTTATGGTATTTTGAATCTTCGCTCTGGTGTTGCTTAGCTATGTTTGATTCCGGGTATGATAACTATGAGTTTGCAACAGTGTGGTACGGTAAATTTCTGTATGCTTTGTTTCGAAAATCTGGTTGTGGGAAGTCTATTTTATCAGCTCCTAGTCCTGCCGCGTTGCTCGATTTTACTGATGATTATCTTATTAGCCGTTAGATTAGATTAGCTCCACTTAAGATGTCTATATCCTTGATTAGCTGTTACCGTTCTGATACTCTGCCAATGCTTGTTGGTCTTGTTCTCAGTTTCTTAAGTTTATTTCATAGTATTAGGTCTTGTTTTCAGGGTCATGTAATGTTTACTTTTGAGTGTCTAGTTATATCTACGATATCGGGCATACATTTGATTTACTGATTGCCTGGTTTCCGGTAATTTTCTGAATTTTTATTTAGTTAATGTGTGTAAAACCGAGTGTGGGAGGATTGGAATCGTTATCAAGCCACCATTGCGATGAGTAAATATATAAGTATAACAAGGGAATGGTCATTTGACTAAGCGATCTAGACGATTCTGAGCTGTTACCATGCATTTCTTCTCCTGCGATTGTCTGGCTTCCAAGAATGATCCAGTCTGAGAGGAGGGGATATGTTGGATCCAGTAAACACAACCAGGGAGTGTCTCTTTGCATTTCCAAGTATACTCACCCGATTACCAGTGCTTGTACAATGGAGCCTACGCTTGACCCATGTTTTCGACTAATAACCATCCAACTGCCATCTCATATCCCTGGAAAGCTCTCTGTGTACCTCCCTTTGGAGCCATGACAATCCCACCTTCCGTAGTCCTCCAAAGCCCCTATTTCGATGAATTTTATCATACAATCCATCCATCTTTACAAGCACCATGACCTTTCTGTATCAGACCTAAAATGATTGATAGGTTTGGATGACAAATGAGCCGGTAGTACAAGTTATAGACTAATTTTGCAATGTCACTAGTAGGGGTGGGTGGATGGAAGGCAACTTTGCTTCTTTTTAGATATACTGGTGATTGGGCAATAGTGAGTTTACAGCTTAAGTTGACTCGGCTGCTTTTAAACTCTAGCATCATTGTTGGTTGCAATTGTGTTATGGTATTGTGCATCTTTGCTCTGGTGCTGCTTAGCTATATTTGATTCTGGGTATGATAACTATGAGTTTGCAACCACGTAGTACGGTAAATTTCTGTATGATTTGTTTTGAAATTCTGGTCGTGGGAAGTCTATTTTATCAGCTCTCAGAGCTGCTGCTTTGCTCGATTTTTTACCAATGATTATCTTATTAGTCGTTAGATAAGCTGTACTTCAAATGTCTATATCCGATTATCCCTAACTAGGCCGATGCTGCTGCTTTATTTTTTGGTTAATTTATGCCAGTCCTTGATTAGCTGTTAGCGTTATGATCCTTTGCATATGCTTGTTACGCTTGAGGGGGCTTGGTTTTGGGGTTTTTTTATTGGATTTTTATGTAGTAAATATGTAACTAGGGAATGCTCATTTGACCAAGCGATGTAGATGATTTCCAACTGTTAGCATGCCTTTCTTCTCCTGCTATTGTCTGGCTTCCAAGAATGAGGCTGCCGTCTGATAATTGTTAGCATGCATCTCTCTCTCTCTCTCTCTCTCTCTATTTCCCTAACTATGCTCACTCAATTTCCAGTGTCTGTACAATAGGCTGATAGAGTTTGCGCTTTAGCCATGTTTACGACTAATAACCATTCAACTGCCATCTGATATATCCCTTCAATCACAATCAGGGAGTCCTCTATCTGGAAAGTTCCCATTGGAGGATTACAATCCCACTTTCCGTAATCCTCCAAAACCCATATTTCCATGAATTTTATCAGACTGACCATCCATGTCTACAAGCACCATGACCTTTTTGTGAACGTTTATATTCCGATGAGGCGTATTATCTGCAATTTTGGTGCTGGTGCAATTACCCAATGCAGACTTTCATAAAACTAAATCGGGCATATGACTATAACAGATGCACGACAAGTCTCCTCGTTTTTGGTGCCTAGATTTTGTGTCATGTATTGAAAGTAGTTGCATGCTGATGAATACCCGTTACACCGGAGTTTTTTGTGCCTAGATTTTGTGTCATGTGTTGAATGTAGTTACATGTTGATGAATACCCATCACACAGGAGTTTTTAGTGCCTAGATTTTGTGTAATGCACTAGTTACATGTTGATGAATACTTGTCACATAGGAGTTTTTAGCGCTTAGATTTCGTGTCATGCTTTGAAAATAGTTACATGTCAATTCTCTATTGAAAATTCATGCTGAGGTTTGCTATCCCTTATAAACTAGACTCCAAACCCACTACCATATTCTGATGTGGGATTCTCATCACATCTTGCACACATAGACAACTCTCAACTCCCTTCTCAATCGATGAAGCATAAATAACTCGGCGTTGAGCTCTTCCATCTCCTACACTCCTTTCATTCTTAAAATTGTTCGGCTGGGCTAACACCTGTTTCCAAATAGATGGAGTCCATGTCCAATCATTAAGAAACATTGTTCTGCATAAATATAGTGAGGTATGAGCATGTGAATTCCATTACAATCAGTCCACCAACTTCATGGGCCGTTTCATACACATGCTTACGAGAAAAGCCCATGATGCCCCTCAAGCCCATATTTCATTCCAATCGAGACCGATGAAGAATGAAAGATATTACAATCAGCCCACAAACTTAATGGGCCGTTTCGTACACATGCTAATAAGAAAGCCCATGATCCCCTTCAAGCCCACATTTCTATGCCTGTACAATACTACGCATGCGCTTGACCCATGTTTTCGACAAATAACCATCCAACTGCCATCTCATATCCCTTCGGTCACAATCAGTGAGTCTCTCTCTGTGTCCCTTCCATTGGAGGCATGACAATCCCACTTTCCGTACTCCTCCAAAGCCCCTATTTTTCATGAATTTTATCACACACAAGTGACAAGACAGTCCATTCATCCATCTCTACAAGCACCATGATACCAATTCTTCAGTGTTCATATCAAACTTCAAAACTTATTATCTGCGAAGGTAGTCGTCGAATCCACTTTGGTGCATAAATAACACCTGATACCAAATTGATGGAGTCCACGTCCAATCACTAACACCCGTTGTCCCTTTGTTCTGCTCTGCATAAATAAGCATGTGAATTACATTGCAATCAGCCCATACTTCATGGGTCGTTTCAACGCCAACTCCAACGAAGAATGAAAGATATTAGTACAATCAGCCACGTGTTTCAAGTGACATATGCCCAACATATACACGTGGACAAAACCCACCATTTTTGTCTTATTTGTGCCCAATCTAACCCAAGGTTTACCCAGCTCCTCAGGGGCCCTGAGATCCTGCTCGGATTTTGACAACACAAAATATGAAAACTAATTAAAGAAGTTTAATAAATCAACTAATATCTTCCATCCATCATGCCCCAATGTTGGCAAGCAAGGTAACGCCATTAATTATTTAGTTGTTATTTCATCTTGCATCACCATATACTAATTATTAATCTCATATTGCAACACAACATACAGATCATCAAACCCCATATCAAAAGCTTAATTAATAAACATCTCACACCACATATATGTATATATATATATTGAAATAATATATATGTGTGTATGTATATGGCAACAATGGCAAGTTTTGTTTCCATGGCATCAGGTTCACCGGAGAGACCACAGGTCCTAATTAATAGACAGCTTCAGTGTTGTATCAACAGTAGTACTCTTCTCATCAATTACTATTGTCCCCAGAGACAGACCACCACTGCTACTCCCCACAGCAGCCGATTCAATATTGGTATCTGCTCTCTCCATGCCAATCCTGAAGCGTGCTCGATGATGATCATCATATACTTCTTTAAAGAAGATGATTTTGTCACCGACCTTTAGCTTGTTTTCCTTCACAAACCCGCGCCAGCCGCGGGTTAGAACAGGTTTAGGGTGTTTTCCGTCGCGAATGCCGCACACAAAATAGCGAAGCTTTTGGCTCAACTCATCCCAAACCTCTATTTCTGCTGCATGCAAAAATAGTTCTAACCACTTTGTGGGGAAAGAGAGCCTGAAATCGATGTCCGTCTTGCTCAATGTCTTCTTGAAGAGTAAGATGAGTGACATCTGACGATAACTGTTACTTGGTAGAGCCATAAATCAGTTGGTGCTGCAAAGTTAGGTTCTTTAGAAGAGACAATATTATTGTAGAGACACGAGTAGTTCACAAATCCTACCCGTGGGAGACAAGAAATGCTGTGTATTCTTGATTTCTTTTCTTGTTGATATATACACACACATATATATTTGTGTGTGTGCGCGCGAGAAGGATGTATATATATATATGGAGAAAGATATGTTATATAGTCGGATGTATGGAGAAATATATGTTGGTCGGATGTATCGAGAAATATATGCTAGTCGGATTAACATATATAATGCAGACGTAGTAGTTGTTCACACTTGGAATTGGTTTCGAAAATGACAATGAGATTAAACTATAGTTTTTGAACGCTGTGATACCTTGTTAATTAATTGCTTGTGTTGGTTGGTGTTGTTTTATGGTGGGCTTTGAACATTTATAACACTTTCGTGATGATGATGTAATCATGGCCAACCGAAAGTACTTGTATCTCTGGTCAAGCCTTCTGGTTGAGATTGTACATATTTTAATTCTAACTAAATTAACATTTTTTTACATAAAAGAATATATATTATTAGATATACATGCATTACATATACATAAATTGATTGCCTGCCTACCTTAGATAGATATCCTTTTACGGCCTGGAGGGGAGTTAGCATATTGTCATGCCTCAGATGGTGCATAGATGAGGTCATGAATATGACTGGGGACTAATTTATTTGTAACTATTAATTAATATTGATTAAGTCAATCAGTCTGAGGTTTTGTGCAGGACAATACTACAAGTCCTTTAATGACATTTGGCTTGTGCTTATGTGCTTTTGGCTTGTGTCATCAGTCCTTCTAATGATTTTAAGCTTCTGCTTTCGTGCTTTTGTCTCGTGCCATCGGTTGTCGTTATGGTATCTGTTTTTCTTAATTAGCATAATCCTATTTTAAGGAAATTTATTAGTATTTTTATTTTATGTCAGTTGTTTTAAAAATAAGTTTCTAATAAATTTTGGAGATACGAAATAAGAAAAATAATAACTTAGTCCATACTCCATTGTCCCAACCATCTGCAAAAGGTTTTTTTTTTTTTTCTCAGTAAGATATTTCCTGTGAACAAATATTTATTTCATAAAATACTTAATTTTGAAAATGATTCATTTCTCCTCATCATCTTCTTCTTCATCCACCTCCAAATCCTCACTATCAATCCCAGACCCTAAATCCCCACAAGTCCAAAATAAATCACTACAATCACCATCACTAAGCTTTTTACTACAACCCTTAACTTCGAGCTTCATAGTCACCAAACACCTCCTTATACATCGCGCTAAGACCACTTGAAGGGGAATGTGATTAAATCCTGGATATGGTGAATGGAGTTAATATGGTTGGCGATGGGGTGAAATTTCTATTCACACAATTTGAGTTTGTTTAGGGCACTTGATTTGAGAAAATTGGAATATTTAGTGAGAATAGTTTGTTCCTCCTATAGCTATTGGTACTGTGCATTTGAGTGTCGTAGGTGAGAGTGGCCTACTAGTCTCCAATCTCACCTATGTGAACACTCGGGGGACATTGTCGTTTAGATAAAGGTAATGGAAGAAGGATGAAAGATTTCGGGGTGGAGAATGATAGGGTCAATGAAGACATTATGTTTTTTTATAATGTTAATGGGGTGTATATAGTGCTATCATCTTAGAAAGAGGGGTGTCGGTTGAGAAGAGAGATGTGAATGAATAATTAAGCTTTAAACATTATTTATTTATGCACACAATAATTACGATTGTATGATAATCCTAAATTACGGATTGAACAGAAAAAAAAAAATCAGAGATATAAATATGATCCCAGAACTTTGAAAAGAAAAGATAAAGGTGTCGTCATCTTCACTAGTGTCATGCCCATACTGAAACATCCGCGCAGTGTCCCAAATCTCCAAAAATGCTCGAACGCGTCCTCTCCACGCGACTCCGTGGTCCGTCTCCTCACTCCGACGACCCTGCTGCTGAATCCGCCGACGAGAATGCTGCTGTCGATGAATCCAAGACCAAGAGGCAACATATCTCGCTCTTGGCCTCCAATTATATGTCCCACGTCGGCCACCTCTGGCCTGGTCCCTGTCTCGTCCTCTGCCTCCTAGTCGTTGTTCTCTTAATCACTTCGTTGCACTTTCAGTCTCGCAGTCTCGTCTGTTCGTCCGCGTACGACAGGTCTGGCGTTGGATTTTTCGGGCTCGATGGGCTCGATTCGGACTTCGGAGGGCTTGGAGTGCCCCGGTGTAAGCATTCTGCTTTATGTATAAACATATATTCGCATTTGTTTCTGTAAGAGTAGGTGTGCTTATTTATGTGATGTGATTGTGATCTGGGAAATTGCTTGATTCGTGTTAGGATTTGATTCTGGAAAGTATGTTCAGATCTGAGTTTTTTATTCTTGGATTAGATGTTTTGTTTCTTTTGCTTGATCAGAGAATGCTGAACAGGGTTTGAGTATATTTTTAACCTCCATTTTCTTATTTATAGGGTTGTTTTAGGCTTATTTGCCTCGAAATGGATTTTAGTGCCAGGTCTGAGGTTTACATTAGGTAATGTGTGGTTGTTTGTTGGAAAGAGAAGTAAAGGAGAGGCAATGTGATGTGTGAAGCCTTTTTTTTTTCCCCTTCTCTTTTGGCTTAAATGGAAATTATATGTAAATGGAAGGTTGTAGTTAAATGTGGATTGAAGTTTTGGGTGTCTTTGGAGAAAAGGAGGAATTTAGAAGATCTTAGGTGATGTCAACTTCTGGGTGGGATTTGGGGCTGATATTTTATATTTGTTTGAATGGGGGAGAGTGGACATGAAGAGTGAATGGCACACACTCTCTCTCTCCCCTCTAAATTTGTTGGGATTTAGTGATTTTAGTGAACATCTTCATTTCATATAGGTTAAGTGTTCATGTTCATGCATAGGAAATCAATGATTGCTATTTCAAATTTTCAATGCATATTTGGTTAAATGACACTTGTAGTGTTTCCGTGATTATTGCTTGATAGATTGTTATTATGAAGGCTCGGTTTATGAAGGTCGGAGCAAACAGAGTAGACATTTGAACCTTCACCAGGGCAACATTTTGGATTCTATGATTAGTAGCAATTTTTACTTATTTTTTCTATGTACTTACACTGATTTATAAGTTTTCAGTTACAAGAAAAAGGATTTGGGATTTGTTTAGAAATTTTCATTTTAATATGTTTGCTATGTGAGTTGATAGAAACATAGGATCTGAACTCAATTATCATGGTTCAAAATTTTGGATGATTATGCTATCTGCTTTTGCTGTTCATTGTATGGGTGCTGCGGGATAATCAAATCACTTTAGGAATTTTAGTTGCTTCATTGTGTTTTTTTTTTTTCAAGTTAAAAGTAAGTCCTCGTTCACATTTTCCCATGTAACGACTTTCCTTTCTTTGCTTTAATTCATGCGTTGAGAGCTAGAAGGAATGTAATATAAATTTCACAATCTTGTGCTGAGCTTGGAGCCTTGGACCTTTTCCCCAGCTTTCATTAGTTCTGAGTTGTAACATGGCCTTTTATAGATCGCTGATCACTGATTACATGGTTGATACTTACGCTGATAGAGATTATTCAATTTGGTTGTCCGATGTGGAGGTTCTTGACTAAAAATTAAGTGGCTGACTCCTGTGTTTTGGACAAATATATCAATTGATTTTTTTTTATGGAACTATCAATGGCTTGTGGACTATGCCCATTAACTTGTTTTTTGGCAAAAGGCAGATCGAAACATGGAAAAACAGTTGAATGGACATCAAAAGATTTGCAGAAGGGTTTGCAGGAGTTTGTACCAATTTATGAAATGCGTCCAATAAAAAATAACCTGTATGGGATGGGTTTTGACCACAGCTTTGGGCTTTGGTTTATTGCTCGATGGCTGAAGCCTGATCTGATGATTGAGAGTGGTGCATTCAAAGGGCATTCAACTTGGGTCTTGCGGCAGGCCATGCCAGAAACACAAATTATATCACTCTCACCTCGGCATCCTGAGAAATATCTGAAGAAGGGGCCTGCTTATGTTGATGGAAATTGTACATACTTTGCTGGAAAGGATTTTAATGATTTTGAGAGTGTTGATTGGAAGAGTGTGATGAAGAAACATGGCATTACTGACCTTGCTCGAGTTCTTATTTTCTTTGATGATCATCATAATGAATTGAAAAGGTAATTGGAGCATCGATGTTTTACAATTCTATTGCATTTGAATATACTAATATGTTATACATGAAATTTACCCACCTAGTTCAGTAAACACTGACATCCTTGAATTCGTGCATTCGTGGCCAGAATTAAGCAAGCGTTGAAGGCTGGGTTTCGGCATCTTGTTTTTGAGGATAACTATGATACTGGAACCGGGGACCACTATTCCTTGAGGCAGATATGTGATCAGTTATATATAAGAGGTTCTTGCTCCCCCCTTCTAATCATATCATCTGCATGATCATAGCTGCGTTGACTTTATTTTCTTAATTTGAATCCTGCTCTTCCCTTATCTCTAACTTGAATGAATTAGCTTTTCTCAAAAGGTTTGACCTGAATTAATTGTGTAGAAATGTTTACTTATTTCTGCTAAAGAAATGAAGTTTGACAAATGCAAAACATTCAATTACAGAATTAGGACTATAAGTAAGCGCTTAGGGGCAAACAATTTGAATCTTAAGTACCATAGGATATGACTACTTTTCTATCCAACAAATATATTGTTTAGCTAGTTAACCAAATATATTGATGCATCTCAATTTTTGAATGATTTAACACCACTTTTTAACATTGTTCAAATGGTATGACGATTTGAATCCTGCCCCAAGGGGTATATTAGTGGTCCTTCATGTCCACCTTTTTGGTATGACCAAATCGTGATCCTTGCTATGGGTTGTGCATCATATAACTCGTCTTGTATAGCTTCTATCCATGTTCTGGTTATCTTTCGACAATCCTGCTATTATGGTACCTTACTGTCACTGGGGCTTACTCCTATGAGCTTTTCCTTATAGGTATTGGTGCACTCCCCTTCATCAGTTCAGTCTGAGCTGTCTCCCATTAGCTTTATTTGCCCTTCCCCTATCAGCCATTCATATTCATATACATCAAATAAAGTAATATCGTGTTAGATTTTGGCAAACAGAACTACCAGTCAACTCTGAAGAATTTATTTTTTGTGAGAGAATTGAATTTGCCTCGCTATAGGTTCAACATATGGCCAGTGGTAGAGTTCTAGTGGTACAACTTAGAGGTCACAAGTTATTTTCTTGGAAACAACATCTCCACATATTATGTGGGGTAAAGTCGTCGTACAACCTGCCTGTCTTCGACCCGCCCATTGCAGGAGTCTTATGCACTGGAGTTGTGCATATGACTGACCTCTGCTTGTGGGTGAAGGCCATGTATACTTTCCCCATTCTTGTGTATTGGTTCTTTTTAATTTAATTTAATGTTGCATTGGAAATCCTAAATAGCTAATTAGTGACCATTCGTGGGTTTTATCTGCACATTATCTGCAAATTGGAATTTAAGTTGTGTGGTTAATCTGTTCTCAGTTATGCTTGGGCTATGAAGTTACTGATTTAAGTGCTTTGTTTTCTTCTAGTGACTCAGTTTGAATAACAGAAATGCTTGGGCCTTCTTTCATTGGACTAATGTGTTTTTTTTTTATTTAACTGTTATTGTTTCTAGTAGTCTGGTGATTCGATTCTGCGCTATCTAAATTAATCAGTTTACCACAAGGATTGTGATCATGTCTTTATCCAGGAGGTGGACATAGTTGCTTTAAAGATAGCGACGAAGCCAGGATTAGATCAAAAAGGAAGAAATTTTGGGAGAAGGCAGTGGATATAAATGAACTGTGTGGACCTGGTGAAGCATGGTGGGGTGTTAAAGGGTATATGAGGGACGACTTTAACCACAGCAATCAGCCAATTTCCTACGAGGAACATTTCCAAAACAGTCTGTTCCTTGAATCAATACTTGATGTTTATTGGGAGCTTCCTCCAGTTGCTGGTCCTTCTCTCACTCATCAGACACGTTATGATCCTGCTCGTGCTGTTACTCCTATTGTTGAAGATGGCCGGTATGGCTCATTCCAGAGGCTTGGTCTAAGTAGGCTTGATACTTCAGTTTTTAATGGATATACACAGATGGTATATGTTCAAATTTCTGAACCATGATTGCTTTGAAAGGACCCAGAATAGATTTGAGTAGACTTGCTTGCTTTCCACTCAAATGAACCTTGAAACTTGTCAATATTACCACCTTTGCAATAGTTGTTCTGGTTGTTAGTCTTTGGATAATCAATTTGTTAATTTTCGTGATTGAACTTCTAAATTGTCATCCTTTTAATAGGGGTCACATACGAGAAAATGAGAAGAAAAGAAAAGAACTCCATTCAATTTACGCTATGTGCCAGGGTTTTCTACCAAAAAACTAGGAAATAGATGAGAAAAAACAGAGCTTTACTAGGCAACTAAAATAAACCAGAACATTTTAAAAAGTAGACGAAGAATTTTGCTTCAATAAGGTGAAGGAAATGGCTAGGATGGTAAAGATAGCATACAACACATTTTGTGCAAGTGCCACATTTACACAGCCGTCAAAATACACCATAAGGGGTAAACGGGAAGCCAAAGAAAAATAGACCAGACAGGCTAAATATAACACTCACTGGATGCACCTTTGAAGATTACAAATGATTCATGGTCTTGCTAACCTAAACCTATAAGATCTCTCGTCTTGAATATGTGGTAGAGGGGGGTCTCTTTTCCAGGTCTTCAATGTTATTTTGCACTAATTTCGGCTCTTGCATTTCTCCATGGCCCTTGGAGCTGCAAACAATCAGATATGCTCAGATATATACAAAAACCAAGCAAGTAATGTTCAATTCCCAAATTAAATATAAAACTAGCTGTTTTTGTGATTAATCACTGAAAATTCAAGTTGGACTCTCGGGTATAGACTATCGTAAAGACAACGTACCCAACCCAATCGCCTCTGCACCTTTCATGATCCTCAGTCTCCTACATGACTCCGTGAACATCCTGAGATAACAAAAAACTGTTATACTGAGTATATGCAGCAAATGCTAGAGAAGGAGTGGCTACTCAGAAAATATATATATGCAGTACCACTGTAGTATTATAGTTGCCAGGAAATTATAATGGAAAGTCAAATTCAAGACAAAAATCAAGCATTTCAGAGTTAAAGCCATATATCACAAGAACAAATATGAGGACTACGAGCAAAATAGACCGAGTGCTACATGAATTGGGAGAGGGACTTACTTCCAAGGAACATCACCAACAAGCATCCAATCACCATCCTTATCTTCATATGTAAGAACATACTCAGATCCATGGAGAATATCCATTAAACGGCTCTGACTCAAGCCCTCTTGCCCAGGAAGTCCATGCGAACCACATTGCCCTGAAACACATTTCACATAAACCAAGTCAACTATTGCTCGAGATGTCTTACAAAGGCTTACATCACATAATGTGCCGAGTGAAAGTTCTCAATCGCTCCAAAGCAACACCTACAAAAAACTTACAGATCCCATTTAATATCTAGAAAGTATGGAAGCAGTAACAGAAAATGTCATTTTCCTGTCCTATCCGCAGAAAAACACTACTCCGCAAAGTGAAGCAGTTCGATAACACCAGCGAGTTCGCGAAAGCTTCACAACTTCAGTTTTATGCAGGTTTATTTAATGGATGAAGGGTTGGTATCTAGTTTTGTGAGGATTTCAAGCTTACAAGACAATAAGAAAGCATACCAACTTTCCCATCAAAAGAGAGTGCACCAACTGAAAGGAAATTCCTTTCGAAGGGCATGGCAAACTAAAAAAGTGTTTTCCATTCTAATCAATCCAACACCGTTCAGGTACGATGCATCAAATCAATAGGGCTTAATAGCCTTGCATGTGCAAGAGGGACCAAGGGAGTTTACCAATGGTGAAGCCATCAAACATCTTCTCAAGAGCTGATGAAAGCTCCGCGTAGTTGCTGTATGTTTTGAAGTCAACCTTTCTTAGGTATGGAGCACCATCCATGCTAACCTTTACATAAAGGCCTCCATATCCTGACTTCCCTTCCGCCTCATCACTATTCTTTGCCAAATTTGAGGACATGATGTTCTTACGGAATGATCGAACTGGTGGCCATCCTACCACCTGTGCCCTGCACAGAACCTTCTATATCAGTAATCCAACCCAAGTCGACAGTAAAAAAGATCGACACTCAATCCAGCAATATTGGCAAAAGAAGGGAGGAAAAAACGTAACAGTGAATCAAACAAGATGTACTAGAAGTACTATATATGCCAAACTATATACATTTCATGAGGATATACAACTATCTCAAACAAGCTAAAAGGAAGAAATAGGAATCACCTAATTGAACACTAAATATGATAGTAATAGGTCAACAGTGGGTATTTGAGTGGGAGAAGGAAATAAAATTTTCACACACAAACAGATGATTACAAACACACACAATGGTATCTAGAAGTCAGTAAACAAGATGCCAACAAAATTCATGACATTGAAGGCCAATGATATGTCAATTAGTCTAAATTTCAAGAAAAAAAAAATGCAGTGAAACAAAGAGATAAATGAAACATGAAGAATGAATACAGAACCTTGTAAACAATAATATCAAACTTTCCAACATAACCTTTTATCATTCTTAAAACCCGGAATTAGAAAAATCACAATCGTCTTAAATTGAGGCTAACATTTCCTTCATCAATCTCCAAACCAAAACAACCTAAAGCATCAAACTTACACAATAACAACAATAAACGGAAAAAAAAAAACCACAAAAGAAATAAGCTTGATGATTAAAGAGGAGAGCAAACCAATTTCTTACTTCGCATCTGGAGCAACAGTATTCTCATTTGCTGAAGGAACTTTGTCACTATCATTCTCTTTAACTGGCTTAGGAGAATGAGGCATACAACCAGTCTTTGCAAGTGAACTCTCAAAACCACCCTTTGGAGACAACAAAACACCACTTTTTCTCGTATCAGCCTCAGATCCATTACTCCCAGAAAAAACCCAATCAGAGAAACCCCTTTTAGCCCCGGGTACCAGGTTCTTCAAAGGGCTAATTGGATACCCATTGGTGCTCTTTTCCAAATCTTTGCCAAAAAGTAAGACCTTTTTCCCAAAAGATTGAGACCCAGGCAAGCCAAGTCTCAACTCAGTTTCTCTGAAGTTAAGAGAAGCTTTGTTGTTGTTATTGTGGTCTTCAATTGAACGGGTATAGGAGGATGAGGAAGAGGAGATTTTCTCCATTGAAGAAGCGTCTGTTAAGCCTATGTAATCGTTCTCTTAACTACTAGACATGGAGATAAGAGCCTCAAATTACAGACCAAGTACAAGAAACACAAGAAAAAGTAGGAGAGAATTGCTTGTTTTGTGGGTTACAGAGGCAGAGTAGGTACTATGATTGTTGGCTCAGAAAGATTTGTTTTTGTTGAGTAGAGAAACTTCCTTGGCCTTTCTGCAACTGTTCTGCTTTAAACCCCATAACCAAATGCCCCCATTAAAATTAACCACACCTTGATGATGAATTTGCAGACAAAAAAGCATACCAGATGTTTGGTCCCACCATAAAAATGAAAAAGAGAAAAACAATAGCACCCCTTGCTCACTCACACAAACATGAAGATTTTCCATTTAATAAAAGATTCTCCATTTCTTTAGTTTTCTGTTAATAACAAAAAATAAATAAAGTTTCACCGAGTACCGACAGCTTACTGATCCATACCCGGCAACCTTTTTACCCCGTGGCGTAAGTTAGACACGAGCAACCCACACGCGCACAGGGGGCAACAGCAGAGCAGAAAGCGTTGCTACGAAAATGACAATTGTGTTTTGAACAAAAATCCAATCTCTGTCGCCAAAATTCAGGCTCACAATTAAAACTCCAACATCCTTTCTTGACAAAGGGTTTAAATCCAACAACCTTTTTTTGATAAAGGGTTTCAACCCGATACTTCATTTCATAATAACAAATATTACACTAAACATCATATTAATGATCTAAAAATTTACAAACATTAACAAATGAACCATAAAACCAAATAACAAACACCGCAGTAGCACTGGATTGACACATGACAACATCGAATAACACAGGACATTTGTTTCTTCTCTTTGTTAACTTTTTTCAAATATTATTAATTATTGTAGGTAGAAAATGGAGGATATGGAAGATTATACTGTGTGCGTCAGAAGAAGTGACACCACTGATTTGATGTAGTTTCTACTTTTGCTGGATGAATTTTGTCGGTGGTAGATCTTTTGTTACCACGCCCGTATCTGCTTGTAATTATTGCACGGCGTGACAGACTAATCGGACGGTACCGGATGGAGTACGAAAATCGTCGGCTGTTTTTTGTCCACGTCAGAGTATGTGGTAGTTAGGGGACACAACGGCGTTTAGTTGTTGGGGTTGACGGTAGTAAACGGTCATGGTGGTGTCTTTGACCCGTTGACCCGAGTCCGCGTGGTAAACCCAACTCACCGAGTGGTCTACTACAAATTATTCTTCACATTTCCTTGGAAGGAATAAGAGAACAAAAACTGTTTGTTGAACTAGTCAAACTTTTGTATTATTTTATTTTTATTAGCTGACCATATAATGTACTTATTTTATATCTCCCGCCCTAAGGTTGTGATTTGTGAAAACTCTCCTTTTTAATTAAATTAATATGATATTCCTAAATTCCTTTAAAATATTTTCATTACAAATATCAAATACAGCTTGTATATTATGTAGAGAGCATGGTTGACAACCAACAAAAAAATGATTCTATTGATAATTAATTGGGTTAGGTATATATGTGTTTAGAATTTGATTCCAATGAAATTCAGTGATATTTCAAAAAAAAAAAAAGAAGCATGGTTGACACAATGATTGTCATTGGTATTTATAAAATAAATATAATTATGAGCTTTTTCTAATCAGTGGATTCAAAAAAGAGGAATTCATGGTGGGTGCCCCGACCCATGCATGGGGTTCTAATGTTGAACTAAGAGGGACCCACGGCACACTATGTAGCTGAGTTTACGAGGCCGAAACAGTTTAAACAAATACACTGAGTTATTCCTGATTTTCTTTTATTAAGGTCATTTGATAAAAAAAAAAACGCAATTGAAATTTGTGACATAGGCCATTTCACTTGATGGGCCAGTCACACTCTCACAAGCCCATGTTTTCTTTACTTGGATCAAAACGACGAAACACAATCGAATTTGACTTGGGCCATAATTAGCATTTCTAAAGTCCTCAACCAACCCAGCCCAACCGATTTACATATTATCCCACGCTCACAAGCCTACAAACTTGAACTGAGATTTGGAAGGGGTTTAGTGCATATAGGTCACTGAAAGATACCCCCATTTGCAATTAGGTTACCCAAAGAAAAAAATTTCAAATTGAGTCACTCAATGTTCCAATTTTAAGCAATTAGGTCATGAGGGTTCAATTTCGGTCAGTTGGTAACCGGAATTTGCTTAGGTGTCAAAAATTTGTCTCAACGATAGTGATGATGTGGAATTTTGTTGACATGGATTTTTTTAAAAATTTATTAATTAAAATAAACCGAGTAATTATTTTAATTAATAAATTGAATAATTCTTTTGAATGACAGAGGAGAGATGGGGCATTAGATCTGGCTATCCTAGAGGAAGAGGAGAGATGGGGCATCAGATCTTCAGTCGCAGCATCAGAGACCAAGGTTTCATGTGAGTGACGAAGACATGTCTGAAGAGGAGCATTAGTTCGAGTCGAAGGTTGATGCCGGAGCCTCCAAGACTGCAGAGGTGGAGGGGTGGCTATTGTTCCTGATCTGGCTATGGAGGAAGGTTGCAGAGGTGGAAGAGGGGTGGCGACGGCTGGGCGGATGGTTGAGACTCGAGAAAGAGGAGAAATTTTCCTCACGACCCACCGCTGGATCGGTTCACTGAACGCGGACTTCTGTTAAAAGCTTCAAAGTTGTCTGGGTTTGACTCAATGCTTGTTCTCCCGAGCTTCTTTCTACGCAGAAATGCCATTATCAATGAATAGTAGAGGTGAGAAAAGCCAATTCTACTGAGCTGGTTTTATCTAGTGCCATGGAGAATTCTTGTCGTACTTTTTTTTATTTTTCAAATTCTTTTTTTTTCCTAAATATGCCACATGTCATTTTATTTTTATGTTAAAATCCATATTATTCTTTTATATTCCACATGTCATTTTTTATTTTATTTTTATATTCCACATGTGAGCAAATTCCGGCGAGCAATTGACCGAAATTTGATAATAGTGGCCTAATTGCTTAAAATTGAAACATTGAGTGACTTAATTTGAAAAAAAAAATTTCTTTTGATGACCTAATTGCAAACGGAGGTATCTTTCAGTGACATATATGCACTAAAGGTGTGCCAGGCCCTGGCAGTAGTGCAACGCCTGGGCGACACTCGAGGGCTCCAGTAGCAAGCTACAGTAATGAACCCTCCCCTTTAAAAATTAATTTAATATCGTGTGGGCCGATGGCCCACGTATCAGATATTAAACTGATAAGAACAGATACTACACTTGATCTTAGCCAAAAGGCCGAGAAAGGTATGCTTTGTCATTGGGTTTCTTTTTATTTTTATAGCTCTTTCCTGCGCTTCTCTCCTTCTATTTTTCCGATGTGGGAAATTGAAACAAAACCAATCTCATACATTGTATGCTTCAAATTTACCGGAGACGCTGATGCTCCACCGACGCCAAGAGACGATGGTGGGGGATGAAGAAAGCCTGAAGAAACGAAAGATCAAAGGCATTTCCATTGTGGATATTTCGGAAGATTTGCTGGTGGAAATTTTATCGAGGCTTACGGTGGAGTCACTGATGCAATTGAGGTGCGTTTGCAAAGCTTGGCGTGATTTTATTCGAAGACCAGACTTTATTTCCAAGCACTATTTGATGCAAACCACTCTACGGAACGTCAATCTCATTGTGAGTCATGAACGTAGTTTCTTTTCCTTGCTCTCTTCTTGTTCTGACGTTGATGACACGCTTAGGGTTACAGAAACCATTAAAATAGAGGACGAAAATTTTCTGAGGGACTTATATGTGATGGGTCCCTGTAACGGCTTGATTTGTCTGGCTCACAAATCTAATATCCACAGAATTTTTCTCTGGAATCCGGCAACCAGAGAGTATAAGCATCTTCCTTTGTCCACGGTGGAATCGCGACCTCGTTCTGAGGATGGCACCTTAGGGTTTGATTTTGACAGCAAGAATGACGACTTTAAGGTGCTAAGGATTCCTACTATACGCCGCGGCGGTTACAGGGGTTTTAATTGTATCCATCAAGTTGAGTTATACTCTTTGAAGAGTGATTCTTGGAAACAAATTTCTGTGGTTGGCATGATTCCCAGTAATATTTATGTTGAATGGTCTAATGTTTACCATGCTGGAATTCAGTATTGGTGGGCTGAATTGAAGTATGTTCAGATGCTCCTGTCTTTTGACTTTGTAGATGAAGTGTTTGAACTAGTACCATATGTTGGAGCTCGACATAATATCATGTCTACGCTTGACCTTGGGATCTTCAATGGATCTCTTGCTTCTAGTCATGGTGAATTGGGGTGTAAGCGTAGAGGGAAGTGCTTTGATATAGGGGTGATGACTGAGCACCAAGTTAAGGATCGTTGGGTCAGAATGATACGTATTGGACCCTTTCCAGAATTTAAAAGGCCTTTGGGATTTTGGAAGAATAGTGTTGTGTTTTCACAAAGTCATAGCCTGATCCTGTATGATATGAACACACAAAAGCTGAAGAATGTTCCAGTTGCTTCTAGTTTTCCTAGATGCGATATGGCGGTTGCGAATTATGTGGAAAATCTTGTTCCAATCAAGGGCAGTCGGAAAGAGAACGATAGTCGATAGGATGAGGATGAATCCTTTGTTTGTAAGAGAAGTTTGAATTATTAGAGCAACAGACTTGGAATACCGAATTAAGTAAGGATCATCTTTATATGGTATGGCCTTTTAGTGTTCCATCAGATTATGACTTCAGGCATGGCGTTTGATAAAATATATATCTCAACCATATTAGGGTTCACTAGAATGTAAGAATGCAACTTAAATGGCTTTGTTTTGAGTTATGGCGGTGTTTCCTTGATTTTCTTTCTAAAAGGTTCCTTGTCCGTGATGTATTCTGTTACCCTGTGTTGCACTTTAAAGATTAGCATTTGCTATGTCGTTAACAATGCTTGTCCAAATTATCAATCATTATGTTCGGAAATTCACTCATATTTCAAATGCTGTAATTTGGCATTGCATGATATAGATTCGTCTTTTTAGCGTGGCTTCTTTCCTTTAGCAAGTGCATTATTACCTTTTTTTCCCTGCCTAACTTGGGCATCTAGAGTGTTCTGTGCTGCCTTATCATTCTCCTTCTCCCTTTGTTTCCTTTTGTAATTGTGTATGTGGTTTAGGAAGTAACATAAGCTGGGCTTAAATGTACTAGAAGATTACTATTCTATGTTCACGATCTATAATTTCAATATGCATTATCACTGAGGGTGCGGTGTGGTTCAGTGGTACTTCCTTAACTTGTTGCAAATTTTATATACATTCTCTTTTCATCTCATACAACAATTTTTTCCATAACTTGCTATTTGCTTGATTCATGTTGGTGTTCAGTACCATATATTCTTTGAAACTGAATGTGTTTTGGTGTTCTAATGTTGCTCTCAATTTTGTGAACTTTACCCCTTTGCTAAGTGTGTTTATCTTAATTCTTTATTGAATATTCTGCAAATGGAATTAAGAGTTGTTAGATGCAAATCATACTCTGAAACGGAGTTGCTTAATTTGGTATTCAGCCCTTATATTATACTAGGTTTTGTAAGACAACTTGCTTCTTGCGCTTGTTTAGATAGTATTTTCCTGCATATTAATTGCCAGTATTGTCTTGACGTGAGGCATTGATACGACGTCGTGTGGAAATGAATCCTCTAGAATCAAGATGCAATTGGGTGAGGTTTTTAATGCATAAAATAAGCTGTATACGTTTATTTATATCTGTTTTCTATCATGTACATTCATAAGTTATTCACATCATTTTGGTCAATGGATGTCGTATGCCTTGTTTTGTTTTAACTTGCACTTGTACCCTTACGTATTTCTTTCTTAAAGTAAAAGGAAAAACAAAAAAGTTGTAACGCCGACAGAGAAGTACCATGCACTCTTGAATTTAAGATAATCAAGTTTTTTCTGCTTATGTGTAGTCCATATCTTATACACATGAGGAAACATGTTTCAATAGATCAGTATCATTATTAATATAGCTCCCTCGAGCAGTATGTTTTCTACATGGAATATTTAGTATCAATAAAATTAGGATATATTCATGTGAGGAAGAATATCATCAGAAATTCGAGTATCGCCCCTTATGGAAGTCTGTATATTGCCCAATTAGTTAGTATTAATTAAACTAGGCCTGCATAATTTATTGTTAATTATGTTTTCCTTTTTTTTTTTGCTAATGTTTTCCTGCTAGAATGCAGCAATCATCATTATTATTAATTTGCTTAAGTTGGTTGAAGCACTTGTCGTTTTGCTAGTCAAACAAACAAAGTTATTAAATGATGTGAACATGAGATGTTACTTCGTACCTGGTTGTCCTTCATTTCTAGTTTCTTTTTCTTTTTCTTTTGCATTTGCTTCAATGCTGTCAAAATGTTCTCTGATGTTTTTTCGTTAATCATCCATGCTTTCTTCTTGAAGTTCTCTCGTTCTTTTTTCTCCTTCTGCAATGACTTGAGTATATGTTAAAATATGTGCTCATGTAAATTTAATGTGCTTGACGTTCCGTTTGTTAAACAAAGTGAGTTACATTTTTTTTTCTGTGGAATCCTTTGATGCATTGGGTCTGCTTGGTGGATCATCATGAATCATCATGATTCATGGGTCACTCCAGGGGCTTAGAAAGTTCAGATGTATGTGCAACGGAGGTACTGATAAGTGTCAATGGATTTTAATTAACACTTTCTCAGATTTATAACAATCTCTAATTCTATTATCGTCTTTTTGTTCATCTGCATCACTGCGTTGTTTCAAAGCAAACATGGTTGCTTACTTGCTCCAGGGTTTTGTACTTTGAAATCCATACGGGTATGAATTTTCCTACTTCTAATGTTTGATGTGTTTAAAACTGCACCTATCAATAGTTTTTCCGGTGATTTCAAGTCTCTCTCATGGATTATATTTTAATGGTGTATGGACTTTCCCGTTGTTTTGGAAGCCAACAGACTTAAATAACTTGGATGTGTTGATGTAACATTTTCGTGTCATATTTCCACACATTTATCTGCAGGAAGTCATTGTTATTCCTAATCACTTTGCTGTCTACCACAGTATATCTTTTTAGATGTAAATGTCATTTTTCCTGTTAAGTATGGACTTATAATCGTTAGGAGAAAAACTTGTTCAGACTTATGCATAGAACCTTTTGATTTGTTACTAGTAGAAATTCCTGATGACCTTTTTTACTACTCCATTAAATTGATTCATATCCGTGTTCATGTTACTTTCAAAGCTTGTCAAATGAAAGGGGATGGAAAATGTTTGCAGGTGGTCGGTCATTTGCCAAGCTTTTATGACTGAAACTTCACTGTCCATCAATTGTTGGTTTTCAATGTCCTTGTATGTCCTTGTTCATGTTCCCCTGTCATGTTTAAGTACTTAAAAAGCATGGCCATTTACTCGTGTTGAGATGGCGAAATAAGACTCTTAATTTCTGTATGCTCCAGGTCACTTGGGCTGAATGGAGGAGAAGGATTACCCGTGACCGTGTGTTAAAAGTTGTGGATGAAATCAATCTCTTAGATGGTTTAGCAATGGGAAACAAACGGTTGAGAGAAGAGATGAGAAGCAGGGATCGGCCGAAATTAAGCAGGAAAAAAATAGGACATTACACAGAACAGCATATCAGGCTATGACTTTCTTTATGGCAAGATGCTGGGAAAAGTGTAGTTTTTGTATGTCTGGTTATATCTCTACTAATCTGTTTTTTGCCGTAAACTTCCTATCTTTGGCCTGCAAATAATGAATTACATAGTATTTGTATGTTTTGAGTTTGCAGTTCATACATTATATTTGCTGTTTCCCATAAATGACTCGGGTTTTCTGTCATAAAAAAACTAATGTTTCTCTTGAATTGAGAAAAATTAAGCCAGCATACAAATTAGAAAAGTTTGTACCAACGAGAGGTGGCTCGGTTGGTAATTGATTGAATTAGATATATCCGTGTCTAATGTTCGATTTCAATGTGAAACATATAATGTGTGTCCAATAATCGATTTCAATGTGAAGGATATTCCTTGAATGGTATTTAAAAAAATAGAAAGTTTTGTCTAGTCTGGAAAAAATATATAGGGTTTAATCCACCTATTTTGCAAGGTTGATAGGTTATTTTGAGACTTGTAAATATCTCAAATTATGTTTCTTTAAAGCTTTATCTGCCACATTAGCCTCGATCGTAATTTACTTCTCCAGACATGGTACTGGCCGCGACACTTCGCTCACCCTTCGTCTTCCTCACACAACTCTCTCCAACTCCGAAACCAAACCCTAACACCACCACCACCACTTCCTTCCGTGTTCCGGTTTTGTGCGGACCACGCGACAACCGTGGACCGCTCGTCAAAGGCCGAATCCTAAGCACAGAAGCAATCCACGCCATCCAATCCCTCAAGCGGGCCCACAGACTCAACCCTAACAATCACTCGTCTCTCCCCTCCCTCTCCCGCCTTCTTAAACCGGACCTCCTCGCGGCTCTTCGGGAACTCCTCCGCCAAGACCACTGCGGCCTCGCCCTCCATGTCCTCTCCACCTTCCGATCCGAATTCCCGCAGTGCACGCCTGACCTCAACCTCTACGCCGACGTAGCTTCGGCGCTTGCGAGGAATCAAATGTACGATGAGATCGATAGGTTGATCTGTGATTTGGAGAAAGATGAGGGCAACGTTCGGTGGGGAGAGGATAGGGCGCTTGTGAGGCTTGTGAAGATCGTGATTGGGACTGGGAGGAGTGAATCGACGGTCAAGATTTACTGGATGTTGAAGAGGAGTGGGTGTGGGGTCCAGTGGGAGGGTGATGAGTATGTGGCCAAGGTGTTGAGCAAGGGGTTGAGGAGAATGGGCAGTGCGGATTTGGCCGACGAGGTTGAAAATGAATTCTGTCGGGTTGTGGGTGGTAATTTTGGTGAAATGAGAAGAGTCATGGGGTGAGAGTGTAAAATTATGGTTTTTGCGTATCCTATTTGTAAATGTTGAAGCTACTTTCCAAGTAATTGGCTTTGCATAATTGAAGGTCCAACTGAACTTTTCACATTTTACTTTGAGTTATATTAACAGTCACTAGCAATATATCTCAAAACTCTATCAATGCTCTATCCACTTTTGTTAGCTGTTGCCAAAGTTATAGGGCCTATCTACAAAGTTCTAAATGACCATTCTTGTAACTTTCACTTCTTTTTCTTTGAAAAGTTGTCGCACATACCTTTGCACTCTGTACGGCATGGATATTGTATAAGGCACTTGCAATGATAAATTATTATTAGATCAATAAAGATGTTGTCTTTTGTTGATGTGATTATATTGGAAATGTGTTTTGTTGATATGATTATATTGAGAGACGTGTTTTGTTGATGTGGTTGTATTGGGATTGTGTGTTTTGGTGTAATTTTGTTGGAGACAACATGGAGGCATGAAATGTTGTTAGTCTCCATGTTGGGTGGGAAGGGATAATATATAGAAGTTTGTGTTTTGTTGATATGACTGTATTGAGAGACGTGGTTGGCTTATTTTTTTGTGTAATAGAGGTGAGACCGGATCAACATTTTTTTGGCCCAGCAAATGGGGCACCATTGCACTTGCCTTTAGTTCTAGCCTGGAAAAATAGGAAAGTGCTCGTAGAATCAACAGTGATGTGGATTCATACTCCTAACATGATATTATAAGAACCAAAACCAAGCATTTTCAATCAAAAACAGATAGGAAATTAAGCAAAGCTAGAAGAGAAACAATGACAAAATGCAGTACATCATCAACTAATTTCCTTATTTCTCCTTAAAGTTGTGTCCCGGCAAGTTGTTGTTGCTTTGTATGTACATCATCAACTAATTTCCTTATTTCTCCTAAAAGTTGTGTCCCGACACGTTGTTGTTGCTTTGTATCTAAGAGCTCTTGAGAGCAGTGTGAAGTTGTTGGTGAATCATACAAATGGAAAGCTTCTACAAAATCAAGGGATTATTTAACTCATGGTGTTATATTTAACAAAAATGACAGTTTTTGTGTAAGTGTGCTTCAATCAAAATATATTTGAAGAAATTGTGATTCAATATTTCTATTACTTACAAATGAAGAACAACAGAGTTTTATAAGTACAACCCTCATGGGACTTCTGTCATGCATCCTGCTCCTTTTCGCCATTGCTTTTGCCATCTACACCGGTAAGAGTCTCTCAATTACATCTCTCAACTCCTCCACCATAACTCTCTCCAGCGAGCCCAACAATAAAACCTCATTTGGCACAACCCAATTAAATTTCGTCGTTGAGGATTTATCAAACCTCTCCATATCAAGAAACGGCCCGAAATGGTCCACAGATGTGAACATTGTAGCGGAGGGTTCCGTGAATTTTTCAATTTCAACGGAGGATTCTGATATTCTAATGTACTTGTCTGTGGAAGAAGATGAGAACCAAGATTCGTGCTTTATATCGTAAATTTCTAGATGAAATGAGTTCAAGGTGCAAGAGCGGTCACAAACAAATGGCATGTTACTTTGATCCCGCACCCTTTTCACCAGCTCATGGCTTACAATCAACAATGTCATCAGCAATATCTACTACGTATCTACTACTGCAATATAGTCATAATTGAGGGTGTTGTTACTGGTGTATGAAAGCGAATTGAAAATGAATCCCTTTCTCAAGTCATTTTTGTTATGGCTCCAACTCCTTATGTCATTCCTTTGCGATCTATACTGGTAACATTATGTCAATTAAATCTCCTAACAACTCAACTATAACATTCTTCGGTGATACGCTCAACAATCAAACCTCCTCAGCCACAACCAACCTAAATTTCCTCGTCAAGTCTTGGTCGGCCGGATAGATCGGGCAGGGTCCGTTGAGGCCATGGAGCGGGGTCGCCAAAGAACGGGCTTGGTCGGCTGCATGATTGATGGATTTGGAGGGAAGAGAAGAGAATGGAAGGTAGAAGGTTTTTCTTTCTTCCATGTTTGGATAGATAAAAAAAGGTAAAGAAAATTGATTGAATTTACTAATTTATCCTTATTTTTTATGTTTAAATATTAAGTATACTGGTAAAATAGGTTTTTAATTTATAAATAACTTAATTAACCAGATAGTCCCATTTTGGGGTCGAAGTATATTTTGGTAAAAGTTTAATGAATTCTTTCTCTCATTTTTGTTGAATACTGAGAGAAACAAGATTCACCTCGATCCCGAAACACATGGCGCAGAATAGCCGGAGCCAATTTCGCCCAAAAAAATGAATCAAGACATTCTCTTGATTAATTCCCAATTTTGTCACCAATCGTTGCAACAAAATGACCTCCTTTATTACTTCAGTGACATCCATATATTTAGCCTCAATAGTCGACAATGCAAAATAGATTGTAAATGTCGACCTCTAATACATAGATAGGTGCTCCTATAAGTGTAAACATATTGCCAGTAATAGATTTTCTTTTATCTGTGTCACCTGCATAATCAGAATCAACATAGCCAACCACATGTTGACTAACCTCATCATTCCTCTCAAAATACACACCGACATCCACAGTACCTACAATATATCGCAATATCCACCTAGTAGCCTTTCAAAGTTGTTTCCCGGGATTATGCATATACCTATTGACCATACTAACAACATGTAAAATGCCTGACCTGGTGCACACCTTAGCATACATCAAACTACCAACAAGGCTAGTAAAATGCATGGCCTAGTGCACACCTTAGCATACATCAAACTACCAACAAGGCTAGTAAAGAGAACTTCTTTCATGTAGGCATGCTCCTTTGTTTGTGGAGATAACTGAGCACTTAGCTTGAACTGAGGGGCCAGTGAAAATGCTATACCAAAATACTATAGCATCTTCTTCAAGTATTGCATTTGAATAAGCTCAACAATGGCCTTCTTGTTGTCCCTAACAATTTCCATACCAAGAATCTTCTTGGCCTTACCAAGATCCTTCATCTCAAATTCTCATAACTTGTCTGAGCCTTCACTTTATGAATCTCGATCTTGCTTTTGTATGCTATCAATATATCATTCACACACGTACACCTTGCTCCTGTGAATGTAGACTACTTAGTCAAACCACATATGTCTTGGTGTCGATTGGTAAGTTTTTTTAATTTTTTATAAATTCGGTTAAGCGAATTGAACCGATCATTAAAAAAATTATATTTTTATAATGGTCGGTTGGTAAAAAAATTCAAATGGTAATGTTAGGTATCCCAACTGTTAGTTTTGCTTAGATGAATTATTGCACAATAAAGCATATATACAAATGCTATATACAAAATGCTATATACAAAATACCCTAACTCCCAAAACAGTCCCAAGTTGCTAACCCAAATCAAGGAAAAATAGCAAACTATTGCTCCTAAGAAAACATTAGTTTTATGGCCTGAAAACACTACCCACCAGCTTTTCTGCCCGCTTTATAATAAAGCATTAAAGCAGAGAGAATAAAGAAGAATACTAAACAAATGAAAGAAAAGAAAAGAAAGTAAAAGAGAGAGGAAACATATGCAAAAGCTCCTCCAACCCCACACCCTCTATAAAATTCTTAGAGGGCAACAGACTCAAGTTCCTGCTGCATCAACCCCTCTTCTCTGAGAAAAAAAGCAAACAGGGAGTTCAAAAAAAAGCTTTTGTCAAGGCTTGTTTGGTTGCATAAACTAGGAAACATGACAAAGTGAAAGAGACTGAAAAATAATAGAGAGGAAAAAAAATCTTCTTCCTTTTAGTTTTGTTTGTGGTTTCCTCATCAATTGCAAAAACTAATGATGGCTGGAAACCCTAGTTGGTGGAGCATGTATCCTCCTCAATATGTTGTTGGATCAGCAACTTCACTTCCTTTGAATTCTTTTCTGCCTGATAACCAAGAGCCTCCTCATCAGTCATGGAGCCAACTACTACTGTAAAACATCTCTCTACTACTCTCTATATTATGTTTTGATGTATGTATATATATAGTCTTCTTCTTCTCCCTCTATGTTTACTTAATTGCTTTGTAATTTTCAGTTTCTCACCACATCTCCATATCCATGACAAATTACATGAAGCTTAAATTAATTTGGTTTTCTTCATATACTTACCTTTAAAAGTTCCTGATCTCCTTCTATTATCTCTATCATTATTTCTTGCTTTATAGGGGAGGATTGTCGGCCGGTGGCGGCGAAGAAAGATTTGGTCTGGTTCATTTTCAGCCAAGAAGGTTGGAGAACTGGGATGACCAAATCTTGAATTACCATCCATCTCCAAGGATGGTTCCTGTTGATCATGATCATGTGAAACAGGAGATTTCCAAAAATAGTAACTTTTACAGTTATGGAGAAGATGAATTTCAAGCAACTAGACCAGCTGCTGCTTGGTCACAACAAGTCATGCCAGTAGTTTCTTCTCCTATGTCATGTGTTACAAGTTTAAGTAGTAATAATAATATATTGAATTTCTCTTATGACAAGGCAAACAGGCATCCTGCAGATCAGTCATCCGAGGTAATTAATTAGATGGAGAAAGAAACCCTTGTTTTTCATTATTTTAAAAAGCTGGCTTTCTCTTATGATCTTGTGTGTTTAGCAGTGTAATAGCACAGCAACTGGTGGGGTGTGCAAGAAGGCTAGGGTTCAAGCCTCTTCAAGCCAACCTCCTCTTAAGGTAACATAAATCTCTCTCTCTCTGTGAGCATACAATTAAATATCCATGACTAATGAAGATTAATTTTGAATAAAACAATTATTCATGGTGTACATTATATTTATTAATTACTAATGAATACCAGGTAAGGAAGGAGAAACTAGGAGATAGAATAACAGCTCTTCACCAGCTTGTTTCCCCATTTGGCAAGGTAATTAAGATATATAAGCAAAGCATTAATTGCTAAATATTAGAATTGATTCAACTTGTTTCATTTTCTATGATAAAACCCATAAAGAATCTTGTTTTTCTTCTTTATCTTTTATATCATAGACTGGTTTTGATCTTCTTTTGTTTTTGAACTATAAAGAAGGACAAAAAAGATGCATATATACTTGAGTTGTGTTGTGTAGTGTGACTAGTGATGTGTGTATTTCTCTCTTTTGCAGACTGACACTGCTTCTGTGTTGTTAGAAGCTCTTGGTTATATTAGATTCCTTCAAGGTCAAATTGAGGTGATGTTTCTTCCCTCATTTTTTGTACAAACGCATCAGAATCAGTACATGAGAGCTAGCATGCAGTTAAAGCTTTCAATAATTCATTCATCCTTTTCATCACAATATTCTTCTGTTCCTGAAAGTTATAATTTATTGTCTTTTACTTGTGTATATATATATATATATATATATATATATGTGTGTGTGTGTGTGTATGCAGGCCCTTAGCTCCCCTTACATGGGCACTGCATCATCTTCCAATATCAGAAACCAACATTTTGTAAGTACCCACATACATATATATATACACCCAGTTTTTCATTTCCCAATGCAAGACCAAGATATTTTCCCTCTCTGTCTCTCACACACACACACAAATATAAACTTATGTTCTTTAAGAAAAATTTCATAGCACAAAAACTAGTAAAACATAAATTATATGTCAATGATATGACATAAAGAAGTGCATTGAAGTGTGAGAATATTGTGTATGTGCAACACCACATAATTTCTTAAATAATTTCCTTGTTAGAAACACCCTGGTAAAAATGGGGGATAGATTAATTATTGCTAGTTCCAAGGATAAAGCATTTTGTGTATGCACTTTATTGGATCCATCACTTGCTCAGTGAGAGGGAGGGGCATTATATTGCATATTAATTAACTATTTAATCCATAAAGATTTAGCTTTGAAAGAAAGAACAAGGTTCTCAGCTTTATTATACAACTTTATGTGAATAAAAGACAATTGAAAGCATAACAGTACAGAACTTCTCAAGATTAGTTTAGAATTAAGAAAGACCAACACTTTTTTTCCTTCTTTAATTAGTACTCTTAATTTAGCTTATGAATGGCATAATCAAGTAATGGAGCCCCTGATAACAAAGATTCCTTTGACTTAATTACTGTTGTGTGTATATATATAGTACTTTGTCATCATTGTGAATATGTTGATCATCATTATTGCTATCATTATTCTTTGAATATTGCACATTAATGAATTCAACTTGTACATATATATATATATATATATGGTATGCCAATTATTTATTTGTTTTATATATTAACAGGAAGGTGGTGAAGATGAACCAAGAGACTTGAAGAGTAGAGGGTTATGCTTAGTTCCTGTGTCTTTCACTCAGCATGTTGGGAGTGAAAATGGTGCTGATTATTGGGCTCCGGCCGTCGGTGGAGGGTTTTGATAGGACGGATATGACTCACCGGAATCTGCATGGAATGATGCTATATATATATATATAACATCATGAGCAGCCATTCTGCTGTAAGGCTGATTGCTCATGATGCTATGTATTCTCTGTATTGTAAGCAAAGCATGCACCTTTTGTTCTCCTACCTTTTCATGTATCACAACATAACTAGGACTCACAGCTTCTCGTATGTGAGCTTCAACTTTTTTTTTTCTTTTTTAAATATTTACATCCTTATTTATATTAGGGTGAGTATCATTCTCTCTTCCTTGGTAAGGAAATTAATTCATCCTAAATTTAGTAATAACTAATTTAACTCCCATTACTTGATAGCAACAAGATAACATAATTTACTTTTCATGGACTGTCGCCAATGTACAAGAGATATTGTTTTCTTTAGACTCCGGTTCACTATGGAAACATCGGTTTTATCCTCAAGATTTTATTTATAAGTATTTTCAATGTGAGAGGAATTGAGTTTTATTTATAAACTACTAAATTGAATTATACCAAACTAATGTGAGATTTTGGTCCTTACAAGTTATGTGTATATATATATATATATATTTTTTTTTTTTTTTGATTCTGCGGGCAGTCCATTATTTGATTTGTTCCATAGTCAGATGAGACTGGATAAAGCTAACAATTTTGTAGAATTTGAATATATATGCTAGATGTCGAGGTACTTTCATGTGCCAGACTGACCGACCCACCCATTCTCCTGTTTTTCTAATGCCACTTTAGTAGATCGCACTCAATAGATGGCCCTCTCAAACACTCTCCTGCACTTCTTCAATAGTCGATGCTCTCGTAATCATGACCTCATGCATTGCGTCACCAAATATATATATATAAAGGTTTCCAAGTAATCTTGTGATTCCATGACCACATGATAGGTGTGAAACGGGTCTGTGGTCCGTGGGTCCGGCTACCAGGGCATGGGTCGTGTTTGCCCCAGACGAAAGTTTTTACTGAGTTGGGTCAGGGATTCAGGCCCAAACGGGCTGGCCCGGTAACAAGTTTTTGTCGTGGGAGCCATGGCCTGTCTGGGCCAGCCCGCATGAGTCAAAACGGCTAGTTTTTGAATTTGGGTATTAAAATGTCCAAAATACATCTAAAATGATTAGGGGATGACAAAACTCTGTCTTGTTCGGATGATTGAATTTGTCCGATCCGGATTAAATTAAGTTTGGACATAAATTATATGTCCAAAATCCGGGTTCAAACACTAAATTTTTGTCCGGTTTAAAATCATGTATGTTTCTAAACACATAAATTTTGTTTGGTTTACTTGTCCATACCCTAACTTGGATTAGGTTGTTATTCAGTTTACTTGTCCGGATTTAAACCAATCCGAGTTTGGTCAATTAAGTACATCTAAAATCCAATCCGGGTTAAAGTCCAAACATGTAAATATTTCGTAAACACGTGTTGTTGTTCGACTCGGACCTAATTTTTTACCACCCCTAAAAATTACTAATTTAAGGGTATTTTTGTCATTGGCGATAGTTAAAGTTAAAACACCAATTGAACAGCAAAAATACTCTTTCCAAAAGCTATTAAACGGCCAATTTTAAGGATATACTAGATGTTATGATTCTGGGCTTGGCCAGTGATGAGAGCGATGCGATCACTTCCTCCCTTCACGATTCTCCCTCAAGTTAGCTATTTCTGTTGGGCTTACATTACATTTAGTCTTTACACACACATTTCAACATTGGGCCCTGTGCCAGCCCACATCAAAGCGAACCTGAGTCTTCAGTTTGGGCCCTGTGGTCTGCACCAGGCCCACATCGAAACGAGTCTAATAAATTATTAACATGTTTAAGACCTAATAGAAGCCCAAATCTTTTTATGGACAAAAATGGAATAACAAACATCAGGATTGTCTGAATCATTCATGTACAAATAAAATAAGATACTCAGAATTATTTGAACTACGATTTGGAAGGGTGTGCCAGGCCCTGGCGGTAGTGCAACGCCTGGGCGACACTCGAGGGCTCCAGTAGCAAGCTACCGTGATGAACCCTCCCCTTTAAAAAATTAATTTAATATCGTGTGGACCAATGGTCCACGTATCAGATATTAAACTGATAAGAACAGATACTACACTTGATCTTAGCCAAAAGGCCGAGAAAGGTATGAGTTGCACTGTGATTTCTTTGTGTTTTTAGACCACGCTTCCATGTGTCTCTCTTTTAGTATTTACGATGTGGGATATTAAACAAAGACAACACTTTGCTTTTGCATTCGCACCCTCATATACTTGTGAATTAATGCATCGTCCAAAATGAGAGTGCACTCTGGCAGATGAAAGCACTACCTTCCGTTGTAGCTCTGGATTATCCATTGCACTCTCCTTGTGCTTCTGACCTTGTGAATGACATTATTTGAAGTAAATTTCTGTCTTAATCTATCTTGGTCTCAAAGTTTACCCGCTTGGCTATACATTTACTGTAACATTTGAGGCCATCCATTCGACATTTTAATTAAAGAAGAATCGACCTATGAAGAAAGAACGACACTTCTAGGACGACTTTTTAATCTCCCATCCTCGTGTTTTCCAGAACAGGCATCAGGGCATTCAAATTAGATAAACACGAACTCTCAGTTTTACTATATTTTCCCTCGGGAAAAACCAATCATTACATTCAAAGAGTGACATGAATATCTATTCTTCAACAGAGTTCTTCCAACATAAGAAGCTTATTATCAAGTCACATACAACTAATAAGCTATACCAGGCTAAAATGACCTGATTTATGACAATTACTCTCACTTCTACATCTATCTGACAACCATCATGGCATAAAGTAAGGAGAGAAAGAGAAGCATTAGCCGTCATCCAGCTTAAGGTATAGGAATAATTATTCTAAAACTCCCTGTAACCAAATAATTTATTGCTGAGCAGCAAGCGATTTCTTCAACTCCTTTTTGTTCACCTGGAATTGGCATGAGAAAATCATAAATCATAAGGTAACCCCTCGACCCTCGTACATTCCACATTTAAAGAAGTTTCAGAGCGTAAGTAAGAGCTATACCTTTCCCATGGCGTTGCGAGGCAATGTGTCCCACACTAACAATTTTGTTGGGAGCTGAAACAGTGAACAATGTGTACGTCAGTTATTTCAAGTAATGATCAAGTATTGTCAAAAGGAAAAATGAACTACTTTACTTTTTGAAAAAAAATTTATTTTGTAGTTACTATAAAAGGAAGAAACATATTATCAAAAAACCTGTAATAAAGATTAAAGAGAGCCACAAAAAAATTATGAAATACAGAAATGGTATTGATTATAAAATTTTGGAAAGCTTTACCAAAATAAAATAAATAAATAAAAAAGGCAAAAGAAGTTGCAATAGCTTTCTCTGGCAGAAAAAATGCAACCTATTAACTTCTGCCTTCCGGAATCTAATCCCAGAAAAATGGGGTAACTAATAAGGAGAGGAAGAGAGAGAATAAAAGGTACATCAAGGGCATTCATCGCCATCAGATGTCGGATACGGGTAGGTGAAGATAAGACTTACGTTCTTTTGTACTTTTGCATTGCATAAAAAGCCATCAGAAGTAACTTATGTGTAGCACCAAGCTACAATAAGTGCCTTTGAACAACAGTATAGCATTTTAAGTGTGTAGTTTCAAGTTTGACTTAAGACTCTTGATGACTAAACTCCAACTGTAAGAAGGTGAACAATACCAGAACCTCCAGCAGTGGACGGGGTTGGGGACAGACAAGATGTACGTAGACCCTCACATAATATGTGGAAAGACTGCTTCCAGGAATGAAACTTGCGACCTCTAAGCCTGTAGGTTGCACGCTGCAACTCTACCACTGGGCCAAATGTTTGCATGTGCTATACTCCAATCGTACTTATACAAAATTCCGTAAGCATGATTTAGTATCTTAACCATTCAAAATACCAAACAATCCGAAAAAAAACACTCAAAATACAGCTTCCATAATGGACTAAAGATATTCCTCTCAACAAGTTGGAACTTATCAGAGGATTTCCTATTGCAGATACAGATGAAGTAAAAACAGCATTGTTGCATGTTACAATACCTTGTACGGTGCAAGTTTCACCTTAGCCCAGGAACATAATTCTTCCAGGGTGATAACAGGCTTTGATTCTTTCTCCCGTCTTATCTTTGTTTCTGCCTCTGGAACAATTATCGCACACACTGCTTCTCCATAGTCCTTGTCTGCTAAACCCAAAACACAACATTCTGCAACTGCTGGATGCTGTATAAACAAATAAATAAAAAGAGTGGTCATGAAGGGGTAATAAATTTTGGTGCCAATTATTCATTTTCGCCAATCTTTTTTTCAAGTAGTAATAATCGGTCGTGCATTGCAGATAGGTTGTCTCCGTGATTTGAATTCATACACTCAAACCACGATATTCCCCTCTTCTGTTTTGCCTTAACTGAGAAAGACAAGAATAATGTGCTCTGCAAGAGGGGCTCCATGATTTGAATTCATACACTCAAACCACGATATTCCCCTCTTCTGTTTTGCCTTAACTGAGAAAGACAAGAATAATGTGCTCTGCAAGAGGGGCTCCGTGATTTGAATTCATACACTCAAACCACGATATTCCCCTCTTCTGTTTTGCCTTAACTGAGAAAGACAAGAATAATGTGCTCTGCAAGAGGGGCTACTTATGACCAACGTATGAGAAAAGGATGTATGAGAAGTAAATACCTCAAGAAGAATTGATTCGATTTCTAAAGCAGATAATTTGTAACCACCAACCTTCATAATATCAGCACTGGTACCTAATAAAATAACATCAAGAAATTATGACTCCAGAAAGAAATACCAGTTCAAGAAATTTCTTCGTCAGCCTTGCGAAGCGCACATAGGGTATATAAGAATTATGTGAAATGTTTAAGAGACAGAGTTTCTGAAGATGTGATAACACCTTAGGTTTATCACAGGAAATATCCATTTACATTAGGTCATGAAAATTACGTAAATAGCAAGTAAACCCTGTCTAATGGTCCTTACTCCTTAGAAACATACAGTATTTACTCTGGTCACATACCGCTTGACAACACTGGATTGGTTGCATCCTAATTGTAAATCTTAAACCCGCCATCAACAGTCTCATCATCATCAAAGCCCAAGTCCCAAATATCTGGGGTTGGCCAACTAACAAACAACTTAGCAATAGATCTGCAATCTGGAAACTATAAAATATGGTATTTAAGAAGTTTTATCCCCCTTTATTTATATTATGTAATGATTTGACTCTTCAAGGAAAAAATTATGCAGGACAAGTGTCGTACTTCTCCCGTGAAGAGAAACTCAATGTCTCTAGAGGCATCTCATGGTCGAAACAAACACTCCATAAATCAAATCTTGATGCAGATAGAAAATAGTTCTACTTACGTCCCAAAATTATGTAGTATCCATCTTCATCCATTCTACCAGCATCGCCAGTCTTGAAGAACCCATCATGAGTAAACGATTCCTTAGTTACCTGCATATCAAGGGGAATCAATTATACACAATATATTTGCACCTTAAGAATTGGCATATTGATAGTAGCTCAGAAAATTATTTATCCATAAAGCATTAGAAAACATTTCCTGTCCATTCAAAATTATATCAGCAAATAATCAGAGGTTTTTCCTGCACTAGTAAATTCACTTTTCACACCCTCCACCACTCTGCACAACACAACCCTCCCTTGCATATAAGAAAGAAGCAAATGAAAATGTGTGTCCTTTACTCAGGCCACTGCCAACAGGGCAATTTAAATTTGTTTTAAGTGCACAAAATGCCATAATCTTAGTTTTCAAGGGAAATCCAACATAGGGTGGGTTTCATGATTTGAATTCAACCATGGAGTGAAGAGAAGCCACTTACCAACCATACCAAATTTAGCAATCCAGTCCATATTCTAGTAAGTAGAGAAACTCAGTAATAGAGAACATCTATATTGATATAAAATGGAAAAGCATAAATCCTGGTGTATTTTTGAGAGCTTTAGCAGAGCTACTGATTGTTAACCTTCCCAATACGTCTTCCTACTTCCTAGTTACATATTCTTACAATGATTTGCATCGGTTTCAACCAATCCAACTGTAAAAGCTAGACATAGAAGTGATAATCTAGTGCCAGATCAGGTAGCTTTAGTGCCAAAATATTTGAATTCAAAAATATTGTTATAAATCAGACGGCCTTTTCGCTATACAAAGTTTGGTGCTACATCTGTCATATGCAATATGAGCAGTGGCATTCATTGTACTGGTTTCCATTATTGTAACTTGGAAGAATATCAGACAACTAGTGTAATGGAACTAGGGGAAATAGTAGCAATAAACACAACATTAATATAGAAAACAAAAGCAAAGGAAATTGTTTCAAGTTAAATATGAGGGCTGACAAGAGACAAGTGACAACTGACAACCAACATCATGGCAGGTTTTTAAAGGAACTAAACCGCGAGCCAAAGAGGATCAAAACCAATGACATCTCTCAAGGGCTAATCGGTTTTTTAGTTGTTACCATAAAGAACATATAGCATCCGTCTATCAATTAAAGTGATAAGACAAATGCTTAGTGAAGAAAAACATTATCTCTGAAACAAGGAGTAAAAAATCCACAATTCAAGAGGAAATAGAGCTTCTTAACAATCAGAATAAAAAGAACTTTCCATCATCCTATACTTCAAGGGGAAAAGGAGATAAAGAATCACTAAGGCTAAAGAAAAAGGGAATGAAGATAAACAATTCATAACAGGCTATACCTCAGGAAGTTTCCAGTATTCCTTGAACAATGAAGGGCTTTTGATGCAAAGTTCACCGCCCGCTGTCACATCAGTTGCACTCTCATCTTCTGCGATCTTGACCTAAAAAGGGGGGAAATTATGGGGAGAAGGCCAGATTATAAGAAAGTAATGTTTATTCAACAGGAATTTCTTTCATTTCAGTAAGTTTGCCACTAAGCAGAGCAATTTAAGCGAAGAAATATTTAGCGTTCCTAGTACAATAGCTTCTCACTTTGACGGTTGCTTAATGTTGTTGAGCAAGAAAATCTACCAGAACCATAACATTCTCCATATTAACTAGCAAATGTCCAGCCAACTTCTTGTTTTTATTTAATAATTGGGTAATAAATGGGGTGCTTTAGTATGGAAGTATCTTTATCTGAAGCTGCAAGTAAGCATATATTCTTCATACATACTTAAAACTCAACTCTATTAAAGTTACATTTCACATTCTGAGAATTTTACCTGAACACCCGGAAGCGGTTTGCCGACAGTCCCAGCCTTCCTTTCACCTCTTAAAGGATTTGCTATTGCCATAACAAACTAAAGATATCAAACAATTAGGACAACTATGAGAATGTTTCTAAGCAACTTACTCCATGCACTTACTTTAGTAAATGCATGACCAAATTAACTTACCTCAGTCATGCCATATCGCTCCAAAAGGCGATGTCCAGTGATGGTTTCCCATTGTTCCATGACAGGAAGAGGAAGTGCAGATGAGCCACACATCTGAAGAAAAAGAAAGAAAATGTTTTGGGGCTCAAGTTCTGCAGGCTTTACCAGCGGAATGCCATAAACATAAATAAATTTCATTTAAGATTCGATTGATAGATGGTTCATTCCCAGCTATATTGTCACTCAAAACAAACAATCTAAGGGGGAAAAAAACATGGCACTTACCATAAGACGCAACTGTCTAGCAGCTGAGGCAGAAGAAGCTTTCAACTCTGCATCCATGGCTCCATAACCTTGGATCAATCGTGTATACATGGTTGGCACCTGTACATTCAATATCAAATGAGTTTAACAGAACCCTAACCTGAGAATTGCAACTGTACAAGCATCATGCTCCTAAAAGGCTAAAACCATGCAGTACTAAATAAGTTGTCATCGGTGTTCTACAGCTTGATTACAAAGGGGTTCTTAACTTCTTATTTTCGTACCTATGACTGTTAACCTAAGGCAAGAAACAAAAATATAACAATCCTGCCCCAGAATAGATATGGCCATACAATTGGCAAACAAACTTACTTTGCACAACATGAACAACTGTAAATGCACTATAAGGCAATATAAAATAGAAAAATAAACAATTTCACATAAGAGGTGTCATAAAAAGCATCCAACCATATAGAATACTACAAAGACAACTTGTTTGTGTAATTCTAGTAGTCAAGATGAAAATTTTGACCATATATTTGATATGCATAGATAAAAAGACAACTTACTCCTGTGAAAACGGTTATAGCATCATCAGCCTTACTCCCATTTGTTGGATATGATTCACGCCATCTCTGCCAGATTCCACTCACACTAAATTTTTTCATAAATTCCACCTTCAATAAGATGACTAGATAAATTAATGACAAAAATTAGAGCAATTAAACTTAACCATAATTTTTCAATAAGACACCAAGGCATTAAACCCATTTTGAGATATATCCAAGAAAAGTACCGTGGCTCCTGCATAGAGAGCAGCAAGTAAAGAATTGAAAAGTCCATGAACATGTATGCTATTGTTAAGGGCAAACTGGGCACAATATAAATTGAGTATCAACAATCCTATAATTTTCGTCAACCAAAAGATTGGATTGTTGAATGGGCAACGACATATCAAATAATGTTGTGGCAGCAACCAATATAATTCTGGTTAGAAGGATATGGTGCAGAGGAAGACAATGCAGAAATTTATCACCAGATGTATACCCCCAGGCTTCAGCCAAGATTTGAACCTGAAATCAAACAGTTTACAGCCAAGGTTATGACCAAAAACAAATAGTTAGGAAGACATGTCACTAATATATGAGAGCCTCATTCAGTCATGTTAACTACCTCACATGCTCATTCCAAATTAATGTATTTCAAGAGACTAAAAACCATACAAGTGTAATGACAAATACATTCGGACTTCCATGAGATATTAATTATTGTTTCCTAGATGTCATAACTTATGGAACATACATGGATAAGATTATCACACGATAGTGGTTACATTCCCATTCACAACCATAAGAGATTAGTACACTTCTAATTCTTTACAATAACTGCAGTGTACATCATGCACTAATGTAGGAAATGCTCAGAGTTACATGCTATTCAGCCATAAACCTGCGCATTGATGCCTTTGTGTGTATGAACAACTCCTTTGGGTTTCCCTGTTGTGCCACTAGTGTATACAATCAAAGCAGGGACCTCACCTGCATCATTGGAAATCAAAAGATGTATGTGAACCGAAGATACAGTCCTCAAAAGGCTTCAAGTTCTCCAACAAGGCTTCCGTCAGACCCTTACCTGCATCTATTTCTCCAATTTCCCCATCATCACAGGCATTTATATGTGAAGAAACACTAGGTACTGATGGAATGAGAGAACATTGAGCAGCACATTTATCAGCAATATTTTGCATTAGCTCATGATGATCTTCAGTACTCAGAATCATCGATATTTCCTACATCAGACAAGATTCGGGTCTATAATTCATAGGAAATCAAAAATTATTAGCACAGAATGAAATCAGAGCAGGATGGCATGGAGAGGAAGCGTGATATAGGTTTCATTTTCGTCCTTGCTATTATGTTTATATCAAATAATATATCTGCCATTTACCTTAAATAATCTGCTGACGTGCAGTTACACAAAAATAAAATCTGAATATTAGTTAACCATGTAATGAAGGAAACGACATAAATAGCACATGTCATGGAATACCGAATCATTCATCACATGTAAGAGTTCAGACTCCGGGTAGCTGAGTGCAAGTGGAACTGCAACACCACCACTAAACCAGGTCCCCAGTATTCCAGCAACAAACTCAGCTGAAGGTTTAGCCACGATTCCTATTCGTGCTCCATCAAGGTTTCGCACTGAAGGATTTTCATGATTGCTTTCAGACATCTGAATAATAAAAGTCTGTTAAACAAGTTTCTGACATCCACATATGAAGTACAGAGAAAACAATCCAGATCATTGAATGAACAGAATATGTTGTTTAAAAAGTTGCAAAAGAACTAAACAAGTAATTCCAACTCACAGTTTTTAAATTAGCACCATTCAAGATATTAGATATCTTCCGTGCAGATGAAATCAGCTGCCCATAGCTGCAACTCTTATCTTCAGCTCTGATAGCAATTGTATCTTGAGCAGCAGCACCCTGGCGAAACACTGCTTTAACCACCTCCATGGATGCAACAGAAGGCAACGCTGTGAAATGGATAAAAAAGTAAATAATTAGTATATGTTTAGCAACATTGCATTAACTCTATAAGGCATTAATCACATTACAAAAACTTGGATTCACAATGAATTACTAAAATGGCACAAGTAGTTGTTAGTGCAGCGAAATATGATTGAATTTCCTTCACAATCGCATGTGGCACAGAAATGGCAGAGTTCCATGATATTCCGAGATAAAAACACCAGGGAATGGCCCGATAAAAATGATGTAACAGGAGGTCAACATTTGATTGAAGACCATAGATCTAACTTTTAGCTTTTAAGAAACTACATTTGAAATCTCGTTTCTTTATTTGGTGATCATAACTCCTCACATTCAAATGGCTGAACGGTACACAAACCAACCAGGACAACAACAACATTTGATGATTTCTGTCAAAGAAATGCACAATTGAACTCAAATGAATTGCAAATTAAGAAACAAAGTTTCAAATCAAAAACAACAAATTCGGCTAACATCACCCGCCTCACAATTACGAAAACACATAGATAGGGCCAGTCAGTCATTTCAACAAACACCAAACCTACATCAATCAAACCCTCCAAAATCTCCCCCCTCTAACTCCGATTTCCCCCAGTTTTCTCTTCGACTAAACACAATGACAAGGGAAAAAAAAAAACATTGACAAAGCTCAACACTCACACCAGATGCGGCGGGACTGAGAAGTTGCGCGTGGGGTATTTGAGAAAAAAGATAAAGAGGAGTAGCGCGAAGTGCATGAACGACAGGTGGTGGTGGTGGGGGTGTTATAACGGAAGAAGTAGAGAGGGGAGGTGAGGTTGTTGATTGGCTTAAATGAGCAGCGCATTTAGGTGAGTGTGGCTACTGCTATAAATGATTGGTGGTTAACACTAAATTAAGAATTCCGCGGTGCTGGTCGATGTTCAACTGCATGTGCTGTGATAAAAAGTTAACTCATGTTTTCTAAACAGTTAATAGTTCTTCGCGTTTTACTGCACTGATCAGACTTGAAGAAGAGCAAGCAGTGGAGAGAAACAGGTGGTGTTGGGATTTGGGAATGGGGAGGGAGAACCGGGTGGGATTGGTTATATGGTTTTGACTTTGGGGATTTTATTCAGGAGTGAGTATGTCGGTTTAGCATTCTCACTTTCCTCGAAATTTCCCTGGAATTGGATTATGAATCGACTGGGATTAGTGGTTTTTTTCAGCAGGAGAGGGATAATATGCAACTAGTTGCATTTTTTTGGGTACAAATATTAACAAAGCGTCAAAGCCCCACACCGACTCGGGCCAATGTGATGCGCATTTTGGCCCAAACCAAAACCCACTTAAATCGCAAAATTTGTGTGCCGCTGGAACACAAATCACTATGCAAGGAGTGAGTTTATAAATTCATTCAAGAATTTTTATTTTTGTCCAATGTGAGATTTGATATCTCTCTCTTTCACCAACACATCTTTACTTCATGTATGTGGGTATTTTAGAGAACAATTTCTCATTCATCAAATATCGATTTTCGCAATGTAAATATACTAGATTCATCTACAAATTTTTACTTTATGTGAGTATTTTAGAAAACAATTTCTCATTCATCCGAAATTAATTTTCGCAATGTAAATATCCTACATTCATCTAAGTACGAAGGTTTTCTTCTTTTTTTTAATAGGGACTGTCCCATGGACGGGTGGGTTCCACATGAATTGATACACAAAGTAGGCCCATTGCTTATATCGTATCCAACAAAATCAACCTCTACCCAATGTAATCCATTTATATGATATGTCCGTCCATAAGACCATATCAACATCCTCATAAGTCTTATGCTTTTGTAAGAAGGCTTGGAATTTGGAAAGAATCAATGCAATACAATGCAATGGTATTCAAGATCCAACTAACATCACCCGCGCGCCACATAATGGTAATAACAGATGATTTCACGCTTAAATTGCGAGAATTTCCAAGAGGCATATAAATTCAAGTGAGTCAGTCATTTCAACAAGCACCAAACCTACACCAATCATGTCACCCAAAAACTCCACACCCTACCCCCCAATTTCCCCTTCAACTAAACACAATGCACAAAAACACAAAGAAAAGACAAAAAGAAGTCGATAAAAGATCAGAAACACTCACACGAGACACGGCGAGACTGAGAGACGCAACAGAGCCTAGAAGACGAGGAGCAGCGGCAAGCGTATGATGAGGAGGAGGAGGATCTGGTGGTGTTGTAATGGAAGAACAAGTAAAGAGGTTGGTTGAGAGACTTAAACATGAATATAGTAAGTGGGTAGACCTTGCTATTAATCATTTTGGGCACTGGGTGTTTCATGTACAAGTGCTGCGATCAAACTCAAAATAAGTTTTCTTTTTTATACACAGAAAAGAAAGAGAAGCATGTGCATGTGTGTGATTGTGTATGCGTTGGATTGGCAGGGAGAAGCGGGTGGAGTTGTTTTATTGGTTTCTTCTGTAAAAGTCATTGTCACTCACTTTCCTAGAAATTTCTCCACGTTTATTTCCTAAATCTTTTATATATAAAATACACGTGGCGAAAATCATCGTGGGCCCAAGGATTCCACAAGCTCATAGGAGTGCTTTTAAGCTGGAATACCCATCACAAGCTCTGTTAAAAGGCTTGCTCGAGATATGCGATTAGCTCTTGCAACCATCCTCATAGCTTCAACACCCCTGCTCAATCCAGAATATATATTCCACATAGGCTAAGGCTAGGCCCTTCAACATCACAAAAGTGAAATAGATACAAAGAATAAATAGAACCAGCGGGAAAAGCAAAGCCTATTTGAATCTTGAATTGTTCTTAATTATATTCTGAAAGTGAGCAGATACAATCCATAATTAAATTGAAGAGAACTCTTGAATTCTCAGCTCCACTTACTCACCTACCCAGAACAATGAAAAAGTGCAACAAAAAGCAGGAAAAAAAAAAGGGGGGAATAATTACAAGAGATCAAGCACATTTAACCTGAATGTACATCAGGAAGTTCCATAAGTTGAGTAAAACAATAAGATATAACTAAAGAGCCTGCAGTATAAATTGTACCAATAGAAAAGCTCAATTTCAATGATGATGCCATGAAAAATTCCACCCATTGTGATGAAAACCTACAATGACTAAGGCATTGAAGGTTAAGTTTCTTTCACAATTCTAAAACATGTACGATAGATAACAGCTGGGGGGGGGGGGGGTGCGCAGATCAGTGACCTCTCCACCTGTTCCACCAGGTGGAAAGTGTTCCAGTGCTTTGGGGAGGGGTGAGGATGTCGAGCATCATTTCCTTCTCTTTGGGTGTCAATGGAACCCCTCTAATAAGATTCAAAGCCATGATATGCACATTAGTCCTTTGCCTGTGCTTGTTGTAAGCCCATACTCCTGCAGCAGCACCTGCAACTAGAAGCTGTCCAAAGACACCATGTTTTAGCATAACTTCAACTATATGAATTAGGGACTCTACGATACTCAAAAAGGCTCTTAAACTCACTGGTGATAGCCACACAGCCGCAGTCTGCATATCGAACTTTGGGGCATAAAGAACAGTCTCCCCATAATCATCCTCAAGTTTTTTATAAACTTCTTTGTCAGTCTTTCCAGCTCGAATCTCATCACGAATTAACTGCATAAAATCACATGGGTCGGTCAACAATAATAGATCATCAGAAAAACATAACGAGGATATAGATAGCATGCAGCCAAGGTGGTAGAAGATAAATGGCTTTAACCTTATAGCAAGGTAAGGATTTAGGTCCTAGGGAACTGCATTTGGGAGCGTAAACAACTAAATAGAAATATGTGGAGCTATGTAAAACACACAGACACACACAAAACTATATAGGTGCAGTAAAGCCAGACAAATACATTGATCCACCCATCACCATTACAGAGCTTTCAAAAGTAACATCATTCTGGGATACTGAAATATGCCCCGGACTTGAACAAGCCCTTGGAATCAACTGGAAACTCACAATTTGTTTATATATAATCATAATTGATCAAACATCACTGTGATATACTGAAAACCAATCAACATCATAATACCATAATGGATGAAGTACCTTCCTGAGGAGAATGGCAATATCTGCTTGAGAATCTTCAATGGACTGACTTCCACACTCGGTACAGCGAACATTATGGCTGATGTTTCTTGCCCTAGCATCAATCAGCTGCCTCTGCTTCACCTCATCGTCTGTGCTCTCCATTCTCAATAATGTATACCCCCTAAGACCCAAAGCAACTGCCATAAACATCAAAAAGAGAACATGTCACCAAACATTGCACAAACACACAAGGGAAAAAACCGCCGCCAAGCTTTCCCTTCGGTTTTCGGGTTTATTTTGTTCTCCTATTTCCTTTAACGAGAATCTGAATGGCCGCCAGTGACGCATTTAATCGAACACTTACTGTGCGGACAAAAGCAAGACAAATTATCTCCCACAAATCTCGTTCGGCATTCAAATTTATATATATGATCATAACTTTTATTCCTCAATTTTAATCCAAAAGTTAGAATTCGGAACATAATTACTAGTTGAAGATCTAACACAAAGGAATAAGAAAATTACGAAAATTGAAACAATAGAACTGGCAGGTTTGAGCTGCTTCTGATTACATTTGAGTTGATACAATCTATTACCATGTTGGCTCCCAAGAAAACTAGATCAAAGAAAGAAAGAAAGATAGCAAACCAAAATTTGGAATCCTTCATTTCAGTTCTCTTCAACGCAATTGTTCGTTGGTATTCCTCAACACTTCCGACAAATGAAACAGAATGTCAAAGAGACAGTGACGAGAATCAAAACACACCTTTGATGCTTTAATGATAAAGTAAATCGGTAGTTTGATGATTCCGTGGGTTTGATGCTTCCGGTGGATTTAGACTGTGGAGCTACTAGCCCACTACTGGTATGTGATAACGGGATCGTTACCGTTGATGAGAAATTGACACTGGTTGTAAATGCATTCGCAAAGTACACCTTTGGGCCTTCGGCTACGGCAAGAAATAAGAATGGTTATTTGTGTCGATTGAAAATGTTAGGGCCATTACCATAAAAGCCCGATAAAAATGGGCCCATCCAAAGCCCAATTGAAAGCAACCGTCATTAGATCGCGGTTTGACAATGATCAGAAGATTAATCAACATTACGGTATATAAAAGAAAAAAAAAATTCAGGGCAAAATACGAGTATGGAATAGCAACTTTTCCAACAATATTATCCCATTTGAGTTTATCGATTCCCTTGGATAAATCAAACCCGCACGACCAATGGCGTACCTAAGTTTACTGGGGCCCTGGGCAAACTCTAAAAGAGGGGCCCCTTAATTTTTTTTCCTGTTATTATCATATAGTTCTTAGAAGTCTAACTCTAAAAAATATTACTTAAATATATGACTCTTCTAGCATTTTGAGATGCAAAAATCATGAATTACTTTAATATATACAATCCATGCATTAGGAATATTCTATATACAATCCATGCATTAGGAAACATAACTAACCCATTTAACCTTTCTTGCGACATGGTGGACCGAATATATGATTCTATCAACTTTAAATTTGAAAAACTTATCTCTGCAAAGACTATCGTTACTGGAATAGTTAACAATATTCTATATACAATCCATGCATTAGGAAAACCACCATCCAGTGTTTGCAAATGATTAAGTATTTCAATAGGCTCTTTTATTTCTTTAGGTAAAATGTTACACAAAACTTTTAATTCTAAAGTTTAATCTTTTCCGTCAATATCATAAAAAATGTCACACTTCAAAAAGTCTTTTGAATTTTTTTTCTTAATTTCTTTATGGGTTGGTCTAATTTCTAAGAGTCTAAAACCTAAAGTGGTCTTTCTAACTTTCTAATTGGGTTGGGTCCCTCACTTTTATTAGTTTGTTTTAACTCTCAATTCCTTTTGGGTTTTATAAGTAATATTTATGGGCTTTAAAATAGGTTTAGATTGATTTCAAAATAAATTATCCTATAACTAAAAATTTTCAAAATTTGAGACACTCGACGAGGGCCCAGCTCACCCAAGCCCAGGGCCACCCCTGCGCATGACTTTGTTTTTCTTTGGGTCATCTCACTTAATGATACTTAGGTACAAGGAAAAAGCCTTATTGATAGAGTAAAAGAGGGTTTATCCTTATAAACCATATTAGATCCTTACATTAACCCACGAATATATCGATTTTGCACGGCTCAACCTACAAGGGCCACAACCAAGGTAATTTTGTAGATTCAGCGCCAAGCAGAACCTCAGTTCTCATTTTTTGTGTGTAAATATGGCCATGACCCTACACAGACGCAAACACCCCAACTACACAAAGCACCATTCAGCCAAAGCCATGATAATCTCCACCTTATCAAGCATGACCTCAATTCAATGATCTTGAGTTGTAACCAAACTTATCTTTAGTAACATTACCCCGCCAATCCAAAAAAATGCACTAAAACTTACACTACACACTTGGGCCTATCACCTATACCATACTGCCTCTGCATCAACAATCTCAAAATAATACAGCTATGCGCTCAGAGAATATTCAAGGCGAGAAGTAAAGGATCAATTGAATAAAGACTCCTTCCATGGCAGGCAAGTGGTGATTATCTTCTAAAATGCTCTATCTGTGGTGTGAGTGTGCCGTTGCCGAACCATGTCTCTCAAATGGTTCCAAAATGCAGGCACTAGAGATGCAATTGATATGTCAACCTTCAATTCTGCCACCTCCGTAAATTTATTCCCCCAGCTAAATCTATAAACCTGTTCAAATGAAATAATACTGGATTTAGATGGACAATAACATTTCAAATATAAGATATCCAATTTAATCAGAAAGTACTTTGTTTTCCTGCTCTCATTACACGTGGTAATCATCTAAACTAGAATAAACAAACTAGTTACTTAGTGCTCACCTAAATAGATTGAGCAAGCATAAGGGAGAGCTGTGCGCTAAGTGATGAAAGGGTCATGTCACCACATAAATATACAAAGGGATAACCCTTCGACTGTCCCTTGGGTTTAGCATGCAAGACCTGATAAGCTCTCGTCACCCACTAGTAGTATAGCGGTTGAGAGAACATCTGCCTACCTCTAGGGATAAGAACCCTAGGGATAAGAGGTTCGATTACCCCCATCCCCTTTGCTTGGAAGGAGGTTTAACCACAAAAATAAAGACCCGATAGTTTCTCTACCAACGCAGCGATAAAATCGTTTATTCCACAAGGTAAAATGATAATTTTATATTCCTCAGGAATTGCAAATTCAACCAGTAATTATTTAGACACTAGTTTACAAGTTGAAAAATCAGATTGTCCCCCATACTTCGAGAAATTGCCACAAAAGGGAAATCTCTAAGCAAAACCATCATTTAGCAGTCGGAAAAAGAGAAAACTTTGTCTAACAGTACATAATTATAATTTATACCTAATGAAAGGAAGGAAAAGAGGGTACAGTTTCAGTATATGACAAGTTAAGTTATACCTCTATTCTTGGGGAAGAAGTGCAATCTCAATTTCTTGGAGTGATTTTCCTTTTGTTTCCAGTACATTTTTCTTCACGAAAATCACTGCTAACAAACAAAAGGAGCTAAAGATTGCATAAAGGAGTAGTGGCCCAAGTTGCTCCAGCAAACGCAGGAAGAACAAACCAACAAAGAAATTCACTACCTGTCATGGACACCATAATCCATCAGCAAGATGACAAAGGTATGAAAGGAATTTTATGAACAGATTCACTGGTGCGAAAATGATTATTAGTATAACACAATAGTTAAAAACAAAAAACTTGGAAGGTATACTAGCACTTTTCATCATAGTGAACAGTAGTTTAGATGGGACCTAAAATTGAGGACATTTCCTTCGTATCTAAAATGATTTAATCCTTACAATTCCAATCAGCAGAATATACTCCACAAATTAAGTTTTTAAAAAAGTTTCCAACTCTTGCTCCCACAAAATTTGACTAGTTTTACCTATAATCAACCATGATGCAGTTGATATTTTTGTTTGATAAATAAGAAGTTCAATCAGCCATAAATCCTTCCAGTACCATGTCTTAGCTCAGTCATAAGGCTAGATCTTCTAGTATCCTTGTATTTATCGATGGAACCAGTTCCTTCTTCAATAAATTTATTATCATCCATTGAAGAAGAACAAAGAAACAGAGGAGAAAATAATTTTTTTAAAAAAATTCCAAGAATTCTACCAAAGGAAGAATAAAATAGATAGTTACCCAATGCACGGCCATACATAGTGCCATTGCCTTTGCCCTTATTCGATTTGGAAATATTTCTGATAAAAGGAGACCAGGTACTGGTCCAGCACCAAGAGAAAATGTCAAGACACACCTACAATGGAAACATGAGGTTTAGAAAAACAAATCATTGCATAATCATATTATTAGTGTTCCAAAGCTAACATATTACCCCTTATAGAGTTTTATCCACACTCTGGAAGTGTGTCCTTTATACATTTCACTCGAGAGAGAGCCGATATTTTATTGCACGAATTTCAAAGTTACCCGAAATTTAGCATATATCTTTAAATCTTGCTCTCATGCTAAATTACCTTAATTCAGTCGAGCACACTTTCAAGTGAATATTATCTTTGGCTAGGCTTGGTATTAGGGCAATAATAATTCTAGCAGATACTTTGATTTATTTTATCATGTCTCATGTTTTGTCTCAAAGTAAAAAAAAAAAAAATCAACTACTCACAGGAGCATGCCCCCAACAGATAGATATAGTGCTCCAGACCTAGATGTGAAGGAAGTTGCAGCCATTGCTTGAAGGCTCATAGCCACTGCCTGAATCACCAAAAATACATAGGAACGTTGAGAATCATATCCAAATTAAGCTTGGTACTACTCCATATAAAGCAAACGGTTTCAATTGAATAAATAGCCAATATCTATTTTTACTCTATCGTACTTCTCAAAAAGACAAGCGAACATATGGTCCAGCGGTAAAATTGTAGGGGTGCAACCTAGAGGTCACATGTTCCATTCCTGGAAACAACCTTTCCACATATTATGTGGGGTAAGGTCTACGTACATTTGCATGTTCCCGACTCCACCCATTGCGGGAGCCTTGTGCACAGGGTTGTTTACCTTTTTTACATAGTTCTCAAAAAGAACACGGAACAATTTAAAAAATGCAAATAAAATGCTTTTAGCCCCATCTCTGTTTTGTTCACATACCATTCCTGAGAAACTCCCAAGAAGAAGAAGCTTTCTTCCCAATTTGTCCATCAAAAGCATTGCAACAATTGATCCTGGAAATATTGTGAAGTTATCATCAAAAGAATAGTCAAACATAATATACAAGCAAGACACTCAGGAGTAAAGCAATATTTACCGAATAAATTTGCAACTCCTACACATATGTTTGCAGAGTCTGAAGGAACACCCGCACTTTTGAAGACAGATGATGAGAAATAAAACACCGCATTTATGCCCGATAACTGTTGTAAAGCAAAAAGGGTAGACCCAATGAAAAGCACTGCAAACAGAGGGGTTTAGAAATAAATTATTTGGAAGGAAACATAAATTTACACATAAGTTGACAAATCACACGATACCCCTAGAATGGCGGCCATAGAGTAACTCTGATAACTTTACAGAATCCAACTCATCTCCAGGGCCCGACTTCGACAATTCTGCCATTGCAAATTTGACATGTGATCCTCCTAAAAGCTTTTCAAACGCGGCTTCAGCTTCAGCACTTCTTCCCCTCTATGGTATGTCATAAAATTAATAAATGTCTACATTAACAATCATCAGGTCGACAGTACATGGATCACTTTGTAATAAAAAAACAGAGAAAGAGCAATAAAAGGGGAAAATGTAAGAGTAAATTGATAAGTAGCACCGAAACCCAAGTAATTTACATAGCTGATGATATTTGGAATTTCCACTATTCCCCAGAGCATGTCAGAAATGAGAAAACTTATCAGATAAAATAAGAGAACCTAGTTCTTTAGGCCATTTCCATAAACTCATAAGGAAATTTTTGAGAGTAAATTTCAACATTTTTCGAAGAAAAAAAAAATGGAATCAAAATTGTTGCATCTCACACATATCGTTTTAATCTATTGATCTTCTTGTAATCTTGTCAATGGTATAAGCATCTCTCCATCAGGAAAAGTTCTTTTTTTTTTTTATGAATTGATTTTAATATTAGTTATTTTTAGCATGCGGAAGGGTTCAAACCTTCAACCTGTTCGAAGTCCTAAGGAGTGGAGAAAAGTTCACTCAGTAGAACAGCAACAAGCCCAACAGTTTTCCACATGGTGACTAGAGAATCAAGGTCGGCTGATAGTTGTACACATCAATGATATGATTGATATAAAGATGTCAGAAAATGACCTTGAAAAGCCAATGAGGACTCTCAGCAGAGAACTCCATGAAAAGAGCAAGTACTGCTGCAGGAATGGCAGATACCCAGAAACAAGTACGCCACCTGTGCACATTGTCATTAAGATTAGATAACTTCTGAATTCAGCCACCATTAATATCAAAGACAAGAAAATCTTGCCCTTCGAGTAAGTCACAAAGATTGAAACATTAACAACCCTTTAGGATGATAATCTAATACATAACTCCTAAGCTTCATCTAACATTTCTTACCAACCAGCAGTATCCTTGGCTGGGATACCAATAAATAGAGCCCCCAAAAGTCCTATACATGTAGCGATTTGAGTGCAACTCCCAAAAGCACCTCTTACATAAGTTGGTGAAACCTGCTCGTCAATAAAGTATAATAAGATTCCTTTAGAAAATAAGGCACCTACAGCACTGAGGAATATCTACTCGCAGCAGCTTTATTTACTAATATAGTCATCATCTCTAATACCTCTGCCACATAGAGAGCGACAACTGCTGGCCCAATACCCATCCCAGTTCCAACAAACAGTCTTCCCAGTAGCATGCCCCACAGATCTTTTGTTGATGCGCTGCAATATTAAATTTTGATCCTCATAAGCTTCAAACAATTTCGGACAAGTATACAAGGAAATGGAATTCACACAATATGGCAAGAGGGGCAGCAAGGAATTCTAAGGAATGAAGCTGTTAAGATTTTACTAGGGCACAAGCTCCTTTTTTAGTTTAACTTACTGTTTGCATCATAAGTATCAAGAGAAACAATACGTAAGAAAAGAATTTTGGAATTGTAAATAGATACAGTAGTAGGGCCTGACTTCCTCTAATGAGAAACCAAGCACATTAAGAATAATTACACCAATAAGATAAGTTAGCCAGGTGATACATAAATCAATGTAATAACATATGTAGACATAATTTCTAGGTATATGATAAATCTTTGACACACATTTTCTAACTTATTAGCCAATTATGCTCATTTAGTAATCTACAAAGTGATTGAAGATCCAGGGAAAGACTAACGAGTGCTCTAAATTCAGGTAGGCTCGAGGAAAAAGAATATAAGCACCCTGCATTGCAAATTACCTCATTGCAGATCCAATTATCATTGGTAAAGCACACAGCTGGAATGCTCTGCGGCGCCCCACCCCATCAGCAATCCAACCACTGAATAAAGATCCAACAAAAGCACCCGCTAGACATGTACTCACCACAAGACCTGGACATAAACCACAGTTGGACTAACTTCACAACCGCAGAAGGTAAATGAAACAAAAAGATCCATCATATAATCTACCTTCAGCCATGGTACTTCCACTAAAGCCAAGATCTAAAGACATGCTTTCTAGTGTCTCGTTAACTACTCTGCATTTACAGAAGGAAACAAGAAGAATGTCTTACTTATGAAATCTGCAAACATGTTTACATAGAAGATAATATAGCTGGATTTCAAAGGGACAGACCCGAGATGGTAGCCAAATAAGAGGGAAGCAATAGTTGCCACAAGTACATGTGGCAGAGGACGTTTCCAGGAAGGGTTCCCAATTTCTTTTCCTAATCCATTCAGCAAACGTGCTGCACCACCCAAATACAAGTCAGCAAGAGTTCACAACATAGAATACAAACCTTCATTCAGAGAAAATAGGCATGGATATTTCGTATACAACTTTTCCCTTACGAATGTATTATGTGTAGCTTGATTATTGTAACTTTTTTTCTCGATGAAAGGAAAATATAATGACTAGATATGCTATTTGTGAACGTCATTATTTAAATACCAAAAATTCCCAATCCCCAATCAAGAGAAGACCGGAAAGAACCAAAAACATTTTATCTCCTAATATTAAGAAGAGGTTATGACAGATAAAGAAAGAACGAATAACTGAGTCAATTTTCAAAACCTAAATCATTGATAACCTTGATCCTTAATTTCCCAAACACAAAGCATAAAACCTGTGAATAAGATGACATAAACCACAAAAATCTACCTGAGCCCTCTTCTCTGTCGTAATCACTAACATAGTCCTTTGATGACGCACGTTTGTAAGCTGTGTACATATCCAAATGACGCTCCCTCATAGCAAATTTGTAGAATTGTAGTACAACTTGTGCAAACCTCAGAAAGTGAATCTTTAGCAGCCAGCTACAACACCAGATCAGCCATTCAATAAATCAGTTATCAGAATCATACTGTCATCCTCACCATGAGCTAGTTCCTTTAGTTATAAATGTACATTATCAGGAAAATAAATAAATCAAAAATAACAGTCCAGATCTGGTACAACAGAGTTCAACCGAAATGGTCTAATCGTTGAAATTTCATATACAATGACAAATGCAGATTCATGCACGCATAGTTAAAACTTAAAACAGAGAGATCATCATACGAATTGCAGGATTTATCTCAGAGAAATCAGCAGCCTATGAAGAAAAAACAAATCCAACGAATAGGAAAGAAACTAGCTCTCTCACTTATTCAGCTTCTAAAGGAGAAATCGATTTTCCAAACCCCTTGATTCTTAGATCAACACAAAATCGCCATTTCGCTTCGAAATTCACAGGATGTCACACTTTGAGTCAGTAACCGTACACATTTACATACTTGAAAATCAGACGTTCAATCGCAACGAGAGTGTTGAATCATGTACAAATATAGGAACATCGCGTACGAAATGAATACCTTTGATTTTGAAAATGCTACGACAGACCGTGATCTGAACAAATGAAGCTCAATTGAGACGCGCAAAAACGCACAGAGATAGAGAGAGAGGTGAGAATGCCAAAAAGCGACAATGGCGAAAAAATGCAGCAAGTTCCCACACTCTCAAGTCTCAATAAAAAAGGTAAGTATCAGCTTTCAACTGAAGACAAGGAAATCTGAGCGACGATTTCGAACCATTTATCGGAAGCCATGACGGAAAAGAAATAATTGAAGGCCCGGTGGTTGCTTAAGTACGCGTGGAGGGTGCGTAGTGAATCGTGACTCTCACACTCTCTCCTACTGTTTTAGACTTGTAGTTCAGAGAGGAAGCACAAGGAGCAGTATCATCTAGAAGAACTCCAAACTCCTAATAGACGAACACGTGTGATTGAGATCAGGATCTGATGTTTCAGCTGCATGAAATTTTGTATGCTTGATTCCACCAAAATCAATTTTACACGTGGCAGATACTGGTGCAGTTTCCTTTTCTAAATATATTTTTTTCCGTAGAGAGTCGGTCGTAGGGATGGCAACGGGTCGGGCACCCTTCCATTTATAAAATACCAAAACCGTTTCCATTTAATATACTCTATACCAAAACCGTTCCAAAACCATTTAAAAAACCATTTAAATTTCCAAAACCGGAACCGTTCCATAATCGTTTATCATCGGGTACCCATTTACCATTTAACTTTTAATTTTTTATTTTTTTATTTGAAGATTATATTAATATAAATTAATATTGAGTATGATTTATATTAATTATGATTTTATAATTCAAATTAGTCTAATTTATAGTTTTATTAGTATGCTTCTATAAATATATACGTTTTAATATGCTTTATCATGTTATAATTTAATATCCTAGTAGTATATCTTTATAGATGATTTATAATATTATTACTATAATGAATCTTTTTATTAAACGGTTCGGATACCCTAAACCCGGCACCATAAACCGAACCCGACCCTAAAACATGACGGGTTTGAAAACAAAAACCAAAACCGTTTCCAAAACCTATAGGATCGGTTTTCGGGTTTTAAACGGACCGGGTACCCTGTGGATAGTGCTCGGATCGGTTTTTTTTGCCATCCCTAGTCGGTCGTACGAGGAAGAAGACACCACTGTATAAAAAAAACTTTAAAAATCAAAGTGATGTCATCATTAGCCAAGTGTCATTGTTGACACCGTAAGTCTCTCAACCCAATTTTGATGCTGAAACGTCCTTTTAAAAAGTTTGTACTTTGACACTGAAACTTCAACATTCTTTGGGTATTCTTGGATTTTAGTACTAAAATGAAAAAAAATAAAATAAGTTACTTTACAGACTACAGTCTTCTTGACAAACTAAATAGAATAATTAGTTGAAACTAATTGACGAATATAATTTTAATGGAGAGAACCTCTGGTGTAGTTATCCTACCAGATGAATATTTTCTTTATATATATATAACAGATTTTAAGTTAACAGAGAACGGCAACAAACAAAATGCCACCAAGGTATTGGCAGACACCTTGCGAAAATAACACGTCATCCACACAAAAATTGATCATTCGTAAAAAAAAAGAAAAAAAAAGAAAAGAATTAGCATCATGTTTAAGCAAGGATAACAAAATTGTAACACTGAACTTGTGTTATACAACAGATTCTGCTAAATTACGATATACAGAAAATTTTACGAGGGCCACGAGCTTGCTCTCTAGACTTCTCCAGCTTAAAATCTTTCACTCAACAAAATCCAAATGATGATTATAGAGAGAACATTCTCCAACAAGACAATTGAATTTCTTTTAAGGAGCTATAAACTATACCGTATGGAGTTAAGGAACCCTTGAACTTGAGATATCAAGGGTTACCCATTGATGAACCCATTTGGATCTGAGGACAAATATTAGGAAGAATAAGAATATGTAACCCAGAAGAAAAGATATTTTTTAAAAAAGAAAAGAAAGAAACGGGATCGTAACAACAAGAACTAAGCTTTATCGAACAAAATACCTGATTTACAAGCATGTTTACTTGCTCTCTGTACATCTCCTTCAAGTCCACAATATCAGCACGGAGTTCCTCCAACTAGAAACGCAGCCACAATTAATTGTTACGAGAAGATAGAAAAAGTAACTTCCATGCACTGTTTTCATTTGACAATGGGAAACACAGAATCAAGATATATATGGAAGTTGTGGTAGAGGTATTGGGGAAAAGGCTTAAAGAACCATGGTATATCTTTGTTCTCGCCTCCATCATTTTTCATGATATTCATCATATATACTAGAAGCAACTAACTGACTAGGAAAGAATCAAGGACAAAAGATGGCAAGAGGACAGTTGAAATGGAACTCCAATATCATGGGTGATTATAGCACATAATAGTACCAAATCCCGTGATGTACCTATCTCCAAAAGCTACTATCCCAAAATTTGTTCGCTACAAAACAAAAGAACCAAACTGAACATGTACATTTACCTCCTCATCACGTTCACCCATTAGCTCCAATGCAGCAGAGTGCCTCCTCCTCAGTGATTCTAGCTCTGCCCGAACGCCAGGCAACATGGTAGCCTCTGCTTGCAACTTTTCACACTGCATGAAATTGAATCAAATTTCAATCTCAATCATAAGGGAAAGACTGATCATAAAAGCTCAGCATAGCTGACATTTCACCAAACACAAAAGAGCAACCTGTGCAGTCATTTTGACCAACTCCTCAGCAAGAGAGTCACGAATAGATTCCAATGATGCCTGAAAATATAACAGTTTATAATTGCCGTAGCCTGGACTTATTGAACTGTTATTGTTCTTGGAACTGATAAATCTGAACCACACCCAGATCTGGAATAGACATGCAGCATGCATCGAAGAGAAAATGATATTGAAATGAAGATATGTATGATCAATACCAAGCGGGACATGTACGATGCAAGTTCGCCTTCTTTCTGGCGAAGGGTAGCTTCAAAAGTACTAGGTGTCATGCTTTTTATGTAGTATGGGCTCATGGTTGTCTCTCCAGCATTCCTTCTTTCAGAGATGCTATCAGATGAGTCCAAAGATGCTTGAAGAAAATAGCTCTCCTCCATGCTACTGAGGCTGCTAGCACTAGAGAGTTTGCGGGATAAGCGTCCTGCACAAAGTACAAATCATATTTATATAGAAGTCAATAGAAAAGGAATCGACTTTAATCATTATTAAAAGCATATACCATTTTCAACCACAGAATTGTGCCTCGTTATGGGAGTTTGTTCGGACACAGTTGCTGACTGGACCCGAGCTGTCCTTTGCAAATCCAACCGAGCAGCTTTCTCTCTTTCTACTTCCTGTAAAGAACCACAAGGTTACTTTAAGACAAAGTACCAAGCCCACATTTATGCACCCAATAAGTTAATGAACTATACTGTATCTTAACTAAATGATGAAATTATGTACAAAGAAAAAAAAACTAAATGATGAACATTAGAGCGGCATGTCCGACAAAGTAATCTTTGCATTTTTAGAGTTATGTGCCAAGAAAATTTCTGAAGAATCTGCTTTGAACTTAATTGATTAGCACCAGATCAGCATTTCCAACAACTTTAGTTAATGTTAAAATTTGAAGGGTATGTTCAATGAGATGGATTGAATGAGAGAAACAGAGTTTTTAATCTAAAAAGATGATGTCCTAACATCTACTATCTTAAATTAATTACTAGATCATTTCTATTTAATACTCATTAAGAAATATGTTAGGCCAACAATCCATATGTTACACAAGATGAATCCAAATCGAGGGGAAGTAAAAAAAAGAAGCAACAACAATGGAGTGCAAAGAATGCCAACTGAAAAATCATTCACATAATAATCAATGCACAACCTGTTGCAACAGTTCCCTGTGCATTAACGCATCTTGTAACTCTTGCTTGTGCTTCCGCCTGAGCTCCTTAATTTCTTCTTCAAGCTGGTTTGCACGACCCTCTTGAGTATCAGCTTCCTCCTTTGCTGCAAGGTACTCCTGCCTATTTTCTGCAGCTCTCTGTCTCTCCTTTTCAAGAGACCTACTTAGCTGTGTTTGCTCTGCTCTAAGACATGATATCTGAACAATCTCTAGCGTAAGTTGGATACAGAAAACAATCTTTACTAATAAAATATGACATAAAAGAGAGCAGAAAAAACCTGAGCTTCAAGCACATTAATACGAGATAAGGTCTGAGATAAGCGTTCATTTATAGATCGTTCCCTTTCTTCGGAAGATGCAGCCTTTGCTTCTGCTTCCTGTATAATAGTTCATAGTAAATGAAAGTTCCTTCATTTTGGAGCTATCAAATATGTAACACAGGTGATAAGAAGATTTTCCACACCTGAAGTCTCGAGTTAAGACTTCTCTCTACAGCAGCCCATGCTTCTGCTCTTCTGGTAGTTGTTTCCTGTCATCAGTCAAAGGATTGTACATAAACACCCTGTATCTTACACCAGTATCCTCCTAAAATGTATAGAGCAGTGAGAGAAATAATACTGAGTACCTGCATAGCCTCAATCTGCCTCAAAAGAGGCCTTGTAGATTCAGGAACTTGTGTAATTAACTCCTCACAACGACGCTCACTTGCCTAGACAAAATGATAGTGTTTGAGAAAAATTTCTTGAATGTTTATACATAGAAAACTGATTAAAAGAAGAAAAATATCACTTAGTGGAAGCAAAATATTTTAGTCATCAACACACTTGATAACGTTTCTGGAGATCTTCGATATCCTGGTGAAGCATGTCTTCTCTAAAAACTGCCTACAAAAAATAAAAGAAAAACATTTATAATTTTAGAATCTCACTTGGAATCAAACCCACAATTTCTATGGGAAAAAAATATATGAACCTGCTGTTCCTTTCTGCTTAAAGTTTGCCTTAATTCTTCAAGTGCCTGTACAAGCATTGCTTCTCGCTCCTCAGCCTCCCTAAGACGACTCTCCAGTTCACTTCTGGCTTCATTGTTGACACGTGCTTCTGCTAATGCTTCAGCTTCCTTTGCTGCAGCCAAAGCATTTGTATAGTAATCTTTCTGCACTGCAAGTTCTGCTTGGTGTTTTTCTATTGTTTCTTGTAGCAACTTTTCTGTGGCTGTCTTGTCTTTCTTGATACTTTCTACTTTATTCTCTTCCACCTTGAAGTGGTACAACGCAATTGCATAAGTTATTATAAGATGGATTAAACTTCAAATCAGAAAAAATGACCATAAAATATAGATATGAGAACAAATATTTAATCTGTAATGACTATGTTTTGCATTTCAGCTTAGCCTTGCTAAAGGAGCATGTAGTAAGAAGAAGTAACTCACAAATTCAAAAGAACAAAAGAAAGAATGGACGAAGGTATGGAATGTCCTGGAATTTAAGCATTCCATTTGCCTTAATCACATATTCACTATCCCACAAGCACATGAAACCATCAAATCAAGAAAACTAAACCTTAGCATTATAAGCACAACGATATATGGTACCATAGATCTCCTGACAAAGACTGAGATAACAATGTCGTGAAAGTGCCAAATGATTTATGAGTCATACAATCCATGTGATGGGACTAATTTAGAAAAACCAAGCAAGTACCAAGAATTTTAAAGGATGATTTTTAAATTCAATTACCTGAAGCTTGGTGATGAAACCTTTTTTCTCCTCTTCAAGCTCTCTAATCTAGCTTTCATGGAATGGAAAGAAATTGAAAAACACAAGACTTGATTATGAATTAATCATAGTAATTAGACTAGAAAATGCAAAAGGGATAGCCATTGAACCTTCTAACACACCTGAGCCCTTAATTTCCTCATCGTTGCTTCTTGAGCAGCCTGCTTCTTAGAGAGTTCTTCCCCTGAATGATTTCCCAATAATAGCCAGCCAAAATAATTTACACAACATTAAATGGATAAAATAGGCTAATCAGATATCCAAAAAAAATACACCACCAGAATAAAACGATAACAGAGTTGGGGGAAATATATAGCATTTTTTTGAAGTCTACATGAAAACTCAATTTTCGGCCAGTTCTTGACCATTTCCCTCAAAACTGCAAATTTACCGGATTCCCAATTATAAAGTCCAAAAATTCCACTTGTATCACTTAACCAAACATAATAGCTACTGTCCAACCATATTTCATGAAACCACGAGATCCAAGGACTGTACAACTGCATCATCAGACTCATTACTTTCAGAAAAGAAGCAGGATGCTTTGCACTAATATTTCACACTGTTATTCTAGAAAAGTTAGCTCATTAGCCAAGCAGTAAAATCTCTTTCTCTACCTTTTGACAGGAAAGCAAGTCAACTTAGGCACAAGGACACCAAAAGAACAATCCAGGTTCTCCCCAATCACCCTAAACAGGTGCACTCAGCCTTGACCATTTCCTCCTTATCTTATTTTTCCATCCTCATTGCACGGAAATAATAACCACGTTGCTGGGACAAGGCAATTATCCTTCTCCAACCTTGCCTCTACTCCAGGAGCCTTATGCACATGAGTTATTTTCCTTTACCTTTTACCTTATAATGCACATAAATAATAAATATTCCTCAAATAATATGTGCATAAAGGGTAAAGATTAAGCTAAATAACACAATTATCCTGTCCAAGACTCCCGCGACGAAGGCTTGGTTGGGGAGGCAAGATGTTATTGTAGGATAGAAGAGAGGCTGATCCAGAAATTGAACGCATAACCTGTAGGTTGACGACAACTACTAGAAGTACCTCTGAAGAACTAAAGACTATGTTATGTTAAACATATGATTAAAACAAACAAGCTTTGTACCCAACAAAATCAACACCAAAAATAATATTTGTCCCTCAAAAGAGTACAGTGCCACCAACTATTAATAGAAGAGTTCTAACAGCTCACCTTCAGCCATTACTTGAGTAATTATTTCATCTTTTTCCTTCAAAAGGGCAGCTGCATCGCTTTTTCTATTATGTTCTCTTCTAAGTGTATCCCTTTCCCTAGTAAGAGCATAAACCTGTAATCATATCATGAAGACAAAATTAAAAGATAGTAGCAGTAACAATTTAAAAATCAAATTCATCCTAGCCAAGGGCCTCAGTGCCATGAAGACATTCTACTCTGAACTTTTTTGGGGAAACATTTGAATGCTTGTGTGCATACTCAACTTACCCAATGCTTCCTCCAACAAATTGTTCAAAACTTCAACTGCATGGAACTGTCCATCTAATTGCATCGACACCCAACCATAGACTTTTGAGGTCCAATGTTACAACAAGTCGTACAAGAAACTCCTATAAAAATACCTCTCCACTGACTTAATCTAAAGTTATTTTTTCCAGGAAAACAAGCAAAACTTTCTTTTTTTTTTGAAATTCAGAAATCTTCTAGATATGAAACTAATCAACTATGTTACTCCTTTTGTGTTAATTTTAATTTTTCCCTTTCTAGGTGCTGCTTTCATCTATCACCGCAACTGTCATCACTCATCCCATTGTTGTCAAAATCTACTCTCACGATTAAGAAAAGAGTTACAATATTATGGGCTAGCCTCAAGCATTATGTAGACTCTCTTGGTGGGGTTGTGCCTGCAGTTTTATTGACCTACATAAGGCAGAACTTAAACATAAACAAGTTCTACCTGTAAATCAGCATTAATAACAAAAGTATTTTCTACGGTATTTAAAGAAAAATTTTGAGGTGATACAACATGGTTACATAAGTAAGCTAAACTAGCCAATTTGAAATGGGATGAAGAATAATGTTAAGGTGGTTAAGCCCATGTGGTTGAGATGCCATTACCAAAATAAAATTGTAAAGAACAATTAACAGCAACGATTCTATTCGCATGTGCCTCAAAGAATGTACTGACAAAATTAAAATTTTAGATCCAAAATTGAGCAGAAAACTGGAAATCCTTGAAGTCAGAAGCAGATTATGTGAGATTTACGCTAATAAAAGAGAAAATCCTACCTTTCTTTCAATAGTTGCAACTCTTTGATGGTATTCCTCTCTCAAAGACTCAATTTCGGCTTCATTCGATTTCCTCTGTTCCAAAGTATCCGCATATTAGAATGTCAAATTCAAGACAAAATGAAATGGGAGAGAGGGAGAGAGAGAGAGAGAGAGAGCAAAGTCAAGCCCAGTACTTTAAAATATTAAATTAATGATCCTGATTTACTCAAAACATAAAAGTTTACATCAGTGACAGCCTGGTCAGTTTATCGAGTCCTCAAGATTGTTCTGTTCCATCTATGAAAGAAACTATAACATATTTTGATATCATGTCAAGTTTTCACTTCCTTGATTAATCTAGATCATACATTGATGATGGGTGTACACATGGGTTTACCACGAAAAATAAAATTACAGCCAGTTTAGTCCTGGATTTGCCTGGCAAGGTTATTCAAAGTCTAAACGTAACAAGCAGTTCCTGCTTGAAATGTAACTAGCAGTTCCTGCTTGACCCTATTACATTACTCCGTTTATTCTATATACATAATAGAATACTCTGTATATATACTCCTTATGTATTAGGATATTATAATTGGAGCCCCACAATAGCTAGTTGTATGTATGAAAGAAAATATTTGATAATGAAAGACTTCTCTTTTTGCAAGCCACTTCTACCAGAAGAATTCTACACTGCTCTTTCCACAACCAGAACTGGAATTTCAAACACAAATAGAGAAGTATTCTGAGCAACTATATATGGAGAACATTAGCAGATCACACCCATTACAATAAGTAAACAAGAAATAACACTGTAAGGAAACTAATCAACACTTACGCATACCTTCAAATCCTCAATCACAGCTTTTAATTGCTCGTTTTCATTCATCAACTTTGCAATCTCATCAGCTTTTGCCTAGAAAAGCAATCAAAATAGTGTATAATTAATGTTCCATAAAATGAATCCAACACAAGTAAGATTGCATAAAATTTCCCCAAGGTTTAGGTGCATAAGAAACCAAAACAAGTAGCTCTTTGAATGCCATTAAGTGTTAAACATGGACCACCATGAACCATTATGAAAACAAAGAGATATGTTAAAAAAAAAATTACAGTTATTGCGGCATCATTGAACTTCTACATGCAAAATAACAACATTAATTTGCAAGAAAAGCAAGAACTCAATTTTCACTATGTTATTTAACTATGTTAACTTCAACAAAATAGAAGGTTTAGACATGTATACTAGAGAGAGCAAAGTGCAGAAGCCTCTCATCCAAAACCGGATTGAATTGGAGTCTCACAAGCACTTTTGGGCGATTTGTGTCTTTTTATCTTCAGAAACTATCATCTTAAAGATAGACGTAACATCATCTTCTTCAACAACCAACATTTGTGTACTCTCTCTCTCACACAAACACGCACACATATCAGTGGCCATATGACTCATAGGTAGAATGTCCTTAAAAGTGCTGTGTGTGTGTTTTTTTTTAATGAACTAAAAGTGATGTTTTTGACCAAGCAGAAATAAATTCAAACAATGAGCACAGTAACAAGCTTCAAAGACTAAGGAGCATCACCAGTAGAGCCCTGAGGCTCCTATTTTTCACTCTCAAATAAGTCGAAAAACATGTGGAAGAAGAAACATTGCATGATCAAGGTTTTAGACTCAAATTTAACCACGGCATGATGTATTGTCCCACTTGGCCAGGGGTGTGAGTGGACCATTATTTAACTAATAACTAATACACTTCAAGTGGAAGATATGAACACTGTTCAAATACATCAACAGCTCTCACATCAGGCATATGAAGCTACCAAGTGAAAATTTTGGTAGTGCCTCAGATACCAGCGACAAGAAAAGGATGATGAACCAGTTAGTGAAACGCTTCTTTAATATTCTACAAGGACCCATCTAATGCTAGACTCTGTTCCGTATCTTCGCCCCACAAAGGCAGTAACCATGCAACAGGTTCATATGAAAGTCTTTCAAATAAATAATTATTGTGCCATGTGATATACCTGAGCTTGCCTTGCAGCACCTTGCAATGCGGATTCCATCATCTTCATCTCAATCTTCACCTTCTCCAATTCTATCAGTGAATTCGTAGAGTCCGATGCATTTGTTGCTGAACTCAAACACTGCTCTTGATCTTTGATTCCAGTCTCACTATCAATGGCATCCTGATGGACTTCAAGTGCTCTACTATTTGCAGCCTCCTCATGAGATATCAATTCAGAAACCGTCTCTAAAGCATCATTTGAAGGAACCATAGTGGAAAAGGAAAGCTCATGAGCACTCTCAATCTTATCAGCACTGGCAGGAATCTGATAAGCCACCTCGGTACCATATTCCACTTGCTCATCACTTGTTACCTCAGCTTCAACTGGAGAACTTTGCTCCTCAATTTCTTTTCCTTGTGTCTTATGTTCATCAGTGCCTTCATTTATATTAACAGTATCATGTGACTCATCAGGCCCAGTGTTATCACCATCAACTTGATCTACCTCAACAGCCTTTGACTTGACTTCTATTGACTTTGAACTTTCATAGGGTTTTACTTCAAAGGACTCTTCTTGTTGCATTTCATTGTCTGAATTCGATGTCTCAACATTTTGTGGGATGGTTTCAGGAAGTTCAATTTGCGCCGATTGAGATTCATGTCCAGCTTTGCTAACATCTAAAATCACATGATCCATTTGTTCAGCAGTTTCTGTATGCTCATCATTTTTTTCAGCCTTTGGTGCCTCATCTTCTTCTTGAATGGCAGTTTGTTCAGTTGCAAAATTTTGTGAAGCATCAGTTTCAATACCTTCCTTTTCCTCAACAGTTAGCACCTCACATTTTTCCTCAACAGTATCCTCTTCACTCTTGTGCCCCATAAAGGACATGACAGGCCATAATCCTGAAGCTGACAAGCACATAAAAGCAACATTTAGATCCACTATCTGACACCAACATTGCAACAGAGGTAATCAACATCCATTCGAATTGTGACAAATTCAAAGAGAGCCAACCAAGAAAAAATTTGGAGGAAACATAGCACAGAAGAGCATATATTTTCCAAAAAACATGCACACATATTGTATTTAGGATTAATGATGCACAAGAATACAAGTTGCACCAATATGAGTAAATTACCCTCTCAACTCAACATATTAGTTCTCTTTCATAAATTACCTTTTGTGATTAAGAGGAAAAAATAATATAATTGCTATTGCATCTGAATGAAACTGACTTTTTTTTGGATAAGCATAAGACAGATAATATTTGCCAGTGTAATGAAGAAAGCAAGTAGTCTTAAAAGTCCATCAGAAGAATTTAAAAGAAACATTGCAACGATGACAACTAGTCAAAACTCAACCAGCAACATCTAATATTAGAAACTTTACGTTCTTAAGAGCACGTCAAAAACATTTAATTATTCAAAGTATTCAATATCCATATTGGCAACAAGGGCAACAAATAATCTACTATATCCTGCACAGTACTGAAATAATAACATAATAGAGAAAGAGAACAATGCAAAACCTAAACATCGAAGAACATTAAAAGTCCCTAATATAATATTACAACTCAGGAAACCTAAGGGCATGAACATTGTAGCCATTAAGGCTTGGAATCCCAATGGATGGAAAAGCAAGCAGATAATGGACAATGTCTCCGCATGATTTCTATATCCTCCAATATCAAATAACACAGCAGTTCAATCCCCGCAGTGGATACTTACAGAAAACGCGAAAGAAAAACATAAGAGCATTGCAATTCACCTCCGCTGGTGGATTCTGACTTGTCTGACTTCTCCTCAAACCCAAGAGCGGTGTCAAAATTCTTCTCGATATTCTTGACACTCTCGCTGAACTTATTCACCGCCCCTGCCAGATCCGGGAAGTTCCCCAAGGAGACCTTCCCGCTAAACCACGCCATTCCTAACTACAAACCCAAAACCAATTCGATCCAAGAGAACTCAAATCTACAAAATCCACCGCATCAAGAAAACCCCTGCATTGACACAAAAACTCAACTCAAATTAAAAATCGAATAGAATCAAAGATCACAAATAACCAAACTGAGTGTACCAATTGTTAACAATCAGCCAAGGGAGCAATAACAGAAGCGTAGAGACGATCATAATGAGATCCAAATCAGAACAAACCTGTAATTATTACTTCTCTTTTTTCATCAAGAGAAAACCATATTATTCCTCGAGAGGATTAAATAAAGATAAAAGAAGAATAACAAAAAAGCGAAATTAGCAGTTTATTCCTTCTCAATTATAATCGTGTTCTACCTGCTTTGAGACGAGAGTGGAGAATCAGATCATGATTCTTCTTGCTTTTTTTGTTTCTGGAGCTGATGATGATTTGGCTTGAGCCAGAGATTGGCTTCGATCACGGGGTCGGTCGATCTGAGTTGCTTCTTCAAATTGGGCGCATTAAGTGCCCTGATAGTTTAATTAGGAAATTTTGAATATATTTTTTAGGGTTTTCAATAATTTTTTCCGAGCAAGGTTTTAAATTTATTTTATTATTTTTTCCATAATTAAGGCGCTATAGACATGGTAGGGGTTTTTTTTTTTTTTTGGAAAAGAAAGACTTCATTAAGAAGAAAATTGGATACAATCAGCTGTGTAGATGTCCCTCAGGCTATATGGCCTAGGGTTAGGTACATTTTTCATTGTTGAAAAATTCAATAAATTTTAATTTAGTCATCAAAAGTTCAATTTCGATTATTAAATTGCAATGCTCGAATATTCGGTTACTAAATTGGAATTTAAACAAATTTTCAGTGATAAATAGTATATTTAACTTGGTTACGGGAATTTAAAGCTACACCCTGTGAAAAGTGTAGACACCTCGATAACATCCTACATCAAAGAGAATGAGGGAGGAGTGACAATAGAGAAGGAGAACTTGAAGCCTAACACATGAAAATCGATTTTCTGAGCCCAAGCTTGGACAAATCCGTGTGGGTCTTGGCCTAGAGCGGATAATATCTTAATATGTTTGGGCTTGGGCAATGCGAGTCTTCCAGAGTTCAACCTAACTTCTCTGAAGACGAAAGGTTGTCATTGTGTTTTTATTGAGAGAACTCTAACAAAGATTGTGGGCTATCAGTTGCACCAGTGGCGGGTAGACAATGGGCCGCTATCTAGAATGGTATTGCTGTAAAAAGAAGGTGAGAAACCCAATTGTTGGAAGATGGCAAGGCTATGAACGAAGGCTACCGACTATTACCCGAGGACATGCAAACTTCTGAAGGGGGTGGAATGATAAAATCACACATCGAGAAGGATGAGCGACAATAGCTAAGGAGAACCCATATCCTAACACATTAAAATCAGTTTTTCTGGTCTATAAGAGGACGATGGGTCTAGAAGAACAAATCCGTACGAACCTTAACCTAGAACGGACAATATTTTAATATGTTTGGACTTGTTGGCATTGCAAGTCTATCCAGAGTCCAACCCAACTTTTCCGAAGACGAAAGTTCTTAATCACACCCTTGCCACATGAATTAGTGGCTCGTGTCTTGAAGTAGGTCAACAATGCATTCATTTTAAATTGTATATACTAGTCATTAGATTCATTTTCATAGAGAATCCTACCATACAACACCCAACCCAGCACGTATGTTATTTTGCCCAGAAATCAATCAAGCTAACACCAAAGAACCTTGCAACACTGTTCACACCATTCTAGGTGACAAGATTATAACAAAACTGAAATTGCAATTCATGATCCATGCACTCATAATCGGTGGTCAAAACTCAATCTCCCACAATACATGCAAGGAAGTAAATGAATCCTTAGGTAAGTTCGATCGGAATGCCAAACAGGGGAATCACAACGAAAAAAAAGGTTACACCTCCATTGTATGCTCAGCAAAGACAATTTCTACACATTCTTTGTTGAATTGAAGCAATAGAATGCTTGGTAATGTTTTGATTGACACTAGATACATACAGTTCAACTACACCACCCTCCAACCCTTCCTTGTCTCTAGCAATCTCCGGGACAATACCGAAACACAAACCATCACTTACTTTTCCAAGGACATATCACTGACCCAGTATGGCAGATATTGTATTACCGACAATTTCGCGAAGCTCCCCCCTGTGTGAGAATAAAAGGATTAACAACACACAAAGTAGTTTCAATAACAACCAAACCACACAAGTCAAATTTAGGTTACTTACCTGCCAGGTTTGAATAAAAGATAGCGATATACGAACCACTGAAATGGATAAGGTTTGAATTAGAGCATGTAGAAGAGAAGAGTGCAAACCTAGATGTCTAATGTTGTAAATGCACAGAGTGCGTTAAGAAATGGTGAAAGCAGGAAAAGGAAGAGGAGCTTTGAAACCAATTTGGTACCAGAGATGGCAGCCAGGAACTACATTACAAAACTTACCGAGGAAAATAGTATTCCTATAAGTTCCAGTACGGTTGGAATAAGCGGTACCTTGTCAATGACCTATTCATCATCCAATAAAAATGAACTATCAGATATCTTGGTAGGCTGAAGGCCAACAAAATAACAAACTATATATATAGCAAGAGAGGAGGAAGGGGAAGGAGTTCGGAGGAAACTATGTTGATCATGACTAAAATATAAATTGCTAGATGCACAAACACTGATATTGGTTCAAAGTTCAATGAGTGAATATATGCGTTCAAAATTGTCTGACAAGGACCATGAGATAGGGTATAATTTTGGATAGTAAAACCTTGATTGAAGAATTCATTTTTTCCACTCCTTCTCAATCATCAACAGATGGGGAGCAAGTAAAGCCTACAACCTCGAAAAGATTGGCACTTCATATAATACTTTTTTTTCCCTGTTTTTACTAAACCTATATGTATTTTTTTCTTCCTTTTTTTAGTTGAAGAAACCTATATGCATTCATGTGCATAACATAGAAGGCTTATGTATTTACAGCCCCATATCTGTCTATCGTTAGTTCCAGAGACCATTCCTATTCCCAATAATATCTCCAAATTGTTTCGCTACGATATTCAAGACATAGTTATAGAAATTACCCCAACAAGATTTGTTGACGCCCAAAAAGCCACTACAGCAGCAAAACCCAAACCAATAAGACCCAGCCGGTCTTCCGAACTATCCCACTGTTTGCAAGGAAGAATTGAATGACAGTAGTTGGTAATAACTAAGAAGAAGCAACAAAAACAGTCTTTACCATATCAAGAAAATAGCTCCACGAGATGATGTAAGAATGAACAACCAACAAAATTAGGCAAACATTGAAGTTTGGTTTGCCATATATTAAAATCCCTGTTCAGCATTCAAAAGAAGTCCTCTTGTTTGCAGAATTGCAGTCCACAATCTGATTTGCATGATGTAATGACCAAACCAGGGGCAAATGGACCAAGACCAAAGCAAATTGATTTTTATAGAACAGTTTTTTGTTCTAAATTTTATTATCTCGGTGTAAGCATTTTTGACTATCAATAAATGACTGAGAGAAAGAAGGCGGATATACTCACAACATTTTGAACAGACTTAACAATGCCAAGCGAGGTTGAGGAATCAGAGCCTTCTTGCGAAGCCTTCACAACAACAGCAATATGATTCTTTCTCTCTGTGACCCAGTAAATGAAACATAAAAATAAAATAGAGTAAAAAATAATAGCCAAAGAATGTTTGAAAGAAATCAACAACTAGAACTCTGGTATCTTACTCCAACATTTCACTCAAGAATCCAAAGATTGGATAGATGGGGAATTGAAACACTTATCAGCCAACTCCCTTGAAACTTTATTTATGAATTTCAGACCCAGAGTTAATCAGCGGCATGTTTCCCTTTTATCTGGCTCAATTGTGATGTTGCCAAAAGTACTGAATCTTACTTTTCTCAAGTTCTTCCATCCTGATTAATACCCAAAAGTAAAAAAAAAAGAAAAAAGGATTCAAACAGACCAAGTCCTTGCACTTACTCTTTTTATTTTATGAAGTTATGCCTGGATTCAAAACCTCAATTTGAACAGCTTCCCCATATCTACATTTTCCCCACATTACACTAATCGCTGTCAATTCAAACACCCTCCCTGAATCTACATCCGCCCCACATTTGACAAATAGTAATCTAACATAAGATCCCAGAATCCTACAACAAAGAGCCCTTGTTCTAATGGTACAAAATTGAAGAACACAAATTATCCCTCCAACCTCAACTTTGAACACGAATTAAAGACACCCAAGCCCCAACAAACTAATTAGATAATTCTACTGATGACATTACGTTATGTACACTTGCAAAACTGATGGTAAAAGAATACCAAAGACAGTCGCTTTAAACGTCGAATGAGATTCTCCTTTAGCGGTATAAACTTGGTGTTTCTGAAAACTACGGAAAAAGGACTTCCGACCATGGACTAACAGTGGTGGAGGCAAGCTTGCAACAGTGGCAGCCATGTTTTCCTGCAAGAGAAATTAATAACAAAAGACGAACTAAAATTTAGATGTGAGAAATCGGGTTTGAAGTTTGAACCGAATAATATCAGATAACCGAAAATAGAGCGAAATCCACCATAGAAAATGCACATGGCTGTTGATGGGACCTGTTCCTATCATTGGACCGTTGAGTTAGCACTTCACGGCCCAACTGTTTTGGGTTGATTTGGATTAGTCAAGGTTAAGGCCCAGGCCCATTATATCCTGGGCTATTGATTGAGTGAGCACTTCACGGCCCAACTGTTTTGGTTGAACGCAAAGCAGCGGACGGGTTTCAATTTCATGGTTGGATGGCATTCTATAAAATCTCGGAGTAGCCACATGGCCCAGATCACACAGACACACATTGGGCTTTCTTTCCGATGATTTTCGTTTGTGAAGGGCGAAGAACCGCGGAGTAAATCAAACAGTTTTCGCAAAGCACGATCGAGCCTCTCTCTTCTAGCCAGGCGACGCCTTACTCAGTGTTTGTACGATTTTATGGCGGTTTTCTTTTACTCCGGCTCTTTGCTTTGCCAGGTTAGGAATCTTGATTGTGCAATGTCATTTTAATCTGTTCTTCACCGCAGCAATTTATTGTCTGAGTGAATGAATAGATTCATACGCGTTGCTTTTGTTATATACAAGCTCATTGGATTGCAAATAGCAGTGAAATAGAACCAGTAAAGGATGTATGGGAGAGTGTTGGCTGAATAATGTTTAACTGCATGTTATTTGGACTCAAAACTGTGTTAGAGTTATATTTTATCATATTTACAGATGTCTGTGTTGGTCTTTGTTATCCTACACATCATTGTTTCTGCATTGTATAATGTTTCGTGTTCTTCTAGCCACCATGCCAATTTTTTGAGGTTCTCTGGACAATGCGCTTATTATCATCAGTTTCTTTTCGATTTAACTGCAAAATTGTATAGTGAGAATTTCTGATTGCTTACATCCAAGGAATTTTTCTCTTTGATTCGTTTAATTTTTTTTTTTCCTGATGTGATTCATGTGAACCTTACTCTATCCATTATGTTTATTCCCCACTCTTCATATGCTTTGCTTTCTAGAAAATCCTTCTGCGACAATGCTCTTATGTGTTAGATGTCCATCCATGTTCTGAGCATGGAAGACTGACTCCACATTAATCGCATCATCAACGTATTTTATGGACAAATAACTGTGTGTGTGTGAGTGCAAACAGAATGCATGTTAATTTGTTCAGTCATCCCCTCTCTTGTGATGGAGGCGAGGGTAAGTATTTTGATGCTCTTAGTATTATAGGGGTATCTGTTCATAATTACGCTCCACCTTGAGTAAGGTTCATTGTTCCTGCAGATAGCAGGTGGGAGAAAGCGCGAGGAAGGATGGCTGAAAAGAATTGTTGCATAACCGGTATTCGGTACATTGAAATTATATTTGATGCTTTTGCATTACGTATCATGGCTATGAATTTTTTTTTGAATAGAATTTTTTTTATTAATGGCACCAAGGGGGACAACCCAAGAGCGAACCAAACCTCATAGGTATATACTCCAACTGTTCATATTAAGAGTCTTACAGGTTTGTAGTCAATCAGGACTTGGTGAAACAATATGCCTGGGGCAATGTTCCATGCAATCTTATGAGATTTCGAGCTGTCTGATACTGTAACTGTACATTTGGGAACTCTCTTTGGGCATTGCAATTGAAGTGATTCAGTGATATTCAGCTTTTCCGCTCTAATTTCTTTGTTTGTACCTTTAATTCTTGAACAATTTTCTGATGGAGCTGGTTTTGTGGATAACATTATAGGAAATTTGTCAATGTTAGTTTTAGTAGACACTATACATGATTTGGACATTTGATAAAGTATATCTACCTTAGAAGCCAACTAGGCCGCATCAAGTTAAACAATTACCCAAAGTATGAGTATGAGATGTACTTGACCTTTAGGGCTTGCAAATGTGAGTTAGTTGTGGACTGGTAGTTGTTTTTACACTTACCTTTATCTTTATTTGTATCCAAAATTTAAAGTTCTAATAAATATGATTGGGATTGGAGTTGATGAGATATTTTACGTGTATTGCTGGGATTGTCAAAACAATACTAACACTAATGGTATTTGCCTCCACGAAACTATGAGCCCGTATTGAACTTGGAAAGTTCCACGTACAAGTATTTTCCTGCAATGGAAGTGCTTTGAAAGTTTGAAGAATAGTCGAAAGTTCTTTTCTGGATAAATTGGAGAAACCGAAAATTTTAAGCAGAAACTAAGTAGAACTTCAAAATTATCCAGTATTGGGTAGGTAGAAATATTTTTTTAATTGATTTGATCCTAGCTTATGTTATTCTTTCAAGATTTGTTATTGATGGGGCTAGGTTGCAGAAACTTTATGAACTATAGTTCATCCAATGAATTTCAGTCATACTTTTCTGGAGCCATGTGCTTTAATTGTCCTATAGGTCAGATCATGTGTCCTGTTCCAACTAATTCTATGTGTATGCCCGCATATCACTTGTGAAGCAAGAAACGGATACAGATAAAGAAAGAAAGAATGGGAGTTCCTAAATTTCTTAATCTGTCCATTTACTGAGAAGGGACAATGTAGGTGGAAAATGTATTTCCTGCTGAACATGCATGAATTCATTGCAAAGAATGTGCATACATGAATGAAAATGTATAATAGCGTCCACACACTCATAAAGTCTCATTGTGAGGAACTTTACTCCGCATCACTTCCTCACAATTAATAATCTAGTGTATTCAATACTGCACGGCTGGTTTGGTGGTAGCTGAAACCTGACTGCCAAAACAACCTTCTCATCTACTCGTCAATCCTGCTCTTGAAGTTGAATGGGAACTTAAAACCTTCTCTTCAAGCATGCATAAAATTCAACATGCATCAGTCTCATGCAGATTGCGTGTCGTGCCAGTGTTTACAATCTTATCCTGGCAATTTGAGATTTCTAATTAAATATATTTCCTGGTGAAACATGCATGACTTCATTGCAAAGAATGTGCATTCATGAATGAAATGTATAATAGCGTCCACACACACATCAAGTCTCATTGTGAGGAACTTAACTCTGTATAGCTTCCTTACAATTAATAATCTGGTCTATTCAATATTGCATGGCTGTTTGATGGTAGCTTTTCACCTGACTGCCAAAACCACCTTCTCATCTACTCATCAATCCGGCTCTTGAAGCAGGATGGGAACTTAAAACTTTCTATTCAAGCATGATCCTAGAATCTTCAGCCTAGTCATGCTGAAACAGATTGTCATGGCACTCTTATTTGACATAATTGACATTCCACATTGCCTAAGTCTCATGCAAATTGCGTGTCGTGTCAGTGTTTACAATCTTATCCTGACGAATTGAGATTTCTAATTAAATATCTTTCCTGGTGAAACATGCATGACTTTATTGCAAAGAATGTACATTCATGAATGAAATGCATAATAGCATCCACACACTCATCAAGTCTCATTGTGTGGAACTGACTCTGTGTAACTTCCTCGCAATTCATAATCTGGTCTATTCAATATTGCATGGCTGCTTTGATGATAGCTTTTCACCTGACTGTCAAAACCACCTTCTCATCTATTCGTCAACCCAGCTCTTGAAGTAGGATGCGAACTTAAAACCCTCTCTTCAAGCATGCTCCTAGAATCTTCAACCTAATCATGCTGAAACAGATTATCGTGCCATCCTTATTTGACATTCCACATTGTATTAGTCTCATGGCGATTGCGTGTCGTATCAGTGTTTACGATACTATCCTGGCGATTTGAGATTTGTAATTAAATATCATTTAAGTAGTCACAGCTGATGCACATTACTTTATTGGAGGGTCTCCATTTATGTTTTGTTTTATGAGAGAGGCACAGTAAACCTTATGATGATTTCCCCACCCCCACCCCTGTCAAGTGGATTACCTCAGATTTCAGTTTTAATGATTGGGTGAATATATTTGATATGTCCTTTTTACCATTAACAGCAGGTCCCCATGCTATTTCGTCCCCTCTCTTGTTAAAGCCATATGAGAAGCTGTTTATAGTTTATACTTACAGGCAATTTCGCATGCATCCATGTCTTTGAGTTGCATTGAATTAATAATGATGGTGATATGTTCACTTTTCAATTTTCTGGGAATACATATTGACATTTTGCTCTTAATAATTTCTCGTTTAACAGAAATGGCAAGAAAGCCAGGATACACTAACAAATGAACAAAGAAAGAAGCTGAATATATGTAAATATATATGTGTTGGTCTTATGTGTGTTCTTTATATTACTTTGAATTGAAAATCATAGTTCCTACTGTGATATTTATGGCTTAAATATTCATCTCTTCTCTGGTTGGTCTTTTTTGATTGGAGTCTTTCTTAAGTTTAGTACCAACAATCAACTGTCAAACAAGACATCAATTACATATATATGATTCATATTTTGATTATTTAACTTTCTTAGAAGACCATTTTTTTCCCCTTCAAAGTGGTTGATACCTTTAGTTTTCTCTTTTACAATCTTTTTCCTTCTCTTTTTCATCTCTAAGCTTTCCTATTGCTTTATAGAAGCATTTTACACCTATTTCATGATTCTTGCATTGTTCTTTCCTTTCCCAGCTTAAATCATCACATTTGCCACACCTTTTCACTGACTTAATTTCTTCTCATTTTTTGGTTTCAGGCGCCAGACTTGCTTCATAAGAATCCTTGGAAATTAAGTAAATATGCTTTACTTGTCAACTTTTTGTGTGTGAATAAATTAATACTGATTTCAATTAGGTTGGTTGTAGTCCTGTGTTGGCTACATATTATCTACCATTCCTAACTAACGGGGCAAGAAGTCCGAACTCAAATGAGAGGGAATGAGAAAAAAACAAAAAGGTACATATATATATATATCATGGATAGATGATTTGAATAGCAGATGGACTTGATCATCATAACATATATGGCACCAAAACTTTTAATTAAAGACTCTGATACCTCATAATGGCAACCTTGAACATTTTCTTCAGTTTGTCTAGAGCGTTGAGTATATAATCAATTTAAGGTCCATGGTTAGTTGATGGAAAGTACAAAACTTTAATCTAAGGATAAATTAGTATACTACTAAACCATGTGTTTGGTACCCAAAAAGTGGAAGATGGTCATAAGTTTGTTTTCTCGGGCTTGATTCTTCAACAATTCCATATGAAACATTTACATATAAGTCTATGCATAATAATTAGCATTTGAAAAGGTTGTTTGTGAGAATGAAAATTTGTTTAATCATTTTTTACTGTTGTGGTAAGAGTACTGAACTACTGATGCTGCTGCTTCTCTCACATTTTGGAGATAAGAAGTCGGTTGATTGGGTCCCATATTTGTGTAGTAATTTTTTTATGTCAAACAAATTTGCTTCCTTTTGGGTGGTTTTAGTGTATTCTTTCTACTTGTCAGTTTCTACTTGGGGATCTAGCTTTTAAATCTATATAAAGCTTGAAGAAATTTAGCATAAAAACATTTTTTGGCTTCATTTTTAATTTAACATTGCACATTTTTTAGTATTATAAATAGTGTTTCATATGATATTGGAGCTTAATAACTGATCAAGTGATGAAGTAATAGTGGGAGATGCATAAGCATAACCATTTGGACCTAGTGATGAATCTCTTTGAAGTCAAACCATATAGGTTTTGAATTCAATTTCTATTGAGAGCAATACGCTTGTGGATGCACACTGGTTATGATCTAAAAAGAAAAGAAAAAAGTAAAGTTGGAGATCCATAGTTTGATAATTTGGTAGTGGAATATAGACAGTATCATTAATTGTTTATTATAAGTCTGAGATAATAGGATTGGGAATTGACTAATCCAACTTAGAAATAATTAATTTGAAAAAATTATATAGACGGAAATCTTGGAAGCAAATCCATTAATTGCATTCACTTATTTTCAACCCTTTAAATGATATAAGGACACATGAAAAATTCAACTCTACCGATAATAACAGGACTCTAAGGAAATGGAGATCATCACTACACGGGTTGCGAATGTGATCCTAGGCAATATCCAACTAAATTGTAGCTGGTTGTGGCTCGGCTAACTCAGCCGATAGTAATTAAGTCCTCTTTTTTTTCTTTTAGGAACTATTACAAGTGGAAAATTGTTGCAATTAACAGAACAACTCAAGGTAAAGTTTGGACTTGCTGAATTGATTTTCTGAAATATCCAAAAAGGCTGAATCAATTTCAACTAATATATATATATATATATTATCTATATTATATAGAGGTTTTTAATATCATCATTGTATTTGAATCAATTAATACATAGCATGATTTGATTTGAGCTGCTTATAAACTAATTAGACTAGTAGGTTGTAACTATTGCATTGAAGAATAGTAGTTTATTTTTTTAATCAGGAAAGAAGAGTAGTTTTGATAGTAAGTTATTATGTAAACCATCAATAAAAGCAACCGTAACCGTGATTTCCGCATATGTTGTTTAAAAATATGATTAATAACAATTAAATTTGTAATAGTGTTAGGGATCCCAATCATCTCAATAGTAGATGCATCACTCTCTGGTTCAATATTAGGTTTTGTAAACCCCTAAACTTAAATCAATCAAAAGGCAAGATCCATTATTAGGATAACTGAGATTTCTAACATTTTTGTTAAATTTTTCATCAAAGTTTTACATGCAAAAAAATAAAATAAATTAAAATCAATATATTATTCGTAAAAAAAAAAGTTTATGCGGAAAATTATTATGCTCAAAATTTGTTGAAAATAGTTTTGACTTTGGAGCCGAGCCGAAACCCGCGCCAAAACAGAGAGAGATATAACAGAAAGAGGTGAAGATTCAATTTTCCGAATTGAACCGGTAGGTTATTAAATCCCAAAGTTAGTTAGTTGGAGTTTCCCTACCTCCCTTCACTTCTCACATTTCCCCCCACTCTCATCCCATGAATATCTAACAGTCAACTCCTACCAGCCCCCTTTTTCTTCTCCCTCTCTCCCACTAATCCGCTCTCTTTTTATTTTGTTTTATATCCTTAAAATAACCCTACCCCACTCCCTCCCTCTCTCTCCCTCTCCACCACCATATTTGCACCATAAATCTCCAAAAGCCCTGCCATGGGCATGGTGGACATGTCTAACAACAGCAATAATCCTCCCACTTCTCGTACCAAAGACTTCTTCGCCTCTCCCGCTCTCTCCCTCAGCCTCGTAAGCATAACTATATCTATACACTCTTATTTATGTCTTCAAATTATATGCTTAATCATGTATATATATATATATATATATATGTGTGTGTGTGTGTGTGTGTTGTTTTGTGTGGATATATTGTTAAAGATCCCATCTTTAACAAACATATACTTGATTAGGCTGGGATATTTCGCGATGCGAGAGCCAACGAGGCTGTGCCAGCGAGTTCTGAGGTGGAGGAAGGAGAGGAGGGAAGCGGCGGTGGAAGAAGAGATATTGATCAGACGGTGGATATTAGTAGTGAGAACTCGGGGCCGGTGAGATCGAGATCGTTGGATGAGGATTTTGATAACGAATTACTTGGAGAGCATGATATTCTTGATGATTTCGATGAAGACGACGACGGAGACAAGAATAAGAGAAAGAAGAAGAGAAAGAAATACCACCGACATACTTCTGAGCAAATCAGAGAAATGGAAGCGTGAGTTAGCTTACTACTGCTACTACTACTTAATTACTGATGCTCTCTCATACCATTAATGCCATCTTACATGTCATATAATTACATTTAAAAATGTTATTTTAATTTAATAGTGAGGAAATAAGTAAAATTAATGGAGCAGGTTTTGGGGTAATATTACTTTTTCAATCATCATGCATTGTATATGTTAACAGATTTTCGAAAAAACAAAGTCTAGAAGAAAACAAGATTATAAAGGTAAAGATGACTCAGAATATTCTTTTTTCCTTTGTATTTTTCCCTGCTGCTACATGATTGTGTTTCTTTTTGTTAGATAGTTTGATCAGGAACTGTACCATCAAGCTATATATTTATGTGTGTGTGTATGTAGTAGAATTTACTTATTTTTTCAATTATAAATGTTGCGGGTCCCACAATAAATATGTGACCCTCATTTTATTGTGGTTTTTTACCGTCATTACATTATTTCAAGTGCGTAACGTTGATGCTCATAATTGATGCGTATGTGAAAATTCTTATATATATGTATGTACACGTGTACGTGTATTAAATAGTGTATAATTTGGTTATGTTGCATGTGTAATCCCTGCAGGCTATTCAAAGAGTCACCACACCCAGATGAGAAACAAAGGCAGCAATTGAGCAAGCAATTAGGCCTGGCTCCTCGCCAGGTCAAGTTTTGGTTTCAAAATCGTCGAACCCAAATCAAGGTACGCGACATATACTGCATGTTGGCACAACTTATAATCTAGTCGGGGACACACGCACTACCAAACACTTTAATTTTTAATAAGCTCCGAAAAATAAACTTCAAGAGGTTTTGTTTGTTTTTTTTTTTCTCTCTTTTTTTCCGTTTATTTTTTTTTTCTTTTATTAAGATGATATTATATATAGCTAATGAAAATGAAAATGAGTGTAAGATAGATGTGTAGTTATTTATTTAATTTTTCATTTAATATTATATATTTTGTAGGCTATACAAGAACGGCATGAGAATTCCTTGTTAAAGAATGAAATTGAGAAACTGAGAGAGGAAAATAAAGCCATGAGAGAAACCATAAACAAAGCTTGTTGCCTCAACTGTGGGATACCTACTACTAGCACCAGCAGAGACACATCCATAACAACTGAAGAACAACAATTACGCATCGAAAACGCCAAGCTCAAAGCCGAGGTTTGATTCATTTCAACCTCTAAAACATGTTTTTACAGCTAAATTCATCATCTATGCATGGATTTTTGAAGAATTATATTTGTGCTATATGTTTTGTGATTTATATATAGGTTGAGAGGCTTCGAACAGCGATAGGAAAATATTCTCCGGGAGCGACGGCTTCATGTTCTGCAAGCGAGCAAGAAAGCAGAAGCTCATTAGATTTCTACACTGGAATTTTTGGGCTTGAGAAGTCGAGAATTATGGAGATTGTGAATCAAGCATTGGAAGAGCTCAGAAAGATGGCCACAGCAGGAGAGCCACTGTGGATTCGAAGCCTTGAGACTGGTCGCGAAATACTTAATTATGATGAGTATGTCAAAGAGTTCAAGGTTGAACATTCAAGCAATGAGATGCCCAGGCGATCTATCGAAGCGTCCAGAGAGACTGGAGTTGCGTTTGTTGATCTGCCAAAACTAGTGCAAAGCTTTATGGATGTGGTAAGATAAAAATTAAGAATTCTCCATCTTTATTCTTTTCTTTTAACTACTCAGTAGGTTTGCAAACCACTTGAAAATAGCTGCACTCCTGCACCATTTTAGAATTGAACTCCCGACTTCGGACGATATTTTTTACGCCCTAAATCCGAAGAGAGAACTAACTGGACTATCGCCGATTGATTTTTGATTGTTTTCACATTAACAGTTAAAGATGTTATAGATGAACTAATCAATGTGTTTTTGTGAAGAATCAATGGAAGGAAATGTTTCCATGCATAATATCGAAAGCCGCCACGGTCGACCTTATCAGCAATGGTGAAGGTGCTACTAAGAATGGTGCTGTGCAGTTGGTGAGTTCAAAACAAGTCTACTTTTGTCTTGTATCTGGACCTCAAGATACTAAGTTCTGATATATATATATTGGGTGCAGATGTTTGCAGAGCTACAGACACTGACGCCAATGGTGCCCACAAGAGAAGTGTATTTTGTCAGATATTGCAAGCAATTGAGTGCTGAACAATGGGCAATCGTTGATGTCTCTGTAGACAAGGTTGAAGACAATATCGATGCTTCACTCCTAAAATGCAGAAAACGTCCTTCCGGTTGCGTTATTGAGGACAAATCAAACGGTCACTGCAAGGTATATATCTATAAATATGTTCACAAATCATATGCTTTGTATATGATGATGATCCTTCTAAACACTTCGTAGGTGATTTGGGTGGAGCACGTAGAATGCCAGAAGAGCCCAGTTCATACCTTGTATCGCACCGTCGTTAACAGCGGTCTGGCCTTTGGGGCAAGGCATTGGATTGCTACATTACAGCTCCAGTGCGAAAGGCTTGTATTCTTTATGGCAACCAATGTTCCTACCAAGGATTCAAGTGGTAAGCACAACAGCATTCACATACCTTTTCAATCATATTCAAGCAGGAAGCATTTTAACTGTGTTGAGCAATAGGAGTTGCAACACTGGCTGGAAGGAAGAGCATTTTGAAGTTGGCACAGAGAATGACATGGAGCTTTTGCCATGCTATCGGGGCGTCGAGCTACCATTCGTGGAACAAGGTCACAAGTAAAACAGGGGAAGACATACGGATTTCTTCCAGGAAGAACTTGAACGATCCCGGTGAACCTCTCGGGGTGATCTTGTGTGCAGTCTCATCTTTATGGCTGCCTGTCTCTCCTCATGTTCTATTCGATTTCTTACGAGACAAAGCTCATAGACACGAGGTATGATTGCTTCACCTAAATGATAGAAGAATCATAACGGGAAATTTCTATTCACAAAATATTGCTGTGAATTTTCAGTGGGATATCATGTCAAGTGGAGGTCCAGCACAAACCATAGCAAACTTAGCCAAAGGACAGGATCGCGGCAATACAGTAACCATTCAAGTAAGCTCTTTACTGTCAACATATAGATATCAAAAATATCAAATGAATTCCTTCAACCTGTATTTTCTGCAGTCAAGCTAAAGCAAGTAAAGTGTATATGTTGGTTTACAAATTTCAGGCAATGAACGCAAATGAGAATAGCATGTGGATACTCCAAGATGGCTGCACAAATGCATATGAATCCATGGTGGTTTATGCTCCAGTGGACATTACAGGCATGCAGTCTGTGATTACTGGATGCGACTCAAGCAATGTAGCAGTGTTACCTTCAGGGTTCTCAATTCTATCAGATGGGATTGAGTCAAGGCCTCTGGTGATCACATCTAGGCAAGAAGAGAAGAGTACAGAAGGAGGATCTCTGCTTACAATAGCATTTCAAGTCCTAACTAATGCATCTCCAACCGCCAAACTGACCATGGAATCTGTGGAGTCTGTTAACACACTAATATCATGCACGTTGCGAAATATTAAGACAAGCTTGCAGTGTGAAGATAGTTGATTGTCATAGCTTTATTAATTAGGTAACATTAATTGATTGTAAAATTCATAGGTTTTCTGTTTTACTCCCTCCGATTTTATTTGAAGTAGACGAGGGTTTTTAAAGTAGGTTTGTTTTATTATTTTTCAATTGGGATAGACAATATGGAGTGGCATATATGTTTGTAGCAGGAATTTGCGAGAGGTAATCTACAAATCTAAGAAATGATATATTCAAATGCAGAATTACAATTGATCAGTTTCCTTTTGATGGTTCGGACAACAGCAAATATTAGGATTGCCAACATTTATATGTTCATTAAACAAGATGTGACCTCAAAGAAAAATGGACTACCACACAAACATATACATCATGAGAAGCAACACAGATGTAAGAAAAATACGACATGCCTACCAACAAGGGAAGATTCGTCTATTTAAGTACTTCATAAATTGCAACAACTTATACAGAAGAAATTGAAAAACAAAAGAAATCATACACCACTCAACAAACATGGTATAAAAAATCCAGCTGAGCACTGTAAGAAAACAATGCTGCATTCCCAAGCCCATAGACAATCTCTCCTAGGCATACTATCGAACATCTTGGTTGCACTTATCTTGCAGTCTAGACAGTGATAAAACACAATTTTGGCCAGTCGTTACTGTGATCAATCATTGAAAAGGTACATTGTATGATTTATATTCGCATTGTTCTTAACCATTCTTCTTAATTTGTACCAAAGTCAAGCTTTCTCAAGAGTCCCCTAGTTCATATCAATCACTGAATAAAAGTTCCATTTTCTGTAGAATTTACCACGAATCAGAACAACAAAGCCACAGCTACTCAAGCAACATAGTCTAAGTTGAAACAAAAGTAGAATCCAAGCAGCTCATTGAAACTAAAGATCAGCCAATGACATTGATTTCGATGCCAGTGCAATTCACACCATGAAAGTAACCCCAAAATCCATACGCTAAGCAATACTTAAAAAGACAATACATTTCATAGCCTTCAAAGTTCAAACAAGAAATTGATCCAAACAACATCAAATTAACATGACATAATAATATCAAACAACAGACCTCACACTAAGCCTGGAGCACCTCCCCTTGCTCAGACTCCAAAGGAATTCCAAGCTCCTGTGATCCTCCTTCCTCGCCTCCCTCACCCTCCTCCTTCTTCTCCTTATTCTTCTTCCGAACTTGTACAGGCGTGGCAACAAAAGCCTTGGTCTTGCTAATGGGTCTGCTCTTCAGAAGCTGAACGATGTCCCCAACCTTGAACTGGTTATCCTCATCGTGAGCCTGGTACTTCTTCTTCTTCCTCACTCTCCTCTTGTACTTTGGGTGCGGGGCCAGGCGGGTCACCTCCACCGCTATGGTCTTGTTGTTTGTGGCGCAAACTACTTTGCCCTGCATTGATTTCAATGCCCTGATTGGAGGCATAAAAGAGGGTCGTGATAGGGATGGAGGAGGAGGAGTGGGGGAGGGTTTTGAGAGGGTGGTGCCATGGAGGAATGGATTGGAGAGCTTGAGAGAATTGAGCGAGGATGCCAGTAACATTTTTTTTCCTGGGGTTTGGGAGGATCCCAAAGGAGGGATAAGGGAGAAAAGAGGATAAGGAGAGTATGGGCTTTAGATTAATGGGCTCTCTTTGGTATTTATTTAGTTTGGGGCCTCTGGGCTCTCTTTAATTTGGTTTTGCAAATCCACGGCCCATAATCTCCACTGGACAATAGTCCGGCGATACAATGGGTACCGGACCTCCCCTTAATCCTTCTGAGTGGCTTACAATTGTGGCGAGGATTATAAGCGGATAGGCTTATCCACCTTGCACCGATGTGGCAGTAGCTAAATGGGGTTCCATATCTCTCTTAGGAAAATCTATGTCCGACGTGTTCAGCTTGGATTCGTGAAGAATATGAAAATCCCAGTCAATGTTCATTCTTCACAACTTTCTCCAACCGAAACCCACAAGTTAGTTTGGAATTAGAAGCAACGGTCATGGCGTCTCTAGCAACAGTGGCTGCTGTGCAACCAACCACTATCAAGGGTCTTGGTGGAAGCTCTCTCATGGGTACAAAGCTCGCTGTCATGCCTACTCGCCAGAGCTTCAAACCCAGAAAAATCAGGTACATATGCCGTTGCAAATTACAGTATCTGATATATTGATGACACAATTTGGTCAAAATTTGATTGTGATTATTGTTTGGTGTCTGTAATTTTTGGGTATTGGACAGTGCTGGTGCTGTGGTGGCTAAGTATGGAGACAAGAGTGTGTATTTTGATTTGGAAGATTTGGGGAATACTACTGGACAATGGGATTTGTATGGGTCAGATGCACCTTCACCATACAACCCTCTTCAGGTTTGTCTCAATTCTTGACATATAAATCCTCATTTCATTTAGGCAAAAAGGGCAAGTAGGAAAGGATTGAATTTGCTTTCATTGAGGCAAAAAAGACAAGTGAGAAATAATTGGATTTGCTTTCATTGAGAGTTGAAATCAAGACCTCCCGCTTACTAAACGGGTGCTCTAACCAACTGAGCTATGAAAGCCATATGTTAGCCATAGGACTTTACTTATGTTTCTGTGTCAGTTTTTCATTATACTGGAAAAGATTGAGAACTCCATCCGGAAGTAGTTTGTGAATGGGACTGGGACGCAATCTTATCATCTTTAATACGTGAATATCAAGCAGTCATGTTTAATTGAAGAGTGTTCCTGTTACGGTGGGACGGTTTTGCGACGTTCTTTTTATAAACATTGCTCTATGAGCAATCACACAGAATAGGTACAAGTACAACCTGACCATTTCTATTGTGACGTTCAAAGAAGAATTGGTTTCGGCATGCCTCATGGCCCTCGTCTGATTATTGCTGGGTTTTTGTCTAGTCAAATGTAGCTAACAACTATGACATGTTATCATGCGCTATTACTTGTGATGCCTATTGAATCATAACTGTATCAAAACAGTTGGCATTAGTTGCTTATTGTATTTTTGGATTTGAATTGCAGAGCAAATTCTTTGAGACATTTGCAGCTCCATTCACCAAGAGAGGATTGTTGCTCAAGTTCTTGATTTTGGGAGGTGGTTCACTCCTAACTTACATCAGTGCCACTGCTCCTGATGATGTTCTGCCAATCAAGAGGGGCCCACAAGAGAAACCAAAGCTAGGGCCCCGTGGCAAGATCTAATTGGTTTGGATCCTTATCATTCGCCCTTTACATTGTATGTATTATGTTTTTTCAGATATTAAGACTTGTAAGTGTGTCTAATTCACTTGAACGGATATTTATTCTCATTACTCTTCACGCTTGTGGTTATATTAGATTGATGCACATTTCTTCGAATTATAATCACGGTCTTCCCATTTTGGAAGTAGGTTTCTGCCCAGAAGAACGTAGGAAAATCTGACACTTTAAAGCTTGAAAACATGTATAGAGTACTCTGCTTCCATCCCAGAAAAATGAGTAAATGCATATTTGGACTGATAGGGATAACATGCTTGCACAAATAGATGTAGGAGAAATGAGAATTTACACTAGAGGGGGCGTGAAGATTAATAAAATTATGGTTAGATAGGTCTTATTTAAGTCATCCTAGAAATATATTTCCCCCACAATTTTGGGCTTGGAGGAGAGACTCACTCAACTCTTGAGTCCGCCCAACCAAGCAAGAGACTTTAAAGTCTGCAACACTGATAATCATTCTGGTGTGAAAAGTCTCTGTCGAGAAAAATATGGTTCTGCTGCTACCAAACTACAAATCCTTTTCTTGGACAGAAGAAAGAACATCTGTAATGTGTCAAACCAGGTAGGCTTTAAAAATGATCCTTCTTTCCTATTTACAAAGGAAATGAATAAAAAAAGGTGATGACAATGCCAAGGATCTGAGAATTTATATTTCACCTCATACATTTCTTGTTCATCTCTTTCTCTAGCTCTCCATTTTTCATTTCATTTCTCCCTGTATAATTTCTATTAATGGCGTTCTGTTGGACTTCTTAGACCACCTAAGTTCTCCAGGTAAGAAACCTTCTTGTTCGTCACTACCATGCCAAGTTTCTCACCATCCTTGCATAAGTCATCTGCAAGTGGCTCCTTCTTCATCTCTGTCTCGCCTTGATCCAAATTCCAGCCCATGAAATCTGACAATGTCTTAGAAATTGGTGTTTCTGAGTTTTCCTTCTCTAAATCTTCTCTCGGAGGAGACTTGTCTGGCAATGGGGGAGAAGTTGGCATGTCTCTAAAGCGGTTCCTCTTGCATGCAACTTTTGATGGATTTTGAGTTACATAATCAGCATGGAGTACATCTTCAATTCTGGAAGTGACTGTGAAGGCTAAGCTTTCTAAAATTCTTGAATAACTTTCCAGAACTGCCTGTCCTACATCCTGTTTGATTGATAAGGTCATATGTTAGCTATGAGTATGTAATTATTAGGCATCAGCTTCTGCCTTCAAAAACTTATACATTCTTCATATTCAGAAAGCAAGATGGTATAATCCAAACCCTTTGAACATAACATCATCTTTGACATAGAGCTTGGAAGTTTTTACTTAGATACGGAAATGGAGATAAGAAACAAATGGAAAATCTCTTACCCTGTTGTATTGGATTTTGCTAATGTCTAATGAAGATTGAGGAATTCCCGGGAACCACTGCTTGATGAGGAGCAAGATGGTCTCTGCTCTCTCTTCAAAGAGTTCTCTCTTCTCCAAACTCACAGCTGAACCCCAGGCAGATTTTCCATCCTTTTGGTTCATCTTCCTCTTCCAAATTACAATAGAAGCTTCAATCCTTTTCTTGAGGTCTAGGATCTTGTGCTCTGATGATAAGTCCATGGTTGATAGAAACTGGTCAGGATCAAAGAATTCGACAGTAATACTCCTATAGATTGAGTCACCAAGGCTTGCCCTCCCATTCTGCCAAAGCATAACGAAGAATTAGACCTTGCCAGGAACTCATTAGGCACTGAACCAGTGCAGAACATCTCAGTTGGGTTTTTTTTTTTTTTCCATTTTATTTACCTTAGGTAGGGATTCAATGTAGTTTTCTGGAATCTCCATTTCTGATAATACTTGAGCGTTGATTGCCATTGCTGCTTTAAGCACTTGGTTCACACAATCTTTCTGGTATTGCAGAAACTTCCTTGTCATATCTGATAGACCATTTGGAGGAACTTTCACTGTAGGTAGCCACCATTTATCATTTCTCTTGGTGCTTCCTTTTTCGGATTCTGGGGCATCTTTCGACACATAAAAGAACTCACTTTGATCCTTGAAGTTATCTAGACAATCCTGCCAATTATTCCCAGCACATTACATTTTACTATGACACTTCAAGATTATATAAACCCAGAGCATGTAAAGATTAGGGTTCTTACAATGAGCATTGCATCAAGCTTACGCAAGGCAGGAATGTTCATAAGCAGATCGATTCGCTGCCTTGTCACCATTATCTGCGCAACAAGAAACAAATATCCTGAGATAACATAGACTGACTTAGATATTTCTTGCGAATGACAGCAAGAGAGTAGAATACCTCCATATTTGTTCCATCCTTTGATTTCTGTTGAGAAGGAACAAATTCGACAATGTAATCAGTGACGGATAAAAGCCAATCGATTTCTTTTCTCCACCTTGCTTTCCTTTCCGCTGACATGGGTTCTAGGCGTGATTGTTCCCCGAAAACGGAAGCTGCATTCCAATAGCAAAATCAATGACAGAAATCATCAAACATAAGATTCTTGTAGTCCCATAAGAAAAATTATGTCTTCTTTCCCTATCTCCTTTTGTCAAGTACTTTTTCTTAATATTCATGATCCTTGGTTTGTTAGCACAATCATTTTCACCTTTCATCAAACGATTGTCAGAATATGAAAAAGAAGGAAGACGGCGAGATACCAGCTAGGTTGGTGATGGCATTTGATAATGCCAAAGCTGAAGAAACACCCTTTCCTCCACCAGACATATCCTCACCCAGAAGCAACTTAGCAAATCTTTCCTTCATCGATTCCATATCTGAATCGAAAACATCAATCCAGATTATAATCACATAATGCCATCCCCGATTACATGTTCATTGATGATGAAGAAATTGACTGTTCAGTGGAGAATTCAAAACCAAACTCACCTGAGTTCTTATCTTTGGTATGAGGAGCATCATCCTTGCTCAACCTTGACTTAGGACCTTTATCGTTGCGATTAAGAGCATAACCGGCTTGTTGCTTTAATGGTGGTTGATCATTAGAAGTTCTTGATCCTTGACTTCTAAAAGAGACCCTGTCATCAGAGGAAGACTCCTCCAAAACAACATCCATGCTCAAACTCTTTACATGACGCCCTCCTCCGCCGCCTGCATTCTCCTGCATCCCCTTGAAATGATACAATCTAGACCTGTAATTCTCTTGTTCTTGCTCCAAATCACGAACCATTATGTTTTTGTGTACAATGGAAAAAGAAACTAAGAACAGAACATGAGTGTTAAACCTGAAGGGAATGGACAGAGAGATGGAGAAGATGAATGATGATGCTATTAGTTATTTTTGCCTGAGAGAGACAGATATGGAAGAAACAAAGAGGAAAAAGAGGAGAACCCAACTTCCAAATTATGTTTTTCAGTACTTTGTGAGCTTGGAAAAATTGTGGAGATGATTATTTTGTTGAATTTTTACTCTTTTTATTTTTTTTTTTGGCGTGTGTAAAGGTGCATGTTGTGAAAAAAATGATGAACAGAAATGAGTTGGAAAATTATTTTTGGTATATTATTTATGAGGATGTGGAATTGGAGGGTAGATTTTAGATTAACAGGTCAAAAACTGTAAAAACCAGACATGGATGGCTAAAACTACTACCATGGATGAGTGGGATGTGCTGTGATTTATTTTAAAACCAATATTATTTTATTTTATTTTTGAAAAATACAAGGATGTGTCTTGATCAGGATATATTTTTTTTTCTCAAGATATAAAAATTATGGACCATTAATATAACCTTGAAATATTTTATGTGTTTTTAAATGAATTGATTAACTTGATTAAAATATATCCAGAACTTCTATCTAGGCACCAATTATCATGACCGTAATTTTTGTCATATAAAATGGTAAAAAGAAAACTAAATAAATCAAAATTCACTTGAATTAAAGTCACGAACGAATGTATTATTGAGTTGGAATGTTCTGTGAATTTTAGGATTTCTGTTTGAATTTTTTCGTCAGTATTTCATATTTCTTTTAAATTATTGTTATATTATAAAAAATTTCAAACATTCAAGAGTCCGCATAAAAATTAAATAGTATGAAGAAGAAAGGAAATAAAAGTCCGCAAACGGCTAGAAATTACAACCGCCTCCCTTTACTTTCTCAAACCCTAAACGGTGTCGCATCAGAGTTAGTCACCGACAAAAATGCTACCTATGTATAAAGGCAAAGTTGTGTTGGAGTTTTTGTTGGATTGGCTTGGTTTAGGCAAAGTTGGTACCTTGCATGAATTAGCCGTTGTTTGCCAAACCAATCAAGCTGTTTGGGTTTTTTGTTTTTTACAATTGTTTCGGAATTTTGATAAGCGGGTATTCTTAGGGTTTGGTTCGGTGTGCCTTGGGTAGGTCTAGGCAAGGGTGATTCCTTGCTTGAATATAACCGAGAATTTCACTCTAGTCAAACTCTTTTGGTTTTTATGTTTTCTCTCTGTTTTTGGAATTGTAATAGGTTTTTTTGGGTTTGGTTAGAACGAGAGAAGAGAAGAGGCAAATACCAGTTTTCTGCTCGGGCTTGAATAAAGGCAACCCATGGACTTCCTTCGCGTTCTTTTTGCAAATATGAATTGTTTGAGTTTTGATGAGGGTTCCGCTAGTTTCAACAAGGGTTTCGTTTTAATTTTAGTTTCGATTTGGAAAATCAGTGGTTTCAAATTTCAATTTGGGTTGCGCAAGTCCCCGTTAGGGTTTCGTTTTCTCGAACCTATGGTCTCTGTTTTGTGTTTTCCTTACATTAGGGTTTCTTCTCAAATTTTGTTTGGATTTGGGGAATCAGAAGTCGTCCTTTTGTTTTCTGTATTTATTGATCTCAATTTGGTTTATATATACAAATCTTTACTCCATTTTCTTGTCACATTTAGCAACCTGATTGATCTCAATTTTGGTGTTTTTTTAAAAATCTATATTTGAATATTTCCTCACTGTTCCATGTCTGTATTGGAGCTTTTTTTCCAAGATTGGATTGACTTTTCTTGGTTTGATTCAGTGTGGCTTGGCCGTTTAGATTTTTTGCTCTTTTTTTCCCTTATTTGTTTTTGAAATTTTGATAATCGTGTTTTCTTACTGTTTGATTTGGTGTGGCTTGGCTTGGTTTAGTCCAAAGTTTTTTCGTTGCTTGAATAAAACTAAGAATTTCACTTTAGTCACTCTTTGGGTTTTTGTATTTTCTCTCTGTCTTTCCGAATTTTTTAGGGTTTAGTTCAGTGTGGCTTGGCTGGCTTCCCTTGGCATTGTTCAGGTAGGGGTGGTACTTTACTTTAATAGATCTGTGGGTTTCACCGTAGTCAAACTCTTTGGGTTTTTGCGCAATCTTTGCTTTTACGGTTTTGATATTCGTGTTTTTGGGGGTTTTCTTAGGTTTAGCTTGGCTTTGTTTTGGCAAGTGTGGTTCCAAACATGAATAAAACTAAGAATTTCATTTTTAACAAAACTGGGATTTTTACTTTAGATTTATATACGACATTTCAATCTACGAAATATGCGATGCAATTTTATAGCTGCGTCCGATGTGGAGCAATTCTTAGGCAAGAAGTGGCTTCTCGCTTTGATCGGAAACATTTTTGTTTTCTGAATATTGTTATTCGTTTTTCAGGGGTTTGGTTAGGTGGGGGCCGTGTGGCTTGGCTTGGTTTTGACAAGGGTGGTTTCTCGCATAAAATGACACTGACAATTGCATTCTAATCAAGCTCTTCGGGTTTTTGTCTTTTCACTCTATGTTTTTTAGAATTTTAATAATCTGGTTTTCTTAGAGTTTTGTTCGGTGTGAATTTGCTTAGAGTTTTCGGGTTTTGTTCAATGTGGCATTGGCTTAGTTTAGGCAAGGGTGATTCCTTGCTTGAATATAACTGAGAATTTCACTTTAGTCAAACTCTTCGGGTTCTTGCTTCTTCTTTTTTTCTTCAAATAGTGATATTTCACTTTTTTTCGGGTTTTGTTCACTGTTCAGTGTGATTTGGCTTGGTTTTGGCAAGGGTGATTCCTCGCATGAATGAGCTAAACCAATCAAGCTGTTTGGATTTTTTTTTGTTCCATTTTTTATAATCATGTTTTCTTAGAGTTTGGCCTAATGTGACATTGGATTAGTTTAGGCAAGGGTGATTCCTTGCTTGAATATAATTGAGAATTTCACTTTAGTCAACTCTTCGAGTTCTTGCTTTCTCTCTTTGTTTTTCAAATATTGATATTTCACTTTTTTTTTTCGGGTTTTGTTCAGTGTGATTTGGCTTGGTTTTGGCAAGGGTGATACCTCGCATGAATATGCTAAACCAATAAGCTGTTTGGATTTTTTTTTGGTTCCTTTTTTTATAATCATGTTTTCTTAGAGTCTGGCTTAATGTGACATTGGCTTAGTTTAGGCAAGGGTGATTCCTTGGTTGAATATAACTGAGAATTTCACTTTAGTCAAACTCTTCGGGTTCTTGCTTCTTTCTTTGTTTTTCAAATATTGATATTTCACTTTTTTTCGGGTTTTGTTTGGTGTGATTTGGCTTGGTTTTGGCAAGGGTGATTCCTTGCATGAATAAGCTAAACCAATCAAGCTGTTTGGATTTTTTTTTGTTCCATTTTTTATAATCATGTTTTCTTGGAGTTTGGCTCAATGTGGCATTGGCTTAGTTTAGGCAAGGGTGATTCCTTGCTTGAATAAGCTAAACCAATCAAGCTGTTTGGATTTTTTTTGTTCCATTTTTTATAATCGTGTTTTCTTGGAGTTTGGCTCAATGTGGCATTGGCTTAGTTTAGGCAAGGGTGATTCCTTGCTTGAATATAATTGAGAATTTTCACTTTAGTCAAACTCTTGGGGTTCTTGCTTCTCTCTTTGTTTTCAAATATTGATATTTCACTTTTTTAAGGTTTGGTTAGGTGTTGCTTGGCTTAGTTTAGACAATGGTGGTTTATTGCATGAGTGAAGGAGAATTTCACTATTTTGAAGCTCCTTGGATTTTGTTTTCTCTCATTGTTTTTGGAATTTGATTATCAGGTTTTTTTAGGGGTTTGGTATGGTGGGTGTAGGTAAGTGTGGTACTTGCATGAACAAAACTGAGAATTTCATGCCAAAAACATGCAAAAGTCTTTTGTGCAAAACCAATAAAGCTGTCGGTTTTTTGTTTTCTCAATTTGTTTTTCGAAATTTTGTAATCGCGTTTTTTTGGGATTTGGTTTGTTGTGGCTTGGCTTGCTTTAGGTAAGGATGGCTCCTTGCATGAATAAAACTGAGAATTTTTCTTTTGATTCATCCTAGTAACATTTTGTGAATTCATTGCAAACTTGATTGAAATGTATTATATATTATTAACCGCTCTGAGTGGGGACGAAAAACTATGTAGGTTTTGTAAGGTTGGACAATTCGACGTCAATCCTCAGTCTCAGTGTCAATCTGAATGGAGAAGTTGAAATCTGTCGTTCCAGACAGTCTGAAGGTGATGGTGGCTGCTAGCTGGTCCTAATGATCCTTCTACTTCTTCACTTCTCAAATTCTTTTGTTATTCTCTATTCCACCAAGTGAGGCATTTTTTAAAATAATCTCCACATTTGATTTTTCATTTACTATGTTGTTTTTGATGAATGCCTTATTTTGTCACACTTTATTTTTTTGAAATTTTGTGACTTTCTTAGATGATTAGAGACTTGTCAGATCCTACGAATGCTCTCTGTGCGAAGAATAAAGATGTTGCTTTGGCATCAAAGAAATAGGCAACCAGTGCCATGTCTGTATAGATTACACTGAAGATGGTAGGAATTGTCATGGACTGTCTTACAACATTTGAACTCTTGTGCTAGTCTGATAGTCCATTTGCATCAAGTTTACTATGACGTTATAAACTCTGATATGACTTCAGTCCTAGTTTGCATTACATTTTTGGTTTCAATAACTTTGTTATTAGTCCAAGTAGGCACTGCTTTATGAATTATGAGTATACATATGCATTTTTGCTAAATTTTCTTATAAGGAGTTAAAATATATTTTTTGTTAATTCCTCGATTTCTTTTGCGTGTAGGTTTCATAATGTTTCCTTCTTTGTGATCTCTCTCTTTTTTTTTGTGTTTACTTGTTTTCCTCTTCTTTTTTTTTATTCCGATAATATTTTATTTACTAATGGTCTCAAAACTGATTTTTGTATTTGTCTGCTAGCTTCCAGTGGACAAGATAGTCTCTCTCTGATATCATTCTTCTTACATGAAAATTTTTGGACCACATTTTTTTGCTGATTATAGCATGGGGATTTCGTTGACAGAGTCAACATATGACGCACCTGGGTAGTATGTCAATCAAGCTTTGCAGATTCTACGGTCTTTTTACATCTGTTGTTTATGATCAAGTAACTTACTAACAATTTGTCTTTCTTTGTTGCTGGTTCTTGCTTTGAGTTTTCTTCTCTTCAGCTAAGATTTTATACTTGCCTCTCCTTCGTGCTTTTTTTTTTTGTGAATTTTAGTTATATCATATCTTTATTTATTCAGTCACTCGAATTCTTTTTGATGTTCGTACATGGTTTGCACAATGTTTTGGGGTAAGAAGTTCAATCTTTTGCTTTTAAATGTCAAAACTTCAGAGAGGTCTCTTATTCTTTGTTTATATACATATATGACATTCTGTAGTAGCTAAGGTTCAACTTGCACAAGAAATTATCTCTCCTCTGTGTGCGTGTGTTGGGGGATTGTTGGGGCTGTTATGTGCTATATGCATGCATGCATGCATGTGCAGTCTCACATGAATTGATACACAAAAACATAATATGCATGTTACGTAGGTCTTTCAAGCTATCTTAAAACTTGAGCGGCAGATCTTGGAGCCCTTGGATCTCAATTCTTGGGTAGCGTATGTACTGTGTAATCAGCTAGGGTTTCACTTATGTTGTTCTGTTTTAATTATGAAGTTATCCTTTAATTGGAAAATGAGGTATAGATTAATTTGATACCCGCTTATAGGTGATCAAATATTCTGATAAAATACATGTGCATGTTTTGTTTTGATATTCCATTCACGTTCACTTCATGATGTGCATTACTGAAATTGGTATCCAGCTAGATATAATTCATTTCTCTCCAGTCATGTATTTTCCGAAAATTTGATATGGTCACATTGTAGATATTTTATCATTATTCCTTATTGGAACATATTTTTCTTTGTAATATCCAAAATGTTCCCCCTTTAGACTTCTCTTTCATCTTTCATCTTTCCTTTGTCCTCATTGTTCTTTTCTCTATCTGTGGTTGAGACTTGAGAGTTGAGACTTTTGTTTCTTTAACAGGTTAGGGCTGGTCAAGCTATTTATGCTGCTACCAGGTTCTTCAACCATTATTGCAATGAGACATCCATGGATATTTTCTTTCACAGACATTATTTAAAATAACAACTGCATTTGTGGCCGCTGGTTGTCCCCTGGAGTTAATATCAATGAAGTGTTTTGCAGGTTGGTGGAACCAAAGATGTTGATATCAATGAAGTGGCACTTATTGGTCCTGACCTAAGAAATAACTTTCTTTGTATCGCTCCTAGATATTGCTTGAAGTGCGGTTCTCATTGTGATTTTGACACTTCATGTGCAGCATCAAACAAAGCTTGGAACTACATTAGAAGGTTAGAAGTTCATGTTTTTTTCAATCTTTGCATTTGCGATTAGTGTGTCATGATTTAGGCATCTAGCACAAGCTGGTCTATTGTATAAATTTCAGGGCTTATATCTTGATGCTTCCTAAAATATATTATTATTCAACCTTCCTGTCTGGACCTCACCGTTTTCTGATGACTGCAAATTAGGTTGATGAATGACCAAGTATACAAGTTAACATGTCTGATAATCTGCACTTTGTTATCGAATACATTAGTAATTTATCCTTTCTTTATTGTCTTCCTTGTATTGTTACCATTTAGTGGTAGATGGTTTGCTACTTTGCTTTTCTGGAAATGTTCTATGGTTTGCCATGCAAATGTTTGCTTATCTGGTAATGTTCTATGGAATGTTGGATTTGTATAGTATGTGCTACTTGAAAATGCTTCAAAGAGTTCATTAACCTGTTTCTCCGTCTTTTCTGTACCTGTTTTATTACTTAAATCTGTGGCAGCTATAACGAGCAAGGGATCCCCGTTTTTCTATTTATGTACAATTTGAGTAATCTGACTCCTACAGCTAATGGGTTGGTTAGCCTTGAAAATAAGGGTTTCCGGTATGAAGGGCTTATCAGATGGCTTTGTCATTTTCACTGTTGCAGAGGATGACGGTAAGAAGTATGTATTGGAAAAACAAGTAGGCAGAATGATTCCACTGCATGCAAAAGCAAAAGCAAAAGCAAAGGCTTCTTTAGTTCTTTATGATTTTAATGGGATCAGACTCAGCGTGTAGGTGTGCATACATTTCTCTCTTGTTTTGGCTTACTATTTTTGCTGTCAGAAATTAAGAAAGTAGAAACTATAATTCCTCTGGGTAATATATACATCTAAAGGCCACATGTTTACTCGTCATTTTTAGTTAATTGAGAAACTAAAGCTAAAATTTTCCGAGTTGCTCCTAAATTAAGATCTGATTGATGAGGATTTAGAAATAAAACCATTGGTATGTAGTACATAAAATATCTGCTAAGTTCAAGTCTTTTGCATCTCCTTATCTCACCTGCATCTTTGAACCCCTTTTCTTTTTTCTCGGCCATAAACTTGACATAAAAACCTCTATTTTTGTTGTCTCTGTTACATAATGAGGTGCGAACTTGGGGATGGGTTTCATTGTACACCTTGATCATAGACCTTTTGCTGCCATGGGAAGCATTTTAGGAAGTTTGTTGAATGACAGAATTGTGTGACCAGTGGTTTGGATGAGTTTCTCTGGTTCCCCAAATTGTCAGACATGTTATTTGGACATTCTTTCTTTTACACTTGTTGAATGTGCATGACTTAGCATTATTTCCACTTTTGTGGTAGATTGTTGTTGGTTATGCATGTGTGTGTGTGTGATGTAACATTGTCAATACTTTTTTTGGGGATTACTTGGGTTTCTTGGAAGGGAGGTTTTCAATTTCTAATATCTGCTTTTTTGAGAGATGTCCTGCTTTGATGATATGTTTTGTTATATTTATGATAAAAACATCTGTATTTAATGTTCATCAATCAACATGATGAACAATTGAGACCTATATTTATGATCTTTGCAGGGGATGACGCCAACAGTGGCTTCCCGTAGTTTCAAGATGATTTGTTTGTGGTTTAGGCTCTCAATTTTTTTTAGTTTATTTTCATGTCTTCATTTACGTAACAAGGGATAGAAAATTATGCTAAAAATGAAAACTTATTTATTATTTTTTTAAACGGAGGAGGGTAATTTGAACCCTGGTTATTAGGATATACATCATCTTTATCACTCAAACTCAAACTAGTGTGTGGATTGGGTGTAAAAAATGAAAACCTATTCTACTTGATTGGCGGTGGATTTTGTTTTGGAAGGGGAGAAGAAACTCTGTTGTATAAAGGGCCACCTGTTGGGCCCTGCCTTAAACAACCAAAACCCCAGAAGAGAACAAACTTGAGCCAGAATGGGCCCATTGTATAGAAGCCCAATGTCCAGATAAGCCTTTACGACTTTTGCGGCACACTAGGTTTTTTTTTTGGTATTCATTGCTATAGTCAATAGAAGCCCAATTGTCCTGACGACTCCTCTTCTTGCGTTCTTCTCGTCGTAATCCACACGCACAATCCTCCTCTTTATGACTCCTCTGCTTCTCTCTCCCTATTCTCTTCAGGTTTTCTTTTTTTCACAGACAAGCAACACAAACATTCTCTCTCACTAATGGCCGCTGCTGCTCAAATTTCAGCTAGGTTTTGTACCGTGGATCATTGCGTTTAGCGATGTTCAGTTGCTGTTCAATTGCAGAATCTGCTGTCAGATCGATCAAGATTTTCGAGGAGAATCAAAATGACCTACTTTCCTCCCAAAATGGTCCTTTTACTCCTGTGAGTGTTCTTTTTCTCCCCATTTTCAGCTCTTAAATTTCACCATCGAGAGTAACTCCAATAACAAATACTATCAAACACTCCAAAATCATTCTCTCTTCTCCTCGCTCTTACATGACATAATTTAATTGCATGAGTGGATCTCATAATATACGCTATTCATCAACACTTCATATTCATTCTCTTTCTTATTTTTCATCACCTTTATCTTTCTTTTCATCACATCTCTTTTCTTTTTCATTATTTCTCTCTACTAATCATCAACTATATACATACTCCATATTCAACTATATACATACTTCATATTTCAAGTATCATTTTCCATAACAATCTATAAAACAAGTGTCATTATTAAAAAGTGTATTTTCAAGTGTTTATTTTTATCCATTATAGAGCTCTAACATTCTAAATTTTCCATAAAGTTCACTTTCAACACTTGAAAAATAGGTTTCAAATGTCCCATTCGACATGCTCTCATCGCCTGATTTGTTACTGGGAAGATTGTTCGACCGTCATTGCCTTACACTGTTTGCTTTCATATATATATTTTCCTCAGTTCTCTGGAAAATTAGTTGGGATTATTGGGATGGGCAGGATTGGAATGGCAATTGCCAAGAGAGCTGAAGCATTTAGCGGCCCAATCAGCTACTAGTGTCGAACAGAGAACAGATTCAACATACAAATAATATCAAGCATTGTTGAGTTGGCTTCCAACTGTCAGATCGTCGTTATTGCCTGCACATTATCTGACGAAACCCGCCATATCATCAACATCGGTAGAGGTGCTCATGTTGACGAACCTGAGCTAGTGTTTGCACTTGTGGAAGGTCGCTTAGGTGGTGCTGGACTTGATGTGTTCAAGCACGAACCCCTTGTGCCCGGAGAGTTGTTTGGGCTTGAAAATGTGGAACTTCTGCCTCATGTGGGAAGAGGAACTGTGGAAACCCGCCAAGCCATGGCTGACCTGGCAACTTGGAGGCACACTTTCTGAACAAGCGACTGTTGACACCGGTGATTTGATTCTGCTGGGTAGATGTGTCCGATTAATGGTATGTTTTCAATCTGTAATCCCATTGAATATCAATGTTTCGAGAACATTGCAATCGTCTCCAACTCCAACAAAATTTGAAAATATTTTCAATGAATCGCAAAAAACTTGTTAAAAGGCATACAGAAGAGAGTACAATAGGTATTTAAATACAACCCATAAAAGATTAAAGTCATAATTTTATACTGGAATTCCATTGAATGTTGCTTGACAATGTAGTCCATGTCTTATGTTGGAAGTAACAGATAATATATGCAAGGGAACCGCAGACCTTGTGATTGCAAACTTGATGACACTTCAATTACCAGTCTGTATTAGCTCCAGTCTGGTTTGAAATGTAAGCCTGAGTTTTCAAGAGAGAGGATACATACTGATTGGTTTCTTGGTATCACTCTGTTAAATAATTATGATATGCTTTGATAGTCTACACATCCCACCTACTGTATGAGTTAAGGGTTCGTGTAGGAGAAGTCATTGTAGTTTTAACGACAAACGCGCAGTTTATTTATCAATGTAAAATTCACACAAATTTTTTTAAATTTGATAAATAGATTCAACATTTGTTATGGCACTATGCATGCATGGTTCATTAGCCATAGCTCAATATATTTCTCATATTGGTTTCAGAGTTAATTCTACATTTGCATTCTCATTTCACTTTCTTTCCCCTCTAAATGCAGGACTCAAACGAAGCAATAAAGATCAGGTACAAGACATACAAAGAAGATATACACTGCAGACCTTTGAGATGTATACATACAGGGCATCTAAAACCATGCCCCTCAAAACATTACAAGCCACATCCGACCATTTCTGAAAATCTTAAAAGACCCCATGTGGATGTGGCCCAGGTAATGCTATCTTAGTATCTTTTTTCACCTCTTTGCTTGTTTTCTTTCTACAATCAAAGACAACCCACCCCGGTCTTAGGCCGAGGATGGAGAAGAAGCCCCCTTGAAGATGAGAAAATTGAGTGTCTCCAGTTTGAAGTAGATGAAAGTACCTTCAGAATGAGTGAAGTAACACCCAAAATTTGCTCCCACCACACATTGCCATCCGCTCCCACCATATCTCAAATCAAACTCCTGTCAATTTTCACAACACACAAATTTCAGCACATCTTGTTGTGTGCCGGTGTGTGTGAGAGGAGAATGTTGATACTACTGCAAAGGAGGATCATGGGATAAACTTTTCCAACAGTGGTATCGGAGCATGGTATCCTTAAGGAAAAATTGATCCATTCCCCACCAAACTTTTTGATGTCAACCAAACTTTTTGATGTCAACATTTGATATCTCTGGCTCAATGATACCATGTTCTGATACCACTTGTTGGAAAAATTTACCCCAAGATCCTCTTTTTCAGTGACATCTCTACCTAGGAAACTCAAGAACCAAAAGATTATCATCAACCCCCACTAAACTCACTCTCTAAGACTCTTATATCTTGAAATCTCTCCTAGTCTCACACCTCCTTGCCATTCTTGGTGACTACTCCCGCTACCCCACAAGAGCTCCGCTAGAGGATAACTCCATCTCTAAAAACTCTACCCGAAAACAACTGTATCATCTCCGATCAGCATCGTCACCATGAGCTTCACCACTCACTCGGCAACACCCCTGCCTCCTCTGCGCCATACCCAGCACACCTCAACCTAGTTCTGCAACTCAACCGGCACTGCAACACCTGCAGCATGTGCACTGCAGAGTCCCCATGACAACACAGCCTCCCGCTGCAGCACTGCCCATGGCTCTACACTCCTCTGCTCAGCACTCAACCCCCGGATTGGTGCTACACCAGCACACTTCCTGCCAGCTCCTCTCACCCTCTTATGAAGAGAGAAGAGAAGCAAACTTTTTTTTTTTGTTTCTTTCTTCAATAAGTGGCCGACAATTCCAAGAGAAAATTTCTTCAGTTGGGCCTCACAATAGGACCCACACGTTTTCATTAATTTTCTCTACAATCAAATCATGGAGAGTAAATACCATAGCCGCCCCACATGGCTTGAACCTCATGTGGCCCCCACTGGTCAACGAAGTCAAGCTCACCTTTGATAGACTTTATCAATTTTTGATCAAATCCTAACAGAGGAGAGTGGTGGAGTAGGAAAAGAGCACCTCTTTGATATGGGCATCTATGGATTTGCAGTCAAAGACATCATACAGATCCAAAGCTTTAGAAGCATAACCCCTTGCTTGGATTTGCATCTTCATTGGCATGTCTGTGTCCTCTACCAAGGCTTTTCCTTCCAACATCTTCTGTTCTCTCTCTCTCTCTAGAAGAAAACCCAGTTGGGATATGCACAATCCTGATATTCTCTACCATTCGCCTCACTTGCCTCTTCTTATCTTCAAAAACCAAGGACAATAATCTTTGAAATCTGACCTCACCGTTTTCCTAGTATGATGCAGAAAGTTCATAAACATTCCGGAATCTTACAACTGTAAAGGAGTGACTCATAATTAAACACAAATATTGAGGTGGCACATATTCCAGCTCTCTTTCTGCTCAAATTTTACTTTATTCGTATTCTATGAAAAAGCAAATCTCTCTCTCTCGAGTGACGCACGTCATGGTCATGAAGATAATGTTGATGAAGAGGATAGTAATGGTGAGGCTCCTAATAAGTCACGGTCTAATTGGATTTTACTGATAATTTAGGCATCAAACTTACCTACCATTGCCATGTATATCTACACTTTTTTGTCGCATTTTATTTCCTGGTTTTCAGTTAAACTAACGCGGGAATAGTCATACCATTGACTGTGATTAATTCTGTGTATACTCTGCTTAAAAGAAAAAAATGATTTGATGAATGCAAGTGTGATTATTGTGCAAATTGTCGCCAACTTGGCTCCTAATTTGCGATCGTTTGTAGCAACTGCTTTAACAGAATAAACTATACTAGTTATCAGAATTCATTTTGCATATCAAGCTCCTTTGGTCAATTAGTCCGATGGTTCCTCCTTTCATTGAATGCTGCTTGACAATGTAGTCCTCTTATGTCTTACATTGGGAGTAACAGAGAATACATGCAAGGTAATTGCAGACATTGTGATTGCAAACTTGAATGATGACACTTCCATGACCAGTCGGTATTAGCTCCAGTCTGATTCGAAATGCCTGCTTGAGTTTTGAAGAGAAAGGATACCTACTGATTGGTTTCTTGGTATCACTCTGTCAAACAATTATGTCTGTTTCTGTTTAAATGGTCCATTAGCCATAGCTCAATATATTTCTCTTTTTTCAACAGTTTATTCTACATTTTCATTCTCAATTCACGTTCTTTTTCCTCTAAATGCAGCAATCAGGTACAAGGCATGCAAAGGTGGTATTACAGTGTAGACCATGAGATGTATACATACAGTGCATCCGGCCATTTTTGAAAATCTTAAAGAACCCATGTGGATGTGTGGCCCTGGTAATGCTATCTTAGTATCTTTTCATCTCTTGGCTTGTTTTTCTTTTTTACAATCAAAGACAACCCAGTCTAGTCTTAGGCAGAGGAGGGAGAAGAAGCCCCCTTGAAGATGAGAAAATTGAGTGTCTCCAGTTTGAAGTGGATGAAAGTACCTTCAGAATGAGTGAAATAACACCCAAAATTTGATCCCACCACACATTGCCATCCACTCCCATATCTCAAATCAAACTCCTGTCAATTTTCACAGCACACAAATTTCAGCACATCTTGTGTCTGCCTGTGTGTGAGAGAGGGGGAGAGGGGAGGAGGAAAGAGTACCTTTTTGATGTGGGCAGCAATGGCTTTGCAGTCAAAGACATCATACAGATCTAAAGCTTGAGAAGCAGAAGCCATTGCTTGGATTTGCATCTTCACTGGCATGTCTGTGTCCTCTACCAAGGCTTTTCCTTCCAACATCTTCTGTTCTCTCTCTCTAAAGAAGGAAACCCAGTTGGGATATTGCACAATCCTGCTATTCTCTAGTATTCACCTTCCTCTTCTTATCTTTAAAAACCCAGGAAAATAATCTTTGAAATCTGACCTCACCGTTTTCCAAGTTTGATGAAGAAAGTTTATAAACAATCCGAGAATCTTCCTAGTGTAAATGAGGGACTCTTAAAACACAAATATTGAGGTGGCACATAGTCCAACTCTCTCTATCAAGATTTCTCTCCCCTCAAATTTAACTTTATTCTTATTCTATGAAAAAGCAACTCTCTCTCTATAGTCATGAAGATAATGTTGATGAAGAGGATAGTAATGGTGAGGTTCCTAATAAGTCATGGTCTAGTTGGATTTTACTGATAATTTAGGCGTCAAACTTGCTACCATTGCCATGTATATCTATATTTTTTTTGTCAGGTTTTTATTTTTTAGGTTTTCAGCCATACAAATATAAACAACTAAAACAGAGAGAGGAGCGAGGCTATGGAATAGTGTGACTTGGCTTGGCTGCTTCCTTCCAAATTGTACATAATTTATGTGGTTTGATATATTGTTATAGAAACATGTAATTTGATTTTATTTGACATAAAAAGGTATAATTAATACTAATAACATAAATAGTTACTTAATATTACTTATTCAAGTGAAAACGACTTAAAAAGTTGGGGGCTCGTGGACTATTATCGCCCATTATGGAACATTATTTACCCAGGATGAGCTATGCAAATCAACATAGAGAGGCTTCAATCGTTACCCTAAGAAGTAAGAGGTGAGAACACATTCAAAGAGTGAACTGATTATCATCTCGGCTGGATCCCCTGCAGCCTTGGAGAGAGCCTGTCGTGCGTATCATCTTCTCTATCTCTGGTCACTTGGAGAGGGACTGAGGGGGGTTGGAGCTTAGGATTTTTCATCACTCTTCATCTTGTGGTTAATGGCTAGGAATAGGATATACTTGGCCTCAAGTTAAGAGTATGATGAAGCAACACTTTAACCCAGAAATCAGAATAAAAAGTGCACTGGACCACCACATTTTCGTCCCAACTGAAGTATAAATTCTTGCGAGGGCAACTACTCGACCACCACATTTTCATCCCAACTGAAGTATAAATTCTCATTCTCGGCTGCCGACAGGACAGTTGTTTCCAAACCTGAGGTTTGTTTTTAGGCTCGTCTTTCAAGCCTAGCTGTTATATCACATACCCTCCATTAGTCCACAAATATGTGGCGCCTTATTGGTTCTTGACAAAAGAAAGCCACTCATTTTCATCCCAATTGAAGTACAAATTCTCTATAGGCTGCCGACATTTGTTTCCAAACCTGAGGTTTGTTTTTAGTCTCTAGCTGTTATATCCCGTTCCCTCCATTAGTCCTACAAATATGTGGCCTCCTAGTTGTTGCTTCATGCACAAACAGTGAGTGAGAAGTGAGAAGTGAGAAGTGAGAACGGAGAGCGGAGCTTTTAGTATCTTATTTTTATCAAAGGCTGGACTCAACAACTTGAAGGCTCCTGTGATTCCAGGTACTGGGTGCTTTAAACTTTTTTCTTTGTTTCCATCAATGGTTTAGACACAGTTTCTTGATAAAGTTTAGTTGAATTTACCATAATTGTTGAGAGCACCAGTTACAAGTCCTGAATTTATGTTTCAAGACGTGATTTTTGGGTCCTGGGTGCTTCACCTATGTTATTAATTTGAATTCATTGCGCAGATTTCAGATGCTCAACAAATTTTTCTCGAGAAATTTAGCCCATTTTCTTCGATTGTTCGAATCACCAGTTTCAAGTACTGAATTCTCATTAGGGAAGTCCTTGACTCATCCAAAGCTTTCTGGGTTTGGAGATTTCTGACACAAGAAGCAGATTTTGTTGAAACTTTGTGGAACTCGGTGGTGGCTATTCAAGTACAGGTATTGACATTGATTTTGGGGTCAAATTTCTCTGTAACATGATTCTCACAGTGAAATCCGAATCTGATATCACGAGCTTAACCCCATCATCCCCTCCAAGGTCTCCGAAACGCCCAGTGTACTACGTCCAGAGCCCTTCAAGGGACTCTCACGATGGAGACAAGTCCAGGTCCTCTTCAATGCAACCATCCCCAATGGAGTCACCTTTACACCCATCCTTCGGCCACCATTCCAGAAACTCATCATCTAGTCGATTTTCGGGGATATTCCGGTCATCCTCAGGGAGAAAAGGAAGCAAGAAGACGATCAATGACAAGGGTTGGCCCGAGTGTAATGTGATAGTAGAAGAAGGGTCCTATGAGGATCTTGAAGACAAGGCTTTTACTAGAAGGTGTCAGGCCTTGATTGCTCTGTTTAGTTTTGTGATGTTGTTTGCCGTTTTTTGCTTGATTATATGGGGAACGAGCCGGCCTTACAAAGCTGAGATTACTGTCAGGGTAAGCCAATTTAGTTTCATGTTTTGCCTGATAGTAATATTTACTTAACCTCTTAACGCATGTGTGTGAGAGGTTGCAAGTTCTAACATCCATTCTGACGCGATTTGACGTTATTTTTACATTGGGTTTCGACCCAAAACTTAATTGGCTCATGTGGTTTGAGGGTATTGCATGTGGTCCGTAGATTTACCATTACGGTGAAGTGCAGTGGACTGTTCTTTCAGTGGGTTCCCTCGTCACCCAAAAAAAAAAATTGACGCAAACCATCAAGGTTATTCTGTCTGCTTCTATTTCTTTGTTCAAATATATTGTCTGATGGGAAGTTTACTTTCTTTCAGAGCTTGGTGGTGAACAACTTTTATGTGGGGTCTGGAGCAGACTTCTCAGGAGTTCCAACAAAAATGCTATCAATGAATGGCTCATTGAGGATAAGCATATATAACCCTGCTACAATGTTTGGCATTCATGTTAGCTCTAAACCCATCAATCTCTTATATTCAGAGATTGCTGTAGCAACTGGCCAGGTTAGAATTCTGTCCACAACCTCATCTCAGAATTACATGTTATTCACTTCATATGTCTCCTGATTCCAAATATGTTCTTGTTCTTGATCTGTTTTTGGTTACTTCTTATGTCATCTAGACTAAACCATACTAGTTTTGCTGATCTTATATTGCAGTTGAAGAAGTATGATCAGCCGAGAAAGAGTCACCGAACGGTATCTGTTAACCTGGTAGGAAACAAAGTTCCCCTTTATGGGGCTGGATCAAGTCTAGCAGCTTCACAAACTGGATCTTATATTGCAATTCCATTCACATTGGATCTTGAAATACACTCGCGAGGAGATGTGGTGGGAAAGCTGGTGAGGGTAAGACACAAGAAACAGATTTCTTGTCTCTTGGTCTTGGACTCTACCAGAACCAAACCTATCAAGTTCAAGAAGGATGATTGCAGATATAGCTGATATCCTTCTGGATGTTTTACGGTGATACCTAAAAAAATTCTAGTTCAATGGGGCATTTTTTTTCGATTTGAGTGGTAAAGGTTCTAAATGTGAAGAAAGATACATCTAGTCGTCACTGTTTTTGCTTCAGCTGTCCATACTACTGCATTGTGTGCAGATAAATGTGTATATCTTGATTGTACGTGTGTATAAGTACCAGATTAATCTCCTAGAGCAAGGAAAAAATAAAAATTCTTGCAGAATCACCATGGTTTCTGAATCTCTGTGTAAACTGGATTGCAGGGAGTGTTCCGTTTCCTTCTCTTTGTTTTCTTCACATGTTAGTGATTAAGTGTTTTCATTTGAGAAGAATCTTGACTGCAACTCTCTCTGTTAGAATCTTAATGCTCTAGAAATTTTAGTGGGTGCTGCAATAGTATTAGAATATAACTACTACTTAAGCTTTCTCAAGACGAGGAAACCTCTTCTAAACAATTCTCTCAAAACAGATATTTCAATACCATTGAGGGTCTTCTTATGAGAGTGTACACTCCTCAGTCCTCTCTCAAATCAGCCCCATCTAAACATAGAGGTTCTTCACTTAAGAATTTGATAACAGGATCCATCAATCCTCACTTAAAGAAAAATAAGAAATTATGAAAGTGCAGCCCTCGGAGCTGAGTCTTGAAAACCTAGGCATAGATTATGTACAAAGGTTTTCTATTTTTCTATTTTAGTGGTGAATCAACAACCTAATCACTTACAGAGGAAAATGCCTGGAAGAAAAATAATAAAAATTATACACAATCATGCAAGTATACTGGGCATACTATACTAGAAATTGAGAAGAAAATCAGAAGACTAAGACCTAACAATTTTATTAGAATCGAGAATGAGGAACAAAAACGGAGACATTTAATAGAATCTACAATAGCAAAAGCTGATCATCATATGCATAACAATAGTAGTTCATTCAACATAGCATATAACTGATTACAAGTGGAAAACAAAAAGATGGAAGTTTACCCACCAAGTACTTTGGGATTCACACAAAACCCTCTGTCAGAATTGGCCTCTCACTTCCTCTTTCCTCCTCTTCATCATCCACCTTTTTATCACCATTTTTCAATTCAGCCTCTAGTCCTTGCAACCCATCCACACAGCCCCTTCCTTTCCCTAACTCCTCCTGCTTATCCACATCTGACCCACCACCCACCACCACGACCTTATCCCCCTCCTCCTCAATGTCCTTCTCCGCAACACAAGACCCGGGCGCATCCTTCTCAGGAAATACTCCAACCAACGCATCCGGCACGTCCGTACTCGGCGGCAAGCCAACGACTTTGTCGGACATGTCCTTCCCGGAAGGGAAGGGGTCTGGGACGCAATCCCCCGACTCTTCGGAGGAAGCGGAGAAGATGGACGTGGCACGGGACTTCACGGCCGCGGCCGCCTTAAAAAAGGCCTCGTGGATGGATTCAGGCGGTAGGGCGCAGTCCTCGAGGCCCGCGTCTTCCAGGCGAGGAGGAAGGATCTGGTTGAGAAGCCCTTGTTGCTCCTTTGAAGCCTCCATAAAGCCAACTGGAACTTCGACAAGGGGAATTGCTGTCCGATGCTTTTAATTACAATCTGGATTCTGGAGAGTTCTGGTTGAACACTTTAGGGTTTATGCTTCTCTATTTTACCTCCCGTTTGTTTTATCCATCTTTGTTGTCGGTTTTATCAAATCTCTGATTCCAGAACTTGACGACCATTGTAAATTTAAGACAGGTGTCATTTGAGAGGTTCCAAAACTTCATACTACTAGTTCCATGATTTGTAGGGTCATATCGTTAGTAATTTTGTTAAAATTATTCATTTTTCCCATAAAGATTTTGTAGTATCTCTTAGAACTTTATTGTGATCTTGTATGTTTTTGTATGTTATTTTATATCTATATTGTGAATATGTTTCATTTAAGCTTTTATCTTTTTGTTTTTCTATGTAATTAATAGGTGATAATTAATATGACCGACCATTGTAAATTTAAGACACGTGTCATTTGAGAGGTTCCAAAACTTCATACTACTAGTTCCATGATTTGTAGGGTCATATCGTTAGGAATTTTGTTGAAATTGTTCTTTTTTCCCATAAAGATTTTGTAGTATCTCTTAGAACTTTATTGTGATCTTGTATGTTTTTGTATGTTATTTTATATCTATATTGTGAATATGTTTCATTTAAGCTTTTATCTTTTTGTTTTTCTATGCAATTAATAGGTGATAATTAATATGACTATTTATTGTATTATTAAATATGATTTTAAAATTATTTGTATATTATTTGTCTTTTTATTTTTTGTGTAGGTTTTTTTAGAATCATCCACGTGGCACCAAGGAGAAGTTTTTGGATCCTCCATTATATATATATAGATTGATGCAATTAATAGGTGATAATTAATATAACTATTTATTGTATTATTAAATATGATTTTAAAATTATTTGTATATTATTTGTCTTTTTATTTTTTGTGTAGGTTTTTTTAGAATCATCCACGTGGCACCAAGGAGAAGTTTTTGGATCCTCCATTATATATATATAGATTGATGATTGATGTTACTCGATTTTATTGCGTCAGCATTGGCGGATTGATAACCGAAAAAATCGACAAACAAAAAATTGATGGATAATTGAAAATCGACGGATTAAATTTATGTCAAAAAATAAAAGAAAAATCAACAAACAAAAAACTGATCGATAATTGAAAAATCGACCGATTAAATTTATGTTAAAAAAATCAATCATAGACAGCCCTAGTGCTTAGGAGTTGAGTCAAACCAAGACACCATGGATGCGAGAGGCTTTTTAAAAAAACATTATGAGTAATTAAGAATGTGTTGATCGGATTTATGAATCCAAAAATATCATCAGAATAAATTCTAATTTATCAATCCATAAGTTAAGGGAAAGAGCGGGGGTCATTCCTATTCCATAGACTCGAATTTGACTCTCTCCCCATCCCTTAACCCTTGTGGCTCTTACCCATAAAAAGTTAAGAGTTCATCAAAAGGAATAGAGTTTCTATACCTGTTGTCCCACATCGGTTGGTAATGTCAATCATGTGTGGTTTATAAATCCAAGCCCACTTCTCTACTATCAACAAGGCTTTTTAAAGGCTTGAGTGAGTTGTACCTAACCCACCTGTTTGGACCTAAAGAGAAACAAAGTTGTGCGAACCCGATATATCCACGGGGACCGAACAACCCAAAATGGACAAGCATGAGAACCAAAAAACACACACTTCCTCTTCAGAATGAAAAATTGAGATCAACTCAACGCTAGATAAGATGCACAGAGATCATAAATCCTAGCAATATAACACATAGCAATATAAGACATGGAAATATAATATATTATGATCTGTAATAGAAGAATATGAACTGCCAAAAAACGTAAATATTATTTAAGGGTAAAGGAAAACAAAGAGAATAGGACTGTTTTCTGACCCACATATGATACACCCCTAAACAAATATGTATTTTGGAGACAGAAATAAATAGAACCACAAAGCATTCTCTTAACATTCGCATCCAGTAGATCGTTGTTGCGTTCCCCCACCACCAACATCAATGGCGTCGCGAAAGTATCTGTCCAAAAATATGGAACCACCACAAAACTCGTGTTATTTATTGCCACACAAAGATCGGTTATTGCAGTCTAATTTGACATCTCTATGCAGTTCCAAAAACAGTAATTATAGATGGATTGTTAGTAAAAAAGATTCAATTGTTGTGCATTGACCATAAATGAATTGAGATCTTTACTTAATCTTCTAATCACCTAAGTGTCCCAACATTCTACAGGCAGCATCCCCCGGGGAATATAGAAGAAGTTCAATGATGGGGAATAAAAAATGACTATATGCACCGAAACAAAAGATGTTTCAAGCTAAGGGTATATCGCTAAAGTAGAAGCAAATCAACCTCATGAGCACTGCAATTAAATATTTCTTTTTAACCACCGCTCCCCCCGCTCCCCCATCATTAACACAAACACGACTTGCCAGAAAGGGGAATGCCATATGTCCTCCCACTCTCCCAAGCACATTAGTTATTGAAGGCAACTTTAGCGTCCCTAGACCAAAAAAGTCTGGTTTGTAGGCAAATGTAGAGTTATTTCATAACTGGAGTGTCCACTAGACATTGAATATTTTGGATGCATGTACTATACTCACATATCTTCTTCAGGTTCATTCTTGAGTGCATTTTTAGCTATGCATTGAAAAGCAGCATCCACATTGAATCCCTCTTTCGCAGATGTCTCAAAATATGGAATGTTTCCCTTAGAAGCGCACCATGCCTTTGCTTTCTTTTCAGAAACCTGAAGACATTGTCACCAGATTCGCAAATGATTAGCAAGAACAACATTGATATTCCAGATGGATACATCCTGACAAGGTTACGATGTTCAGTGGGATTACAGCATGTAAGAATAAGAGGAAGTCTTACCACCCGGCTGTTGCCACCATCAACATCTATCTTGTTCCCCAATACAACGAAGGGAAAGTTTTCAGGGTCATGTGGACTAGCCTGAACACGAATCCTCAAAATATGAGTTTCAGTCTATGTATGCGTATTTGGAGATAAACATCATAGCCAGATAATAAAATTACCTGAATCAGAAACTCTTCACGCCAATTATTGAGATTCTCAAATGATTTCATAACATTTACATCATATACAAGGACACAGCAGTCAGCACCTCGGTAGAAAGCCACGCCAAGACTTTGGAACCTTTCTTGCCCAGCAGTGTCCCATATCTGTATTTACAAACAACCTTTAAGGACTAAAAGCAACCCCCACGGATTCTCCGCCAAAAAAAGAAAACTCAAACACAGAGGCATACTCCAATAGAACAGATCTAAAGAAAGAAACCAAATGTTTTCAAGCTTCTCTAATGTAAACCAAAATCACTCAATTTCCGCAATCAAATATCTCATATATACATGGAAAAATTCAGATTACGGTACGAGCTTCATAAAATTTTAAGCTTCATCTAATGTTAACCAAAATCACCAAATGTTTTTTTTCTTTTATCGTTAGAGCATAAACGCTGCTCAAGAATAGCCCACACGACAATATCTAGACTTGTATTATCAACAATTGACGATGGCCCTTTGCCTGTAAAAATAAATAAATAAACACAACAAAGAAACCCAATTATGCCCAAATTGCAAGTTTAAGGCTCTCACCTGCAACGTGAACAACCTATCCTCAAACTGGACTTCCTTGGTCAAGAAATCTGCTCCTATTGTTGCCTTGTACTGATTACTAAACTTACGATTCACATACCTAATTACCCATCAAAATATAAATATAAATCTTACTAATAAACCCACATAAAAAGTAAAAAATCAAGATCAGAATTTTGCAGAGAATACTGATTCATGAGAGATGTCTTGCCAACCCTACAAAAGAAAAAGATCAAACAAAATGTATATCAGTATGAATTCTCAAACACCAAACCGCCCAATTTCGTTTCCTTCAATTCCCATCACATTATTAATTTTCACATCAATCAAACAAAAAAAAAAAGGGGAGAGAGAGAGAAAAAAAACATACCCACTTTCACCAAGGATGATGACCTTCAGAAGCATACGCCTACGAGAAGCCATGGATTAAGAAGTTTACAGAATCGAAATCAAAATCCTCAGGAAGGGATGAAAATCAAATTTCTATGGTTTGCTTGCGGATGTGTGGATTTTGATGAGTTGTTATTAGAGAGGAATTTAAAGGCCGTTCAAACGATACCGTTGAACCTTTTTTTTGAATTTCTAATTCGATTTTTAGGCCCATAAAATATATAAGAGAAAACGAAAAGATGCCCAAGGAAGGCCCAAGCCCAAAAAAGAGTGATCGTAGGTCAGGCCCACTAATTAGCCATCATGAAAATAAAAGCCTTAAATGCTACTAGAATAAGATCTTGTAAAGGCCCATGTTAATATTGTAAGGACAAAACGTTTTTGCACGTGTTAGGATAATCATATCTTGCAATAATAACTAAGGTTCTGTTATGAAACATTTAAGGTGGATGACCCAACTGAAGAGAATGAAAGCTACAACGGCTTCATTAAAGACTGAATGTATTATAACATTCAATTTAGTCTTTAATAAGTAATTAATACTTCCATTACGTTTGATATTATTTTGTATATAAAAACATGTAATGATGATTTGTTGATGAATGAAGAAAGAAGAGAAAGAAGTATTCTCTTCCATTACTCTTCCATTTAATAACTAGATCAATTAAGTTCTATATTACATTATATTTACAACACGTTATCAGCACGAGTCTCTACCATTCTATTGGTATTAGACCTTGTTTCTTCAAACAAGCAAAGTGAGTATTACTTTCTATTACATTTCTAATAATAATATTATCATGTCAAATATTGCAAAGTTAGACTTCACAGCCCTTGATATCTCGGGGAAGAATTACTTAATATGGGTTGGTGATGTTGAGATCCATATGGAAGCTATGGGTCTTAGTAATACCATCATTGAAGGAAATACTGAATCCCAGCAGGATCGGGCAAAAGCAATGATTTTCCTTCGTCACCACCTTCATGAGGATTTAAAATCTGAATACCTCATGGTAAAAGATCCTCTACGATTGTGGAATAACTTAAAGGAGAGGTTTGAACACTATAGAACTATCATCCTCCCAAAAGCTCGTTATGATTGGATGCACCTGAGGTTGCAGGATTATAAAACGGTTAGTGAGTATAATTCTGTACTACACAAAATTGTCTCACAACTTGAACTATGTGGAGAAACTATCACTGAAGTGGATAAATTGGAAAAGACATTTTCCACATTCCACCTCTCGGATATAAACCTACAGCAACAGTATCGAAACCGCAATTTTACTCAGTGTTCCCAATTGATATCCCTCTTACTTGTAGCTGAGCAGAATAATCAGCTTCTATTGAAAAATCACCAGTCTCGTCCTACGGGTACTACACCGTTCCCTGAAGTGAACGCGATTGTATATAATAATCATGGACGTGGACGTGGACGTGGTGGAAGAAGAGGACGAGGCCGTGGTCGTCATAATCGTGGAGGTAATTATCTTCAGCCATACCACCAAAAGAGGTATCATGTTGAAACAAGTCATAAAAATAAAACATACCACCAGAAGAGGTATGATCCTGAACCAAGTCAGAAAAATGACAAAGGTTTGCAAAACAAACCCCAGAAGGGTAATGAAGAGACTTGTTTCAGATGTGGTGCTCAAGGTCATTGGTCGCGTACCTGTCGTACGCCTAGGCATCTAATTGATCTATATCAAGCCTCTACCAAAGGAAAAACAAAAATTGTGGAAACAAACTTTGCAAATTTTGATGATTTTAATATTTCTGATGATTTTACACATTTGGATGTTTCTGATTTTTTCGAAAATCAAGATGGTAAGTCCATATAGGTTAGAATTATTTATTTGAGTGTGTTGTTTAATAACTTACGATGTTTGAGTGGGTTACATTAAAGTTTATGCAAGTATGTTAAATATATAATGAAATAAATGATCAATGTGTTATGTTTCAAGTTTTTGTACATTATATATATTAAAATGATACAATATTAACAAGAAATCAATAGCCCACATGATAGGGATCTCATACCGCGACTATAAAGTTCCGGGATCAAATCCCTACAGTGGCAATGATTTCAAAAAATTTTTTATTTATTTATTTTATTGCATCAATGAGTAATATTAATCGGGTTTTCTTGTTTTAGAATTATGACTCACAAGGATGCATTACGTGGTTGTCATTCAAATGATGAAGACATATGTTTGATAGATAGTGCAACAACACACACTATCCTTCGACATGAGAAATATTTCTTACACATGACATTGCTTGAAGCAGATGTTGATACAATCTCGGGCACATCAAAAATGATTGAAGGCTCCGGAAGAGCTAATATTGTATTGCCTAGAGGAACAAAAATATATATTGAGGAGGCATTGTACTCTCCTAAATCAAAAAGGAACTTACTAAGTTTCAAAGATATTCGTCAAAATGGATATCATTTTGAATCTGGAAGTGAAGGTAATACAGATTATCTGTATATTACTTCCATTATTTCAAGCCAAAAGCTTGTAATAGAAAAGCTTGCAGCTTTCTCTTCGGGTTTATACTGCACAAAAATAAAATGGATCGAAACACATGTCGTGATGCATCAGAAGTGCTCTGATCCGAAAGAATCTATACTTTGGCATGATCGTCTTGGTCACCCAAGCTCTACCATGATGCGCAGAATAATTGAAAATACAAATGGACATCCGTTAAGAGACCAGAAGTTTCTTTTACCTAAGGATCACTTGTGTGTTGCTTGTTCACAAGGAAAGTTAATTGTGAGACCATCTACCCTGAAGGTAGGTTTAGAATCTCCTAACTTCCTGCAACGTATTCATGGAGATATATGTGGACCTATTCATCCACCATGTGGACCATTTCGTTATTTTATGGTTCTAATAGATGCATCATCTAAATGGTCACACGTATGTTTATTGTCTACTCGTAATGTTGCATTTGCCAGGTTCTTAGCTCAAATCATTCGTTTACATGCACAATTTCCTGATTATCCTATTAAGTCTGTTCGATTGGATAATGCTGGTGAATTTACTTCTCAAGCATTTTATGATTATTGCATGTCACTAGGAATAGATGTTGAGCATCCTGTTGCACACACTCATACTCAAAATGGTTTAGCTGAATCACTTATAAAACGTCTTCAATTGATTGCTCGTCCAATGCTTTTAAAAAGCAAATTGTCTTCTGACACTTGGGGACATGCAATATTACATGCTGCATCATTAATTCGTGTTAGACCATCTGCTCACCATTCTTATTCACCTTTGCAATTAGTGTTTGGTCATCAACCTAATATTTCACATTTTCGTGTTTTTGGTTGTGCTGTTTATGTTCCTATTTCACCTCCACAACGCACTAAGATGGGACCACAACGACAACTTGGTATTTACATTGGCTTTGATTCCCCTTCTATCATTCGATATCTTGAACCATTAACTGGTGAGATTTTCAAAGCCAGGTTTGCGGATTGTCATTTTGATGAGTATATTTTTCCTCCATTAGGTAGAAAAGACTCTGAACCATATAAACATGATGATATTACTTGGAACACTGTGACACAATCTCATTTGGATCCTCGAACAAAACAATGTGAACTTGAAGTTCAGAAAATTGTTCATTTACAAAGTATAGCTAATCAATTACCTGATGCATTTAATGATACTTCACAAGTTTTACGATCACATATTCCAGCTAGAAATTCAAGTGCACGTATCAATGTCCCTGAAGGACAAACAACAAGTGATGTCTTGAAACCACGTCAGAAACGTGGAAGACCACTGGGAGCTAAAGATAAAATTCCCCGAAAGAGAAATATACAAATTTCTACTAGAGCTTTGGCAGAGCTTACTCCAGAAGAGCAAATTTCTCCTGTAGAGAATACTCGTGCAGAGGTTACTCCTAAAGAGAATATACTTGCTGAATCCCAACCTTCTGAACAAATATTTCCTGAAGAAATAAAAGTACCTGATAATGATAATAATGAGAATTCAATATCTCATGAAGAAAGTTGGGATAGAAGTAAGACTATTGTCGACAATGTATTTGCATATGCAGTAGCTACAAGCATTACCAGAAGTAATGAGGATCCTGAGCCAAAATCTGTCGATGAATGTCGATGTAGATATGATTGGCCAAAGTGGAAAGAGGCTATGACAACAGAATTAAATTCTCTATCAAAAAGAGAAGTTTTTGAACCTGTAGTCCATACACCTAAAGATGTCCAACCTATAGGATACAAATGGGTATTTGTGAGAAAAAGAAATGAGAATGATGAAATTACTCGATATAAAGCGAGACTTGTAGCACAAGGTTTCTCGCAGAGACCGGGAATTGATTATGATGAAACATATTCCCCTGTCATGGATGGAATCACGTTCAGATTCATAATTGGCTTAATAGTCGCTGAACGACTAAATATGCGTCTAATGGACGTAGTAACAGCTTATTTATATGGATCGCTAGACAGTGAAATTTATATGAGAATCCCCGAAGGATTTCATTTGCCTGAAGCAAAGCCTAAAGGATTGTACTCAATCAAACTCCAACGGTCGTTATATGGGTTAAAACAATCCGGGCGCATGTGGTTTAACCGATTAAGTGAATACCTTGTTAAAGAAGGATTCACAAATGATCCGATTTGTCCATGCGTTTTTATTAAAAAATCAGAATCTGGATTTGTTATAATCGCTGTTTATGTTGATGATTTAAATTTAGTTGGGACTCCTGAAGAGCTCACTAAAGCTAGTAATTATTTAAAGAAAGAATTTGAGATGAAAGATCTTGGAAAGACAAAATATTGTCTTGGCCTTCAGATCGAACACTTGAACAATGGTATCTTTCTTCATCAAACCACTTATACTAAAAAAGTGTTAAAACAGTTCTATATGGATAAAGTTCACCCTTTGAGCACTCCAATGATAATTCGTTCACTTGATATTAAGAAAGATCCGTTTCGACCTCAAGATGAGGGGGAGACACTATTGGGTCCAGAAGTACCATATTTGAGTGCAATTGGATCGTTGATGTATCTAGCCAATTGTACCAGGCCAGATATTGCATTTGCTGTCAATTTACTTGCAAGGTATAGTTCTGCCCCTACTCGACGACACTGGAATGGAATAAAACATGTTCTTCGTTATCTAGGAGGTACAACCAATTTGGGTCTATTTTACTCATTTGATGCCAAGTCTCAGTTAGTTGGGTATGCAGATGCTGGTTATCTATCCGATCCTCACAGTGCAAAGTCTCAAACTGGTTATGTATTTCTTTATGGAAATACAGCTATTTCTTGGAAATCAGTGAAGCAGACAATAACAGCAACTTCTTCTAATCATTCTGAGATACTGGCAATTCATGAAGCTAGTCGGGAATGTGTGTGGCTGAGATCAATGATTTCTCATATTCAAGAAAAGTGCGGACTTCAATCAGTTAAGAGTATCCCAACAGTCCTGTTTGAAGACAACGCTGCATGTATAACCCAGCTTCGAGGAGGATACATAAAAGGTGATAGAACTAAACACATCTCTCCAAAATTTTTCTATACACATGAACTCCAGAAGAGTGGTGATATAGATGTTCGGCAGATTCGCTCTCATGATAATCTGGCAGATTTATTTACGAAAGCACTACCACCTACAACATTCAAGAAGTTGGTCTATAATATTGGCATGCGACAACTCAAAGATCTTCTTGAGTCAGGGGAAGTAAAAATGTGAAGACAGTGGTGTGGATTGTACACTTTTTCCTTTGACCAACGGTTTTTTCCCACAGGGTTTTCCTTGGCAAGGTTTTAATGAGGCAGTCTCCACACTGGTCACATCGAAATTGATGCACAAGAATGATGTACTCTTTTCCTTCGCTAAGGTTTTCATCCCATTGGGTTTTTCCTTAGAAAGGTTTTAATGAGGCACATTCTTTGTGTACGTGGTCCGTGGTCATCCAAGGGGGAGTGTTATGAAACATTTAAGGTGGATGACCCAACTGAAGAGAATGAAAGCTACAACGGCTTCATTAAAGACTGAATGTATTATAACATTCAATTTAGTCTTTAATAAGTAATTAATACTTCCATTACGTTTGATATTATTTTGTATATAAAAACATGTAATGATGATTTGTTGATGAATGAAGAAAGAAGAGAAAGAAGTATTCTCTTCCATTACTCTTCCATTTAATAACTAGATCAATTAAGTTCTATATTACATTATATTTACAACAGGTTCTTTTTTTATTTTATTTTATTTTATGGTATTTAAGCGCAATAATAACTAAGTTGTATATATGCAATATATGCCATGGGACATTCATTCAAACTTGAAGCATGTTGCATGTGATGCTTAAATTTAGAAATACTACATTTATGCAATTTTAAATGCTAGTTCAATTGGTGGTGTCGTTAAAAACTTCCCTTTTCTCGCTCTCCCTCCTCTCCCTCTCCCTCTCTAAAGAAACCCTCTCAACTCTCTCATCTCATCTCATCTCATCTTCAAACCCGATTGGAGAGGAGAGAATCGCAAGTCACAATAAGTTGTCTCTCATTCATATAATGTAAATTCTCTCATTCATATAATGTAAGTTTTGAAATACAGAGCGAGCACTGGGAACTCCAAAAATCTCAATCCAGTTCTAATCGTGTTTTGAACATCCATGGACTGAACATACAGTCCCAGAATCAATTCCATGCTCATTTTTCAATTTGACATCCGACCACTTGAGATATAATCCTAGAAAATGTTCGAGAGTCTGAGGGTCGGATGTGAAAATTTTACTACCTACCAAAGAATGTTAATTAATCTTTGGAAGCTTTTAACTAATCTCTTTAGTCTGTTTCTCCATTTTCTTCAACTCCATTTCTTGGGTAGTTTGTTGGCCTTCAGTGCTGGAGCTTGATGCTTGGAGACCACTCTCACTAGTCGGCCCACTGTATCCACTACTACCCAGCTCTTGGCTTTCCAATGCCATCTTCCTGAATTTCTTCAAATCTTCTTTATATTGACCAGAGCTATAATCTGAGCTAGCATAAGAACCAAAAGCTGTGCTCTGTCCCGGTGTTATTCTCTCATTCAGATCATCCAGGGACATATTTCCTTCCAGAGCTCTAACCATCTGCTTTGCATAAGAATGGTGAAGGGTTACAAGTTCAAGTTCTTGCATTTCAATTTAAAATCAAATGTAATTCCAGTCAAAACCAAATTCGATGCAAATATTGGCAAAAGTTTGCATCCAACTAAAAGTTTGAAACCAATTAAAGCAGAGACACATTCAAGAGAGCATGAACCAATCATTTAGACCTTGGGGAGAATTACCTGGCTCATTCTGGACCGAAACTTTGCAGAATGGCGCACAGAAGCTGCAGCACAAGCAATCATTCTAGCCATTTCATTGTAGTCATAACCCTTCTGCAACTTTGGATCAACAAGAGCATCATAGTTGCCATCTTCTAGAGCTTGATTGAGCAGAGGCCTTGCCTATATTTCCACAATAGTCTGTTATTTTTCTTATGGCAGTAACGTTTTGAGAATACTCTATTACAAAATAAGGGGAGAAATAAAAGTTCATTAGTGCATAAAAGGTATAGCTAGCAATCGATGGAAAATAACATAAAGGTCCAGTTGATAGAGCACAAACAAGCCCTTAAACCCAAAACACTTGTGGCAGGCTGCCAAATCTCCTTTCCCTTTTTTTTATTTGCATTAAAAACCCCATTGCATACCTAACCATGCTGCATTGCCTTTTCAAAGAAATAAAATCAAAGACAGAAAAGAAGTAGGCAGAGGATATGCAATATGAAGCACCACAAATACAACTTTTACCATATTTTAAATTTTGAATCACGTATTCCTTAACTGATGAAAAACAGTACTAACCCAGTCAACTATGCTATCATCAAAAAAGGACTGCTTTTTATCAACGGGTCGATGTCCTGTTATTAACTCCAGAAGGACGACCCCGAAGGAAAAGACGTCTGACTTGTCAGTGAGCTTCCCTGTAGACGCATACTCCGGAGCCATGTAGCTGTATATGACAATCGATGTGAGGATAGAAAAAGCTTTTATCAACATTTTAAGGGGGGAAAAAAACATCAGGCCTATTACTCTTTCCAAGTATTACAAAATTTGAGGACATAGCAGCCTTGGAATTATTTTTAGATAAAATAAAATGGAAGTGTAACATACCCAAAAGTTCCCATTACTCTAGTTGAAACATGAGTTTCAGTATCCAAAGACGACCTGGCTAGTCCAAAATCTGCAACCTACATAATAGATCTAAGTAAGTGAATGCCCGAGCAGAATTTAGGCATCAAAGCAAATATACTTCATATGGCTATTCACAGCAATCAAGATAACTCCATTATCCTTTTCGTTTTAAGAACATCTTCAAGATTCATTTTCCTCTACCTGTTAACCACTTCAAGTATTTATCCATTGCATATGATGGTTTTCCTTCAGCAATTACTTCATTTAAACAATAGACTTGCAAACTCAAATTCCTTGCCCCTAATAATACTTATACAAAGATAGCCAGAAACCCACAAGTAATCTTTTTTACCTTTTTTTCTCTTTTGACAGGTATTTTCCCCTTTCTTGCCACACCATTCAATAAATAGAACACAGCTACAATTTTAACAAATTCACAACCTTGATTTGCGGTCAAGACGAGAAAGAAAGGGAAAATATCAAAATTTAAACTCCAACATCTTAATTTCAAAAGATCCATTTGGTTGTTATGGACTACTAACTAACCGATTTATGGGTTATATGAGTACATTTTCAATAAAATTCCAAAATCCTACCTTTGCCTCAAAGTTATCATCAAGAAGAATATTAGCCGCCTTGACATCACGATGTATAATCTTGGGATGACCTGGGATAAATTTTAAGTCAAAGGATGGTTAAAAACTTAAAATACAACAAAAATGAAGCATTGAACTTTTAAAGTTTGCTTGTGCATTTCAATGTAGATGCAATCTGCAAAAGATACTCACAATCCTCATGTAGATAAGCAAGTCCTTTTGCCGCACCAACAGCAATTTTAACTCTTGTTGCCCAGGTCATAGTGGGTCCGTCCTTCCCTGTTATATTAATTATCACTCGTAAGTGCACAGCATTACAGATAAACTGTATGGATAATTTGAGAGGTAAATGTTCCTATTCTGAAAAATGTCATTTAATTATCCTCAATCCTAAGGCATATAATTCATTTGAAAGTTTACTTTGGATTCTTAGGTCATTAGGATCCTCTCCGACAAAGATGAACGCACTCTCAAGTTCTAACTGGGACTGAGCTTGGGCGTTCATTCCAGTAAGTGTTTGGTTTCTTTTCCAATGCCAAACCTGGTTAAACCAGGTCCATGCCCACCAACCAAAGCAATAAATCTTAAACATAGCAAGTAGTGAATTGCAAAAAGACTTTCTACAAGCTTTTTTTGAAAAAATTTGAATGTGGCATAACAACAAGAGAGGAAGCAAATTAAAATTTGAAATCAACCTTAGAAGTAGGATAGATACATATGAAAAATAAATTTCAACAATTACTGTGCCCTAAACCCACGGAAAAGAATAAAGAAGAAGCAGCAAAAACATTCTGCTAAGGCCTATAGGACCAAAAGAACTTGCTAAAATTGTTTGCCTATGTATGGGATTTGAACCTTTGATAAATGGGTGAGTGCAACAAACCATTCAATCAAGCAAATTTCATGTGAAGTCTAGTAAGATAAAAGAAAACTGTAAACTAAAGTTTGTAACTGTAATTCCAATGTAAAACCTATCATCATATCATCATAAAGAGCAACACAATTGTCATAACTTGACAGGAAGAGATTAGCAATACATTTAGTTGTCCTAGATCGGCATCTGGATTATTACAGAAATGGATAGAATCAAGTTTTATAAGTTGAGGAAGTAGCACTACCTTGATCATTCGAGAATCAAAAAAATAACTTTTAAATTTTTTGAATCTCCTATCTGTAAACAAATGAAATTTACTAATAAAGACTTACTGTGCAAATGGAATTCCAAGGTGTTGTTAGGAACAAACTCATAGACAAGCATTCTATGGGCCCCTGTGATACAGTATCCAACTAGTGAAACAAGATGTCTGTGATGAATACGGCTAATGATCTCAACCTCCGCCTGAAATTCACGCTCCCCCTGCCCACTCCCAGCTTTTAACTGTTTTATTGCAACCACCTTACCATTTGGAAGGACTCCCTTGTGTACATAGCCAAAACCACCTTGACCAAGGAGGTTCGAGTCGGAGAAACCATTAGTTGCCCTTGCCAACTCTTCATACGTAAATGTGCTCTGTGGAAATCCAAAGGCAATGCCAGGGGCCGTTTTTTCAGAGCCAGAACTGCCATTCGATGAATGAGGTTCAGAAGGAGTGAGAACAAGTACCTGTGACTTTTGGGGAATGAATGGAAATCCAAGGGGAGTAGGCATTGGCTTGTTTTCTGTAGGATGAGGCACATTATGTTGCCAATGCCGACCAACATAAGGGTCACCTGGAAAAATAAGACACCAGGTAACAAATTCATTAAATAAAAAGCAAAGCATCAATTAGTTAACAGGAAGAGATGAAATGGTATAAGAAGTGGTTACACAGAATAACAAACATGAAACAACCATAATGGACTCAACTGATGCTGGACAAGGCTAATCATATTCACGGCCAACTAGTCAAAATGCCTTATCAATTCTTTTCAAGCAGCAAACTTTTTTTAAAATAACAAGCATCCAACATTCAATTGACCTCTATCAAAAGATAAAAGTGAACTTGGAAAAAATTAAGCATCTATGAGATTTTCAACTTCATTATTCATGAAATTATTGTAAATCATCCTTCCACCATTAATCTTTCAGTCCTCTCACGCAAACGCAAAACTACTCTTTCATGTCAATGATGAAAGAGTATTGTACTTTTTGCCAGCCCACGTCCAACCATGAATAAATTATAAAACAAAAAAGAAGCTGCAACCCAAACCTTAATTTTTAGGCTTACACAACAAACACTCGCCGACATCGAAATTGATTAAAAGAATCGAAAAAATGAAGCCATAAAAGCCAAAAAATAGAATATATGCACTCTCTCACCTGTAGGTGGAGGACCTCCATAGAAGCCCTCTCCCATCTTCCTTTTCCTTCTCATACGAATAATGACGAAAATGCCCACACCAACCAGCACAAATATTGCTCCTAACCCTACCCCGACTATTAGCGCGGCCAACGTCCCCGGTGGTAGTCCGCCTTCTGATGGCGGCCGCACCATTGTCCCATTTGTCGAATCAGTAGACGGCGGAGTTGTAGCGTTTGTAGTCGGCGGAGGAGAGAAAGTATTGTTGGTAATTGGCGGAGGAGGAGGGGTGCCGTTGAATACCGGAGGTGATGACGGAGGCGGAGCCGACATCGCGGCAGAAAAACTACCGACAATAATCGAGAATGCAAGGAAGTGACAAGGAGTGTGAAAACGATAATTTGAACTTCGAAGCTGGAATGGAAAAGGGAAGAATTTCTGTGAATGGAATCACGTAATCACATGGTGTTGTCAATGGTGGGTCAACAGTTAGAAAGAAAATAAACAAAAAGAGTGAGGTGGATCGACAGTGAAATGAACCTCTCAACATGTCGTATTATTCGTCTTTGGAAGGAAAACAATGTCGTTTTACGCTTTAACCAATAACTATAATAGGCTATTCCTTTGATGATGGAGTTGATATAGATATTTGTTTCCAACCAAGTAATTAATTTTGACTAATGACCCACTCCATCATTATTAAATTATGTCCAATAATTGGTCCATATAGAACCTAAGATTTTAAAAAGGGGATCCGGGGGAGGTCTAAAAACTTCTGGTTATAGAAAGAAACTTATGCTCTGTTTGTTTTGTAGACAATATACCCCTCTAGCAAAATGTTTTTATAGTTTATAATTATAATGTTTGATGGGAGGAAAATAATAAAATTAATTAAAAACAAATAAAAGTCTACCAAAAAAATCAATCCCAAAATGAGGGAAAACAATGTCCCTTTTAAAATAGGATTCGAGGGAGGTTTAGTGTTAAAAAACACTGAACTCCTCCAGTGTCAACTCCTGACCGTCATGTTGATATACCTGATAATGTAATATATGCAGAAAGTATGGATTGCTCTCCATGAGAGATTTTCACAAGTGAATGATGTCCGGATTTATGAGATATGACAAGAGATTGTCAACCTATGACAAGGAAACAGGTTATTGAACAAAGTTTTGAGTTTTATAAAAATCTTGAAACTGAAACTCTTTTTAAAAACTACAATCAAACAGGCAAATATTCCATAAAGAAAATTCAGTAGGTGAAAAACACAATGATTGAGCATAAATTTTTACAATTAATTATTTGCATTAAGTCTTAATTCGAATAAAACTAAAATGATGCACTGCTTCGCAAGTTACAATAAGCTTAGTCTCAAACGTATAAATTATAATGTGCATTTAGAGAAACAGACAGAGCGAGGAACGGAAACTTCAAAAAATCTCAATCAAAATTCTAATCACGTTTTGAACATCCATGGATGAACGCGCAATCCCAGAACCAATTCCATGTTCATTTTTCAATTTGACATCCAATCACTTGGGATTTAATCCTAGAAAATGTTTTCACAGTGTAAAGGGCTACTTACCAAGGACAGTTAATTAATCTTTGGGAGCTCTAACCAATGTCTTTAGTCTGTTACACCATTTCCTTCAACTCCATTTCTTGGGTAGCTAGTTTGTTGGCCTTCAGTGCTGGAGCTTGATGCTTTGAGACCATACTCACTAGTCGGCCCCCTGTATCCACTACTACCCAGCTCTTGGCTTTCCAATTCCATCTTCCTGAAATTCTTCGAATCTTCTTTGTATTGATCTGAGCTAACACAAGAAACAAAAATTGTGCTCTGTCCGGGTGTTATTCCCTCGATTAGATCATTCGGGGAAATATTTCCTTCCAGAGCTCCAACTATCTGCTTTGCGTAAGAATTGTGAAATCAATTAAAGTAAAGAGAGACATTCAAGAGCATGAACCCAACATTTAGACCTTAGGGAGAAGGAGAATTACCTGGCTCATTCGGGGCCGCTTCGCTGAATGGCGTATAGAAGCTGCAGCACAAGCAATCATTCTAGCCATTTCAGTGTAGTTATAACACTTGTGCAACTTTGGATCAACAAGGTTATCATAGATGCCATCTTTTAGAGCTTGATCGAGCAAAGGGCTTGCCTAGATTAATTTCCACAATAATAGTGTATGTTATTTTTCTTACGGCAGTAAAGGTTTGAGAATACTACATTACCAAATAAGGAAAGAAATAAAGATCCATTGGTGCATAAAAGGTATAGCTAGCAATTGATGTATTTTCCATCCAGTTGATACAGCACAAAACAAGCCTTTAAACCCAAAACACTTGTGGCCGGCTGCCAAATCTCCTCTCTCTTTCTTATATGCATTAAAAACCCCCCATTGCTTTCTATCAAAGGCCATACTTACTCATGCTGCATTGCCTTTTCTAAGTAATAAAACCAAAGAAGGTGGCTGAGGACATGCAGTATGAAGCAACACAAATACGGCGACAACTTTTACCAGATTTTAAATTTTGGATCATATATTCATCAAGTGGTGGAAAACAGTACTAACCCTTACCCAGTCAACTATGCCATCATCCAAAAATAACTTATTTTTATCAATGGGTCGATGTCCTGTTATCAACTCCAGAAGGACGACCCCAAAGGAATAGACGTCTGACTTGTCAGTGAGCTTCCATGCAGATGCATACTCCGGGTCAATGTAGCTGTATATGACAATGGATGTGAGGATAGGAAAAGCTTTTATCAAGAAAAATTGGACCTTGGAATTATTTTTAGATAAGTAGTGTAAACATACCCAAAAGTTCCCTTTACTGCAGTTGACACATGAGTTTCAATATCCAAAAAAGTCTTGGCTAGTCCAAAATCTGCAACCTACACAATACTAGATCAAAGTAAGTGAATACCCGAGCAGAATATTTTCAATAAAATTCCAAATCTTACCTTTGCCTCAAAGTTATCATCAAGAAGAATATTAGTCCCCTTGACATCACGATGTATAATCGTCGGATGACCTGGGATAAATTTTAAGTCGAAGGATAGTGAAAATACAACAAGAATGAAGCATTGAACTTTCAAAGTTTTCTTCTTGTGCATTTCAATGTACGTAGATGCAGTCTGCAAAAGATACTCACAACCCTCATGCAGATAAGCAAGCCCTTTTGCCGCACCAACAGCAATTTTAACTCTTGTTGCCCAGTCCATAGCGGCTCTCTCCTTCCCTGTCATATCATCTATCACTCATAAGTGCACATCATTACAGTTAGCTACATCTTCATATACCAAGGCAAGGCAACAGGCCGGGGCACAAAATTCTTTTTCTATACTTCCTTGTGCCATTATCTGCACTTCACAATATCTAACTTTTCGTGGCTGATATTAATTTAAGCTTTTGAAAAAGTTTGAATGTGGCATAACAACAATTACTGTGCACTAAAACCCTAGTTTTGAAGTCAGCCTTGTCCATATAAAATTATAAATGAGTAGCATAGATGCATATGAAAAAAAATTTCTCAACAGTTACTGTGCCCTAAAACCTGGGAAAGAATAAAGAAGACAATGAAGCAGCAAAAACATTCCGCTATAGGACCAAAAGAACTTGCTAAGATTGTTTGCCTATGTATGCGATTTGAACCTTTTGACGGGGGGCCGTCCAACAAACCATTCAATCAAGCAAATTGCATGTGAAGTCTATGTAAGAAAAAAAAATATAATCTCTAAACTAAGGCCCTGTTTAGTATCATTATTTTTTTTTGATTTTGATTTTCAAAAAATGAAACATAAAAATAAAAATAGTGTTTGTTTGTTTGTATTTTCTGTTTTCGATTTTTTGAAAACACAAAATAGGTTTTCAAAAGTTTTTAGAACACCACACACACGACGACCCCCTTTCTCACTCGCATGACATGAGTGCCAGCTTTGGGCTCGGGTCGGTCCCGAGCTGAGCTACGGGCCGCGATCTCGGGTTGGGCGTGGGTCGGGTTTCGGACTCCGGTCAATCTTGGGTCAAGCTACGAGCCCTAATCGATTCCAGGAAGCCTGAGTCTATCTCAGGACGGGCTCCGGGTCAGTCCAGAGCTGGGCTAGGTGTCCGGGTAGGTCTCGGGCCTGGCTTCAGGCCCGGGTCGATCTCGAAACGTTTAGAGTCAGGCTAAGTGTAGGGTCTATCCTGGGCCTAGCTTCGGGCTGGTGTTGTGTCTGCCTGAGTTGGGTCCAACCCAGGATTCAGGCCCAAATCAGTCTTGGGGCCGGCTTTCGACGCTGGTCAGTCCTAGGCCGAACTTCGGGCACTGTCTTTTTCTATCAATCAAAAGCAGAGCTTCATGACATCTTGCATGACGATTTCATCTTGAATCAAATTTATGTTTTCATTTTCTATTTTAAATACGCAACCAAATAAGTGGTCAAATTTAGAGTGCGTTTGGTTTAGTTGTTTTCCAATTGTTTTGTTTTTATTTTCTAGAAAACATAAAACACTCTCGAAAATGCTTTTGGTTGGACACTCTCAAGTATCGGCTTTTGGTCAAGTTGTATGAGGGTGGCCATCTTTGCCCGCTTTGTCATTCCATTGAATTGGATGCGTTTGGTGACCATGCTATGGCTTGCGCGAACTCTCCAGGGACCAAGCATCGACATGATCTTGTGAAGGATGTGCTCTTTGACATATGTCGTTAAGCTGGGATCCAAGTGCAAAAGGAGGCAAAAGTTGCTTTTTTAGCATAGGGAGCTCGTCAAAGACATGCTGATATTTTGTTATACAATTGGTCCCAAGGTAAACACACATGTGTTGACATTACTTGTGTGTCCCCATTGTGTAGGATAGGGCCTACCTTCACTCATGGTAAGGCCGTCGATGATGCGGCTCTAGCGAAGATTGCCAAGCGTGAAGAGGGTTGTATTTCGACATCTTCATGTCTTTGCCCCCTTGTCTGTGACACCTTCGGCATCCTCTCCGCCAACGCAAATGACCTTTTATTGCGAATCCAGTGTGTTGCCAAGGCCTTCGCACCTCAAGAGTCATCATTCCACTGGATTTTTGGACTAGTTGGGTTCACTATTCAACGGGGATTGGCTGCCTCCCTTGTGGCACGCCTGCCTTAGGGCTTTTGTCTTGAGTATCTGTGATTTATTTGTAGATTACTCATTTGAAATTAATACTACTAATTATTGAGAATAATTAGACGATAGAAAACGTCAAAAAGTTGTTTCCTATTTTAGAAAACACGGCATGAAAGTCGGAGCTCTCCGTTTACGTAAAGCTTGCGTACGAGTTGCGACGTTCAGAAAGAACGGATTAGGGGGCTCCGCAATTAGTTTCAAATTGTAGAGTCTACAATTGAAATCCAATGACTTAAAGAGATGTGCCACATCACACAATATTTTTGTTTTTTCATTTTTAAAATTTGTATGACTTTGTCTTCACCTTGGATATGAATTGTAGACTCTAGGGAATTGCGGAGCCCCCAAATCCAGAAAGAACGTGTAGAATGCATTGCTCCCATTCCGTATTATTATTATTGTTTTTTAATTAAATAATTTTTTAATAACTTTACAAAGTGTGCATGTGTATTAATTACTTATTAGGATTAAATAATTAATTTGTATTCTATCCAAAACATGCATTCTTTCTTAGAAAATAGTATTTACAATTTCAAACCAAACATATTTTTTTTAGAAAATAGGAATGGAAAATAAGAAATGGAAAATAAAAATAGAAAACAAAAAATAAACCAAACGCATTCTTATGTTTTTATTTTATATTTTTACTTTTTATTTTTGTTTTCATAATTTTTGAAAGTGATCATGACGTAAAGTAACTATATTTCCAATGTGACGCCTGTCAATATGGTTGTCAAAATCCCGATTTTGATCGTAAGATCGTACGATCTTACAATCTTAGGTAACCAAAACAATTCGAATCGTGTAACCTTAATAGACTTATGGAGTCATAGGCTTATGGGTTGTGGTCTACTAATCATGCGCTTATGTTTCTAATCCTAGTTTTTGTTGAAAAATTGGTTCTAATATATTAACATGATATAATCTTGCACAATTATTGTGCTTGCTTTTCATAGTTCTCTAGAGGTCTTAAAAAATTACAAGTTTATTAACATGTTTATAAATAAATAATAATCACATTTTTAAATTTTTTATTACTTATAAACTATAGTATATTATATAACGTTAATTATTTATTTAGAAATAAGTAATTATATTATTTTACGTTTATTTTTTAAATTTTATAAAATCTTACGATTTCACGATTCGACTTTGCATGTCTTCCATCCATGGTTGTCAAAATCCCGATTTTTATCATAAAATCGTACGATCTTACGATATTAAGTAACCCAAACGATTCAAATCGATGTAAAATCCCAAAATTGATAAAATCCATCGATTTTTCCCGATCTTACCGATTTTATAATTTTACCGATTTTAACCTTAATAGACTTATGGAGTTATGGGCTTATGGGTTGTGGTTTACTAATCATGTACTTATGTTTCTAATCCTAGTTTTTTGTTGAAAAATTGGTTCTAATTTATTAACATGATATAATCGTGCACAATTATTGTATTTGTTTTTCATAATTCTCTGGAGATCTTAAAAGATTACAATTTTATGAAATATTAACATGTCTATAAATAAATAATAACCACATTTGTTGAACTTTTTATTACCTATAAACTATAGTATATTATATCATGTTAATTATTTATTTAGAAATAAATAATTATATTATTTTACATTTATTTTTTAAATTTTATAAAATCTTACGATTTCATGATTCGATTTTACGATTCGATTTTACATACCTTCCACCGATTTTACATAAAATCTCTATTTTGACAACCTTGCTTCCACCAATCTTATGTAAGATCCCGATTTTGACAACTTTACCGCTGTCATCATAACTCATAAATAGCAACACGTACAATTGCCATATCTTGTGAGGAAGAGATTAGCAATAAATTTACTTGTCCCATCTGGATTATAATAGAAATAGACCGGATCAAGCTTTTAAAGTTGAGGAAGTAGCACTGTAGCAGTGCTGTCTTAAATTTTCTTTTAATGTTTTTTTCCATCTCATATCTATAAACAAACGAAATTTACCAATAAATTAAGACTTACCGTGCAAATGGAATTCCAAGGTCTTGTTAGAAACAAACTCATAGACAAGCATTCTATGGGCGTCTGCGATACAGTATCCAACTAGTGAAACAAGATGTCTGTGATGAACACGGCTGATGATCTTAACCTCCTGCTGAAATTCATGCTCCCCCTGCCGACTCCCAGGTTTTAACTTTTTTATTGCGACCTCCATCGTACCTTCAAGGATTCCCTTGTAGACATCACCAAAACCGCCTTGACCAAGGAGGTTCGAGACCGAGAAACCATTGGCTGCCTCTGCTAACTCTTCATAAGTAAATGCCTTCATCTGTGGAACTCCCAAGGCAATGGTAGGGGCTGTTTTTTTAAAAAATAACATGCATCAAACATTCATTTGACCTCATTAATTTGTCAACAATGAATAAATTATAAAATTAGCAAAAAAGAAACTGAAACCTAAAGCATTAGTTTTTAGACTAAACAACAAACACTCGCCGACCCATTTGTCCCCTGTGGCAGATCTCCTGATGTCTGCGGTGCGGTCGTCCCATTTGTCGTATTAGTAGATGGTGGAGTTGTAGCGCTTGTGGAGCCAGAGCCGGAGGCGGATGCGGAGGACGAGGAGGAGGCGGATCCTGAGCCGGAGCCAGAGGAGGAGGCGGAGGCGGAGCCAGAGGAGTGATAAATATATAAAAGTCTATATATAAACAGTGTTATAGGTAGATGTATACATATATAAGTTTATATATATATAGTTGTATATATGTGTGTGTGTGGTACGAAAGTCAAAGTAATAGTTATATATATAGATATATATATGTATGTGTGTATATATATATGCAAAAGTCCAACGTAATAGTTATATGTATAGATATATATGTATATGTATCTAAGTGTCTGACATTAATAAATAATCTTTGTGTTGATATTTTATGTCTGCAGCCCCAACTTTCTTCTAAAGTCTTCAAAATACAGCGTTCGTGAAACTTATCAATAACTTTTCACTTCTATAAAAGGATCAGACACTGAGACAAATAAAAGAGGGAGTCTCTCTGGAGAAAGCAAAGAGCAAGAGAAGACAACATTAGAGGCAAGAGGAGGAGAAAAATCAAGGAGTGAGTTCTTGGGTTTTATTTTCTCTTTTACAACAATTTTCTCTCATATTCTTTCTAGAATTTTGTGAGATCAATTGTTGGTTGTGTAAACCTAGTATGAGGAACTAATCCTCTTACTAGGGTGATGATGGATCCACTCTATTGTATCTAAATAAATTTGGTTTGATTAATTATTAGTTTATTTATGCTATGTCAAGTGTTAATTAGCTATTCTTTATTGATAATTAAATCTTGATGCTTAGCTACCATCTAGGTTTGATTACCATGATGCAAATTGAGGCAAATGCCCATGTCCAATTTGAGACCAGCTTCTTGCAATTAATACCGGAGTTACCTAGACATAAATGTCATATGCTAGGATATTTGTGATCGCTACATAAGTTACCATAAATCCTAATGCATTCTTGATTGTCTTATCCAATCCAAATGCCCATGGATGGTTGCAATTGGGAATAGACGTGGTAAGTCAAATGCCCATGACTATTACATAAATTAGGGGACTTGATCTTTGACATGCATGAATGAAATGATAATTGTCTGCTAAATAATTTAAATACAATAGAGTTGGTGAATTCGGATCCCTAGTGTTTGCTTATTTGCGTTAATCCTTATTTATTTTGTTTCCATTGATAATTACAAGAGTTGGAATTGCAGATATTTAATAGTCAGTCCCTGTGGGTACGACACTCGTATTTACCACTTCTATACTACAATTGATTCGTGCACTTGCGAGTATAATTTGGGTTTGAAATCGCTATAATTTTAGCGGGTACTAAACTCCACATCAAGTTTTTGGCGCCGTTGCCGGGGACTGATTTAATATATTGTTATCTAACTCTTGTATATATATATATATATATATATATATATATATTATAATATTAGTATCCTACACCTCCTTAATGGAAGGTTTTTCAGTTTTTTTTTTTTTTTTTATGGATGGCTTAACCGCCCCATCTAACTATATATTATTGGCTGGTTCTACTGCTACCGCCTATATCTGTTTATAATAACTGTCACTAACACTTACTAACTTACTAACATTTAAATTTCTGCCACTAACAGTAACGTTTATTTATTTATTTCATTTACAGTATTATTTATATTTGTGGTTGGCTTTACACTGCCCCACCTTTATATATATATATGCTTATGTGGTCGGCTGAGCCGCCTAATATAACTTTTTATTTCTGTTAATACTTATGGTTGGCCTTTATGCCCCATTTTATTGTTTTTTATATTAATTTCTTATTTTGTGCATATTCACTCTTTTAATTTTGTTAAAAAAAAAAGAAAAAAAAGAAGGATTATTATTGCTGACATTTTCTTTTATGCAAGGACGTCGATCTCAAAGTTCAAATCTTTTTAAATACAATCCAGAGATTGAACAAACTCTTGCACAACTGAGAAGAGAAGTAAGAGGAAAAATGACAGAAGAGAATCTTGAGAATGCTATTGTTGGAATTGCAAATCCACCAATCAATGAACCTGCTCGGAGGCCAATGAAGAATTCATTCATACCTCAGAATATGGAGCAGCCATCCAGCATAGCATTTCAACCCAATGTCCAAGGCAATGCCACATTCTCTCCAGTTCTACTCAATGCAGTCACACATTTCCGAGGCACAACATTTGATGACCCTTACCTACACATCAGAGAATTCTTTGAACTCTGTAAGACACAATCTGTTCAGGGCTTGACGTCAGAAGAAGTACGACTCACGTTGTTTCCATTTTCTCTCAAAGACAATGTGAAACTGTGGTTCAACTCTTTGACCCCAGGATCGATCACTACATGGGAGCAAATGGCAACAAAATTCTTGAAGAAATTTTTCCCAGCCCAGAAGACGAAGCAATTAAGAAGGGAAATTCAAACATGGCAGCAAAAAGATGGGAACTTATTTTATGAAGCTTGGGATAACTTTAAACAGCTACTGCTAAAATGTCCACACCACAACTTGTCACAAGATGATCAAGTTCAAGCTTTTTATGAAGGACTCGACGCAACAAACACAAGCATCGTAGACTCAGCTTGTGGAGGCATATTAATGGAGAAAAGCAGTGAAGAAGCTTTTGACTTATTTGAAACTTTAAGTGAAAATTCTCAACAATTTTCATCTAGAGTAAAACAAGGGGTAAAGCTTCCAAAAGGTGTATATGAAGTCCACACCAGAGTAGAAAACCAACCTCAGTTGCAAGCCATGGAGAAGAAGATTGACATGTTAATGAAAGCAATTTCATCTTCCCAACAAGCAACCCAAGTTGAGATGTGTGCCATTTGTTCTCAATCTAACCACACCACAGAAACATGTCCTATGTCTTCTAACTCTGAACAAGAACATACCAATTATGTGGGACAAGGTGGCTTCCATCCCAACAACAATCCATTTTCAAATACATACAATCCAGGATGGAGAAATCACCCAAATTTCAGTTGGGGAGGACAAGGCCAGAGTAAGCAATACAATCAGAAGATGACACAACAAGTCCCTACTGAACCAAAGAAGCTTTCTTTGGAGGAGCAAATGGCTCTTCTAGCTCTCAACACCAACAATTTTATTCAGAAAACGACAGAGCAAAACAACAGGTACGACCAACAATTCAGCAACATACATGGATCTATTCAAAAACTAGAAGTTCAAGTTGGTCAAATTGCTGAGCGACTAAGTGAAAGGGAGCTGGGCAGATTGCCGAGTCAACCAGAAGTCAATCCAAAAGGCAAGGAACAAATCAATGCTATTACCACCAGACGCGGAACAACTGTGGGATTTTTAGAGAACGATGGTGAAAAGGCCAAAAAGCCTAATGATGAAATTCAGCCCAAGCCAATTGACTTATCAAAGCATAAAATGAATGAGTCTCATGTGCCTTTTCCTAGCCGGTTGGTGAATGAGAAGAAGACTGACCAGATGCGGCGAATGATGGATATATTCAGAAAAGTTGAGATAAACATTCCGCTTCTTGACGCGATTCAACAAATTCCTCCATATGCAAAATTTCTCAAAGATGTCTGCACCAGAAAGAAGAAACTGACACCATATGAGAAGATTATGTTGTCTGAACAATGCAGTGCCGTTCTAAACAAGAAGCTACCACCAAAGCTAAAGGATCCGGGAAGTTTCACTATCCCTTGTACTGTTGGGCAAGTCTCTTTCGAGAAAGCTTTTCTAGACCTGGGTGCTAGCATCAATCTGATGCCATATTCAGTTTTTGTGCAACTTGGTCTCGAAAAGGAATTACAACCAACTTCAATCACTTTGCAATTGGCAGATCGGTCAATAAAATTTCCACGTGGTATCATAGAAGATGTTCTTGTCAAAGTTGATACATTTCTCCTTCCAGCAGATTTTATTATCCTTGATATGGAGGAAGACAGAAACATACCAATTATTCTGGGGAGGCCTTTCTTAGCCACTGCAGGAACTATTGTGGATGTACAAAAGGGTTGCTTGTCCATGACTGTACAAGGACAAACGGTGGAGTTTAATCTATTTGAAGCTACTAGACACCCTTCTGATAAAGGGGAGTGTTTTAGCATTGAAGCTGTTGATGGTTTAATTTATGATTCATTTTTGGAGCATCAATCTATTGACCATTTGGCAACTTGTCTTGCGTTTCCTGAACTGCAAGTTGAAGACGATGGTGAAGTTACAGAATTTTGTGCATATTTTCAGGCACAACAACCAGTGAATCAGAGGTGGATTCGCACATTTGAAGCTCTCGGTCCTTCGCTTCCGAAAGTGGTTCGTTCTATTGAATCTCCACCAAAGCTAGAGTTGAAGCAACTTCCAGATCATTTGAAATATGCTTATCTTGGTGCTAAAGAGGCATTACCTGTCATTGTCGCTGCTAACCTTACTGAGCCCCAGGAAGAAAGTCTCTTGAGGGTGCTACGACAATACAAAAGTGTCATTGGGTGGTCCATTGCTGACATCAAAGGCATAAGTCCCACTATGTGTATGCACCGAATTTTACTGGAAGAAGATTCAAAATCCTCACGTGAAGCACAAAGACGTCTCAATCCATCAATGAAGGAGGTAGTTCGATCTGAAATATTGAAGTTGTTGGATGTAGGAGTCATCTATCCTATTTCTGATAGCCAATGGGTCAGTCCTGTTCAAGTGGTTCCCAAGAAATCTGGAATCACGGTAATTACTAATGAGAACAATGAGCTCATCCCAACAAGAAAACAGACAGGGTGGCGTGTTTGTATTGATTATCGAAAGCTGAATTCTGCCACAAGAAAGGATCACTTTCCCTTACCATTTCTAGATCAGGTGCTAGAAAGACTGGCGGGCCATTCCCATTATTGTTTTCTTGATGGCTACTCTGGCTATAATCAAATTGTGGTCGCACCAGAGGATCAAGAGAAAACAACTTTCACATGTCCTTTTGGGACATTTGCATATAGAAGAATGCCATTTGGGCTTTGCAATGCACCAGCTACTTTTCAACGGTGCATGACAAGTATATTCTCTGACATGGTGGGCCACATCATTGAAGTCTTTATGGATGATTTCTCCGTGTTCGGATCATCTTTTGATACCTGCCTGTGCAATCTTGCGTTGGTTCTGGAGAGATGCTAGAAGACTAATTTGGTGCTTAATTGGGAGAAATGCCATTTTATGGTTCACGAAGGTATTGTTCTTGGTCATCTTATTTCCGAGAAAGGGATTGCCGTTGACAAAGCAAAAATTGAAGTTATTTCTAGATTGCCACCTCCCACTTCTGTAAAAGGTGTGCGATCTTTTCTCGGACATGCGGGGTTCTATCGCCGGTTCATCAAAGATTTTTCGAAGATTTCCAGGCCATTGTGCAATTTGCTATCCAAGGATGCCACTTTCCACTTTGATGATGAGTGTTTGCAAGCATTCCGCAAATTGAAGCAATTACTTACATCTGCACCTATCATGATGGCACCAGATTGGAGTTTACCATTCGAGCTCATGTGTGATGCCAGTGACTATGCAATTGGAACGGTGTTGGGGCAAAGAGTTGACAAGCTACCACATGTCATTTACTATGCAAGTCGTACTCTCAATGATGCCCAACTTAATTACTCAACAACAGAAAAAGAATTGTTGGCTGTAGTTTTTGCATTGGAAAAATTCCGATCATACCTGATTGGATCTAAGGTGATTGTCTATAGCGATCATGCGGCTCTCAAATATTTGTTGTCTAAAAAAGATTCAAAGCCGAGATTGATTCGCTGGGTGTTATTGCTCCAAGAATTTGATTTGGAGATAAGAGATAAAAGAGGAGCAGAAAATGTTGTGGCAGATCATCTTTCTCGTATTGTTCAAACAAACGATGGTGAGAAGACGGAGCTTCCATTGAATGAAACTTTTCCTGATGAACAACTTTTCTCCGTACAAATTGAGACACCTTGGTATGCTGATATTGCCAATTACCTTGCAAAAGGTGTTATTCCCAAAAACTGGACTCACCAACAACGGAAGAAATTTTTCTCCACAGCCAAGCATTATTTTTGGGATGAGCCTTATTTATACAAGCATTGTGCTGATCAAATCATTCGAAGGTGTGTGCCACAACAAGAACAACAGAGTATTCTACAATTCTGTCATACATTCGCTTGTGGTGGTCATTTTGGTACCCAGAGAACTTCTGCAAAGATTTTACAATCAGGGTTCTATTGGCCAACTCTTCACAAGGATGTCCACATTTTCTGCTCTACCTGTGAAAATTGTCAGAAACTTGGCAACATTTCTCGCAGGAATGAAATGCCACTCAACAATATTTTGGTGGTTGAAATCTTTGATGTTTGGGGAATAGATTTCATGGGACCATTTCCCAAGTCTCATGGGAATGAATATATACTGGTGGCAGTAGACTACGTGTCCAAGTGGGTTGAAGCTGTTGCAAGCCCAACCAACAAAAGTGAGGTGGTAATCCGGTTACTTCAAGGTGTAATATTTCCAAGATATGGCACTCCTCGTGCTATAATCAGTGATGAAGGGAAGCATTTTCTGAACAGGAGTGTGTCTACACTTCTTGCCAAGTACAATATCACGCATAAGATTGCCACTGCTTATCATCCTCAAACCAGTGGACAAGCAGAGATTTCTAACCGAGAAATTAAACGAATTTTGGAGAAGACTGTGAATATCAAAAGAACTGATTGGAGTATAAAATTGAATGATGCTCTTTGGGCATATCGCACTGCATATAAAACTCCAATTGGCATGTCTCCGTATCGTTTGATTTTCGGCAAGGCTTGTCATCTTCCTGTAGAGCTTGAGCATAAGGCATTCTGGGCAATAAAAAGGTTGAATTTTGATTACGATGCAGCTGGTGAGAAGAGGAAACTACAGCTCAATGAACTTACCGAGCTACGTGACGAGGCATACGAAAATGCGAGGATTTATAAGGAAAAGACAAAAAGATATCATGATCAGCGCATCACAATGAAAGAATTTTTTCCTGGTCAAAAGGTACTTTTGTTTAACTCTCGTCTAAAACTTTTTCCAGGGAAGTTACGTTCAAGATGGTATGGCCCATTTCAAGTTGTTCGAGCATATCCCCATGGAGCTGTTGACATTAAAAACTTGGAAACGGGAAATGAATTCAAGGTTAACGGTCATCGCCTCAAACCTTATTTGGAAGTTAATTATGACACAACAGTGTCCAGCATTACTCTCCAAGACCCAGGTAATTGAGTGTTGGGAACACTTCGTCTTGCCCAGACGATAAATACATCGCTTATGGGAGGCAACCCATATTTCTGTCTTATTTTTGTTTTTATTTTTGTTTTTATTTTTATTTTTATTTTTTTAACATTATTATTATTTATTTGAAAAAACAAAAGTATTTTGGTCTTCATCGAGCGTTGAACTGAACAGCGGAGCGTGCTGGTAAATAGACTGGTGATGTGACAGGCACCCCAAATTTCTTCCATACTTGTAGTACGTTTTTCTTTATTATTCTCAAATCAATTTTTTTTTCTTGGAGTGTGTTTTTTTTTTCTCTCTAGAAAAGATCAGAAAAAATGCCGAGACGCCCACGCACTATCTTATCAAAATCCCAGTCCAGGTTTGCATTATTCAATGAAGCTGAAATCATTCCTGAGTGTAGAATTGATGAAAAGATACAGCGAGACGTCATCAACAGATGGGCGATGCACTACCTGAGGGAGCATTCCTTGTTGTTCCTCGTAGATCCAGATCCAGAAGATAATTTACTAGTGTATCCTCAAATCATTCGTTCTTTCTATCACACTCTCATCGAGCTACCATGAAGTGAACGGACTGGGAATCAACCTGTTTACCAGGTTGTTATAGCTGGTTTATCTATTCAATTCACAACAACAGATCTGTGTTGCTGCTTAGGGTATCCACCAGCATATGATACGACCATTGGATTTCGACAACCGATCTTTGCATCAAAGCAGGAAATGATTGATGATATGTGTAGCGGAAAGAGGAATAAACACACCAATGCTACACGCCGAGCCTACTTGCCACCAAAGATGTGGTTGTTGGATGATGCTATCCGGAAAAATCTGTGTCCTATTGGCCATGAGCAAGAACAACCGGGAAGATTCTTGTCAGTTTTATACTCTATGTATAAAGGGTATTGGTTTGACATTGGGAAGATCTATCTGGCCATAATTTTCACAGCCAAATCTTTCGTCGAGAAGAAGCCAACAAAGGCAGGAAAGTTATTTTTCCCACGGCTTATCACAAGGTTGCTTTCATACAAAAGCATTCGACCTCCTTTGCCTCAGGCATCTTTGGGATATCAGGTCACCATGCTGGAAAAAAAGACATGGCGTCAAAGCGTTCACCGGTTGCAAACATCTTCTTCTACAAAGAAGCAACCCCAGGAAGCACCCTTAACATCATCATCTGACGAGTCCTCCTCAGCAGTTGCAGTGTCTCAACAACCAGATCGCGTGAGTGTAGCGATAGCCCGGCTCGAGATGGGGCTACAAACATTAGAGGCTGGACAACAGAGGCTGGAGAGCATGTTGACCGTGCTCATGGATATGATACGGCATTGAAAACATAGCAATCCAATGATCCAAATTTTTTGCATCAGGTTGTATTTCTCTGAACCACAGTTTATCATATTTCATTTTCATATTTAGTTTTTTTTTTTTTTCCCCATTGAGGACAATGCGAACTTTTAAGTGGGGGAGGAAATGATTGTTAGATTTAAAAAAAAAAAAAATGTAGCTAGAGGAGGCAAGTGCTGTGCTACCTTAGGTGCAAGCTTGAAACACTTGTAGTTGATCTCTTAGAGGGATGCCAACTCAACCAGCTAAGTAATTAGTAGTTTGTCCAGGAAACAACCACCGATAAGGTATTTGGGAGTCCTAAGCATGGACTGGACGAAATGTCCATAATTGTAAAGCCCCAAAGTGGAGATACAAAGGACTGTTGACCTTGGCTTGGGTTCCATTGAGCCGACCAGAAACTCTTAGAGAATGACAACCTATTGTAAGGCCTTGTTAGCCTTTTACCCTTTGCTACGGGGTACATCTCTTTAGTTAGGTTGATAGTAACTTAGCATCCAGTCTCAAGGATTCTGGTGTTGAGACAAATTCCGTTTGTTTGCGGTGCTTTGGGAATGTTGAGTCTTAGAACCGTTTGTGTTAAATGTTTATTCCGTTTAGTTATTTGAAATATATATATATTGTTTGTGATTTGGAAGTTATGATTTTACCGTATTTCTGAATTGGTCTAAATATCTCTGAAGTATGGATAATAATTTGAGTTGAAAGCCCATAATCACTCGTGGATTATTCTTACTTTAGTTTTGTCTCACCTATTCTATTTAATAATTGGATCAATTGCACAGAATTACGTATTTGTGGGGTATGATATTTGAGATTAATTATGAATATTGTGATTTTCTAGAGTTGATTTGGAATTCTTTGAATATTTATATCTTGGGATATATATATATATTAAAAAAAATAAAAATAAAAAAAATAATTATAAATAACAGGCGTGTCTATGAGTTTCTCTGCTGAGTAACCGGGCCTCTTGCCTCAGCAAGCAGTGAGTGTTCGCGTAAAAAGGTAGAAAAATCAAGACATCAACCTATGTGACAAGCGAAGTTTTGTAGCCTTTTTGACTCGAGTTATTAAACCCGTTGGGGTGTCTTTACACCTAATGCCCTGAGCCAACTGGATTGGGAGTCATTGGTTGAACGCTTGTTACAAGGGTCAATTAGAAAGCTTAATAAAACTGAGCATTGCACAAGTCACATAAAAAAATATATATATTATTGAAAAAAAAAATAAAAAAAATAAAAAAATAAAAAAAAATAAAATAAAAATCCCTTGATATTAACTGTTCATTGAGTCTGATGATTCTTGTGATATTGCAGTGTTTGTGTTAAGCTTAAATTAAAGCCACATATTTATGTTAAATTCGCTACGCACTACACCTCACGCTAAGAAAGAATGGGTGGTATGAAATTTAGTCAGAATGATTTGTTCTAGTGATAGTGGTTGATGGATTCTTGAATATATTCATATTATCGAGATACTTGGATTATTTACAGTTTTTGCATGAATTTTCCGAACGCTTGAATTACTAGGGACTAGCAATAAGCTGGTTGGGGGTTGTGATAAATATATAAAAGTCTATATATAAACAGTGTTATAAGGTAGATGTATACATATATAAGTTTATATATATATAGTTGTATATATATGTGTGTGTGTGGTACGAAAGTCAAAGTAATAGTTATATATATAGATATATATATATATATGTATGTGTGTATATATATATGCAAAAGTCCAACGTAATAGTTATATGTATAGATATATATGTATATGTATCTAAGTGTCTGACATTAATAAATAATCTTTGTGTTGATATTTTATGTCTGCAGCCCCGACTTTCTTCTAAAGTCTTCAAAATACAGCGTTCGTGAAACTTATCAATAACTTTTCACTTCTATAAAAGGATCAGACATTGAAACAAATAAAAGAGGGAGTCTCTCTGGAGAAAGCAAAGAGCAAGAGAAGACAACATTAGAGGCAAGAGGAGGAGAAAAATCAAGGAGTGAGTTCTTGGGTTTTATTTTCTCTTTTACAACAATTTTCTCTCATATTCTTTCTAGAATTTTGTGAGATCAATTGTTGGTTGTGTAAACCTAGTATGAGGAACTAATCCTCTTACTAGGGTGATGATGGATCCACTCTATTGTATCTAAATAAATTTTGTTTGATTAATTATTAGTTTATTTATGCTATGTCAAGTGTTAATTAGCTATTCTTTATTGATAATTAAATCTTGATGCTTAGCTACCATCTAGGTTTGATTACCATGATGCAAATTGAGGCAAATGCCCATGTCCAATTTGAGACCAGCTTCTTGCAATTAATACCGGAGTTACCTAGACATAAATGCCATATGCTAGGATATTTGTGATCGCTACATAAGTTACCATAAATCCTAATGCATTCTTGATTGTCTTATCCAATCCAAATGCCCATGGATGGTTGCAATTGGGAATAGACGTGGTAAGTCAAATGCTCATGACTATTACATAAATTAGGGGACTTGATCTTTGACATGCATGAATGAAATGATAATTGTCTGCTAAATAATTTAAATACAATAGAGTTGGTGAATTCGGATCCCTAGTGTTTGCTTATTTGCGTTAATCCTTATTTATTTTGTTTCCATTGATAATTACAAGAGTTGGAATTGCAGATATTTAATAGTCAGTCTCTGTGGGTACGACACTCGTATTTGCCACTTCTATACTACAATTGATTCGTGCACTTACGAGTATAATTTGGGTTTGAAATCGCTATACTTTTAGCGGGTACTAAACTCCACATCAAGGAGGAGGAATTGTTGGTAATCTCGCTAATCGGTGGAGCCAACATTGTGGCGGAAGAACTACCGGCAAGAATCGAGATTCTAGAATGCAAGAAAGTGGCAGGGAGTGTGAGAAAACAGATGATGATTTGAACTTCGAAGCTGGAAAAGCCGAAGAGGTAAGAATTTTGTGTATGAAATCATGTATTCACATGGTCGATGAGACAATGGTGGGTCAAAAGAGAAAGAAACACTGTCTTGTCTTGTTCCCTGTTGACTACGGAGAGCCGCGCTATCTTACTTACGTCAACTACGCAAGTTCAATACATGCAAAAACCTACGTATATATGTATGAGTAATTGATAAATCCTGATATTTATTCAGATCACATTATTCTTTTTCAACAGCATTATTGTCTGATTATATTTATCTCACACCACACCTGGACCCAACAACTTTGCCAGACTCTTATCCAATATGTCTGAACAGATGTCGGTTTGAAGTTAATCGTACGGCGTCCCCCACTCTTTAATTGTTTTTTTTTTCTTTTTTTAGTTCTTAATATGATATTATATATAAATATAAAATTTTTTATGTATATTCCTATTGGTTTTCCTCATTAATCTCTTAGATACGTATAATTCAGAATAATATGTGATTGCTTCGTATACATCATCTCTTTCTTTTATTAATGATTCCACCATCACCTGATATGTTTCCGTAAACCAAAAAAAATAATATTTTAAGTATTTGAAATATACTTCATTATATCCCTTATAAACATCTGACACTTAATTTATTAAGAAAACATCATCTCAAATACTTCTAAAACATCCTATTATGGATGCTCTAAGGAAATTGCTAAATACACAGTTTTTTTTGCTAAATGCACACAAGTCTATCTCTGTGTCTGACTTAACTGATTGCATAGGTCTCTAGCCGATGGTCAGGTCAACTTAATTACGTCAGCATCAACTTCGTTCCACTCTATTGCCGATTACCAAGAAAAGAAAAAGCCTAGTCTAAGAACTGTACGGATAGCACAACTCTCCACGAAATCCTCCTATGGTAATAACTTGCAGTCTCAATTCTTAAAAAACTTTAAATATTAAATTAAGGTAATTATAATTTTTACCTAATAATAATACAAACAAAAATATATTTTACACTATTTAACCATTGTTAAAATCCTGATTTTGATCGTACGATACAATTACATTAGCAAAACTACAGTCACATTAGCAAAACTACACCAAAACATCATCTCCTAATTGATGTGAATTATTCGCAAGTGTACAAATCGCCCAAGTAATAAAGACTGAATAGAGTATCGTTCCCACGAAGAAATATTGACAATTTCAATTCAATATCAATCCAAGTAATTATCACACTAAAATGGAAAGGCGAATTGTTGGTTGTATTTTATCTACTGCTAAACTAGTAATTAAGAAATCACTAATTAAATGACAATTTGATTAACCAATCAGGCTACAAACAAAGAAGTGGGTTTTCAAGAGAGTTAAACACTAGACCTAATATCATCGCCTCTTATCCAATTGAATTCCACTAATCCATTAATTCCCAATTCCCCGTTTAATTGTTGACAATAGCTTTCCCAACCTATTCAATGTTCTATTCCTAGATAGACCGAAAGTATTCTCAATATAAATCCCTGTTATTTATAACACTCGAATTAATATATCAAAAACCTGTTAAGAGCCATGGAAATCATTTAACGATTGCATAAGTCATAAACCTATAGTCCTATGGTTCATGCAACCTATGTTCTCTATAGATTCTTGCAACCCTAAGCATATCATTACGGTCTCAACCTAGGCATAAAATCATCCAAATGGTGATCAAACATTTGAAAGCAATAAGCACATCCACAGTGAATCAACAATAAAAAGAGAGATTCAAGAACAATAAACCAATTTCATTCAATCTTGAAAGAGGGGTTCCATTAGAACCCCTAGTTAGAGGATTAGTTCCTCATAACCGAGGCATACAAATCAAAATCCAAAATAGCAGTCATTAAATATAAGAACAAGGAAGAAATAAAGAGAAACTCTTGGATCTCCTTGCTCAAGCTCCAATGGCTACTGTAGAAAAGTCTCCAAAATCCTTGATTTCTCTTCCAAAAATGAAAGTCCCTAAAACCCTAAAAATCTATGCTTTTATACTCCCAAAAACCCTAAAGTCGTTTTTCTAACAAGTCTGTGTGGTTTTGAATTGGACCCACTTGATTTGAGGGTAATTTTGGGCATGTAGAGATCTTCAAAAATCACGAACTGGAACAGACTGATTGATCGGAAATGGCCACCGATCGATCGAATTCTCTATCGGGTCTTCCCAGCTTCAAAGTTGTCCGATCGATCGGATTTCTTCTCTGACTCCAAATTTGGTTCTTTTCTATCGATTTAGCTCATTTTATTCCATAATTGCCCTTACACCTGAAATGCACAATTAACCACTCTTTAGGTAGAATTAATTCCAAAACGACTTTAAACAACGCAAAATTTAATGTAAAATGATGTACAATTATATGTATATAATTGACACATCACTAATACAGTGACATCAACAAAAAGTGAATTGAAAGAGTGAGGATAGAATTGATAGAAAGTGATAAAACAAGTATCTTAACTTATACAAAATTATTATTTTCTTTTGTTATCTTGAATTATTGGAACAATTATTTTTTATAGATTTTTTAAAAAATAACATGCAATTTGTTTAGTATTACTATTATTATTGGAAACGAATTTTCAAATATTTTTTATTCTATGTTTACGATAATTTTTGCTAAATACCCACAATTAATTTCTTGAAAAAAAAAACAAAAAACATCGGATTACAGTCTTTGAGAGACACTGTCTGTCCTGACACCTGACAAGTTCAGTGTTCACTGCAGGGTCTAGTCTCAGACTCAGACTCAGACCATTTAATAACAGTAGAAACAAAACCCAACAGTTTGCATGCAGTATCTTCACTCTCGTATGCTGGCCCTTTTTATAGGTAATTACAGACATCTCACAGACAAATCAAGATTGACAGAATGAATCAGTGTCACATCACGTGTGCATTTAGCAAAAATAATGTGTATTTAGATGCACCCCATGCTCTAATCCTTCTTTGCTCCTTCCCTTCTCTAGTCTCGTTAAATTAATTTCGATACTTTTCATGTTTTTAAGTACTTTTTATTTATTTCAATGATAGACTGTTACTATGACTAATTTGAATGATTCTTGATTGATTGACAATCACTTTGGTGGAAAACAAAGGCAACGTACAAGTGATTGCTTGCTGGCTGGAAAAAGACTAAGACCAATGAATGACCAAACTATAATTCTCTATTTCTTTTCCTTCAATTCATATAAAATATAATTTGTATAATAAAAAGTAATAAACTACTCCAGAACTCCAAGAATTTATCCTCACTATGGATAATTGAAACAAAAATTGCATTTTTCTTTTCTTTTTTTTCAACGAGAAATCCATCAACATTCTAGACAATTACATGAAACAAAAGGTTTTTTTTTTTTTTTAGTATTATAATTTTGGCATTTAAGTTGAAGGTGGAAATAAGACTTGGCAGTCTCATCAAATACGGTAGCCCGCCACATTATTATCCGGACCATGAAATAATGTTAATTAGTGCTATTTTCCTCTCTCTCACATAAACAATAAATTAAATTGTAGAAAAGGGGAAAATAAATTGAAGTGTAAAAAAGGGAAAATAAATTATACAAAAGAAAATCAAAATCTAAGAAAGTGTGAGGAAAAAAAAACAGAGAGAGCGCAGGAGAATAGATTTTGGGCACGTCCAATACATTTTGCACTAGACTAACAATCAGTGTGATGGAATCGCTCTGTTTGATATTTCTATTGTGGTAATCTTTCCTCGATCTCTATCTCCTTTCTCTTTGCCCGGAGTTGACTCTTTGCTACCAGTCCGTGTTTGCATAAAAAAATATTATTAAAATTCGTCCTACCGTTCATATTTATTATTTATTTTCACAAATTTAATTATTTTTCGAAAAAAAACACATGATTATAATCACCATGGTATGTATTATTTTTCAAAATTTTAAAAAATATTTTAATGCACTGGTGCACTGCTTGTCTTGCACCGGACGGACGAACCTACCTACCTCGATTGTGAGAAAATATAAGGAACTTAACAAATACGAAAACAACGTAAGCACCTCAGCAAAACCAAAACCTAACGGTTCTCGGCGTTGAACAATTAAACCCTTCGAATTCTTATACCCCTCTCGAATTCCTCTGCATCTCCTTTGATTTGTCTCCGATACTGATTTACTACGAATTCGATCAACTTTCAGCTTCGCATTGTCTGATTTTTTTTTCCTAGAGATGGTTTCTTTTTTTCTATTTGTTGGTTGAATTTTGGTTTTCGATATGCTCGGCGTCGTGATTGATTGTCGAATGAGAGAGGAGTAATTTGATTGAGAGATATGCTTCACTTTTTCTGGGATTATGAATTGACATCCAATAACTTGAGATTTAATCCTAGAAAATGTTTTGACAGTGTAAAGGGCAACTTATCACACCATTTCCTTCAACTCCATTTCTTGGACGTAGCTAGTTTGTTGGCCTTCAGTGCTGGAGCTTGATGCTTGGAGACCATACTTGTTGGAAACATGCAACTCGCGGAAGTGTATAAGTACCTCGTAGACATAAACGATAGCTAGACATGTTTTAAAACTTTCTTATCAAATACTAATCACCATAGCAAAAACCATATATCAATTAAATGCAAGTAGATTATATACCTTGAGATCTCTCTGATTTGATCTCAAATAATCAGGAACGAAGGATGTAGTCAGCGAGTTTGATACTAAGCTCAAACTTGCGGATCTTCTACCGTATGCACCAATCCCAAACTTGGATTGAGAGGATGGTCTATTTTCTCCAAGAATCTGAAGAACACAAACCAAAACTAGTGGAAACGATTAGAGAGTAGAGAGGCCAACTGGTGTCTCAAAACTTGTTTTAACAAAACACACACTACGTGTGTATTTATAGGGTCGGCCACACCTAGGGTTTTCTCCCCAGGTGGGCCGGCCCCTAAGCCTCTCCCTCTCCTAATTCAGGTCCGTTTTGGTTTTCCTGTATCTTCTAGTATTGGGCTTCTGGGCTACAGTGGGAACCAACTAGGAAAAATAAAACATGAGCTTCCTATGAATTTAATTATCAACCCAAACCCATGGACATAATTATAATTCATAAATTATAATATATTCCACTAAAATATTATAATTGCACTCCCCGTTTTATCTCAAATTAAATCTGAGCCTTTCGTTATACTTGTTCATAAAATTCCTCACGTTAAGTTACAGATACCCGTCAATTAAATATGTCATTGACATATAATATTTAATTGACATATTTAAATATTTCCTTGAGCTTACCGCTTAACTTATTTGAATGTGTCGGATTAATTAAAATCCACCTGCAGGTTTTGACACAATCTCAAATCCTATAAGCATTCTCAAGAGGGTATCATCAATCCATAATTGGACGTGAATTTTATTAACAGATTATTTTCCGTCGTACAATTAATGTGGTGACCCAACTCACTTGGTGTTTGTTGGCCTGTACAAAAATACCTCACCCTTTAGTAAATCAAAGTCTCATACATTAAATGCACATGTACTAATAATCTTTAATAAATTAAGAATATGAACAATTCTGTAACGTCTGTGTGAGTGTACAATTTTCCATATAGTTAGACTGAGAAAATTGACTCACACGTAGTCCTGATTAATACACTCCAAGTGTACTGGTATAGTAAGTTCAAGCTTTGCCGCTCTCTGTAACCAAGATAGGTATACTGAAATACTATACCACAGCCAAACCGACGGTGTGATCGCTTACTTATATTCAATAGGAACTTATGAATTCATCTTCCGTGTGTAAGCTTAAACTCTACACACCAATTCATATACCATATAGAATAAAAGACATTGATACCAATATGTATTTTCTCATTTTAATGGTGCGTTTGGTACGAGGGTAATGGGGTGTAATAGTTACAAGGGTAATTAAATTTTAAGTTTACTTGTGTTTGTTATGTCAGTATAACTTTTACTCCTGTAATAAATTTTAGTAATTGAGCTTATTTTTTACACATAAAGTTTACTAGTGGGGGGACCTGAGTAATAAAAAGTAATGAGAAGTTTTACTCCAACCTATTACCCCCTTAAATAAAAAATTCTAAAAGCCCATAAGTTATATATACACATATATATTATATATTATATATATGTATATATATATATATATATATATATATATATATACACACACACACATATATATATACACACACACTCACATATGCACTGTCTGTGTGTATATACACACATATATACACACACACACATATATATATATACACATACACACACATATGCACTGTTGTGTATATATATACATATATATAAACATATATATATATATATACACACACATACACACACACACAGATATATATATACATATGCACTATCTGTGTATATATATACATATGTATATATATATATATATGTATGTATATATATATATGTGTATATATATATATATATGTATATATATATATACACACACATATAAATATATACATATGCACTGTCTGTGTACATACATATATATATATATAATACACATACATATATACATATACACAGACAGTGCATGCACTGTGTGTGTATTATATATATACATACATATTTTATATATATATAAATATAAATATAAATATATACATAAAAATAAATAATGTCGGGCTTGGGTCGGGCTCGGGCTGAGCCAAAATTGGCCTGAGGTGTCTGGCTTCGGGTTGGGCCGACCCAAAAAATGGAGCCCATGCCCGCCCAAGGGGTCGGGCAAGGCCGAGCTCGGACCTAGGCCCGCGGGCCAAATGATGACCCCTACTCTTGTGTTACGTCTTTGTCATGGATTTGAATGTTACCAGATTATTTTGTTGAAATTGTTAACGATTGTTATTATATATATATGTGTTTGGTTGTGTGTGTATATATATGCATATGTATCTATATTTTTTAAATTTTGGTACATGATAGTCGTAACAATAAAAAACATAATCTCACTTTTTTCTAGTTTGGTTCATTACAATAATAACAAACAAGGGTAATGGTATTACACCAGTAATGTATAGTCGTAACAAACAAGAGTAATGAATACTTGGGTAAATTTTACCCTTCTTTACCAAACAAGGGTAACACTTATTCTCCATAATTATTATTACCCTTGTAACATTTACATGGGTAACAAATTATACCCCCAAATTCTTACTCTCTTACCAAACGCACCCTAAATGCTAAATATATTTTATTCAAATAAATAAATTGAGTTTGAATATTACATAAAATAATGGCCTTTATCATACTATTCCTATCAATACTCACTAGTCGGCTCACTCGATCCACTACTACCCAGCTCTTGGCTTTCCAATTCCATCTTCGTGAAATTCTTAGAATCTTCTTTGTATTGATCTGAGCTAACACAAGAACAAAAAATTGTGCTCTGTCCGGGTGTTATTCCCTCGATTAGATCATTCGGGGAAATATTTCCTTCCAGAGCTCCAACTATCTGCTTTGCGTAAGAATTGTGAAATCAATTAAAGTAAAGAGAGACATTCAAGAGCATGAACCAATCATTTAGACCCTAGGGAGAAGGAGAATTACCTGGCTCATTCGGGGCCGCTTCGCTGAATGGCGTATAGAAGCTGCAGCACAAGCAATCATTCTAGCCATTTCATTGTAGTTATAACACTTGTGCAACTTTGGATCAACAACATTATCATAGATGCCATCTTTTAGAGCTTGATCGAGCAAAGGGCTTGCCTATATTAATTTCCACAATAATAGTGTATGATTTTTCTTGCGGCAGTAAAGGTTTGAGAATACTAACTACATTACAAAATAAGGAAGGAAATAAAGGTCAAAGAAGGTGGCAGAGGACATGCAGTATGAAGCAACACAAATACAGCGACAACTTTGATCAGATTCTAAATTTTGAATCATATATTCATCAAGTGGTGAAAAACAATACTAACCCAGTAAACTATGCCATCATCCAAAAATAACTTTTTTTTATCGATGGGTCGATGTCCTGTTATTAACTCCAGAAGGATGACCCCAAAGGAATAGACGTCTGACTTATCAGTGAGCTTCTATGCAGATGCATACTCCGGATCAATGTAGCTGTACATGACAATGGATGTGAGCATGGTTGTCAAAATCCCGATTTTAATCGTAAGATCGTACGATCTTAGGTAACCAAAACGATTCGAATCGATGTAAAATATCAAAATTGATAAGATCTATCGATCTTACCGATTTTATCGATTTTAACCTTAATAGACTTATGGAGTCATGGGCTTATGGGTTGTGGTCTACTAATCATGTGCTTATATTTCTAATCCTAGTTTTTGTTGAAAAATTGGTTCTAATCTATTAACATGATATAATCTTACACAATTATTGTGTTTGTTTTTCATAATTCTCTAGAGGGCTTAAAAAATTACAATATTGTGAAATAGTAGCATGTCTATAAATAAATAATAATAATATTTTTGAATTTTTTATTACCTATAAACTATAGTATAAGGTTAATTATTTATTTAGAAATAAGTAATTATATTATTTTACATTTATCTTTTAAATTTTATAAAATCTTATGATTTCACGATTCGATTTTGCATGCCTTCCACCGATCTTATGTAAGATTCCAATTTTGACAACCTTGGATGTGAGGATATGAAAAGCTTTTATCGAGATTTTAAGGGGAAAAAAAATTGGACCTTGGAATTATTTTTAGATAAAATAAAATGTAAGTAGTGTAAACATACCCAAAAGTCCCCTTTACTGCAGTTGACACATGAGTTTCAATATCCAAAAAAGTCTTGGCTAGTCCAAAATCTGCAACCTACACAATAATAGATCAAAGAAAGTGAATACCCGATCGAGCAGAGCAGAGCAGAACTTAGGCATCAAAGCAAACATTACATCATATTTTCAATAAAATTCCAAATCTTACCTTTGCCTCAAAGTTATCATCAAGAAGAATATTAGCCCCCTTGACATCACGATGTATGATCTTGGGATGACCTGGGATAAATTTTTTAAGTCAAAGGATAGTGAAAATGCAACAAGAATGAAGCATTGAACTTTGAAAGTTTGCTTCTTGTGCATTTCAATGTACGTAGATGCAGTCTGCAAAAGATACTCACAACCCTCATGCAGATAAGCAAGTCCTTTTGCCGCACCAACAGCAATTTTAACTCTTGTTGCCCAGTTCATAGCGGCTCCCTCCTTCCCTGTCATATCATCTATCACTGATAAGTGCACATCATTATAGTTATCAACTGTATGGATAATTTGAGATCGATGTATATGTTTCTATTCAGAAAATGCGATTTAATATAATTATCCTCAATCCTAATCCCTCCCCTTACTTTTTTTCTTCAACCATCCAAATAAGGGAATTGAAAGGAAACTCATTTTCCCTTCTCTTCTCTTCCCTCCAAATCCCTCAATCCAAACACATTCTTCTGCTCCGTTTGTTTGGAGGAAAACTAATCTCTCATGGAAAATATATCTCAAGGAAATAATTATCATGGAAAAATAACTAGTTTCTAGTGTTTGGACAAAAAAATTACTAATGTTTCTATTGTTTGTTTGGTGGAAAACATATATTTGAGGTACAACATTATTATTTTCTTGTGATGATATAATAATGTGTGTATACATATATTTATCAATGTGTCAATACATAGCAACTATAAGACGCAAATATTAAATTCTATTTTGAGACAATAATCCAACAAAATATAAAATAATCCAACTTTTTTTATGCTTTTTATATACAAACACATCCAATATTAATTCATTTCACTATATATGTGGATGTGTATATAACTATAAATGGTCAGTGTACACAAGTATATGCTCAGTGCATTGTCTAATAGAATATATTCACAAATTATATTTTTCATATATATACATATAAGATGTATAATTTTAATGTCTTATTATATATATGAGGTATAATTTTAATTGACCTAAAAGTTCCTCCGGGTCCCACGTGACATTGAGCAAAAAAGTGTCTTAATTTAATATCTTATTATATGTATTTATATATATACAATATTATATATAAAATATACCATTTTTTTAATTCACCTTAAAAAGCCTTCCATGTATACTTTTAGCAAAAAAATTAACTTAAAATTAGTTTATTATTGTGCGGAAAACAATATCCTAAGGATAATAAGGGAAATTGATTTTCATCTTATAACTCCTTATTTTGAATTGACTTATTATAAATTTTATTTGATTAATTTTGTTTTCTTATCTCTAAACATCACAAAGTTAGAAAAATAATTTCAAGAAATTGATTTTTCATCAAACAAACGGGGCATTAGAAAACACGGCGCAAAAGTCAGAGCTCTCCGTTTACGTAAAGCTTTGCCTTTGCGTGCGAGTTGCGACGTTCAGATAAGAACGTGTAGAAAGAATTGCTCCAATTCCGTATTGTTATTTTTTTTAACTAAATAATTTCCTAATAACTTTTAATAGGTTGCCTTTTGACTTTTCCAAATAAAAGTGGACCACCACGTACACTTTTACAAAATCTACATGCGCATTCTTAAATTTTCTTTTAAATTTTTTGCATCTCATATCTATAAACAAACGAAATTTACCAATAAATTAAGACTTACCGTGCAAATGGAATTCCAAGGTCTTGTTAGAAACAAACTCATAGACAAGCATTCTATGGGCGTCTGCGATACAGTATCCAACTAGTGAAACAAGATGTCTGTGATGAACACGGCTGATGATCTTAACCTCCTGCTGAAATTCATGCTCCCCCTGCCGACTCCCAGGTTTTAACTTTTTTATTGCGACCTCCATCGTACCTTCAAGGATTCCCTTGTAGACATCACCAAAACCGCCTTGACCAAGGAGGTTCGAGACCGAGAAACCATTGGCTGCCTCTGCTAACTCTTCATAAGTAAATGCCTTCATCTGTGGAACTCCCAAGAGGGTAGGGGCTGCTTTTTTTTTTTTTTTAAATAACATGCATCAAACATTCATTTGACCTCATTTGTCAACAATGAATAAATTATAAAACAAAAAAGAAGCTGAAACTCAAAGCTATAGTTTTTAGACTAAACAACAAACACTCAAACACTCGCCGACCCACCCGGAATTGATTAAAAGAATCGAAAAAATAAAGCAATAAAAGCCGAAAAAATACCAACATATATGCACTCTCTCACCTGTAGGCTTTTGAGCACGACCTCCAGGCAAGCCCTCTCCCATCTCCCTTGTCCTTCTCCTCCGAATAATGACGAAGATGCCCAGCCCAACCATCACAAATATCGCTCCTAACACTACTCCCACTATTAGACCCGTCATTGTCACCGGTGGCAGTCCTCCTTTCGATGGTGGCGACTCGATTGTCCCATTTGTAGATGGCGGAGTTATAGCGTTTGTTTCAGGCGGGGGCGGAGACGGAGACGGAGACGGAGAAGGAAAAGTATTGTTGGCAGGCGGAGGAGATTTCGGAACCCCATATACTACGGTTGAAGGCTGTTCTCCATATACTACGGTTGAAGGCAGTTCCGGAGGCGAAGGTTCCGGAGTCGGAAGTACTATGTTGAAAGGCGGAGGAGATTCCGTTAGGAACTTTTAATAACATAATATACAAGAACTTAAAAGCTATAATAGAATATATACCATATATACCAACTTGAGGCATGGATTTGGTCTTGATGACCAATCTGTAAAACCAGAAAAACAAACACAAATCAGTGAATGATCTTTCACACTGGACCCAACCGGTGAACAATTTTTTATTTCTCTCGTTCCTTTCTCTCTCTCATTCACTTTATCTTCTTCTTCATTGAAGCTTCTCCAATATCACCTCCTTCCCCTTAGTTCTCATGGCCTCCTTTAGTCTCTTGTAAATAGGATCCTCGTTACATTGTCTACGGAGACCCACACTATACTACTCACATTGACCAGTCAATCATCATGTAATGACCTACGTAAACGTTGGAGTGAGGGGTCAGTTGACCCCCTCAAAAAAAGTTAATACCCTTAACTATATTATAATTACATAAAAACTCCTTCAATTTTCAATTTAGACCTTCTTGTTTTAAAAATTCATACTCATGGTTTAAATAATAAGACGTGACAAACATTATTTATAATTTTTTTATTTTTAGTATTATTTTTTGTATTTTCAAAAATATAATTAATAGATAACCCAAAAAAAGATGTCGGGGGAACCCGCTTCACTTTGCCTATCCTGATATAAAATCCTCTGTTCGCCACTGTGACCCCCTCATGATCAGTCCTGGCTTCACCTTGGCCCTAGGCATATATGCATGAGTACGGGATAAATCCAGATATTTATCACTCAATTATTTAGATCCTCCATAGATACTATTCTTTTACAACAATATTATCTATATTTTGTCATTTATATGTCCAAACCAGACTATTCATCTACATCAAAGACACATGTTACTACAAAGTGTACAATACTAATGATGTGTTAATTATATACATATAATTATACATCCTTTTACATGCAATCTTGTATCGTTTAAAGTCAATTTGGGATTGGTACTACCTAAGAAGTTGTTATTTGCACATTTCAGGTGTCGGGGCACTTATTGAAGAAAAAGAGCTAGATCGGATCAAAACCAGGCAATTTGGAGACAGAGCTGAAGTCCAATAGATCGGAGGTCAATCCCAATCGATTGGATGACTTTATGAAAGAATAGTCAAAAAGTAAATCCGACCGATCGGCCAGGCCCAGTTCGCGATTCTGAAGATTTTCAAATACCCGAAAATATCTCAAACTCATGTTGGTCAAGTTCAAAACGACACCAATGGGTATTCTAAACTACATTCATGTAAAATGGGGTATAAAAGGGTATATTTTTAGGGTTTTAAAGATTCTACAACTTTTGGGAAAGAAACAAGGGTTTTGCAATCTCTCTCTATAGCAGCCATTGAAGCATTAGCAAGGGGATTCACGGGTTTTTCTTTACTTCTCTCTTGTTCTTGTATTTAATGACTGCTATTTTGAATATTGTTTTGTATTACATGGTTATGAGGAACTAATCCTCGAACTAGGGGTCCTAATGGAACCCCTATTTGAAGATTGAATGAAATTAGTTATTGTTCTTGAATATCTTTCCCTATTGTTGATTTTTTGTGGATGTGCTTATTGCCTTCAAATACTTGATCACCATTTGGATGATATTATGCCTAGGTTAAGACCGGAAGGAGATACCTAGGGTTGCAAGAATCATAGAGAACATAGGTTGCATGAACTATAGTAATATAAGTTTATAACTTATGCAATCGCTAAATGATTTCCACGCTCTTAATGTGTTTTTGATATATTAATCCGATTGTTAGGAATAACAGGGATTTGTATTGAAAATACTTTTGATGTATCCAGGAATAGAACATTGAATAGGTTGGGAGATCAATTGTCAACATTTGGACTAAGAATTGGGGATTATGGATTAATGGAGTTCAATCAGATAAGAGGAGGTGAAATTAGGAACCCTAGTGTTTGACTCTCTTGAAAACTCTCTTTCGTGTTTGTTTGCTTGGTTGATTAAATCAATTGCGAGATTGTAAATTAGTTATTAATCTCTTTAAATACTTGCTTTAGTGTTAGATAAATCAAACCTAAACAATTCGCTTTCCCATTTTAGTGTGATAATTGCTTAGATCAATACTTAATTGAATTTGCCAAAATATCTATGAGACTATACTCTACTCATACACTTTATTACTTTTGTGGATAGTACACTTCCTAGTAACAATGCAACAATTAACGCCAAATAATAATGAAAAAAACTCAATTGTACTGGACAGAGTCACGGAAGTGGTACACTTGGCACTTAGATCATGTGCTTAAAGGTTTCGTTGCTCTTGTCACAATCCAGTGCTCACGGATGAAAATCTGCGGTGGTCGATTACAGTAATGGTTGACTGCTCTCTGTGTTGAAGTTAAAAGTTGCATGTCATGTCATGAAAAAATCAACAAGCGTGCAGGCGGAATCTCTGAAAGCTCGATGGCTTGATTGGAGCCCTGACAGATTCCATGATTTATGCCTTGATTGTTGCCTTTGGTAGATTCAATAATTAGGACATTCATTGTTGCCTTGATATATTAGGTTTGTAGTTGTAATTGCTATATATACATATCTATTATCTCTTTTCAATGAGATATACAGAAAAAAAAATCACAAGAGACTACTCATTCCCGATTATCATATATTTTTTAATGGTTCTGAAATGATATCACTCTGTTCCCGAATGATACATCGAGCCTGCATAACTTTGTTTTCTCAGGAAGTCACACATTTCAATAGTGCTCTCACACAAGTACGCTTAACTGCAAAGTTACTATGGGATGTTATTCTTCAGGAAAACGCGTTGTTGATGGTAAGGAACTGAATTTATTCATATATGTTAACACTCCCCGCACTTATGGATTGGATATATCATACCCAATAAGTGAACTATACGGGTTAGGAGTGGTCCATCTATTGGACATCCGAAAGGCCCTACAAGTACCCCTTACTTGTGAGTGGTCCGTTCATAAGGATATCCGAACGGCCCAACAGTTGACTCTAACGGAAGGAGCTTGCTCCGATACCATATTAGAAACCACACCCCATACATGCCTTACCACAAGATGTTCTCCAAGAAAACCCGTCCTTATAGTAAGGGATTGAATTTATCTATATATGTTAACACAATGGGAGAAGCAATTGACCATACCAAGACAAAAGAGTTTAGCTTGTCCTCATCGGATCCGCTTGCTCTTCATCCTTCAGATCATCCAGGGTTAGCATTTGTTGTGAACCCTTTGGAATGAAACAACTACAGCAAATGGAGTCGCTCAATGCGGATTGTTCTAAGTGCCAACAGCAAACTTGGTTTTATCGATGGAACAATCCAAGCATCGATGACCACCGACCTAACTTTTTTCGTTTTAGAAACGGAGTAATGATATGGTATTTTCTTAGATTCTAAATTCCATTCATGTTGATATATCTGATGGTGTAATATATGCAGAAACGACTATGGCTGTATGGATTGATCTCCATGAGAGATTTTCACAAGGGAACCATGACCAAACTATGATAAGGAAACAAGTTATTGAATAAATTTTTGAGTTTTTAAAAACCATAAAACTGAAACTCTTTTTAAGAACTACAATCAAACAGGCAAATCTTCCATAAAGAAAATTCAGTAGGTGAAAAAACAATGATTGAGCATAAATTTTTACAATTAATTATTTGCATTAAGTCTTAATTCGAATAAAACTAAAATGATGCACTGCTTGGCAAGTTACAATAAGTTAAGTCTCAAACATATAAATTATAATGTGAATTTAGAGAAACACAAAGAGCGAGGAATGGAAACTCCAAAAATCTAAATCCAGGTTCTAATCGCGTTTTGAACGTCCATGGACTGAACATGCAAGTCCAGAACCAAATCCATGTTCAGTTTTCAATTTGACATCCAACCACTTGGGATTTAATCCTAGACAATGTTTGACAACGTAAAGGGCTACTTACCAAAGACTGTTAATTAATCTTTGGGATCGGAGCTCTAACCCATGTCTTTAGTCTGTTACACCATTTCCTTCAACTCCATTTCTTGGGTAGTTTGTTGGCCTTCAGTGCTGGAGTTTGATGCTTGGAGACCACTCTCACTAGTCAGCCCACTGTATCCACTACCACCCAGCTCTTGGCTTTCCAATTCCATCTTTCTGAATTTCTTCGAATCTTCTTTGTATTGATATGAGCTAGCACAAGAAACAAAAATTGTGCTCTGTCTGGGTGTTATTCCCTTGATTAGATCATTCGGGGAAATATTTCCTTCCAGAGCTTAGATCATTCGGGGAAATATTGCCTTCCAGAGCTCCAACTATCTGCTTTGCGTAAGAATTGTGAAATCAATTAAAGTAAAGAGAGACATTCAAGAGCATGAACCAATCATTTAGACTTTAGGGAGAAGGAGAATTACCTGGCTCATTCGGGGCCGAAACTTCGCTGAATGGCGCACAGAAGCTGCAGCACAAGCAATCATTCTAGCAATTTCATTGTAGTCATAACACTTCTGCAACTTTGGATCAACAAGAGCATCATAGTTGCCATCTTCTAGAGCTTGATTGAGCAGAGGCCTTGCCTATATTTCCACAATAGTGTGTGTTATTTTTCTTATGGCAGTAATAAGGTCCATTAGTGCATAAAAGGTATAGCTAGCAATTGATGGAAATTGGAAAATAACATAAAGGTCCAGTTGATACAGCACGAATAAGCCCTTAAACCCAAAACACTTGCTGCATTGCCTTTTCTAAGTAATAAAATCAAAGACAGAAAAGGTGGCAAAGAGATGCAATATGAAGCACCACAAATACAGTGACAACTTCTACCAGATTTTAAATTTTGAATCATATATTGGGAAAAACAGTACTAACCCAGTCAACTATGCAATCATCAAAAAAGGACTGCTTTTTATCAACGGGTCGGTGTCCTGTTATTAACTCCAGAAGGACGACCCCAAAGGAAAAGACGTCCGACTTGTCAGTGAGCTTCCCTGTAGATGCATACTCTGGAGCGATGTAGCTGTATATGACAATGGATGTGAGGATAAGAAAATCTTTTATCAAGATTTTAATAGAAAAAAATAATAAAAATCGGCCCTACTACTATTTCCAATAATTACAAAATTTGAGGACATAGCAGCCTAGAATTATCTTTACGTGTAACATACCCAAAAGTTCCCATTATTCTAGTTGAAACATGAGTTTCAGTATCCAAAGAATACTTTGCTAGTCCAAAATCTGCAACCTACACGATAGATCTAAGTAAGTGAATGCCCGAGCAGAATTTAGGCATTAAAGCAAATATACTTCATATGTCTATTCACAGCAATCAAGATAACTCCATCATCCTTTGCCTCATATGAGAATATTTCAATAAAGTTCCAAATCCTACCTTTGCCTCAAAGTTATCATCAAGAAGAATATTAGCCCCCCTGACATCACGATGTATAATCTTCGGATGACCTGGGATAAGTTTTAAGTCAAAAGGATGGTGAAAATACAACAATAATGAAGCATTGAACTTTGAAAGTTTGCTTGAGCATTCCAATGTAGATGCAGTCTGCAAAAGATACTCACAACCCTCATGCAGATAAGCAAGTCCTTTTGCCACATGAACAGCAATTTTAAATCTTGTTGCCCAGTCCATAGTGGGTCTCTCCTTCCCTGTCATATCAACCATAACTGATAAGTGCTCAGCATTACAGTTATCAACTGTATGGATAATTTGAGATTTATTTATCCTCAATCTTAAGGCATATAATTCGTTGAAACTTTACTATGGACTCTTAGGCCATTAGGATCCTCTCTGACAAAGATGAACACACTCTCAAGTTCTAACTACTTTGATCATTCGAGAATCAAAGAAATTAAATTTTCTTTTAAATTTTTTGCATCTCATATCTGTAAACAAACGAAATTTATCAATAAGGACTTACCGTGCAAATGGAATTCCAAGGTGTTGTTAGGAACAAACTCATAGACAAGCATTCTATGGGCCCCTGTGATACAGTATCCAACTAGTGAAACAAGATGTCTGTGATGAACACGGCTAATGATCTCAACCTCCGCCTGAAATGCTGAGCACCTTACCATTTGGAAGGACTCCCTTGTGGACATAACCAAAACCACCTTGACCAAGGAAGTTTGAGTCGGAGAAACCATTAGCTGCCCTTGCTAACTCTTCATAAGTAAATGTGCTCTGTGGAAATCCAAAGGCAATGGCGGGGGCTGGTTTTTCAAAGCCCGAAGTGCCACTCGATGAATGAGGTTCAGGGAGAGTGGGAGCAAGTACCGGTGACTTTTTGGGATTGAACGGAAATCCAAGACAAGGCACATACTTTTGCCAATGCTGACCAACATAAGGGTCACCTGGAGAAATAAGACATCAGGTAACAAATTCATAAAAAGAAAAAAGCAAAGCGTAAACAAGTTAACAGGCACAGATGAAATGGTATAAGAAGTGGGTGTAACAAACAACCATCATATTGACTCAAGTGATGATGGACAAGGCTAATCATGGTAAACTAGTCAGAATGCCTTATCAATTCTTTTCAAGCAGCAAACTTTTTTTAAAATATCATGCATCAAGCATTCAATTGACCTCATTTGTTTGAATTATAGAAGTGAACTTGAAAAAAAAGTTGGAAATATTAAGCATCTATGCCATTTTCAACTTCATTGATTCATGACCATTTATCCTCTCACAAGGTAGAACTCCTCTTTTATAAACAAAAAACCCCAATAACGAGTATTATACTTTTTGTCAGACCCATCAAGTCCAACAATGAATAAATTATAAAACAAAAAGAAGCTGAAACCCAAAGGCCAAAGCCATACTTTTTACTTTTTAGATTAAACAACAAACACTCGCCGACCCGGAATTGAGCCATAAAAGGCGAAAAATACCAACATATGCACTCTCACCTGTATGCCTTTGAGGAGGACCTCCAGAGAAGTCCTCTCCCGTCTTCCTTTTCCTTCTCTTACCTTTAGTGACGAAAATGCCCACCCCGACCAGCACAAATATTGCTCCTAACACTACCCCCACTATTAGCCCCGCCATTGTGCCCTGTGTCAGTCTGCGATGCGGCGCTGTTGTCCCATTTGTCATATAAGTTAACACCGGAGGTGGAGCGTTTGTTTCATGCAGTGGCGGAGGTGGTGTCGGAGACGGATACGGAGGCGGAGATGGAGACGGAGACGGAGACGGAGGCCCAGGCGCAGGCGGAGACGGATACGGATACGGATGCGGATGCGGATGCGGATGCGGAGGCGGAGGCGGAGGCGGAGGCGGAGGCGGAGGCGGAGGCGGAGGAGGAGGCGGAGATGGAGATGGAGACTGAGACGGAGGAAACGTATCGTCGAAGTCGTAGTGGACGATCTCCCTCATGGCTGGATTGATAAATGCTTGGATTTCCGCAATTATTTTTTAACAGGGCCTCCTGAATATCAAAACGTTATTAAATTCCTTTGGGTAGTCTGGCTAATCGGCGGAGGAGAGGTGTGGTTGAACGCCGAAGGCCGTGACGGAAGCGGAGCCGACATCGCGGCAGAAGAACTACTGCCAAGGATCGAGAATGCTAGTAAGTGACCGGGAGTGTGAAAAACGATAATTTGAACTTTGAAGCTGGAAAAGCCGAAAAGGGAAGAATTTATGCGTTTGAATCACGTAATCACATGGTGAGTCAATGAGGGTCAACAGCGAGAAAGAAACGAAGAGTGTGGGGTGCATGAAAATGATGAAGATCAAGCACGTCAACTCAATAACGCTTACAATCGTGCTCGTCATCATAAGATTAAGCTAAACCGGGCTCAGTTAAGTCAAGATATTCAACGCCCTATATCCAATTAGGTGAATAGAGAGGCGGACTTGAGTTGCACGGTAGAACCTCAAGGAGACTGAAACCTTTTAGAATTGGTAGTAATATTAGTAGTAGTTTTAACTAGCAGTAGTATAATTAGTTACTATTATTGTTAGCCACGCTTGATGGCAGTATTTGGGGGATTTCTATTACTATTGGGAGAAGTATTCTATTCTTATTAGAGGTAGGATTTGTTTACTTTAAATAGTCGCTTGTAGCTCAGTAGAGGCATATCGATTGAATTAATCAAAAACGAGAATTATTCTCACAAAGGCTTCTTGTTCTATACTTCGGTAAGTACAAGACTCAACAAAACATCTCAACATGTCGTATTATTCGTCTCTCAAAGGAAAACGATGTCGTTTTATGCTTTCACTAAAATAGGTTATAGGCTCCATTTGGAGTTCCGTATATGATAGTATAGTATTGTTATCCAATATATAATTTAATCCTTGTATAATTTAATGTATAAGTTAATTTTATCTGGTGTTTGTTGGAAAGAATATGATATTACGTTTGTATTACATAAGATTTGTGGTAATATGTCTGGATTACTCCCCATTAAAGTGAGAGTGAGGGTCTTTTTATCATTTGACGTGTTATTTCTTATACTAACCGCTCCGTATAAAATAAAAAAAGAATTGAAAGTGTTTTAATATTATACGGTCGACATCGTATAAGAATCACTTTTATATAAAGTTATACTATCTCGAGCATTTTAAAAATCATCCAAACATCTAATAATTTCATTAAATGATAATTTTATATTATATGGAGTCTTATCATCTCCTACAAATGAAACCTTAATGATGGAGTTGATATAGTTTGTTTACAACCAAGTAATTAAATATGTGTTTTCCTAATTAATTTTAACCAAGTCATACATATATATGTGTGTGTATATATAAATGAAGAGGAAGTAAGTTTAGAATTTAAGGTTGTATTGTGTTTTCCTAATTCTAGTTACTTTCTTTAATTCTAGTTTTTTTTTTTTGTCCGTTCTTTAATTCTAGTTGAATTAGTAGTTTGATGTGTTTACTTACGAGAAAAAGAAAATATATATATATATATATATATATATAAACTATAAAAGGCATGAAAAATATATATGAAACTTTTACTTTTCCATTGACTTTTACTTTTCCATTGAATAAACTTTACTTTTGGACACCAGTTAACAATACTCCTCTTTGTTTCCTTAGCCAATTCTGCTCATTTGGGGAATGAGCATGCAGTGGGAGTGGCGGCAATAGCATAGCCACGGTGGTGTTTCCGGCGCTAGGGATGCTGGCAGTCTTCATGGTGGTTGTACTGGTAGGGGGTTTGGCCGGCGCGGGTCATGATCAAGGCTAGACCCAACTTTCAACAACTTGCCGACTTTTGTCCAAAAATATTTGCTCTGTAGGTCTCGACAACCTGTTTATTAGACCATTTATTTGTCTAAACAAAGACGATTCATCTACATGAATGCCGAGGGTACGTAACAATAGTAGTGCTAGATAGTCAGCTTTAAATATCTCAACCCATTTTAAGTTTATATGGCAATGTCGGTCCACGCAAATTTATAATACGGTTTTTTTTTATAAAAATACCCTCTTTTTTATTTAAAGCTACATTTTCGACATGCATTGTTTTTTTTTTCTTTCCTCTTTCTTAAATAAAATTTCAAAACGTTTTAACTTTTGAAAAACATGTTACATTTAGAAATGAAAAAAATACATATTCAACCAACATCTTCAATCCTGAAAGGATGGCCTCTTAAGAAGATAAATGACCGCACTCCTTTGTGAGATGCATTCAATTAATTTTTATTTTTTTATTTGTCTGAGGGTTGTTGTTTTGATGGTATGTTATTGTAATATTTTTGGCAATAAAATTTATTCTCTTACAAAAAGTAACAAATATATTTAACTCTGACTGTTAATTAAATTATGAAATAATGATCATAAGTCATAACTATATATATATACACATAAATTTTTCTATGCGAAATTAAAATGTGAACTACTTTTTTAAAATATGGATGAATGATAAGTGGGGCATATTGTTTTGATCCCATATGTTCCAAATCAAAACATAAAATATATTGTAATTTGCAGCCATACCAACATCATATTCTGATTTTTGAGTTGGCAAAATCATATAGCCAAAGAAAAAAGTTTAGAAAGCCAAGGCAACATACAAGTGATTGGCCTGGCTGGCTGGCACCTTATTGAAATTTTTTTAACTAACAAACTAACACCAAACAATATTTCTTTATTTATTTTCCTTCAATTCATATAAAATATAATTCGGAAGCACTACAGATTCATAAAATAAAAATCCATAAACTTACATAAACATGTAGCATGTCTATGTGACTTCTTTAATAAAATTTATTTTTTTAATCTATGTGGTATGCCTATCTGATTTGTCACCTAGATTATGTAAGTATATGGATGGAAAAATTATGGACATATATCATTTTGAAATATAATTTATAAAAATATAAATAAAATTAATAAACTATTAAACTATTCTAGAAATTTATCCTCTTTATGGATAATTGAAACAAAAATTCCATTTTTTTCTTATTTTTTTCAATGAGAAATCCATTGACATTCTAGACAATTACGTGAAACAAGAGTTTTTTTTTTCCTTTCAAATTTTTTTTATATTATAATATTGGAAGAAGTTATCAAATGGCCATGTACTTTAATGAAAGGGTCATTTTGACCCTGAACTTTATTCAGGATCAATTTAACCTCTCAACTTCCAATAATGTAGTGCGTTAGCCCTTGAGCCCATTTTCCGTCATTTTTTTGGAGTTTTTACCCATAAGGATAAAAACCAAAAGTTGTATTCAAACAAGGACAACTTAAAAAAAACTTTAGAAAAAAAAAGACAAAACTTACAAATACCCTCCCTCCTTCTTCTTCCTTCTTTCTTCTTCTTCCTCCTTCCTTGCTCCACTATATAGGAAGTTGGCCGTCTGTCCATCTTTTTCGACGAGCCAACTACCGAAATGAAGCTCTAAGTTAGCCCGATCAAAGCTCAGTCATCACTCATAATCGATTATCACTTGAGTCGTCGGAAAAGCTTCGTAAAATCACAACCACCATTTGAAAAATAGCTAGATCCGGCCAATATAACCAACATCGACGACTATCAACGCCCACAATCAACTTCACGGACCAAGACACATCACCTATGAGGTTTTATTGCTTTTTTAAACTCTTTTGTTTTACTTCTGAAATCATATCTGAATCTGCAGATATAATATCTGTTTCGGATCTATTCTGATATGTTATATGTTTCGAAACTTCAAACATATAACATTTCATTAAAGACATATAACATTTTAACAAGACAGATAACATTATGACAGATATCAAATTAATCGAAACAGATAACATATCATCTGCAGATTGTAGATCACAAAAAACCATGAAAATCACCACAAAAAATGCTGAAAATAATAATATGATGACAAATCGAAGGAAAACAACAAGATCTATAAGTCATGTGGTGAGTATGAGTAGATCTAGTTCGAATACAATAAAAATCGGGATGAAAGATCACTAAAAAATGGCATAGAACTCTCGAATAATGCACGAGGGCGCGGAGATGACGCTTCCGACGAAGCTCAGAGATGAATTATGTGCAGGAGGCATGTGTCATGTGTTGAGGATGAAGATGAGGGTATTTTAGGCAATAAAATCATGTATTTAATTTTTTGTATTTCTTGGAATATTAGTTTAAACTACATGAATTTTATGGAATAAGACTTTTAAGAGTGTCATTCTTGGAACAAAACTCTTATATAAGGCACTAATATTTAATTTTCCCTTTATTCTGATGTGAGATATTTTCCGTTACTTATATGACAGGTGATTTTCATACTTGCTGCTACATTAGCTAGATAGACGAAAATTGTAATGGAATACAATTTTGAAAGTTCATGAGCTAAATTGATTCTAAATGAAGTTCAGTGGCTAAATCCAAAAAATTTAGGGGTCATGTCAACTAAGGGTGAATATCGGGCCGGGTTTCGGGTTATCGGACCGGGTCTAACCCGACCTGATGTTTTTTTAGAAGTGAAGACCCGGTCCGGTAACCCTGTTAAAATTTTTAGGGTTTCAGGTTACCGGATTTATCGGATCGGGTTTCGGGTGACCCGATACCATTAACAGTGCCAAGTCCAAGACCAGAAAACACAGTATCTGCTTTAGCTGTTTCTCCCTTCCTGGGTTTCAGACTTCAATCATGACATCCCATAGCCTTAATCTTCTACTTTGTCCTCAGTTGTTACTTCTGGATATCATCGTTGGGACTCGAATGCCAAATCCCAATGATCCTAAAGACTCAAAAAATCTTTGACACCGAAGCAACGGCAAAGACGACGTCATCAAATATAAAAAATGGAAACTAAGTTCCCACTCACGGCCCATGTAACAACTAACAAGCTACATCAAATATAAAACAATTAGCTCACCAGGAAAGTATATTAACATTGTAAAAAAGGGAAAATAAACAGAAGTGTAAAAATAAAAAAATCATAAAAATAATTTAAAAAATTGAAGAAAATTACTACATACGTAAATGAACAAAAATTGCTAGTAGTTCAATTTGAAAATACCAAATGAATGAAAGAAAAAACAAAACAAAACCAAAGAATGAGAAAAAAGAAAAGAAAATAGAGAGCGTGAGAAAATAGATTTGGGGCACATCCGTCCACCATACTAACAATGTGTGTACAATTTTATGCACCATTTTTTTTAAATAATAAATATAAAATACAAAAAATTTAACAGTTAAAAATTATGGAAAATTAAAAATATTACTTAAAATTCATCAAACGATTCATATTTATTATCAATTTTTATGAATTTAATTATTTTTCTAGAAGAAAACATATATATAATTACAGTCACTATGCTATCTACTATTTTTCAAAATGGAGAAGTTATGAAATGATCCATGAACTTTCATAAAATGATCAATTTGTATCCTAAACTTCTTTTATGATCAATTTACGTACATATCATGTCTATTTTTGTTGATGTGGTATATGTTTTTCGTTAGTTATATGACACATGATTTTCAAGTTTGTTGTCACATCGACTAAATAAATAAAAATTATAACGGATTACACTTTTGAAAGTTTATGAATGAAATTGATCTTAAATGAAGTTCAAAGGTTGAGAATAGGAGGTAGCCTGATTGGTCAGGTTGTCTGCCCAGGATTTTGAGGTGCCTGGTTCTATTCTCACCATGGGGTTTGGGATTTGGATAGTTTTTCATCCGTTGTGGTGGCCTTCATGCACTATCAGTCTATCACCTGACCTACCGCGATTGCGAGAGATAATCAAAATAGACCGAACTAAGCAAATACGCATACAACGTAACCACCTCAGCAAAACACGAAATCGGAAACGAAAACCTAATTGCCCTTCGAATTCTTCTACCGCTCTCGAATTCATATGCATCTCCTTTAATTTGTCTCCGATACCAATTCTCTCCGAATTTGATCAACTTCCAGCTTCGCATTATCTGGTTTTTTTATTTTTATTTTTTGGTTGAATTTTGGTTTTCGATATGATCGGCGTCGTGATTGATTGTTGAATGAGAGAGGAGTAGTTTGATTGAGGGATTTGCTTCACTTTTTCTGGGATTATGAATTGATTTTTGCAAATTATCTGCAAAATGAGCACGCGAAAGCAAGTGACGATGCGGGACCTTGTTGAGGAAGCGAAGAAGCGGATTTTGTTCTTGGTCATATGCGTCGTTGGATTGTCCTATCTCATGTCCCGTAAGTTATATTCACGATTGAACTGATAGCTTATTTTTCTTTCTTTTTAGTTATTCCTTTTCTTTCTTCAAGAGTTCGAAAATGCATTTATTCTTATGGTCTAGTAAACTGCTTGGATCGGAGAATTGTTATTTGATTATTTTTTTATGCTATTAGCCATAGCCATTATATGCGGTTCATTAGCTAGTTACTTTGACTCTGTTCAATGGAATTGCGTTTGTTTACAGTTATTGCTCTTTTGATGTATTGGAAGGTATATTCAATTGTAATCAGTTATCGAGGGAATTTAGCATTACCCCAGAATGTTATGTTATTGCTCTTTTGATGTATTGGAAAGTATATTCAATTGTAATAAGTTATCGAGGGAATTAGCATTGCACCAGAATCTTATGCTGGGGATTAGCATCCTGGATTGTTGGTTGGCCAGTTCAGTTGTTTATATATAACCTCAATGGCTATTATGGATCAGTACAATTCAGCTGTAGGGTCATATCTGTGCATTGGGTAGGGCTATTTTGTTGAACTATCTTTTGTTGATGTGTTACAGGTGCCTAGCCATGGTTGTTACTTTCCGATTGGCAAAAAAAATTGTATAATGCCTCTGAAAGACTTAGACGTCCTTATTTTGTAACCATACTTCTCGCATATAGTTTTTTTAGCTCCATGGTACTAACTATCCATCTTATGCTTATTTCTTTGGTGGTTGAATGTATCTATTAGTTCATAAAAAATGAATACTTGCAAGATGAGTTGATTTACTTGAAACTTTTTCCTTTTGAATCCAATTGCTTGGTGAATACTGTCCTATTGTCAGCTTAAATTTTTTTCTACTGTAAGTTGTTTTTTTTTTTTTTTTTCACACTTTGAGTCTAAAGGTTAAAAGTTTTGGCTACTATCATGTCTTTCGGGAATTAGTCTTAGGTGTAATTGGCTTCTGGAAAGTCTTGATGTTAATAAGAAATTAATTCAAACGGATATACATTTTTTTTTGGTTCCAATATTAAGAATCATATACAATGACCAATTGTACGATTATTTTACTTAGCATTTATGCTAGAGTGTAGTCCACATTTATGATATGTGCCTTAAATTCAGTTATTCGTTTCATTGGTGGCTGGCTGGCTGCTATTTGCTTTTGTTATGTTGCACCGTTCTAGTAGTTTTACTGGCCCCATATTTAATTTCTTTTTCTTTTTCTTTTCTCTGTCAGTGACAAGCTCCTCTGTTTGGGTCAACTTGCCTGTTGCTGCCGCCTTAATCGTCCTCCTTCGTTTTCTCTCTCTTGATTATGACATGCAAAGAAAAGCTGTGACATATAATAGCAAATCTGCCACAGAAAATAGATCTTCACAAAGGAAACCTGTTGATTGTACTAAAATTATTGAAAAGTCTGATTGGAGAAGGAGAGTGAACTCTCCTGTTGTTGAGGATGCTATAGATCATTTTACCAGACATATAGTGTCTGAATGGGTAACGGATCTATGGTACTCTCGCTTAACACCTGATAAAGAAGGGCCAGAGGAACTGGTGCACATCATGAATGGTGTTCTTGGAGAAATTTCAGCTCGAGTAAGGAATATAAATCTTATTGATCTTCTGACAAGGTTGTACTTCTATAGAATCTATATCTCACCTTTTTGCAAATTTGGAATTTGAATGTTTTTTAGTTGTGAATTAATCTTCCTACATACCACAGGGATATTATTAGTGTCTTATGCACCCACTTGGAGCTTTTTCGTGCTACTCAAGCTAAGATTGAGAAGAAACAAACAGAATCACTGACTGTTGAAGACCAAGACAAGGAGATAGGGGCTGTCCTGGCTGCTGAGAACAAATTGCACCCTGCTTTGTTTTCTGCTGAAGCAGAGCATAAGGCATTTCTCTCGAACACTTTTGATTTCCAAACATGCTAATTTGTTGAATCGATATGTCTTATTCTTGGGAAAACTTATTCCTTGATTCTATTTGCTTCCTCAATTTAGGTGATTATACTCTCTTAACCTTTTGTTTCTCAGGTCTTGCAGCACCTGATGCATGGTCTCATATCTTTCACATTCAAGCCTGAAGATCTGCAGTGCTCCTTTTTTCGTCTTACTACTAGAGAACTCCTTGCTTGTGCAGTAATACGACCAGTCTTGAACTTAGCCAGCCCAAGGTTATTTTTCTTTTTCTTTAGCTTCGTACTTATTTTACCTCTATATGGTTCCCATGTTTGTCAATTTTTCGTGACAGGTTCATCAACGAAAGGATTGAATCAGTTGTTATTTCTATGACAAAGGCTAATAAAAGAGTTACTGCCGCACAAGAAGCATCTCAGTCCAAGCCAAATGCATCTGCAAAGATCTCATCTGATCGTTTTTCTAGGATTTTAGATCCTACTGTTACGGGAGTTGAACTTGTGCAGTTAAAAAATTATCAGTCTAGAACCAAGTCCAATGCAGCTACAGCCTCAATGGATAATGATAATGGAAATAGTCTTTCAAAAGATCCGTTGCTTTCAATGGATACCCCATCTTCTCGCTCGTGGAACTCATTGCCCTTTGACTCCCAAACTAGTGAAGAAAGTGGGATTCAACATTGCCGTTTGGGAGAATGGGGTGACATGTTAGATCTGATTTCTCGGAGAAAGACTGCTGCTCTTGCACCAGAACATTTCGAAAATATTTGGACTAAAGGGAGAAATTATAGAAAGAAAGAAGAGAAAAATCAGTTGATCGAGCAAATCCAAGAGAAACCTCCAGTGAATAAGCCAGTTACAGTGGTTCATTCAAATGCAAATTCGAAGCCCAAGAAAATGAATGGTGTAACCAAACTCAGTTCCTCTCAGAGTCATGACGATGAGCACAGCCTCATACATATGGAGGATGTTGAATCAGGTGGTAGCTCTTATACTTCTGAAGAGGAAGACACAGGAAATGTAACAGGTCTTGATTCTCCTGGAACCAAAGTTTGGGATGGTAAAAGTAAAAGAAATTTGTCTGTTTCTCACATTCATCATCCACTTGAAAATCCCAAGGGCCATATGAGAAAGAAGAATGGTAGAAGTCATCATCATTATCAAGGAGTAACTGGGTCCCATTCTATAAGGAAAAGGTCAAGATCAAGCAATCAGAATCTGCACGTATGGCAAGAGGTTGAGAGAACAAGTTTTTTGTCGGGAGATGGACAAGATATTCTAAATTCTTTAAAAGAACGGACAAAAGTTGAGGATTCTAGTGATGATTCTGAGACAGGAAGTTGGGATAGACTTTATAGTGGAGCAATGACTTCATCTTCTGCAGCGTCTTTGTCAAGAGCCGAAAGTCATAGTTTGAGTGTTCATTCCCTGCGAAGTTCTTTTGGGGATTCATTTTTTAAGTTGAGATGTGAGGTACATACCATACAGCTCAGTACTTTCTCTCTCTTGGTATTTATTTATTTTTTGGTGTTATAATGTTTCGGATTCTGAAATGTTTTGAAACTCATATGCTGTTGCAGGTATTAGGTGCCAATATTGTGAAGAGTGGCTCTAGAACATTTGCTGTTTATTCCATATCTGTCACAGATGTAAATAATAATAGTTGGTCAATCAAAAGAAGGTACTTGCATTAGAGTTCTATACAACTGATTTCTGTATAACATTTGTCTGGAACTTTTCTGCTGTAGTTCATTTCGTTTTTCCCTACAGGTTTCGACATTTTGAGGAATTGCATAGGCGTCTCAAAGAGTTTCCAGAGTATCATCTTCATTTGCCACCGAAGCATTTTCTCTCGACAGGCTTAGATGTACCTGTCATTCAAGAACGGTGTAAATTGCTCGACAAGTATTTGAAGGTCAATCTCTTCTCCCCTTTTCTTACTTTTATTTTGCTTAACTTGTTAAACTCTTGGAAAAAGAATGTAAATTTATCTGCTTTGCATGGAGGACGAGTTTTAGCACAGTGGTAAGTGCAATAAAGGCTTTCCGTAATGAGAAGAAACTGCATGTGCATCTATCCTCGACAACTCTTCTATGGTAACCTTGTTCACTTGGTTTGACTTTTAGTGTGCTTTCTATGGGTCTTAGAGCCAGTTATGCTATTAGCAGTATGGTTGGTGTTTAAAGTGTTGTGGTAAGAGATGCTAAAAAGATTGTTTGATAGCGTATGCTTCCTTAAATTTTTAAGAATTGTTGGGATAATAAATGCAAGTTCAAAGGCCCCCACCATTATCGTGGATCTGGAGAGGGTAGATACATTGTCTTAACTCCCTAGGAGATTACTTCCCTGGTTTGAGCTCATGACACCTAAGTTGCACTTAAACAAATCTCCCAGGGCACCAAGACTTGCTTTTAGTGTAATAAATATGAAAAAATATTTTATATGATTAACTTAGTAGTTAGTAAATAAGGAAAATTTTGTCTAGATTTAGGACTGTGTTTACGTAGCAACCTATTTTAACATCCTCTTCTTTCAAGTTACAAATACATTTTAGGTGTATTTTAATTTGAAGAGCTCCTTACTAAATCATTAATTGTAAAGTTTTGTAAGCTGGAACCAAACAGATAATGAAGTTCTATTTTGGAATGATGAAGAAGTACTTCTACTCAACAAAGAATAATTCAAAAGTTCCTAACCTAATAGCTAGATGTGACAGTTAGTGCTTATTGCTACAAGAAATAATTAGAAACTTCACTTTGTTCTACCATCCTAATTCTTTCTCTGATGCTATAGATGAAGTTTTATATCTTTCATTAAAGATTCCACTTGATGCTCATCAGGAACTCCTGCAGCATCCTACTATTTCAGGAACATTTGAAGTTTGGGACTTTCTTAGTGTTGATTCTCAGGTTTGATGATTTTTTTTTTGTCGATGGTGTTTTTTTAAAGGGTTTGGGGAAGAGGATTAGCGGTTATCATCTTTATTTTAGAGAAAATTTCTTATCCATTATTTTGTGTAATGCAGACTTATGTGTTCTCAAGTTCATTTTCTATCGTCGAAACATTGTCAGGTGAATTGTGTTTGATGCAGGTTGTTAAATTTGTCAAAGCTTCTTTTCCTTATTTTGACTATTCCTATATTTTTTTGTATGCTTGGGAACTTTTTAGTTGACCTGGATGATAAACCATCTGAAAAGGATGAAACGTTTTCAAATATTGTTCGGCCTTTAAGTGGTTCATTATCCTCCACTAGGGAGCAGTTAGGGACCGAGTGCAACGAAGCTACATTGCAGACAAAGAATAATTTTGTAACTGATGGAATAAGGTTGACGGCAAAAGACGTATCTTTTTCTCCAGGAAAGAAGCCTGGTAAAGAAAGTGTAAAGTCAATTGTGGATTCCGATGATGATGTGGATATTAGAACACAAAAGGACAGACCATCAATCAGAAACTCAGGGAAGATTTTGGAAGGAAGAAAGAATGGAGGCAAAGACGAGGCATCAATGTTGCCTATTGATGTTGCTAGTGACCATGCCCTCCCTACAGAGGTAACTAATGACTTAGAGCTATGCTATCCGTTTATGCATCCATAAATTAAAGTTTTCATGAATTAGTGTAGAACTGTCATTCAATTTTATCATACACTGTGCTTTGTCATTATATTATGAGACCTATTCTACATGATGCTATATTATGTTTTCTTAATAGAATTTCTTTCATGCAGTGGGTGCCACCCAATATAAGTGTCCCAATTCTAGATTTGGTCGATGTCATTTTTCAACTCCAGGATGGTGGATGGATCAGGTACTTAAGGCAGAATATTTCGAAAACTTGTTCTTATAGCTTAGAATAATATTGTATTGATTGTTATATTTACAGCACTTAACAACATTTATGCATGACTGGTTGGTTATTTAAGCTGAATGCTAATGTCTATTGCGTTACAGGCGGAAGGCTTTCTGGGTTGCGAAACAGATACTACAACTAGGAATGGGAGATGCCCTTGATGATTGGTTAATAGAGAAAATCCAACTGCTACGTAGGGGATCAGTGGTCGCATCAGGGATCAAGCGCATTGAGCAGGTATTTAGTGGTGCCCTTTAATTCCATCACTTTTCATATGCTTGACATAGTTTCACCATAACAAGGCATGGCTGGACACGTGACGTGTTATATTTTATACTTAATTCTGTGAAGATAGACTATCGGAGGGGTAAACTGAAATTTGTCTCCACACCAATTCCCTCTCAAATAGGTATTATACAGTAAATTTTAACACTGTAGTAGTTAAATGGCATGCCCTTGGTGAATCACACCATACCCATCGCGTTCTAACAGCACGCTGATTTTCATGTCAAATAGCACTCTTGCAATTAACTTAAAATAATTAAGTTCCCTACAAATATCTATACAGTAGAGGAAAATGTTACTTTTTTTGAACAAATAAGATATATGATTAATAGTTTATATATGTTATTGAATTGACACAGTTTTAATTGCTATTGAAATGTCTGTCCATATGCCTTGCATTAAGTTTTGATCTTGTGGGGTCCATAGGAGTGCATGGCATTGGAAAATTTTGAAAGCTCAAGCTTGTTGTATACTCTTTCTAAATACACTACTATAAGTGCGGCTTGTTATGCATTCCTTTATTCCACCAGATGGATCTTTGTAAAAAATTTGCATTTGAAAGGTGTATGCCCATGGCTTTTACTTGATTACATCAGCTACTTAGAAGCTCACATATATTTTCTTTCCAATTTTAAATATTGAATGATAGTATATACCCCAACTTGATGCTTAGAACAGATTGTGATACTTTCACATAGTTAAAAGATCATTGGTGCTGTTGCATGAGCCAAAAATTTCCAGTTTCCCAGTCTGTTAGCAGTTCTGATGCTGTCATTTATTGACTCCAATAACATATTTAGGCTCACTATGTTGCCATAAATTTGCACACACAGTTGTGCTTCCTTTGTTTAGGCCTTTAAGCAAAAATATTTGCATGCCCAAGTATCATTCCTGATCCGACATTTGATGTGGTGAAAATAGATACTGTGGCCTGATGGGATTTTCCTAACCAAGCATCCAAAGCGACGACAGCCACAAAACTCACCACAGAATTCACCTCATGGTGGGCAACCAACAGGAATGTCATCACCTAGATTGAGCGAAGAACAGCAACAGGAAGCAGATCGCCGTGCGAAGTTTGTGTATGAACTGATGATTGGTAAATACAATTCCTCTCTACTCATCCTATGTTTATTATTTGCATTGCACGGCATCCTAAGTTTTTAAAAAAGATTGTGGTTGGGTTTGGAAATGCTAATGCATGCTATTACTGCATTGCAGCCAATGCCCCAGCTGCCGTTGTTGGTTTAGTCGGTCGTAAGGAGTATGAACAATGTGCGAAGGATCTATATTTCTTTTTGCAGGTAACTTTTTAGTTTAGGCCTGGATTGACATCTTCATCATATGGTATGACTTCCAAGGCCAAAAGACGTAGATGACGGGTGACCTTATTCTGGAATTTCCTCTGTACTGGGCCTGCCTGCATCTCCATTTTAACACTGTGATAACATGCTGTACCATTTTTTAATATATAGGTGAACATGTGGCCTAGTGATAGAGTTGCAAGGGTGCAACCTAGAGGTCATATATTAAATTTTTGAACCAGCCTTTCCACATATTATGTGGGGTTAAGGTATATGCTTATAACATTTCTGCCCAAACCCCATCCACCGCCGGAGCCTTGTGAATGAGAGCTGTTTACCCTTTTTTTAAAGGACATGCTATATAACTTATCTGTGAGTGTGCATGCATTATTTTTGCTTAGGGTGGTTGGATGAATTTCTGCCCATCCCCTTTTCCCCTTTTGTGTGTGTCTAAGGCTCTGGGTTCAGGAACCTTGAGAGTTGTGCCATGCGTGCCATTCTTATGGCATTCTCAGGTGAATCAAACTCATCTTAATGTGTGTTTGAAGTACTTGAACTGGCAATTTATATGTCACTGTGCTATCATCTTTTTGGGTGCTTCTCTTGCATTGTCATTCCAAATAATAAGGTGCTCCCTCTCTTTCTTTTGTGTTTTGCTGCTTGTATACCATGGGGCAATGATTAAGTTGTGCATTTTTTTGTTCTGACAATTTTAAAATATAATAGATTTAAGTAAATAAAACGATGATCAATAGGATGGCTAGGTGCTGAGAGAATCAAGTTTCATATTGGGTAAGGGAAGGTTTTTGACACAATACTTGGTGTTACTGTTGTATGAGATTTTCCTATTGTTTAGTTCGGAAATCTGAGCCCTTTTTATCACTTTTACAATGTTTTGGACTTTGTTAACGGTTGTAGTGGCTATCTTCTTGTGCAGTCCTCAGTTTGTCTGAAGCAACTTGCTTTTGACCTTCTTGAGCTGCTGCTTTTGTCAGCTTTTCCGGAAATGGATTATGTCTTTAAGCAGCTGCACGAAGAAAAGCATAGATTTGGTGAATTTAGACCAAGGTGATGAATCTTGTCTCCAAAGACCAATTTTGGAATCAAAGACGGTTCTGGCATTTTTTAAACCCTCAGGTACATAGCATGTTCTTCTTGTTGCTTTGATTTTTAGAAGCCGAGTGCCTCTCATTCGTTTTGACTTGTGCAATTTCAACTTGGACAGTTAATACGCATACTTTTTGAGTTTGTAATTAGTCATTGCTTCGGCAGTTGAGGAAAATGTATGTAACTATGAGATTAATGCAAATATATAACATGAAAGCTTCTCTTTTACAATCAATACGATGTAGTCTCTACTTTTTCAACATGCTACATATCTATGAAAAAACCTGCTTCACTTTCTTTTTTAAAATATGTACTTAAAATAAATAAATATATATATACATATATAGTCTAAGATTTATATTCCCAATTTGATAGTACGATTTTGGATTGTTTCGTTTATCATCACGCTTATTGCAGGACTTCTCTCGGAGGTGTACTAATTTCTACTTCTGTACTCTGTGCTTCAGTAGTGGCATTACAAATCCAAATTGCCCAATATAGGCGCATGAGATAAAGGTAAACCAATGGAGTTTGGGAGGTTCAATACACACCAAACAAATGTCAACTTCTGTTGTGATTCAAGACAAATCACATCGAAAATCCATCGCAACTCACCAATTGAGGCATGTCATCCTCGACATCTGAAACCCCTGTAAACTGTATTTACTTGACTTATTCACCAAACAATGATCACAGGATTTTCTGTTATTACTAACACACAGCAACCACATTCTTAACTACAGTAAAGATGGAGCGATATCAGAACATATTAGGTTTGATTGCCCCGACGCTAGTGCATAGTGTAAGGAAAAAAAAACACTAAGCAGCAAAACCATTCCCTTCCCCGATCATTCTTATTGGCATTGGAGGTAGTCGAATATACGCCGCAAAGGCTCAAACACTACCATGGTTCCTCGGAACCAAAAAGGCTTGGAAACATCCCAACTCTATTTCCAGTAAAAGATCCAAAGCATAAGCATAAAACATGACACCAATCCAGAAATCAATGTATCCTCTCGAACATACAGCCCCTAATAAAAAAAATTGTTACTTTCTTTTTTTGAAACGAGGTCAAAGACCTCACATAATTTCTGCATCCAAAAGAGAAAAAAATTGTAACTTTTAGTACGTGTATTCAACAGAAGTACGTTCACATAGTAGTAGTACACACATTAAAAAGATCAAACAATATTCACAAGCATAGTGAGGAGAGGCGGCAAAACTTTTAATTCAGCTCATGAACAGAACCAGTACCGATAACCCCTAGAACAACCAACTGCTATCACATAACACCGAAGTTTGAAGGCATTTGCTGGGTCACAATAACAAATTGAACTGAATGTTTTTACAACTAATATCTACGGGGGCATTAAACCTTCACAGATACCACCAAGGAGCTTTTACACCAAGCATTGAGATGGTTAAACCCACTAAGCAATCTCACACCAGTCTATTACATGAAACAATTCATGTAACAGCTAAAACAGGAAGTGAGAATACCATGACAAAATTATGCTAGGCAGTAGCTATCACCCTCTGAACAAAACAAAACAAAACAGCAGATAACCAAGAAATTTGAGTATCCCAAGGCTTATATAAACTCTTTTGACACAATAGAAAGAAAAAAAAACATTTCACGCCTATTGTTAGGATCAGCATCAATTCTTTACTATATACCACAAAGGACCCCATCAAACTAAGCATAGACGGTCTACACTCATTTCAAAATGACAATAACAGGTTTTACATAATTTGGAATCTGATGTGGGAGGGATACATAAAAGTGAAAGCAAAATTAAGAGACGTCTTTAACTACTACAAGTAGATGATATGCTACAACATAAATGCTCCTTGTGCACTTTCAAGGGATATGACATCCACTGGGTTCACTAAAAACATAACTTATATAAGCATTCAATGACATTGAAACTCATTTCATGAATGACCAATAGGAACTAAAAAAGAACCAAATTTCGAAATGCATATTCTCCATGGTAATGGTAAGAGAACATACCAGACAGGTATGACTTAAATAACTACCAAAGGAGACTATAAACACAATAAATAGCCACTTAACAGTACGAGTTTCACGACACAAGCTTGATATGAGGTAATCAGTAACACATGAACAATTTCTTTAACTCAGACATCATGAGAAAATGCCAATGACTCAAAGATTTGAACATAAATACAGTTGAGCCGGTATCCAAGAACCAGATTAACAAAATATGTAAATCCAGAATGCAAACCAATACCATACAGTATAGGGAATAAATTGAAAAGAAACAGTATTTAGTTATGAACCATCTAACTTAAAATCTTAAGGAAATTAATTTACTAAAATTAACCAGGACAGATAACAATTCATAAGAGCAAACCCATATGCCACAATTTTTTACCTAATCTTTCTAGTGAGTAATTCCATATATCTGTCCTTCAAAGGTTGAAGGTGAAAAGATAAAAAAACATAAAATAGCTGACTTCCATCAAACATCAAACCAAAGAGAGTTTCATCATCCACTCCAAAATTGAAAGTAACTTCATATCAAGGAAACTACAATAATACTAAAAAGCATTAAAAGTTGAAACTTCCAAACAATGTCTCCAAAAAATTTTCCCACGAAATAAACAACAATTAATCATGTAATTCACTCCCCAAAGTTTGCCCACATGCATGATTATAGGCTTAAGCAGTTGCAGCTGCTCCCTTACTCCTTGGTGCAGCTTGAGTGCCTAATCAACAAAATAAAAGACAATTAAGAAGAGAACAGAAACAAGAAGAACTCACGATTAAACTTAATAATAGCAGAAGAGAAATGATTATCACCTTCTCTGAAACCACTCTTAAAGCGGCGAGGGAGATGACGGAGATACCTCATCCTACCAGTTCCAGTTGTCTTCCTACGGATCGCTTTCACACTCCAGTTGTCTACAGACCAAAATTCAATTATCAAGCTAAAGTTTATTCACAACGACTGTTACTTTTACAATCGACAAGAAGTTAATATAAAACAGAACTAAAGAAAACAATACCATATGAACAAGAACATTAACATTAAAATTAGCAAAATAAATTCACATATACGTAAATCACTGGATGCAATGGTACATAGAACTCAAACAAAATCATATTTGCACATACATGTCCTCTTGCGGGCAGCGGGGAAAGCACAGGCGGAGCAGCGACTCTTCTGAAGATGGAAGCTGCGGCGGCCACACCTAACGCAAAGTGTGTGGGTCTTGTTCCTCCTCTTACCGAAACTCCCAGTTCCCTTACCCTGTCGTCAATTTCCAATTACATAGATCAGCATATACTTTCTTTACATCTAGTGTTCAGAAAAAGAAACAGAAACGAAGTCTAATTTGTGTTACCATTGCTGCGACTGCTGCAGAGAAACCCTAGCCGTGGAGGAGGAAGGCGATTTAAGACTCGCAAGCGGCGTAACGAGAGGAGATATATGGCTAGGGTTTTTAGAGGGCGAAGTGGCGATCTAGTGCGGTCAACTCCATTCCATAACTTTAAATGGGCCCTTTGATCCAAATTGCATGTTTGTGAAAACCAGGCCCAATAAGTAGTAAGTTAGGCCTTAGGAGGCACCCTTAGAAAGGGTCCATGGCCCATCTGACCCAACATCCAGTCCAGTCCAACACCCGGGAAATAAACCCTATGTTTCGCTTCACGCGGGAAAATCAACCCCCTCGAAAACAGAGAGCTCCGTTCCCGTTTTCTTGTGACAGATTAAGAAGAATCATCTAAAGACAACGAAATCAACCCAAAATCCGAAGAAGAAATCTTCATATCGAGGATTTTAAGTTTCAGAAAAGAAGGGGAGATATAGAGGTATGGGACAAGAAGAAGGGGGGTCGAAATTTGCAGGATTTCCATATAAACCCTACTCGATCCAGGTCGATTTCATGAATGCCCTATATCAATCATTGGATAAAGGCGGCGTTTCCATGCTCGAAAGTCCCACTGGTACTTTTTACTGCGTATTGTGTATTTAAGCATTACTTATGGGTGTTTTCACTTTTTCAATTTCACTTGCATTTCTTCGCCCATTTGTTCCACTCACGGCACGAAAATTAAATTGTAATTTGATTGAAGCTCGTAGTTTTTATGTTGTTAGTACTTCCCGGTCTGAATCATTAGAAGAAGAGGCAAATTTGAAGCATTGAATCTAAATCCTTGCATTAGGCATACTGTGAGTGAGAATTCTTGTATTCACATTTGTCAATTAACACAACAGTGGCTTGCTTGGATGAAAACTGAAAGAACAAAATATATACATCTGTTTTGGAAATCTGGTTCCATTTGTTAAGTAAGGCACATAGATATGATTTTGTTTTGTTTTTGTTCTTTACTTATGGATTATGTCGTGATTCTTGTGTTGCAATAGGAACTGGGAAAACCTTGAGTATCATTTGTAGTGCTTTCCAGTGGGTGCTTGACCAGAGAAGAAAAGAGAATTTGCAAATAAGAGATGATTCTGTAGCTAATCAGAAAAGTGAGGGTCAAGTTGGTTGTGATGATGAACCTGCTTGGCTGAGAAATTTTGATGTGAACAAAAGTAATCAACCTCCAGAAAAGAAAATTAATGAGAAAAAAGATGTATGTCAATCAAAAAAGAAGGGTAAGGGCAGTAACCAAGAAAGTTATAGAGATTTGTTTGCACGTGGTGAGGAGGAGTGCTCTCCCATGGATAAACTGTCTGAGAAGTTGCAAAAGAAAAATGATGCAGAAGAGTTGTCTGATGATGAGTTTTTGTTGGAAGAGTATGAAAGTGACGAGGAAAGGGCTCTAGGTGGTGGGAAGTCAAAAAGAAAGCCTGGTGGGATTTCTATATGTTCGTCAAGCGATGAGGAAAGGGAGGAAGATGGGACTAATGAGAAGGAGGAGGATGAGGGAAGGATGAAGGTTTACTTCTGCAGTCGAACTCATTCACAGCTTTCACAGTTCATACAGGAATTAAGGAAAACTGTCTTTGCAAATGAAATAAATGTTGTGTGCTTGGGCTCTAGGAAGAATCTCTGCATCAATGAAGGTATTGTAATTGGTAACTGAGTTAGTAAATTATATTTGCATGTTTCTCACTTTTTGTGCTATTGCATTTCAGAGGTTCTTAAACTAGGAAACTCGACCCGCATTAACGAACGGTGCTTGGATCTTCGGAAGAACAAGAAAAATGAAACTTCAAAAATTAAGGTACAAACGATCCTCAAACTGATCTAGTAATCTACCCTAGGGAGGTTCCTCGTTTCACAAATATTCTTATACTGTTTTTTCCCAAAAAAAAAATAAAACTAATATTCTTATACTGTCATTTGTTCTTTCGTTGATGTATGCTAATACCGGTACTCCTGCCCATATGGGTAACTAAGATTCAATCATTATAATGTTGTGCATAAATATAAGTGATTGATCATTATCTTCCTGTCAATGTCAGATGCTTGTGAAGGACTTTGAATAAGCTTTTTTCCATGTGAAAATTTGACAGTCCTCGTTGAAGCTAAAAACTCTGGTTAGAGTTGCCCCACCACATGCATTGTAGAGATAAAAGTTTGCATGTACTGTTTGAAATTAATAATGGCTGATTCATTTATAAATGATCCCTTCACACAAACACGTTTCTAGTTCTACCCACTGTTTTTCGATTGATGGATTTTAGCAACTGGTTTTATGTATATTTTTCTTATGTAAATTTTATTTAATAGGTATTACATGCATTTTATATTTTGCAAGATCCATCTTGGATTGAAAATAAGGTGAATCGTGAAATAGGTCAAAGAGCTTTTGATATCCAGAGTGTCTATCTCAGCTGAATTAACCTCATGTGTTCCTGATTCTGAGGTTATCTGCAAGTGGAAAGATTCTGAACTTGTTCTCTTCTTAATGGTTTTCAATAATATAAGTTGCTTGTATGCAAGGTTTTCTTCTAGCTGATGGCATTGTTGATCTGCAGAATGTAGGTGCAGATGGAAGAAGACATCGAACCAAGGCTTCATCTGGATGCCCAATGCTCAGAAAACATCAGCTTCAGAGACAATTTAGGTCTGAAGCATCTCACAATGGAGCATTGGATATTGAAGATCTTATTCAACTTGGCAGAAGTTTAGGAACATGTCCATATTATGCCTCTCGAAGCATGGTCCTGGGGGCAGATCTTGTGGTTCTTCCTTATCAATCTCTTCTGTCAAAATCGTCACGTGAATCACTTGGTCTGAATTTGAAGAACAATATTGTTATAATAGATGAGGCTCACAACCTAGCGGACTCCCTCATTAGCATGTATGATGCAAAAATTACTTTGTCACAGGTATGTCAATCTGCGTTTCTGTTTTCTTTTTTTGGTAAGTGCTAGCTTATAAGGTGTTAAAAAAGGGAAAAAGGTTTCTGGGATAAGTTTTGGGTTTTAACACTGCCATCAGCGATTTACCAAACTAAATACTATATCAAACTTATTAGCTAGCTCATAAGCTCCACCAAACGGGCTAAAGTTACGAAATAAGCTAGCTTATGAGTTGCTGAAGAAAAAAGAAAGAAAAAAAGCCTGGTCTACTATCTTTCGTTGGTTTTGATAGGTAGTAGACAAAGCTTGGTCTTAGAGTGTGTATGAAGTTGGATTTTCTTTGAGAACATCTCCTAGTTCCCTCAATTAGCCACTTTTTATTCAGTCACAGATGTGCAGTCCTTTTTGCGCTGGAGATACTTTTAAAACCTTCATTTGTACCAGGCTAAACTAAGTAGTTCATGTGGACGATTAAATATTTGAAATCACATGGAGATCTTGGAACTTTTTTTAAAAAGATAACCGCTCTCTATCTATTTCAGTTGGAGACTGTTCATTTGCACATAGAGAAGTACTTTGGAAGATTTCGCAATCTCTTGGGTCCTGGCAATCGTAGACATATCCAAACTCTGATGGTTATCACTCGAGCTCTCCTTCAGTCTCTACTTGAGAAGGATATGGATTATGTAGACACTTGCAAAGATGCTGAAAAAGCTGCTGGATCGATCAATGCATTTGATTCCTCGATGGCCATTAATGATTTTCTATTTTCTCTCAATATAGACAACATTAACATGATCAAATTGGTACAGTACATAAAGGAAAGTAATATCATCCACAAGGTGATTCCATATTCTACCAAAGGGCTGGCAAATAGTTTCTTCCTCTGAGAGTCCCAACTCTAAAATCATAATGAATGTCGTTTTACAGATCAGCGGATATGGAGATAAAGTCAGCCGCTTAAACGAAGGTTTGGCACTCAAAGATTCTTGGGAAAGTTATGAGGAGGAAAGCTCTCTGGCTGGTTTCCAGGCACTGGTGGATATGTTGCTGTCACTGATAAATAAGGATAGCGATGGACGAATAATAATCTCTAGGGCAAGACCAACATGCTTCGGACAAAAAGGAGGATACTTGAAATATGTCATGCTTACAGGAGAGAAGATTTTTTCAGAGGTTAGTTTCCTTTTGGTTCTTAGAAACTGAGAGAAAAAAACAAAACTTTCATGCGCTCCAAGGATTTATTTTTCCTGATCAATATTCAGGGAAGAAAACGTCAAATTTCGAGCCTCTTTATGAAATTTCTTTCCAAAACTCCAGATTGCAGGGCAAGCACATGCTGTCATACTTGCTGGGGGGACTTTGCAACCCATAGAAGAGACAAGAGAGAGACTATTCCCATGGTTGCCTTTAAGTGAACTACATTTCTTTTCATGCAATCATATAGTCCCTCCTGAGAATATTATGCCAGTTGCAGTTTCCTATGGTCCTACTGGTCGGTCTTTTGATTTTAGCTACAACTCCAGGAGCCTGCCAACAGTCGTGAGTTAATAACAGTATACGTTCTTCCTCATTTCTAGAAGTTTATGCAATAAAATTTATTGTGGTTTCTGTTAATTTGAGAAGGTGACTTACCTTCTATGGTGGTCTAGTCCTTTTATGCATTCAGTGATATATGATGCTTGACTAATTCTCTTAATTTCTGTGACAGATAGAGGAGCTAGGGCTCCTGCTTTGCAATTTGGTGACTGTGGTACCAGAGGGTATTGTTGTGTTCTTCTCTTCATTCGAATATGAAGGAAAGGTATACGAGGCTTGGAAGAAGTCTGGCATCCTTGAAAGGATTATGAAGAAAAAGCACGTCTTCAGAGAGCCTCGAAAAAACACTGATGTAGAAATTGTTCTCAAGCAATACAAGGAGATAATCGATACATTGTCTAAAAGATCTAAAGAAGACCAAGGATCCCATAATGGTGCTATACTTTTAGCCATAGTTGGTGGAAAGATATCAGAAGGCATCAACTTCAGTGACGGGATGGGTAGATGTATTGTTATGGTTGGATTGCCCTACCCAAACCCATCTGACATTGAGTTGATGGAGAGGGTGAAGCATATTGAAGGCTTGGGGCAGTCAAATTCTACCAAATACCCAGTCGATAATCAATATTATGATGGAGATATTCAGGCTGCATTTGGCATATTAAGAAGTTGCAAGCACAGAGGAAAAGAATATTACGAGAACCTCTGTATGAAATCTGTTAATCAGTCTATTGGTAAGTTCATTCTTGGCATATTGTTTCTAATAGACCTAGAAGTCGTTTAAATGGTTTGCCTGCCCTTGATTTACTGTGCTCTTTTTTGTGTTTTAGGTAGAGCAATAAGGCACAAAAATGACTATGCAGCAATTTTGTTGGTTGACAAGCGGTATATATCCGATCCCTTGAAACGAAGCTTTTCGGACCCAACTAGCAAGCTTCCACAGTGGATAAAAAATCGTCTTGTTTCTGCAACTAGTAATTATGGAGAAGTCCATCGGCTGCTGCATCAATTCTTCAGAGTATGTCGTAAATAGTATTACTTGAAGTTCAAATTTTCCACAATGAGTCTTTTATCTGATTAGCCAATGCATTCTTGGATCACTTGATTCAATTTATACTGTCGCAGAGATTCAATTTATACTGTCCCAGAGATATTTACAGGTGCTCATATAGTGTTCTTGGAAATTTGATATTTGGCTGGTAGGTACTACCATCAGTTTAACCAAGTAAATTTGTGAATACAGCAGCCTAGTATATATATGGAAGTTCGTTAACCAAACTCATAGGTCATGACTTTTGGGCTAAATGGGCCACCATCTCGTATATAAAAACCCAATGTGCAAGTAGGCCCATTAACTTGTGCTCCCCAGGATCATTACTTTTCCTTCCACGTGGGATCCCCTGGCAGGCTAGCACATATATTCATCAATATCGGGCGTCTCATTCGACCCTTCAAATATGGCCAGTAAGCCACATTGGGCCTCAAATTTGTGTGATCTGTTTGGGCATGGTGTAGCCTCTCCCATGAAGAATACTGGAGCTCAAGGCCTGCCTTTTTTTTCCAATTCTTTTCATTCATATGTTGTTTATGTATTTGAGATTTGTCTCTCAATGGATATTGTCCATCAATGGAGTTGATGGGATTTGAATTGTCTCTGATCTTCTTAACTATTGGTCGAATATCTGTGGACAACGGTTGTTTTCGCTGTCGCGTTTATTGTGTTGTTTAGGTTATCAATTATTGTATTTGCTTGTATCGATGTAACCTATGTTTCTTTCATGGTTCTCTCTATTAGGACTATGGTTTGCAGCATACAGAGTTGTTTATGGTTCATGCAGGCATGATTTTGCTCTGTGTACAGGGTTCATATCACAAATCTAATTGCAGACTTGTGTATTTTTAGTTTTATCCGTTGTTAATAAACAGTAAAAGAAAATCCACATGTCGGAGTTGGTTGAAGGATTTTTTTTTTTTACTTGGACAACTGTGAGAAAATGACATCACTGCAAAAGATCCCAAGTGCATCTTATCTCTGTATTAACTAAGGCCATTGTCCTTTGGGGACAGCAGCTTTATAACAAATGGGGGACCATGAAGGCTGAAGCTCTTCCCCTGTAAATGCAGTGACAACGATTCCACCTACAATGCCTACTGGAAGGTCTATCAATTAATTGATTACATTTAAATGATCATTGTGCAGATAAAAAGTAAGTTATCACTAAATGCATTCTTCCTTGATCACAAAAATTTTGTCCTGACTATCCCAAATGTTGAGATGGACAAACATGAATCATGTGGAATCGTGTGCGTCCATCTCAACATATGTGATAGGACAAAAAATACTACAATCCGTAAGATTGAGTTTAAATTTTGGATTAAATAAGCTTTCACAAATTACTAACCTGATATCTTTAGCTTTTGCATCTTAATCAATGCAGCTGCACTTTAGACAGCAAGTAGTCAAAAAAACCAAGAACAGAAGGTCATTATATTCCTAAGACATTACTTTCTTAATCTTTCGGTAAAGAAAGTAATGATTATCTTTTGCACAAGTGTGTCTGTGAAGCTATTAGTGTTAATACTTCAAAGTCTGGCCCTTTGATCTTTATGATATTAATCATAGGGTTACTAGCTTCCAAGAAAAAACAGAAGATCATGTCCTTTTAGTACCTTTAGCCTTTGTCTCTAGCTACTACCCTTAAGAAGCTTCAATGGCCTTTGTCTTGGTTATCTGTCTGCTGCAAATAAGAAGCCAAACATTAGAGACACAGAGACAGAAATGCAGCTAAGAGAATCCATGCAAAAAACCAAAAATTTCTTCCACAAAACCCTTCAAAAGTTCAAGTCTGTATTCTATGGAAGGTACCAAAAACTACCCAGATCCCTTTCATTCAATCCTCTCTCTTGCAGAAGCAAGAAGCCAAAAGATCGGCATACGAATGGATACTACACCGACTTCTGTGATGAATGGGAGTGTGATCTAGAAAAGGCAGAGAGGAGAAAGAATATTATTTTGGTAGCATCTAAAGAGTCAAAAGAAGAAGAAGGCAAATGCAGTGGAAGTGTTATGGAACTTGTACAAAAAAATCCATTGAAGAACAAACAAGAAGAGAAGAATAAAAGAAGTTCTAAGTTAGGTAAAAGAGAATATCAGTGTTCACAAAACACAAAGGGAGGAGTGTGTGTTTTAGCACAAAAGATGAAGGAACTGGAAATGTCAGATGTAGGTGATATGGAGCAAGTGTTGGACATAGAAGAGGCACTCCACTATTACTCTCGCCTCAAAAGCCCAGTGTATGTTGACATGGTGAACAACTTCTTCACTGATATGTACTCAGACTTTTCTGTTCCACAAGCTTCAGCCAGCATCAACAATTCGAAGCGGAGACTAGGCTCAGTCCGGTTTTAGGTATCAATGTTCATAAGTTCTTTCCTGTGCATATGAATCTTCAATTGGTTTTTTTTAATTTCTTCTCTCTTTTTTCCCCTATTGATTGTGTCTGCATCTCTGTGTGCTCTTGGCATTTTGTATTTCTAATCCTTCCCACTTCAGTCGCAATTTGCTTAAGCTCTGTCTTTTTACTGATTGATATCACCTGATTTGGTTTCTTTAGATACCAGGAATTCAATCATATGTAGCTTATAAACATTAAAGCATCATAAGATCAGTCTAAGATCTACTATGTTCATACCATGCATTGCACATTTGATCTGCAGATTGTTTTCATACTGCCTCAAAATACACACATTTGATCAGCTAAAAATATTCCACTGCAAAATTCTTTGTAAGCTTGAATTTACAAGTATGGCTAGCCATGCCTCTATGACAGTATAGAAAACTACAAGGTGGAATAAGACATAAAACAACTGAACTTCCTAACTCGTGAGGTGGGAGGTTTGTGAGGTGTGAGAAAAGTCTGTTTATTATTTCCTAAATCATCCATAAAATTTTTTTCACACATTTCAACTTTAATAAAAGTATTTTTGTAACTCAAATCTCTTAAGTCTCCTTAACTAGGGCTCTTATCCAAGTAAGGGTGAGTAAAGATAGTCTCATCCCTTGACTCTTCATTTTTCAATCCAAGCAAAGCCCTAAAGTCAATTTATTGAAGATTTGCATACTACTTGTTCAAATCGGATGCAAGAAATAAAATGATACCAAACAAAAAATGGAGGTACCTGCAAAAGAATATCAATACCTAGCAGACTGACATTTCTCTTTCATCGAATCCCCTTGACGCAAAAGATGCAAGAGTTTCAGATAGATCAGCACGGGGGTGAAGGTAGCTCATACGTTGAAATATCCTTGTATGATATTACTGTCTCTCCTCCCAGTGTAAAGTGGATAGAATGGGCCACCAGCCTTATCAAGTGAATTATACCGAAACCCTTTAAAGTTTCATAGGGAGGAGACTCTTTCTCTGTGTCAACTCCTACGGCAGGATCCAAGAGAACATAAGCATCAAATCCCTAAACCCAAAAACAAGGTCAGCAAGTTTAAACCGTGAGAGAGAAATGTAACAAAATGTTCTACAAGAGCATATCTAAACACATATTGTAAATCAGCAAGAAAAGAAAATCCCCTCCCATAATTCACTAAAAGAAGCAATCAAATAGGGAGAATATCAAGAAAATACCAGGTGAAATGGCAAGCAAAGAAAGAAGCTTCGACAAGATTCCCCAGTAATACCTAGCCAACAGCAGAATCCCTCTTCAAGAAATGGCGAAAAAAATTTGTACAAAATTGATCTTCTACTTCACCCATCAAAACCCTAACTACAGCAGAATCCCTCCTCAACTATAGAAATGGCGTAAATAAATGAGTACTAAATTCAGTATCGAACACCAATCAATATCATGAAATCAGAACCTTGTAACCTAGTCACCGGATAAATATACCAAAAATTCAAGAAACCAAATCAAGTCTTATGCAGTAAAACCGATCAAGATTCAAGACCGAGAAAAAGCAGGTTCACCTCAATGAAGCAGTCATGGAACACGACAAGGCGCAAGAGAGAGGAGCAAGTTTTGGCCCAGTCTTCAACAGTTGACGGACTAATCTGCGGATAATCTTCTCTGCATGTGGACACGAATCTCGAATCTCTATAGAAATCGGACTCGAGAGACCCGCGAGATTGCACATTCCGGTTCTCATCATCTTCGATTAACAAAAACATTAACATATCGACGATTGAAAGAAAATTATTAGATGAACCTTCGAAGTCGACATTCACCGTGGTTGAGGATTTGTGCTCTTGGGAGCACTGATCTTAATGCCGGAAATTAAGAAGGTGGAGTCATCATATTGATTCATGGAGCCTCTTGGTCATTTCGTTTCAGATCATCAAGGGGACCAACAAACATAAAAATCATGAAAACTGTGGTGCAAGGATTTTCCTGGGCCCAAGGCTGAATCTTGGAATTCCGGCCTTAAATCAATCTTTGGACATCCGAACATGATAGAGTTTTGTCACCCCTACATTTATCTTCTTGTCGGGTCTTAATTTCCTCCCTATATGGTCTTCTTATATGTATACATTGGATTTTAACGAAAACATATCATATTTATTAAATTATTCTTCATAACCATAAGTAGTTTAAAGAGAATAGATTCACAAATGATCCAAGAAGATTTTATATAAGGCATGAAGTTTTTCTTATTCATTCATTCATTGTATTTCTTTATGTGAAACATCAAAGGAGATGCAATAACAATGAAGAGATTAATTAACAGGGGTATGCGCAATAACACTGCGATGGAAATTCTGGTGGAGGATCCATAGCGCACATTCCATGACCTTGAGGCCAATAGGCTTTGCAGTCTTGTTCACAGCTAGCTTCATCACTGCAATTCCACGCCGTATAGCATGGCTTTGTATCAATCCTTTGAACTCCCGTTTTATCTTTTAAAAAACAAATAAATAACTAAATTAATATACAATTCCAAATACAAAAAATCTCAAGAGTTATATATATATATATATATAATTGCACACCAAATCATGGTGTTTATGAAATTACCATATTCTTCGTCAATGGCACGCGTGGTTTGCGGGTTGTTGAACGTGTTCATGGCTTTATTCAGTGGACGTCCAAAAAGTGATGGCTGCGAGTTCCCATGTCATAGAAAAATCACAATGTTTACCAACAATAGTTTATATGAATGTTCTTAATTAATGTTTAATTAAGAGAATAAATTAATCAATGGAGGCCTAATTTGAAGATAAATCATTAAAAGCTACGTAGGAGTTGAATTAAAATAATAAACACAATTTTTTTTTTCTTTTTTCTTCGGTTGGTTTTTTCTCACCGATAAAGAGCTACTGCACTGGTATGTGCAATAACACGTCTGCAATCTAAATGCTGTTGGAGGATTTTTAGCGCACACTCCTCTTCCATTCTTTTTTTTACAATCTTCTTCACAAAGTTGTTCACTTTTGCAATTATAGGCTTCATGGCATTCCTGTGCTTCTGTCCTTTCAGCTATTGTTTTCTCTGAAAAAAAAATATTTTATTAATTTAATAAACAATTCCCAATAGTAACAAGGCTACATATACATACACACACACATATATATTGAAACAAAAATCATGAGGCACATACTAGTTAAGAACACTAGCATCACAATGAAGAAGATCCTAAAAGGAAAAAGTTTTGCCATCTCTTCTCAATTAAGCAACTTTTTTTTCCCCAATGATTATGTGTATAGAACTTCAATCAAAGAGCTATAAATAGTAGAAGGAACATATATACATACAAATTAACCAATTTAATTAATGTTTCCTTATACACTTACCATATTAAGTGAGATGCAATTTTAATTAACTAAAGGCATATATATATATATTAACTAATTTAATTAGATGTGTTTTATATAGTTTCCATATTAAGTGAGATGCAAGTTTAATTAAGACACACATATATAAATATTATTGATTTAAATATATATTTTATACACTTACTGTGATGAAGATGCATCATGCAACTTTAACTTAATTAATTACTGATATCATGTATTTCCAAAAGTGGGCTTGGATTTGTGTCAAAGCCCGGCCCATGACCATATATTGGTGCCTAAGCCCACAAAGAGTCCAGGCCGAGCCATTCAGTATTGTCGGCCCAGGATCTTGGCTACTGTAGTCTTTTTGTCTTTGTTTCCATTATCTTTGCTAAAAGCCAGTAGATGCTCAGAAATTTGGAGAATAGAATCGAACTTTCTACATTTCAATTTCAATTTTTCTTTTCCACCGACTCAACCAATGAACCTTCTCGAAACCAATTCCTCTTGGCTCTTCCTATCTCTATATCTCTACATCAGACGCAGAGACACCCAAAAACTCGATCCATTGATTACAAATTTGTAATTTGCTGTCCAATTCCATTTGCATTCTGTTGTTCGGATTTCTCTTGGATTCAACAATTTCTTTGCAATGGCTGAAGATGGAGCTGTCATGGTCTACGCCGGAACTGCCATTTCCGATGCCGTAAAAACCCCATTTTCCATCAAGGCTGGCTTAGCCCAGATGCTCCGCGGCGGGACTATTCTCGAGGTCACGAGTGTCGAGCAGGCCAAGGTAGCGGAGGAGGCAGGGGCATGTTCGATTATGGTCTCAGAACCCTCTCGATCAGGCATTCTTCGCATGCCTGGCCCGTCTCTTATTAAAGAGATCAAGCGCTCTGTTTCTGTTCCTGTTATGGCAAGAGCCCGTGTTGGTCATTTTGTGGAGGCTCAGATATTGGAGACTGTCGGTGTTGATTATGTCGATGAGAGCGAGGTTCTTGCCGTTGCCGATGAGGATAATTTCATCAACAAGCATAACTTTAGGGGTCCGTTTGTTTGTGGGTGTCGAAATCTTGGCGAAGCGTTGAGGAGAGTGAGAGAGGGTGCGGCAATGATTAGAATTCAGGGAGATTTGTCTGAGACTGGCAATGTCGTTGAGACTGTGAAGAATGTTAGGTCTGTGATGGGTGAAATAAGGGTCTTGAATAACATGGATGAGGACGAAGTCTTTGCTTTCTCGAAGAAGATTGCGGCACCTTACGATCTTGTGGCCCAAACGAAACAGATGGGTCGGTTGCCTGTTGTGCAATTTGCAGCGGGGGGAATTGTTACCCCTGCGGATGCGGCACTGATGATGCAGTTGGGATGTGATGGTGTGTTTGTGGGGAATGAAGTTTTCGGGTGCTCTAATCCATACAAGCGAGCCAGGGCTATAGTCCAGGCTGTTAGGCACTACAACGATCCTCATGTATTGATGGAATCCAGTTGTGGGTTAGAGGATGCGATGGCTGGGCCTAATCTCAATGACAGGATCGAACAGTTTGGTCGAGGCGGGAACTAATGCTAATGGTGCTCAATTCAAGTAATATGTCTATCTTCTTGTATGCTATATGCCTATATGTGTTACTTCTGATAGGGTTAAGGTATAGTGTGTCTATGTTTGTTTTCGTGCTTCATTTCATCTTTAAAATTTTCTTGATATGGTGTATGTTGCATCTTACAGTGAGAAATCCAAAAATGAACTAAAATAAACTTGTTAAAGTTTCACACTTGCGTTGTTCTATTCATTATTGTTTGCAGTTGTGTAAATGGAAGTCTATTAAATGAATTAAATTGTAAGAAGGAGAACCAAATCATGTACCGTAACTACAGTGAACAGCATGGCCTTGTTGCAAACTAAATTCCATTAATTTCATCATGGGGATTGATGAACATGAAAGAGCATTATAAAATATAAACTGTGTAAAAGATTCAACCTCACTAACATTAACTAGTTAGTGTCAGCTACGGTTTGGTTTGTGACTTTCTTCAGTATAAATTCTGATGTACATCAGAACATAAGACGACAGTTAGAATAAAGTTAAAAGTATTGGGGCAAGCAATGTGATTGATTTGGTAGGTACATAGTTTTTATGGTAATGCATTTTTCTGTCATCTGACCTGAAAAATTGATCCAGACATTCAGTCTGGATTGAATGTTGCTCTGGCTTATAATTGTGATCCAATTGTAACTGGGGCACCTATGTCAATGTTCATACAGGATTAGGGGTGATTAATTTTTCTTGCCTCCAAATTAAAATGAGCTAAAACTGGGAGGATCTTTTGTACATCTCATTGAAGAGGATCTGATATTTATTACAAGGAAGGTCTGATCTTTTGGTCCTTGGATCTTTTTAAAAGACTTCATGGACTTGGTTAGTTCTTTGCACTGTCGATGCCATGAGTCTGATAAAACATTTTAACCCTCAACAAATTAGAGATCTTTAACATTCTTTCAAAACTCACCAGGCCATAATTAACTCCTTCATTTCTGCCGTGTGTTATACATTTTCTCAATTTTGGAGAAGCTTGATTTTCTACATTTAGATACAGTTAGAGACCTGTTGCATAATTGGTCCACAATTTTTCTTATTGAAAAATTCTCCAGTAACAAGAAGCATGAAGGTTGATCTTTCTCCAGTCCTTTTCATGGCCTAACTATCCTGGATCTCCATTGAAAACAAAGGTAAGAGCTAAGAACCTATTGATGTTACTATTTCTTATCCCTTGTTTTGTCGTTCATTTATGCAAAGACTTGACATTGGTAGGGTATTGCTCCAGTTAATAATGGCAAAGCCGTCGTGACACCTTCCAGAACCCATTTTATGTCTTGGGGGGCAAATGTATGAGCCAGGGCCGATGTTCTTTACAAATCATTCCCTCTTTGTTGGCTTGGAAACTCTGCTATTATTTGTAACTTAATGACTGCTGTATTTTATACCTGTTCAGTATTTTCAATTGTGTTGGTGGGTTCTAATCGAGATGGTTATAGTATTTTGTACAAACGCCATTGATTTATATATTCTGATGCTACTGGAATCAGTTTGTGCGTATGCTATAGTTGCTGCGTCATGTAGCTGTCCCATTCATGGAGAATGGACGTTTGGTAGATAATTGTTTATGGAGGATGGACGGTTGGCAGAGAATTGTTTTCTTATTGTAAGATGGCATATTCTTGGTTGTAGATAAGATGGCTGCATATTGTTAAATGATTAGGTATGGTTGCAGCTGGAGACGTTGAAATGCCTGCTGGTAATGAAGCAGGCAGGTATGACAGGTTCTGTGGGGTTATTGAGGTTAGGATCAACGACTTGCAAGATTGTGTTTGCCGAACAATTGCAGAATCCATGCCGTTAAAGTGAAGTAAGAATTGATTGAATGTTTATTGTTGTGATGCACCTATCTTTTCTTTTGTGCGCCCAAAATCAAATGCATTTCTAAGCTACAGTTCCATTGCTGGATTGCCCTGTTTTACTTGTACAAATATATAGAAATATATAGGATTTGATCGCTAGAAACACAATACGCCGATGATCTTTGAATGCTTTGTACTTCGTAGTCTAGGCCAAAAAGGTTGCATAGCATATGCTTGTATGATTTTTACAAATCATTGACAGTCAATGACTCTCAAGTAATTTTCCATTACATACAGTTTTTTTTTTTCCCTCATTTGCAGAAAAGATAGCCACCCCATTCTCCACAAACGCTCTGGCAACTGTTGTTCCCAGTCCTCGCCAGAGCATATCATAACCTTAACATGCAAGACTGGACAAGGAACTCAACCAATGAAAAAGATAAAAGAAAATAAAATGCAACAGGTTAAAACACCCAAATCACTCATTCAAACAAAGTAAAATGAATATATAGCCAATTAACAGTCTAAATCCCCAATGGTGCTATATTTAATATTGTTAACATTTTTTGAATAAATATAATGCTATACCATCACATTGGGTATAATGGAGTGTATTTCAAGTACTTAAAATGTTACTTTTTTGATAAATATAACGCTATATGCACACAATGGGTGAAAAATGACACTTGAAAATTTAGTTGTGGAAAAATGATACTTGAGAGTTGAAGTATATATATAGTTGATCAATAGTGAAGAGAGAGATAATGAAAAGGAAGAGAGAGATGATGAAAATAAAGAGAGAAGATTAAAACGAAGAGAGAGATGATGAAAAGAAAAAGTCAGATGATGAAAAGGAAGAGAGAGAAAATAGAGAAAACAAATATAGAGTGTTGGAATTTATGAAGTGTTGATGAATAATGTCTATTATGGGACCCACTCATCCAATTAAATTGTGCCACATAGGAGAGAGGAGAAGAGAGAATGATTTTGAAGTACTGTATTATATTACTACTACTGTGTATGCTCGCACGCACACAACTTAAGAATTACCTGGTTTTTACATAACATGAAAGTTAAGAAGTCGGATTTATAAATAGACTAGACCACAGCAACCTTCAAAGGTAATTATCATAGACCCCACCAACTAGACAAAAGATGGATAATAGTTTAATTTGTAATCACACCATAAGAATCTGTACGTTGTATTTTGATTTGGTTCAAATCTCTCATTTCTTCCCACTTTTCTTGAGGCCAGATCCTCCAAAGGCCCCTTTCTGCTGGGCCTTGGCTTTAAGCTCTTTTAGTGCCTGATCACACCACAAAAGATCAACACAAAACAGTCAAATTACCATAAAACGGATAAGTATATCATATGCAGTGAAAAAAACACTATCTCTCACCTTTTCCTCCTCTTTCTTCTTTTGAATGTTAGCTATATCAATCTACAAGAATAACCAACACAAATTGAACTGTGAGTATTCGACCACAGGGTCGTAAGCCATGATACACCAACTGAATAGAAGCAAATAAGTTAAAACAATCTTTAAAAAGAAAAGAAAGAAAAAGATACGACAGATGTATATCTCATGGCCAAGCCAAAGTGGTAAGTAAAGGTAGGCAGCAATGATGCTCCACAAGGTCATAAGATATGAGGCCGCAACGGAGGGCTCTCTAAAGACAACCAACGAAATCCGAGTATTGTTGTGTAACGTTTTACTTTGGGATTTGGAGAAACAATTTGTTTGCGGCAGTTTAATAACAGGCCATTGAGAAATCATATCTTTTTCTTGGGGCATCAATAAACTGATACAATTTCCAGTTTACCAGGAAGAGAGAAGAACTTTCATCAGATAAAAAAAGAGATATAATCAGAGATAATGCGCCTTGAAAACCCTAATTCAATCATTACCTAAACAGCATCATCACATTATAGAATCATCAAAACAAATAATAACATAAGGAAATCTAAAGTTCAGACTAAGATTGCATACAAGACATAGATTACGATCTTTTCTTTCAGGAAAATAATGAAACTTCCACTTAAGAAGATGGATATTGTTCTTCACAGCAACCAAATCAATTATTAAAACAAAACAATCACCGGAATCACAAAAACCGATGAATCAATTTAAAATTTTCCATAAGTTAAAATTACCTCGTCGTACTCTTTCTTATCGCCTTTGGGTTGCTTCAAGGGCTTCAATTTTCCGCCTGCCAACAGTAAATTTCCAGCGATTCAAATTCGCAATTGTCAAAATCTAAGATTCCACGAGCAAGATATATCGTAACTTATATCGTAGAACAGTAACGGAATAGAGCGAACCTTGCTTGGAAGACATGGCTGCTACGGAATTAAGGATTTGGTGCAGAAAGAGAAGCAAGCAATACACCAAACCCTAACGCGATCAATTATTGAAGGGCACTCGTGACCTGATTCAGGCTTTCGTTCGGCCAAATAAATAGTGCGATTGATAGGCAGGACGGACACGAATTTACCTTTTACACCCCCGTTCAATATTAAATGCCATTGTAAGGAATGACAGTTATGATTGGAATGTTCTCAGCCCAAGAAATAGAAATCGGCCCATTAGCGCCACAAATCTGAAATCTCTATTAAAACTTAGCGCAATGCTATATATTTTTTCAATGATTTTTAGTGGATTTTAATTATTATTATTTTACATCATGAGGAATATGGCAATTACAGGCCAATAAAAAAAAAAATTTATTTGTACTTTTTTAGATTTTTTCTTTTTTTCTATGAGGAATTGATGAATACTGACGACTTTGATTTTTCCAAATGGAATTAAAGATTAATTGTGCCCAAAATATACAACAATTATAATCCTTGTAGACACTGCAACTAAATTTTGTCATAAATCTTGTTATAATGGAAATTCTGTATGATGTAGAAACTGAGTTTTGACATTTCAATCTATAGAGATATTTACGCTTCAAACTCTCATCTGGCCCACACATATTTATTTCCGAACACATAAAATCTAGTTTGGGCTTGTCTAACCAATGGCAAGTGAATTGAGATTATTGAGCTTTGTTTTGTCGATAGGCCCAATGTTTGGCAGCAACTAAAACTAAGCCCAATAGCTTGGGTTTCTCAGTCATTCCTCTGCCTCTCTTTCTTTGTTTTGTCTCTTCACAGTTTGTAATATTTGAGCTTGACTCAAGAATGGTAGGTCTGAATTTCAGCTGAAGATTGGAAGCTAACCACAAAACTACCCATTACTTCCTCCATCACTTCACAGAAACATGGTAATTTGTTTCTTCTCAATACGTCTCCTTCAGAACGTCTAACAAAATGGTATGTTGGATCGATCTATTCCCTATTGATATTGCTAATGTTGCTGATATACTGTGTGGGTTAATTGCAGTCTCTAATGCCACTGATGATAAGGTCACTAGTGAATCTAATGAAGGCAATATTGTTTGAACCGGCAGCCACCGTGACAACTATACTGTATTACAGCGATCTCCTACCTCGCGACATCAACTTAGAGAGATTAGTGCGACGGGAATTCCTCCATCCAGACAACCATCTCTTCCATTTTCTCGTTAACATCTTGAGATGCTTCTGGTATGGCAGCCCCGTCGCCATACCTTTCTTTATTCAAGTTTGATCGATGCTGGTATTGATAATATGTTTTACTTTTTACCAAAATTTCAATTTCAGAGATGGAGCAGATGGTCGGTCTTCTTCTTCTTCCGATTTTGTCTTTACAGAGTATGCAGATAGGTATGAGAAATTGGAGAGCATACACTGATGAATAAATAGTGTATTTTTTTTTAACTTCATGTGGGTGTGCTTCAAATTCAATGATATTACTGGGGTGGTCACACAGGAATCTTGATCAATACAGATGCTTGGATGATTTTGTATTTGTTCCTTCCACTTCTCTGTTCTTTGGGGTGTAATAATCCATGGTTTTCATGGTAGCTTGAACAGAATATATTGTTTCTTTTAAGGAATGGAGTCCAAATTCAGATTGAAATTGTACTGAAGATTGAGTTAATAAGATTCAGCTGGACATAGGAGCAATGTTGAATTAGACTTATAAAATTTAGCTTATTTTTCTCTTCCCTCGTTTACTTCTCTCTTTGTTTTGTTTGTATAAAAAAAATCAATGAGAGACAAATGTAGGATTCTTGTAGACTTGAGCCATTAGTTGGAGTATTAAGGATGATGTATATCATCTTGATGATCAAGGTTCGAATTCTCTTTCCAGTTAAAAAAAAAAAAAGATTCTCATATATTACTGGCATTTGTGGCGTAAATACAATAACCAATCTATATACGTAACTATAAATTAAAAAAAGAAATAGCAAACGTCATCTAAACTGTCTTTATTATGCTTTCAACTAAAACCCAATCAACCTAATGTAAAAACTAAAAAACCTCTCCCTTTCTCCTTGATGCCACCTCTCTTTCTGACCTCACCATTCACAAATTTCTTCGAGAGAGAATTGTGTTACTCGTCTTATCACTAAAAATTAAATTCTCTTTGTCTGATCTCTAAAAGCTAATCGCACACTTTTTTTAAAGTTTGGAGAGGATGAGTCGATCATAAACTTTGTATTATTATACTAAATTTAAACCTTAAATCAACACAATCCAAAGATTGTAAAAACAAAATTCATTAATTTCGGATAAAATTTAAGTTAGGTTTGACATGTCTATTTGAATATTCTAAATACAATTTATAATATTATTGGTATGAACTATCATACTAAAATATAATATATAATGTTATTGCCTTATTGGGTTACAAATATCCTAAACTTCTAATAACATGCTTAATATATATTTAAGAAGCCAATACAAAAACAAAAGGACAATTGGAATGGTGGTAAAGCAACTATCTTAAAGCATCTGATTGTATGAGTGAGCGGTTCGACTCCTCTTACCAGCAATCTCACTAACCATTTATTAAACGGTTCGGGTACCCTAAATCCAGCATAAAAATCCAAACCGGACTCTAAACTGTGACGGGTTTGAAAATTAAAACCAAAACCATTTCCAAACCCTATAGGATCGGTTTTTGAATTTTAAATTGATTGGATACCCTGCGGATAGTGCTCGGGTCGGATTTTTTTGCCATCCCTGAAGATTGCACATTGATTTCGGATAAAAATATACCGTTTGACTAAATATTATACAAAAATGGGCCACGGCCCATTTTGTCATTTTATTTTATTTTTTCTTTTAGGAAAATAAGCACTATAATATTCACATTCCTTTACCCAGTCAGATGGCACATTGGCGCTAGTAGAATTGCTTAAGCCTTCCGCCGCCGCCGTCGTCGAGCAGTTCCCTTATTCGGCCATCTTAGCAGACGAAGAACCCCTACACAGTGATACAAAATTCTTCAGTTGTACGGTAGAGAGATGGGAGATCTCTCTTCTAATGGCGGGTCGAGCCAGGACCGAAATTCCCCGAAGCTACCGATTCCTGGCAAGCGTAACATCCTCATCACCAGCGCCTTGCCCTATGTCAACAACGTCCCACATCTCGGCAACATCATCGGATGTAATTCACTCTTCCTCCCTCCTCTATAGTCTATATATACAAACAACTAGTTTTACGCGTGCGCATATAAGTGTGTGTGGCTTTGTATTTGTATTTGTATGACTCTAGTTTTGGCTTCAAAACATTGAGGTATGTTTGGGGAATTGAATGTTTGTTCACGTAAGTGCCCTAATGGTGTTTTTTTTTTTTGGCAGGTGTGCTGAGTGCTGATGTGTTTGCGCGATATTGCCGTCTGAGGGGCTACAACGCGATATACATATGTGGGACTGATGAGTACGGGACAGCAACAGAGACCAAGGCGTTAGAGGAGAAGTGTACCCCAAAGGAGATTTGTGACAAGTAAATTTCTTTCTCAATTGGATTTTAACCCTTTTTTTTTAATCTAAATATGCTCGTGTTGTAATGCTGAAGGACTTACTTGGTCCAATGTTTGGTGGTTTTTTAGATACCATGCTATTCACAGGGAAGTCTATAAGTGGTTTGATATAAGTTTTGATGAGTTTGGACGTACATCAAGTCCACAGCAGACTGAAGTCTGCCAGGCAATTTTTAAGAAGCTGCTGGAGAACAGTTGGCTTTCTGAGAATTCAATGCAACAGGTACCTAGCATTGATGTTCTGATTGAATCTGTAACTCCGTTTTGTTGGTCCTCCGTGTTAGCCATTTTCACTATTCCTACTGTCTAGTGCATGGTTGCCTATTTTTGGTGATTTTCTATGTTTTCTGCTTAGTTTTTCCATTATGTCAATCATCTTTACTGATACCTCCACTCCAAATTTTAACACCTTTTCAGCTATATTGTGATACTTGCGAACGATTCTTAGCTGACAGGCTTGTGGAGGGAACCTGTCCTACCCTGGGATGTGGTTATGAGTCTGCCCGAGGAGATCAATGTGAAAACTGTGGGAAGCTTTTAAACCCGACGGAATTAAAAGATCCTAGATGCAAGGTACGATAAGTATTTTAATTCTTGTTGCTGAGATCTCACTTATGTTTATTCAGCTTTGTACCAGACGGAATTATATTTGTGTTCTTTAGTTGTAAAGTTTGCCAACGCTGCAGTAAGGTTCTATAGCAGATAGGGTGGATATGCCCTGAAAGGTGCAATACAATGTATATTATGTAAACTTGCAAAAAACTATTACTCAATAAGGGGTCTAATTCTTCATGTTCTTATTTTTCCTTTGTCATCCTTTCCCCATTCTTTTTGATGTTTCTGTTGCTGCCCACCCTCTTGTATCATTAAAAACTCTAGTAAAGTTGACTGCTGGAATAGGCAAAGTGGTGTTTAAACCCTCGTTTGAGTAGAATATGGTGTCCTAGAATTTCAACAAATCTTTGATGGTGAAATTTAGTTTTCAATTTACCTTTCTGTGCTTTAGGGCATTTCACAGCCTTGACTTTTTATTTTCTTTTGCCTGATGAAAATTTAATTTACGAAATTCAAGGGAATGAAATAGGGTGTGCAAACAATCAGATGATTCTCACTTTATAGAAATGCAACTGGTTTTTATTTTCTTTTCAATTTTCTATCTCTTTGAGCTAATTCTCAAATTTAATATGTTAAAACAGGTCTGTCAGAAGACCCCTCGTATTCGTGATACAAACCACTTGTTTCTTGAACTCCCTTTGCTGAAAGATAAATTGGAAGAGTACATCAACAACATGTCAGTTGCTGGATCCTGGAGCCAGAATGCTATTCAAGCAACAAATGCGTGGCTTAGAGAAGGACTTAGACCACGATGCATTACCAGGGATCTGAAGTGGGGGGTGCCTGTTCCACATGACAACTTTAAGGACAAGGTTAGAGAGGATACCTTTGTTGGTTGGATTCTTATGTTTAATAATCCTATAAGATGGTGATGAAGCAGAAAAAGAAAATAGCATATCCATAGATCCTGCATGGTTTCTTGACTGACCATATACAGAATCTCAAATTCATGTTCAGATTTTAAAACTTCATCTCTGATTGTAAATCATTTACTTTTTAGGTTTTCTATGTCTGGTTTGATGCACCTATCGGATATGTCTCAATCACTTCTTGCTACACTCCTGAGTGGGAAAAGTGGTGGAAAAACCCTGAAAATGTGGAGCTTTATCAGTTTATGGGCAAGGATAATGTGCCATTCCACACGGTAAGTGTAATATAAATCCAAATTTTCTTGACGATTTGTAAGAGGAATACAATTGTATAATTTATACTTTATCATTCTTGCTGAGTTTTTAGGTGCGAATGTTCATATTTTCCTTTTATCCTTGTATTTATGTGTAACTCTTAAGAGGTTTGTATTGAGTGAATATTGCCACTTGTCTTCTTTTTTTAATTTCACTTACCTCTTTGTTACCTTTAATATTAAGGGACTTATTATCATAAATACACCTGATATGCCTTATTTCTTTGCTATGATATCCTGTTCCCCCCTCCGTATCTCTACCTCTCTCTTTATCTCTCCCCTCTCTCATATTGAATTGCTGGTGCTTCTAGGGGTGGAATCTATCTTGGTGATTTGTGTGTGTAATGTGAAAGTTCATCAGAATGCTGTTTTTTGCTGCCATTTTATTATGTGGTTTCTTTATTTATTACTTTTCTCCAATGGGACATACGTATCATTTTGGGACTCTATGCACTCTGCTCCCAAAGAACTAAACAATGGGTATACATTTTTCCCTTAGGCTGCTTTAGTATCAGCTTCTCGTGCCTTAATGATGCATAGATAAATTTGCTTAAGTGAAGTCGTACTATAATTTCAAGTGTTCTTGTGTGAATGATGCAGCAAGAAATTTCCTCGATTTAAATCGTGCTGTAATTTCAGGTGATGTTTCCATCTACACTTCTTGGAACTGGTGAAAGTTGGACCTTAATGAAGACAATCAGTGTGACTGAGTACTTGAATTATGAAGCAGGTTAGTCATATTGATGGTATTGTTTTAACGTTCTGTATTAGCCAAATCTTCATGCATTGAGTGACCTTCCCTTCAGATGCAATCTTGATTTTATGCCTTTGACAATCATGTACTCTTTTAACTATTAAGGGTTGGCTTCGCAGGGAAGTTTTCTAAGAGTAAAGGTGTAGGAGTTTTTGGTAATGATGCAAAAGATACAAACATTCCCTCGGAGGTCTGGAGGTATTACCTGCTAACTAACAGGCCAGAGGTATTCTAATGTTAGAGATATTAGTTTTATTATGATTTAATGCTGGATTATGCAGCATATGTGGGAACTAATTTTGACTTTTTCTTAATTAGGTGTCTGACACGGATTTTAAATGGTCTGATTTGCAAGCCAAACTTAACAGCGAGTTGCTTAGTAATTTGGGCAACTTCATTAACCGGGTTTTGAGTTTTATTGCTAAACCTGAAGGTTTGTCAACTATCTGAAACAGATTTTTTAGTTGTAGCGAAAAAAAACTCTCTAACTATTCTTTTTCTTGAATGCAAATTTTTATTGAAATTGCACCAAGGGGGTGCAACCCAAAGATTACAGAGCTATACTACACTGAAATAATCTAGAATGCTACAAATGCTGCCATATTGTTGACAGGAAAATCACAATCTCAAAATTTCGAACCACTCTTGTAATGCCTTCTCCTTCGAGGTTTCTACTCCTTCATAAAGTGCACTTATTTAGTTCTGGCCACACTTTCCAGCATATGAGAGGTCCTACCAATGAAATCAACTTCCTTTTTTCCTTATCCGCACATAAAAAGTCCAGGCCTAAGGCTCTATTTCCAGTGAATTGGAGATTACCAACTGGACACCCAAATATTTCCATGACGACTTCCAATAGCGTCTTGCCCATTTGCAATGAAATAGGATATGATTAACTGCTTCAGCTTCTTCCTTGCACAAGAAACACCTGTTGACCAACTGTCACCCTCTTTTGCACAGATTTCCCAAAACGTGAGAATTTTTTCCCCAAGTAGCTTCCTAAGTGAAAAATATCTTTAGTTGGTATTTTTGGTTTCCAAACACACTTCCATGGGAAATCTCTCCCTTCAATAGTGCCATTGGAGCAAGTGAGAGCTTTGTAATAGTTCGTCACTGTGAACACACCTTTGCTGGAATTACTCCAGATCAGGGCATCCTTCCTGTCACTGTTGACAAAAGTCATACAAGATATCCTATAACATGAAAAACCTCTCTTAACTTCCAATCATGAGCATTTTGAGTGAAACTTACATTCCAAGTCTGCTTGCTGTTAGATACCTTTACACAATTTTTAACCGAGGCTTTTTTGATGGCTGCTTGATTACTGTATATGTGTTGATGGTTGAAGTAGAATATTCTGGTTGTCAGTATACAGGTTTGAGTGTTAGCATTTATTGGTGGCTGCCTCTTCTTTTATAGCTCTATTTTTCTTGGTTCTTCCTAGTTTCCGCCCTTCTTTCCTGTCTCATTTGGTTGTCAAGTGCACCTATCTTCTTCCTTGGTATAGATGTTGCTGTGGGCATCCATTGTGGGACAATTGTGCTTTATTATTTATTTCTTAATTGAATAGGTGACAACTACATTTAACGCTTGCATAATTAAATTAATGCGACTATCCATTGGATAATAATGTGACCTCTGGGTGATTTAAAAATTTTAGGCAAGTGGTGCTTGGATCTTTTCATGCATATTGAGTTTGTCTTCTGGTTTACGGATGAACAATGCATTTGCATCTTCTAGCATTGTTTTTACTGAATATTTAAATTTACAGGTCTTGGATATGGGTCTGTTGTTCCTGATGCTCCAGGGGCGGAGTCACATCCCTTGACAAGGACATTGGCTGGAAAAGTTGGTGAATATGTGGACCAATATGTCGAAGCCATGGAGAAGGTAGTTGGTGTTTGCTGGATGGCATGACATTGTATCACATACAAATAAGTCTTTAATCTCTGTGTTTGCAATATTTATAGGTCAAATTAAAGCAAGGATTGAAGACTGCAATGGCCATTTCAAGTGAGGGGAACTCATACCTTCAAGTAAGTCCAGCACATTTTTAATCTCACTGATATGGAAGCTTGAAACATTGGATGTTTTATTAGTGTTCTGTTAGTTGGAGAAGGCCATAATACTAATCTTCCGCTGTACCTTTTATTTTATTACCATGTAGGAAAACCAATTTTGGAAGCTTTATAGGGAAGACTTGCCTTCATGTTCCATTGTTATGAAAACGTCAGTTGGAATTGTGTATCTTCTTGCATGCTTACTGGAACCTTTTATGCCATCTTTCTCTCGTGAGGTAATCTCTCTCCCCCACAGATCCATACACACTTTTGGAAACATTTTTGTATGTTTAGCCGAAGTAATGTGATGCATTGCCCATGCTGAGACATTTTCAACTCTTTGCTGGCATTAAGGTTTTTAAACAGCTTAATTTGCCTCCCGAAACGGAAGCTTCACTTTGTGATGAAAAAGGAAACATTGACAGGGCAAGAAGGCCTTGGGATATCGTACCTGCTGGTCATAAACTTGGGGCACCCCAACCATTGTTCAAGGAATTGGTATGTTTCATACTTTCCTATGTTTTATGTATATAGACATATATTTATAGAGGACTTGTGCCACCTTCTTTGGTATATTTTATTTTTTTGCTGATATTCAGAAAGATGATGAAGTGGACTTCCTTCGGGGAAAATTTGCGGGAAGTCAGGCTGATAGAATTGAAACAGCAGAAGCTGAAGCAGCAAAGGCTGCTGAGCAGCTTAAGAAGACAAAAATTTCAGGTTTGTGCCATTAGGTCTTCGAAGAATTTTTAGTCAAAAAATTGGAGAACTTTCATGAATATATTTCCTCGTCTCTGCTGTTATACATCCTGGCTTAGTGATCTTGAGAAGACTTCCCAATTCCCATGGACTTGCTAAAGTGTCCATGTATTACAATAATTGAAATGTTCCTCTTGATATCTTTTTTTCCTGACTTTTGGTTGTGTCCTGTCATATCTCAATATGTGGGGTATATCTGCATTGAAAATGTTGCTGTTGTTTCCTATGAAGGCAAAAGTTGTATCACATGCCTTTAAAAACCTGATTATTAAGGTGAGGGTAACAAATGCTTTGGTAGGGCTGAGTAGTGCATTATTGGCGACCCAAACTTTTTGCCGTGGCATTTTAGAGGTTAGTCAAGTCAAAATACGTGATAAATGTATTTTATGTGAATTTAATTTCACTATTTTGCACAACTAGAAACACGGTTGGACATGAAAACTATGCAGATTTTCTTGCATGTAAGTATCTATAAATGTATGCTTCCTTTTTCACAGACGTCAGCGGGAAGAAGCAGAGGCCAGCAAAGCCTAAAGCTGAAGCCAAGCCGAAAGCCAAAGCAGAGCCAGAAATTTCAATTACAAGACTTGATATCCGTGTTGGTATAATAAAAAAGGTTCAAAAGCATCCTGATGCTGACTCACTGTATGTTGAGGAGATTGATATTGGTGAAGAACAGCCTCGAACAGTTGTTAGTGGACTTGTCAAATACATACCACTTGAGGAAATGCAGGTTATTTTATGTTCCACTGTTTTCTACAATGTTATTGTTGATGTTTTTGCTACCCCACACAGTCTCTGAGAAAAGATCTGTTTGTTCAATGTTCATAGTAGATTTTCTTTTGCAGAATCGGAAGGTATGTGTTCTCTGCAATCTGAAACCGGCTACTATGAGGGGTATAAAATCCCAGGCAATGGTGCTTGCTGCTTCCGATAGTGACCACAGCAAGGCAAGAAAAAACATTACTCGAGTCATAGACGGTTCAGCTAATTCAACATGTTATTTGTATAAACAACAATTTGCTGGATCTAGGAGGGTGTTTAATACTACCCCCAATCTGAAATTTGAAATTTTCTGTATTTTCAGGTCGAACTGGTTGATCCACCCCAATCTGCTCGTGTTGGAGAGCGGGTTACATTTCAGGGCTTTGAAGGAGAACCTGATGATGTCTTAAACCCCAAGAAGAAGGTCTGGGAAACATTGCAGGTAGATCTTCAAACCAATGAAGACCTGGTGGCCTGCTACAAAGATCTCCCTCTTACCACATCTGCAGGCGTGTGCAAGGTGGCATCCATCCAAAGTGGTTCCATAAGGTAGAAAAAATTTCCCAAACTATTGAAACACAGAACCACCACAGATTTTGATGCATTTCTGTCCAATTTTCATCACTGTATTTCTTAGTAACTGTATAAACTATAAAGGAACTTCCCAAATTCAACATCCAACAGCATCGAATGGCTGTTCGATCTTTAATATTTTTTAAATTACATGACATTTTTCACATTAGCAGTTCTCGGACACATCAGTACACCGTACATCAAAATCAATCATCGAAAATTGGGTGATTAAACAAACCCCATCTTTCGATGATAGTAATGAATATTTACCATTTAATTGATATGAAAATGAGCGTGGAAACCCAATGGAGTATTTTTTATCGTTTTGATATTGGTTTTATGAAAATTTATTAGCAAGATTTCGGTTCAGCCCTCAAGTGCATTTTCGGAGGCTGTTCTTAATTTTTCACTAATGTGCTTTGTGATATGAACATTATTAGCTGGGATCTGATGATATTCATAGAAGAATATTACCTTGAAATAGAAAATTATAAAGAATGACAGCAGCACATGACACAACACTGATAAGAAAGAGCATTCCAGTAGTTACACTGTATGCAATTCTAATATAAGAAATTAAGAATCTTCAACAAGTGGTCGGTCCCAAACCCACTTTAACATGCTGCAAAAGGAGACTCAGTAATAACACTGACAAAGTACGGGAAAAAAATTTCAACAGTTTGCTGAATGGGTAACGCTATCTCTGTACTTAGAGAAATCTAGATCTCTGACTTAGATCCTGATCTGATCTCAAACATACGCACTCAAGAATGGTGGCTTGCACAAGGTTGTCCCAGGTATGGCCATAAAGTAAAAGTATGGCCGGTGAAAGAGACCAGTCCTACATTCTCCGTTCACTCCCCTTAAGCAATTGACTAATCCAAAATACTCCCTAAACATGGTGGTATGGTAATAACCCCCTTATCTTGTAATTTGTTTCTTACTTTTTATAATTTGGGTTTGACTTTTTTACTACTACTGTTCTCAAGATCCAATCACCTTGCTTATGTTAGTCTTTCCTTATTTAATCTTGGATCTGATAAACTTCCTAATCCCTAGTTAATAGTCTATATTAATCCCTAAAATATTATTTTAAAATACCTAAACGACAGCGTTTCACTCTGTTTTCAACCTTCTTCCCTGATTACTTCACGCTACTTGTTCTCTTTCGGAATCACCATAGCCAACAAGAAACCCTCCCTCTCTCTCTCTCCCTCCCTCTCTCTCTCTCTCTCTCTCTATACAATTCGATAAGGTCTTGGTCTTTGTTGGTACCTGTATGAGTAAAATCTATGGAATCAATCTAGAATTGGATACCATCCAAACTAATTGACACTATGGGTTGCAATCAGTCCAAGATCGAGAACGAGGAGGCAGTGTCGCGATGCAAGGAGCGAAAGCAGTTCATGAAACTTGCAGTCTCCGCCCGTAATGCCTTCGCCGCCGCCCACTCTGCCTACGCCGTATCCCTTAAGAATACCGGCGCCGCCCTTAGTGACTACGGTCACGCTGAGCTCTATACCAACGGCTCCACCGTCCCCGTTACCCAACCGACCTCATCTTCAGCAACTACAGTACAGATCGAAAATCTGCCTCCTCCGCCCCCGCCTCTTATTCCGCCACCTCCTCCCAACGACTTCCAGCCCCAGCCCCTCCAACGGGCAGCCACCATGCCTGAGATGATGCACAAAGTCGGAGCTAATAAACCCATGAGTCCCACGATCGAGGAAGAGGAGGACGAGATGATTGATCTTGATAAAGAAGAGTTGGTGAGAAAAAGGAGTGGAAGCAGTCGTGGCAAGCGAGTTGCTGATGCTGATGAAGCAGCATCACGGCTTCAGAAAGAACGGGAATTAGAGAGGAGGCAGGCCCCGCCGGCACCGGGCCCTCAAAATGATTCGACATGGGATTACTTCTTTAATACGGATAACATGCCGGGCCCGAGCTTGGCTGAGCAACCTGAAGTAAAAGTGAACAAGGAAGAGATTGATCGGAAGGTGTATGATGAAATGATAAATAAAGAGGAAGAGGAGGAGGTGGTTGTGCCAGAAATGCCAGTGCCGGAGAAGGTAGAGGAAGTGGCTGTGCCAGAAGAAATGGTAGCTGCAGCAGGGAAGGTGGCGAAGAAGGGGAAGACAGGGATGGGGGCAGGTCCTCCAGGTGTGAGGGATAGAAGAGTGGGTAGGATGAATTTGGATTTAATTAAGATTTTTGAGGAGCTTGATGATCATTTTCTGAAAGCTTCAGAGAGTGCTCATGAGGTTTCCAAAATGTTGGAAGCTACTCGTTTGCACTATCACTCTAATTTTGCAGATAATCGAGGTAAAAGTGTGTTCTTTTTTGCTGTTGCATTAGCTTTTGGTTGTTTGCGGAATGAGAATCTGTTTGAAATTGCCTTCTTTCCTTGTAAAGATTTCCCCTAGAAAACCAGCATATGATTGGGAGTGATTTACTGCAACGCCTTAGTTTAGTTGTTGTAATTTTTTGTCCGGCCATTTGAATTGCAATGGTGGGCAAGATTGCATAACTAACAGTTTCTGGTTTTGCCAAAATTGACTCACTCCGAACTATTTCATAAGGCCGTTGCAATTTACCTCCATAATGCAGTTCGCATTAGTTATCAGTATTGAAATTGAAGGTGTGTTTCCATTTGCTTTGTCGAAGACAACCTATATCGACATTGAAGGTACGGTGGTTTTGCTTTGCAGGACATATCGATCACTCTGCTCGAGTTATGCGTGTTATTACATGGAATCGGTCATTTAAAGGACTTCCTGATCTTGATGACGGGAGGGATAATTTTGACTCAGAAGAGCATGAAACTCATGCCACTGTGTTGGATAAGTTGCTTGCGTGGGAGAAAAAGCTTTATGATGAAGTGAAGGTATGTAACCACTGTCCTAATTGACCGCTTTCATGATTTTCCTTTGTTCATGTTGTCCCTTCATCATTTCCTCTTTTTGGTATGTTGTATGTTTGAAGAGATTTTTAACTTATTTTGGATGTTGAAATTCTTAATGGCTTATTATATGAAACTTTTATTGTTACAAATTAAATTGGCAGGTTGCTTTTAGCTTTTCTGTGTGTCCAATTCTTTTGTACTTTCATGCTTGGTCCTTAATAAATGAGGACTGCAAATGTGCATATGGTTAACTACTTGAACTTGTAGTTTCTTGTTCGTCCATACATTCAGTGTTCAACTTCCTGTTTTGCTATCTCCAACATCTTCATCTGGATGTTTTCCCGACTGCCATCCCCTCCTTCCTGCTGGCCCACTAAACCTGTCAACTCAAATGCCAATGTCACCACTCACCATCACCTTTTTAGTCATTTGTGACTTTGGACATGGGTTGGTTAGGACCAAAATTTTATGGTGTAGATGAAGAGTATAGATAGAAGGAAAGAGAAGAGAAGTTTTAGTAATGGAAATATTAATATTACTACATTTGTTCATAATGCGGGTTTAGTAATCTATCGATTGAATACATGTAAGGCATAAGATTTTGTTTCCAAAACAGAGCTTTTGGCCTATTGGTAGCAAACTCTTTTGCAATGTTCGATTCTCCCCGCTCTCAAACAATTAAGAATACAAGTCCATAAATTATCCAAAAAAAAGGCTCCGTTTCTATTACTGGAATGTGCAAGACAACATGTTCCAAATGGAGGGATATCCATCAAAAATACATTTCTTAATCTTTTTAAGGAAATAACTTGCTTTCTTATTATCCTCCAATGCTCCGGTGGTGGGAATCATTGTTCAGTAATAGTCATTGGTCGCTGGCACCTTTGGTGATTGTAAAGAGTCGGTGAATCAGGTGATTAAAACTTAAAAGCTAGCAAAGGTCAGATTTTAAGCCACGCTGTCGTATAAGTTGAAAAATAGTTGTCATTTGATTCATTCCCCGTGTTGTACCAAACACCAGAAAATTCAGAAAATAATTTTTTGTTAGTTGCACTATGAATAACAAATGAAAACCAAATTGTGTTCCAATTTATTTTTTTTTATAAATGTGTTCCAAACCTTATGGACAATTATAAAAGAGTTAAACACATGGGAGAAAAGTGCTATTTGCCTAAAAAGTTTTATGTTTAATGTGCAGTCCTAACAATACAGAGTTTGTATAAATTGAAAACTGAAATCTAAATGGTCAACCATCTTAACGGAACGTGATTAGTTTTTTTTTTGTTCCTTTGCCTTGATATCTTGCATGTTATTGGGGCAAGGTAACAAGTAGTGCAGTCATCCTACCTCTACATTGCAAAATATTGCCTTGCATGATAGTTAACGGGTTCATATTTAACTTCATGAGGATGGGTTGTACAACGGGATTTTGTATTTCGTAGTTCCTCTTTTCCTGATTCTTAGTGAGAGTTGTTTGCTAGTTTGATATGTTTGATTTGATGAACTTATTATGAGTATTATATGGGTTGTAAAATATTTGCAAGTACATGCTTTTTATATTCTCCGAAGATTGTAGAAGAAAGTCTTCTTGACCCTTTCATATGAGTTGTAAAAATCTCTGTTCTCACTTTTTTTTTTTTTCAATTACTCTTAATCTTCACGAAGTGAATCAATTGATCATTATTGTTTGCCTTCCATTTAAATTGGTAACAGAGACCCTATCTTGTGCACCTCTCTTGTTCTCCCCATCAACAGTTCTCTAGTCTTTTGTTCTTACAACTCCTACACAGAAAATTTGTTGCACCTTCACGCAACCTACTCTGTCCTTTCTACCTTATTTCTTGTTCTTTTCTACCTACTGCAAACTAATATGTTTGCTATTAGTTGACTAGGATCAGTGTCTGTAGTGAGGTACTGAAAATCAGCCAGCAGCATGCAACCGTGAACAATTCTGGTGAAAATTGTACTCGTAATAGCTAAGACCTTCTGGATTGTTTAGCATCATTGAGAATTGAGGGAGATGAGTTAGATTGCCCAATGTCCTTTGACAATAGGAGTTTTGCCTTTAACGAATTGCAAGATTCCAAATAGGCTGCTTGTTTAGTTGATTTAGACTAATGAGTTAAAATTTCTGTAACATGCATTGACTTACAAAATTTGCTTGTTTACTAAACTTAGAAGGAACTATTCAAAATAACCTTGTCATTTGATTTTAACTGTTGATGAATAGGCAGGTGAAATTATGAAATTTGATTACCAAAAGAAGGTTGCTATGCTGAACAAGCAGAAGAAAAAAGGTGCCCACTCAGAATCATTGGAGAAATTAAAAGCAGCAGTGAGCCATCTGCATACAAGATACATTGTTGACATGCAATCCTTGGATTCAACAGTTTCTGAGATAAACCGTTTACGAGATGAACAGTTATATCCAAAGCTTGTTCAGCTTGTTGATGGGTAGGTCGATACGTATCAGTTATCACATATGAAGCTTGAAGTGATTGATTTTTCTAATGGATCCCAATATTTGCTGATAACACATTTGTGTATGATCTCAGGATGAGCATTATGTGGGAGGCTATGCGCAGTCACCATGAGATCCAGTTTAAGGTTGTGGCGACATTGAGATCATTGGATGTTGCAACATTGAGTTCTTTGGATATACAATTCTCCAAGGAAACTAGCGAGCACCACCATGAACGCACTTTACAACTAAGGGCTGTCGTGCAAGATTGGCATTTACAGTTTTGTAAGCTTATAGATCATCAGAAAGAGTACATAAAAGCCCTCAATGAATGGTTAAGATTAAATATTATCCCAATTGAGAGTAGTTTGAGGGAGAAGGTTTCTTCCCCACCTAGGGTTGAGAATCCCCCAATTAAGGCCCTTCTCACTCGCTGGCATGATTTTCTGGACAAACTTCCTGATGAGGGTGCTAGAAGTGCTATAAATAACTTTGCTGCTGTAGTACATACTATTGTCCAGCATCAAGAAGAAGAAATGAAACTGAGGGACAAATGTGAGGACACAAGGAAGGAGCTTTCCCGCAAGACCCATCAATTTGAAGATTGGTATCGCAAGTATATGCAGCGGAGGACACCTGATGAATTGGTTTCAGAGGGGGGTGAGGATAACCCACATAACGAAGCTGTTGTAGAGAGGCAGCTTATTGTGGATATGTTAAAAAAACGGTTGGAAGAGGAAGAGGTTGCTTACCGGAAGCAATGCATTCAGGTGCGGGAGAAGTCCATCATGAGTCTGAAGACTCGCTTGCCGGAGCTCTTCAGGTCGATGTCGGAAACTGGTTTTGCATGTTCCCAAATGTACAAGAACTTGAGTTCTATATCTCAGAGCCGAAATCATAGTGAGAGCTTACCATGAAAATTGGTATTTATGTTCTGTACAAATATATTTTTATACCACTCAAAAAGAAAGAAGCCAGAGAAGGTGAGATGGGGAAAAAAAAAAAAAAAAGAAGTATAATTTTCTTCTGTGTTGTGTATGCGATGAATAACTTTACAATTTTTCTATGGGACAAGCCCCGAAGGTTGTATTTGTTGTGTTTATTGAATTTGTCTATTGTCAGCTTTAGAGTTGTCATGTATTCTATTCTCCTGTGGAGAAGCTTGGATGACGCAGTTTGATTATTTGAGTATATGATATTTCCTTTTAAATGTTTCATGTGTGAATCTCTGATTAACTGAATGTTATGGCCTTACTGTATCTCTATTTCTCTTGACCAGTAGTCACAAATTCTGATGATGTTTTGATGGTGGTGGAATTTTTGTGAGCATATGATGTCGTATTATAGAGTTTCAGCAGAAAAGAGAGAGTCTGATTGCTCATTGATGATGGTGTAATTTTTTTTAAGGGTGTATGTAACAATATTTAATATTTTTATATTAAAAATTGATATGTACTTTTTAGTCATCTTGTCAAGTGATATTATTATTCAAAATTTATATAATTCTATGATATCGTATCTAACAAAAACTGCGGTGTAATTAACAGCCTCCTTGGTCTAATGGGCCGACTTCTATTTTTGGGCTGAGAGCATTCTCAGCCCTTAAAACATAATATCCTAAGATATTAAATTTAATTTTAAACATATTTACTTATTTATTAGTTTGATCTTGAATTTGTCATGCGACTGAATTTTCTATAAATGTTAATACATTTGCCCTAGGTAAAGGGAATAACAAACGATCCAAGAAAAATTTCTCCCCAAATAATAAGGTAGTTTTTCTTGTTCATTGTATTTCTTTAATTACTTGAAACATCAAGAAATTAAACAATAATAATGAAATTAACATGGGTATTTACAATAACACATCGTTGGAAAACTTGTTGGAGGATATCGAGTGCATACTCCAATACCTCCAAACTCAAAGGCTTTACAGGCATTCTCACAATGTTCTAGTTTATTGTCGCAGTTCCACGTTATTCGACATATCTTTCCTCTTGGCGGCGGGATTCCCTGTAATAAAAAAAATCATTATCATCATCAAAATCTTTATTTCAAAAATTTGAGCCCGACTAATGGAGACGACCTTAATTTGAAGATGAAGTATAACATTAAAATAATAAGCACAAAAAAAAAAAACTTTTTTTCTCACTGCACATTGGAATGTGCAATAACACTGCAATGGAAATCCTGGTGGAGGAATTAGAAGGCATCCCCCAGTTCCATTTTTCTTATTTTTACAGTCTTCTACACAAGGAGTTTGACTTGTGCATTTCCAGCTTTCGATGCATTCCTTCGCTTCTATCCTTTGAACTATTGTTTTATCTGAATAAAGATTAAAAGATCACTAATTAAATTAATATGTAATTAACTCCCAATACTACCAATAACTATAGTTATGTATGTACTATATATACATATATATATAGAGAGAGAGAGATTAAATTGAAACAGAAGTCATGAGAGGCACATACCAACTGAGAGCACTAGAACAATGAAGAATATCATAAAAGAACAAAGTGTTGCCATTTTTTCCATCTTAACTAAACAACTTGTTTTGTCCAACTATCTTTTGTGTATATATACAACTTACTAGAAATAACATTAAAATACATACCAAGGAACAAATTTAAATATATTTATACACTTACTATATCAAGTAATATGCACTTTTAACTTAAGCCAGATACCTATATACAGCAATTAATTTAATTATATACTTACTATATCGAGGGAGATGCAAGTTTAACTTAATTAGGGATATATTTCAACTTATATGATATTTTATATGAAAGTTTGAAACTATGTTTGAGTGTGCATATTGGAACAATTTTCAATTTTGGGTTTTCAAATTGGAAGTTGGAATTTTTGAACATTTGTTGAACGAGTTGGAATGATTAACTCTTTCAGTGACCAAAAGTTACATTACCCACGACACTCTTATAATATAGTCATATAGATATGTTTGCTCGTATATCTTATAATAGAAAGTTATGATATTTTGCTAATTGAAAAACCTAGATATATGTGCTCTCAAATCTGAACCAAACAATTAGCAAAATATAAGAAAAATTATTTTTTTATTTTAATTAAAGCCAAATTCCAGATTTTTCCAGGATTTATAATCTACATGTTTTCTTCTAATTTTGGCTATTAATTGTAACTTTTTTCGGCCTACATAATTCGGTAATAGAATGGAAAACAAAGAAATATGAGTGTTTTTTAAGATATAACTGTGTCTCGTATTTGTCCCACATCGAGAAAGCTTGCAAAGGTTGTAGCTCTCATATGCACGTAAAAGGCAAACCACAACATGTGGAAACTTATACCTTTCTCGGCCTTTTGGCTAAGATCAAGTGTAGTATCTGTTCTTATCAGTTTAATATCTGATACGTGGGCCATCGGTCCACACGATATTAAATTAATTTTTTAAAGGGGAGGGTTCACCACAGTGGCTTGCTACTGGAGCCCTCAAGTGTCGCCCAGGTGTTGCACTACTGCCAGGGCCTGGCACACCCTTCCAAATCTCAGTGCAAGTTATTTTAGACTTACAAGCAATATGGGCTTTTTGTGTAATCGAGTTATTTTAGACTGGTAAGCAATATGGGCTTTATGTGTAATGAGAGTAAGCATTTGTCTATCAACCATTTTGTGTTTTTTACTTGACACGTTGTTGGTAGGTTGTAACCATGTGGTGAGTTTGGCCTGATTTATCTTCTCGTCGGGTGAAAACTTGAGTCATGATGATCACGTCGAGTTTTGATTCAATTCAATTTATCTTATCAAATTGGATGGAAAACTTGAATTGAGGTTGATTTTTGGCCCAATTTATCCAAAGGGATGGGTTTTACTTAACCGATATGTGTATTTCTTTGCTAAACAGCCCAGGACACCAAAAACTTTGCTATAAAGCTTGTTTTGCTTAAAGTGATCCCACGAAATTAGTGAATGAGCCCCACATTCATCTAATCATGCCAAACTTAAAACAACAGAAAGTAGAACATGTTTGTTATTGTCTTGACCGATAGAGGAGAGGGCCCTGAAAACCCACAGATTCGCAAACCATTTAGTTCTTAGATATAGCAAAATGGGCCACAGAGATCCATTTGACTGACCAGGTGCATTCCAATTCAATCAACACACTAGAGATGAATTAATAGAACTCTGAAACAAAAACTTTGAAAAGCAGCAGCAGCAGCTGTGACCACTTACCAAATTATTGGAAGGAGAGGCTGTATAGAAATTAAACCAAAAATGAGTATGTTCCGAGCCAGTTGCTTTTTTACACAAGAAAGATAGAGCTGGTGGTGATCAGCTTCTATAAGCCTCTTGACATGGGGCGTGTGTGTGTGTCACCCAGAACAACATGGCAGTTTTCTCCTTTCTTGTGTTTCATTGTTTAGCAAGATTCCAGTACGTTTTGCAGGGTTAGCTCTCGCGAGTCTCTTCGCTGGACATGGAAGAAACCGAAAAACAAATAAGCAGTACACACAAATTAAAGTTCTCAAAACAAACTAAGAAGTTCAAAAGACAAAATGTCGACTTTCCTTGAACATATGTATGAACAACTAATTATCAGTAGGTTGGTACCAATTGTATCAGAAGAATATTATGTCTACAATGTTGGTTTTGTCTGCACAAAAACGCGATAAGAGTGGCTATACTAATCAAAAATTTCAGATAGTTCGATTTTTGTCTGCTGTACCAGTGAGCATTTTCTTAGTAGAGCAAAGAAACAACAAGCATTCATAGTGTATATAACTTGAAATATGCATACAAACATCATAGGTGGGTGCCAAGTGACTACTATTGCAAGATATAATGAAAGGTTACCTATTTCAAAGAAAAGTTCATTGATGTTATGGGAAGTTTTTGCTGATGTTTCCATGAATAACATCCCATGCTCTTCGGCGAATTGGTATCCCTCCTGCGGAATGATTAAAAACAGAACCAAAACATGAATTTAAGTAAACCTGTTCTATGTAAAAAAGCAAATGAAAAGCATATCTAAACTGATTTAGGAACAAGAACTCTATATCTACAACTGCATTAGTAAAATCAAAGAAAAAGATTCGGTCGAAACCTCGCTCTGCACCTCTCTCTTCGACTCCAAGTCAGACTTGTTTGCCACCAATGCCATTATTAAATTTGAATTTCCTACACATCACAATATGTATAAAAGAGTTATAGGGAAACTCAAAGTGTTTATGTGAAGCTCAGGACCAACCTAGGTACACACGGAGGCTAAAACCAAAAGCTAAGTGAGGCTATTTCATATTCCACGACAAAAGACTTCCGAGGTTTCCTTTGGGGACATATGCAGAATAAGAAAGAGTTAGAATCCGTTGCCAACTCTCAAATTATAAGGCATATACTGCATGGGAAAGATAACATCACAAATTGTATCCAATGTAATCAAAAGAAAATACTAGAGAAACATTTGAAAAGAGGTCTAATCTCCAATGTCCTGTCTTACCTTGTCTTTGCAGTTCTTGAACCCATTTCTTGCCTCTATTGTATGTATCCTAACAGCCAGAACGTCAATCGCAAAGCATATTAGTGTATTATATGAAAGTTGAACAAACCAAACAAGCATCACTGCATCAGGTAATGGAGATAAACTGACAGTATAATACAACTCTTAATTCTAAAAGGTCTTAATTGCAAATGTTTCTTTAAAATTCGGTGGCACATATCTAACATGAATTTTCATACTAGGCTGTATTCGCAAATTTAGTTAAACATATGATAGTTCAATCACATTCATCTTAAAAAGCTTAAGCATAAGTACATTAACCTGTCTAACCATCTGGAAATCAACCTAGGAGGAAGACTAAGATACAACAGTCCAAAAACTTGTGATAAAGCTTTAGTAGTCACTCAAGACAAGCAGGCTTGTTCATTTAAACAGTGACATTACTCAACCACCAAAACATGCAACAAACTACATAAGAACATCGTTTTGTAAAGAAATAACTACCATGCTTGTGATGTCATACACCACTACAGCAGCTGCAGCACCATGATAATACATAGGAGCCAAGCTATGATATCGTTCTTGTCCTGCTGTATCCCATATATCAAACTTCACAGTTGCTTCTGTTAGTGATAGTATCTGAGTAAAGAATGCTGCTCCTATGGTTGGTTCCTAAAAATTTTTCAATTTCCAATTCACCCAACTGAGAAAGTATGTCAAATGTAAGAGGAAAGAGAAATTGCAGATAAGTAGTGACAGATGAATGTGAACCTGGCGATCAAAAAACCGGCCTCTTACAAATCTTAAAACCAAGCTTGTCTTCCCTGTTCCCATGTCTCCAACAAGCACCTATAAAACAAGTAGAAAGAATAAGCTCTGGATCAGCAGCAGTTGTTACAATGGTTTGTCACATAATTTTTAATCCAAAAATCTTCATAATGGACCATGTAGAAAATACCAAATTACACAGAATCCCATAATTTCCACAGTATTCCTTTCAGAATCACTTAAGTAATTGCCTAATCTATTCCTATTAGTCAGCCTCAAGATGCGCATCATTTACCCAACAAACATATGCAGGTTCTTTATGCCAATATCAATGCAAGTTCATAAAGGATTCAGCTTCCCCTTCACAAAATAATCTCATATTGAACAAATAATGTGAACTGCAGAACAACTTACTTAGGGGGCAGAGATTTGCTGTATCAGAAATACAATCAAATAAAAAAAATTAGTAAAAAATGACAACAGAAGAGAAATAATGGTTAAGACATACCCACCAGCTTGGCTTGTATGATCTTGTTGCCAGGCCTTGACATTGTCAACTAGAAAAACGATGCAGAAACCTTATTGAGACACAATGTTTGGAAGAGAAACATAAAAAGAGAAATCTTTTCCGATCAAAAAGAAAAGAAAAGAGAGAAGGCAAGAAGGGGCTACAATAAGTAAGAATGGTAGGTGAGTAATTTCTTTGTCTTAAAATTGACTGGTAGTTTTGTTGTAGCTTCCTTGCCATTATTAGTTCTTCTTCCCCTAGTACCTGCTGCTAGTATTTGGCTATTTGCTCAGTTGATCATTTTCCTACTTGGGCCGAGTTAATGGGCCCGTAACAAATGCTCCCTTCAATTTATAGGCCCACAAAATACAGTACGGCATGACTAATTAAAAACAAATCCCTGCAACAAAAAAAAAACAACCCTCCGACTCAATTCCTCCTACGTTCTTCACCAACCGAACCAAACACAACCCTCTCCGAACGACTCTCCTACATGGCTCTGCCTCTGCTAAATCGTGAACCGCCGTCCCAAATCGTTATACAGCCACGGCACCACGAAAACTACGTCGTTTTACCTAATTACTTCTCTCTATGCAATGACATCATCACCCGCCGCCGTATCAAGTTCACCGTTATTGCAATCCTCTTCTTTGCTCTCGTTTACTTCTCTTGGCCGTCGGATCCGGACACCAAGATCGTACGGATGCATTTGGAGCGGATCAGAGTCCATACCTGGCCCGTTCCCAACATCGACATAACGTTGAACCTTACCTTGAAAGTACACAATGTGGACGTGTACTCCCTGGACTATCGAAGCCTTGACGTGGCGGTTGGGTACAGAGGGAAGAGGCTGGGGCATGTGAGGTCGGACGGAGGGCACGTGAGGTCTATGGCGTCGTCATTCGTGGATGCTGAGCTGGCGTTAGTTGGAGTTCGAGTGTTCTCTGACGTGGTGTTCTTGCTTGAAGACTTGGCTAGAGGGACTGTTCAATTTGACACTGTTACGGAGGTTAAAGGGCAGCTTGGGGTGCTCTTCTTCGGGTTTCCACTTAACGTAAGTAATTAAGAAGTAACTTTAGGGTAATCCACTGTTGATTTTCATTTTTTTTAAACCTAAAATGAGATCGTACAAATTTATTCTTTAAATATCCGCTATAAATCGTTTAAACCTTGGATGGCCACATGAGTTTCCCACATGCTTTTCCATGTTTGTCACATAGAATTGGGTCAAAACCCAACACGTGGTGACAAAGAATTTCAATGGGAATCGAATTTAGGATCTTCCGAGTCCATCTATTAACAAATTAGGCTATCACAATTATGTGATTTTTCTTTTCACTAATTTTTTTAATTTACTAAATTAATTAATTTCGTTATAGGAATGTGTCTTGCAAGCTAATCTTTAATGAAAAGGTGGTAAGATTATAATGTACGTGGGTCTCATTCACGAATTTCGTGGGATCACTTTAAGCAAGACTAGCTTTAAAGCAAAGTGTTTGGATTTGGTGTCTTATGCTGTCTAGACAGAGAAATACGTGTTGGATATATACACACATCAGAGTAGGGGTGAACATGGGTCGGGTTTGGGGTGATATCTCACCCGACACTCATAGAGTCGGGTGAGACTTTTTTCAACCCTTAACCAACCTCATTTGAGTATGGGTTGGGTCAAACGGGTTGAGTCGGGTTGCCTATAATTACACACGTATATACACACACGTTTTAATTAGTGACTTAGTGTATACATTTTTTTATTTTACCAGTGAGCCAATGGTTCAAAAAAATTTAAGGAAAATAAAATAATCCATGAAACATTGAAGGATATACTTAATACTTACTACACAAGAAACATTGAACGTCATACTTACTAAATAAAATTAAACAATGTATTCATATATTGGTATATTTATATAAGTATAAATTATGTAGTGTAATCCTAAATGGGGTCGGGTAGGGTCAAAACAGGTTAAGAAAATTTAAAACCTCACCCGACCCACATTAAGTTCTGGTTAGACATTTCTAACCCATATATAACCCTCAATCATGCGGGTTGGAGTCGGGTTTTGACGGGTTGGGTAGGGTTATAAACGGGTTTTGTGCAGCCCTACATCAGAGTTCCATATCGGTAAGTAAAAAAACTGTTTTTTTAGTTAGACATTTGATATGAGCCTAAATTCAAGTCGTCAGACTCGCACACCGAAAAATTTCATACATGACTACATGATAAATTAGGTTAAAACTCAGCGTGTTTCCACAATCCTGAAGGAGTTAAGTAAAGAAACACTAAATGATTTAGATATTCGAATGCTTCCATAATTTGTGATATCTTCATATGAATGTTATTCTTGTTTGCGTGGTAAAACTCTTAACCACACTCTAATACTATTCTTGTTTCTTATTTTGTGTGTTTAAACAGGCAAATGTATCATGTCAAGTATTAGTAAATACAATCAATCAGACAATTGTTAGCCAAAATTGTCAAGCAATGGTGAGAAAACACTAGTCATTAATTAATTGCATTGCTTACAAGTTCCTTGCAAGCAATGAAGGTGCAATAGGAGCTTCAATGTTGGTTTTGGTACGTTCAGAATGATATGTGCAAGGCAAGTTAGAAACAAGAGCCTTATATGGTCACAGCTCAATCATGTTTGTTAAATGTATATATATAATTAATTATGTGGTGTATTTTTAACAAGAGGGGCAAAATATGATTAATATAAGATATTTTTCTTAAACAACATTTGTTTTCTGTAATTAGTTTTTTCATCGTATGCTTTAATATTCCAGTGAGCAATGAAAATTATTGTCATAATTCGAACCGCCACCATTCATAAAGATTTTGAGGATCTTGAGTTCAAATCTCCACCATCCCTTATATTTAAAAAAAAAATCAAAAATCGAAAGGCCAGTCCATCTAACCTCATGAGCCAGTTAGCCGGTTTACACTCTTCATGAAAGCCCATGTACAGTGTTTGGACCATAAACATTTGAACTAAGATTTGGTAGGGTGTGCCAGGCCCTGGCAATAGTGCAACGCCTGGGCGACACTTGAGGGCTCCAGTAGCAAGCCACCGTGGTGAACCCTCCCCTATAAAAAATTAATTTAATATCATGTGGGCCTATGGCCCACGTATCAGATATTAAACTGATAAGAACAGATACTACACTTGATCTTAGCCAAAAGGCCGAGAAAGGTATGCTTTGATTGGTGTTGTTTTTTGCTTTTTATAATGCGTTTGAGCTACAATCTTGGCAAACTGTCGATGTGGGACAGATACAAAGTTGTAGCTTAAAAAACACACTCATATCCTTTCTTCTCCATTCTATTACCTAATTATTTAGGCCTAAATAAAGTCATAATAGCAAAATTAAAAGGAAGACAAACCAATAAATTTTATTTACATCTGACATCAAAAGAAGAAACGAATAGAGAAGCTTATATAGGAAAACAAAATATAGAACCAAGCTTCTAAATAATAAACAATAAACAAAAACGGAGTTTTCGTTATTGCAAGGTTGTGAGTTCAATTCTTCTTGAGTTCTTAGATGAAATTACCATATGTTTGCTAAATGACACATGTGATTTACGAGTTATTGCGCGGCTCTATCAATTTATTCAGTGCACCCACAAAGGGCAGTGTGGTTTACAATATATTGTGGGTCTTATGAGTTCATTCAATGCATCCGTGAATGATAGCTACTGCGGATTTCTATGTTACGGAAAAATAAAGAAAATAACACGTAAGAGCAATCTTCAGTAGTACCCTATTTTTATTATTTTTTCATTAACAAGATTTAAAAGATTTTGATACGATTACGATTATTATACAATTAATAATGATATATTGTATACAGAATGGAAAGATATATGTAAAATATAAAAATAAAAAATAATTAATTTATTATTAGATTTAAAAAATATAATTTCTAAGTTAATGAGGTTAATGTTAATTATAAAATGTGCATAGTACAAAATTAATTAATTAAAACTACACAATTCATTTAAGCCGGGCAAATACCTAGTTGTTCATAAACATCCTAATTTGACATGCATATGGGTTTATCTTGTATGAAATATATTCCTGATTAAGTTAAACCTGCATCTTCCTTGATATGGTAAGTGTATAAAAACATATAATTAAATTAATTACTATATATATATATAGGTAAACTTGCATCTCACTTAATATTAGTAAGTAGATAAAACATATAATTTAATTTGTTCTTATATATATGAATATAAAAATAATTTTTGGAGGTTTCTAGCATTATTTAAGTTAAACTAGCATCTCACTTAATATAGTAAATGAAAAAAAAATTAATTAAATTTATTACTACATTTATATGTGTATATAGAAAGTGTATAAAAACATATAATTAAATAGGTTTCTATATGTATAAATATGCATTGAGTTAGAACTGCATCTCAATTCATATAGTAAGTTTATAAAAACATATAATTAAATTTGTTCCTATATGTATACATGTTCCTTCTACTATATATATAGGCCTTTGATTGAAGTTGTAGATACACATAATAATTGGAGAAAAAAAATTGTTCAAGCTAGGATTGAAGAAATGGCAAAACTTTGTTCTTTTATGATGTTCTTCATTGTTATGCTAATTGCTAGTAATGATACTAATTCAATGAGTTGATTTTGTTATGAAAATTAATTTCCTTTGTAGATGAGACAATGGTTCAAAAGATAGAAGCAGAAGAATGTGCTGTAACCTGGAGGTGCACTACTAATATTCGTTGTTGGAAGGACTGCAAAAGAAGGTACAATGGATCTGGATCTGGATCCTGCATCGTCTTTCCTCCACCGGGAGAACCAAGTAATTGCGTTTGCGCAAACAATGCACCCCGCTGTTTTTAAGTTCATTGTTACAAAAAGTTGCATTTCATTCAATGTATCAAAAAAATAAAAATGATGAATAATAAAATAATTTTTTTTTATTTTTAATTTTTAACTTGGCTTTGTTTCTTTAGTTTATAAACCAAACACACATCTCCATTGCTTTCACTCCTAATTAATACCCCTAACATCTAATAGATATACAATACTACTCAAACTCAAAAGTGTATGATCCAAAGCCCATTCTTGTAATGAATTGTGACCAAAACTTTCTGACACCATAGAAATAAATCAAATGATGCATACATCGTTTCATTTGTGAATTTTAACACACTCCTGTAAGAGTAGTGTTAGCATAGGTTGATTTTCATATCCACCCAAAATATCACTGAGTAAGATGAATCTTTACAAAAGCTTTGCAGTAGTTGCCTCGTACGTTGATATGGGAAAGAGTTTCCTGATATCCATTGAAGCATCATCGTATAGCAGATACCTTATGTGGCGAAGTACTTTCTCAGGTTTGAGAGAGACGGCAAGTATCTGGATGAATATCCAGGTAAGATAAAGCATGTCCTGCGCATTAGCGTCCCAAACTCATTATGAGTTCTGGGGGATATTGGAAAATGCAATAGAACGGAGAACCTCCCCAAGAATTTCAATGGCATCAAATCGGGGCTCTAGAATTCGGACAGGCGATTAGACCAAACAACAAAGCTTTTCAGTCAACCTAAGCTGCAGCACATAATTGAAACTGGGATTTTAGTTCCCTCTGAAGAGATGTAAAAACTGAATTACATTACAAACACACAAACATGTAGAAAAGTAAACATTGAATATCAGAGTGTTATCTATCACAAATGACCTAAAATATATGGGGTTAAGGCCCTTATATTGCATTAATCGTGTTACCCATCATTGTGGAATGGGACAGGGCATATTGGGAGTAAGTTACATCCTTGCCTTGCAGAAAGACCGGGAGTCAGTTTCATCCTTAAGGGTGCCAATGCAAATAGGACACGAGAGAAAGGAACAAAACCTAGGGAATCAAGAGGTCTTTTGGAGGCTATATTAGAAAGGAAGACTGCCCTTTACTTGACATGGCTCTGTACCGTGTCTAATGATTAACCTTTGGACAAAAGCCTTGGTTCAAATTTCCCTACAAGGTCAGTTTCACATAAAAGTAGCATCTGTCAAGTATCAAATTACCGAACCTCATGACTATAAAAGAAAATGAAGCATCTATAGTTAGCAAAAAGCCAATGCCACTTAATACAGCTGCATCAAGTATGTAACTTACAAAGTCTACACGTCTCGTAACACTTTGTTCTAAATACGCAATCACATGCTTAATATTTAGAATTTAGCTCCTATATGCCAGTCAAACTAAATATAGCATTTAAAACAAGTCCCTTACTTGGATTCTTGGGCATTTGGCCGTTAATCTCAAGGTATTGCTCGTATAAAGAATGGTACTTTGAAGGCACATAATCTCTGAATCTGTTAATGATGAAAACATAGGTGAAGATCATAAAAATGACCTGCAACAAGTAATAACTATAGAATGTCCTTAACCAAAATGACAGTAGCATAAGGGAGAAAAAATGAAAAGAAAAAAACAAAATCAGCTAAAGAATGTCCAGTAATTTGTAATGACATCTATCTGATGTACGCATATAGAACGAAGCTTTGAAGATAAATTTAAGCCTCATATGCGCCATGGCCATGAGTTATTGACTTATGTACCAATAATTAATTCATAGCACAGATGTCAGGGAACAGCTGTAATTAACTAATACTGGACTTCTAAATAACATTTTTTCGTTTGTCCCCTCACTGCATAAAGATGGCTCTGTCCCTGGTAGTGAAGATTCTATTTCTTGATTTTATTTTTCCACGAGATCAGGGTTCATGGTGTCATACTCACATAGCAAAATTCTTAGGTTTGTGGGTGTACATACTTACTATTCTATTCCATTTTCCTTTTGAGGTTTGGGTCTCTCATATTAAATAATCTTAAGTATAAAATATAAGAAATGAAAAACGAAAACTAAAATTTGACTACCTAATTAAGATATTCTTTATTGATAAAGAGATAATTGATATAATAAATGGGTCGAAATTCTATATTGTGCGATATTCTATTAATCCTTCTATTAATTCACTCCATGTTCTGAGAAATACTTACCATCCGAAAAGAGGAAAAAAACGCTTCTTCCGCATGTAGAAAAGGAATGAATAAATCAATCAAATTCCAAGAGGCTTCATGAAGTGTTTCTTTAGGAGTTAAACTTCCATTTGTCCATATTTTGAGAAAAAGTATCTCTCGTATACTTCCCCTATTATTGGCACTTGACTTTTCTTTCAATTTACCAATTCATTACCCCAAAAATTAAATAAATAAAATAAAAGAGCACTTGATAGTTGATACCTCTTAAGAAGCAGATGCCTCTCTGGTCTAGAGAATAATCTCACGATGGACTGTAGAATATGGCCTATCTTCATTGTTTTGGACTTCAGCGCCTTCATAAACCCCACAAACTCCTTATATTCTGCAGCACTGAGTTTCTCTTGAACCTGTACCACATGAAGTTTTTACAGTTCCTTCATTCAGAGATGCTAGTTGACGGTTCGAAAGGAAAACAAAACGTAGATATGAGCAAAATTTAAAAGCAGCACGAGAAAATACAATTATTTTCTGCCAAGAAAAGAACAAGTAAATTTGAAGAGTAAGTTTGATCTTTTTTTTAATGAGTAGGTTTGATCTAATGTCTCTGTGTTTGGAAATAAGTATGACAACATACAAATTGGAATAAGGATGTTGGAGAAGTAAGGTTAGTGGTTCTACAAGGAAAAGTGTCGACTCAGCAGAGAAGAAGAGTTATACAAGCGAACTTCTCCATATTAGAAATGCACGATAATCTTCATCAAGAATTCAGATCAGATTTCAAAGAATGCTAACTACTTTCATGGCAGCATGAAGTCATAGACCCAACAACATAATGCATTAAGGGCACTGCAATATGCATCATTTGACTTGCCGAGCACAATGACGTGGTTTCATGTCAGAACTAGTCTAGCACCAAACTGTTTTAGAACAGCTAAACGCGGAAGCAGTTCAACTGAAATCATAATGTGTTCAGCTATACATTACCTGAATTAGAAATGCAGCTCCTCTTGTTTCCTCATCATCACAAGGAACGGAAGCAATCTGACCACATCTGTTTCTCGGACTGAGACACTGAATGTCGCTCTTATTTAAGTTCCCATCTTCCTTAGATAGTAATGAAGAACCACCTTCTGCAATTTGCATGCTTTGACTCTTAGAAACCAGCGCATTTTCACGCTTTACAAGTTTAATAATTGAGGAACTGTCACTGAATTGGGAACACTTGGAACCAGTCGCATGTTCATTAGTATTTTCAGCATGTTGAGTAGCACCATGTTCTGTTTTTAATATTTTCTGCTTCTTTGATGAACATGGTGCCAATAATTCCTCTCTGGCTGGCTTTTCGTCCACGAGCAGTTCACTAGTCAAATCAATAATCTCACAGTTTGAATATTGCATAGTCTTCTTCCCAGGAATTAACAATTTTTTCTCATAATGCATAAGATCACTTGAATGTTTCAGTTTACAAGGTTGGTTTGCCTTTAAACTACCGAGAGACGAACGATTGGCAGGAACTACATCTCCCAACTTGCTTTTTTCGACTTCAAGCCGAAAAGATAATGACTTCATGGAGGAAGAATGCTTTGTAAGTTTCATCTGAAAAATACATGAGAACAAGACACAATGATTTTAAAGGCTTTGATGACGATGCATGAGCACAAAATGCTAAATTTAGGTATGAGGAAGGAAGTATTTAATTTTTTTTTAAAAAATTTACTGGAGTAAGAAAATCTTGGAGGAACGATTTGTCCATCGGCTGCAGATTTTTCATCTCTTCGGCACTTTCTGCACGTGGATAATTCTACGTAAGCTACAAACAGCTAGGGTTTCATCATAAAAACATGCAAAGAATAGCCGTAATGTTTACACAACAGGGAAAAATGAGTAAAATGCTAGTTGTTTATGAGAACAAAGCTCTAACGACCCTGATGCAACAGTCAAATATAAGCATACTTTTTTTTTCATGCTGCAGCCTCATATTGAAGTCGTTTTAAGATATGCGCACAAAATTTTAATCAAGAAAAAAATTTCCTCATTTCTAACGAGGAACAAGATGCAAGGTCAGGTAAGAAAAGGAACATAATTATCTTTTGTAAACAAGTTGCACCACCTAGTTGTTTTTTCGTTTTCTTTTAAAAAATAAATATTGAGGTTGATAAATGGACAACTATATGCAGAGTAATTCTTCTAAAAGGCTGATGAAAACTCAATTCTTAGAGTTCAAGGCAGCCCAAAATTCAAAAGGGGAAAAGAAAAAAGAAAAAGGAGGAAAGAAGGATAATTAAAAGCCAGAGACGCCAAAACCAAGACAGAATAATGTACAGTATGGAAAGTCAAATATTAAAAATCGTACAGCACGTTTTGTTAAGATTAATTTCATTCAAAATGTACAAAAAAAGAACCAGAGAGAGTGAACCTTGCATTGATGACCTCGCATAAAAAGATGTGTTCTCTGACGACACTTCAACTACCCCCTTGTCCAGAAGTGATTTTGAGGCAAGATTTGGGCTCCTGTCTGTGAAGATGCATGGAATAAAGGTGACTTCATAAAGACAAACATAGTTACAAGGAGACCATATTGGTTCTAATAACCACAGAGTAAAGGAAAACATGCAAACAGACGCGCCACCATATAGGGGTGTGCGTGTTTTTATATGTATCTATGATAAAAGAGATTTATAAGAGACAAAAGAGATGCACTGAAAATAATTTATTGAAAGAAAATCTTCTGATAAATAAGGGAGGTGCAGTGCAACATAACAAATCATAGAGGTTGGGCAAAAGCACAACAGCTTCGACTTTGAAAATATCTTATCCCAAGACATCCCTATAGATCTGTTCAGCGAACTCCTACACATACGCAAATGATTATTGCAAGCATCTACGCACTTATATGTGCGTCGTTAATGTAATTTATTTAGCTATGCACAAATATTAAATATTCAGTTATAAGAGATATGCAGGTTTCCTTTTGGTGATCAAGTTGCTAAATCTTGGGAGAAGTCTAAAGTGTTTTCCCCTAATTTTCACATAATAGCTAAAGGTAAAAGTTAAACAACTCCCATGCACAAGGCTCCCATGATGGAGGCAAGGTTGGGAAAGGGCAAGATGTACACAACCTTACCCCCACAATGTGGAGAGACTGTTTCCAAAAATTGAACTTGTGATCTCTAGGTTATGGTGGAGCAACCTGACCACTAGCCTAAGGGCTCACCCCCTAATTGCAGTAGGGAGGCAGTGTTTTAGAGTGCAATGAACCTATATTGCAACACTCTCACTTAGTATATTGAGATATAAATACTCTAGAAGTGTAAATTTGCGGATTGCAATAGAAAAACCAGTGTATGATAGAAAATGTTTCAAGCCTCAACTTTGGTTGACAATGACATTTGAAAATACAGAAGAGTCGACTAGGCAAGAAATTTCAACGGCATGCAATGTATCCATGTCTAAATATGGTGCAAGGATACAGAAAAGTACGCTGCAATAAAGCAATAACAGTATGTTTGAAAAATAGACCGCTTAAGTATTTAGCTAAATGACAATTGGAAATCAGACACTGCTCGTGAGGAGTTATTGAACCACTATCTGTCAGTATAAAAGCATCCTGAGGAACTTAGCTGCATTTTCTGAATATTGACCAGAAAATAGTTGCACATTCAAAAAGTAGTCAATAGTATAACATTGAGGCCTAAAGTGAACAAATATTCTTAACAATTCTAATGAAAAACAAACACATAAATATTAAAATTTGAAAATGGAACATCATCAAGCTGAGAGACAAAATACCTTTTTCTTCGTTTTTTATTAACTTTGGCTTTGGAGGACCACAAGTTCCATCTTTGCGGAAAAATTGGGTAAGTGTAAAAACTACATCACCAAATTTGGAGTAGCACTAAAAACCCAGCAAAAGAAAGTAGGAATGAGTACGGAAGCTTTATAAACAAAAAGGTCAACTGAAACCCTACAACATGTACCATGATATGTGGTTGTATCCAACGTGATATTTGAGACTGACGATTTGGAAAGGCAAACCTGTCAATAACTGTGAGCATGAGGCGCAAATGACCGGGAAAAAAAATCAAAAAAAAGAGAGAAAACTAATACAAATGCACAAAAAGGTCCTGAACAAATCTGCAAATTATCCTTTAATCACAGCAACTATCAATGACAAATGCAACTATTATTGCAAAAATATTGACCATGAGCATCCCATGCTTCACAATTCCAAAACATTCATCATCATCATCAAACCTTTATCCCAAAAAAATGTTGGGGTTGGCAAACTAAATAAACATTATGGTAAATAAGAACTGACTGAAAGATAGTTGACAAAGATAAAGCAATGAGAAGTCATTGACGTGTTGTACATCTTTCAAAAATTAGTTTATTATCTTTTGTTAAACAAATTTTGGACTAGAATATATCATTATATTCAATGATGATTTGACAACTGCAATGGCCCACGAAAGTCATAAGGCTGCCTGATGAGCTGAAGAGAAAAATGGAACTTCGGAACAAAAGCTGAACTTCATTTGGAGAGCTCAAAGCATTGGTACAACTTCAAACAATACTGAAGTTCATCTTCTCCTCATTTTGTACTCTTTAACCTTTTGTTTTTTCCTTTTCTCTTTTGTCAGCAACTGAACAGGGACATAATTTTTGGGTAATTTACAAGCATACAACTGAATGCCTGAGAATGACATCCATATTTCACAGTTAGGATAATCCAAACTAGGTACAACCAGGCAAATGATACATTTCCAAAGCATCAGCAAAGCAGACAAATAGATCCACCAAAAGGTCATAAGATGATAAACAGGTAGGAATCGATGGAAGATTTGTATAATGGAACAAGCAGAAATAAGCCATAAAACCCATATTTTCACTTAATAACTTAAAAAAACATGCATATGCACTTCATTGAAAATTCACATAACTAATAGAAAGAACCTTTCATCACAGAAAATGATTGCTCCATAATCATAGCGATGACGGATCACACGCCCAACAGCCTGATTCACAGCTCGTGATGCTTGTTGATTATACCACTCTTCCCCCGTTAGGATCTGCTATTCCAATGACAAATTATATCGGTAGGACACTTAATCAACTTCAGTCGGGAGGCATCTAGAAATCTCAAAATGAGATCTTGAATCAAACAAATATAAGCTTTACCTTGCATCTTTCCCGTAGTGATTGCCCCTGTTGATCCAAGTACTCACGTTTTAGCCTAACCTGTCACAAGTAAATCATACAGGTTAGAATTATAACACCATTTTGTGCCAAGAGAGTATCATTCTGAGCACATTCATGCTGTACCCTATATATATCTATAAATCCAGCATATCAAGGGCACATATTGCATACCCCATAAGAAATAAAACAGTTGTCATAATTAATGAAGAAACTGGAAATAAACATTAATTATTTGGCACATAAACATCAATTCCACTTTCCACAAAGCCCATTCACGAACAAGAAACTATGAATATCCTCATAATTAAATCACAAAAAAATACATTTAAATTGTTTTGCATGAAGATTTAAGTACAAAAAAGGGAACTTCCGAAGATCAACACAACAAAGAACAAAAAAAGAAAAGAAGATATAAGACAACAGAAAAGGAACTTCCAGCTCATAATAATTGAAGCAGGAAGTACAGAAAAATAAAAATGAAAGAAGAATCTGTAGATATATAAGAACAATGAAGTTACTGCATAGTAACTTCAAGTATACTGGTTCCTAAAGAACATTTTGACTATCAACAGCATATAAAAGGTATCCAAAAGTGGTAATGAAAGTACGTGTGTTGATCCTGTCACACAAACGATCAAACATACTTAATCCAACATCTTGTCCGCATTTAGCATATAAAGCATTATTCAATACTTAGTGATCCCAGTACTTTCTAAAAGCAAAATAATTAAAAAAAATTAAACACCAATCAGACAAACTTATATGGTATTAAAAATCCAGAAAAAAAGGCTCAGATTATATCAAACCTTAGGATCAGTCATTGTGGCAAATGGTAAACCAGTGATGACTACAGCTCTTCCAGCCTGATCAGCAAAATCTAGACCTTCACTCACCTGAAGAATCAGAAACAATCAAACCATTGCAAGAAGCAGAGTTTCTGAAAAATGGGTTCCTGGGGCGGGTGGCTCTGCTATTGTGTCAAATTCCCTGACATCCTTGAAGTGGTGTTGTGTCACTGTCAGTGACACAACAACACTTCAAGGATACTCAATATATATTTGACTGGCTTGATTTTGAAGCAATCGAAATTCCAATATACTTTTCAATTGAAAAGACATTTTCAACATAATTTCAGGTACTTGGCACATCAGAGCCCCTGATCCCTGTAAACACTCTAAAGTTAACTTAGCTACCAGATGGTTGCCTCTTTATAGCAGCATAACTTAGCACCTACCAGATGGTTGCTTAACTTAGCACCTTACAGATGGTTTGCATTTCTCAATAAAAAAATACTTTCAAGCAAAATATTTGTAGTTATGTATGCTAAAATTTTCACCATTAAAGTATGACACCCATACACGCACACCAAATTATTCGGCTGTCACATAAAGAAAAATTCATAGAACAAGCCCTCTTTATCCCTCCATAACTCAGCATAGGACTCAGAAGCCTGCCACACAATGAAGAGGATTTGAAAAACATACCTTGCCACGACATACAGCAAAGAATATTGCACCAGAAGTTGAGCTATCCTTCAGCTTAGTCATATAGTCCTTCCAAAACATAAATCACAAAAATATGCACATGAAAGTAGTCATACAAACTGAATGCTCACATCTGAGGTGAGATGGTAGATACTTTAAGAACACAGATATTAAATTGAGTTATAGCTCCTACTGGTTTACCTCAATTGACAAAGTAAATAGAGAAGATTGTCTGGGTTCTATAACAGGTTGCTTATGTTTGCAGATTCTTTCCCATATTGTGGTCGAATTTTCATTGCCCTGACCAGAATAATTTTAATAATACAATCAAAAAAAGAAAGAAAAGTTGGCAAGTTTATGCATCATGTTTGATTCTCTTACCAATTTCTTCCAGCATCCAATGGCTTGGTCTAGAAGGTAGTAAGATGGGAAGAAAACCAGCAGTCCATCAGGTACTATTCGAGCAAAATTAACTGCAATATATACAAAAGTAATGACGAGGCTACATATGGAAATAATCTATTTTTATAAAGTAAAACTTATGGCCAGAATAGATTATTAACGCACCAATAGCATTTCCAAGCTCTTGTTTGTACTCTATAGAATCACGATTGCGATACGAGGAATTGAAAGAGCGGCCTGAAGGGCCAACTGGTACTACCCCAGCCCATACCTGATCTGTGGATATAACATGCGGATTTTCCAACCGAACAGGAAAATCTCTGAAACAGCAAAAACCTCTGTTTAGTTATCTAATAAATAATGCATGACGAACTGTAATAATCTGCAGAAAGTCACTAACAATTTCAACTCCTGTGCAAATGAATCCAATGGAGATAAAGTCCCAGATGTCAATATAATTGAGCCAACACCCATCCTGGAGAATGCTTCCAAGGCAATTCCTGGATTGAAACACCACCAACTAAGTGTCCTAGATGCCTTACCTGTAAAACAGAGAATCGATAAATTTCTGTCAACATAACAAGAAGGCATATTTTAACAGCACGAAACTGGTCATCGGCCCGCATAATTATACAAACCTGATGTCTTTTTTGAATAGCAAGCAAGCAGATAAAAAACTGTAATATCTCCACAAAACAGACCATCATAAATATACAGTCACCATGTATGGTGGTAAATTCAGAGTGCACACTATTGCTCAGGAATTCTCATAACATGCTGATAAGTGGCGCATAGACTAATTAATATGAATTACATAGTGTTTACAGATCATTTTGGTGCTAGTATACTCACACCAAAAGGTAAGAATTCTTTGGTCTCCCTCTCTTATATTTTGTTCCTCCTTCATTTTCTCCCCCTCCTATTCAATCCTCGCTAAAGACTTAAAATCTGATATTTTCTTTTAAGAGTGTATTTGCAAACACAATTGCAGCCAAAAATACAACTGCCACTGCTCTATAAAATAAGCATGATATGATATATATGATACACAACATACAAGTTTATAAAATTAATAAACATGGTCAGAATGCTAGGTTTAACCTTCTTGAACAACAATTAACAGGGTAGTAAAAATTGCCAATTTGAATTAACACTCAATAGGTTTTTCCATAGCTCAGCTGCACAAGCCTTCTCCCTTGACAAGATAGATTGCCATTATTTTTCAACAAAAATATTACTTTTGTTAGCACAGAAACGTAAAGTCTTTCTATTGTTTGCATTCAAAATGAATGACAAGTTCAAGTATAATTACAATGAGAACCAAAAGACAGAGCAAGCACATACACAGTTTTGTCTAGGAATTACCTTTTAGGGCATCTGCTGCATTTGCCTCAACTTCCTGTACATGAACCTAAATTGAGTGGAAAAAAGTTTCAATTACAGATGCATTGCTAATCATGACACATCAGAGACAAAATGCATAAACATCACCAACATTCATAAAGCTGAAGAAGAATGTCACTAGTTCTCATTATAGTCTGCATGACCTTAAATATGAATGAAAAGACTTGAAGCTTACACGATAAGAATTTGCATGAGCATTGCCTTTATCTCTAAAGACAATTTGAAGAATATTGCCAATGCTTTCCAACCTGCAAGTAGTGCCCTTTGCCCGTTGTTGGTTTTCTTCCTCAAGAAGCACAACAGCTTCCTCAATTATACCAATGAGCTTAGGGGCAGTATCATGCGTGACATTAAGTTCACCAAGTAGTTCATAGATGTAAGGCCCAGGCTTCGTGAATCCCAATTCCTTGGATTGGACTGGCACTTCAGCAATCCGCTTCTCAAGCTTTAACAAGAGTGCTGCATGAAATTCATAAATAGTGTTTATATATGTAAAATTTGACTTAGTGGCCCATACACTCTCTCTAAAAGGACCCATTAGATAGACGAGAGGGTACCACAAACAATTCACCCAAACTACACGATGTGGAACATTATCTCTTAACGTTGTTCGAATATGTAATAAATGATGTGAAATGCACCAATCCAACAAGCTAACTTACTGAGTTGAATGACAAAGTAACTAATATTAACATGGTATCGGAGCGGGAAGTCTTGGGTTCAAACCTTAGCTTCCACAATTTAAACCTCCATTTGTTGTTGCCCCAAATGTGGGCCTTTGTGTGTGTTTGTTGTTGCCTCAAGTGTGAGAGTAGCCTTAGTGCACATGTTAGGCCATCGGATTGCCCAGCCCACACATGAGGGGGAGTGTTAGAGTGTAATAAATGATGTGAAATGCCCCAACCCAACAAATTAACTTATTAGCTTGAATGGCAAGGTAACTAATACTAACAATGTATACATGAATATCAAAGTTCAATCAAGATGAAGCCAAAAGGAATGCATGAAGAAATTGGTTTGTCATTAAAGCCTGAGCAGTAACTTAAAAATGAAAAGGTCACCGCATGGTTTTTGGATAATGTCACAAGGATCATCAAAACAAAGTTTGCTCATCGTCACTAACATGACTTAAGTCTCCACTCTAGCAAGAAATGAAAAATTATGCTTTTCATATACCAATAAGTATACCTCTAAGAATAGCAAAGTTATCTGGATTATTTGATTGGTCATTTGACTGGTCCCTCCTTGCTACAGAAAGATCTATACAATTCTTTGCTTCAGAAATGCAAGCTGTCAGGAGCCCAGAAGCCAAGTCAAAAGAGGCTGCATCTGCACACAAGCTTTCCTGCATATCATTATTATTATTGGCCAGTGTGCAAAGCCCTCACAAGTCGCAAGAGTATAAATGAGTTAATAAGCATCTATTCAGCAAACAATTTAATTTTCTATAAATATCTACGCACTGAGAGCAGGAATGTGAAAACAAAATTAAAAGGCCATGCAAGATTATTAGTTGGCCCTTGTCATAGATTTCAAAGGAACTTCCATACCAGGTTGTGAGCTTCATCAAATATCAGTATACTGTTGTTCCAGTCAATGTTAAGAGACTTTCTATTCCCACGATCAATGAGATAGTTATACGGTGCAAATAAAATATCGACAACCTTGTGAAGCTCCCTTGACATGTAGTAAGGACACCTACAAAATGGATTATTGAATGAAACAGCTACCATCAACCAGAAAAAGGCATTAAAAGGAAAGTTTGTTATGAGAGAAAACTGTATCTAGCATTTTATTAGGAAAAATACTAACGACAAAAAAACCTACGGCCCATATCCTTTTCCAATATTGACCAAATCCTCTATATCAATAGGTTCATCTCCAAGGCAAGGATTCTTCTTCACATAATCTACAGCACAAGAATAGAAAAGTAGGTTAGTTGGAGTGAAGCATGTTAAAAGGGCAAAGTCACACAATGTACTGCTCAAACAGAGTAGACAAACACCCTTCTATTCGCTGAAACCTTGCCCTACATGTTTGACTTGGATAAAGAATCCCTACAAGTCTTCTCATTTGTACTTCAAGCTGAAGCTTTCTTGGCATTAGGCAGGGGCATGAGAGAAATGGGAAAGAGAGGGAGGGAAAAACACTTTTAAACATTGACTTGCTAGCATAAGCAAGGACATTACGTGCATGAGCATCCCTATTACAAAATTGGCCCAGGAATAAGTTACAAGAGAAAGAGACATAAAGGAAAAATTAACTAAATATAAATTAACATCATTATTGCTAAATACTTATTAAACACAATAAAATGGACGAAACACCATTTGGCTCCCCTGCAACCCCCCACCCCCAGGGAACATTTAGACATTGTACTTGATAGGGGGTCCTCCTGATGTAAAAAATTGTTCAGGAATTCAAAGAAATACAATTAGAGGCGTATGACACAGTACTCTATATAGTACCACTGTACCACTAAAGTTGAGTTAGAATAAACGAGAAGTTTGAGAGAAAATCAGTTAACAGAAAAGTGCTTTGACAACAAAAGTTACATTCAACAATGTTAGCTATTTTTATGAAGTTCCAAGGACAATCATCTCAAAAGTGAATATTCAAACTCAAATGCCATAGTCATGCAATAAGTAGCTTTAGAAAATATGAGCTTTATTGATAGATTTGATTTTCAACACAAGACTATGTATATGAGACTTCACTTCACCTAAATGTATAAATTATAATATTTTATGCAATACTATGCTATGCCTGCCTTTCTGACTTTTAAAAACATGAGCATGTGTTGATGATTTATACTTTTAAAATTTAAATGGGGTCTTTGGATCCCCATACAGTTGTTATCAACTGACCTAAACGCTGTAAGTCAAAATAGAAATGAAACTGATAGTCATCATAAGTTTCAATCATATGTAACATAGCATAACAACCTGCAACCCATAAGTTGTGAGAAACCACATTGGCATTATGATCAACTTTTTTATTATAGGAACTAAAGTATAAAGTTAAGAGCACAACTCAATAATATAATATAAATGGAAAGCCAAGTATATTCCACCGCATAATAGCATATGCATATAGACACGAGCATTTAAATCAAACCAATGCAAAAATAATTCAATTACCTGCAACTGGAAGAAAATGAGCACAATGACGCTTTCCACGCTTTCTGCATAGGGCGTGACATGCATTTGTTTGTGCTTTTCCACGAAGTAACCTAACTTCATCGTGAATGCACAGTTGCTCTCGAGATCCTAAGACTACCATTTTGGGCCTGCATAAAAACCTAAATGAATAACAGTGCTACTCTAAATATTCAGACAAATCCATTGAGTTGGACACATTACTCAACCATTATCCAAGAAAATCTAGAGAATCTATTGGGGCAAAATAAATTACCATATTAAATACATGCTATAACTTGTAAGCTATAATTGATGATTGGAATCAAAATGTTTGCATTGTATGTACTATGTGGTAAATTACTCAATCTAAGATCATGTTACGGCCATATACCCAACACTTCTAATCGTGACCTCAAGCATCTATAACCCATATCTGAGAATTGTCCAATCCCTGTAGATATATTGGTCTAGCGTCAGATAATTAGTTAGCAATAGCAAAATCCAGATGATAATGAATCAATGATAAGGAGTTTAAACTATCCAATATATTGAAATACTACATTGAATTCAGAAAGCATTTTTGTATAACTGAAATAAGGTCGCACTGTTAAGATCATATGCTGACTGCTGTACATTTGCAAAGATGTAATGAAGTTTTGACGCCTGAGAACAAGCAAGTTTACCACTCTAATGCAAGGATTTGGCTTCGAGCTGCAACAAAACTCAATAGAAGTAAAAAAAAGAAAAAAAAAAGGTATAAAAAGGAAGTAGCCTACAAATAATTTGAGAAATCCAGGTTAACTTACGATTTTCTTTTTAATCTATATGAAGGCAAAAAACTTACCTATTCCAAATAAGTACTCAATTATACACAGCATAATATAATACTCCTGACTAACAAGGTGCATCAGAAAAGTGTGACAAGCAGCAGAACAAGCAGAAAATGAGAAAGTCATCTATCTATACAATAGTTAATCAGAATAAGTTAAAAGTCAATACTGACCTATAGCTGCTTCTTTTTAATTCTTGAATCACTTGTCGGATCTGGCTGTGAGTGCGTGATGTATATATGATTGTAGGAAAATTGCTAGCCTCTGGCTGTGATGGTACAACATCTGATTTGCTCCCTGAATTCAGACTATTCCTCGCAAACCTTCCAGTTGAGAAACTGCCTAAACTCTTCCTCCAAGCCAATGTTGCACACAGAAGACATAAAGTTTTTCCAGTTCCAGTAGGACTCTCCAGAAGTGCATTGCATTTCTTTGACATCAAAATTGAAAGAGCACAATGTAAAGTCAAAAAATAAGAACAAATAAGGCAACCAATTACAAAAACAACATTCATATTGTTGATATTGCACAGAAAATCCATTGAATAACCTTATTGAAATTTGAATATCCTGACCGCAAAACTCCACAGTTTAGGAATTTTTAGTAAAAGACCACCCAATACATATATTCTAATCGTGAACTGTTGAGAACAAATTCTGGTAAAAAAAAAGAATCTGTTGAGAACAAACACCTTGCTTATCACATAAAAATTACTTAAACATGAAGCAGGCTGAGGAGCTCTTATGGTCTAGTAAGCCATCACTAGCAAGAGTTGAAACGTTTGATTCCCCCTTCATCCAAAAACTACTAATATGCCCACATAACATATCAAAAAAGAAAAAAAAAAAAGAAAGCAGACTGCTGTCAAGACAACTCAGTGACCATGTGCAATCCATGTAAACACAGTTCAGACTGCATCAGAAGACGATAAAGTATGGACCCTGATCAGCAATACCAAGTCTAGCCCCAAATATATGGTTTAAAAGATGCTTACAAAAAGAAAAATGGAACTCTAGAAAAGATGCACAACTTAGCTCATAAAAGAAGAATCAGAATGCCACTTCACAAATATCAGTAAACATCACTAAGATCCATAAACTAACATGATAATTCAAAAGGGGAACATAAATTTATTGAAAGAAAGAAAAAAAAACCCTAAAAGGGCGAGTAATGTTAGTTCTATTGAATTATTGTAACTCTCACCCTCACCATTACTTTTTGATAAAATATAAGTCAATAGCAATTTATCGGACTGCTTTCCAAGTAATAGACTTTCCGATGACATAAGTCATGAATTTATCATGATCGAAAGGGGAAAACAGTGTTATCACGGACACTCACGTTTTGGAGGGATTCGATGACTTTTTCCATGTAAAGGAGTTGGCAATCGTAGGCCTCGAATGGGAAATCCACGCTGATTCCCCTGATCTTGTAAGTTGGCATTCTTTAATTTCTCGTTGATTTTCCCTTCTGCTTGGATGCCGTCGTGCAGAGAAAGTGAGGCCTTCACTGTGGGGGGAAATAAGTTCTTAGGTTAAAAACATACCCCCTTTGCGAATGGCGAAGAAGCTGAAACTAGTGATTTTCCCGCCACTATGACGTGCCTTGAGTCTTGGGCCTTTTATCAGTCTTCAATAAGCAAAGCCCATCTTATGCCGACCAGTAAAGGTAATTAAAGCCCAGATTGATAGCCCATTAAGTCGGAAAACCCAAATAAATTTATTCGTGTTATAGATCTTTCTAGAAGTCATCTCTAGACGGTCTAGACATCTCCAGGACTATTTAAACCCCTTTCATTCTCCTCTGTGCCTTAGTTGTGGTGTTGTTTCCTCTCGAAAGGAGAAAGTGCTTGAAGAATTTTCCAGAACCCAAACCCCACCGACCTCCTTCTCCTCTCCGTCTCCCTCTGACAAGTTGCAGTAGATCGCCGAGAGGTACGATCTCTAACGCTTAGCTTTGTAGTCAAAGTTTTGTTATGGCGTTTGTTTGAATTTTCTACGCCGAGTCTGTAGATCTGTTGTTTTCGGTTTCTATAGCTAGCCACATTTGCTGAGTGAGTTGCTGAATTGGCTCTAGATTTAGCTGTTTTAGGGCTGCTGGTTATATCATTAATTGTGTTTTGTTCTTTTATTTATTGGTTTTGGTTAGGCGGCGGTTGTAATGTCGTTTCGTATGATGTATTGTTTTCGAAGATGCCTGTGTCTTACAGCTTTATGGAATCTGTTTCGTGTCTACTGGCTGTTGTTTCAGATTGCATTGTGTTGCTTTCGAGCGAATATGGAGTATTTAGTCTAGTTTTGGGTTTTGCATCTAAATTTGTTTCTCCGTGTAGTTGAATTTTGCAGATTTAGAATTAGTCTTGTTTGGTCTGAGGGAATGATGTAAAGTATCTGGGTATCTTTCACTTTTTCTAATTTTGGAATCTGATTTTAGTTCTCTTTGAATCAGTGGTTGTTACTTTCTTACATGGCTAAGTGGGTTGTGCTGTTATACTACGCAGTTGTTGTGCATGTTGATCAGCTTGGCCGTCCATTTAATATAATTTCTCGATTTCCTTTTTATCATTTAATTTCTGTAACATGGAGCTAGGCATCGTTGTTTGTTGTGAAAAGATCACACGACATTGCATTTTGGCATTCTTCTGTGACGTGTAGGGACTTTGAAGTGGATATATCAGTTATTGAGTTGGCTCCTGTTGTCAGTAAATTTGATTTACATCTTTTCTACTTCTATCCAGGTTGTGAACGTCTATTTAGTCAAATAAGTCAGCTAATTTTTGGCAAAAGATGAGTGTTGTTGGTTTTGACTTGGGCAACGAGAGCTGCATTGTTGCTGTTGCTAGGCAAAGGGGCATTGATGTTGTGCTCAATGACGAATCAAAGCGTGAAACTCCTGCTATTGTTTGCTTTGGTGACAAGCAGCGATTCATTGGGACTGCTGGTGCTGCGTCAACAATGATGAACCCTAAAAATTCAATTTCTCAGATGAAGCGGCTAATTGGCCGCCAATTTTCTGATCCTGAGTTGCAAAGGGATCTCAAGGCATTGCCTTTCACTGTCACTGAAGGTCCTGATGGGTATCCTTTGATTCATGCCCGCTACTTGGGGGAGATGAGAACATTTACTCCAACTCAAGTTTTGGGAATGGTGTTGGCCGACTTGAAAGGCATAGCTGAGAAGAATTTGAATGCAGCAGTGGTTGACTGCTGCATAGGAATACCTGTTTACTTTACTGATCTTCAAAGAAGGGCTGTGATGGATGCAGCCACAATTGCAGGACTGCACCCTCTCCATTTGATTCATGAAACTACTGCCACAGCTCTGGCGTATGGTATTTATAAGACAGATTTGCCTGAGAATGACCAATTGAATGTTGCTTTTGTTGATATAGGCCATGCAAGCATGCAAGTGTGCATAGCTGGCTTCAAGAAAGGCCAACTGAAGATACTGGCTCATTCTTTTGATCGATCATTGGGAGGTAGGGATTTTGATGAAGTGCTCTTTCAGCATTTTGCCGCAAAATTCAAGGAAGATTACAAGATTGATGTTTTCCAGAATGCAAGGGCTTGTCTCAGGCTAAGGGCTGCTTGTGAGAAACTGAAAAAAGTTCTCAGTGCCAATCCTGAGGCTCCCTTGAATATTGAGTGCTTGATGGATGAGAAAGATGTAAGGAGCTACATTAAGAGGGAGGAGTTTGAGCAAATTAGCATTCCAATTTTGGAACGAGTAAAGAAGCCCTTGGAGAAGGCTATTTCAGAAGCTGGGCTTACTATTGAGAACGTTCATATGCTTGAGGTTGTTGGTTCTGGTTCTCGTGTCCCTGCTATTATCAGGATCCTTACCGAGTTCTTTGGAAAGGAACCAAGGCGAACAATGAATGCCAGTGAGTGTGTTGCCAGGGGCTGTGCCCTGCAATGTGCTATTCTTAGTCCAACTTTCAAAGTGCGAGAGTTCAAGGTAAAATTTTCCTACATATCCTCTTCATGAGATGCTCTGTCAATGACTCTCCATGTCAAGATTATGTCTCGTAATCATCATCTTCAATGCTTTTATCTTTCCAAATGATTTTGTGGTATGCTACTGAATTCATAAGTGACATTAATTAGAAAAGTTAAATGAAGTATATTGAGATTATGTATTTTATAACAGTTAAATCTATCTGCTGTTTCTGCTCAATCTCATCTGTTATGACATGGTAAATACGTTTAGTAGGGTATTGTGCAAGTCAAGTGTTTCGTGCAGAGTAATGTTGTTTTCCCTAGCTAGGATACTTCTGCCTAATTGGCACGTCTCCCAAGGAAAGTAACAGGGATACAGACGGTTGAATAATTTAAGATATATTATCCTTCTGTTGACTCATGTCTAGCACAATTAATTTTAGCAGCAACACGGATTCTCTAAGTTGTGTGGGTTTTTTTTTGTCGTCCATAATATCATTCACTTTCTAGCCATAAAACTACCAGCAATAGCTTGAGAGGTAGGCGTGTTGTATGTATGTCCACATTTATATAGTGGTTTGCTTTTCGCTGGATGTGAAATGAAATCCATGCGCCCTTTTCACTTTCATCTTTGCATGTTTCTGGTAATAGTTGCATATTGGTAGATTTTCATATTGCTTGTCCTGGGTTTTACTTTGCCTTATCTTCTATCACATTAAGTGAACTGCACATGATGTTTTATTTTGATAGTCTTTATTTTCATTCGGTTGTGCATTTTCAAATGGGGATTAGTTGTTAATGAATGACTTTGTTCAGATTAGTTGTTAATGAATGATTTCGTTCTTGTTTTCTTATAATCATCTCTTTCAAAGCTTTAATCCATATGTGAAATCAATCAGAAATATATCACATGATTGCTGAAAAAATTTGTACAATGCAGGTCAATGAAAGCTTCCCCTTTCAAATTGCTTTATCATGGAAAGGCTCTGCGACAGAGGCTCAGAACGAAACAGGGAACAATCAACAATGTACAATAGTCTTCCCCAAGGGAAATCCAATACCCAGTGTCAAGGCTCTCACATTTTATAGATCTGGTACTTTTACAGTTGATGTACAATATGCTGATGTAAGCGAGTTGCAGGCACCTGCAAAGATCAGTACTTACACAGTAAGTAATTAGCTTAATTTGGTGTTGAATTGATCCTCAATTTAATGTGATCATTAAATGGATATCTCAAGTATTTGTTTCTTAATCGTACAATGTCTCTGTTCAGATTGGTCCTTTCCAGTCTGCAAAAGGTGAAAGAGCAAAAGTAAAGGTTAAAGTTCGTTTGAATTTGCATGGGATTGTCTCTATCGAGTCTGCAACTGTAAGTCGGTGATATCTGAATTTAGCTAATTTGGTGCCATTTCTAACTTAAGCCTGAACAAGTTTATTTGCTTTTTTCAGCTTCTGGAAGAAGAGGAAGTTGAGCTACAAGTTTCAAAAGAGCAATTGAAGGAATCTGCAAGTATGGACACTGATGAAGCTTCCACAAACACTCCTCCCGCTAGTTCTAATGACACTGATGTCAATATGCAAGATGAGAAGGGACCTGCTGATACTCCTGGAGCTGATAATGGTGTGCCTGAATCAGGAGACAAGCCTGCACAAATGGAAACAGATACAAAGGTGAGTAGTGTAGTTAGTGCCATGAATGAACCATTATATTTTATTTTTCGATCGTATGCATAATGTATGTCCTACCAGACACATTTTCCTTGAGTATCAATCATCAGCACCCAGTGCGTAAATTTAAATTGTTATTATAGTATCTTGTTAATTATACACATTTGTTGTTGGTGTCTGTGGAGCGTACGCATGCAAGTCAACCGTGTGCACATCGGCACTTTTGTCTTGCAAATGATTAGCTATTAATCATGTATAAATAATGAAACAACATTGCTAGGTAATTTGAGGAATCAAAGATTATTGACTAATGATTAAAGATACTGACAGTTCGCCTGGTTTTCATTTTTTTCAATGAAGAATTTAGTGCAGCTGACTAGGAGAGTGGAATATGATGATTTCTTCCCACCTTTTGTGCATTTTAATCCTGCTTTTGATGTGAAAGAATCTTCAACTTCCAATATGTTGGTATAGTTTTGCTGAAGTGTATTTCTTTTTCCATGGTCAACTTAATGGTGTAGAAGGTTTCTCTGGATGAGGGAATTACTTTTGGGTCATGATGTATGATGTATTGATGTGGCATGTTATGACTGTGATTAGAGAGGTCTTTCCGTCTTCTCTCACGTCTTAAATATGTGGTTATGATTGGGGTTCAGTGCAACTGGTTCTGGTTTAACTTTGGGTTATCCATGAAACTTATATTGCACTATTCTAATTATATTAATCTCCGCTTTTGCTGAACTTTTCTGGGATAAGTTGGTCATACTGAGGTTCCATTTTTTAATCTGCTACATGGTTACAGGTTGAGGCTCCTAAGAAGAAGGTGAAGAAGACAAATATCCCAGTAGCAGAGTTTATTTACGGTGCCATGGTACCGGCAGACGTGCAGAAAGCTGTAGAAAAAGAGTTTGAAATGGCTTTGCAGGATCGAGTCATGGAAGAAACTAAAGATAAAAAGAATGCTGTCGAGGCTTATGTTTACGACATGCGAAACAAGGTATGTTCTGTTACAGCTCTACCGGGGACAATTTTGTGGTCTTTTTTCAGAATTTGAAGTAGTAATAGTTACCTTTTGTCATCTCCAGCTCAGTGACAAATACCAGGAATTTGTGACGGATTCTTTGAGGGAAGAGTTTACTGCTAAACTTCAGGAGGTGGAAGACTGGTTGTATGAAGAGGGTGAGGATGAAACTAAAGGTGTTTATATTGCCAAGCTTGAGGAGCTAAAGAAGGTGGGAATGGCTATTCCTCATGCACCCTTTCTTCTCACTTGTTTTTGTTGTTGGTGGTAAGATTAATGTATTTATGAAAATTGCAGCAAGGTGATCCCATTGAAGAGCGATACAAGGAGCATACAGAAAGGGGATCTGTGATTGATCAACTAGTTTATTGTATTAATAGTTATAGAGAGGCTGCAATGTCTAATGACCCTAAGTTTGACCACATTGATTTGGCTGAAAAGCAGAAGGTGAGAAGTCGTCAGCTCTTCCTTTCTTCTGTTGTCCTCAGTGCCCCCCTTCCCCCGACGTCATTTTAAATTTTCGTTCTCTTTTGCTGGTGAATGTTTAATAAAGCATTCAATTGCTTGCTGTAGGTCTTGAATGAGTGTGTGGAAGCAGAGGCATGGTTAAGAGAGAAAAGGCAGCAGCAGGATACACTTCCCAAGCATGTTGCTCCTGTTATCTTGTCCGCTGATGTGAGAAAAAAGGCTGAAGTACTTGACAGGTATTGTTTTTAGTTTTGTGTCTAATATATTTATTTTGTTGTACTTAATGGTAACTAAGAACCTTTAAGAAGTGATACCTAATTTGGCAATGTTTGCTTGGGAGTGGGGACAGCAGTGATTTTGATATATCAATATTATGTTGGCTTGTTTATTTTTCGAGAGAAGTTGAGTTCTCCCAACAATGGTAACTGACTTGTTCTGCTAAGATTTGTATATTGTATTCTTGGCCTATAGGAACGTGATACTGTTTGGGACTTGTAGTTACAATTTTTCTATAAATTACTGTCTCTGTTGGGGTATTACTGTGGAAATCAAGAGAAGTTTATTAGTTGTGTTTGGATCAATAGGTTCTGCAGGCCAATAATGACAAAGCCAAAGCCAAAGCCGGCAAAACCTGCCACTTCTGAAGCACCCTCTACCCCGCCCCCTCAGGGGAGTGAACAGCTACACAGTGGAGATGCCAGTGCAGGTGCCGACTCAGAACAGAGTGCCAATGACAAAGCTGCTGATGGCAGTGGTGATGCTTCTGGGGAACCAATGGAGACTGACAAGTCGGATACTACAAGTGCTGCCTAATTTTTTTAGGGCGGGTAACTTCCAGTTTTTTTTCTCTTGCCGGGCAAGAGGTTTGGTCATATGCATAACAATTATTTACTTTGGAGCTTTGAGGCAAAGAACTCTACTGTGGACTAATGTGAAGGGTTGTGATCCTCATTTGTAAAGCCCTCTCTCTATGGTCTGCGATTTTATCACTTCTATGAGATTCTCTAGATTCCAGTTTCTACAGAAGGGGTGTTGAAGCAAAAATTTTAGACTTGATATATGGTCCTCATTCCCAACTCTTTTGGGATGAGGTCAAATGTTATTTTTCATGCTATTTAGGGATGCCACAAGCTAGATATCATTTGTGTGTGGATATTGACATTATAAGTTTGATTTAATCTGCTTCTTTTTTTTTTTTTTTTTTTTGTTTGGAAGGCAAATTGTTGCATCCTTGCAAACCTTATTTTGATTTATTTGGTGTTATGGAATGGAAAACAATTCCTTCAGAGGGCCCAAGCTCTTGGGTTTTGTAGAAGGCCGAAGGAAGAAAGAATTGAGTGCTTGTACACCTGGGCCTGACCTTTGTCCCAAGTAATTTTACGTACTCACGTGCTGTTCACGTGTTCACGCACATACTCACGTGCTCTGTTCACGTGTTCACGCAGAACTGGTGGGACAACTTTCCATAACAGAAGAATTCGTAAACAACTAGTCTTCACACTATTCGTCCCCCACAGAGACGCGAAAATCGTTCCGTTAAACAGAAAGGAAGGTATGATCGTGCCAGCGGTTTGCTGTTTAACTTGCGGCAAAGTACTGCTATCTGTTGTTGTTTTCCTTCACCAATTTTGTTTTCCTTTGTTCAGGGTCTCGAGCCAAATAATTGGTATGTAGAGAGGATAAACAAAGAAGGATGAAGTTGTAGATTTTTTCTTGAGAGGGTTGAAATTGAATTATCATTTGACACAAGTGTTTTTAGTTTAATTCCTTCTTGTGCTGTTCCAATTACTATGTTCAGGTACTGCCAGGATGGGTTGTATACCGCGAATGAATTGGTTCTTACAACCTTGGAAGACATGAGGCAGGTTAGTGTCCCCTGAAAGGACATAAGTTTACCCAAGCATGTGCGTGATCATAACTAAACTAGAGTTTTAAGAACAAGAGTGAGGAAATAGAACCTCATTATTACTATATGAAAGGATGTTGAGGACATTATGTACTCCGTTTCTCTATGTATACTGTGTTCAACATCCTAACATCCTTCAATTGGTAATAATAATGTGCATATGAGTTATAATCATATGCACATGCCCAGGTTAAACCCGATACAAGGCAAACTTATGCCCTTTCAAAGAAAGACACTAACCTGCCTTATCTATTCCTTGGTCGTATGAATCAATTCGTGGTAGACAACACATCTTGGCAATACCTGAACATAGAAATTAACCAATACTAAGAACAGCCAAGAAAGAATTAAACTAGGAACCCACATACGGCGTTTCTAAAGAATAAGAAGTATTGGTCTTAACCAAATTCTTGCATTCAGAAGGTGAGCAAAATAAATCCAACACATAAACATTACATAAGCCAAACCCGAATTTGAATGTATATAAACGGTCTGCGGATGCTTCACTAACAGATCCATTCTCTTGAAATCTCCAGAATGAGTGAAAAATCGTAAAAAAAAAATCAAATTCAAAATACCACCATGGCAATATGAAATTCATTCGGATATAAGATAGATGGGCCTAGTCCAAATTGAGAATTCAATGATGGGCTAAATGGGCCAACAAAACCTGAAGAGCCCATACAACTAGCCCAACATTTTTATTGGCCCGGTCTCACCTCTATTACACAAAAAATCAAGTCAAACACGTATTCTAATACAGCCATATCAGTAAAACACAAATTTCTATACACTTTTTCTTCCCACACACTTTCTCTTTCCACCCAACCCAACAACATTCCATTCCTCCATATTATCCACAACAAAACTACACCAAAATATCAAATATCAATACATCCACATCAGCAAAACACTTATCCCAATACAGTCAAATAAGCAAAACACATTTTACAATACAGCCACATCAACAAAAAACAACATCTTTGTTGGCGCAATACCACTTCACCATTGCATTTGCCCTAACACATACGACGACAAATGCCTAACACATACGAAGACAAATGCCGCTCTCTATCTCTCTGTCTTCGCTGCGTTTTGCTTCCGAGTAATCCCGTTGTTTTTGTTGATTGATTATACATACGTGTGTTTCTGTGCTCTTCTTATTGTCGTTTCGATTTCGCGTGTTCATATATGGAGATGTGTGTTTGGTTGCAATCTTCTGGATTACTTAGTTGCGGCCGATGGTCCTTCCATAAGACAGATTTTTGTGGTTTGCCCGGTTCCATCAAAGACGGAACTCTACTGTTGGGTGCCAAAATTTTGGCCAAATTATCGTATGTTTTTAAGTTTTCACAGCTATGGTTTTTTTTTTTTCACAGCTATGGTTGGCTGCCGGGAATATGATTTGGAGGAGAGGTTAGGAGAGTCTTGTTCCGACTCTGGATGCTTTATTTAAGATGGGAAAATCTGGTTGTCATTGAATTGGGTACCTTACAGATCACCTTAGCTGTCTGTAATGCAATTAATGAAAACTTAGGTTGTTTCTACTGATGAATTGGGACAAGATTGAATTTTGCACTTTGGTAAGTAAGATATGGGGAGGGCCGACATATAAGATTTTGGTAAAACTGGTCGTAAGGGGACAATAACTGCTCCATTCAAAAAATTGAAGAACTACTTCGATGTGTTTTTGGTACTTAAGCAGGGTGTGATGTTTTATGGGAATGCTTCAATGAGGTACCACTTGTTTTTGTTGGGTTGAAGTAATCAATACTTTCAAAATAATTGTCGATGAGTTTATGGATCCTTTTCCCACTACTATTTGGTGTTTCACTCATGTACTTCGTTTGTGTTGATTTGATGCTATTTTTTACTTGTAGCCATGGCTATAAGAAAGTTTCTTCTTAATGATTTTTGTTTATGCCTTATGGGAGTTTGGTTTGCATTTTCGCTGCAGAAGATTTATTTATTTACTATTTTCAGCTCTCAGTGTATGAAGTTTATGTTCTACTCATTTACATGCTTTTCTATTGAGCTGTTATCTTTTGCTTGCCATTAATATGCTTTTGTTTTTGAAGTAGTTTGAAAGAAATAGAGAAGAATCTTTACTTAATTCAGCAAAGGTTTACAGTAATAACTTCTTGATAGATAACCTCTTCTCTGGGAAAATTTTTTGCTCTGCAGATCTCGCAGTGGCCAAATTGTGATTGTAGTTCAGCTTTTAATTCTTGATATGTGGTTGCCCACAAAAATAAAAAGCCAGTGGTTTTGAAGACTCCAGAAAATTCCCCCCAGATCTTCAGATGAATGAGTTTTTATTGCACGGTGATGCAAAATAATGCAGTTCCTGCATGAAGTTGCGGCTGTGCCATGCCATCTCTCCGTGGTGGAGACGTCGGATCTTGGATAGAGTTGGTTGTTTGCAGGCCTTGTGTAGCAGAGATCATAGAGTTAGTAGTTGACTTGAGATTGTTAAGTACTTTTTTCTGGCTAATCGGATCATAGCTCCACCATTCAAAATGCAGAGCAATTCTGAAGCCCTACCCTTGAGATGGTTTAAATACATATATCGGATATTTTGTCGAGTATTTAATCTTTTGGATCCAGTTTATGCAAGTGGGCAGTGTTCTTTCTGATGTCCACAAATAACTTATTATACATCTGCCCATGGCTCTTGTGGAATCGGTATGTTTGGTTTGTCATGCAGCATTTTGTAGTAGCTAGCCACATAAGTTCACTCTCTTGATCTTTTCAATCACAAGTAGAAGAAACAAGTAGAACAAATAGGTGGTACACTCGTGTAGGGAACTTCTGAGAATGCAGTACACGGTCCATCAGGATGGGTTCAAAAGGCTCCGCCTTGGAGAGATTTTCACGATATACAAAAAAAAGAAGTAAAGTGGGTATTCAATTTTTTTATTCACTTAGAATGCTTAGATAACAGTATTATAAACCAAACACTAGTCTCTGTCAGTAGTTTTCAGCACATAACCCTGAGCAAGAATCAACACATTCTCCCACTTCATCCTCGCCTAAATAGCACAGACAAGCAAATAAGACCATTGCATTAAGTGTGAAACTTTGTGAGAGAGAGAGATTGAGTTACCTGGATTGTCTTTGGAACTGATTTTGTTGCAAGAAGAGAAAGCACAACCAAGCTTGCAGTGGTCCAAAGCAGAATTAGCAAAGACGCAATCCTTTAAACACTTGAAAGTACATGAAAAAACAGACTTATCTGGTTTGGTATCTGGTTTGATTACACATAGCAGAAAGCAGGATTTATAGCAATTTTCAAAAGAGGCATTAGATTGCCCTACAAGCACCCCAAACATCATAAAATATATCAACACAAGGGACCTCACTCTCATGGATTCCATCTCTTCTTTTTATCTGCAAACTTGAAAGACTCTGCAATCCACAATGTTAGTGATGATATAGGACTATTTTTATAGGATCTCGCCATAGTGGTTGGTAAAGTGCGTAGCCAACTCAAGTTGGTCCATAAAGTTTTACAATTCAATATGCAACCTTTACTAACCTAATAAAAACCATAGGACCACAAAACCTAATAAGTTTTTATTTGGATCAATTCTAATTGGTGTAAAATGCTAAATACAATTCAACAAAATTCAACCTCTTTCGCCATTCGGATTGCGTTCTTGTTATTGCCAACAACCCCTCAACCGAGGTGGTTAGCGTATATTCGGTTTGGTGGTACCCAAGTTCGAATCCCTCATCTCGCTTACTTATACCAAAAAAAAAAGTGTTCTTGTTGATTGGTTCGGCTTTTATTTCTTTTTAAAAAATGTCTAATCATCAAGCCGGCCATAATGTATAAATACCCTCTCCTTTTCTTAGGACACGAGATTCTTTCTCCTTTAAGTCAGTTTGATGCAGTTGGGAAATGATGAACATACCTTCCTAATGACCCCTGAATTCTTGGCCCCTCCATTGACGCACGTAAAGCATGAACTACACTCTCAACATTCAACTTAAGGTAGAGAACACAAGAGATTTACGTAGTTTGGTAAGAGCTTATGTTCACAGATAGCAGAGATCATGATATATGAGTAAAGAGTTGTTTATCACTCTAAAGCTTCAATTTTTCTCTCTCTTGTGCAACTCTCCCAATTACAAAAAGAAACCTTTGAAACTATTATTCATTTTATTGATAAAAACCCAAAGTTTGTTTTCCATATCCAATTACAATAACAAAAGAAAAAACATACATATATATGTGTGTGTGTAACTATATATTATTCATTTTATCAGTGAGTAACCCTTTTGCATAATCTCAAGCAAGAATCAACACATTTCTTCACCTTCTCCGCACCTACAAAACACAAAACCAGAAATTCAACCAGAACTTGTGCATTAAGCTTATGTGACATGGTTAGAGAGAGAGTTACCTGAATTGTATTCGGTACTGATGCTTTGGGAAGATGAGAAAGAACAACCGAGCTTGCAATGGTCCAAAGCATAATCTTTGGGGATGCAATCCCATACATAAACACCTGAACAAACATGAACCAACATTCTCATTCGGCACTAGACTGTCCTAGAAGTACCCCAAATATCAACACAAGTGACTTGATCATCACTACTGATCTCTTGGCTTCCATTTCCTTTACAGACTCACACCTGAAACAGCCATAGCCTAATCAAGTTTTACATGACCTAGCGTTGTTCTCTTGGGTTTTTCATAACACCAAGAGAACAAAGTTTACCAGGAACAACCTTTTTGTTTATGGGATTATCCCTCTTTTTGTTTTTTAATGTGTTTGGTAGGTTCTGTCAAACCCATCATACAAGACTTGCTGGAAGGGTCAGTTTAATGTGTCCAGCATTAATTTATGTTTGTTAGAATTTGGAACTTGGGCCTAAATTGGGCTCACAACACAAGTCGATTGGTGGTCCATCTTTACTCAAAAGTTATAGTTTATGAGCTTGAGTCTAACCACTTGTATATATAGTGTGTGGGACTTTGTGGTGGTGTGTGTTTCAACACTCTCCTCACACACAAGTTCATATATCATCAAACTCATTTTACTTGTCACATCCATATATTTGGGTCTCACATCTTTCCAAAACTCGTTCCGATACCATGTTAAAATTTAGACCTTGCAAGAGCCCATATTAATGGGCCTAAATTGGGCTGACAATACAAGTGCATGGGTGGCCCATCGTTGCTAGTTCATGAGTTTGGATTCATCCACTTGTATATAAAACCAAACACACATCTATCTTTTTCTAATGTGGGATTTTGTGGTGGTGTCTGTTCCGACAATATCACAAATTTTGTCAAAAAATGATTTGTACTCTACTAATATGTTTTCTTCGTGGTTTCACAAGCATATAGTTGTAATTCTCTCTCTTTTTATTCTTAATATGTGTGTTTAGTGTCTTGTAGCTAGGGAAGTAATTAAGATAAGAGATCAGAGGTTGGAGAGAAAGTTATCAAAATGTTTAGAGCTTATACGTGCGTCATGCATAATATAAAATGGGTGTAAGAAATTGGGGTCGGAATATTTTTCTGATTTTTGATAATCTTATTCTTCGCACTCTTATTCAAAATATTAAATATTAATATTCATATTGATGCAGTACGTACTCCCCGGTGCACATTCCAGAACAAGAATCAACACATTTCTCCACTTGATCTCCAGCTATAATAAAATTCACAAGATCAAATTAGAATCATCCATAATATATGTATATATACACACACATACACAAACAAAATAAACGATTAAGAGTATGTGTTACCTAGATTTTCTTTGGTACTAGTTTTGTTACACATGATCTCACCAAGTCATAAAACTTGTTCACCAAATATTAATAACACATATTTAAATAATTAACATATTCTAAGTGAAAAATACCAACCATGATCGTAAATCATAATTTCAATCAATTATATTTTTTTTTCCCTATAATGGTAGAGCATGATTGAAGAGCTTTATCAAATTTGGACCCGAACTTTAAAAGAAAAACAAAAAAATTTGAAAAATGAATGGACACATTTGTCAACTCCATCCCCAGATGTAATATATATATAATGATTTTCTTATGCGGGTGTCCGTATTCTTTGTTAATATACGGACCTTCGCATTGGATCTAACCAATAACTTAGATGAAAACTTGCATTTTACCAGCATAAGAGCATCCGGGTCAAACTTGTTTAAGGCATAAATTGTCCCCTTCTTCTTTAGCAAAGAGAAATTGACAGTGGAGCATGCCGTTCTAGAGAGGACAAAGTCTTATGCATGATCCACAAGAACGGACGAGGCTCAAACCTACAAATTTGGGTAAGTCAGTTTATGAAGAATTGAATTCAATTGTTTTCATGGCTTGTGTGGTTACTGGTCTGATTGTTCGTCTGACTCATACTCGAATGAAGTCAAAAATTAGATCAAAAACCCCCCATTTAATAATAAATTAGGCAGTACGTTATTATTAGGGTTTATATAAATACCTATACTTTTAAGCCCACAAACCCTAAATTATTTGAGATTAAAGTTGATTATCAATACTAAACCCATAAAACCTAAACCCTAATCCTTCAATCAACTTTAATCTCAATCATTCGGTTTTAGATAAACTCCAATAATCAAAGACGTTCTTACTAAAGGATTTATAGATAAGCAAATCAGAAGCTCCATATAAAAGGAAAACAAGAAAAGAAATTTCATAGACTGAGAAATCATTTCTGGTTACCTGGGTTGTGGCCGGAACTGATGTTGTTGCAAGAAGCAAAAGCACAGCCGACCTTGCAATGGTCCAAAGCGGACTTGGGGAAAATACACTCAAACGCACACTTGAAGAAACATGTAAAAGCATTTTGACCAGGATGGAGAAGACACCAAATATAGCATGGGTTGTAACAAGACGTCAGATCAGCCTCAGATTGCTCTACACCAACCACAAATATCATACATGTTATTACCGCAATTGATTTTATCACTGTTGATCTTCTTCCTTCCATTAATTCCTCTGCTATGCAGCTACCTCTATCATACACATTTTTTTATGCTTACAGAAGCACACGATTAAGAAACTCTAGTTATATATGTTATCGCTGGTGTTTCACAAAAACATATATGTATATACTTGTACTTATCTCCATGAAGAATCTAACGTCGACGACGAATGGAAGATTTTGTCTGTATATTTATAGTGTATATATGTTCTCTGTTGGCATATTTATACTTCAGCCGGACAATACCATGAACATGAAAATTAATATATATTTGAGTAATTATAAAAAAAAATCAATTACAAAGCTGAGATCATGGATTAGATTAATCTTTGTAAATCGGGGCGGATCTAGAAAATTGATTGAGGGGCTTGATCAGTTGTGGAGCCAGGGAGCTATCCATTGAAATTTTTATATAATAATTTTTTATAGCAATTTTATATTTTTGCCTCTATGAAACTTATTTTTTTAAAATTTTTCCCGTAAAATTAATCTTTTTCGATCATTCATACCCTCAAAAAAGTATTACTAACTGTAGTATATGAGATTGAGATTCCTTTACCCCTCTTTCCATGTAGGGGTGCCTACGATGGTTTTGACTTGGCCATGGTAATAAGAGAATGAAAGTTATAACTAGGTAATTTTTGGACAATTACCAATCAATAACTATTTGTAATTTATAACCTCTCTGTCTATTGTCTTGATTTTCCTGTAAGAAAATAAAACACACATTACAAACAATATGGGAGATAAGTCCAACTATTTTGTTCTTGTGAAACCAAGAGAGTCAAACAAGGAGAATTCTTCGATGACACAAATTAATCCAATATTTTAAGGCTAGTTTGGTAAGGCATTTTACCCAACATTTATACTACTTTATGGTATAAATGTTTGTTGTTTTTCGAACGACCATTTTCGTGCAGTAAAACCGAGAGACTTTTGGGAGCATTTTATGCTCTTTTGAAAATGTTACCTTTTGGGACAATTTTAATAACATTTTCCAACTTATGTCATTATTGTCCTCAAACTTTTAATGTTATACCCACAATATCGTTAAAAATTCATCCCTTTTTGGACAACTTTGTCAACCTGGACCCACAGTCAAGATCATCCGGTGCAACTCACCAGCACTCCCGCTGCTGCTCTCTTAAGGATTTTTTTATTACTCTTTGATAAAAATCAAGATTTTTCTATTTCTTTTTATTCGTTTTCTTGTACAATAATGAGAGAGATAGCATGACATGTGTAGTTATTTTAATTATTTATATTTATTTTAATCATTTATGTTTTTTCTTTCCCTAAACCAACAAAAGTTTAACCAAACACTATCAACCATAGGCAGCATATCTGTTACTAAAATTATCCAACATTTCTACTATCACAATTTCTTCTAGCATATTTCAATATGCTTTACCAAACTGAGCCAACTTTATGTTGGTATGGGAGCATATGCAATTTTGATTTAAATTAGGGGAAGAAAAAAAAATCACCTTGTTGACCTTAATAGCTGTAACATCACCATGGGTCCACAACACTAGGAGAATGACAGCCAATCACATGAGGGAAATCAATCCTGGCCGGTAGACGACAATCTCGCACTTCAACATTGCTATACATTCCAACAACATCCATCCTAAAATCATCCCAACTGTGAGTATCACACACTTGTTGATAAGATGCATTTAGAATGGATGTTACTGGGATGCTTATATTTTTCCCTCACACTTGCACCTCTCAAGTCTTCAAAACAATTTTATCGCTACTTTTGTAACGTTAGGCTCCAACGTTCACTGCAATTACATTAATTATATTTACTTTTCTTTATTCAGATGTACACACTTATGTATAGATATCTTATCTCATAGTTAAGATAAGGATTGTACTGTAAAAAAATATTTACAAAGATTCTTCTACGCCTCATGTGTAGAGAGCAACTACATACTTGAACTTCATATTATTCTTTACTCCTAACATTTAAAAGATTGAATTATAATAATGTTAGGAAACAACAATGAATATAAGGAATCAATTAAAAATATTCTTTGCTATTTTTATTTGTTTTGGATAAAAAATATATTTTGTTGGAATAATTATGCAAAATACTACATATTAATTTTTAAAAAAATTTGCAAAATTTTTAATGCACCGATAGGACAACGTGTGCATAGTGTGCACTGGTTCTCCCAATCCTATTTTTCTGTGAGTCTCAACAGAGTCCAAGATTGCTGATGACGTCAAGCATGCCCACGTGTCCTAAACTAAAACATGATTGCCCAAACTCAGTTCTTTTCCCATTATAACCTCAACCTGGAAAGTAAACATAATACCCGGAAACTCCCTTAACCCGAATGACTAGAGACTTTCGCTTCAATTTAAACCGTACATTACATAACTAGGCTTTTTCTAGTTTCATGACGCAATCACGAGAAACCGAAAAATCTGTTTCCCTAAAATATCTAGGGTTTCCAATTTCCGAAAGGAGTTACTCTAGGTCGCGATCCATTAAATTATAATTTGGTTCCAATTTCTGCCTTTTAGGATTACGATTCTCTTTTTTCCAAAAAAAAAAAAAAAAAAGATTACGATTCTCTATGATATTCTGGACTGCGTTGGATTCCGTGATTAGGTTTTTTTTCTTTTGGGGCTGGTTTCACATTCTGGGATTTCCTTAATCGGCGTGTGGTTGTGCGAGATTTTGGGGGATTAGGGCTTTCGGTGTGAATTTTCACGATACAGGTTTGGCAATTGGAAAGTTTCGGGTTTCGTGTTTGATTTCTCAGAAAATTTGGCCTTTAGGGTCTGTTTGATTCAAAGTAAAGTTAATTTGGGCAAGTCGCGATAATATTTGAGGATTTTCAAGTTTTAGGGTTGTTTTTTTTAACTTTATTGAATTGACTGTGACTGGTATTTTCAGGGCATTCGCCGGTTTTGATCGACTGTATATTTAATTAATTCGTGCGCCAGGAGGTTTACTTTTTGGGAAATTTGGTCATGGCTTCGCACGGGGAAGAGGAGCTGGAGTATGACAGTGATCCGGAAGATGCAAAGCGTTCACTATCCATGCGTAGGCGAGAAGCAGCCAGTGATGATGAGGAAGGAGAACGAGAAGTAAGCGAGGATAAGCACAGGGCCCCAATTCATTCGGATGAATCAGATGGTCAGGGCGGAGCTGCAGATTATGATGAAGACGAAGACGAGGAATATGTGGAAGATGAGGAAGAGTACATAGAAGATGAAGAAGGGGAAGAGGCCTATGAAGAAGAGGAGGAAGGTATATTTGATGGGGAGGGAGAAATTGAGGAGGGTAAGGAGAGGAGTGAAGAAAGAGTGAGCACTGCTGGTGCTGGCACTGGGGGTGGTGCTAATGCTGCGGATGTAGGTATGGAGAATGAGATGCAAGATAATGTGAGGAATGTTGAGGAGGTTGCTGCAGATGTTCCTGCGGGGAGTCATGTTGAGGAGGTTGCTGCAGATGTTCCTGCGGGGAGTCATGTTGAGGAAGAGGAAGACAAGAAGCAGAGTGAGCCTTTTGCTGTGCCAACTGCTGGTGCGTTTTACATGCATGATGATCGCTTTAGGGACAATGCTGCTGGTAGACACAGGTATGGTTGCTATCTTTATGGCTTTATATTTATCTGAGGTTAAATCACTCGGTTATTATGTAGTTTAGACTCTGTTTAAATGATACATGGTTATTATCCTCTTTTTTTTTTGCTTTTGTGTGTACTTGTATGTGCTGCAGTGTTATATTATACTGATCCTTTTGCCTTCCTGCAATTAAGATTGCATTGCCTAGTATTTGGAATTTCCATTCTTCGATGAATGTCATATGGAAGCAATCCTTCTGGTGATTGTGCTCAGTGCAGTTAGTCAAGAAGACACTATTAAGTGTAACTGCAGACTGCTTTGAGAACTTTAAGTTAGATGAGTCGGGCTGGCTAATCTTTTTTCCAAGGAATTCTAATGTTACATTGGTAAGACTAGGATTCAAACAAAAAAGGATTTGTTACTTCTAAGTTCAAGGCCAAATCCCTGCCCACTCCAAGCTGATGAGATTCCAGATCACAGCCCAAACTCTCCTAGTCCAATCACAATGAAGTAAATATGGCGAATAGATTTTTCAGCTTCTATGTAGAGAGGACTTTTATTAACTAGGGTAAAGGCTTAGTTTTTGAATTGTTAGGATTTTACCATAGGTTGCCTCCCAGTTGAAGAAAGCAACTCTGGGGGACTTTGACATTCTGCGCGTTCTGCAGCTGTGGAAACTGATGATTGTCCAAGTGATTTTTTTAAAAAAAAATTCCACGTTCTTAATTTATATCCTATGGATAAAAAGACACCTTTGATGCATATATAACTATATAAGTATCTTTGTGTGTTATGTTGGAACTTAAGTTGTAGGCTGCTATGTACGTGCTGTCTGATTTTGAGTTTATTCAGGCGAACATATGGAGGAAGAAAGTTGTGGGAGTCAAAAGATGACAGGAAATGGGGGCATGACAAGTTTGAGGAGATGTCTATCCAGGGAAGGCATTATGATGAGGTGATAATTTGATTTCTTTTCTGTCTGTTTCTATTAAACACCCCCCCCCCCCCCAAAACCACACACAGAGGTGCATTTCTAATATGTGATAAATTCAGGGAAGGAGGACTTCTAGAGGTTATCGAGCTCGAGGTAAAAATCGAGGTCCAGATCATGAGTATGGTAGAGGAAATAGGTCTAAATTGTACAACAACAGTAATAGTAATCAGAACCAACCAAAGGGTGTGAAAGGGAGAGGACCCAGAAGGTATGAGCCAAATACAAAGAATAGCAGTCAGTCATATCCTACTCATAACAGACAGTGAGTACATTGCATATAGCTTTGTTCCATTCAGTTAATCTTGTCTGTTTGTCTCATTTTCTTTCATGTTTTTGGTCACCTAGATAGATAAGTAACCTTTTGTTCAATTAATGTACCAGATATGGAAAGCCTGTGGAGAGAACTTCACATACCAGTTCAGGAAAATCCTTCACGTCCTCTTCAAATGCTGAACCTGAACCACCTCCTGCTAGAAAACAAGTGGTTGCATCTAGTTTGAGTTCTGCTTCTCCTCCTTTTTACCCGTCTGGGGCTTCTAATAAAGATGTTTCCCTGGCACACAAAAGAGATCTGCAAATTGGAAGTACCAGCAGGAGCAATCGCCCTACTGGAATCGATGGCAACTTTTCAATTCAAGATACCAATGGGTTACTTCGGGGAAAGAAAGTAGCTAATTCTGTTGGCATGGAGAAGCTCTATATTGATGACTCCATGAATGTTGTAGCCAGTAAGCCTTTGCCAATGAGACCTTCTCAGTCCAGGGTTCAGGGTAGGGGCGTGGCTGTCCAAGGCCAGATGACCTATCAACCATTGCCATCTTCCCACCAAGTCAGAGTTTCTTCTCCGATGCAACCCCATACTGCTCAGAGAGGTACTATTCAAAACAGAGGCCAACCTTCTGTACAAGCTTCTGGTCAGCAGTTGGGCCAGCGCTCTGGTAGCGGATCTCAAGCATCCTCTCCTCCAAAAACTGCTACGTCTATGAGTTCATATCAACTTGGTGAATTGGAATCTTCCTCAGAATCAAATAAATCTAAAATTGCAGTGGTAGGAAAGGCAAAAGGCAATATTCAAGGAAATGGACGTGGCTCTTTCATGTACAGTGGAGCTCAGGTTATGGGAGCCACAGGGAGTATGGCTGTGGGTTGTGGTGATCAAAACTTCCCTGCAACCCCGACCTTCCTGCCGGGTAAATTGTTGGGTTGTCATTTATGTTTGTGATAAGTGACCATTGGCTTTTGAGTTGCACCTTTTATTTTTCTGTTCTCATTTCTCTAACAATTAATATGTGAGGCAATTAGGATCTCTCCCCCCCTCTCTCTGTCTCTGTCTCTGTCTCTGTCTCTCTCTCTCTCTCTCTCTATATATATATATATATATAGGAATTCTCACATAAGGGTAAGTAAGGGTGTAAAATAAGGGTGTATGTTTACACCCTTGATTTTAAAACATGTGGGACCCAAAGTAGTGGACCTCACTCATCATCTCACTCATCCACACCATTAAACATACACCTTATTTTACACCCTTACGTGAGAATTCCTATATATATATATATATATCTTTCGTAAATTGAGAGAATGTTCACAAGCTTTTAATATATCATTCCATGTATTATTGTTTGATGTGTTGGAAACAGCATGAATTATATTTATTCGGCCACTTCTAACTGTTCAGACTTCAGATTTATCTGTCGTGACTGTTTTTTCTTCTTCTTTTACCTGTGTTAAGTTATTTCTTATACGTATCTTTATTCATGTGTACAGTTATGCAATTTGGGGGCCAGCATCCTGGTGGTATTGGAGTTCCTGCTGTTGGCATGGCGTTTCCTGGATATGTTGCTAATTCACATGGTTTGGGAAATTCTGAAATGACGTGGTATGCTAATTTTGTCCTTCCTACAGCTGCTTTTATAAGTTGGTGTTTTTTTTTTTTTTTTTTTAAATCATGTTGATTTCTCAGAAGGATAGACATTGAATCCTGATGAATCAGTATGTTGCTAATGGATGTTTGCATTAAAAATATTCTTTTCTCCATAACATTCATAGTTAATGACATTCCCAGACTATTTTCAAGTTTTCTTGCCCCTGAATTTGATCGAATTGCAATTTGATTTGTAGGATATGATAAGGAAACTATGATAAAATAATTATTTGGGCCTTTGTTGCCTTGTTGGTCTAATAGGGGATGTGGTACATGCGTATATTTTTGATAAGATTCTGATGGAAGATTCTTGTTTTGTGATTGCTATTATTATAGAATATGAAGACAACTTATTTGCGATTTTTTTTTACATTAAGCGCAATTTTTTTCCTTCTTTATTGGTGTTTTTGTTGGAGGTTTGACCCACTTAGGGCTGTATCTTTTCTGGTACCAGCTTTTTACCCTCCATACTAGATTGTACTCAATATCCAATATCGAACAATGAAACTTTTACTTTGATTCAGTCTTTTGAACACAAGTATATTCTTTGACGGGAACTAGTGTTCATCATTTTACCAAAGATTTTACTTGGTCAGCAGAGAAAATCCAGTGTTGTCATGAGGCGGCCGGGCGCACGCCTAGGCGCTCCAGGCGAGGCGAGGCGCACCCTAGGTGCCTCGCCTAGCCTCAATCGCCTGGCCTTAGCCAGGCGTGGCCTAGGCGCGCGCCTCAGACCAGGCGCAAGGCTGGTCAGGCGTGCGCCTAGGAGAAATAAGGTTAAGTGTGTTGTTTTTTGGGTTGTCGATGGTGAAGGGAAGGCTTGTAAGCAACGTTTGGTTTGTTCTCGAGGTTGAAGATGAAGTGAAGAAGACAGACTCTTTTTTTTCTTCTAAAATTAGTATTTATTTTATTTTTTTATGTGGATGTTGACTTTTCGTACAAAAGTAGACATGACACATATCATAGCATAATTACTCTATTAGTCTATTTTCTCAGGTCTGTTCAATTTTCCTTAATTTATCATTATAAAATGGTTTGAATTTTTCAAGAAAAAGTAAAAAACACATAACAGGAGTGATTTATATTATAATTTACACTTACTAGTATATGTATGGTAATCCATTTATAATATAAATAAAGTTACTTATATTACAATGAGCTAGATACCTTGTGCAGTCCAGGAATTTTAAGCTTTATCATATATTTATCATTTTTTTTTAAAAATTGCGCCTAGCTTTGCTCGGGCGCGCGCCTAGGCGTGCGCCTTGCGCCTCGGGCATTTGATACGTGGTGCGCCTTTGTGCGCCTCTCGCCTTTAACAACACTGAGAAAATCTCATTTAGAGTTCAAGCTTTTTATATTCACTGCCCTTGGAAGCAATGAGCCCAACTAATGCTACTATCATGGCCAAGGTCTACTTTACATCACATTTCAACATGGTGCTTAAGCGTATAGAGTTTTCTTGTTGTTGTGTGGGATGAGGGCAGGGGGCATAAAGCTGCAGTACCGTGGCCTTTATCCAAAGATATGGCCATTGATATCAGGGAACATATTTTGACCACCAAAATGTAATAAAAGTGTGTGATTGTTTTCCTTTTCTGATAGACATAAAAAGTTTCTTTAACATTGTTTTGGTTATACTATTTCAATTTTATTTGGAGAGTTGGTGGCTACAAGAAGTCAAAACATCACATATAACAGATAAAATTGATTTTTTTTTGCCATAAAGTATTATTAAATGTGGTTTGGATTGGATCTGGAAGACTGGAACCATTTAATTATAAGGTGTTAGCGGAGTAAATAATAAGCTGCTACAATGATGTTCATATTGCCCTGCTAAACCCTATGCCATCGTTTCTTCATTCTTGAGGTTTTTTTTATTATTGGAGAGTAGTTATATCCACCTCATTTGAACTTGTTAGGTTACCTGTTTTGGCTGGAGCTGCTGGGGCTTTGGGTGCTACTTATTGTCCTCCTTATATTTCTGTTGATGGAGCTTATCATGCTCTTCCATCAGGACAAACATCTTCCACAGGATCCACAAGGTTGGTTGTCTTTTGCTATTTGCATCCACTCTACCTGTGCTCTGGATTATTCTCCCTTTTTTTGCCTTGCTTCATAGAAATGTCAATATGAATAAATATTTCCCAATTGAAGTCCTACTTTCCCCTTTCATTGAAATCTGTACTACTATTGTAATTAAGCATTGCGTAGCCAAGTAGATCCAATTTCAAATGTTGTTTTTGATTTTGCATTAGGGTTTTGTCTTTGTTGTTTTTCTTTTTTAACTATGGTAGTATACTTTTTAGCCATTTTTATCATTAAAAGACTTTGGCACTAGAATCTTGGTGTTGGAAGATTTTATTCAAATCAATATTTAATGAATTTCGTACTTTATAAGATACAACAGTACAACTTTATTCCTTCGCTGTTCATCTTTTGTTGATGGGATATGTGTTGACCTTTTGTGTCTGCATTCTTCTTTAGTTCTATAAATTATTTAGTTTATAAAAAGAAGCTTGTTAGTATAGTCATTCGGAATGTTGCAGCATAGAGGGTAGTGTTTTTAGCTGATGGAATCTGTCGCCTGTTTTGTGGAGTGTGCTTTTTTCTTCGTCATGAATTATTTAATTTATAAGGAAGAAATCAGTATGATATTGTTGTTCCTTTGCAGCAAGGACAATAATTCTAATAAACCTAGTCATGACTGGAAGCTATCTCAAAAGCCAGGTAAGACATTTCTTGTCTTGTATAATTTGGTTTACTCTACATCAGTGGTCATATTGTTATGTATTTTCTTATTCGACTTTTTTTGCAGAGCCTGTGGATGATGAGTTCGTGCAGAGACAAAATAAGCCTCCTCGTAGGTAAGTTGACCTACTTAATTTAGTGAACCCCCACTGTTATATATGTGTTTTTTATGCAAGGTATTTGAATTGTCCCTTCGCTTCTTCCAGATACTCAGAGATGAACTTTAGCCAGTCAAATTCTTAAATTGGATGAAGCCTATTCAATAAGCGGATGAAGCCTATTCAATAAGCAGATAAAGATCAATGTCTGCCCAGTTGAGCATTTGGCTGTTTGGGTGTTGCAAAAATTGTTAGTGTGATTTGTTGGTGATCCAGGCCTTCCTCCAGGCCCTTTGTGTTCTCCAGATATTGTTCTGGAACACTTTGGGCTGCAGTATGTTTCTAATCTTTTAGGTAATTGCTCTTGGCCTCTGATTTGATTTTTCACATAATATGTTCAAACACTATGTGCTACAAGATTTTGTCTAGTTTGAAATCTATCATCTCACTTTTAGTGGGATGCCCATTGAAAAATTTCCCGCATCTTTGGTTAAATTTGCTTTTGTACTCTGGCTTTGGAAGAGTTTATGATGGATGTTATAGAAATCTTTCCTTATGTGTCTTTCGGCTTTCTGAGCCAAAGTGTGAAAGCTAAATGTTCTCATATTCCTTGTTTCAACTTTCAAGAAATAATAAAAAGAGCTCGTCGTTTTCGTTTACTTGGCTAAGAGTGCTTGTAAGATTTTTTTTTTCCAGATTATAGTTACTGAATGTAGACTCTCTGTTTAAATTAGGTGACTCTTCAATTGTCCTTGTCCTTGTCCTTGTATTCATTCTCTTATTCTGAAAGAGTATGCTTACACTTTGAACCTTTCCTTTTTCTCCTAACTGGATTTCTCTGTCTCACTTGTTCTCCTTTGGTGTTTTGGCTATTGCAGTTACATAAACAAACACCTGCTCGTGCTGCACTCAATTTAAGATCCTAATTTTGTGGCTTTGCGGGTGGTAGTTTCTTGTTTAATTGTGTGGTATGAATATGAATATGTACCTTAGAAGAGATGCTCTATTGCTCTGATACTATAAGTTTTGTGACCATGCAGTTTCTGATATTTCCTTCCTTGCTGGTATCCAGGTTTTCTTGTTGCTTGGTTTTTGGCGAAGCTTCTAAGAAATGTGATGTGGGTTGCTTCTGTTGCTATGTATCCGGAGATATGGAGATACGTCGAAGAAGATATGGAGATACGTCGAAGAAGAATAATTAACGTGCAGAATCGACAGAGATTAGGGTTTTTTTTTTATTATTATTGAAACCAGATGTTTTTTCATTTTAAAAAAATAAAACTTGGACCTTATCTTTGTGATTTATCAGTCTTGTTCTGAGGATTCCTTTGTGAATGGGATTTCTTCTCTGTTTGTCAAATACCCTTGGAAAGCTTTTTAGTATCAAGGTGATTTATGGCATGTTGAGGCAATGGAAAGCTTGTAGTGATATGAAACTTTTCCCTTTCATTTTTTATGATGAAATGGTCTGGTCATATAATAAAAGCAAGCTTGTATGTTTAATGTTTTTCTCTTCAGTCATCCCCTTTTATCAAGTACTTTATTAATCAAGAGAAGGCTCCATTGACACCCGAGCCACTAGTTGGAATGGTAAGAATCATATGTATTACTTTGATGTTCAAGGTAAGGTTGGAATCTCCCTCTCCTGTTAAAAAAAAAAAAAAAACCTCCATTGGGAATCTGGGGGATATGGAAAAGAACTCAACTCTGGATAATTGTCTTTTGTTTTCTTGTGTGCCCAACCAGCAGATTTTGCGTAATTCCCCACGGCTCACCGAGGAAAGTGTTTAATCAATCTCACAGGAAATCTATTGGTGACTGAGACAGGTAACATGGGAAGTACACTGTGGCGCGCTGTATGCTGTAATTTTTATTTAATTCCAAATATCGTTTCACACGAGTTGACTCGTTCATACGTGTTATCTGTTTTTCTTCAAAACTTCGGACATTTCCCTTCTCTCTGCTCCGTTTCTCTCTCTAAGAAGGTTCTCACTACTCTCACTGCGTGCATTTGTCAGTACCCTTCTTTTCAAAATGCTCTCCATCTCCTAATGCTGTTTGTACATGCTCTCTCTCTCTAGAAGACTCGTGAGGAGCGGTACTACTTGTAATTTCTTCTACACTTGCTCAAACTTCGATAATCATATCATCCTTGTTCTTGCTAAATTTGAGCTGATCTCTTCCCAAATGTGGTGATCTATGGATTTGGAGTTTTATTTTCCTGTTTCTCTTGGATTTAGTAACCTTGAAACTTACTTTAATCGAGTTTTTGATTTTGATACTTTATGTGACATGATTTTTTTTCTCTCCTGGTGTTTTGTTTTGGTTCTTGGTTGTTAATCTGTGTTTGGTTGCCGAGAAAGTGTAGGAAAAGGATAATGTTTGTGTATTAAAAGTGTGAAGCGTTGTTTGATGGGGATCGTGATCGACCATGAAACTGTCTTTTAGAGTTTTAAAGCCTCGTATTTTGTCGTTTGGTTACTATAGGTTGCGTTTTGTTACTAAAAGAGTTGTTCGGAAACGAAGGTCATTCAAGTAAAATAATATGACAAATTCATTACCATAGCTTGTTGACTGACTATCTTCTCCTTCATTTGTTTTCACTTACCCCTTTCTAAATGGAAAATTTCAGAAAAATAAGAATTTGTAGATCAAGTGGCCATAGCATATGGAACTCAAGTTCTTTATTTCAATCATCTAGTTTGGTGCTTTATTTGGCTGCTTCTAGAGTAATGAAATAGAGAATTAGTGTATTAGTGTGGAAGCTGGTGGATTGAATCTCTTAAAATAGCTAATTACGTGTGTTGGCTTCCTGCGTTCCTTATATGTTTTCTGCATGCTACATTGTTGAGAAATTGTCTCTTGAATCTTGATCCTTTTGTTCTTTTTTGTTTCGTTTTAAAGTAAAAAAGTGGTAGGTTTGAAACATAGCAATGCCAAACTAAACTTCTTTTTTTTAAAAAAAGAAACTAAAAAGAGATTCATTTCTTTTTGGTCTCAATGTAGGAAGAAATAATATAGCGAACTTGCGTATTATAAATGTTCAATCAAGTGTAGGCGTACTATTTTGCTAATTTCCTCTGGATTTCAGTACCTGCGCTAAGAGGCGAAAATTTTATAGTGTCACATTGAAATTTCTTGGTCTTTTCAGGTTTCATTAGTGCAGCAGCATTTTCTTTTTTCCTTGCTTCAAGTATAATTGGTTCTCTTTGGGGCTATAATGGCTGGAGAAGGATATATCTTTTGAAATGTTTTGGAGTCCATACAACCTTAAGTATTTTAGATATCCCGTTTTGCGAAAACGATGCCACGGAAAATGTGAATTAAGCTTTTTGGTATTGTAATCTAGTCAAACAAATGGAGGACGGTAATGGCAGAGGAGATTTGCAGGGTAATGTAGTTAGGCAATCATCTTTTAGGCAAGGCGGTAGCTTTAAGCCCATATTTACTGGAAAATCGACTCCTAAAAACTGTCCATCATTTCAAAGATTGAAGACAAGCCGAACTCCACGAAGAGAAGTGCGTGGTAGTGGAGGTGGTGTTCACTGGTTTCAGAGCAATCGACTGGTATATTGGTGACTTTCCCTCTGGTCTTATCTTGGGTTTTATGTCCAATCCAGGTGGGCTCACAGTGAGAACAAGGAGGGGGATTTTCTGGGTTTTGGAGGTAAAAATAAAGTTGAAATTTCAAATGCTGAAACAAATAAAAGAAATGATTCGATTGCCAATTCTAGTTCTCTGACTGTAAATAAAGAAACTAATAAAATAAAGCTAGGAGATACTAAAAGGATAGATGTCGTTTTGTCCAAGAATGGGAGTGGAATTTCATCTAAACAGAGATTAACTTCAAAGAAAAGGAATAGAAAAACAAGGTGAACTTTACGTAGTAAGGTGAGGAGTAGACAGAAGGCTATAGAGGAAGTTGGAAGCGAGAATGCAGAGGTGGAGGAACTAGACATTCCTAAGAGTGATACCGCCTATGGTTTGCTTGTTGGTCCATTTGGGTCAACAGAGGACATGATTCTTGAATGGAGTCCTGTGAAGCGGTCAGGAACCTGTGATAGGAAAGGGGCCTTTGCTCATCTTGTTTGGTTGAGGAAATTTGTCTTGATATTCCACGAACTTTCAATGATTGGAGCTCCCTTGTCAATGGTGGACTTGGCGACAGAGCTTTTGAGCTGTGGTGCCACTGCTTCTGCTGTAGTTCTTAGTAAGAAAGGTGGGTTGATGACAGAACTTTCTAGAAGAAGAATCAAAGTGCTAGAGGACAAAGCAGACCTTAGCTTCAAAACTGCGATGAAGGCGGATCTTGTGATTGCAGGATCAGCAGTCTGTGCCTCGTGGATTGGTAAGATATTTTTGGCAACAGTCTTTCGTATTTGCTTCATTGCTTTGAAAATGACCATTTACCCTTATATGATGCTTTGTTTTATGACAAGCTGACAACTAATGTCTGAAACACATGATTCCCTAAAACATGAATGCTGGCTTCGTCCTGTTGGGCAACTGCAAAATGTTTTTGAGCTTTTATTAATAAAATAAACACATTGCAGGAGACGGTTTTCTGCTTCATATATATATATATATATATATATATAGCTCTATAGTGACCTATGCTAGTTTTCAGTTTTATTGTTTCTGTTTGAAACTCGGCTTGTAAATTCAACATCATATGCCTGTTGCATAGTGGTTGTTTGATCATTTTGTATCCTACATTTTTATGTTTGAGGACTGTTATTTCATTGCGAAGTGATAGATTTACCTGATAACTCATGATTTTTTTCGTATACCTGTTTCATGTCTATAGTTGTCCTGACCGATGCGATGTCATATGGATTAGAGGTTCTGTAATGGTTTCAAAAGACTGAGCTTATAAACTTTACATTTTACAGTATTGTCCATCATGTGTATTTATACAGTCAAGATGATCCAAATACTTCCAGTATTCTGTTGGACATGCTTATATGGCATCTGATTTTGAACACGCCAGTTCAGTATTTTTGAGTGCGCACAATGGTGTTCGCCAAATATTTTTCAAATGTCACGTTGAGGTATTATCCTATTAATACTGCATAAAACCAGTCCCGTTGGTCTTATAAGATGCCACTCATGCTCTCTCTCTCCCAATCCTTAGTTCTTTCTCTTCTACAAAAAGTCTCTTCTAGTGCTGCATGTCTAGATTTGCAGAGAATGCATTATTTGTTGGCTTTCATGCGATATTGCTTGCTTCTTGCTTTTAGCTGTGTAAAAATAGTTTCTTTACCTATTTTGTTGAAAAGTCAATAATGGAAAGCTAACACATTTGGCTAGGTTTTCGTAGTTGCTTCGAATGTATGCCACAATGACCTCATAGTTTGCCTTGCAACTAAAATTGCACAATGTGAATTTGGTGTAACTTTCTGGTTCGAGCTTTCAAATTGAAAAGTGGGCAGAGTGAAATTAAAACATCACGATATGGTCATCTGAAATGGTCACCTACCACCTGTCTTGAATGCGTCATATTTCATGTGAATTTTACGTATTATCTCTTTAACCTTTTTCATACTTCCAAAAATATGTTTATCAGCACTTTGTGAAATTATATTGTATTTTCCATTCAGAAGAAATGTTAGTGTATATTTGAGTGACTTATTGGAAGAAGTTGTTGTTCTTTTTCTGTTTTTTTTTCCCTCTTTTGAGTTTATGTTGCAGTATAGCCTTATGTTATGTACTATCTTTACAGATAACTACATTGTTCACTTTCCTGCTGGTGGATACCAAATTGTTTAGTGGCTCATGGAAAATCGAAATGAGTACTTTGACCGGGCTAAGCCTTTACTTCATCGAGTGAAGATGCTGATTTTTATTTCTGAATCTCAGGCCAAACAGTGGTTGACCTGGTGCGAGGAGGAAAATATTAAGCTAAGATATCAGCCTGCAGTTGTTCCACTTTCTGTTACTGATGAACTGGCTTTTGTAGCTGGCATTTATTGTTCCCTGAACTCTCCATCTTCTACCCCTGAGAAAATGCCGGAGAAAAGGCAGTTATTGAGGAGTTCAGTTAGAAAAGAGATGGGATTGACAGATAATGATATGCTTATGATGTCACTCAGTAACATAAACCCTGGAAAGGGCCAGCTCTTGCTTCTTGAAGCTGCACGCCACATGATTGAACAAGAAACCCACGATGATCACAAAATAAAGGTACCGGTAAATATGGGGAAAAACCAATCTTTGCCAGCAGCAAAGTATCATCTAAAAGCAGCAAAGCACCATCTAAGAGCTTTGTTAGAGAACTCCAATGATGCTGGCCAATCATTACATGAATTCCCCAATTCTAGAAAGTCTTTCCACAGGTTGAATGAAGGAAAGAAGAAAGTACTAAGGTCATCGAGTCCCTTTACCTATGTTGATGAAACAGATGACTTGAGCCTTGGTGGAACTCAGATGAGAAGGAAAGTGCTCTCCAGTGGTGATGGGCAGCAGGAGCAAGCTCTTAAAATCCTTATTGGTTCAGTTGGATCCAAAAGCAATAAGTTTCCCTATGTGAAAGAAATTTTAGGGTTTTTGCAGCCATTTTCAGACTTGTCAAAGTCTGTTATCTGGACACCAGCAACTACAAGTGTTGCTTCACTTTATTCCGCGGCAGATGTTTATGTGATAAACTCCCAGGTGATCCATATTGACATCCTTGCACTAAATTTTTATTTAAGTCGGTGTTTGCTTCACTAGTGTGATGAGAAAGGAATACAAATATTAATATACTAGTCTAACGTTATCAAAAAAACCCTTATCTCTTGATAACTTATAATCTCTATTCATGCTTGCTTACTATTTTGTTATTGGATTAGATAGAACATACTAAATTATAAATTGGTGTGCAGGGCCTGAGAGAAACATTTGGGAGAGTGACGATCAAAGCAATGGCATTTGGTTTACCTGTAAGACATCTAATTTATTTTCTTCTTATATCTTCTTGTTCTTCTGAAATTAACTTTCTCAACTTTCGAATTTAGAGCATGGGGAATGCATGCTTGTTTGCTAAAAACTTGTGCACTCTCGGCAATTGTCTTCTTATCTAAACTGCAACATTGATTGTGGTGTAATAAAAAATTATTATCAAAGTATTTTGCATTTCCTCAACAACCAACCTTTTACTGAACTGCAAAATGCGAACCCTCTTACCATCTGTGAGTTCTTGCATCAAGGTATGTGCTTGTGTTTATGTAATTACATTTTTCTCTGCATGTGTTTTTGCATTACTTGTCTATCTGTTGACTGCTCTTAGACTAGATAAATTCAATATTGTACAATGTAGAAGTTATGAATTATTCATTTCATAAATGGGCCTATGTTGGATAAATTATTTTTTGAGAACTTTTTTGCTGTAAATATCAAAAGAATTGATCCCTATACAAGAAACAAAGTTGGTTGACCATACAATATTTCTTTGCAATAATTTAAGTAATGGCTAAGAGTTTAACCTATTTGGTAGTCCATATCGAATAGGTTATCAATTTTGGTTGTTCCGTAGTCTTCATTTTCTAGATTTTGTTTGCATTTTCAATTAAATTAGACGGACCTCGAAAATGAAAAAACTATTGGGATATATTGAAAGGGGGATCATGTACAACCTTCATGGTCATGTTATGGATTTTAAGCTTCAGTATTTGAGGGTTTGGATTGATTAATGTTGGAAGGATTTCAGGAGGTGTCCAGATGATATTTGAACGAGTATTGCATGTAAAATTGATTATGGAGATGTTAGTCCAATCGATGTGCTTGGTTCTGTTTCAACCTAGAATCATTGGCAAACTGTTGAGATGGTGTAGGTTTAAAAAATAGGAATATGTCTTGGTATCAAATAGATGGTGGTGTTCTATGATCGCTCCATCGTTTTCCCAAATACGCTATGTTGGCCAACTTAATCAGTTCATGACCACGGTAAGGTCATTAGGTTTTGGATTGAAAACTTACCAAAGAGGAAGACAAAATGGAAAATGTGAAACTGTGAATAGGGATCTTGTAATTTGTCAAAACTGATGGCTTTTTGGTTGATGTTATGTTTCAAGATCGATGGCTGTAAAATATGCCCCTGGAAATGTTTAAACTGACTATTATTTTGTTAGGCTGATTATAAATATAGCAGTTTTATATAAAAGTTTTATTACATGTAACTAGGATCATATTTCTCTTCCAATTATGCCAATTGCCATGCCACGATTTTGAATAGCAAAACTGCAAACGGTAGTCTGTCGATGAAGGTACTAAGACTTTAACAGAGTCAATTCTACAAATGGACTAATAATTGAACCACAACTTTGGTTCTTTGCATATGAATGATTATATTATTCATATAACGTTAGTCCAAGATTGTGCTTTGAAATTCGAAGCTGGAAGATGACAAGTCCATGCATGTTTCCTTTTACTTTTTCTTTTATTCTTTTTTTTTTTGGGTTATTTCTACATCAAATAAAGACAGAAAAACACATGGGAGGAAAATAGGGCACATATGTCGCATAAATTATATGTAATAAATTAATAATATGATTTAAAGCCAAAAAGGGGTCCACATAGATGAAGCCAAGCAATGCTTTGTATTTCTCTATTAATTTCTTTGACTTATCAAACGACCAATGGAAGGCATACCACTTGCCACGTATGCAAACAAGGTAAAGAATCCTTTGTTTGCTATAATCCATTACCATAAATTGTGTCTATCTTGAATCAGCTTATGTAAATCAATAAATATTGTCCGTTTTGTCCGTTTGGGGTTTCGATTTCACTGTGAATATTTTGGGCCTGCAAAGTTTTATTTCTTTAGACCGTCTCACTTAAAGATACTTGAGCCTACTAAAGTCTTTGTTGATTGAGAAAAGTTTGGGCTTTTCTTATTAGCTAAATTGTTTGGTGTTCTCCAAGCGATGAAGAATTACAAATCTAACACTCCCCGAACTAGTAAACTATGTTGCCTCAAACTCAACAAGTGAATAGACCTTTGTTAATTCAAAGAGAAATTTGAGCTTTTCTTATAAATCACATCCCACATCATTTGGTGTTCTTGAGATTTTAGAAATCTCAACTCACTCACATTAACAATATTATTCACATGATTACTTGTTCATACCAAACGACATGAATGATAAAACCCAAAATTCTGATAAAAATACCTCTATACTTATTACATTTTGTATAGGTGGCAAACATTAATTTCATTTTTCATAATGAAACACACCCAAGAAAACACAAGAACAAAAAGTTGCATCGTTCTATACAAACTACAAAACATCCATACAAACAAGCAAAGCCAAATCTCTACTTAAATCTCCAAGCAACAACCAGTTTGAACATGACCGGAGTATTTCTTGGGAGTCTCTATTTTCGTCCAGGTGTAAGTTTTTAAATCCACCACATAAGCCATGTGGGACCCACCTATTCTCTCAGATCCAATCACCATTAACTTCCCCTTCCACGTTGTCACGAAAGCGGTATTGCAAACCTCGGACGGCAGCTTAGTTACAGCCTGCCATGTTGTTCCGTTAAGTGCCACGACATCACCTCCATCACACATGTACAAATTGTCTTCGCCATATAAGCAAGTACGTGGACACGTGGCATATTTCAATAAGTCTTCTTGTATGTGATCCCACTGCCACGTGGAGAAATCGAATGACTCGGCACTTCTCTCGAACTGACCTTGCAGTTCCGTACAATAACCGCCTATGACGTGGAGCTTCTCGCGGTGGAATGTGGCGTTGCACTCGTCACGCTCTCTTGACATGTCAGGCAGTCGGCTCCACTTATCCTTTGCCACGTCATACTCCATGACCGTTCTCAGAGCGTTCTTCCCGACGTCATGACCGCCCGCGATATATACCGTTCGATAAGAATCGGACGCACATCCGAAAAAGCATCGCCGTGGGCCCGGCATTTCGGTCCCACACCGCCACGTCGCGGAGACAAAATTGAAGATAAAGACAGAGTTCAAGACCTCCCAAGTCACGGGATTCAATCCACCCAACACAACAAGATCCGACCCGAACGAAACCATTTGGCAGAACATCGGCAACCCGTTTTCAAATCCGGGCGCCGGAGGCAACTCGCACCAGAAACCCGTCTCCGGTTCGCAAAGCGTGAGACGATAAACCGGGTTAAACCGGTCCTTCATCTTGTTTCCTCCGTCTTCAGGGTTGACCCGTGCTTGAGCCATCACGCAAAAATTTTGGGCCTTGCCGGTAATTTTCCTATGCCGAAGAAACTCCGGCATCTCAACTTCAGTTCTCCAACCTCTGCACACAGATAAAATCGAAGGTAATTGCGTGTACCGAACGTGAATCAAACAGTCACGCGCAGTATCATCCGGTAGACCCGGAATCAACTCCATCAAAATTGAAGAAGAACAGGGTTTATCAAACAGATTTCAGTGTTTGACAGACTATAAGCAAAACAAGAATAGAAACCGCCGAAGCAAAGACAGAGATTTGGGGGTTGTTTTTGTGAGAGATAATAGAAAAGGTGTTTGTATTTATAGGAGAGTAGCGGAGGTTCTCATGAGATTAATTTGTTAACAAGATAGAAAAATACAGAAAAAAGTTGGAAGTACTGTACAAGGTTAAGATGGAGATGGAGATGGAGATGGAGATGGTGATGATGATAGATTCGAGGATTCGGGGGCGCCTGTTGATTTTCCGTGGTAAAGCAAATCCAATAGGATATTTTTGCTGAGCTAACAAAAATCTCACATCTGTTATACAAAATAATTTTTTGTGTTAGAGCAAATGTAATAGAATATTCTTATTGGGTCAATAAAAATCTCATCTCTGTTATATAAAAAATCAAGTAAAACACGTATTTCAATACGGTCACATTAACAAACCACAAATTTCTATATATTATCCCTTCTCACCTCCACTCAACATGGAAGTCAATAATATTTCATGTCTCCATGTTATCTTCAACAAAACTACATCAAAACACAAAATCTCAATACAACCAGATCAACAAAACATGTATTCCAATACAATAGATTTAGGGGATGTTTGTCTCACGTCATATAAGTTCAGGGGCCCTAACAAATAAATAATAGTTTGGGGGCATTTACTTTTTGTGGAATTATTTGAGGGGGTCTTTACGCTTTTCTCTATCATTTAACTAAGGTTGCACAAAATTATCAAAAAAAACGAAACAGATTGAACTGAATCAATCGGTCAGTAATTTTTCAATTTTTTTTTACATATCTCTTTAAGTTTCGACCAAAATGAAACAATCATTTACACCCATTCATTTAACTAAAGTTTTTTTTTTTTTAAATCCGCATTTAATTGAGTATCGTGACTTACTTAGATGTAGATAATGTGAGGGCCTATTTTGTGTAAAGTTACAAATGCAAGGGTGGATCATATGAAAGTAAGGTGACCTTATTTCTAGATTAGTTCTTCGATAAAAAGATAAAAAAATAAATATTCCTTTTTCAAAATTTTTAATTAGAGCATTGGCTAAAACTTAATAATTTATTCATTTATCAATATTTAAACAAATATTTTAAATAATAAATTTTCGTAGTCCCATTAACATTTTGCTTAGGCCAATCATATGTTAAGATGGTAATCTAACATCACCCATATAATATAATGATTATACATGCAATTGGACAAAAATCATATAAGTGAATAGTGAATGATTAGACAAATCATCATAACAGGGCACATGATATGTGAAGAATTTGGACCGACATAATAATTCGATGTTACTGGCTTACTGCCAATCATACATCAGCATATATATACACACACACACTGCCAAACAGATATTATAATATATGCTTGGATGGTGCTTGGGCAAATGAGGAACCACCATATATAGAATTTCTTTTTCCCTTTGCAGATAACTACAAAATTGATTGATGGATCATATACACGTATATTTTGTTCATTCACTACAAAGTATAGTCTTCAATTTAATAAACTATAAATATAATGAATTTGTTTGCTAATTAAATTAAAATCAAAGGAATCTATTGATGAGACTCTAAAAGCAAATGTTAGGGTTATCAGCTCATTCAGTAATGAAAGGCCACACTTGATTTTCTACTTATATTTTTTCTTCCATGCAAGCTGTCCCAAGGTGCCCACACACTAGCTAGTACATCCATCCACAGTATATTGTCATTTTCTTTACTTTTTCAATATTTCCTCTTTTGCGTATTGAAAGAGATAATTATGAAAACTCCCAAGTTGACTACTTTGGCATCTTGATTAACACATAAAGAGCAGTTGCAGGTTTTTCGGGTCGAACCCAAATCCGACCCGTTATATACCTCGGACTAGCTCGTTTACCTGTTATTCGGGTAATATCTAAACGGGTTTGGATAATGGATAATCCGACTACCTAATGTTCTATCAACAAATTTCCTGTATTTGCAATGAAACCAACCTACGTTAACAAAGATCCAAATTAAGTATCAAGTTGTTGGGTTTCCCCCAAACCAAGGGAAAGTAAAAACTAAGAAACGAAAGCAGAGTATACCCCCCATTCATTGCACGGGTTGGCATGCCACTTGAGCCATAAACACCTCACTGCAGTCAACTCAACACTGAGCAGCTAGATCAAGCAGATCTTTGTACTTCTCGGACACAAAAGACTCCACCCTGACAGTAGGTTTCCCACCACCCTTTGCCGGCGACACGTACTTTCTCCCAATCACAGTTGGCAAAGCTGCAATAAATTGTATCAAACCAGTCAACTTGGATGTTTACGAGGAATGGAACCACATCAGGGCATTGTTTTGTGTTCAAGTATAAACTCAAAATTTAATGAAATTTACTTGAAACGAAGCAAATAACTTTTTTTGGCGCACAAATAGGTGGTAATTGAATATCTTCTGAAGGAAATGAGCTTTCGGAGACATCAATTTTAGGCCTACTATTTGGAAAGAATAAGGATCAAACGCAGGTCCTCAGGTAGCTTTCATTGCAATGTGTTTACAGGGCTAACGCAAGACCACCATCAAGGATTTGAAATTATGTATGCACAGTCATATAGTAGTTTAGTACAAATCATATAGAAATATTCATATCAAAGAGAATTTCACGATTTTCCTGAACACAGAAAACTTTCATTTTGCACTACAAACTAGAAGATTTTTTTGTCTGTCATCAGGCACGATATGGACCGTCAAAGAAATTTAGACATACGCAATATCATCAAAAGTTAGTTTATGTGATATTGAGGGCAAGATGCAAGAAGAATAAGCCATTCTGTCTACAAAACCATGTATCAACAATATTTAGCAAAATTATGAATTTGAAAAAAAGGAAATTCTCAAGAAAGCTGGATAGAGGATACTCACAGTCATGTATTCGTCCATATAAAAATCTCTCGCCTTTCCAGTATTCTAAAGGCCTTGACCTGATTCTGTTGCTTTTCCGTTTACCTCCTTCCCATAATGTGCCAAAAACTGTTGAAGAAAACTATCCCATTATTCTACTAGAATCAGATATACAAAATATATAGACATAACGGATGCAATGAATAAGCACCTGCAAGGCTTTGCCTCCTTGAAAGTTTCATGCTCTCAGATTCTCTTTGTAGACGCTTTTTGGCTTTAGTTTTCTTATTCACTGCAACTCTCGAAGGTTCCTGAATTACCCCCTGCATTAGTGAATAAATAATTCAGCCATAATAAAATTATGAAACAAATGGCTACATCAACGAATAGAAAACATGCATCTATTTTATCTATCAGGTGACGTAGTTGCTGAATAGTATTAAAAGGGATCAGAACTCGTATACGCAGGAAAAAAGGAAGAACTCAACAGAATATGGCTAATGATGAATGCATACCTCCTCATGTTCAGGTGAAGCAATGGCTGGGGACTTGGATGTTTTATCCCTTGGATACTTCTCAACTACAGCAGGACCTGATTTATCAATTTTATCTGTCCATGAAAAAGGATAATATGCACTGAGCCACTGAGAATATAAAAAGTGATTCTTAAAACCATCTAAATCATACAAATGAAAAGGTGGAACCAATATAATTGTGGATGCAGGAGATGAATATTATAGTACTATAGCGTTTCAAAATCTTAATAACCGTTGCCTTCTAAATTTACTTGATGAAGTTATGGAAGTTGCATGAAAGCAAAAAGCTCAAAATTTTCACAAACTTTCAGAAAAAATTCAATAGTAAATAGATCTCAAGAATTGTGTTAAAGTTACCACTGCAAACAAGATATCACAAGTTCAAACCACAAAAAATTTCTCCAAAAAGTAGAGTTATGGGTTTGTTTATCCGCCCCTCTACAACCCTGCAATGTTGGTAGGAATCTTGTGAATTAGGTGTGCCCTTCAAAGACAAGCTTTGGCCTAATGGTAAAATAGCTTCATTTATCCAAACCACAGACACAACCTCTCTGAAATGCAAGGGTAAGGCTATGTGCATTTGAGATACCAGGACCTCGTAATGATAGCAGAAACCTTGTGCACTAGGTTTGACTTTATAGGTCCAATAGTGATGAGCAGCAGGTCCACATGCTAAGGCACATTTTGATTATCATATTATTAATGCACTCACAAAATTCCACCATATAACTTCAAATATTATGGAGATAAAAGTTACACTCCTAAGCTTAGCATACTCCATTTTGCAGATATAACTATTTGTTTTCCTGAAATCATTAGATATGGTGGGCATACTAATCTGAAATGAATTTCTACCTACAAGTTAAAAAAGTATAATAGTTCAGGTATGGTAGGAGTAAAGTCCTTGCTCATAATGATACAAAAAGTATCATATGTATAATTTAGGCATAAGACTTTTTACAGCATAATTTAGGTTAGCCATATATATTACTAAGTGCAATCAATAATGTTTTGGTGCACAAATACAACTATGAGTTGAAAGAGGAAAAAAAAGAGACGAAAACATTTTATTCATGCTTTCAAGCATGATAAGGCAATAGGCAGAAAGGAGTCGGGATAAATTTAGGCATCTCTATCCAAGATATAAATGGTGCGCATGGCTCTTCGATGGAAATTCAAAGAATGGATATTATAGCGGTCAAGGAAGAAAATGATGTCAAAATGCAAGGAACATATTTGATGATTAAATATCATCAAGCAAAGCCATTAAATTGGGATAAAAGCTGACAGACATAACTCAGGCATATAACAACATTGACAAGTGGCTATTAGTACTTCATGCCCTGTCAGAAAAAAAAAAACAAAAGAAAACATGCAAAGTTTATCCTATTCCTACCCATCAGAGGCTGAGCGATATCGAAACTTTCCATGGTCCTTTCGTCCATGCTGAGATTGAGTAATGCAGAAGGCATTGCTTCCTGCGTCGTGTCTTGCAACGGTGTCTTGTAAAATAACACAAAACATAACATTTTTAGGAATAAGACATTCACCTACAGAAAAACAAAGAACAAAGGAATGAATGTAAAAAACCCAAAAGTGAAACTTACTTTGCCTTTGAACTCTTCTGTTCCACTTATTCTGACATGCATCTCAGCATCAACCCTACTCAACTTATCATTTATAACCCCATTATCCATGCCACTGCTTCTGTTGTCATTATCCAACCTGGAATGAGATCCACTAGGACCAACATCGGCAATAAAATCAAGTTCACTTGACCAATCATTTACAAATTCATCAGATGGACGAGTGAGATCTCCAATAGCAACTCCAGGGGGATTTGTATCAGCAGCGCTGGCGTCATCCTCTATAGTTAAAGACTTTAACTTGCCAGAGGCACTTGACTCCTTTCCGGTATCAACGATATGGGAATCTTTCTCAACACTATCTATAGGCAAAGCACTTCTGGCTGGTGATCCCTCAATTTCATCTAGCGAAAACGGATCAGCTGATACATTGGTTTGCAGCATGCGCTTCTTCAGCATTGATATTGAGGCAAATGGACTTTTAGGTGGAGTCGGAGAAGCTGAGGAATGAATCAAACTATCCACAAGTTTAGGCTTCAATGGGGATTTCCTGGTTATCCCTCTAACCAAATTATGTACATCTGACAATGGATTTCGAGCCTTGGCTACATGCCCTCGTGAGGATTTCAAATCACTCCTAAGGATATGCAAATCAGGGAGGCTTAATTTCTCTATATCAATAGGTTGGATCTGCAAACGCTCCTGTAACAGATTGACTGTTTCATCCCCATCCAGCTCTGAATAATCATCAGTTAGCAATTCGTCCAATACTTGATTAACTTTGTTCTCTGTCTTGCTCATTGAACCTATTCATAGTACAATTAGTTGTCTGAAAGGCATATTTATGTGAAGAGATAGGCAAGTAGACAACATATTATATGTATATATATGTGTGTGTGTAGGCAAACATGTGGAGAGAGAGAGATCAATCAAGCTAAAAGCTGATTAATCTTTTCTCTTTGACAATATTCACTCACCAGGCACTTCCCTTTCTGGTGATTCACTATTAGGATCGGGTTCCCAAAGTTGTGAGCTTTGATCAGGGAGAATAAATATGTCCTTTTCAACAGTGCTCTGAGAGGCCATAAAAGTTGATGGGCGATGCTTGTATTTAACAGACCTCCTGGGATATGAACTTGTAGGTTATCTTATTGATAGAAGTTGAATCAAATAAAATCTTGACACCATAAATAAATAGGAATAACTAAGAAATGGAAGCTAAGAAGATGTTGATCATACCCCAAAATTCCCAGTCGACGTCTCCTTGGAGCCACAGATGGGTCGTTTTGATATGAGTCCACCAAAATACTTCCTGTCTGTTTCTGTAACTCTTTTTTGGCATCTGAGCAAGAATCATAACAGGAAAAAAAGTAAAGTAGTTAACAATTAATCACAGCACAGTCTGAAAGTCAAATCCAAAAGGCAACTTACTTTCAAGCCTTTCAAAAGCTAGAAAAAACTCCTCTGGATCTTCCAGCTTATCAATGTCCAAACTTGGTTCCAAACTCACAGTAGGCTGACTGTCGTACATAGATGCAACATGCATCAACAATGTTTGGTATCCAGTATATAAATCAGTTTTGAAGCCAAGGTATTAACTAAATCACCCTACCTTGAATTTGGCTTCAAAGAGAACCGAGCTCGCTTCCGGCCCAAGGCTGGTCTTCGTTCTCCGCGAGTTTCCACTTCTTTCCCCAGAACATCATTATTCTCATTAGATAACACGGGACCGAGCATTTCACTTGAACAATCTGAACTACCATCTATTATAGCTTTAGCCTGCTCTAGAAGCTGGCTGGAACTTCCTAAGGGCTGAAAGCGTATAAAAAGAAAACCAGAGCTAAGAAGTGAAAGCACCGACACAACTTTCAAATGCACAAACCTCAAATAAGATCAAATCACGCGGCCACCAGAGAGAAAAAGTACTAAACCAGAGCTCAACAGTAAAGTTGGAGAGAGAGAGACAGAGATAATTACCATGGATTTGAGGAATTCGTGAGTGCTGTGGAGATCCGCAGGATCGTACGTCTTATGAGGATATTGATTCGGGAGAGACGATAAGGTTCGACGAAAGAGAGCAAGTCCTGTGTAGCCCTGTAAAGGATCCTCAAGATCTGAGCACTGTGTCAGGGTATCCATTAATCGACTTTTCCTCGTCAAATTCACAGAAGCAAAACCCTAGAAAAGAATGAGGAGAGTGTGCGCGTCCACACATTTCAAAAAAGAGGGACAGAGCGGGAGATAAAAATAAAAAACTTTTAATTTGTAAGCCTGACCCAATTATTAAGCCCAAAACCTTTTAAGTTCAAAAAACCCGACCCAAATATAAGTAAAGCCCAAAAGCCTTTGACATAAAATAGCAGTAAATTTTAAAAACAAATTAAATCGCTTCTCTGCCTTCTTCCCGATCTCTCTCATTGCGACAAACCCTCACCAGCCTCCGTCTCTCACCACTTGCCTTCATCGGGAACAAGATCGCCAGCGACGGCCAAGGCACTTTGCAGGCAACAAAGTGGAATTTTGCATTATGTCTTGTTCCGGAAAGGGTGAGAAACGAAATCTTCCCTCATGGACTAGTTCAAAAGAGAATCATGGTAAAAGCAATATGGTCAGTAGTAGTCCTTCATTGGAAGTTGAACATCGTAAAAAACCAGCTGCTTCTAGTTCAAGTACCACAGATTTTTCCAAGCTTCTGGTATAGTATTTGTCTATAAAAATGTGATACAAATTTGTATGCTTTTCGCCTATGATGTCTGAAGATAGAACTTATATGTTCGTTCATACCCATGCAGGAAGGGGTTGTATTAGTGTTATCAGGGTTTGTTAATCCAGAGCGAAGTACATTGCGGTCGCAGGCACTTGCAATGGGAGCTGAATATCAGCCTGATTGGAACAAGGATTGCACACTCTTGGTTTGTGCATTTCAAGGCACCCCAAAGTTTCGGCAGGTTGAGGCAGATTGTGGAACAATTGTTTCAAAGGTATCTCTCTAATGTTAGAAATATGCGATCATGCAAGTCAATGAATAACCAAACATTTGATTGCTTATTAGAAAATTCAGAAAACAGAATGAGAGGAGGGAAAATATCTTGCAAGGGCCCATTGATGGCTGTCATTCATCTGATAATATTTAATATTATAATTCTGCTTTATTAAGTAGCTTTAGAATCTGCTATACTAGAACGGGGGATGGGTTCGAGAGATCAGTGGAAAATGCTTCAACCTTTTAGGTGGGTGGGTGGAGTGTTCTTTGACTTGACAGCTGATAAGGTTGTAGAGAGTTCTTTGTATTCGCTGGAAGCCAATACTAAACTTGATGCTCTTCAGTCATTTGTTGTTAATTAAACAAGGCTCGGTAATGATCTCAATTTATCTAGTTTGTGTGCCTCAGGATTGGATATCAGAGTGTTATTTTAAAAAGAAGCTTGTAGATATTGATAGCTACCTTATGCATGCTGATTAGCCGTGGCGGAGAAGCATTGTTTCCCATGAGACACATGGTAAGATAATTTTTGCCTCTTTCCTTTTGTTTTGCTGCAACCTCAAGTTCAATTTCTGGAAGCAATCTCTCCAAATATTATGTGAGAGTAAGGTCTGAATACATCTTACCTGTCCCCGACCCCTGACCGCCCATTGCGGTCGGGGTTCGGGAGATTCAATATTCACGCACTGAATTTAAGCATAAAATATTCACGCACTGAATTTAAGCTGTGGTATCAGTTCAAAAGGCTTCTGCTCCTAAAATGAATTGTAGAAAAGTGGAAAAGGGGCTACATTCAAAGTCAACTGCCTCTGCATCCTCCAAGGTAATATTTGAATGTATGAGTTTGCTCATGTACAATGATTTTGACTTTGGTTCCACTGTATTGGTATTTGGTATTCAGTTTATGTTGTTGTCGATACTGAGGACTTTAATGGTGTGTAATAGGGTCAGCAGTGCTACTACTGTTATTGCAAGTACGACTAATATTGATTCTAGCATGCTTTTTTTTAATTTGAATGATAAAGATGCTTTTGATGATTTGAATGAGCCATTTCATGAGAGTGAAAGCAAGTTTTATTGGTAGTTTTGCTGTTGGTGTTGGTTGTTTTTGTTCTTCTTACTGTTGTTTTCACTGTCATTAATATTGTTAACATTGATCCTTATCTTGTGCCATATTATTTATAGCAAGGTGGAGCTTCAAATACAGTTACAGAGAGGTTTTCAAATACCGTTACGGAGAGGTTTTCTCCTGATAAAGTGAAGAAGTGGGCTATAGATGATTTGAATAAAACAATTTCTTGGCTAGAGAGTCAAGATGAGAAGGTAAGTTGAATTTTTTGGTTCCGTCCTCAATCACTGATTCTTATATTGAAAGTTCTTTTTATTTTTTGTGATTTTCATAAATTGGTGAACTTGAAGTCCTGAACACATTCAGGTTTCATCAAGTTCTTTTCTCTGTTTCTGCCCCAATTATGATGTGGATATTCATTTTTTTCTCTTGATATCTTTACGTCCATGATTTTATATTGTGCAATGTGCATCTTTCTAACAGCACTTTTAATCTGGGTTTAAACTGAACTTTTTGAAAATTTTGTTCTATGAGCAGCATTTTGGATTTGTGAAGACATTTAATTCACTAAGAATTCGCACTTAGGAAGGCCATCTGCTAGCTTTCAATAATTGTCACAGATCTTAGGAATATGTATTACATAAATATGATTTTTTAAAAAGATTTCTATTCAACAGCCCGAGCCAAGCGAAATTAAGCACATTGCTGCTGGAGGGATCTTGACTTGTTTACAAGATGCCATAGACTCTCTTGAACAAAAGCAGGTATGGTCTTCTCTTCTGGAAAAAGTAAGAGTTGTAGGTTGCGATTGTAGCGACTCCACTCTTCTAGTTTTTTGTCCACTACATGCAGTTACATTTGATGTCTGACTAAATAGTCCCAAAAGATATTTTTACACATAAGCCAATAAGAACGTGGAGAGTTTTGTCTGGCTGATCTGTTAGGATTACTCTCTTGTGAAAATGCTTGTCTTGACAGTGAGATAAAACCATATCCAAATCCTATGGGTTATTTGGTATCACTGCTCTCTTTACCAATCAAGAAACCATCAGTGATACACCATCTTGTTGCACTGAGACTTGTTATGTAATAAACATGAGGAAATGTTCTTTTCTATCACATGAAATCCTTGTATTTTCACTTGTCACCTACCTTTTCTGAGCTCTTGACATCATTGCTAGAGATATTATTCTTCCATTTTTTCCCCTTCATCACTCAAACTGAATGTTTTTTTCTTTGCCATATCATAAGGAATGAATGTTTTCAAATCACTGTTGATTAGTGGATGAGTTTCTCAAATGTCAATGTGGCACTCCCTTGTCTTCTGGACAAATCGTGAAAATAAATTTTGGTGCTGATGAAGCTAGTCAATGAATATTGCATGTGTCTACATTTCACAGATACTGTGCTGTCACAATCTTTGAAAGTGATTTCCTTCCAATGACCATAAGATGTGATTTCAATGCCCTGTATTGCTGATGGATTTGTTCTTCATATGATATGCAGTATGCCCAGTTGCCCACTGTGCAAATAGGGTGGGTACTGTACTATTATTAGGTACCCCGTATTTTAGGGTACCTAAACCGGTAGGACTCCCCATATTGATGCTTCACTATGTTTGTGTCTCATATTCAGGGCGTCCAGAAAATAATGGAGCAGTGGAACTTCATTCCTCATGTGGTTGAGGAGCTAGCGGAGCTTGAGGCCACCGGAAATGGTTCTGGTTTGGCGTTAAAGGACGATATGTGCAAACAGGCTAAAGCTTGTAAACAAATTTATGCGGTGGTACTCTGTGCCCCTGATGATGATTCTACTACAAAGGATAGAAGGCCAAAGTCTGATGAAGGCAATAGTGGTGAAAATGGCAGAACAGCAGCGGGATATGACAGCGATGAAACAATTGAGATGACAGAGGAGGTGATGGACCTGGCTTATAACAATGTAGCTTCCAAATTTTCTTAGATAGCAAATGGATTTTCCTTTTAACTGGTCATTTCAAAAAATTTATTAAATTCGAGAATGTAAATTTTGGGACACATCATATTTATTTGTACAATTAAACTTACACAATATATAAATCATGAAAAATATTATCAGCAGTGATGTGGTGGTTGCATACTTGCATGCGAGTGTTATTTGCGAATCAAGTGTTTGCACAGTGACTAATGAGTGGCTTGGTTGACAATCGATTGAGTTAGACATATGTGCGTTGAGGATTCGATTTCAACCGCAAACATGTTTCTTATAAGGGTTGGGAAAAAATCAATGGCCAAGGTATAAATTGTTATACATAATATAGCTTAGGTACAAAAGGTAGTATAATAATAATTGAAAAATAAAAAAAAATCCGTTTGACGGAAGCTTGTTTTGGAAAAATAAACAGCTTATACAAAAATAAATTAATTTATAAATTATTGACTAACGTATTTTTGAATTAAGCTTTATATTTTTTGTGCGTATAAGCGTAAATTTACTTATAATTATAAATTGGCCCTCTACTTTTACTTTATTTTCTTTGGGTTGCTTGTAGTGTTTAGGGTTGCAGCAGATAAACGCCACCACCAAGTCTTTCTCCCCTCTCGTCACTGAAGCTCCCTCCTCCTACACAAAAGCGTCGAAAAACCCCAATCACCATTGTTTTCTCTCTCTAAAAGCTCTCCAGAGCTCACTCTCTATCTCTAAAACCCTCACACTTCTCCAATCTCTCTGCAACAATGGGGGCTTCTCTGCCTCCCAAAGAGGCCGGTCTCTTCAAGCTTATCGTCGTAAGCACTCTTACTCTCTCGCCAACTTTCTTTCTTTCTTTATGCATATATGTATTTTTGTGTAGTGTTTGCAATCCTACTAGTCGCAGTTCAGCTCGTGCTCGCATAAACCTAATTCCGTCTTTGTTGTAATTGAATTCTGTTTTGTTGCATGTAAAACCCTAAATACTTTTTGTATCGATGATGTTACCGTTCTTGATAGTAAACGGACACGAATTTTGAAACCTTTAACCTATAGTATCCTGTAGTAGGGTGTGTAAGTGGTTGAATTTACCGAGTTTTTATTGAAAAAGGTGTGAAATTCTGGGTTTAGTGTTTAGTGGATATCGAGGTTTGTGTTGGTTAGTTTTTGTTCCTCGTATTGCTATTTTTTTTTCGTCAGCTGTTGGTAATTTCAAATACATTGAGAAAACAGCGTATTCTTCAATGGGAAAGACAACATAATTGAGTAATGGATGACAGCTTCTCTATGATGAAGTTGCTTTGGTGTCTAGACATTGCACCAACCTCTTAGAAATACTAGGTTCTCTACTCTCATTTGTATTTTGTATTATTCACTGCACTCTGTACTTAACGTCCCTTTTTATAATCTCTTCTGCAATCAAAAGAAAAAGATAGAGGGATCTGATAGAAGTCTAACATGAACTACATTGGATGTTCATTCCATTGGATATTGGCCTAAGCATGGTATCAATGACATTGGACCATTGGATTATGCGCGTCTATTTCCTTGAGGTTGAGATTACTGGACAATTTTATTGAGAGTAACCTTCAAATTTGTTAGGTTGAAAAGTCTCACTCAGTCGATGTTACTTCAAAACTTTGAGTCTTGCTTGGTATACCAATCTTATTCAGGGCTATCCATGATAGATATGGGATACTATCCGATACAATAGTTTTGTGTTGAGTGTTTTTGCTCAGTTTCTGGGACTATTGTAGAGCTACCATGTTCCTTGATTCCAGGGTGTAATGCATGTAATATTTATCCTTTTTTTATTTCATATTGTCCGCTTGACTTTATTCTTATACTAAATTTTCATGTGATTTAACGTTGAGGCCATGTGTGATCATTGATCAAAACATGATTCTGTTACGTGTTAATCATTGCAGAAATCATATGAAACTAAACAGTATAAGAAGGGACTCAAAGCAGCCGATGGCATATTGAAAAGGTTTCCAGAACATGGAGGTAATTTTGCTTCATTTTCAATATTAAATTAGATTTTCTAATTTCCTGAGTGATTGAAAATGATTTATTCATTTGCCTCTTTTCATGTTTAATCTTGCATACTTTCTTCATCTCTTAAAATTTAATTTCACATGTTGTTCCTGTATCACCAATATGAGTAAAAAAAGTGTGGTATAAGCACGTTAATAGTTACCCACTTACTCTTGGGTAAGACACATATGAATATTGTCATTAAAGATAGAAAGGTAGGCAGTGAGATACTTGCAAATCAAATTTATGTGTTTTTTTGAAGAGAAAAATATATTACTGGCACCAAGGGGGGTGCAACCCAAACAAACATTACAAAGAAGAGATAGACAGACTTGCCAAAAAGTTGGAAATAAGAGTCTAAGACCACTTGACCATTGCTTAAGCGCAATTAGCCAACCATCCAAAAAAGCTGATATTGAAGATTCCTTCTCCTGGAAAACCCTAGAGTTTTGTTCCTTCCAGATTAACCAACAAATATCCTGGAGGATCAACACCAAAAAATTTTGCCTGTGCCAAGCCTTCAATTCAGAGTTTAGATTCTTAGAAGGCACCCAAATGACACCCATCAAATTCCAGATCGGGCCCCAAACCTTTGCCACCCAAGTACAATGCGACAAGAGATGAGAGAGAGTTTCTTCTTCAGACTTGCAAAGAACACATCTGCTAGGCAATAAGAAACCCCTTCTTTTTAGATTATCAATGGTAAGAATCCTGTCCCAAAGCGCCTCCCAAAAGAAGAAAGAGACTTTATAGTGGAAAAGATAATTCACCTTTTTCTCCTTCCACACAAATGCTGATCCACGTCTCAACTATTTTACTGATGCCAACAATTTCTCAATCTCAAATCCCTTCCTCTGTCATGGTCATTTAGCTTCAGTCAGTTTTACTGGATATGAAATTGTAGTTTTGGGGTTAAGCCGTTGTGTAGTTTTATGTCTTGTTTGTTTGTTCTGTAGTTATTCATATATGTTTTTGGGAATCATGAATCCCCTAAGACCACATAACTTGCACAACAAGCGATCCTCAGGTGCTGGCTGGTGCACTCCCCAGATCCCAGCTTCCATCAATTCCTAGAATATTCTTACTTGAACCCTTCGTCGTCGTGCATGAACACCAAACAATGTAAAAAAGTTCACATTTTTAATCTTTCGACTTTTGCATTGTGTTAATTACTTGTGGAATCCATTACTGTGATTTTCTGATATAGTAGTAATACACTTTTGATCCCTCCTGGTTACCAGAAACTTTATCAATGAAGGGGTTGACTTTAAATTGCATGGATCGTAAATCTGAGGCATATGAGCTTGTCCGGCTAGGTCTAAAGGTTAGGATGTTCTCTTCTCATTGCTGCATTTTAGCTGTTGTTTAGCTCTCATTCTTTTTTTTCTTTTCAACTCCACTAAGTTGCGTATTATTTTTTTGATTTAATCCAGAATGACCTCAAAAGTCATGTCTGCTGGCATGTCTATGGTCTTCTTTATCGATCAGACCGGGAATATAGGGAGGCAATCAAATGCTATAGAAATGCATTGAAAATAGACCCGGACAACATTGAAATTCTACGCGACCTGTCACTGTTGCAGGTATGTATTATAGTTCCTATGTTTTTGTATTAATTAGGAAACTATTCTTATATTAAATCACATATTGCTGAGCTGACTTGAGATGGTGAATAATTTGTGTAGTGTTATTTGAGATTGATGGTTATATGGATCTTGCAAATAACTAAATTATCAATGCAAGGATTAAATGGATGAAAATATTTTTTGAGTTGGTAACTTCAATATGATTCCTGCTTACCTTTTGTCGGCATGAAAATGCAGAATATTCATGGGTATTGATTATGTAGCACCATCTTCCTTTTTGTTGTTTGTTCCATCTCTACCGTATGCAACTTTCAAATAGCTGAACTAGACTGGGTCGAGAGTTTTCATTTCAATGTTGTAACGGTTAAGTAATTTGTAATGCATAAACCATGCTGAGAGAATTTCCTGGTAGCATTGGACAGTGGAATGAAAATTTTCCTTAATTATGATGATAACCCTTGATGTAATGCTTATAAAGTAATTTCCCAAGGTTTGATGCCTGGAAACCTGCCTTTCTTCCTTATTCATTTTTAATTCTGTTACAATTACAGCAAATATAATCAGCTCTCCATCGGATTTATATTTATTAAAGCTTGAATTTATGGCTTTCGAAAGCATAAACTATCTCCCAACCTAATTGTAAACCCCAGTAGCTTAAAATCTTGGATTCCATATGATGCAGCTTCTATTAGTTGCTCAGACAAGAAATATTCTTTGTGGGAGCCTGAACTTTATTTCATCTAATGTTGTCCCATAAACATTAATGTTACAGGCGCAAATGCGGGATTTGACAGGCTTTGTCGAGACTAGACAGCAACTGCTGACTCTGAAACCAAATCACCGCATGAATTGGATCGGCTTTTCTGTAGCCCATCATCTGAATTCCCAGTATGGTTTAATTTTGAGCTTTGACGAGCTATGTTTTCAACAATTATTTATTGGTCGGGGTTCTTATGTGAAGTTTGTGTACGGTTCAGATAAAACTACTAGTACCTGAGTCAGTTAACTTATGAGTTATGACATGTGAAGTCAGTAGCTTGTTAACTTTATGAGATACTATGTAACTTTATTTTTAAGATTGTTTAGAACCTGTAGGTGCTTAATTAATTGAGTAATTAAACATTAATCTCTTAGAGGATTTTTTTTGTTTGTTTCATTAGCAACTGTTGTGTGTCTCTTCAAGTTTCTTGCATGGTCCAAATCATACTTGTGTAAGTTGCTAACTTGTTGGAGGTGCGATGTGGTTAACATTGATCCAGTCATCATTATTGACCAGTGAAGTAAATGCATTACCTTTATATTGACTATTTTCAGTGTCTTGTTTAAGGGAAACAATATGAATATTGAATGAGTGATTGCCTTTTTCATTGTCATGGCTGGAAAGAAATGGTAGGCCATTTCTTGTGGAACATCTGTAATAGAGAGTCGTACTTTTCCAGAATTTGCTTGGTTGTGTCACTGTTTCACAAAGGTTTAGGTTCTCTTGCCAGTACATGGATTCTTCTGTGGTGTTGTAGGACATATTTTTGGCGTTTTCTGTTTTTTGTGTGTCGAGGATGCACCTGCATTTTTGGTTGTCTTATAACATATATAAACAAAGATTCATACGAGGAGTGCACGTTTGATTAGATTAAATAGAATCTTGTTATGCCACCATAATACCTGTAAATACGCAACATCTACCATTTTATCAATAAAATATTAACTCTTCCCTTTTCCAGTGCTTCAAAAGCAGTTGATATTCTAGAAGCATATGAGGGCACACTTGAAAATGATTATCCTCCGGACAATGAGCGATGTGAACATGGAGAAATGCTTTTATATAAGGTATTTTCATTGGCTTACTAAATTCACAGTTGTTTGTAACGATTCTTTCCTCTTGTTTGATTATTTACTTTAGACTTTTCATGTCTTCTCCTACAAAAAGATTTTTAAAAAAAAATCTGTCCCTCATCATCTTCTTATTATTGTTTTTGAATTTCACCTTGGGCATACAATCTGAAGCGATAGCTGTTATCTGCTTCAATTTTTCAACTGTAAATGGTCCCAGCCTGATACCGCTGCTACTCAATTTTCCCTTGAGATTGGCTACTTCATTCAAGAATGTACAGTTTTGGGAAATGTGTGTGTCGCTGATGTGTAAGTGGGTCGATTACCGCAAAAGAGGCTTTTAGCATTTAGGTTTTAGGGAAACACATGGCATTGTGGATTTAACATTGCCGACCTATGTCGGCTGTATCATTAATGTTTTTTTACTTGGTTTACAAATAGAAGGTAAATAATAAAAGGTAAATAACTCCCATGCATAAGGCTTTCACAGTGGGTGGAATCAAGGACAAGAAGGACGTACGCATTACCGTATTTTCAGGAATTGAACTTGTGACCTCTAGGTTGCACCCCTACAACTCTATCACAAGGCCACATGTTCGCCTGTCATTTTTGCAATTACAAGTCCAAAATGTCATTTTCTCTTTGTGCATAAATTTATAAGCTGTGCTGTGATCTTTATAGGGTTTTTTTCTTCGGTGTTTTCTAATGTAGAGAAAGAGATGTTATTTGATAAGGGGCACGGTGCTACTGTGAACTGTGAAGTACTTCTCAAGCAATGCAATCTCACTGTTGTATGACATCCAAAAGGAAATAATATTATGCAAAAATTGAATAATGCCTTAAAATGCTCTTTCAATTGGGCGACAAGTTTCCAACAGAATCAACACAAGAAACTTCTTGATTCACTTCTCCTGGAATTATTTTTCCATTGCAAAGAGGCATAGCTATTGAAAGTTGAGACATAACAATATTCATGGATCTAGCCACGCTAGTTTTCAATGGCCTCAATGATTTATAGTTGCTTGTAGAATTTGTGATTATCCTTTCGTGAGCATAGAAGCTCTCCTTGACCACCTCGAATTGCATATGAATGACGAGAATCATCGAATGACCTCACGAATGATTCCTAGACAACACCAATTCTACCACCCCTACCAGCAGACTGATTTTCCTTTGCCAATGCCTCCTCCATTTAGCCAAACTGGTTATGGTCTGTCGATGTACCAAGAGCGACAACAAACTGTTGTAAGATCCACACAACGTATGGTTGGTGCTGGGCCAAGTCAAATTCCAAGGTTAGATGGAAACTTTGGGGTTGGATTGTGGTTACCACAACCAACATATGGTTGGCTATTGACCTGACAGGAGTAGATGTGGTGTTTCTGTTGACTTGTGGTAGAAAAAACATATTCAATTTAGCCCTGATAGTTTGTTGTTGCCAAGGGATTTATGCTGCTATGGATGGTGACTTGAAGCACTAAAAATTGTTCACTGTGTTTGTTATTAGTAATGTTATTGAAGTAGCTGTTTGCCTATGTTGTCCTAACTCCTTTAGATTAATAGTACATAGTACAAATTATAATTTCTTATGGCTACTAATCTACTGTCTCATTCATGTGAAAAACATTATAACATGCATATTCTGTCATAATTTTCGAACTAACTATTTGGGAACTCCACTGGTGATTGTTGCGGAATCATGTTGCATCTTATGTTTAAAATGATTTGTGATCTATAGTTCTCTGCACAATTTTTTTCCCAATTGTCAGGCATGCCCATATGAGCTGTTGGTGCTAATGAGTCTTGCTAAAAATTTATAGAACTGGTGCTTATATTATTTTGATCTCTAGCGTTTTTTTTAATAAACATGTACTTATGAACTTGTCACCAGGTTTCTCTATTAGATGAATGCGGCTCTCTTGAAAAAGCACTTGAGGAGTTGCACAAGAAAGAGCCAAAAATTGTGAGTGTGGTAGCACAGTAAAATCTTTTGAAACTTTCAACATGAATCATTGACTGAATTTTGCTTTTGTTGATGTAAACGACTAAACGTAGGTTGATAAATTAACTTACAAAGAGCAAGAAGTTTCTCTTTTAGTGAAGCTTGGTCACCTAGAAGAAGGTGCCAAATTATATAGGCAATTACTTTCTGTGAATCCTGACAATTATAGGTGAGTTTCCTACCTTATTATTTGTTATTACTCAGATTATTTGGAACCTCAATTCTAGAAAAATGATTGGACTTATTGATAAGCATTCCCTCTCTTCATTTCTCTTCTCGTGTCCGTTATGCCATTTGTTACGATTTACCCTTCTTCTTCCACTCTTTGGAGGTAAGGATTGATAGTCTAAATATTTAAGCGTCTTTCTCTTACGTATGATACAATCACTTGAATATCTGTTTTGTAAACAGTGGCACTGTTTTGACATATTTGTGTCATTAGTTACCTCGTTTTTTCTTTATCAGAATGTTGAAAACACATTTCTGGAGTTTTATATATACGTTAGATGTATACTTTATCCTTGGGAGACAAATTATGTGGTTGTTTTTATTGCTTTCCTTTTTTTAACTTTATATAAACCTGGAGCAAAACTAATCTTGTAACATCACAAATAAAAGAACTGATTATATTCTCAGAAGAGCATAGTCATGCTTGTATTTGTTGTTTTTAGTGTTATAGGAAAGACCGTTGAATTTTTTTGGGCATTTGAGATGGCTTCAGAAATATGTGGCTTACTACTTTCAGAGGAATAGAGAAAAAGAATTGGTATTCACAATCTCTAGCCATTTGGCTCCTTTGGGTGAATATAATAAAATCGTAGCTACCTTATTGCTCATTGTTCTTCTAGCCTTTCTGCATTCTTGTGGAGCAGTATGCTTTTATTACAAATTTTCTTTTGGCTTAACATAATTATCTAGTATTTATTTCATATATTTCCATGGAGTGGGTGTTGTTTTTGGCCTCTTGTTATCAGATCAAAATGTTTATCTTTTTTGCATATTTTTTAATTACTGTTTCGCTTGATTTCAAATGTTTTGATTGCACAGATGACATTCTTCCATTATTAGAAATATGGCCGTTATTTTTAGCTTACAAAAGTATAATTACTCATTCTCCCGTTAGGTTTCTATGTGCAAGGTTTTATGTGTGATGTATCCTTGATTTTTTGTATTTTAATAGTAACTTACATTTCCTACTGTTTAGGTACTATGAAGGACTGCAGAAATGTCTTGGATTGTATTCAGAAGAGGGTGCGTACTCTACAGAGGAAATTGATCAGTTAGACAACTTATACAAATCACTTGCTCAGCAGTATACTTGGTCAGCAGCTGTTAAGGTGGCTTACTCATTTATTTTGCTGGGTTTGGTGCCCTGTCGTTGATGCAGATTAATGTTGGAATTCGTATGATCAGCTTGCAACAATGTTGAATCAATCTGCCTTAAAATTTATTAGATTTCTGTTATTGGTCAGATGCATTTGCGTCCATGAGCATATATCTATAACTATCTATTATCTATGTATCTATGTATGTGTATATTATTGATGCTCTCCAGAGCAAGTTTTATTCCTCTTTTATTATTCTTATATTATTATACCATGTATGAGTAAGCCTAACCTTTTGACACCTTGGGGAGCTTGACATAAAGATAATAAACTGTTTTCCTCCTCTCTTATCATTATGTTCATTGTACCCAATGGTGACATTGCTGTTGTCATCTCAATCAGGAGCTTAGTTTCAGATGCTGTTTATTGAGCTGTAGGCATTTAAATTGGAACGTGGATGGTTTAGTTAACATGATTTTCTTTTATTTTCTAGAGAATACCGCTGGATTTTCTCCAAGGTAACAAGTTTCGAGAAGCAGCAGATAACTATATTAGGCCGCTCCTTACAAAGGTAATTAGTTTCATTGATGCTACTGTGACTGGTCACTGGTCTTCTTATTTTTGGGCATGGATATAATTTTGACCGTCTTGGGTTTTCCAGGGAGTACCTTCTTTATTTTCTGATCTTTCTCCTTTATACGATCAGCTTGGCAAGGTTAGTGTTCATTAATTTATTAATTAGGGGACCTACCAATGATGTTGGAAAATTATGTGGTGGACTTGGTGAAATGTATGTTTTTGATCTATTAAATTTCTTGCATTGGTGGATCCTCTGCAGGCAGATATTCTGGAAAAACTAGTTCTTGAGTTGGAGGATTCAGTTAGGGCGACTGGGAGATTCCCTGGGAGGTAACATATGATTTTGACCCTTGTTTTGATGTTAGTAAGACCTTTTAGTTAATTTTTTGATATTTTGAAAATATCTGCTTTAATGGTTGCAAAATAAACTTAATTCAGAGTTCCTAATTCAGAATTTCAAGCAGATTCTTTTGAATCATTGTCATATTATTATTCTTTGGGGTAAGTATCACGGAAGCCCCTCTACTTTGCAAAACGGATCGATTAGCCCTCTTACTTTTTTTTTTCGGGTCATTCAAGCCTTTGTACTTAGAAGAATGGGTTCCGTTAGTCCTTGGTCCAAACTTTTGTTAAGAAATGCTCATGTGGACATGAATATGTGACATGGCATCATTTGACAGAAAAATAAAATTAAGTGTAAAAAACGACATGGCTTTCAAAGAAAAATTTAAAAATAAAAATAAAAAATGAAATCAGATCTACATTCTACAATGGATCTACAGATCTTCATCGACCAGCAACTTAGACGCTTGCCCAATCGACTCTAACAGCTTCAACCTCATCATCGCCTGCCTCTGAACCAGCCTTTGATCTGTCGCAAGTTGCAATGAACCAAACGGTCTCGGTGGTGATGAAGGAGAATGAGGCGGCTGCGACGGAGCAGGCGAATCGATGCGCAACATCTCGGTGTGGGATGGTCTTCTATGGGACCCACATGTACCCGAAGCAGCACGCCTGTGACTTCGTCTTCGACTTCAAGGGCATGGGACGGGAACAAATTGCATAAGCGAATCGGTGGGTGGGTGGGTGTATTGGTATATGGTGTCTTCAATGTTGATGATTTCAATTATGATTTATCATATTTGATGCTTCTGCTATTATTGTTCGTTTGAATAGAGATAGTGGAGAGATTGATAAGTGAACCAATGAGAAATTGAGTGCCATTATTGGGGAGGGAAAGAATCAAAGGAGGGGAGAGTTGCAGAGATGGAGATGGAAACATGGAGATGGAGGTTAAGACATGTGTCATTATTTTATTGATCAGTGCCACATGTCATGCCACATCAATAATTATACAAAATTAAAAAGTTACATGGCATAAATTTAACGGCCATGTCAGCGCCGTTATTACGGAATGAGCAAGAGGGGCTTGTTTAGCCCATTCTTCAAAGTGCAAGGGTTTGAATGATCCGAAAAAAAGTAAGACGGTTCCATCGACCCGTTTTGCAAAGTACAGAGGCTCTGTGATACTTTTCCCTTATTCTTTTTGTTATGGAAACCATGATATGAGCTTTGTTTTAGATACGCTATTGATCCCGGGATTTATGATTGAATTTGCAAGTTGGTACTTGAAGTTTAAATTTTTCAATCATTCAAATCCGTAAACTTAATAATTATTGTGAATTGATTTAGTTGTTAACACTGTTAGTATGGTGTATCGTGTGTCAATATTGCTGATGTGGCATGTAATTCCTAATAAAGTATATATTAATATGATCTAACTAGTAGCTGTAACCAACAAATAATCATTTTGCTTAGCTGATGTGGCTAATTAAATTTGCACGAGCGTCACACAAACATGACTCATCTTCTCCAGGGCTAAAATACCGCTTTACACAGGAGCCATGTCTACATTTGAAAGCTTTCACTCATCTCATATGGGGCCGAGCCATGAAATAAAAGATTAATATTCCTCGAGGTAGAATAAATATTGGATCTTTGGCTGATTAGATGGTTCTGGTTCCAGCGATGGTGGTTTTGCTTAGAGTGATTCTTGGTTGCTGATGCCATCAAGCTATCTTTTTTTGCACCAAAGAAAACAGTAAGAGAGAGAGAGAGACTAAATTTTAAGAGTGTTGTTTCAGGGTCTTCCTAAACCAAAGCAACAAAAATGGACTCATCTTTGTCTGATAATTAGGTGAGAGAAACCTATGGATATTTCCTAGTTGAAGGTGCATAACTGCCATATGCTGTGTGGATGCTTTGAATAACAGAAATCATAACCCTGACATATTAATATAAAAAAATCCCGAAACGATGGTTCTGGAGCTATCCTACCCCGAGTTTTGATATCATGAAGATGAGATCGAGTATGATTCATTGATTTCTCATAATGCTCTGCTCCATTCTTGACAACTGGTAAAGCCACAAACTAGGTGCAAAGCTGTGTGCCTAAGAAAGGACAAAAAAGAAAGAGAGAGCAAAAAAAGAAAGACTTGCCGACTTGCCGTGAACATCCCTAAGATAAAATCTCTGGCTTTTATCTTGTGTTCAACCTTCTATCTTTGTGTGCTTCTGTAGGATTGTTTTTGTCCTCCCCAAATGAGGTGTACTGTTTAATTTACTAGAAATGAGGAAAAGAAGGAACCAAGTCAATGCAACGCCTTTTAATGCAATTGTAAACATAGTAAGGCTCTATGTTTTGATTCTTTTGTCTGTAATTTTATTTTCTGATGTTTTGATACTGACTTGTGTGAGTACTATCAATAATGTTGTTGCATTGTCATCCACTATGCACTCTTGTTTTGTGTACAATTAAGGACCTATTATTGGTCAATAATGTTTTGGATGCAAATCAATGTATAGCACTTTAGTGTTCTCATTACATAAGAAACATGACATGTACATTAATGGTGAGTTGTCTCTATTAGTTATATAAACTTATAATCCGTATCAAGTAATTTGAAAATTTAAACTTTGCTTGAGCGCAGAGAAGAAAAAGAGCCCCCGTCGACGCATTTGTGGACTTTATTTTTCTTGGCACAGGTTAACTGCTACTCATTTGATAATGCGTTTGCTTCCTCTCTTTTTTTCAGTCTGTGCCTTTCTTAGACATTGCTCAGAAACTAACTATGTCAAAATGCAGCATTATGACAAACGAGGCCAATACAACATTGCTCTCTCTAAAATTGACGAGGCTATGGGGCACACGCCAACAGTAATCGATTTGTATTCGGCTAAGGTTTTATCAAATCACCTGTCTAGCAACTTTCGTTTTTGTATGTGTGCATTCAAATTCTTTTTTTGTGTGATAGAAATTTGTGGTAAGTCTCAGCATATTGTACTTAGGAATAAGATTGATTATCCTGAGTCTTTGTTGCTTTGTTATGTAATTTGAATGGTTTCTGTTAAGATGCTTGCCTAGGTTGGAGTATGGAATTGTGACCACTTCTGAAAGATATGTGCATACTTTACCTGAAGTTTTCGTCCTCTTTGCCTTGCTGGAAAGAAACTTGATTGCATTTCATTTTTGTTCATGGTTGAATATTGCTTCTAGGCAGTATGTTATTAAACATGCTCACTCATGTGCAAAGAGCCAAAGATCTTAGAGGCTAGAGCCTGGGTGCAAAAGTATTTTACTAGTAAAGAGTTGTGATATGCAAAGGAGGAGGTATTACTAAGAGTATAAAAGTAAATAGAAAATCTAAGTAATGAATTACTGGCTTGGTGATCAATAGGTAGATGTATTGTATGGGTGCAGAATGGTTAAAGATTCATTGAATATCAGCAATCTAAACAAAATTGATTGAGAGATAATGGTTTAATGTAAGATATCAATTTATGCAATTATCTTGTGCTTTAAAATATATATTTCAGTTCATTGCCTGTGAATCAGCCGCACTTGGTCCCCTCTTCTTAGGAACCACAAGAGAGTGGACCTTTAACTCACAATTCTTACCAATTACAAGGAAGAACAGTTAATAAGATCATAAACATTTCCAGGGAGAGACAGTCTCCAAAACTTAAGGCACTCGAACCAATTATCAATGAAAAAATCTAAGGAGGATTCCTTGTTGTTGAATATTCTGTTGTTCCTTTCCTTCCATATCAGTCACATCACTGACATAGGAATAAGCCGAACGAAGTTCCTTTGCTGCTTGTCCTTGCCTATAGCACCCCAGGCTAGCAACTCTTTGTCTACTGTATAGTTTGTGACCAGCAGATGCCCATCATCTTCAAGGCTTTCTCCCAGACCCTTTTTGGACCAAGGGCAGTTCAAGAATAGATGATTAATAGACTTCAAAGCTGCTTTACACAAATAGTATCTATTTACAAGAGAAAAGCCCTTCCTTTGTAAGTTGTCCTGAGTTAAGATTCTCTCCCAAACTACCTCCCAACAACAGAAAGCAACTTTAGGGGGAGCCTTAGACTTCCAGATCCAAAGCTCTTTATAAAAGGAACTCACAGGGAACAAGTTGCTATAGCCTTAGACTTCCAGATCCAAAGCCCTTTATAAAAGGAACTCACAGGGAACAAGTTGCCATTTTCTATCTTCCAACAGATTTTGCCCTCTTTTGTGGGATTGGTTTCAGCGCCATAAACCAAGCACCAGAATCTTGAAATGAACAAGTCTGTTCTCATGTTTTTGTTCGATTGCGTGGTTGCTGATTTCTGGTCACTGGTTATCATATTAGTTTAGGTCAAATATCAATGAGTGGTGTTTTACACTTTTACTGCTCTTTTTATTATGTGCCGATTGGTTGTTTTGGGACGAGGATGTGTTTCAATGTGTGTAGTGTCCCTATAATATTTGAGGAGTGATTGTTTGCCCTGTCAATCTGATTACTTTCTAGTATGGTAATATAGCATTTTTTGGTGACAGAGTCGGATATTGAAACATGCTGGGGACTTGCCTGCTGCTGCTGCATTGGCAGATGAAGCTAGGTGTATGGATCTAGCCGACCGCTACATAAATAGTGAATGTGTAAAGCGCATGCTGCAGGCTGATAAGGTCTTGAAGTTTATCTTGCTCTTATTTTAGTATTTATTGGTTATACTTAACTATGTCTCCTAAGTTTTTCTTGATATTTTTTACATGGCTTTTTTGTTTTCTTTTGAAGGTGGATTTGGCAGAAAAAACTGCTGTGTTGTTTACCAAGGACGGGGATCAGCACAACAACCTTCATGACATGCAGTGCATGTGGTATGTTTCTATTTTTGGGAGGTTCTCATTGTGTGTTGAATAGGCCCTCTGGTCCTGATGTACTGGTCCTCTATTATTTGCTATTTGGAAGGTATGAGCTTGCTTCTGGTGAAAGTTACTTTCGCCAAGGTGATCTTGGACGGGCTTTGAAGAAATTTTTAGCTGTGGAGAAGCACTATGCTGATATTACTGAGGATCAGTTTGACTTCCATTCCTATTGCTTGAGAAAAATGACTCTGCGTTCCTATGTTGAAATGCTCAAATTCCAGGATCAGTTGCATTCATATGCATATTTTCACAAAGCGGCAGCTGGGGCTATCAGGTAAGGCATTTTTAGGAATATAAATGGGTTTTCTTTTTTTATTTTTGATTACTTGGTTTTTGTGATTTTTGATTACTTGGTTTTCTTTTTCACTTTAATGAAACTGAAAATGTTAGATGCTGATAAGAAAGCCCATACACCTCACTTAAATCAGTGGACACTAGAGCCCAAACAAACCAATCTAGGACTCTTTAACACTTGCTCTCACATGGGTTGGGCATCCGATGGCCTAACATAGGCTGGCCTACCCCAACAGCCGAACATGTGGAGGAACCAACATGAATACAAACTGGGTCTGCTCCGATACCATGATAAGAAAGCCCATACACCTTCCTTAATAGCCCTTGTAAAGGAGGGAGAGGGGCACCATTTATATATTGGACAATAGAGCCCAAACAAACCGATACCGGACTCTCAACAGATTCCATTGCCTTTCCATGGGAGCTTATATCTTTAGCTTTGTGACAAGGGAACAGATTCAAGACTTCACTTTGCATCATCCTTTCGCTTTTGACGTTTCTGAATTCTTACTGTGCATGTTTAACTTTAGTTTCCAAGTGTTCAAACTGTTTTTTTCCACAAAAATAGAAGATTACTGAAGATTTAACTAGCCTACCTTCGGCTTTTCTTGCTGAATGGGTCTTTTCTTATTTGAGACCTTAATTTCTTAATCTTTAAGACATCTTTAACAGGTGCATCATTTTGTAAGCGCTGTTGTATTTTTATTCTTTTTATTTTTACTAAGTATTGTGAGGGTCTGTTTGGTATGATGGTATCTGTGTGGTTTTCATATATTTTGCAAATATTGCTGTAAGATGCTGCTCATATCCTCAACATGTCTTGCAAATATTGCCATTTAATTTGCGTGTTAATGTGTATTTTTTGGCTGTGCCTATCACCTTTGTTTTAAATTTTCTGTTTGTCATCGCTGATGTAGTTCTTTGTTGTTCTCTATGTATTTTCTTGTTGCAGTTGGTTTTCTTGATGTTTTCAGATTGTCTTGGGTTTATATTTACCTTTTTTGGATTTTGAGGTGCAGATGCTATATAAAGTTGTATGATTCTCCTTACAAATCCGCAGCTGAAGAAGAAGATGAAATGTCAAAATTGCTTCCTGCACAGAAAAGGAAGATGAGGCAAAAACAGAGAAAGGCTGAGGCCCGCGCAAAGAAAGTATTTAACTTTCTCTGGCTCACTTTTTTGGGGGGTAAATTTCATTCTAAGGTTTTTCTATCTATTTAGGAGGCAGAGGTAAAAAATGAGGAATCTTCTGCTAGTGGTGTTTCCAAGTCTGGAAAGCGGAATGTCAAGCCTGTCGACCCAGATCCACATGGCGAAAAGTTGTTGCAGGTTAGTTCTAGATCTTACTAGTTTCAGGATTTCTGAAAACGGACTGACGTTTAGGCCTCTTGAGGTCGTTCAACAAAATTTCCAAACTGACTGATGAGTGTCTTGTATCCAACATCTAAATCTATTCAGGTTGAGTATCCCTTATCAGAAGCTACAAAGTACTTGAAACTGCTTCAGAAGAACTCACCAAATTCTGTGGAGACACACTTGCTTTCTTTTCAAGTAAACATGAAAAAGGAGAAAATTCTGCTTGCATTGCAGGTAATTTTCTATTCGGCAGTGTAAACAGATACATGCAAACATGTAGCCTAGTGGTAGAGTTGCAGTAGTAATCTGTAAGTCACAGGTGCAATTCCTGGAAATAGTCTCTTCACAGGAGTTGTTCACCTTTTACCAGTGTATACAATTGGTGCTTGTAAAATGTTAGTGGAATCAAACATTTGAGTAACAATTATGGAGGGGATAATCTACGGTCCACATACAAACACTTGAGCACATCATTAATATACTTTACATCAAGTTGTTATTTTTCAGTGCTAAATAATTTGTGTGGCCTAGTGACTAAGTTTTATCATTCACCCTGTGAATAGAGGTTTGAATCCCCATCCAGTATAGTTAAAATCAATTTAATTTTTCAAAAACAAAAATTCTCGTGATGCTTTGTCATTTGCATATTTTCTGAAAATGTAATACTCTTAAAAGTGCATCATTTGCATATTTTCTGACAATGTAGTACTCTTAAAAGTGCATCTTCATTATTATATATTCTTGAATTCAAGAGATTATTTTTTAAATTTTACTTTTGACTGTAGGCTGTAAAGCAACTGCTGAGGTTGGATCCTGAGAATCCAGATTCACACCGGTGCTTGGTATGTACCTTATTTCATGGAATAGATTATCCAACTTTGGAACTTATTCTGAAGCTGTATCACTTTGTTTCAATGTTTACAAGGTCACATTTAGATACAACTAGTTTTGATAGGGCTTGCAAATTGCAATAGTGAAATGGAGTCCTAAAGTTTGTGATGATTTTGAATATCATGTAATGCAGATTAAATTCTTCCATAAAGTGAGATTGATGGCTGCTCCAGTGACTGATGCTGAAAAGCTTATTTGGAATGTCTTGGAAGCCGAGCGCCCAGCTATCAGGTCCCCTTGGAAATTGCCAAGTTTTTGTGTGGTTGACAGTTTGGATAGTTTCATTTGAAATTGAATTTTAATGCCTCTCTTTTCTGTTGTAATAGTCAATTACATGAGAGATCTCTGAGCGAGGCGAATAAGTTTTTCCTTGATAAACACAACGGTATTACCGACCTCATGCGCTGTGTATTGACTTCTATACAAGAACATCATCATTTGGAACTTTGTTATACTGATTAATTTGTTTGACTCTGCAGACTCTCTGATGCATAGAGCTGCAGTCGCAGAAATGCTTTATGTTCTGGAACCTGACAAGAAATCAGATGCTATTAAATTAATTGAAAATTCAACCAATAACCTGGTGCCAGGGTAACATTTTTTTCTGTTACAGTGCTTTGTTGCATCATCTTCGCTCTATGCTTCCTCAGATATTGACTATTGCAGTTTATTTGTGTTTATTAGGGATACGACACTTGGATTAGTCAGCAAATGGACACTCAAAGACTGCATTGCTGTCCACAAATTACTAGGAACAGTTTTTGTCGATATTGATGCTGCCTTAAGTAAGTACTAAAATTTATCACTGGTATATGTTTTTCCTATTACGTAGTTGTTACACAAAAGTGAGTGTTTAATCATTAATGCTTAATACTGGCTTTGTCCTCCTTTAAGCTGGCAAATACCATCTGTAATCTTTCAAATTTGAAAAATGGGGATTTTTTGTGTCATCTAACGTTATTTGGGCCTAAATATGGTGAAAAATGCTGTAGTTCATGATAGCGCCGTGTTTTAATTTCTTTTCCTGTAGGGTGGAAAACACGTTGCGCTGAGTACTTCCCTTACTCAACCTACTTCGAGGGCAAGCTGAGTTCTGCTGTCTCCAATTCAGTGTACAACCAAGCATTCAAGAACCCTGAAAACAGTGCAGAGAATCTTGAAAGTGATCAAAACCCTTCAGTTGCATCAAATGGGAAATTGGAAGCTTTTAAGGACCTTACAATCTGAATGAGATACGGAGTTTGTGCATTAGTTAAAGTACATGGAAAGTGGTGGATCACATCTCAAATATACCAAGTGAGATAGGAGCTCTGCATGAGAATCAACCTGAGTCGTGTAGAGGTGAATGTGCTCTTTGGTTTGGTAATTTATTTCTCACCAGTCCCTTCCCGATTTTGAAAGCATTCCTCAACTAAATGTGCGTTCATTGTGCTCTTAGGTTTTATTTTTTTCTCTGTTGGTCACTAATTGGTGTGATCTTTCTCATTAGTAGTTCCATGCCTTTTTGCACCCAAATTTAGATTGATGGCTCTTTAGTTGAGGGCAGCACTACAGAAATTTTTGGGTACTAGTCCGACATCTGGAGATCACAGAACAATTACCTGGTAGAGATGATTCTTTTTGCATCATGTTGTACTCCACTCATTTCTTTCACCGATTTCTCTTCATGATGTGTAACCACTACATATTGTGAAAATTTTGCAATGGAATTCATAAAGTGGTCTGATATATATACCTGCATGACACTCCGATATGGCGATATAATCGTTTATTTTGTGTGAATGTTGAAATCTACTTTGTCATATTTCCCCTTCTGCTATACATTTACAATGACGTGGAGACTTAACAGCTCAAAATTTGATGGAAACATGAAGTTTTTTTTGCAGAATCTATAGCTGGATTTGTGCGTTCTCCTTTGGGATTGAATTTTTTTTCCCTCAAAATATGAGAGCACGTAGTTCTGGCCTTGAGGACATTGTTGAAAGCGTTGGCATTCTTTCTTGGAATACTTTGGCTTAAAGGTCTTCTTTCTTGTTATGTTTCTTCCCTTTCTCCATGGGCGGGATTTGTTGTGTAACAGGAGCTACCATTGAAGGAATTCCATGGTCTGAAGATGCTTGCTTGGATGGCGAACGGTGACAGTTCGAGCATTTATGGTTCCGTGGATTGTACTTGCCGCAATACCGACATTTTTTCTTCGTTTTCCTCTCGATCTCAGTTTCTGCCTCCTGTGATTCATTTTCTTGTTTTGAAATATCGTCATCCGAAGAAGATGAAGAAATTGAAGAACACCAGCAACTCTTGTTCTCTCCTCTTGAAGTATTATGATGATCACCGTCACGATTACAGCAACAACAACAATAATCACCATCACGATTACAGCAACAACAACAATAAGAATCTGTATTATCCCTCTCAATGCATTTGAAAAGAGAATTCTCACCCTTATTCAGAAGCTACACAAATTAACAAATCAAAGAAACAAATATACATTGCAGAACAAGTGATTTTAGGGTTCTAAATATAGTTTGAAAGCTAATGTATGGAGCATCATCAAAGAAGAAATGCATTACCGAACATAAATTTTTAGGGTTGCAGTCACAGCAGATACGTCGCCGACAACGGCGGCAATTGCAGTCACAGTCACAATCAAAGTCAAAATCAAAGCAGTCGTCGTCATCATCACACATTGCGTGAGTTTCTTCGAAGAAATATAGAAGCGAGATTCATACAAGGCAAAGGAAGAAACAGATGAAAAAATAATCGAGAAAATAAGAGATCGTAAAGAGGGCAAAAAAATCCAGTAGCTAATTAAGAAATTCTTAATTATATAAGGAAAATATTTAATGTATAAATTTCAATGAATAAGGAAATTAAGGAAACTAGTTGTGCAATACATGAGATTATTTTACCTTTAATTTTTAATTGTTCTTAATTTAAAGAAATATTATTGTACCGGATTATTATATATTTATATCTTTAATTATTGAAAGAAATATTAAGTACCAAATAAGAGGAGAAGATAGAATTTCAATCTATTTGATTTGAATCTCTCTTATTATTTTTTTATAATTATTTTTCCTCAAAATATGAATACTCTCACGGGAGTTTCCTTCCCTAAAAATTCTTTATTGGATTGAGCCCATAACTTATAATTAATCCTTTATTTTAATAAGAATGGATATGGTTTCAATAAGTTCTTTGCAAGTTTGTGTGAGTTAATATTGAATCACTGTATGTATCTATCTTCTCTAGAGATTATGGGTTTAATTCCTACTTAAGTACCTTGAGTTAAGAAGAAAAAAAGACCCCTAAAATAACTATAAAACAGATAACAAAGAACTTTCACTTCTCTTTACATGTATTGAGTTAAGAAGAAAAAACCCCTAAAATAACTATAAAACCAAATGAGATAACAAGAACTCACTTCTCTTTACATTTTACATGTCCACACACCAACCATGGTTAACATTTAAGGGGGGAAAAAACACTAATCGTGGTACCAATCCTTCCTATCCCTGTACATGAAATATTTTTCATTATGTAAGGGCAGAACAAGTTGAGCAACCTGAGGGGGAGCCATTGTTTGTGGTTGAGGTATCTCATGAGGGTCCAAAGCTGATGACACCTTTGAATACCTCAGACAATTTGAGCATCTACTGTCTGGTGTAGTCTTATTTTTACCACAATAGTAGCATCTCTCACTTTTAGCATCATCAATCCCAACTTGTTCCTTCTTTGCATCTGATTCTTTCCTTCTCAATTCCTTCATCTTCCGACTATTGTTATTGTCGTCACGACAACAACAGCACCACCAACAAGGATCATGCTCATGGTAATGTCTTTCACGATGACTGTTCTGATTATTATCCCAACTTATGCAAATAAGACAGATATTCCAATTCTGTTTCAAAATTTCCACACACAATAAATAGGATCAATCGCCAAGAAAAAAAGGATCGAGAATCAATGGATGTAGAACAATGAAAAACCAAATTAGGAGAGAAATTTTGTATCATTACACACCGAACATGAGTTGTCAGCAGAGTTGGAGTCGTAGCAGCAGCAGTTACAATCATCGTAGCAGCAGCAGCAGCAATTACAGTCACAATCATCGTCACAAAAACAGACATCGCCAAGGTCACAATCACAGTCAAGATCTATGTCATCACCCATCTTCGTGGTTTTGGAAACTATAGCAATGAGAAAATTAAGAAAAGAAAAGTAAAGCAAGTTATATATATATATATACAGTAAATGAAAGACATAATTCATATAGGATTAGCGAATAAAACAGCTACTTTAGTTCTACGCAAGACATTTATGCTGATAAGGACTTTCCACGCTACAATTGATAAGAATTAATAATATTTTATCACACCCTTCCTTTGTTTTATCTGGTTTTCTTAAATTCCACGAGCAAAGCATAAGTTTTAGGACAAAACGACTTCAACTTCTTCTTCTTGTTGTTGGCTTCCTTCCCTTTTATGCAATAAAAGTATTATTTTTGCTTTTCTCTAAAAACTTAGGAGATAGAAAGTCATTCATATTCAGATTTGATTTACTTTCAAGGGGTTCAAAGAATCTATAAGAGGGAGAGAGGACCCCCCCCCCCCCCCACACACACACACAAAAAAAAAAATTTGTGCTCATCATCACCAAATCAATACGTGAATCTAATTAAAGTAATTGATGCTTAAACAAAGAATGTTCTTTTGTCTTGTTGGATTTCATTCATATACAAGTGAAGATATTCTAAGTTTTGTTCACAAAATTCTTTTGTTAAAAGACACTGAGAGGTTTCTCTTTCTCGCTGGGTTTGACCCTTTTGTGGTTGCACCAACGTCCGTTAGGAATCCCACATATCGAAAAGATGTGAGGATCCAATATGATTTTTAAGGACAAATCCTCCTCCCCACTCTACCAACAAGGCCTTTTCGCTAGGGCTCAAGTACCATTAAGAGAGGATTTGGTGCTTGCCAAGACTTCTCATAGCGGTAAGGTATGTATAAGAGGAAAAAGATGCAGTCTATCAAAGTTGTGGAAACCTAAAGAACTTACATTGAGGTAAATTCTTACAATTTGATTTCTGAACCAAAATTTGAGGGGAAAAAATGAGAATCGGAGCTAAAAGAATACTTCTTGTGCTCTCAGCTCTGCAACAAAGCACTTCTTTCCAAAGACATCCAACTCATACAACAGTGAAAACCCTACTTGAATTTACCAAAAGCCCTCGAAAATATGAAAGAAACTCTAAGTAACATAGTCAGTCCAAACAAGACAGGCACACATAATATGCCGAATTCAAAATTCGAGTACCCAATCTCAGTTCAATCATAGGAATACTGCTTTAACATACCCGATTAACCGTCAGAGAGGCTTGGCTAAATTTGTGAGACGAATTTCGGGCAATTACATGGAAAGAAGGAATCGCTTGATCGAGAGGATACGACTTCTTCTCATTCAAACTGGGCCAACTGGCTGTGGCTTTCTCCTAATTAGCTTTCGTTTTACTTGTCGGCTTCTGTTACTTCTACTTGAACTTCTAAATCTCAGGCAACCAAATTAACCAAACACCGTGAATCGGAACGAATGAATTAACTGATAAAACTAGGGAAAGCAAACGGTTAAACCATATTTGTTGTCCTCAAAGTTTCACATTTTCTCGATTATGTCTTTAAAATTTAAAATTTGTCCCAAATATAACAAATGACGTGGAAATATTATATTTATGTGACAATGACAACATGGTACTCCGATTGCCTAGTAGGTAATTTTAAACAAAAACTTGTTGTAACAATGAAATCGAGACATAAATCACTTGTTTTTTGAAACATTAAGGATATTTAAAGCAAATTTTAAATTTTAAGGATACAAACGAGCAAAATGTGTAACTTTGTGGAGAAAAAATATGATTTAGCAGGAAAAAAATACTAAAGGGGTTGATTATGAGTGGCCCGGCCGAAATTTGAATCAGGCTAAAGTCCAACAGTTCGGTCGAGTCCAGGTGGGTATGGGGCTGTGGGCTTTGTAGTGAAATATATGGGCTCTGAATTAGTTGTGGTGAGCCCAAGAAACACTCCACTAAACTAAGTTTGAAATTTGAAAGAAGGTTGCCACGTTTACATTAATGGGCCCCCAGAGGAAAAATGTCCTGGTTAAATTCATTCTCTTTTGTGACTTTGATAGGAAAGAGAGAGCGACCATACAAGATCTTTTGAGTTGTGATGGTAGGCCCAATACGATCACGTTTACAGACACAACGGCCCATATTTACTTGTGACGAGGGCTCACTTGTCTCATAATTTGGGCTTCATTTGTCTTCTCATAGCTTTTACGTGTCTCAGTCTGACCCTAATCAGTGGGACCCGGCTGCATGCCTCATTGCCTTGTCTAAACCAAAGGAAACATATGTTCGGTTGTAAAGGAACATCTCCTTCAATGAAATGCTCAAATGCCTATATGTACATATATATATATATCTATATATATATATATATAAACATATGTGTTGTTAAGCATAAAATATAGTGGTCAACATACAATAATATACCTATAATAGCGTATGACAGTTCATTGATATATTGTAGACAAATCAAGCTGAAAATCCCGATGTTGATGTCAAAAACTAAAAATCTCACATCAATCCAACATAACATAATCGAATAGTTTATAAGTAAACATCAACTCCTCTCACATTGTAAGACTCATTTTCATGGGCTTAAGTATTAATGACGACGATTCATGAAGAATAAATCTATACGAGCTTGTGACTCATGATGGATAATATCTTCGATGTGTTTGAACTTTGAATTGAGAATTTCACAAACTAATTACCATTGAAAATGAGAATGCGGATATATTAAATGTCAGACATAACCCTTGCATCCTGCTAACTATTGACAACGTTTTGGGCAGACCTGCTAAAAGGGATGTAAAAGTCACATATTATATATATATATATATACAATTATATACACCATGCCTTTAATAGAGCGCAGCACAAGTGACAAGACTAATAATTAATTAACGTAAATAAGCAGACATGATTTGAGGCAAGTTGTTAACAATCTAATAATAGAATGTAGAGAATAAACAGCATTAATTATCAGATTTAGTAACCCCAACCAACACATACCATGTGTCTTCATATGATCAATTATGGCAATCCCAACGACAAATACAATGTCTATATCATCTACTTTTCTCATAATCTTCTTCTATTAATTAATTAAGCACAATTTTAATTTGTATAATTTATAGTTTTTACTCTTTAGACATCCGATATGAGTCTAAACTCAGACCGTCAACTCTCTTGTACATAACTCAACACGCGCATGGCCAAAAAAGTATTGCTCCCAGTGAGAATTGAACTCATAACGTACCTTTCAAGTCCATACAACAGATAAATTCATCAACTAGACTATCACTCACGTGGTTGAATCTCAACAACTCCTTAATTTCTTAAACTTTATAAGAATTGTGTATATACGTATGTATTTATGTCATTTTTGTACAAACATTAGTATGACTACAATATGAGTCATTTTTTTGTTGTATTGCATATTCCTAGCTAGCTAGCTAGCTAGCAGACTACACGTACAACTACACAAACTAAATAAGGCATAGAGCAGCATGGACTTGTAGACCCTCCAAGTATAGCTGTATAAGAACTTTTACAGCTAGCCACTTTTTATTATTGTAAATTATTAACTATTCTTTTACTTTAAAATTATGAACATTATTAGCGTCACAGTATATTGTCAAGTTTGAAACCCTAACATGCCATTCATATGCGATCGATCATATATGTCTCAATATTTGTACACAACCATATCGTACTACAAAAAATTGTGTTATCAATCGTATTGATGAAAAGCAAATTAGGCATGGAAAAACAATGACTATTACTTACAATTCATTTAAAACTTTAATCAAGATCTTGTGTAATTAGCTAGTATCATGATTTTTTTTTATAACCGATAACGATATTATACAAACTTGCTCTTTGAACATATGATATAGACTTATACAATGTGAGAATCGAACTCGAACTCAGAATCTTCTGAATTCATATGGTTTGACCCTAAAGAAATTTACCAGGGCCTATAAAAAGATACAATAACCAATGTCAAGATGATTAGGTAAAGAATATATGGTCATATATGTATAATGTAGAAACATAATTATTAAACGAGAGGACCCCTTCAACCAGGCAGATCACATGGCGTGTTTCCTAGTCGCATTAATCAGACGGCCAGGCTCAAATCCTACCAAATCAGCAAAGAAACCGAAGCCCTTTGATCTGTCCCCGTTTCGAACTTATGGTGCCGGGGCTTTAATAGTGTGGTTAGGCCCACATTTGCCTCTCATGTGACCCACCACTGTGCCTTAATTTATTTCACTTGTTAATTGCCATTGTTCCCCTCTCCCCCTCTTACTCTGTATAAAAACTGAACCCATATATCTTCTTCTCTCTGAAATAAAACTTGTTAAGAGATGGAAAAAGGTGGTGGTTTGGAGCTTGAGATCACGGAGCTCCGATTAGGTCTCCCGGGCCGGTGCGGTGGTGGTCAGGATAAAAATGAGAAGAAGAGGGGCTTTTCGGAGATTTCGGACAAAGAGAGCAAGACACAAGTGGTTGGTTGGCCGCCGGTTTGTTCATACAGGAAGAAAAATATTACGAGTGAAATGTCGAGAATGTACATCAAGGTTAGCATGGATGGGGCTCCGTTTCTTCGTAAGATTGATCTGAGTGTGCACAAAGGGTATTCGGATCTTGCTTTGGCTTTGGATAAGCTGTTTGGATGTTTTGGTATAGGTGAGTATTCATCATAAATTAATTAAATTTGGGTCTTTTATTTAAAATTGTAATTTTGGATTAATTAACTTAATTGTGTTTGTTAATTTGATAGGCAAATCATTAAGAATGGAGGATGAAGAAAATGGGTCGGATTACGTGCCTATATATGAAGACAAAGATGGAGATTGGATGCTAGTTGGAGACGTTCCCTGGCGGTAAGTACCTCTCCAAATATAACCAAACATTATTAATGTAGTGTACTATATGTACCTTTTTCTTGGTAATCGGGAACAACTCAGGCGTGTTCTATAAACAGTTAACAGTTTACTAAGTCCGAAATCGGGTCAAGTTAGACCAGCCCAACAGGTTAATTGGGTTGAAATTTAACGCAAACCACTTGAAAGTAGTGTGCAGTGAGAATTGAATTTCTGACCTTGGACGAGATTTTTTACTCTTAAATCCGGAGGGATAACCAGTTAGGTTATCGTCAAATGGTTTAATTGATATCCCTACGAGTTTGGTTCAGTGGTTTGCTTACCAACGGGATACCCGCCCAACCCGGGTTCGAGTTGAAATATTCGCATTAATTGCGTCGTGGATGCTGGGCCTAGTGTGGGTTAGTGGCATGTTGGGTCCAGGAGCTTCTTGGACAGGCCCATGACTTGCCTGGAGGTTACAGCACAGGGCTCGGCCCTAAGGACCTTGTCTTGTGGTGGTTCCCCCAGTGATTACAAAAAAAAAATGGTTTAATTGATTAATTTGAAGTTTAGTTTGGTAAGAAAATGTGCAATGCTTGCCTTAGCAAACAAAAGAAAAGATATAGAAACAAATGTTCCTTTGTATTCTACCTTCAAGAAACATTTGGCCTTGTGAGAGCTGGTATGGGGATCCTACTATACGTCTATATGTTGGATCTTACCTACTACTCATCATATGTAGTCTAATTATTTCACTGAAAATTTGATGGCAAGCAAAACCAATTATGTTTTTATCACATGTTGTGTGTTGAGGCTAATGGATGGTTAATTGGTGTTAATTTACAGAATGTTTGTAGAAGGATGCAAGAGGCTGAGAATCATGAAGAGATCAGAAGCCAAAGGTTTTAAATTGCACCTCAAAGGGGGCAATACTCTCGAGGGAGCTTCAAGGGAAGATCATTAATGACTGAGTCCCACAAATGAAAGAGGAGCGTAACTAGACTTAAGTTTTCTTCTTTTTTTTTTTTGGGTATTATTATTATTCTGTTAAACTAGTTCTGGTTATATATATATGTATTTGTTTTAAGCAGATATGATTATTTGCAGCATCAAATTATAACTTTCTTGTTTAAATTGGGATATAAAACCCTAGATACAAATTATTCTATTCGCTTTGGAATTGTGCATGTTATTTGGTACTTGAATTGCTTGTGTCTGTTAGACCACTCGCATCATATTATCTAAATATGATTTTTTTTCTCGATTTTTAAAAAACAAATAAAGAGAACTAGTAAAATTAAAAAATATCGTCAAAAACATATCTTCATTAGATTACATATGAGTTACGTATTTTGCATAACAGCAGCTAGAGTAGTCCTTTACATTTGGGTAACCACTATAGCATTGTTTATATCTCCCCTTACTCTTATATTCGCTCTTTTTATTTTATATTTATCTCTCTCGATTTTCTATTCTTTCTCTTTGTCTTCCTTTTTTATTCTTTATCTATTTAGTTTATATTATTCTCTTTTATATTTATGATTTTTTTTATTATGTATTATTATTTTTTATAATGAATATGAAGTTAATAATTAGTAAACAAAGAACTTATTAAGTTTTTATAATTTTAATATTATAGAGATTTTTTAGTTATTTCATTTTAACTATGAGTTATAGCTATTGCTCAAATGGCAGGTCACTCACGACAATCCCACCAAATTAAGTACATACCATCTCCCAGAGCATGATCATAGGGGTACCCATCCGCTATGAAATGTCTGGCTGAAGCCATACCTACTATTCAAAGGGCGATGATTGTTCTTTTTTAAAAGGGGATAGAGACGACCAACGTTAGCCAACCACAAGAGTACCCACCCAGTGTGAAATATTCTCCAATTTGAGTTATAACTACTGCTCAGATGGCGAGTTAGTCATTATAATCCCATCAAAGTACAAGCTACCTCACTGGGCATGATAATAGGGGTACCCACCCACTGTGAAATGTTCGGTTTGAGCAATACCTACTATTCAAAGGGCGGGTAATGGCAAGTCAATCACTATAATCCCACCAAAGTATATGCTACTTCCCTGGGCATGATCATAAGGGTACTCACCCGCCGTGAAATGTCCAATTTGAGCAATACCTACTATTCAAAGGGCGGGTCAATCACCATAGTTCCACCAAAGTGCACATTGTCAGTCACTACAGTCCCACCAAAGTACATACTATCTCCTTGCGCATGATCATAGGGGGTACCCACCCACTGTGAAATGTTCAGTTTAATTAAGCCATACCTATATTTGAAGGGCGATGTTTGTCCCTTTTTTAAAAGGGGCTGGACAGAGATGAACAACGTTAGGCTGTTAGCTACCTCTTTGGGTGAAACCACAAGGGTACCCATCCATTGAAATCTCCAATTTGAGTGATAGCTATTGTTCAAATGGCGAGTCGGTCACTATAGTCCCACCATACAAAGTATAGGCTACCTCACTGGGCATGATCATAAGGGTATTCACCCGTCGTGTAATGTTTGGTTCGAGCAATACTTAGTACTATTCAAAGGGCGAGTCAGACAACACAGCTTCACCAAAGTATAGGTTGGCATAAACCCCTCCCAACAATATCTGATTCATGAAATTTGGCCCGATCAATGACTTGTTATAAGTTTACACAATATCCATACGCATACGGAATTCGAACTCACGCCCATTGCCAACCAAGCCATGACCTTTTATGGTAAGTGATCGCAAGAAAAATCTCAAACGCCCATTGGAAGGAGGCCATTGTGCCCCCATGACCTTTATGGTAAGTGGTTGTCCATTTTCATGGATCGCAAGAAGAATCTCAAGTGATCATGACTTAGAGAAAATTAATAAAAAAGACAGGGTTCTCTCTTGAATTTCAGTTTCAGGCCAACTCTACATTTATTCGTCCTGCTCTCATTATGAAATTTTAGACTAATGAACAATTTATCAACATTGGACATTGACAACGTTCGAGAATATATCATTACAAGGACTTAAAATTCAAGCATGGATTTGAATTTGGATGCACCAAACTCTTAATTTCAATAGAAATTCCTTTTGTTTTATGTATATGTATGTATGTATGTATGTTTTAGTAACAGGCCGTGTTTGGATGCATGCTTGATAATAATCATAATGAGTGTGTAGAAGAAAGATACAAATTAATTAAAGGTTCAACAAACAATCATTCCACTTGAATTGCTTTCATGTGACAAAAATAAGAATGATTCCAAACCATGTGACAAATTACAATGTTGTCTTAGCAAACCCACAAATTGACATACTAACTACTAGAATTTGCAGTTGAAGTATTAATCAATTAAGGGATAGGGACTACAATTAGTGTAGCTAAAATAGACAACAATTACCCAAAACCATATTAAATCATGACTTAGAATGTGTTATTAATTGAGAATTTTAGTGCACATAATAAGTTAGAATACAATAGATTATGAAAAAAAAATAATCATAATTTTTTTTTGATAACCGAGGAACCAATCAGCCCAATATATCCTTAGAACAGTTGAGTTGATGTAAACCTCGCGTCGCCAGAACAACCCGCATTACGCTGGCAACAGGTAAGACTAGTCGAAGCCCATGCGGGTAGAGACCCAATAATGGGACAAGCCCACGGAAACGATATTTCACAATGAAATATCTCAACTAGTTGGTTTGAACTCCCTATCTCAGACACTGTAGGCCCTAAATTCGCAACAGATCGACAACCAATTAGGCTATTGTCAAGTGATTAAAATAATCATAATTCGTAAAACTCCAAATTCTAAATTTTAAACCCTAAACCTTAAATCATAACTCCTAAACCCTTATATGATATGTTGAAAAAAGAAATCATGATTTAACATGATTTTTGGAAGGATATTTGTAACGAATTTTAGCTACAATAAGTGTAGAGCCTCCCATATATCCGATGAATTAAGATCAAGAGATCGTAAATATTATGTGGGACAAGGTGGTAGTTAAGCATTTGTGTGTCATGTGGTTTCACTCTTTTCAGGCACTGTGTCTGTATATATAAAAGATTTGTATAGACTGGATTGAGATCCTTCTAATGACTCCATCTGATCATAACCAAAGAAACACAACACACCCATGTTCGTTAATATATTCACGAACTTTCTCCCATGCATGTTCCATGAATTTTCTCGAGAAAAATCAAAAGCTATATATGATCATGGTGCTCCCTGATTTTGTTTTAAAAGAAAAGAAAATAAACCATCTTGTTAATAACAAGAATATAAATAAAAGGTAATCAAAATTATTGAGAAAAAATGGAGTCAAAATTTTCCTGTTGTGTGTTTGGATTCATCCTGTCCATCATCAGGGGAAAGACTAGAATACCGACAAACAGACAACGACCACATGGTTCATCCACCTCTGTACTTTTCTGGTTGACTTGCGCTTCCAATAACACCCAAACAAACAAGACATGTGGGTCCCCATACAATTCTGCTTTCCTCCATCTTAAACAACATCAAAAGTCCTATGTTGTCCATTCCAATTCCCAAACAAAAATTAGGTCTTTTTCTAACTTGATGAGTTGGATTTTGCCCATTTACGATTTGAGAGGAATAAATTCATGAGGGTAATCTCATGTATTTATAGGAATCGAAACTTCAAAACAAACAATATAATTTCGTGAATGTAGCCCACTTGCTCCCTATCTCGGGTTGTTTGTATGATTGTTTGATTATGTGCAGAGCGCATCATAGTGTGCACCTAAATGAATGAATCCCAACCGTCCTTTTCTTTACACTCGTCAAACAGTGAGTGGTTAGTCAACTAACATCATCAGACGATTGCTCGAATTTTGAATCAGAGTGAGAAAATGAAATTATGTTGTCGTCCTTGTTATTAATTTTAAGTCATGAATTTTAGAATTTAATTAAATCAACCACAGGAAGTGGTGGGGTTGCCACCGCCATCGGTGAGGGCGTAACGGAGGAACAGAGTTGCTAGTACGTGAAGGTTGCGGTTGTTCGTAACTTCATATAATGGGCTTCACCAAGCCCAAATTATCTAAATGACATTTCGTTGGGAAGTCAGGCCCAGTACCATTAATCCTCCTTAGTCCTTACTAAGAATTTTGACCAAGCATGGGCTAAAGCCCAGTCCTTATGGCCCATGCATGAATTTACAAAACCTTCCCCACCATAAACAAGTGAGATCTTGACTACATTCATTTTTTTCTTTTTCTTTTTTTTTCGTATGGCAAACAAAGAGACAAGAAACACCAACTACAAACCATATCATGCCAGACCAAAACAATGATCCGGGGGATCGCACCCACTATACAACCAATATTGCAACTCTGGAAGTCGGTGATTGCGAATGCTACCTGAAAGTCTCAAGGTAGCGGCCCATTTGGCGAAGGAATCCGCCAAGACATTTGATGTCTGCTAATCTTTGAAATAGACCAACTCTTAAGTTTGTTTAGCTGATTGCGAGTCCCTTCTATTAGATTTTCAATAGCCCAAAGAGAGACCAAATCCGGTTGAGCAACCGCGCAACCGCATTAACAACAATCAAAGCATCCCCTTCGAATTGCACCTCCTGCAGCCTGAGATCTAGACATCGTTGGACACCCAATCTCAAAGCCAAAGCCTCACCAACAACTGGATCTACCCGGACAGCACATGAAACTGAAGCAAAAATGATATCCCCACCTGAAGACCGAGCAATGGCAGCTGAAGCAGTAAAGTTGTGACCCATAGCTGTATCAAAATTTACCTTGATCCAATTCAAAGGAGGTGGAACCCAATTTGGATGAATAATATTTTGAACATAGCGAGAAATCCTCCAAGCTTGACAATATTGATTATGAACATGCTGAATTTGAGCTACCACCAGGTTAATTGATCTCACTGGAGTCCCATGAAGAACATCATTTCTATACCTCCAAGTTTGGTCAAAAGTCACCAAAACCAACAATTGAAAAGCTTGACAATCCTCTCTAGAAATACCAATCAGATGGGGGTTCATCAACACCTTGACCCAATCCGCCCTTCCTCCATGAACCAAGGTAGGCACATTCGTGATCCATCTAGAATTGCTCCAAACCAAGAGAGAAATCGAGCATCCAAACATGAGGTGATCCAAAGTTTCCCTTTCAAGATTACAAATAGGACAAAGCTGCTGTTCCTCTGGAATATACAAAATAACCGACAATCGAGCCCTAGTAGGCAGAATATCCAGATTATTTTCCACAATAACAGATGAAATCTAGCATGAACCTTCATCTTCCATAGTTGCAGTGTTATGGTTCTTTCCTATTTGTATATTTCAATTTTAGATGAACAGTTTATACGAGTAGACAACCACTCGGGTGATAGCCTAGTGATAAATCTCTCTGGGGTTAAATTATATGGATTCAAAAACTTTTGAGTTCGATTTTCACTAAAAGTAATACTTTGTAAAAACAATCACAATGGGACTTATTTAAGGGGGCATGGATGGAATTTAGAATCATTTTTCTGGGCCATGATATGGGCTACAATGATGCCAATTTATTGGTCTTATTTTCATGGGGCAAGCATGGAAGCATAGGGTTTGCTTGGCCCATATGCTTGTTTTGCTTTATACACAAATGGGACTATCTCACACATAAACATATTTTTAACTTTAAATCAATACTGACCCCACTTCTATTACACAAAAATCAAGCCAACAAATTTACACTATTATATCAATATATTTTGTAGGTCCAGCCACATCAACAAACACACATTCACCAATATAACCACATCAACAAAACATAAAAATCCACAAACATTATTCATGCCCTAACAAAAAACCAACATTGTAATTGCTCTAATGTATTGAGTTCTAATCTAATTTACTCTGTCCTTAAGTGAAAAACTTCTGTCCTTAAGTGAAAAACTTCTCTCGGGACGTCATATTTTTAGCCGTTGAATGTTATGAAAGACGACCCACTTTGACTTGTACATATTCGAATACATCCCACCACCGACACTTTATTGGGTAATCAAGGCTGTTTGCAATACATGATCTTGCACGTTTTGTCCACCCAATGTAGGCCAAGCTCTTGATAATATCTGACCAAATCCTGCTTTTATGATTACTACTGCTGACGAGGTTGTCGTGCCGTCTATGTTTTTTGAAGTGGAATCGCTTCAAACAAATCAAAAGACATTAAGAAAGGGTCCAACTTTTGGTGGTTAGCTTTAATTAGAACTTAGAAGAGAGAGTCCAGCCAAGCCAATTCTATCAACTTCTATGACAATTGAGAAAAAAGGAAAAAGATAATGCAAGGGCCATGGGATTCATTCATGCTTAACATTCTTCTTACAAGGTTGAAGCTTCCAACATCATCTGTGTCCATCACTTTTGAAATTCGATAAGGAACTTGTATAGACTTTGTTCAATAAAAACTACTACTTTTTCTATTTCTTTTCCCATTTCAATCTCAGAAACTACATATTACTGTATTTACATCTTACATTTCTATTGCTTCTTAACAATGATGTTACTGCCCAAATTCCAATCGAGCTACATATATAAGAAACAAAAAAAAATAAAAAATAGAGGCTTCAAATGCAGTGATGGATCTAAGTATGCATTGATTCTTTAGTTGCCTAAAATGGGATTCCTTTCTTCATCGATATCAATCACAAGAAGATGCTCTGGTTCTGGTCCGTTCGGTCCTTCAGAGTAAAGGGTGGGAAGGTATGCTTTGTATGCAGGTAAGTAACGGGAAACAAAATCTTCCACCTGCAGTATAATCACACCCCCAAGAATGTCAGTACTCAAGAAGTAAAATCAGAATCGACAAAACTAGTGAAGCACCGGAACATATGATTCAAGTAGTAACACAAAAATACAAACCTCCACGTCGGACATTCCAGGCTTTCCTGCCTCCCTCATGGCAATCTCTGCCTGCAAACGCCATTGGTATACGCAACTTGGGTTGTTAATCTTGATGACTATCCATGCTCCGATAAATTTGTCCCATGCATCATGATAAGCTTCAAGATATTTATTTACCATCTCCAGCTGCGAAATTTGACATCAATTAGGACGATGAGTGTTACTACTTGAGTAAGAAAGTTAAAAAAATGAATCAGAATAAGATCTATGTAAATGTCCGAGTTCTAACCTGTGGATCAACGGCTTTGACAACTTCTGTTGGAAGTGGCTTAAAACCAAGCATCCAACCTTCAAACAGAACGACCTGAATGATCACCCACAGCAAGTGTAATCAGCATGAAAGTCATTGTAATATTTAATCCAAAAATTTGAGGAAGAGCTAGGATTTTAATGTCCTTCAGCAGATCGTAATCAATTGAATTTGTGCATTCCAAACCCATTCTAATAGAATTTTAAACTTCAACAATTTTCATCTAGTTTCAGGGGATGGGGGATTCAAACCTGCATCAGGCAGGTTGATGGTAATTACCCATGCCAGTGAACCATGGTGCAGGTAGTTAACATATAACCTTATTATAACTCTATTTCGACATAACTGTGTTACTTGATGGCATATATTCTGTCAGTCATTAACTATTTCATAAGAACATAAAATCCACCCATTTTGCAAGTAATAAAGGAAAAAAAAATCACTTACTGTTAGAGGGCCTTCAATCTCTGGCCACTCTGAAGGATCTGTTCTGTCACCCCTTCCACCATATGCAGACTGCACTAGAGACAATCTACAATAAGTAATCTGGCTGAATAAAAGTAATCAGGAATCTAAAATTTAGATGATTAATTGCACTTACTTTATCATATCGAGGTAGTTTCATCTTCGTACCTGAAATTTGTAGGATGAAAATCAATACACGTTGAAAATAAAATACAAATGAAGAAGAGTGAAGGAGATACTCACCCTCTTTATTCAATTTAGTTAAACTTGTGAGTGTTTCAATGGAGAATGGAAGATCATGCGTTCCAGCATTTCCGCGATACTGAAGTCAAACACAAAAGAAAGAAACTATCTTTAGTTTTCAATCAAAATGAAGAAGCAATTTGATTAATGTTCAGAGAATATAACCCAGTTGCTACCTCAAGAAGGGCATTGTCTGGATGTTGTTCCCTAAGTTTAGCCTGCAATGTTTGTAACATTCCATCAGGAAACAAATGCAACGTCAGTAACATTTCATCACAAGTCAATAATTAAAAATAGCCAGTATCTCACAAAAGTACCTGATGCTCTGCCGTCAAATAGAAGTCATCAATGGAAATTGTTGCAGACTTGCTGAAAATGAAATTAATGTAAGTAATTTTGTCTTTCTTTCTACCGGAAAATCTAAAGCCATTTGCTGCAAGCAACTCAATAAAAATTGCACTGCTCAGCAACATACCTGCCACTGACTCTGAAAAGATAATCGAGGGCAAAGACAAGTGTGGTTTTTCCACAGCCTTGAGGAGCACTAAACCCAATCTGCATCACAGACCAGTTGTCAGTATCACAAGTTGTACAGAACTACTCACTAATTAGAACATCTGCAGTGTTCCTGCATATTCATCAAGCTGCAGATTCACCATACTCAGTCCTTCAAACCTCTTAGAGGCAAGGGACTTGCAGCTGTATCAAAAAATGTGTATAAAGGGAAATTTGAGTAAATACCACTAAAGGGGGTATCTCTTCTCCATCTTTATACTGGGACCTGTGCTTAGATATCTTATCCTCACACCAGAAGAAAACTGGGATATAGTAGTGATAGAACCTAGCCTTCTGGGGAACCGTAAGGTACAACTCATTGACTTTAAATACTCGACACAATAGAGTTCCATACGATATCCACTTGTCAATGGACTCGGCTATTATTTCCGGTGTCAGACCTAACTTGCTTAAGAGAGGGCCGGAGCATATAAATTCAAAAAGGTCCTGCACAGATGACACTTGGGCTGGTGCTGTGGGAAATGTAGAATACAATGGGCTACATCTGCGACCTGTGCTTTCATTGGCATTGTGATGCAGCATGGAATTGTCTTGCATCCCAGAATGTCCACTGCCTATTGAGAAAAGAAGAGACCGTTCACTAGCTCAGACCACCAGCACAAAATAGATAATAGCAGTAACCAAAATTTATGCATTGAAAACAAAATTCCAACCACTAACTCTCTCATGTCAATCCAAGTATTCTGTAGCATTACAGAATGAACTTAGCATTCTCACATCAATGTAATTAATCTAATACTACAAATTAGTATATAATTATATTACATTCAAGTTTAGATTTCTCTTAGGAGGGGTTTCCTAGGTGAAGCTCTCGCAAAGTTAATTGAATTCAGAATTTCATCATTAGCAAAAAGGCATAGGGCTTCTTTCTTTTGCTTCACCCAAAATTTCAATATCTTCCCCCTAATTACATACATTTTCAACGAGCAGAGAAAATAATGACGAACATTAGATACAACCCAAAGTCCCAAACCCAACAATGAATGAAGAGAATTCTGTGCATAATCAAAAGAAAATGAATTCAAACATCAAGAACACAGGCAACTCCAACCCAGAGTAGGAGCATATATAATTACCAAGAGAGGACATTCTATTACGAAATTGAATGACAAGTAGAGAAATTAACCTGATTTTAAGAGGTGGGTAGGCATTATGAAGAGCTTTGAAGAAGAAGAAGAAGGTTTGGTTGATTGGGATTGTCTAGAGAAACAACAAGGGAGAAGAGAATCGAAATCACGAGAATGAAGCAAGCAATGCAATTTGAATTTATAATCGGAGAAGTTATGGTATTTATAGGAACTCGTACTGACATTATAAAACAGTCTGGGCGGTGACGATGGCGATAAGATTGTGAGACCCGCCATTCCCTCTCTCTATCTCTCTCTGACTCTCTCTGTCTCTCTCTTCTTTCCTTCTCTGACTCTGTCTTTCCTTCCTTGAACTCTCCTCCTCCTCAGGCTGAGCTGGGATTTCTGAGGAAGGGTCGATAGGTTTCGTGAAATTACGGAAATGTCTATCCGCGTTGCCACGTCGGAGTTAGGTCATCCACTAGATAAGTCATGGGTAGTTTGGACATTTGGCATACCTGATAGATCCACAAGTGGCTTCCTGTTTTTTGCGTCGTTTGGAGAAAGTCGGCCACAAAAAAAGACCAGCAGAAATAGAAAGAAATGTTGTTATTATTATTAAGTTAACCATAACAACGTCCTTTCAAATTGGCCAACCCAATCTCAAACCATACATTTTAGGTGGTTAAGGTATATGCGTCACTTGGTAGAACCTAATTTGAAGAAATCGAGAGGGATGAGAAGGCGTATGTAAAAAATAGAAGAACAAGATGAAAGACGTTCACCCCAATACACTTGAGATATTATTATCATTATTACGTGATTTCGCCTTTCAAAAAACGTCTCGAATGTTTGAGGTTGCCCCAATCCACTTGAGATGTTATTCTCACTATTACGTGATTTCGTCTTTCGAAAGGCCTCTTGAATGGTTGAGGTTGGACTTACATTTACTATTCTCATCGTTGGCTTACACCAAATCGATATGCGACTTTTTTTACAAGTTTTAACACCCTTTCGCACTATGGATACAGTTATGTGAAATCCAATAAGTGGACTATATAAGATGTCATTAGGATAAAATTTATGCTCTGATACCATGTTGTAATTTGAAGAAATTGAAAGGGATAGAGAAAGAGGTGAGACTTTTTTTTTGTTTTTTATAAACACAATTTATTTTCAACCAACTTAATCAACTTGCATAAATTGACCCACTTGTCACCCATTACAAGACATTTTCGTTTCACATTTTAAAATTAATTTTTAGCTTTTATGAAAAAAAAAAATTGATTTTAAATTAGACGATCTAGAATTGTCATGTCCGATCATGATAAATTTGATTTTTATTTTGAACAAAAAAAAATATTTCATTAGATTCATAATGTCAAATACTATCCGTTTAAAAAATTTTTTGCGCACCGGTCATAGGACCTATTCATAATGCACATCCTCCCCAATCTGTCCATTCCCAGAAATATTCTTACCAAACACACATTTCATATATAGTGCTACTTTTTTAAAGAGCCTAGGCATTTGATATGGACAGCAAAAATTTTTTTTAAAAAAAGGTCGATAGCATTTGAGCCGTTGATCTATTTATTAAAATATATGATTAAAAAAACACAGAATGTCAAACTAGGAATGAATAAGAGGCCCATTGTAGTTATTGTAGAGTCAAAAGAGGCAATTGAAGAGGGGCAAAGGGGGCAAGAACCAAAGAACAAGTTGGTTATCTCATCTGTTACTCAAATGCTGATGAAGCATCTACAAATCAGTCAAAAGGATGGAGAGGGGGTGCTACCAGTCACCACTACAATTAGTCTACTTCCTGGAAATTTGATAATCCCTGCACGATTTCCAACATACTTAAATACTTTAAATCAAAGGGTGATGCATGTAGATATCTCATCATTCATCTTCAACAAGTTTGCGCGTTACAACAGTAATCACTTATATTCAGGTTCATGTTACTATCTACCGGCTACTACTGGGGGGGTAAATGAATAATTGGCAACCAAAATCCAGGCAGGTTGTTACTGGGGAAGAAATATATATGTAGACTTTCGAACAAATGTGTTTAATTTGCTTCACATGAAGAGTACAACAGGGAAGGGGGGGGGGGACTTTGTTTGCATTTACAAACACTAATCTTTGGAAAAAGCAATACTACATTCCTAGATGTTGGCATCTACAAACTAGACAGGTTGCTACTGGGGAAGATTAACCAAGAGTCAGACGAGCAAAGTTTTGACCATTAATCAGAACAAGTAAAAAAAAATAATGTCTTCAATGTTTGCCACTTCACATGCAACGAGTAATTATTGAGGCTTCCCTTAATCTTAGGATCAATCACAATGGGGTGGTTTCGTTGGCGCCGATAAAATATATTGGAAAACGTGTTTTGTTCATGTGGTTGGTCCAACAAAGTGTATTGGTACGATAATGTAAATTTATTGACTTGGTGTAATAGATGTGGGACCCAATATTAATTTTGTATAGTTATGAGTGTGATATAAGTGGGGCCTATATGTTGGAAACCAACATAGAGGCCACCCATGTTCATTTCCTCACGTTGTTCCCAACAAAATTGGGACAATACAATTGCATTGTTGTGTACACATTTTTATCCATGCCCCATCAAAACCACACCATTACAAGTGCTCTAACACAAGTCTTACGGATCCCACATGCTGAAATGGGCGCACATGATTTTATATAAATCATGTGCGGCATACGATTTAACATGGATCATGTGCGTCCATTTCAGTTTTTGACATAACTGAGACAAACACTAATGATCCTTACCATTTTCGTAGGGGTAATCCGAAGAAGATATTTGTGCAAGTAAAATATTATACTCTTAACATATACTTCGCAAGTAGTTCATCAAAACCCGACTTAGACAAGTTCTAGTCGAAGTGGGAAAGCAATGCATTCCTAACCGTTGGCATTCCAGGACATGCTTTTGAAGACAAACTGTCCTGAGAACCTGACAAAGTTTCCCTACTTAGACCAACTCATCAATAGCTGTTGGGCACCAGTCGATGACGAAACTCGTACATTTTTTTTTTTAAGAAGATGAAGATGACAGCCCCTCCAAACAACTTCTTCAGCCTCTAATGTCTATTTCAACAACTTGTATTATCTCGTGTTAAAGTAGCTCAAGACAACTGAAGAGGCTGAGCCAAGCACAACTCTTGTGGAGGGCCCAAGACTTGGTATCCTCTGTTTTCAACAGATATAAATACAAACAACAAAAGACATGCCACTTTCAGTCACCAAGATTTACCCCACTTGATCATTAAACATAGATAACACTAGTTTAAGCCGTTAATTGCTGTCCCACAAGGTACTTAACAAGTAAAAGTTGCAATGAGTGGACAGAAACCACGACAACGACATAGAACGATGGTCCATTAACGATAATTCTGCGCCTAATAGTTACATCAAGTTAGCTGGTTTACATAACCTTCAAACTTTAAACCAAGAAACCTCATCCTTATCCGACATTGTGGTAGAACAAAGTTATCAACAAGTTGATATTCAAATTCAAGCTTAGTAACTTGACATCTCAGGTAACCAAATTCAACCCGGCTATGACATCGGCTTGGAAGAACCAAAAGCACAGTAACGTCACAAAAACTATAAGCAATGTATTTGAAGAACATAATTGGCAGAAGTGGTAAAGTTTAACGAATCAGCTACAACCTCGTGGGGATCTGAACGACCAAAAGCCATAGCAAACGTTCACCTGAGAATCATATGTATCGTTTGGAACCCATCCGATAATGATTTATCATCCAGTTTATCTTCAAAAGAGTGTTTCAAGCAGTTTCGGAGAAGACAGAGCAGCCACAGATTTAAACTGCTAGAACAGCCAACTCATTAGAAAATTGATAGACGAACCTTTAATGCTCAAGTAATAATGTATGCAACTTAAAAGCAGAGGCGTCTAAAATCACCATAGTTGTTTTCTGTACATTTAATTACCTTTTCTTGCCTATACTTCATGCGTATGGCATTCAGAGGACACCCACTGGTGTTCCATTGTAAATCTTGCATTGCGAGAACTGTGGTTTTTAGGTCCAACGTCTTGTAATTAGTGTAGTGCTCAAGAGTTGGATTCTGCCAGAAACATAAGAATCGGGTTTTAGTGAATACTATAAAACGTCAAGGGATATAGATGATATGTAGGACTATACACACCCATGGATGACTTGACTGATCCAATGTCCATCTGGAAAGAAATACAGCCGATGCAGCAATGAGAGAAGGAAGCAAATTTAAGAAACTATAGTCAACCAACGTCATTTCAGCTAAATAATTGGCCAAGCACTCCAGTTCAAGACTAGGGCTCTGCATTTGTAATTATATATGTGTTAGTTAGTCCCAAAAACAACATAAGTTCATCTCGAAAGCAAAGGCCAACTATGACAATCATTCTACCTTGTACGAAGCTTGAGCAGCTCGTAGAAACCTCCTGTGCATGATTTTACAAGCAGTGCATTAGGAATATAGAGCAATGCTTTGAAGAATCAATATAAATCCAACCACTGAATCGGTCAACGTACCTAAGAAAAGTTTTTGTAGTGGGTGCAAATATCTGAAACCCAAAGTATCTCACTATTTGACTCTCCATTTTTAGTACCTGCCATTTCTTCTGGTCAGATATCATGAGAAAGTTCTTAATTAATAGTATGAAGAATTCTACGAAGTAACTATCGCATACCTGGTCCCTTGTGTAAGTATTGTCTGTTATGAAGCAAAATTCTTCCACACGTGGGGCACAAATTTCTTCATACTTGCTTCAAGTCACAAAGGAAAAGAAACATTCAATAACAGAGCAAACAGGTATAATTTGCTAAAGAGCTGTCGATTTCTGAACTATAAGCAATTGAGTAACCAATGGACAACAATGTCAAGTATGCAAAATAAAATGCTCTTTCTAATTACAAGTACATATTCCAGACCTCATATCCTTTTGCAATTATCATATCTGGCCATCATTTTGTGGAAGAATTGTAATCTAATAATTTCGTTCAACTATCCTAAGAAGCATTATATGAACCGTTTTGAGTATAATAGTTGTTCATCATTGCTCACAGATCCTATCCAGTTAATGCTCAAACCAAATCATGGCATGATCTATAGAAGTTCTGCAGTGAAGTTCGAAGTAGATAAGAGAGCTTACGAGGCAATCAGCATGCAGGTAATACCAAGCAATTGAAGTGTTTGTCTTTCAATGTAATTTTCAGAGAGAAACCAATCAATGAGATGTACAGTGAGGTAAAGTGTATCTGATGCCAACTTGTATTCCTCAGATACCTGAAGAAAATAAATGATTTTAGATTATTTCTATAAAATGGAACAGTTTATTGATTTCATTTATCAGATTTAAGATCCATTGGTCACAGCAGAAAGTATATACAAGTTGTCGACAAGAAAATGCATGGAAAACCACAACTTAAATTAAATACTCCTTCAGATTCATCAAAAGAAGCTTGTGCAAGCTAGCCAATAGAAACACTAAATTCTCTTTAAAACTATGCTAACCTCCACAAGCCAATCAACCAGGATGCTCCGCATACTTTGAGTAACATCACGCTGTGTTGTTTCCATAAAATTAGGATACGGCCTCCGGGCAAGCTGCAGAAACACAAAAAAAAAAAAATGCATATTTAGGCTGAAAGTATCCATTACCTATGTTGACAATCCACTATGTTGAACAAGAAAATACAGGAGCATGCAAAAGTATTCAAATTCATTAAAAATTTACTTAAGCAAATTTACATGAGGTTCTTGTAGCTCTGGAACATGCCATAACATTTCCTCAAACAGTGCAATCATAGGAGTGCATTTGCAGGAAAATTGATATATTAGAAGTAGGATGATAGCTAGGGAAAAAGAATCCATACAAACCTCAGCAACACGCAGATTGCTATATATATCAGGGGCATATACAGTGCAAAACTGAGGATCTTTGTGATTAGAATCGATATCTGTAAAGTCCGGATCACTTGATCTCAACATATTGTCAGAAGTGCTACATTTCTCAGCTGTAAGAATTTGAGATACAATGTCAATGTTTTTGGCATGCAGCAAGATGCAGAAGAAGACAAACAGTGAAAAAAACAGAACTCCAAAGAAATACTTCCTTCCAGTGCGGTCATGAGTGACTCATACTATTCCCCTCACCCAAAATCCACCAATTTTACTAATGCATTGTCATGAATGTTCAGGAAAATGGGCTCAAAAGGCACAAACAATTTTCCAAATTTATATGGAGGCCAAATAGTGCATGCAAAAGGCATTCATATATTGTTAATTGCTGTCTTAGTGAAAAAAAATACTATTTCTCATTGTGCCCAGCCAGACTTTGTATTGTGATTTCGAGAGTTAGTTGTCAAAGATCAACTGATCAAGTGGGTGAACTAAAAGTTTGGTTGAAAAAAGACTTGAGATACTTACTGGAGACTAGATTCACAAGGTATGTGGGTCCTTATTAGCCTAATCAATTCAATGCACAATTTTCACATTCTTGTTAAGTTGTCAGTTGGCTGGCTATTTCACAAGGTTTTGACAAGAGAGGATAAAATGGGAAATGAGAGTGAACCTTTAATAGAAATATTTCTGGCTCGGGAATGCATCCCAGAACTCTGCTTTGAAAGCTGACGATCATCTATGCAACACTCCCTCATGGTAAAAGATGAATCTTTTAGCAAATTTGCGGAACACAGTACCTCTGATTTGGGTTCTATTCTCACTGGTTCTTGACATAATTTTATGCTTGAATCAGTTTCAAGTGGTAGAAGTTTAGTACTAACTGGAGCGGCAACTTTGGTCAAATTGACATGGCCTTCTTTATCCTCCTTGGTTTTCTTTCCCTGGCAGTCAGAAACAACAGTTGTAAAATTTAGATTCAATGAACGAAATAAGTAGACAGGTGAATGAATTTAAAAGACTTCACTATAGAGATTATAAAATTCAGATGGCTCTTATAACAACTTAGGCATTTCAAGTAGAAGTCATAGCCGAGGATATTTTCTTGATTCTATATACTACATGATAAGATAAACCAATTCTTCAGATTGAAATCAACTTTCAAGGCTCGGACCAACTTGTAACAGTGACATTATCTATCTGGGAACAATTAATGTCTATACATTAGGCAACCAAAAATCAGCCATATAAAGCATAAAAGAATAATTTTCCCTTAGTGATGAAATCTTAGTAAACCAGATTAGATATTTAGAAAATCTAGAAAAGCAGCACAATAACCTGAATTTTATTTGCATTGAAGCAGCTCCTATATGAGTTTTCACAACAAACATTTGTGACATCCTGAAGCACTGCTTTCCTCTTACGTTGAAGACATGCATCACCAGATGCTCTGGGGTTTTTATCCTCTGCAGCAGCTCTTTTTACATTTGCTAGCGAAGTTCTCTTCTGATCTTGTTGTGTGGGTACTTTCAGAGGAGGCAGCTGCCCTGATGCACGCAATACTGCTGCTCGAGCACGTGTTAATCGACCACCAACACCTCCAATGTTAGCAGGGACAAGATTCTCTTTCTTCATATTTACAGGTTAGCAAGGGAAAATATAAGATATCAAACTGAAATTGGGAGCCTAGTCTGCAACAAAATGAACAAAAATAAGGCGTTACGCCATGATGAATCGAGTCATTGCAATGTGCACTGGAGAAGAGGGATGCTACAACAAGAACAATGCATAGCAGGGTTCTAATAGAAAATTGATTCATAAAAGAAAGAAAAAAAAAAGTCTTAATTGTCACTATAAGTAGTAGTATACATGAAATCATTTTCAAGTTCAAATTACTTTAGCAATCACATCCAAGGTATGTGAAACACAATTCAAATAAGTCACTCTTTCCTGAATATCGGGCAGAAAAAACAAATGAAGATGCTGAAGCACATACAAGGAGCTCATCAGATCACTTAAGATTTCAGGAGGGGATCTGCTGGGGACAAATCCTTGCTCTTTGATGTTATAAATGAAGGATTTTCCAGCTCTCTAGGGTCTACTTAAAGAGATCTCTGGGGGAGAAATATATGTGGCTCTAATAGTATATAACCCAGAACTCTTCATTGCTGTGAAAATATTCACTGAGCGTATTTTTCATTCAAACACTGCAGCAAGTGGCTTGAAGAGTAACGTGAAAGATACAAGATCAGCAAAACTGCCTTAACACCAAAAAAACTCATAAAAACTTTGAAGACATAAAAAACACATACATAAGGATCTCAATAAGAAAACAATGAAAGAAAAAGGGTTTACAAATCTGAACCCTAAGACTCTCATTATCTTTGACACCGGATGGAGGAAAGGAAAATTCAAAGGAATTCAAATATGCGTCCAATTGACGACTAAACCATGATTTGAAAAAATTAAAATTATGGGTCTCATTCTCTAGTCTCTGGGTTGTATGTTTCCAAAAATAGAACTTGCGAAATCGAAACTCCAACTACATCCAAATAACCTGTTTTCCAGAAACTTTCGTTCATTCTCCTTCGGTAGTTCATAGAATAGGCTTTAACAGAAAAAAAACAGAAGTGAATTTCTTTCATTTTCTCTCACTTTCTCAGCAGCCAAACAACTCATCAAAATCAGCTAACCATACCATCACCATCATCATCCGAGCTTTTATCCACAAGGTCGGGGGTTGACTACACGAATCTACTAGAAATCATGTAGCCGACCCCAAACTACTAAATGATTTTCTCATAGATTCACCCCAACATTTATCACGTAACTAGACCATAAACCACATTTCTATTACAAACCCATCTTCGAAAACATCAAATTCTAACAAATTATCACTTTTTCAAACAAACCAATGTTCAAAAACTTCAAATTTTCAACAAATTATTATTTTCCTAACAAACCCATCCTCGAGAACTTCAACATATATTCCAGGAAATTCTTAAAACCAATAGAACTCTCACCGATCTAACAACAAATAACACATAAAACACATTAAGATAGCGAAATAAATTTACAGATTTGTGTATCCATTACATAGATGTACATACATATACACACATTGACATTGATCCGGATACACCTCCAAAGCAAGCAGTAAAGCTCCGAGAGCTTTAGAGAGAAGGTCGGCCCCTGACTCAGCGACTCCCTGAAAAGAGTGAGCGGGATAGTGAGGGTTCAAAAGAATCAAAACATAGTGGAAAAGTTTTTTAAAAAAATAAATTATTTTTAATATCTGTGAATACAATTACTATAAGAATTTGACTGAAACCCCAAAGGTTTTCTTTTTTCTTTTTTTTCTTTTTTTTAACGACGATTTGTGATTTAATCCAGGATCACTCGTAAGATCTGACTTATCCGGTCAATGCTTTAAGGGGCACATTAGTCATTTTATTCGGCTATTAATAGAATTTTATTTGGAACAGATCACATAATTACACGTAGACATTGATCTGCCACGTGTATTTTGGATCAGATCTTAAACCTTGCTTTGGTCGACTTTTTTGTTTGTTGGATTGACAGCCTGTCCGATCCAAGACTGGAATCAAATTTTATGACAAATCTTTTGAAATTTTGAAACAAACATAACACATATTATTATTATTGTAACACATAATTAACAACAATAATTCTTGGTTTTGAACGCAAACGGCACAGTCTTAAAGTACTATCAATCAACTAATTAACACGTGATCTTGCAGCTTTTGTGACTGGACTTGAGGTGCCGACAATTTCAACCCCCCCTAGTTTTGAAACTTTGAGGATAATTTGGACATTCATGATTCACCATCCTTTCCCATCTGCCCGATATGTTAATTAGGACACTTGCAATGATAAATTATTATTGGATCAACAAAGATATTGTCTTTTGTTGATGTGATTGTATTGAAAAATGTGTTTTACTGATATGATTGTATTGAGAAATGTGTTTTGTTGATATGGTTGTATTGAGATTGTGTGTTTTGATGTAGTTTTGTTGGGGACAACATAGAGGCATGAAATGTTGTTGGCCTCCATGTTAAATGGGAAGGGATAATGTATAGAAATTTATGTTTTGCTGATGTGACTGTGTATTGGAAGATGTATTTTGCTGATGTAGTTGTATTGAGAGATATGGTTGACTTGACTTTTTATGTAATAGAAATAAGATCGGATTAACTTTTTTGTTGATCCAATAAATAAAGCATCATTGCAGTTGCCCTTAGCATATAACACTTATTTGGGCTCCTTTTGGGCTAGGCCTCTCTTGATTTTTTTTTCTTCATTTTAAAGTATCTTCCTAACTAGGCCTTTGTTAACAGTTTTCAATTTTTCATGGAGAATTTCGGACCTATGGAAAGCAAGCTGGATCTTGGCTTTTAGGGATCCTAAATTTTTTATATCCCAAATATTTCAAATATGAAGCACTGAGTCGATTTTACATGGATCCCTTGCATTTAAGTTGAAAATAAAATAATTTCATATGATCTTTGACTTCTCTGCATTTAAGTTGAAAAATAAAATAATCCTATATGATCTTGGCTTTTTTGTTCACTGGCTCGCTACGAGAAATGGAGTGGTTGTAATGTAATTCTAGGAGGAGCATGCGGGTGTTTAGGGCATATGAGGAATTCACGTGGTGGAATAACCTTTTGAAATCGATGAGGGGAATTCAAACTTTGATCATCGGGGTGATGCATACTATCTTTACGACTCCAACTAGTGGCTCGGATCAAGGGCGGGGCCACTTTTGGGCTTGGGTGGGTTGTAGCGGGGGTGAATTTTTTGGCAAATATTTAGTACTTATATATTTTCAATAGCCCAGCCTAATACTAAAAACATAATACCCAAGTAACCCAACAAACAGAGAACCCAAATGGACAAATGGTATGTCCACGATCCACCAGCTCCAATTGTTGCAGGTCCTCCAGCGGACTAGCTCGGTAGCACCAAGTCTCGGAACTCGGAAGCAAGGCTCGCCGATGACACCGAGAGTGGATCATTTGAAGGTAATTTCTAAACTTTTAAGTTTTGGGGATTTCAATTTGAATAAATCACAATGAAAAGTCAAGGAAAAGCATTATTTGAGATGTCAGTTAAAGCATTATAAAATTGATGTGCTCCATCATAAGAGCTTTCAAAGTATGTCTACCATCACTGAATTGTGTCGCGGATTAGTTGAAACAAATAAGTTGCAGCATTATAATTTGAATGACAGATTGATTCATCTTGTTTTGACTCTACCCGTTTCCACTGTCATGACAGAACGAGCATTTTCAGCTGTGAAACATGTTAAAAACTGCTCTTCGCAATAAAATGGAAGAGGAGTTTTTAGTAGATCCTATGATGATTTACATTGAACGAGAGCTTGTTGAAGATATCAATTCAGATTCAATAATAAACGAATTCTATTCTACAAAACATCGAAGGTTACAGCTTAAATAGTGTGTTTTGTTTTTCTTTTTTCTATATGTTATGTACCTTTGAACCTTATTACTATGTATAATTTTGAATTGATGATTGACCTTGGTGGGACAATTTTTTGTGTAAATGTTTGGTGCTTGGTAGCTCAGGATGAAAAAAATTCCTAGCTCTGCCCTTGGCTTAGAGGTCACTTGGTGGAGTAGCTAACCCTGTTTATTGACACAAATTGAATCCAGGTCTACAACCTAATTAATTAGAATCATAGTTTCGGTTATCTATATCGGTCAAGTTACTTCACAGATTCATGTATTGTTTTACACTTTTCACATTGAGTCTCCAATGCAAAATGTTTAAAAGACAGACAGAAGAGATTTGTGTTTGGTGCTTGTATTGTATGACTTGCATATTATTATGTCTGAATTCGAAATTATCTTGCTTCACATAGAAGGGAAACTACTTTCATGCTTTTTTGTCCACAAGTTCATCAGCATAAAATATGGTCCATGAAATCTTTTAGCTTTGCTGCCCCACCATCAAACACACAGACGTTACTCATTTATTCAATTATTCATTAGGCTTCCTTCCTTCCTTCCCTCCCTTTAATCATTCTTCTACCTTTGCTTTGCTGCATGCTTTGTTAAATTAGTGGGTTTTTGCTCATTTGAAATTGAAAATGGATTCGAATTGGGCCAGAGAAGGGCCCACCTCTTGATGGGTCGCTAGATCTCAAAACCCACAGAGCCCGTACAGTTGAAGGGTTGTTCAGTCATTTCAACTTTTACTACCCACCGCCACCAGCTAGGGAAACAGATATTTCGATCTTTTCTTTCGTCTTCACAATCTGCCAACGGTAAATTGAAGGGCAGTCTAGTCATTTCGTGCTCCGTTGCTCTCTCCCTTCAGCGTGTTTAATCATCGGCGTTTTCCAGGTCACTGGTTCATTCATCAATCGGATGCTTGTAGAGAGAGAAACTCACTAGTCTGAAAGAATTTGGAGGGGAGAGGTGAGAAATGAAATAATAACCTAAAGATTCTTCTTCTGTGAGATTCTCGGTGCCAGTTTTGGTTTCTTGTATAAGAAAAAACGTAATGGCTGGAGCTTCTTCGCTGGCGGGGTTGCAGGATCACTTGAAACTAGCGAGGGAGTACGCACTTGAGGGACTCTACGACACCTCAGTCATCTTCTTCGATGGCGCCATTGCCCAGATCAACAAGTAGGCTTTCTCTCTCTTTGTCTACTTACTTGTTGTGGTACGATTAGGGTTTCCTTTAATTTGTCGCAATAAGTTTTTTGAATTCGTTTCAAAATGGAAAATGAGCCATTTTTATTGTGGAAGGAGTAGATAGTCTTTCGCGATGACTGTTTAGACAAATCGTTTGAAGATTAGCGGCAGTTACACAAAACAACTACCTATAGATTTGGGATTTTATGTCCTCTTGCAGCTGATTCCACTGATCTTAGCTGTTCTTGCTGCTTCTTTGTTACAGCAGCAGTTCCCGCCCCTTCCTCCGACACACACCCACACACATTTTCTGATGAAGTTAGCTCTTTTGCAATAATTTGAATCCGTTGTGTTTGATTGCCCATATGAGGCTTTAAGTTCAGTCTTGCGACAGTTATGTTAGCAATTACTCGTCTTTCTGTTAATTGATCACAAGTAAAGGTTTCTGTTTACAATTCTGTATTTTGTTTGTAGGCATCTAAGTACACTAGATGACCCTTTAGTCCGTTCGAAGTGGACAAATGTTAAGAAAGCTATTTTGGAGGAAAATGAAGTTGTTAAGCAATTGGATGCTGAGAGAAGGGCATTTAAGGAAGCTCCCACAGGGCGGCGACCATCGTCACCCCCAATTAATGCTAAATCATCATTTGTTTTTCAACCTTTAGATGAGTATCCGACTTCTTCTGGGCCCCCAATGGATGATCCTGATGTATGGCGGCCACCGAGTCGAGATGCTACAAGTAGGAGACCTGCAAGGGCTGGTCAACCGGGGATGAGGAAATCTCCCCAAGATGGTACTTGGGCTCGTGGTGGTTCTACAAGAACTAGTACAACAGGCCGTGGTGCAAAGACTGCTGGATCAAGCCGGGCAAATTCAGGTGTTCGAGCATCAACTACTGCAAAGAAAGGGTCTGGTACTGGAAAATCTGGCAAGGGAGATTCAGCGGTAGGTTCTACTGGGGATAGAAATATTATGCAAAATTGTTTACTTTGTTTTATCTTTTCATAGAGCATACAAGTTTATCTTTAGTCGTATGAAGCCGTGGTAGTTGCACACTTATTCTTATAAACATTTTCTTTCCATGAATTTTGAGTTCTTTTTGCCGATACTATTTTTAGGATTAGCTGTAAACTTAAACTTTTGGGCCATTTTACTACTCATTTTACTGGGGCATAACTTTTTGCAAATGTGTGAAGTCAGAATTTCAGCATCTTAATTTACTGTAATTCCAATGAAATAGGAAGTCTCTTTTTTCTGGATGCTGGGTTGATGTGGAAACCATGTGTACAAATTTTCTTGAGAAATATGTAAAGTTTGTAATGCCTGATGGGTATAAAAAATTGGAATCTGGATTTTGATTGACATGTTCATGTATGTAGTGATAGGATCCAGCTTTGACCTTTTGGCCCCTTCTCAAGTAAAGTGTTGTTTTGGTTTTTCCCAGGAGCTATAGTCAAGTTTTCAGCTGCCCATGAATTAAGACATTGTTTGCAACGGCCTTCTACTTTCACATTGGATAATTTATATTTTAAAGGGTTGGGCATATTTAGCTGACATCCTATTAAGTGCCAATTAAGTAGTCTTTTGTCTGTGGATAAGTTCTAAACATAATTGTTTTAAAATATGTGTGTGAAGATGCTTTAAAAGTGAATCGTTTATACAAGGGCAAGTTTACGAGCTAGGTATGATATTGGACAAAGTTATGAGTGTGCCTGCCCAAAAAATTTCACTTATCTTGTCTGAGCTGTCTCTGTCATTGGTAGATTATGAACTGCTTTAACTTTTTTATTCTTTTAAATCTTTCTGGGATAGAACTTTAAAGAATGATATTGGGAATATGACTTGCTCTTCTCTCCTTCCTTTCATGTAATTGTTAGAATGGTGATACTGAGGATGGTAAGTCTAAAAGGGGACAATATGAAGGACCTGATCCTGACTTGGCAGAAATGCTTGAAAGGGATGTCTTGGAATCCACTCCTGGCGTAAGATGGGATGATGTTGCGGGGCTTACTGAAGCCAAAAGACTTCTGGAGGAAGCTGTTGTTCTTCCTTTGTGGATGCCTGAATATTTCCAGGTATTCTTGAATGGTGAAGCCAAAGTGCTGTACTTGAAATTTGCATTGTCAGTGAGGGAGTTAAATTTCTTCTTGTCCCTATGATCCAATCCCTCATTTCTGCATCTTCTGATGCTGTTTAAATTTCTTGTTACAGTTATAATTTTCTTGACATGCCGTTTAGATCATGATGCCTATTGCTTATCTCCTGTCAGGGAATCAGGAGACCGTGGAAAGGGGTTCTCATGTTTGGCCCCCCTGGCACTGGGAAGACACTACTGGCAAAAGCTGTGGCTACTGAGTGTGGAACAACATTTTTCAATGTTTCATCTGCCACTTTAGCTTCAAAATGGCGTGGGGAGAGTGAGCGCATGGTGCGATGCTTGTTTGATCTTGCAAGAGCATATGCACCTAGTACAATTTTTATTGATGAGATTGATTCTCTCTGCAATGCCCGGGGGTATGTGGTGTTCTATTCATATCGATTTATGAATTTCTTCATTTGCAAAGAAAATGTGACATTGTTTTGGTCCTCTTGTATGCATGTCGAATCCTAATAAATATCTGTTTTCCAGGGCTTCAGGGGAGCATGAATCATCCAGAAGGGTAAAGTCTGAACTGCTAGTTCAGGTAGATGGTGTAAGTAATACCTCCACGAATGAGGATGGTAGTCGTAAAATAGTGATGGTTTTGGCAGCTACTAACTTCCCATGGGACATAGATGAGGCTCTAAGGTTAGTCCCCTCTCATTTTTGTCTTTTCTCTACTTGATAATGTTTGTTAACTGTTTGGGTTGGTTAATATATAAATAATTACCCTCAATGTGAATGGAAATGACTATAATTGTGGTCTCATGGGTGAAAGCCAACCCTGCAAAGGAGGCGCTTTGAGCATGGGAATTCCTGCCTAAACAAAGAAATAGAAATTTTGATTAGTCTAATACCCTTGGTCATTTGCTGTCCTATTTGGAAAGAGAGGAATGAAAGTTTATTTGAAGGGAAATTGAAAAACTTATAGTGAATTTGGATTTTTCACGAGTGCCTAGGTTTTACTTCTTTTGACTTCTATGTGCTTTCAATGAATCTCTCTCTTACCTTTCTGGGAAAAAACCCCCCAATGTGCACATTGGTCGATGTTTTTTCTGATCCGGTTAAATGGAATGCAGGAGGAGACTGGAAAAGCGTATATACATTCCACTTCCAAATTTTGAGAGCCGTAAAGAGCTTATTCGTATCAATTTGAAAACTGTCGAGGTAAATTAATTGGGTAATTGATATTTTATCTGGCTGGACTGTGATAGATTTATGCCTTTTATGTTATTGAGTCATTGTCCAAAAGGTTTTATTTTTATGTTCTTTTATTGGATTATTGGATATTTGCGGTAGAGGTAATTTCTCTTGGATCACTAGCAACTTCTTAACTAAAGTCATGTACTAAGGTTTTTGTAGACTGATTGCCCAATTAGAGAAGTTACAAAGAATATGGATATATTGGACATAGGGAAGACGAATTGTATTGTTTGTGTAACCAATACCTTCATAGTTTCTTTGACTAAAAATGGTGTGATTGAGAGGGCTACAAATTGCAATGAGCTACCTGAACATTTTTCATTGTGACTATCTACTTGTTTGTTGGAAGATATGTTGAAATTAGAACGCAGTGGAGTCCCTTTTGCTCTGCATTGCAATCTGATTCCTTTAAGTTCCTCTATATGTATGCGGCCTAGTTGGTAGCCAACTTCCTACATTTACGCAATGGGCAAAGTTCGATCTCCCCCACCCTCAAAAAGATAAGAATATAACCCCACGACTTTTCTAGGGAAAAAAAAAAGGGAAAAGAAATACTCTATATGTGAGAATAATACCACTGTGCTACGAGTTATAGCAATGAGGTGTTTTGAAAGTTTTGATCTTTTCCCATGCATGTGAACTGTGTAACAACTCCTTAGGTAAAGAAATATTTGGACCATCACCACACCTGGGAGCTGGTGAGCATTTATGTGGACTGAAATCCATCTCTGTTTGCAACTTTGCAAAATTGATTCCATACATAGTCTATGAGTACAAAAAATCGAGCCTCAATTTGCGTAATGAGTTTGTACAAGATGGAAACCATGGTCAACTTCATTATGTTAGTACTTAGTAGTACCAGGAAACTTCTGGTACTGAAGTTTATGATAATGCTTTTGGTGATATTTTTATGTACAACCTCCTCACTTATCACTTCTTGATCTTATAATTATAGTTCCGTGCCTACCTATGTTCATATTACATTATATTGTTTGAGCATACAACTTATATTATTCTATAATATAAATAGTTTACATGCTTGCTAAAAGAAGATCGTGAATTTAGTAGGCTTTAGCTTTTTCTCTACTGGCAATAACATCCTAAAATATGTTTTGTATTTCTCTCATCATTTTTTGAAATTCACAGAGTTTTCATCGTGCTACCCCTACTGCTACTGCAGTTATTTTCTTCACTGTGTATTTCATTATGTCTTAGAATTTCTTGAAGCGAATTGCTGGTTTGCTCAGATGATTAGTTTAATACATTTACTCACCAAGTAACTGTACAACATCAGGTGTCTGCTGATGTGGATATTGACGAAGTGGCACGCCGAACAGACGGATATAGTGGAGATGATCTGACCAACGTTTGTCGAGATGCTTCTTTAAATGGCATGAGAAGAAAGATTGCTGGGAAGACTCGCGATGAGATAAAGAACATGCCCAAGGATGAGATTTCGAATGACCCAGTGGCAATGTGTGATTTTGAAGAAGCGTTGATAAAGGTCCAGCGAAGCGTTTCTCAAGCTGATATTGAAAAGCATGAGAAATGGTTCACAGAATTTGGATCTGCTTAGATTATTTGTGCAAGGTTTCCCCGTGTGTTTAAGGCGTGATTCTATCATCCTTACATTATTCTCGTATTTGTGACATCAACTGTGGTGTAAGTAATTTCGTATGAGCTATCAGATAATTAGCTTGTACTTGCCTGCAATGTAGGATATTATGAACAATTTCAGTTGAATATTTGTTGGATGAATGGTTTTAATTCATATTATTATTCTTATCCAACTTTTCTTCTTGTCGTCGTAAGGTGTTCATTGGGCTGGTTTCTGGCTTATCGGTTGGGGTTAGATCTGTTCCTGCAAATTTTAAGAGGTAATTACGTAAATGGTAATGTTAAAATCAATTGAAATAATCAAAAAATGTCGATAACTGATCGATCAATGTCGATAACTGATCGATGGGTCGGTTAAATTCATGTCGAAAAAAAAATCGACTATTTACACTCGTGAAGACTCTATTGGATCGTCCAGATCTTAATGCCACAAATATATGGTAAGACTTTACAATATGACGAGCTGGAGGAGGAAAATGATGAAGTTGAATCAGTGAGACAAAGGATCTTGAAGCTTCATCCCACATAGTAAAAAAAAAACACGAGAAGTAAAGGGAAACATGCTTTAAAAGGATAAAGAAACTTCTATAAAAGGAATTTATGTCAAAAAACACGTACAAAATCTTTATTTATCAATCTCACGAATATTACACTGTCTAATGAAAGTTGTGCTACACAGCTCAAAATAAATAATAATAAAAAACTCAATTAAAGACTAAATTTATTATATCACATCAATGAAAATAGTACCAATTAAATGACTATAATAGAATGCTCTCTGTCTCTCTCTCTCTCTGTATCTAAAATATGAATCCAAATCCAACGGCAATAATAGACAAACAGGACACCAAAATACTAGCCAAAGCAGTGGATGTGGATGATGAGGAATCTGGAGAAGGGGCAATTGGGCTGGGCCCAGGGGCCGTGGGGCCCATTGTTGTATCAGGAGGGCAATCAGCCGGTGAAGGGGCACCACTAGGAGTGGAGGATGAGGGAGTTGGAGGAGGAGGGGTAATTGGGCTCGTATCAGGAGGGCAATATTCAGCCGGTGAAGGGGCACCACCAGGAGTAGGGGATGATGAGGAATCTGGAGGAGAAGGGGTAATTGGGCTGGGCCCATTGGCCGTGGGGCCCATTGTTGTATCCGGTGAAGGGGCACCACCAGGAGTGGGGGAGGATGAGACGGCGGTAATCTTAAGCTTCTGGCCGAATTGGCAGTGCTGACTGAAGGTGCAGATGTAGTAATGGTCCCCGGCAGAGGTGATGGTAATGTTTGCAGGAGCGGTTGTGATGGTGTTTCCGATTGGGTTTGCTGCAGTGCATCCATCGTAGGATGCTTTTGGTACTTGTAGCACATCATGATCGCCCGCACCAAAGTTGAAAGCTGATCATAGCCGTACAAATTTTGTTTCAGATTATTTTATATATAATAAAAAAAAACAACAATGAAGAAGAATATAATAAGCTACAGCCTACAGCTACAGAGAAGTAAAGGAAAAAAGGCTTACTTAGGATGTCGCCAACCCTGAATGTCTTGGAAGCAGCCCAAGTATCGTATGCTCCGGCACCGCTTTGTGGAATGGTCCATCCCATGCTATCTCCCACCACATGCACCGTTTGAGCCGCCACACATTGCATCAAAACCACCGAGACAAAGCTAACAACAACCGCCACATTCACAAATCTTGCCATCTCTCTTAATATTCAACACTGTACTAGTTGTAATATTTTATTGCTTTCAATTTGTTTTATTTATGTTATGGATGCAAAGAGTGCATGTATATATAGAGTACTTGAGGAAGCTGGCCGGGATGCATAGTCTTGGAGGGTTTGGAGTCTTAACCAGCTTGACGCGGCAAAAGGAGAGAGGACTAGACTGGACACCGTCGTAGAGGGTTTGCGCGGATGGCGGTCTACTTTGTTCATGAATCCACCTTCTACGAACTATTCAATATTTTCAAAGTCAACTATAGAGGACACCCCCCCCCCCAAATTACAACTTTCGAGGCAACTTAATGACTCTCTCCTCTCCTGTTTTGCTTGAAATAATGGCATCGCAAGTTGGTTATTTCAATTGGGCTTGACTCATTCTTTATTGAGCCCTTTACGTGGGTGGAAGGCCCAATGTTTGGTGCGTTTCCACCTTCCAAATGCACCGTTTTTTCTTCACCGAGCGGTGCATTATAACATCACCACAATGAGTTCGAAGTTGCATGAAACTGCTTCCACTCTTGACAAAACATGATTGACCGCATTTTCAATATAAAAACACGACTTTTTTTCTCTAATTTTGTCCTTAATTATTTTATTATTGCGTATATATTTTTATAAAAATAAATTTATCAAAAAGTCATTGATTTCAATTCCAATTTTATCCTCATCTCATCACAATATCTTTAGTGACACGCAAAACACTTTTTGTCACTACAACTCATTTCACCTCACCACAGTTTCAGAACTCGCCTCATCTCACAACATCAAGTTACGTAGATCAGTTCGAGTGTTTACTTGGAAATTTGCGTCCAAACGTCCAGAAGACAAGACTTCTGTCATAAATGCAACACAACATTTTGAAGCTTTCGTTCTAAAATTCCCATTTCTTTGAATTTTGGGGCATGAATTTTGTATGGTTATTATAAACTTGAGTTGCTCACAAATGTTGAGGAACCTTCATTGCTCTGACTATTCTCAATGCTTGCACTTCCAATTTCTTGATCAATGCAACATGAATGACTTTACATGGTGGTGATATTTAATTTGTCTCAATCATAGTGTGTACCACTAGACTTGTTGAACATATTTATATGGACCAAATAGCAAAAGTTGATGCCAAAATGTGATTGATAATATGATTTCAATAATGTTTTTTGCTTTATTTTTTTGAAATTTACAAGACTATGGTACACTGCTGAATATTTGAAAAAAAAAAAAAAAAAACATCACCAACTTCTTTACAATCAACTATTAATTTAAGAATCAAAGGACCTGAATATATGTACATGAATGTGTTACAGTAAATAATCACGCTTGGTCGACCTGTTAATCGACAGATGGATAGAACTTAGGAGGAATTTCAATTTTTTTAGGGCGTTTGATTGTCAAATTTGAAAACTAAAGGGGTCAATTGATAAATTTGCTTAAAACTTATAAAATGGTGTCACTCCAATTTACCCATTTACTTATCATTTTTGATAGTTTAGAAAGAGTTTGTTATTAACCATTTGGGCAATAGCCTAGAATCCGTATTCTCTTATATTTTTGTCTTTTGTATATTTGATGAAGACGGTAATAATTAATTAACAACATTTTCATTTAGGGTTTTCCACCACCACTTGTGTGTTATTTCTCATTTGTGCCTAAACCAAGTCAAAACAAACGCTAATTATTTTTTTTTCTTGCTGTCGATCCATTGCTTCTCTCGCCCTTATAATTACAAATCTATAACCATAAAAACAAAAGTTTTTCTTTGTCCTCTAGTTTCCCAAGAACAAAAAAAATAAATATTCTTTTAACAAGGTAACCGTGTGTGCATCGATTCCGCCCGCGTAATTAATCGGGACAAAAACGGTATGAGAAAATAATCAAGAAAAGGCCAAAATCATCTTCTGTGATCCCAATGACCATGTTTTTATTACCTCCTTATTAGTTGTCTCCTCAACAAAGCTTGCTGTCCTTTCTGCTCCTCCTCCTACCTTAATTTCTTAACAATGTTGATCAATTCTATCGCTCTGCTTTCTGCAGCCTCTCCATTGATCCTCTTCATCACCTTCGTTACCTGCATTTCAACAACCACTCCAGCCCAACCTTTAGGTAACATATACATACATATATATATAGAAATTCTTAATTACCCATAAATATATATATTAACCTAGCTTTGTGTTCTTTCTTATCATTTTTTTCTGTATATGTAGAAATTTGTGCGACGTTTAACTGCGGACAAGGAACATGCAAGGCTTCAGAGTCTAAAATAGAGGGTTTTTATTGCGAGTGTTATCCTGGTTGGAGAAGTGTACAAGTTGGTCCTTTCTCCTGGCCCGCCTGCGTTCTTCCTAATTGTGAGTCTTCTCTCTTTCTTTTCTAAATGATAAAAGATCTCAGCACTTCATATTTCAGTTATCCAAACTGCTGAGTTGGACATCCAATTGCTGAGTTAGACGAACTTTTGTGATAACTTGAATACCAATTGTTGAGATTCCTATCATAATTGTTTTTTTTTTTAGTCTTAATTCTTTCATAGCACTAGATTTTTTTTTTCTGTAGTACTAATGAATTAATTGGTGTATGATGTTTTGTGTAGGCAGCCTTGATTTTAAATGTGGATCTCTAGCACCAATACCTTCTCCTTTTCCTTCTCCTTCTCCAGCTCCTACTCCTGCTTCTGCTTTTCCTCTGCCGATATCAGATTTATTTAGCCGTAAGCATGACCTAAGTTTTGTAGATTAATCTTTCAATGATCCAGTTTTGGATTAATTACTTATTACCCAAAATTTATATTTATTTATTTATATTTTCTTGTTAAAAACAATTTGGCAGCTTGTGGTATTATGTGGTGTGGAGATGGAAAATGTTTGGCCAATGGAACTGGCCACAGTTGCCAATGCTACAAAGGCGCGGACAATTTGTTCAGTTTGCCGGAATTACCTTGTTTTAGACCATGTAAGACAAATCTTTTTAGGTTTTAAGGTCAATGAAATTTATAGATTCTGATAAAATTGATTTATTTTTACTCTCATCTATCAGGTTATTTGGGATCAGATTGTATCGGTATTGGTTTCGACGAACCACCGAAATCACCAGTACTGCATCCACCACCATCACCTTATAATTTGCCGCTGCAGCCACCGCCGCCGGCAGATTATTTACAACAGCCACCACCACCTACTTTTGACAACAATTCAAGTGAAACATCGAATTGCTCCAAGAACATTGGGGGACTCACCAGGATAGTACTAGTAGTAGTAGTAATGGTAGCAACCCTGTTAATGTTTCTGTAGAGAAATGTCACGTACAATAAGCTTATATATTACAGTATTTCTTGTGGTTCTATCTGTGAATGCTTTTACATATTTGCACAGGCTGGATTGTTATTTCTAAATTTCCTCTTTGTGTTTTTCACTTTCCAGAATATTGATTTGATTTAAATTTACACTGTTTCTAAACAATCCATATGACTAAGAGATTAATGCTAATGCAATATATGTTATACATTTTATATATTATCTCCCAACATTTTTGTGTTGTATATTATATATGAACTTCTATTTATTTTACTATTCAGTGATGGGAATCAATGAGAAATCCTAACCACCTGTACTTATGGGTCTGATGATCCGAGTTTGGGATTCATATTGGATGTCTAAAGGTAAACTTGTATGATGTGGATTACTAAAAAAATCAATTAAAAGTTGATTGCCTCGAAGAGAAGTATACGAAGAGTGCAATTGTTAGTGTCAGATTCATCGTCCCCACTCGAAGAAATTATTCAGAGAAACCGATATAGAGTTGCAGGTGGTTGCAGAGCCACTATATCCATATTGCCTTCTTATCTGGCAATCTCGTCTACTGTTATTAACTCATTATCGATGTGGGAGTTTTAATTAATTAACTTTAAGTTATGATGGCTAATTTTCACCACCAATTCCAATGCTTCCTCCCTAACTCTAATACGACTGTTATCATTATATTCTCCCTTCATATCCGGGGCAAAAGCAGGTCGGTTCTCTTGTCTCACAAAAAGACAAATCTAGTTGTCTTCGTCTATTTTCATTTCTGTTTGATATTTCTCCTCTTTGTAAGGAATGGCAGCAGTGAAAAATTGCACATCAGAAGGAGAATTTATGAAGAAAATTAAGGGTTTGTTTGATATATTTTTATTTCTTGTTTTTTGTTTTAATTTTCAAAAAATAGAAAATAAAAACAAAAAATATTTTTTGTTTATATTTACTGTTTTGGTTTTTATGAAAACCACAAACAGATTTTCAAAATTTTTGAAAACAAGAAAAAAAATGTTTTTAAAAGTTTTGGAAACGGAACTAGTTACACTTACTATATATTACACTTTCTTTAAGATTTTAGATTGTAAATTGCATAAAGATATGAAGACAATGATCAAATATACTTTGGGTTATTATTTTATTTCTTATCTTTTTTTCTTTCTACTGATGTTTTCAATGGTGAATTACGTTGCAATAGGCACGACAAATGTTGCAGTTATGAAAAATATAGTGGTGTGGATATATTCCATTATTATGAAAATAAAAGCATAAACACACAATTTTTGTTTTCAGTTTTATGCTTTCAATTTTTGTTTTCAGTTTTATGTTCAACCAAACAAGTTTCAATTTTATGTTTTACGTTTTATGTTTTTGTTTTTTATTTTTGTTTTCAAAATTTTTGGAAGTGATACCAAACACAACCTAAGCATTTGTATTATTGATCACTAGCCGACTTTGACATTGTTATGATCACTTGCATTAAGAAATCTATTAAGAGAGCAGTAATGATAGGGATCTCAATAGCGGATAATATCAGTATATCACAATTATTCTAAATGTTGAGTTGCACACACAAAATTTCATGTGCATCATGTAGAGCTCAAGAATTCACTTGAATCTTATGCATTCAACTCGACAGTTGGAATAATTGAGATATCAACTGCTGTGATATTTATCATTTTCGTTAAGAGAGGCGGACACCTTGAGCGATGAAAGTGCTTTATTGAAATACTTGGCCTTTGTTCAGAGGTACTCGGTCCAACTAATTGGGGGATAGAGAGGAGGTTGACTTGGGCCTACTAGTTTTGATAAGGGTGAGATTTGGACACTATTTGGGGGCCCATAATGATTAGCCACCGACAAACTAACCCCAATGAACCCAATAAACCAACCTCTTGTCCAAGAGAATTCCAATTCATTTATCCTCATGTACGAGCATTTTTTTTTAATACAGGACAACTCGAGACCTTTATGAGATATCATATATATTAGTGTCATCTGAGCTACTCGTGATTCTTCATTATAAGAACACTTGTTGTTTGATAGAGATGATATATAAATCATCAAAAAGTGTTATTTGAGTAGGTAGAATAAAAAATATATTAAGAGATTATGATGTTAATAGCATAAACTTTTGGAGTAGTAATAAATAATTGGAGCCCCTTTTTTGATCAAGCACCAAAGACTTAAAACAGTTAATTTACATGAGCAAATATATTATTACATGCACCAACATTGAACTAGTGTACCTTAAACACAACACATAGAAATTAAACCACATGCATGCTCACACTTGCATCAATCGTATTGCAATAAAATAACATAAAATTAATACACAGACAACATAGATATTAGATAGTTTCCTTCAAATTACAAATCTGAAACACCATAGTAGTCTTTGATGAAGCATTTTGGTTGGGTAGTCTGCTCCGATTGAGTCCTACGTAGGTAGTCGGAATGATTGAATGGCTTATACTTCAAGGGATGTTCTTCATCTTGTAATTCTTCGGGTACTTGTATTATCCCATCAATCGCAGTAAATAGTCCAAGAGAGTACCTACGTTCATTCTTCCTCATCACCACTTGATGATTACAGGGCGCTATTCGATCGTTACTCCATGCCTGAAATTTTTTTGACTGGTTAGTTGGAATCCTTAGAACCTCTTGGTTAGGGTTCCATGTATGATATTTTCAACAAAACGATAAAAAAAAAGATGTAAAACACTTTAAAAATTACTTTGGAGTGTGCTCATCATTTGTGTAACCACTTGATGATAGTCTAATTGGTTATTTATTTGGACATAGGGAGTAAATAATCTCACCCAATGTCAGGAGTTTGATTCTAAACTGGCACAACTTTATCCAAGAGATTTGAGTTGGGCCTCATCCCAATTAACCTGTCGGACGGGTTTGCGAGTGCCTAACCTGGCTCGAGTTTGGGATTAGTGAGCTGTCCAAAGGGTATGACTACTGAGTTATTCTTGCAGTTATATCCAAGTGATCTACGCAAGGTCTCGGCCCAACTAATATGTTAGGCGAGTTTGTGCATGCCTAGCTTTGACCGAGTTTGGGCTTAGTGGGTTGTCCACAAGGCACAACTATTGAGTTGTTCTTTCAACTATATCTAAGTGATTTGCACTGAGTCTCGGCCCAACTAACCTGTCGGGCGAGTTTGTGCGTGCTAGCTTGGCTTGAGTTTGGGCCTAGTGGGCTATCCGAAAGGCACGACTCATGAGTTATTCTCGGTCATAAACAAAATGTTTATCACTTGCTCTAGGAGGAGAAATTAGTTGCGAGTAATTACCATGAGGGCATCTCCCGCCAAGACCAAGAACGATGAAGGCGAGAGCTTAACATCAACCCACTCGCCATCCTTAGTTTTTGCCTGCAAACCATCGACCTGGTTTTGATAAAGTATGGTCATGAAACTCTTGTCCGTGTGAGGCTTCACTCCCACATCCGACTCATCCTCTTGAGGGACCCTATATCCGAAAAACCGGAGTTGGTAGTCGATTGATCTCACGTAATTTTCGACAAATCTCTCAACACCATAGCTCTCAAACAACATTCTTATCACCGTTTCATTCAATTCAGCTATATTCTTCGAAACCGAGAGAACGCTTTGGCTAATTCATGCAAGAAAAAGACACATTAGCGAAAGATAGACTGCGTCAGAGATAAGATAACAATCAAATTGTAACGTACCGGAACTGATTGTTTCCGGAAGGCCACATGAGTTGTGTGAAACTTTGAATTGCCTCCATTGCTGTCGGATTTCTTATGGATAGAGATTCATAAAGTGGAAGGTAGTTGTATTGTCCCATGTAACCATCATAAGGCTTGTTTCCAGTGTTCTTGATTTTGATCTCTATTGGAAGATCAAACATTTCTTGCACTATTGGGAAAAGAGTGCTGTGAATCTCTCTTCCAACTTTGTCGAAGTTTGCCACAAAAAAACCACAATCTTCGAACGCACGCCGGACTTTTTCGCGTGCCGAGACCCATTGGCTTGTTCCAGGCTTCAGGTTTTCCATGGAAAAATCAATCACAGCCATCTTTTGGAAGCTCATTTTGTCAGGAAATATTTGTGTAAATTTTCTTCAAGAACTGTGTAAATTTTCTTTTATTATACATATATATATGTATAGTTTTCCAGTAGATTGATTGGAGAAAGGACATCAATAACAACAATGTATAATAAGGATCTAGTAAATCGCTGGTCCATGATATCTTTTGATAACGGCTTCGTACCAACCTGAAGAAATTAAGTATATTTTTTGCTGTCATAATAATACTGTCATAATCAACATTACTAATAAATTTTATTAATTAAACTATACAAAAATTGCAGTATTTCAAAACAATAAAAGAAAAAATTCATTAGTTCTTTATATGTCATTGTTCTCCATATGTATTTATAAGCTATTTAAACAATTGCAAGACATCTTCATAGAACAATTATGATATTGTTCTTATTAAAAGGCGTCTCAATTGTGTTTAAGTTAAGCCATGCTTATTATAAATCACATAGTTAACTCTTATGTAACTGAATAACTGATCATGCGGAATCCTAAGATTCTAACAATATTATTGACGAGGATCTACTAAATCCTTCGTATGGACATAATTAATATTGGGATTAATAAGAACAATTTATGTTTTTTTTTTTCACATTTTTCTTAGATTTTATGTTGAAGTGCTGGTCCCCAACGTTTACAAAATTACTAATTACTAATTAAATGACCCAATCACATTGTTGATTGTGGTCCTAGAGATCTTTATACATGTCACATATATATGTGTGTGTGTGTGTGTGGTCCTTGTGTTTTAAGCAAAATATTTGCTAGAAAATAACATGTTAACAATGACAGAATTAATTAACATTGTAGTGAATATATTTAAATATGGTGGTCCTAGATTTTTAGTAATCCAGGTAGTTGTGTAGTGGCCTTTCATAAGGTATGTCTGTGTGGTCCTTAATTTTATTTCAAACTATATATATATTTTTCGGAACAATATATAGGAGGTCCAATATTGATGATTGAAGGGTGACATCAAAATTATTTCTTTTAAATAATTACAAACACTAGAACATAACTATGTATAAGTATATGGGGATCTCACATGTGGTCCTTAATTACATTTGATTAGTATTTTGACATCAAAATTATTTCTTTTAAATAATTACAAACACTAGAACATAACTATGGGGATGTCACATGTGGTCCTTAATTACATTTGATTAGTATTTTATTATTTTTTTTCAATAGGTGGGAGGTTTGAACTTTGAACCTAGGTCACTGAGTGTTGGGATGAGGAACTTTCCGTTGATTAATAATTCTATTTATTATTTTGGTAGGTTGACTGATATATGGTGTATGGCAAGGCTAGATTATGTAAGATACAATAAAAATGATCAATTGAACGTCACAAGATAAATAATTTCAAGTGTATTGTCAATAAGCCAACTTATATATTCTCATACCAACGAGAGATGGCTTGGTTGGTAATCGATTGGGTTAGACATATGTGCGTCAAATGTTTGATTTCAATGAGAAACATATTTTTCAACAGTATTTAAAAAAAAAAAAAAACTTAATGATATATATTCTCATATTGGCTCCATATTGCTCTTAAGGGCGTAATAAGCATTCAATAAATCAGTAAACTACTTGGGTGATAATTGAGTGGAGAGTTCGATTCCCACTAGAAGCATTGTGGTCATGAGTTGCACTTTGACCCAGTTTACCCTGTCATTAGGTGAGAAATTTATGTGCACAGGACCCAACGACTCGAATTTAGACCCATATCGAAAGTTCAAAATTTAGTTATCGATTAAAAAAAAAGAGCAACCAATAATTTTTTGACTTGTTTATAATCTAAATTTCAACACTTGGAGTCTCCTCTCAAGCTAATAATAGTGTGCAATCACCCAGATATTATTATCTCTAAACAAAAAGTTGTTCCTCTCTTTTTTTCAGAAGGTTTTGGTGCATTTTAGGAGAAACGAAGAAAGAGAGAAGAAATGAAAAAAAATATATTACTCGTGTGTTATTGATCTCTACCGTACTGGGCCCATAAACGGACTGGGCTTGTGTCAGCACGATACCGCCACGTCAGCCAATTATACGTTCAAATTCAACTTTTGTAGCCGTTGGAGTATCTCCTCTGAGCAGAATTTGTACACGCTTTCGTTTCGAAAGACAATGGCGAAGCTCCATTGAGATGTTCCATGTTGCTGATGACCCAATCCCCTTCATCACTCTTTGGATTTGTTAAATCTTCTGAGTTCTGAGTATCGGTGATTATTAAGTTCCTTGTTCTTGTTCTCTTTGTTGGTTAGTTGTTTCTTGCTTTATGTTCTCTTCGCAATGTTATACATTAATGAAAATTAGGATTTTATGACCTCTGGCTCTGATTTTTGTGAATAGTTTGTTTGCAATTGTTGGGTTTTTTTTTTTTTTTTTTAATGTCGCTAAATCATGGGAAATTTTAATCAATTTGAGCTGTATTTGAGTTGCAGAGCAGGTGTTCGATCTTTTGTGTCAATGACTGTTGCAGCTTTGAACCCAGCTGCATCAGCTACCCCCACAACAATGGAAACATTTGCATAAGAAGAACATTCTTCAGCAAGTACAATATTTCTGTGAGAACCACCCAAAAAAATTGATAAAAAAGACACCCACTTTTGCATAAACAAACTAACATCACAAATATATATACTGGATCAAGTAATTTCCGGAGATGAGTTTGCATGAGTTATGCAGAAATTATGGATTAACAGAAGACCCAAATTTTTATTCACAACACTTTCAGCAGGCAAACAGCAATATCTTGATTTTGAAGAAAAAGAGACTCCCACACTGCAAATCTGCAGCTGTAATTCTTAGTTATTAATTGATAGTGCTTCAACACCACAGAAAGCTTTGATGGAACCATTCACTTTCATTCCTTCTTCTGATTTACTGAACCGAAGGTATTCGTACACATCGAATGGCTTATACTGTAAAGGGTGTAAGTCATCTACAAGCTCTTCAGGTACAACGATGTTCCCCTTATTAAACGAAAACATTCCCATCGAGTATCTTGTTTCCTTGGCTTTCATGATGACTTGATGCTCACAAGACCTTATCCTTCCATTACTCCATGCCTAGGGAAATTTAAGCAGTAAAATCAATCTTCATAGTCTAAAACAAAAACAGGGGATTCAGTAGATGAAACGAACATACCACCAGCGCTTCAGCTGCCAAGAACACAAAAGATGATGGTGAGAATTCTAGATCAACCCAGTTTCCGTCCTTGTTTTTAACTTGCAGGCCGTTGACGTGATTTTGATGAAGTATGGACACCAGGTTCTTGTCTGTGTGAGGGGGTATACCGGCATTAGTCTCGTTGGTCTCAGGAATTCTATATTTGAAGAAGCGTAGCAGATATTCAGATGATTCGATTTGAGAGTCATAGTACTTCTCTATGCCATAACTTTCCAAAATCAATCTCCTCACCAGTTGTTCTAACTCCACTAGTAGCTTCCCAAATGCATGGACACTTTTGCTATTACCAAAATTACACCAATAAGTATAAAACATAAGAACACAAATAAGTATCTAGAAATTAAGTAGAAAAAACAGAGGAAATCTGTACCTAAATCGATCATTTCCTGCAGGAAACATGAGATCTGTCACCTTTTGAGTTCCTCCAAGAGTTGGGTTTTCAACAGGTATAGACTCATAGAGGGGAAAGGCAGGATAGTTTCCAAAGTAATCATGGAAGGGTTTATCGCTAGTTTTCTGCTTTCTGGTCTCTTTTGGGAGGCTGAAGAGTTCATCAGCTACTGCATATATTTCATTGTGTAATTCAGAAGGGAACTTATCATAAACACCCACGAAACAGCCACACTCTTCGAAAGCGCGACGGATTTCTTTGCCTGCTTGAATCCAAGTACTAGTACCAGGTTTCATATTTTCATTCGATAAAACAACTACAGGAATCTCTCTTGGTGTTGAGGAAGCCATCATATATCTGGGTTTTACTAGAACTTGTTAATCTTCCTGTCAAAAACAGGACTTAAAGAGAGTCTCAAGCATTTTATAACTTGAATCCATTCCCATTGGCAATCTAGCTCGGTCTCCAATTGATCTTTCTTTATTTGTTTATTTACTTTTGTTCTTCTTGTATAATTTTTTATAGACTGATGCAAATTCAAGTATTATTTTATCAGAAGTCTATATCTGGTCCCAAGGATGACGTCTAATAACCCTTAATCTTGCTTATTATACTTAGAATAGATGCAATCAAGCTTCAATCAACAGATAAAGAAAGCAAGAAAAACAAAGACAATTATGTGCTCAGAATCCCTTAAATGTATCTTGAGTCTTAATTTTATTGCTTTACTTTATTTCCTTCAGATAAATACATCAATGTCCAAGTTCTTTGATCCCTAGCATCAATTAGTCAGTAATTGAGAAAACCCCTTGGAGCCCATGCTCTGTTTTGAGTTTCTCATCATATATAGTATCTGACACAAAGAATTATAGAGCCAGTTTTTATCGCCTTTGGAAATTAAGTAACTTGATAGATATGGCAAAAACCGCTGCAAAAAGGACCGTAAACCCAACTATTACCAAGGCAACAACTCCAAGAAAACTGTGCCTATAACCAAAATAACTTGATAAGAATTCTTCAACTGACTCACCATTGTCGAGTACGTTCTTTAAATCTCCATATTGTGATGCAAGCAATCCATACAAGCTCCAAGCCACAAGCCACTGGACATGCCCAATAGTACCATATCCACCACACAGGAATCCTCTGTTGCAAGTAATGGAAGTGCAGGAATTAGTCTCTTGTCGTATCTGCCAATGGCAAATGCAAAAAGGACTGTAAACCCAATTGTCACAGCTGCAACAACTCCAATAAACTCATGCCTGTAACCAAAATAACTTTCCAAGAATTCTTCCACCATTTCTCCTGCGTTGAGCCTATTCTTCAAGTCGCCAAACACCATTGAAATGAATCCATACAAGCTCCAAGCCACTGTATTTCCCCAGTAGTACCATCTCCACCACACAGGAATCCTCTGTTGCGAGAAATGAAAGTAAACAAATTAGCCTCTGGTGTACAAATAGGATACCAAGGCTTCAAACCAATTATTTTGCGATTACTTACGCTTCTTGGTATATAGACCCCACAATTCGTAAAATGCAGTGGAAACTATGGATGCGGCTTGCTCATTTGGTGTCAAGGCTACTGCCATCATGCCATAGAATGTATAGTACAATAACATGAAAAACAATAAGAAGCAGCACAAGAAGAACCAAAAAATTTAGCAGCAGTCCACTGAAATTGAATCATGGAGTAGACGATAATGCCAAAAGTTATGACACTGGATTTCAATAGCAACCTGCAGAAGATTATCTTCTTTGTCCTAGCAGTACTATATATGGAAGACAAATGAAAACAATAACTCAGTTATTTTCATGTCATTTTTATGCCCATTCATCCTCTGATACAGCCATAACTATAACAGTTGTATAAACCCATATAGATATAGGAGTGGTATGCATTAGAACATTGACAATGAAAATTATACATGTTCTCAACTGATATCCATTTCTAAATCAAAGTACAAGATTTAAAAGTATTCAAAGAAACAGAAACTGCACTTACAGTGAATTTCACACAACACAAGGTAATATTATTTCATTTCCTACAGATACATCAATGTCCAAGATGTTTGACAGACAATCCACAGTATCCTATATTGGCAACTCGTTAGCGACACAACATCTCTGTTGGTGAAGTTTACTGCAAGATTTTCCGTAAGTTGTTTAAAAAGGAGTTTAAGTTATTCTTCATCGTCACGCCCTGTCTCATGCGCTGCATTCCCATCGACACCAGAAACAAGCTCAGCTTCAAATGACTTGGAAGGCAACCTCTCATACCCTCTGGAACCCATAGGTAGCAGCCTACAGTGACCAAATGTAAGAGCCTGGCTCAGCTTCAAATAACTCCACCTCTGTTGAATATAGACTATAGCTGCAAGAAAAATTGCAGTTGCAGGTATGGCAACATCCCCAAATTTAGAGAAGAAGTCCAAATTGGGATTAACAAACTCATAATCCTCATCAAAGTAAGGGTTTGGAAAAGGAGTTCTGATGTAATCATAAACATGAGGTAGAAGTCTGACCACTGTGATCCCGATGAAATATAGTTTTCTGAGTGGCTTACAATCAATCTGCCACAGCAAATTTCCAATAACCTGGGGGAGCAAGAAAAAGTCCTGAACAAGACCCATATATTCCTCTAGCTCGATTTCCCATTCCTTCCCATTGTGGGAATAACCAGCTGGATCAATGTATACCGTTCTAAGTGATGTCTGGCTGATTTTTGCCACATTTATGATGAGAACGAATACATATCCGATAACATGAATGGTCAATGTACCAAGAAATACCCACTTTTCACTTGGGATACGGTGCGGTTCAAGAGGGGTCCGTGTGAGTAACCTGATGCGAGATTTCCACACCTTCTGACAAAGCCTTAGAGTTAGTAAAAATGAAACCATTACAAGAATCTTCACTGCATAATCAATTATATGGATCCACTGATTCTTCTCAAGAACATATGATGAACTTTCATACGATTCAGAAGCCATTCTCTTGAACAGAGCTTCTGCACCTGTAATCAAGGGAACGCAATACCCAAGAGCTTGGACACCTAGCATGACAAGAGAGATGAAAGGAACAGAATCCAAATTATGCTTGATGTGAAACAGTTGGCTTGAAATGCAAGCAATTGCAAAAGAAAGTGTCAATGTCCGAAGGATTCCTTCAACACCCCTGTGAGAGAGAATGTCTTCGCGCTGCTTCCTGTACATAATAGGAAAAGTTTGGAGGTTAATCGTTTTAAAATAGAGGGGATCATCCTCAGTTCTTTGGCTGGATATGGAAATCCTAGCTTTTGGATTGACAAACAACCGAGCAGTAGTGGGTGGGTAAGCTACAACCACATTAATAAGACAATCCAGCCCTCCCTCAAGACCCATGCTCTCAAATAAGATATTCCATGAGGCTCGAACATCCCTGCAACCAATTAGATACATCTTGCCAACATGTGGATCATAAAGACCCTCCAGAAAAACCACAGAAAAGTTGTGATAGCCTTCTCCAATAAGTGTCAGTTGAGCTGATACATTCATGAGAAGCTGTTTCTCTGTGTATTGAATGTCAGTGTGGTAAGGAATATCCTCTTCTGTGGTTGATGTGTTATTCCAAGACCAGTAGCGCCCAAACAATGGGCCAATTGAAAGAATCTCCACTTGAACATTGACTCTTTTGGTCCGAGAATTTGACAAAGGATCAGGCACTGCCGAAATGTGGAGTGTCAAATCTTCTGAGAGAAGAGAAAGACTGTTCATGAATGACTCCGTGTCTTCTAGTTTGGGGTACTGCAGAAGTGACTTCTTGATGACAGTTCCAAAACTGAAGGGCTCATCTTTTTCCAACAGAACCCCAGCTTTCTCTAACTTTGAATACCTATAATATGGACGCGAGCTTCTGAAATAATTCCACAACTCCATCGGCTGCACTAGCTTTTCAAATGATAAAGGGAAATATGATGCATCACTATCATTAGTGCTGGAAAAGCTCCCAAGAATTATGCTTCTTTGTTTTATTGAAAAAGAAAGTGGGACATACAACAGAATACGAGAATTACAGCTACTACCTTCTGAATCAACTAATCCAGGGCAACCAATCATGCAAAGCTGACCACTAGAAGACTTCCAGAGTCCCTCAGCAGCAACAGTCATGTTGCTTGGGTCTGATCTCCAACCAGCAGAATACTCATTAGCAGATGGAGGGGAGGCTCGAAATATTGCAGCAACTCTTGCAGAACTAACATTGCCCTGTATAAGTGCTTCCTCACACTTGAGATTCTGCATAAAAAGTCGCACATCTTTGAAGCTCCCATCAGTTGCTCTAATTTCTTTATCTGAAGCGAACGGACCCAATTTACTACAGAATTCATCTGTGCCATTGCATCTCCAGTTTGGCACAATAGTGAAAGCTCCACCCTGAGTAACTTGCTGAAGAATTTCACAGAATCTATTTCCTTTATATATCTCAATGCCATCATTTGTCAAGTTATCTTGGGATGGATATGGATCACAAGCTTTGGAAACTATTGCCTTAGAAAGAAACTCATACTTTGCTGAATCGCCTAACTGTGACAAAATGTGAATGCTATCAAAGTACTTAAGGTTTGATTTTGAATTCAAGCTTCTCATTTCCCCTTGTATTGCCCTGCTCGTCAACGTGAAGGTCATGGGATAGTGAAGAACAAGAAGAATCTGATCATCTTGCGAAAGCGGTGGCTGGCTGTAATTGGAACCGGAAGCCTTCATCCATCCCCATGGTTCACTTCCATCTGACTCCCTGGATGGCAACATTGCATTACCTAACATACACATCACTCTTTCACCACCATTCTTTTTGGTCTCAGCATAAATCCCCTCAAACAATATTGTTAGTTGACTATGGCCAGGCCACATCTGAAACTGCGGGTTTTCCCCATACGGTCTTTCTGCATCTGAAATGTCCCTTGTTCTGCCTATGGCCAAAACCCCACTCACACTTACAGACTGCTTAGATTGATGAGCAATGTCAACATCAGTGACCCATAAAGAAACTATGTTCAAATGGCTTAGGGACAAGCTATTTGGTATGTCTCTGTCATTGAAAGGCATAATAGGCGCGTTGCCTACGTCTTGATTCCAATCCCCATTCCCAAACTTGAGTTCTTCTCTGATCCTATGAACCCTATTATTATCAGGTTTCAATTCAGTGGCAAAAGATAGAACAAAAGCACAATGCTTCTTGACTTCATCTATTCTCTCATACTCGTAGGTCTTAGAGGATTCGGATTCGGCCACTGGAGTCGCAAAATCCAAACTTCTAATGACATACGGATTTGATGACCCCAATGTCAATGACCCACAACACATCAAAAGAAGCATAGCCAGAGACACACTCTCCATGTTTCCAGATCTCGAAAACTATCTATTTCAGCAAGGATGTATCAGCAACCCACAAGTTAAAAATCACATCAACTCTCTCGAACATAACATAGAAGACGAAAGCTGCAATTTTTGGCACTTACCCACCTAAACAATCACATACAATCATCATTAATCATCGAAAATCGGTTCAGAAGCAACACCAAAATTACAAAGATCAAACTCAAGTTCGATTGATCAAATTCTATCGACGCAGAGGAAAATCCTGACCTGATAATCGACAGTGCTTGATCTTTCTGCAGGGATTCTGTTTGAAGTCACAAACCAGTGTGAGAATGAGAGAGAGTTTGGATCCGAGGTGTGCAAGTCAAGTAAAAGTGAAGTCGAAGTCTTTGAAGGTGGTTTGGGGGTAGACTTGACTTGGGTATCAAATGATATTTATTATTTTTTCCTAATTCGGACAATAAACTTGTAAATTTAAAACCCAATTGTCCAGCTAATTATGATATACTGACAGTTTTATCTTTGGCTAATTGGGTGGCTGATGTTTTGGTAAAAACAATTTGCTACTACTCCGCCAAATTTTAGGTCAAATTAAATTTATAAAATATTCCCCTTTCTTTTTTCTTTTTTTTCTCTGAGCAAGGTTTTTAGTTTTTACATCTCTGTTTTTCCAAAAACAAAATGTCAATGAAAAGAAAAACTTGAAAATTTTTTTTTATGGCAAAACTCTTGAAACAAATGCTAAGACTCTAAAAAAAGGGAAGTCTTCAAGAAGTCTTCGATTCCAGTATAACCAGTGTTTATTATTTATGGAATCTGCAATTATATAATTGTTCATAGGATTCTACTTGAAGAACACACAATGAGTTGAGCATTAAGGCCTGTTGCACCACTCTTAATTTTTCTGTCATGACAGAGTACATTTTTCATGCCAGCTTTGATTACTTTCTTCACCAAACTCTGGTTCCCTTGTAGTATGAGCTTCAGCAGCATCAAATTTCTTACTCCTGCTGCTGATTCTGAACTATGAGCAGTATTATACTAAATTGAAAATAGAATTACAGATATTACATACACTGCAACCATCAATAAACATAATCATCGCAGGCATTTCTGGCCAGATATTTTTTGACTTCAAAGAGAGCAAGACTTTGATAAGATGACAAGGACCTCTCACATGGCTAAACCTAATCAATTGCCAAATTTTATTGCACTTCCAATCTTCCATGGCAAGCACTTTCTTGCAACATGTCTTTTAAGGAATGAGCCTAGTTTCTACATCAACAGCAGGTTGAGACTTGAACTTGAAGAATCCCCAGTTAGAGCAATCCAAACTTCTCAACTTGAGCAATAAAAATAGCAAAATCCCACACCCAAACCCCAATGCAGCACTAGACCCAGTCAGTGAAACAGCAGCACAAACCAACATCACAAATGATTCTTCTTTTGAATTCATATCTCTTGATGCCATGGCTAATTCAATCCCAGCAAACAACAGAAGCACCCCAAGAATCCCAATTGGAAATTCATTCAAAATCCTCACAAAAGAATTCCCAAACACCAATCCAATAACCAACTTTCCTATCCCAAGGAAAACCACTGATGCACCACTCCTTGCACCAAACCTGTACTGCCCAGCTAACCCACCTGCACCATGGCACACTGGCATTGCCCCAAACCAGCAACCCACCAAATTCATTACACCGACACTGATTGACACCTTCGTAGCTGATGACTCGCGATCGGGAAACAAATCACCTGACAATTTACACACTGCAATAACTGAATTCAGGATTGATAGTGGGATTTGTGGGATTGCAGCCCGAAGAAACCCAATTTTCCAATCCTCCCATGTTATCTTTAGCACATGTATCTTCGAAGGGCCTAATTTGATTTCATTGATTATTGACGGATCACGAATGAAGCACAAGAATAACCCAAGTAAGAACACCAAAAGAGCAGCAGGAATTGCTGAAAGAATCCGAAATCTTCTATTGATTCGGCCCCCGCGAGAGTTCGTATTACTACAACCTTCATCATTAATTGTATCGTTATGATCGCCAGAACCAGTGGTAAGTACTAAAAACAGAATACAAGAGAGAGCCAGAATTAGCCCATCAAGCCCAAGCCAAGAGCGAGGACCCGTTGACTTGGACACAGTGAAATCCTGATTATTTCGAATATACTTGATGGCGGAGAAGGCAAAGGAGAGACCTTGGGAGAGCTGGACACCACGAACGACAGGGAGAGGGATGAATTTGTAAAAAAATGACATGAGTCCGGTGGCGCCGAGGATGAGGAGGGTTGCCGCGGTAGAGGCGCCTGCGGCGGCAATCTGGGAAGGAGTGAGGTGAGGAGACTCGGAGATTGCGACGGCGGCAATTGATTTCATGGGCTGGACAGGCATGGGGACACCGAAGAGGATTCCGGTCGCGATGTTGTAGAGGGAAGTAAAGATTAAAGTGGTGGAGAGGTCCAAGTTGGAGACCAGAGTGAGTGCCAGGACTATGGGAATGAATGTGCCGAGGTCGCCGACAGCACCAGAGAGCTCGGACCAAACAGAGGTTCTGAGTCGGAGGTTACGGCGCCACCACTGCTGATGGTGGAGGAGAGGAAGCGACTGGTCCATGATGCAGCAATTGGTTTTGGTTTGGTGCAATGAACGGACAGGGAACGAAGTATGCAATGAACCACCTTTAAAGATGGGATGGGATTAAGCGTCACAACGGTTCTGGGTCTGCTAATATGACGTGTTTATTAAATATTTATATATTCAAATCAGTATCTAATTAACAAAACGTGGAATATTTATTTAAATATGAATAAATAAATGGAATAAAAACCCAATTTAAATTAGGGTAGGCACAACTAAAAATCTGATTTTATGACAACACTATCTGTCCCCGCAATGAAGTCGGGAAAGGTAGGTTTGAAATGTTTGTGGGGTCTGACAGATACATACAACTCTTGCGGACGTCAAGAGTTGGATGGTTAAATGCGGCTCTTCATCTATTTGTTGGGACGTTGTTTGTATTCCCCTTTCAATCTTCATCCTTTAATCAAGAATTAAAAAGAGGGAAAAAAACAAAAACCCAGTGAACAGTTGGCCCAAAAAAGGAGCCATGGGCCATGGCAAAGGCAAAAGCAATGCCGCCGCCGCCGCCGAAATATGTATTTTGGTATCTAGAATCAGATCAAAAGCAGCCCGTGAAGAAGCCACATTTTTGTATTTGGTATTGAGGGCCATTGAAACACCCAATCTCCCTACACAATTCTTCTAAAGATTACAACTTTTCTCAAAAATGTTGAAACTTTCGATGGTTTGTGTCATGGATTTTTCTTTTCTTTTTTTTAATCTTTTCAGTCAAACCACTGATCAAATGTGGCAAAGTCAAAAGCAAAGATGAGGCTTGATACAGGTATAAATTAATTTTGCATTCCTAAAGTTTGATATATTAAAGATTCCGAATATCTGAAGCACCTGAAAACACACAACAAACTTTAGGAATTGAAGATGAGAGAATATCCAAACTAGAGCCGGAAGGAAAGCTTCACAAGATCAATCATCCAAGGCTATATGCAACCAACAATTTCCAAAAATCTCTAAAAAAACCCAGATAGCTAGATGCAAGTGATCTATAAAAAAGCAGGAAAAACAAGACAGAGCATACAATAAACAGAAAATCAAAGTCATAACAAGAAGACTTGAGCTTCATCCCATTATAATGCAATAAAGGCAACATATCCTGAAACTTGATCCGAAAAAACGATAGATACCAATCAGATCAAAACACCTAGAGATGATAAAAGGCAGAACGCCCAAAGATGATAAAAGATCTATTGATGAGCAATAACAAAATTTAAATTCTTCAGGGAAAAAAGAAGTCATATCTGAAGCAATAGTCCCTCTTTACCCCCCACAAAAGAAAGGATATCCACGAACTCAAATCATTAATTAAGTAGAAAATAACTTAAAACATAATGGATCGACAGAAACTGATTATAGAGCGAAAGCAGAATCGAAACCCAATGGAAGAGAATTGAAGTACAGAACTCCAGTTTATAACACAAATAAAAAGCATACCGATAAAAAAAACATAATCTCATCTTCAATACAGCTAGCCAGTGTAAGAAAGAATCAACTTAATCTTTTAACGCACTGCCACATCTCGAAGGTCCAAGATTTATATATTTTATCGGTGTAAGACAATATGATCTTAACTGCAACTAACTCGGTGTAAATATTGGTTTCAGAAACAAATGGAAAATGAGACATAAACAAACCACCACATCATGCACTGCACTGCAAGACCACAAGACCAAAGAAGCATCTATATTCAGCAAAGGATACCATGAATGTAATGGCACTCCATTATTTGCTTCGGAGGTGATTTTGCAGAAACAAACCATTGAGCCGTTACTGCAGAGAATCAATTTATATTAAATTATAGAATAAGTATGCAAGAACCTGCTGAATCCCATGATAATGGAGCAGCACAAATAGCAGTCCAGCAAACAAGAAAAATGATTTTTAACCTTGCATTGCAAGCATGGCAGAAAAAGAGTTCCGAATAAAATAGATACCGCCTTTGATATCGAATCTAGACACCATAATGAGCTCTAAGGCAAACCAGAAAAATTCAACATTGCATATTTGCATTGCAAGGTAGCAGAAAAAGATTTTGTATTACAGTGCATTGCTAGTTATAATCAGTTTTTGAGACTTAACTCAATCCGAGAACCTATAACCTTCTAAATATATATTGTGCAGACATAAGGAAAAAATAGACTTGCTATAGTCCCTTTACTATGGTTTTTAAAAATTAGTTGTGAAAATATATTTGCTTCACCACTATGATTGGAGCCAAGAAGTCTGACATGTATATATTTGTAGGAAAATACGAGTAGTTCAACTGGATTAACATACCAAAATGGATGGAGTTAAAAAAATTGCAACAGCTCAAATGAAAGAACTAAAAGGAGTCAGGAAATATGTACCTCCGTAACCGATGAAGTCATATTTGTTACGTAGAATACTACCATAACTTGCATATTAGTATTACAAAGAAAGAATCTATGTACTTTTTTCCCCATGATTTCAGATAAAAATCATGGCATACAATGGCACAATCATCCCAATTTGATTAGCTCCAGGTACCCTACAACCAAAAAGAAATGGATAAAAGAGAGAAAAAAATGAATAACAAAAAGCAAAGGAAGAGTAAAAGCAATATCAACTAGGTGCGTCAGAGTTCTTATTTTTTAGTAACCCCATCAGAGTGTTTATGCTGATACCACAGATTCAATATATTAGTTTTGCAAAACACAAATATTTTATTTAACGCTCTGAGAACAAACAGGGGTAAAGTTAAAGGAATTATGTGCCTAAATAGCAATGAACAGTGAAAAAAACATAAATTGAACAAACCAGAAGAAGAAGAAGAAAGGAACAAAAGTAAGGGAAATGTGCTTGTGGTGTCTGTACGAGAATAACGATAACTTTCTTCTTTGAATCTGAAGCTTTCCAATGGAGGTAAGAGCTTTCGCATATGGACCCAGCATTTAACCTAAACTAATTAACTATAAATCCAAAGCAGAGAGAACTTAACGTGCAATAATGTAACTTGCAAAACAAATTAATTCATAAAAAATCTAAACTAGAGTCCAAAGAACAAGCTTCACAAGATCAACCATCCAAGCTACCTGAAACCAACAAACACAGTAGCACACAACATCATTTATGCAACCATAAAATATCAATGGAGAGAGAATATGAACATGAATGCAAGCCAACACTTGCCCAAGGATATATTTTTTTCTTCCATTATCAACTATTTGTAACCAACATGGTTGTACTTGTAGTTAAACTTGAGATTTGTTTGTCTACTAGTTATGCTCATGGATTGTTGCACGTTGCAGATACTTTAGAGTTGAGATTTTCTTGATGATACTTTAGTGTTGAGATTTTTTTTGAGCTTTGAATATTTGCAGAGGCTCTGTGCTGTATTAAAAAATGACTTCGGTTTCTTATTTTATTATGTTTTTTGTTGTGTTTTTTATAAGTAGCTGTTGTATGTGTTAAAAATTATATCTTTAGTTGTCGATTCACTATGACTGTGGGTCAGGTTGCATCAAATTGGTATTCATTACATGCATTGTAAGACCTTTAGAAGTACGACAAGTGTATTCTACATAAATCAATTCAACTGGATTAACATAAGTAATGAATAGAAGGAAAAAACTAATGAAAGGGAAAACATGTAGGGGCAGAGTATGGTACCTGTACTTTGTGCAAAACAGTTTTCCAGATAAGAAGTCAGCCTAGTCAGGAATATGATAGGACAATTCTCTATACAGTTCAACTTTATTGAAGTAACAAACCGAATTGAAGAAAAAGAATGAATGCAATAGAAGAAGAGAGAAGAAATGGAGACGAGAAATTCGTACCTAGTGCAGTAAGATCTATTATGAATTATCCACGGTACCAAATAACATATTTGCTTCATTTTTATAATTTCAGACAAGTACATCACATGTATGTTGTGAGACAATTCTCTATATAATAATTGAACCAGAAAAAAAAAAAAGTGCAAAGGAAAAAGTGATGAAAATAATTTTTATCTTACCCTTCACAAAAGAGAAAAAGGGGCATGGCTGTAGGACTAGTAGGATCTGCTAGACTTTAACAGTTCAAAATGCACGAGGCATGGTATCTAATGGGCAAACGATCAGCTACCTTTAAGTCAAAAACTAATAATCTGGTTATCGACTCAACAGTTTCATCATGTATATATACTTAAACCTAATTATCTCCGGCAAAAACTAGACACTCATTAGCATAATATATATCTGCAAAAAATTACCGTCAACTAAAAAGGTCTTGAACCAATTATGGAAAGTCCTGATGTGGCCAGAATTCACTAAGAGTTAATTTCTTCATCTATATCAAAATCTATATATATGCAATATTCTTGTGCATAAAAGCATATAGCTAGATGCAAGTGATCTATAAAAGCAGCAAAAACATGACCTAGAGTTAATTTCTTCATCTATATCAAAATCTATATATGTGCAATATTCTTTTCCACACAATTGGGATGACTAGATGCAAGTGATCTATAAAAGCAGCAAAAACATGAACATAGCATACAATAAACAGAATATCAAAGTCATAACAAGAAGACTTAAGCTCCATCCCAGTATAATGCAATAAAGGCAACATATCCTGGAACTCAATCCAAAAAATGATTGATACCAATCAGATCAGAACACCCAAATATGATAAAAGACAGAACACCCAAAGATGATCAAAGATCTATTAATGAGCAAAATCAAAATAGAAGTTTGAAGATTTTCATACTTTAACAAATTGAGAGACATGCATAGGCATTTGATGCATGGGCATTTGGCTTGTCTTGGAACATTTTCATTGGCAAAGATGAATTGCATAAGCAACTCCAACTTATGTTTAGAAAAAAATAGTGAAAACCAAAACATTATCTGCAAATAGATTTGATTATAATATATACTAGGACTAGGTCATCACCCACGCTTTGTGGCGGAAGATCAATAATTTCATCATTTTTTACTCTTTGGAAGCTAAATGGGAGCACACCATTATTACAAATTTCATAATTATATCTCAAAGAGATGCATATTGTTGCAGATTTCATAATTATATCTGAAAGAGATGTGAAAAAGATGATGAAGAAGAAAGCCAAATCACATGAGAAATAATAAATTGGAAAAAGAAGCAGAAAATACCCTCTTTTCTTGCTGTGAAGTGTGAACAACCAATTTTAAGGCCTTAACCTACAGCGACAAAGTTTAACATGCAAATCCAATGGTGTTTGCATAAAAAAGTTTTATTCAAAAAACAATAGAACATTCTGACTTTGAAGGACACAGGCTGAACAAAAAGTTTGATATCGGACAGAGCTACCTCAGCAGTTGAACACGCCTCACAGAGACAGTAACACAGACCCCTAAACCATGGCCAAGACCTGCATAGAAGAGATAGGTGCATAGTCCAAAAAATTGGCATAGTCCAAATAAACTTAATTCTCTAATCCATCTGTCGATTAAGGTTTTTGGTTCCGTTTCTTCGCAATTAGGGTTTGCTTTTCGGGTCGAGCACAGATCCAGACGAAACACCAGGAAGATGCAGAAACTAACCCCTTCTTTTTGTCCTAAGCTAGTCTAAGAGGCAGACTGTCAAACTACCATGCGATAATATTAAACCTAAAGGGTAAATTAACCATATTTTGAGCAGTTTATAATAAATTGCTTCATAATCCCACCTATGACTCACTACCAGTCCTTGAACCATTTATTGAAGGAGTGAAAAGGTGACGAAAAGAAATAAACATTGCAAGTTATTGAATAAACAAAAACCTCTCCAGTTTCCTCTTCATCTTCCTTTTAAAAGAAGTAAAAGTTGTAATCCCCACAAAAAAAATACTGTAAACATCCATGATTGCAAAGAGATATTTCAATTTCAATAAGTACCATTCATTGTAAGCTTCCATATTCTTATTGTAATTACTTCTTTTCTTCTATACTTTCCCAGCATAAGGAGAGCTTCATACTGAAAGCTCAATAAAGGTTGAATAATTTCACAGTGTATATTAAATAAATAAAAATGGGATAAATATCAATTTTTGATAATTACTCACAGCAGCTAACATCAATTCCCATCTAGTACCAGCAGCTCTACCCACCTATTTATTTTAATTACATAGCCAGCACGATCAAACATTGATTATGGTCTCACCAAAGCTGTAAAAGCCATCCAAAATCAGCTGCACAAACAAATAACCAATCCAACCCTAAATTTTATAGGCAAGGAATCAGACAGCAAAAAATTAATGAAAAGGGGGAGCAATTGATCCAACAAAATAATAGATAATGGAAACACCCGGATGAAGTCAATAGATAGACGCAGCAACGACAGTCACGCAACACCATGAAACAAAATAAAATTGATTGCGCACTGTTTGGCACAATACATCACTGTCAACACAAACATACCTCCAAAAAGACGTGAACTATACCCAATTTTTAAAAAAGGCAGAAGTTTTTGAGGAGGAGGAACTGCAAGAGAGAAGCGAAACAATTCCAAATTCGGCCACTAACCACACGAACAACTGTTCACGAAATCTTCCAAAAGTCAGCGATTGCCTGATAATAATGACTGAAACAAAACCAGTTGTAAGAGATAATAAAAAATGACAATGAACGTCTTTGGAAATTCTACCTCAAGTTTATCACAAATTAAAAAATAATAATTTTAAACCACATTAATTCAAAGCTATTAAAGCAAAGAATTTAAAGAGAGAGAGGAGTTGATGAACGGTTTAATTACCGAGAGTTTGTCCCCTTGGTGAGAGAGATCAGAAAATCTTGAATCACTATTCAGCTTTGCAACCGCCTATGTTCTCGAGGAAGTCACTGACCATAAGAGCCAGGTCGTGGTAGCTCCTCTGGCTAAGGGCTTTCCCGATTTGCTCCACGCCTCCTCTCATAGGCCACCATCCTCCATCCCCCGCGGCACCGAACAAAAGAAAAGATAACCCTAAATCAAGCATTGAATTAAGTTGAGTTTTTGTCCCCACAGTATTATAAGAATCAAAATTGGTTACAAACCCAAATCAGAAAAGCAATAATCAAAAATAAAATATTAAAAAGAAGAAGAAAAAAGCAAGCACTCAGAGAGGTTGCAGAATCATTAAAGTAATCCAGATGGAACTTAAGAACAAAATTAGTGAGCTCTAAAAGCTGAAATCGCTCCATTATTTATTGTCATGGCATGGAACAAACGAATTACAAAGCCCAAACTCATTGAAGCACAAACCAAAGCTGGAAGGGGAAGCGCAGAAGCACAACAGCTGCAGAATTCTCTCCACGAAGTGAAGAAACCTGGCCAGAAGAAACACATAGGATTCAATGAAATCATCAAAAATAAATGAGAAAACTGGTAAAAATTTGAAACTTTAAATAGAGTCCGCAAATCGAACCCATAGCAAACACCAAATTCAAAGAAGCACACAAAAAGGAGAAGAACAAAGACCACTAAGACACCAAACTCACATGAGAAGCAAAATTCACAACACAGTTCAAAATTTTATTTCGCAAACGAGAGAGTTAAGAACTTAAAATCATTGCAACGGCTACATATGATGATTGAATCTCAACTGCAAAAGTGATGATCGCGATATCAACATTACCAAGTTTATAGACAGAATTACGCATCCTCTAATTTGAAATTAAGCAGAGACCAGAGATGATGATATGTTTTTGAATGGGCCAGTATAAGAAGTTCGGGGGCCCAAATTTTAAAGGGACTAGTGATTCTTCTTTTTTGGGTCCCATTAATTTTGGTCTATACAGCTGGTATGATATGTTTTATGTAGCCGTTACAGTGTACATCTAACCCGCACAAAAGAACCAGTCATCTTTTAGAAACGCAATTCAACCGTTGGTTCTTTTATCTGCTCGGTATTGGTAACAGCAGTCTCTACGAGTAAAACAAGAACTTGACACAACCAGCAATGGAGACCAACTATTCATTTACAGAAGATAGAACAAGGCATAGTGCCTATTATTATGATGTGGAGAAAGCGTGAAAATCATGTCACGATTTGTTTGTAAGAAAGACACCAATGTCCTAAGTGAGTGTTGATAATGACTTTATCATACCTGGGAGGCTGGGAGTAACACAGCACAGAGCTTTGGTGTAATCTTCCCGAGATAGCCCTGGCTACAAACAAAAGACACCAATGTACCATTGTACTAAGAGAGTGTTGAGAATGACTTTTATCATAACTGGGAGTAACAGCACAGAGCTTTGGTGTAATCTTCCCAAGATAGCACTGGTTGCCAATTATCTATATTCTTCGCACATAGTGCATTATTCGGATCATCCAAGTCTCTAATCATTCAAGCGAAGTCACAAACTTTCAAAAAATAAAGTAGTCAAAGGAATAAGACATTAGTCTTCCATCAAAAGCAACACAATTCACTGAAAAAACAAAAGAGTGAAAGGAATAAGACATTAGTCTTCCATCAAAAGCAGCACAATTAACAGAAAAAACAGAAGTGAAGATTACAAATAAAAGACGCGCTTCGGGCAATTGAGACAAGTGACTAAAGAATTGACTTTTATCATACCTGGGAGTAACAGGACAGAGCTTTGGTGTAATCTTCCCAAGATAGCACTTGGTTGCCAATTATCTATATTCTTCGCACATAGTGCATTATTCAGATCATCCAAGTCTCTAATCATTCAAGCAAAGTCGCAAACTTTCGAAAAATAAAGTAGTCAAAGGAATAAGACATTAGTCTTCCGTCAAAAGCAACATAATTAACTGAAAAAACAAGAGTGTGAAAGGAATAAGACATTAGTCTTTCGTCAAAAGCAACACAATTAACTGAAAAAACAAAAAGTGTGAAAGGAATAAGACATTAGTCTTCCATCAAAAGCAGCACAATTAACTGAAAAAACAGAAGTGAAGATTACAAATAAAAGATGCGCTTGGGGCAATTGAGACAAGTGACTAAAGATATCAGGAAGTGAAAACTGAAAACAAAGTGGAAGGAAGATCATTAAGGACAAAACTTTATGGCCCACTTTATTCAGCAAAACTTCACTGGAACACCACTCAATTAAGACTGATTGCCTCCCTCAACAGTCTTTAAAAACCAATTTTGTACTATGACCCACTTTCTTCAACAAAATTTCATTTGAACACCATACAATCAAGACTGATTGCTCCTCCCTCAACAGTCTTTAACCCAATATGGTACTGCAGAGTTGTTAACAGAGTTTTCTTTGTTTCAAATAATTCCAACAGTATTCAATATAAAGTGCTGTAGTAAATCAAAACAATAGCACCTATACGTTTTTTTAGATCAATAAATTCTCAGTGTTACTCAGGTAAGGAACCCTAGATTAAAACCCAGCCAAGCCCACACCACAGCACAGCACTCCTAGCCTAGACTAAACCCGATTATCAAAGTTCCAAAAATAAACAGAGAAAACACAAAAACCCATACAACTTTACTGGTTTCGTAAATTTGGTTCGCATGTTTTTACCAGAATGAAATCCTCAGTGTTATTTATCCAAGGAATCATCCTTGCCTAAACCAAACCAAGCCACACCGAACAAAATAAAGCCAAGTCAATGTCTGAAACAAAAACTCCAACTTAACCACCTTCAAATATCATAAACTAACTGTCAGTAATAAAAAAACAGAGAGAGATAAAATACAAATAACAAAGAAAGATAAAACTCACAGAAGTTCAAAAAATGGCAGACATCAAGAAACATTAGTATCAAAATTCCAAATACAAAGAGAAAATACAAAAGCCCAAACAGTTTTATTGGTTTTGTGACAGCGGCCTTCATATGTTTTTGGCAGAACGCAATTTTCAGTTTTGTTCATGCAAACAACCACTCTTGCCTAAACAAAGTCAAGCCACACCAAACCAAACCAAGTCAAGCCAACAATTTTATTGGTTTCATGAAAAAGACTTTGCATGTTTTTGCAGAATGAAATTCACAGTTTTATTCATGCAAGGAACCACCCACCCTAAACCAAACCAAGCCACACCAAAGAAAATAAAGCTAAGCTAAGCCAATATCGAAACAGACTTCAAATATCATTAACTAACGGTTAATATAAAAAAACAGAGGAAGATAAAATACATATCAAAAAGAAACCTAAAGCTCACAGAAGTACAAAAAAACCTGACTATAAAAATTCCAAATACAAAGAGAAAAAAAAACACAAAAACCCAAGCAGTTTTATTAGTTTTGTGACAGCGGCTTCACATGTTTTTGGAAGAATGAAATTCTCAATTTTGTTCATGCAACGAACCACCCTTACATAAACCAAGCCAAACCATACCAAACAAAACCAAGCAAAGACGAGACAATCTCAAAACAAAAACTCGAACTTAAGCAAGCACCTTCAATATCATAAACTGACTGTCAGGAATAGAAGAAAACAGAGAGAAAAAAAATTAATTTAAACAGAAAGTTAAAACTCAAAAGGTACCAAAAAAAAAAAAAAAAAGCAGAACACTAAAAAAACCTGATTATGAAAATTCTGAATACAAAGAGGAAAAAAGATACCCAAAACCCAAATAGTTTTATTGGACCACGGCTTTGCTTGATTTTTGCATAATGAAATTCTCAGTTTTATTCACGCAAGGAACCACCGTTGCCTAAACCAAACCAAGCCACACCAAACAAAATAAAGCAAAGCCAAGCCAATCCCAAAACAGAAACTCCAACTTACGCACCTTCAAATATCATAAACAGATTGTGATGACAAAAAAAACAGAGAAAAAAATTAAACAGATTAAAACTCAAAAGGTACAAAAAAAAAAGAAAAAGAAAAGTGGAGCACTAAAAAAAATCCAATTATCAAAATTCTGAATACAAAGAGAAAAAATTCCAAAAACCCAAACAGTTTTATTGGACCACGGCTTTGCATGTTTTTTGCAGAATGAAATTCTCAGTTTTATTCATGCAAGGAACCACCGTTGCCTAAACCAAACCAAGCCACGACAAACAAAATAAAGCAAAGCCATGCATATCTCAAAACAGAAACTCCAATTTGCGCACCTTCTAATATATCAAAAACAGATCCTTGTAACAAAAACAGATGAAAAAATTAACAGAAAGTTAAAACTCAAAAGGTACAAAAATAAGAAAGAAAAGCGGAACTCAAAAACCCAATAATCAAAATTCTGAATACAAAGAGAGAGAGAAAACCCCAAAAACCCAAACAGTTTTATAGGACCACGGCTTTGCATGTTTTTTGCAGAATGAAATTCTCAGTTTTGTTCATGCAAGGAATCACCCTTGCCTAAACCAAACCAAGCCCCACCAAACAAAATAACACAGCAAAGCCAAGCCAATCTCAAAACATAAACTCCAACTTACACACATTCAAATATCATAAACATATTTTCAGAACAAAAAAAACAGAGAGAAAAAAAATTAAACAGAAAGCTAAAACTCAAAAGGTAAAAAAAAAAAAGAAAAGAATAAGTGGAACGCTGAAAAAAACCCGATTATCAAAATACTGAATACAAAGAAGAAGAAAAAACCCAAACAGTTTTATTGGACCACAGCTTTGCATTTTTTTGCAGAATGAAATTCTCAGTTTTGTTCATGCAAGGAATCACCCTTGCCTAAACAAAACCAAGCCCCACCAAACAAAATAAAGCAAAGCCAAGCCAATCTCAAAACAAAAACTCCAACGTACACACCTTCAAATATCATAAGTAGATTGTCAAAACAAAAAATCATAGAGAAAAAAATTTAAAAAGAAAGCTAAAACTTAAAAGGTTCAGAAAAAGAAAAGGCAGAACACTAAAAAAACCTGATTATCAAAATTCTGAATACAAAGACAGAAAACTCAAACAGTTTTTATTGGACCATGGCTTTGCATGTTTTTTGCAAAATGAATTTCTCAGTTTTGTTCATGCAAGGAATCATCCTTGCCTAAACCAAACCAAGCCACACCAAACAAAATAAAACAAAGCCAAGCCAATCTCAAAACATAAACTCCAACTTACACACATTCAAATATCATAAACATATTTTCAGAACAAAAAAACAGAGAGAAAAAAATTAAACAGAAAGCTAAAACTCAAAAGGTAAAAGAAAGAAGGAAAGAAAAAAAAAAGTGGAACACTGAAAAAAACTCGATTATCAAAATAGTGAATACAACGAGAAAATAAACCCAAACAGTTTAATTGGACCACAGCTATGCATTTTTTTTGCAGAATGAAATTCTCAGTTTTGTTCATGCAAGGAATCACCCTTGCCTCAACCAAACCAAGCCCCACCAAACAAAATAAAGCAAAGCCAAGCCAATCTCAAAACAGAAACTCCAACTTACGCACCTTCAAATATCATAAGTAGATTGTTGGAACAGAAAATCATAGAGAAAAAAATTTAAACAGAAAGCTAAAACTTAAAAGGTACAGAAAAAGAAAAGGCAGAAAAAAATTTAAGCAAAGCCAAGCCAATCTCAAAACATAAACTCCAACTTACACACATTCAAATATCATAAACATATTTTCAGAACACAAAAACAGAGAAAAAAAATTAAACAGAAAGCAAAAACTCAAAAGGTAAAAAAAAAGAGAAAAATAATAAGTGGAACACTGAAAAAAACCCGATTATCAAAATACTGAATACAAAGAGAAAAAAATCCAAACAGTTTTATTGGACCACGGCTTTGCATGTTTTTTGCAGAATGAAATTCTCAGTTTTGTTCATGCAAGGAATCACCCTTGCCTAAACCAAACCAAGCCACACCAAACAAAATAAAGCAAAGCCACGCCAATCTCAAAACAAAAACTCCAACTCACGCACCTTCAAATATCATAACAGATTGTCGGAACAAAAAAACAAAGAGAGATTGAAAAGCAAAAACAAATCATAAACTCACAAACGTATAGGAAAGGCAAACCCTAATAGAAACCATTCATCAAAATTCCAAAAAAAAAAAAAACGAGAAAACACAAAAACCCAAACAACTTTATTGGTACATGCCAACGCCCCTTGTATCTCAAAATTACTCTAGCCTAAACCAAGCCAAATCTAGAAACAAAAACTCCAATCTAACCACCTTCAATATCAAAGAGAATAGAAAACGAAGAAAAGCCCTAGATTAATCAAAATTACCAAAGTAGAAAGAGAAATCGCAAAAACCCTTACAGCCAAATCGTAGATCGCAACTAGTAATTTCGGAAAACAGGTGAAGAACGCGGTGGCAAAGACGTCTGCAAAGAAGACGAGAATGGAATCCGGATCACACTTAGATTCAATGGAAGAGCTGAAAGAACAAATCGTTGAGAAAAACCAACCTCCCTTACTCGGACTCAGATCATTCCTCTTCTAGTTACTTCCCAATGAGTTTTCCTAATTAGCTTCTCCTATTGTTTGTCTTGTGAGTGATAATTATCAAGGTTTTTAAAACCGGACCGGTCATTAAACCGGAAAATTCTTCGGTTCACGGTTCAAAGGTTTAACCGGGGTTCGAACCGGGTTTGAACCGGTTTTAACATAATGAATTATTTATATATATATTTATATTATATGCATATAATATGTAAGAAAACTTCATAAAAATACAATATATTCAAATAAAGTACCATTTTAAACAAAAAAAATCTCATAGCCTAGTGGTTAAAGCATTTTTTAATGAACAAAGGTCATGAGTTCAAACCCTACAAATAACAAAATTTCAAAAATATTTTATTAACTTTAATAAATGACCGAACCGGTAATAACCGGCCCGGTTCTGACCGGTTCAACCGAAGAACCGGCCGGTTCAACCGGAAATGTCCCGGTTCACCAATTACCGGTTTTGGCACCTCAACCGGACCGGACAAGTGGCCGGTCACCGGTTGGACCGGTCCGACCGGCCGGTCCGGTCCGGTTTTCAAAACCTTGATAATTATTAGCTCTCGCGCCGCACCAATACCTTTCTTATACCTGGAAGCATATGACCGTTGCCGTGAGGCGGTTAGGGTTTCATGCGGCGTCGTTTTCACACTATCGGGTTTAGGGAAGGGTAACACTAGGCTTTTACTGTACGGTGTGGGAAGTATTTTTAACTCTTTTAATAAGCCGTTTTGCGTTTTATGCGGCGCCGTTTCACCCTCTTTTTCAATTCCTCGGGCGTTCAATTCAAATATCTTTTGTTAAAAAAAATCCTCTCCCCTTACCGCACTTTTTATGCGCTCGTGATTAAACCGTTGTGATTAATTGAAACAAAAATATTAAGAATTTCAGTAAATGAAATCACATTCATCCCAATGATTCATTTATCGGATGATTGAGATCTCAGTTATCGTTTTTGTAAAATTATAATTTTTTTTTCAAATCAAACAAAAATTTGAGTTCTAACTCTTATACACAGTAATCTAACTCTCCTTTATAATCTGTTTGATCCGTCTCTGCTTTGATTGCTTCGAAATAAACCGAGAATTAGGGTTTCCCTGCCGTAGAACAAGAATGTTTTAGAAAGATCATGTACGGATGAGTTTTTGATGCTATGTTCAGCAGATACTGATGCTAATTATTTGATCAGGTGATTTACCAAATTTGAAAATGGTGGTGGGATTGATTAGAGGATTATTTGTGGGGAACAAATGGTCTATTTTCCTCTAATTTCAAACAAAAAGAAAGCCATCATCAAGGTCTGCTGAAGAACAAATCAAAAGTATATCTGTATATGATCTAATATGCATAATTGGAAACGCAGCAGCCTCCTACAGTAGACATCCAACACAGTTAGACATTTTTCTAGACATAGCACAGATAACAAAGGAGAGAGAAGGGTGTTAAACTACTCCTTGGAGGATTTGTTAATGAGTGATTTGTGAATGTGCGGGATAACTCCTCCACCGGCTATAGTTCCTTTAATGAGAGTGTCGAGTTCTTCATCACCACGAATGGCAAGCTGCAAATGCCTAGGCGTAATACGTTTTACTTTCAGATCCTTGCTAGCATTACCAGCCAACTCCAACACTTCTGCAGTCAAGTACTCCAGTATAGCTGCTGTATACACAGCAGCTGTCGCTCCAACCCTTCCATTTGCAGCAACCCTTGTCTTCAGCTGTCGGTGGACCCGACCCACTGGGAACTGCAGCGGGTATCAGAAAAAAGCTTTAGAAATAGTATATCCAATTCAACTAAGGAAAGGAAGGACCCAAAGTTAGATGTTCATGTATTGGCGCAGAAAACATGTCTATCACCAGGACATTGCTTGTAAAAGCTGTTTAAAAAGAATCAAAAAATCGGACAAATCCGAAAGCTAGCATCAATTCTGAAAAACCAACTTCCATCATTTGTCAGTGCTTCAAACATAAGGACGGACAAATAATCTAAAAATTTCTGCACTTTGCCTCTGCTGACAAATTCAAATATTCATCCCCATAACGACCACGAAACGCGCATAAAACACAGAATTTGCCAAGTCTGTATAACAACGGAATTAAAACTGGTGAAAACTTCATTCAGTAATCTTGCAGAATAAGATGCAAGAGGAAGGTGGGGAACAATGGGGGAAGGGCTCATCAAATTACATAGAGCAGCAGTTTTCACTGTTGCTGCATTTAGACATCACAATGGAGCAATAAATTAAAACCAATAACTGTAATGGCCACACAAAAAAAAAAAAAAAAACACATCTAGAACTGAGAAACAACACATCAACTGCCCAGCAAGAGGCACCCAAGAAAAGAGAGACAAAAAGAGTTCTAAACCCAGTCAAAACTTCAAATAGGAAAGTAAGCATAAACCAACTGAATTCACAAAAAAAAAAAAAAAAAAACCACTACTGTAGCACCCAAGCAACTGTATAATGAGAAAGCAAAACCTCATTGATTTTCAATTTTGCTTTCATGCATCAGGAATTATCCAATGGATTTTCTTTGTGGACCTTATAAAGCTACATACCCAAGCTTACTCAGCTATAATAACTAATAAGTATCCATTCCTACCCCCAAGCCCAAGGGAACAATAGTGTGTCAAACTCCTCAATAACCAAATCCTCAAGAAGAAAGTACAGATCAGTCTGTATAGCCTAGAGGTAATCAGCTTATGTTGTTTCCCAAACCCCAATCCATGTGGAAAAAGTTTAAAAGTAAAAACAGCATAACTATAGAGCAAGCCCATTATCAAATTCAGCTTAACCCAAAGAAAATAGTCTCTGGCAAGAATCTAGCAGACAAAGAAGAAAGAAAAAATGACTCCATGAGATGATTGATCAATTTATCTTGAATTTCTTGGCTTGAGTACTAGATAATTTCATTATGATTATTTATATTATATGATTAATTAATATGTCGCTTCGAGTCTCTCAAGTACCCACTTTGGAGCGAAGCGATGTCTTTGCGCCCTTGACTACACTGTTTCCAGTGAAAGTGCCAATATGATCAGATCCCAAAAAGTTTTGATCCTCAAGCATTAAAGCGAAAGTAAATCCATAATGTCAAAATGATACTATTATTTTTTTCAGGAAGCCAACACAAACATCCAACAACTATTAAGTTTTCAGTCTACTGATAACAACAACCAGAAATTCAAGCTCAAATCTGTCTACCAAACAAGAAAATTCTGCAGCAACGAAAGCTAATAAAACTCAGAATACAACAACATCTACTTTATTAACCACATCTTTTTCCAACAAAACCACCAGTACTCAAGATACACAAGGAAAGAAAATTGAAGAAAAGTCATTGTCAACCAAAAGAATGCTATACACAAGAAAAACTGTTTTAGACAAAAGTAAAACCGACAAACAGCCATTACTCGTTGAAATAATTAAAACTAGTTTGTGTTCCACTAATTAGCATCATTTTTTTTTCAGTTTTGACACGTAGGCCTGAAAAGGATAATCAAGTGATCCGAATACTCTATTATTTAACTAGCATCCAGCAAACCATAAATAACCATGCATACGTCTCTACTGAAAGAACAAATTCAGTATATAAAAGAAAATTTCATTCCCCGCTATATAATCGACTACAATCTCAAAAGGTACAAAAGTCCCGTCTATCATTTCTATCTATCAAATTACCCAATGTAACAAACCCTCAACAACGTAAGATTCAAAACGCAAATAAACGGATCGTTGTGACTGTTTATGACAACAAAATATATATGCAGAGAGATAGAAAGGGGAACCTGGAGACCAGCACGAGAAGAGCGAGAGACTGGCTTCTTCTTGTCCTTGTCCTTGTCTTTATTGTTGAGGGCTGATTTGCCACCAGTAATCAAGCCTTTAGCTCCTTTGCCAGACATTTTCCCGCCAAATCTAGGGTTTTCTGTTCGGTTCTTTTCAAATCGAAGAAGAGAAGACGAACAGAAGGAGATAGCGAGCGAAAATACCAAGACTCGAACAAGACTATGAGACCCCCAGAGCAGAGGAAACACCCGATCTAAATCTAAATGAATAGGAATCGCCCTCTTACACAATTGCCCTTTATTTTGCTTTTAATTACGGTTTCAAAAAACAATGGAAATTGTCGAATGCAACTGAGGCACTTATACTTTTCATTATAATAAAAACACCCATCGTAACTTCAGAATTTACAAAAACCTCACTCACTAGTTCGTCATTAAGCGGGGATGCCTTTGCAACTAAATCAAAACATGGGATATTTTGCAACTCCGTCAAATCACAAGGGTGACTTTCCAACCAGACCTCGTATTTCTCGAAATAATTTAGACAAGTTTTCGTTACAGAAATACACTAATCCGTCTGTAAATCCGTGTTTTTGGTCATAATCTCTTCAGGTTTTTTTTTTTTAAAAAAAAATCTCAAAAGAGTTTGTCCATGCACGGGAAAATGCATTAGTTCAAGCAGAACTCATATTTTTTGATTAAGAGGTTTGCTGGCAATAACCCTTTTCCCCTCTTGTCAGACCTTTAATGGTCAAAATCATATAATCCAGTTGTAGAACATATATTCCTTGTCCTACAATGAAAGAAGGAAAGATACAATAAGACTATAAGAGTCTATTCAATGACCAAATATCAGGGCCAGTAAATTGCACTTGCTCATCACCTGGAAAGCCAGAAAACCACTGAATGTATTACACAAGATCAGAGGCCAAGTCAGTTGTCTATTGCCTTGTCCTTCTTGTCTACATTCTTCCCTTCCTTGGTGATTTGTAAATTCTCAATCTTACCAGTAACTTCATCGGCGGAAGCCTTCACTTTCTCAGTCGGTCCATTCCCAGGAAGTGATGACTCATTCTCATTGTGATTCACAGGGCCTGATTGCCATATTCTGATGGTACCATCCTCAGATCCTGAAGCATAGGATTCACCACCAGGTGCAAATCTCACACAATGGACAGGACCATGATGACCCTTGTGGCATCCTGCATTCATAGGGCAAATACAAAGCAGAACTTACCACTGGAGCCCCATCAAAAATTCAAAGTAAAAGATCACCATATAATAAGACTGTGTTAGATACACGTCACTCATAAAGACAGCACGCCTGCATTTCAAGTTGGTTAGGCGCATCAAGGTTTTCAACAAGGACGTGCAGATACTGTGTTAATTCAGAAATCATAAGCCAAACACAATCCTTCCTCCAGTTTTCAGGTATGGTCAAAAACAGAAATAAACGTAAAAAGGCTGAATCATTTGGGAAAAAAAAAACCACCCCAGGTTATGTGATAACAAAGAGCATTTTAGTGCACAGAATTTACAACATAGTAGCATCTCAAAATGGTATCCAAGTCAGGCAGTAATAGGTAAGAAGCACTAGCCAGGCCAAAGCAGTGTAACACGGGTATCATAGATGTAAAAATTATGCATTAAAATCTTCAACTAAGTTCATTTTACCTATCTCTTCTCCAGTATGGAAATCTAGTACATGGACCCACATATCTTCTCCTCCAACAATAAACTTGTTGCCAAGCTTTGGTTCCAATGAAGCTGACTCCACATTGCAGGGCATATCATAGCTCTTCACTAATCCAAAACTGAAGAAAAAACAAGCAAAGGTTTTACCCACCAAATCTGCAAAGTGCAAACTAACCAAGAATAACAGAAGTATCCAATGTAAACTTACTGATTTGCATCCCAAAACTTCACAGTAGACCCATCAGCAGTTGTTATATAGCGTCCATCCTGGCTCACTTCAGCACTAGTTACAGGGGATTTAGTCTCTAGTGTTTGAACAATTTCGCCACTTCTTACATCCCACAACCTGAAAAATCAAAATTAGCACAAGAAGAAAAGAAATTTCACAGTAACAGACCTCGTGCAAAGGGCGAAAAATGTTTTCTATAACAAAATAATTACAAAGAATCAATTTAACCAAATTGATGAAGATTCATACAGATCAGAAGTTTCAGCTACTGCAGAGTCTAAGAAGAGCAGATCAATGCATCCTTGTTTACATAAGCATCAGTGCATCACAATGAAGCAACCTTTTAGTAGAGAAATTGTGACAAGGTTATTTCAGTGGTCAAGAAGAAGTCAGAACCAAGCCTAAAAAAGGCAGGTTATGGAAAAGCCCTCCCAAAGCAACCATTTTCAAACAGGTCTCTTATCAAAATGATTAGTTTCCGAGCCCATATCAAATTGCAAAGCCAAGTCCACAAAAAAGCGACCCATTGGGAGTACAATTCCCTCTCTTTGCTTTTTAGAGATGTTAGAATGGTGCATTGACAAGGACAGATAATATAACCAACCGAACAAATTAAATTGAGCAGATACCAACTGGAAAGGCACATTTAATGCTTTTCATTATTTTCCATTTCCTAGTTTTCGATAATTGTTGAAGAGAGAATATGGATCCAGATAGAGCTGAATGGGGTACACATTAGGCGTAGCCGGCAAATAGATTGCTAGATGAAGGATTTGTTGAGCAATATAATTACTGTACATACCTAACACCACCAGTCTCAGAACAAGAGCTTAAAATGGTCTGGTCACTGTGAAGCCATGCTACGGTCCTAATAGAACCAGGAGAACTGTTGACGTCTCTTGGAGGTGCATCTGGACGATTCAAATCAAATATTCGTAGAATTTTCTCGAATCCACCAGTGAGTAGAAGGTGTGTATCCTGTAAAAAGAAATTTTTGCTTAAAAAATTCATGCATACAACAAAATTAATTTTAAAAAGCATATATATGACCTAAAAGTGGAATAGGAAATTCCCATATAATCCTGTTTCTAACAGAGTAAAAGATGATAAATGTTTGCAAAGAACGAGACAACATATATCATACAAGGAGGAACAGAAATCAATAAAGTCAGAAGGCATAAAATCCAGAACCTATGCTCAAATCATTCATAATAATATCACATCATATATTAGACAGCCAGAGAGCTAAATGAAAATTTTGAGTTAACCAATGCAAAAAATCACCGAAGTATGAGCAATTACATGACCCATTCTCCAGAGTCCAGACAATACCCTATATTTTCAGTCTTGAAAAATCACCTACCAAACATTAAGCTACATAACATAGCTCAACACACTCAACCATAACCTTTAACTAGAAATCAAAAGACCTTCAGAACGAGATAATATTGATATAACACCTCCAATGTTTCTGAATCTGGTAAAGAATCATTGTTACTAGAGATAAGGAGAGAAAAAACCAAAAAGCGATAGTAAAGCGGCCTTTTCAAATTTCAAATGCTGTTGTTTCAGCTTCATATATTGCAACGAGAATGAACACCAGTGCTCTCAACCAGATCAAAGGCTAGCCTTCTCCCCCTTAATATCACAAATGAGCATGGAAATTAATATATCTCAGATACAAAGCAGCATAAAGATAATCATACGAGGAAGGGGCTACGATCACACTACCTCTGAAAAGGAACAAGTACGAACAATGTGCTTGTGTTCAAAAGAGTGCAGCTCATCCCCAGTTAATGCATCCCACAATTTCCTGCACATAGTACAGATGTATGATATACCTCATTACGGTAACACAAACTCCGTTCAAAGCATTCCATCATCATTTATGAATCTGCAGCAGTCACACACACACACACACAGAGAGGGAAATCCTTAGTGATAAAAGCATCTATCTGAGTTTCCTCCTTAAACAACAAACATCTGTCCTCCCTTCATATTTGTATACATAAACTTTACAAAGCACTAAAGCTCCCCAGAAGAAGTAATAGCATGGATGACTCCATCATCACTTATAAATCTGCAGCATTCACACACACACAGAGAGGGAGGGAAATCCTTAGTGATAAAAGCATCTATCTGAGTTTCCTCCTTAAACAACAAACATCTGTCCTCCCTTCATATTTGTATACATAAACTTTACAAAGCACTAAAGCTCCCCAGAAGAAGTAATAGCATGGATGACTCCATCATCACTTATGAATCTGCAGCATTCACAGAGAGAGAGAGAGAGAGAGAGAGAGGGAGGGAAATCCTTAGTGATAAAAGCATCTATCTGAGTTTCCTCCTTAAACAACAAACATCTGTCCTCCCTTCATATTGGTATGCATAAACTTTACAAAGCACTAAAGCTCCCCAGAAGAAGTAATAGCATGGATGACTCCATAATTTAATGATATCTTATAGGGGTATACAACTTTTAAAAGAAAACCTCAGAGAATTAGTTACAAGGCCTGATATATTACCACTACGAGAAACTATGATGAAAAAAACTTATGAGCTAAGGGGCAAGGATTTATGGTATCATGCATATTGCATGGTATGAGGATATATGCTGAGGGTATATTTTGTGTCGGAAGGCAGTCAAATTTCATTTACAGAAAATATCAAATAATTGATAAGATTAATAGCCACGAATATCTTTGGAAGGATGTGATGAAGAAGCAATTATAACAATCGAGACTCGAGTCAAAAGGATAAAATTAAACACATACGCAGAAAAATCTGCAGAGGCAGATGCAGCTCGTAAGGCATTAGAGTCCAGACAGCAACTCCAGACGGCACCTTTATGCCCTTCAAAGGTTCCAATCCAATCACCAGTCTCCCCATTTCTCAACATTGGAGTAGAATCTGGAATTCAACAATAAATATAAAGAAAATAAAACATTTTGGCTGCTAAGGTATTAGTTTTACGTAATTATCAACACGAAATCTATATTCCAAGTTAACCAACTGATAAACCGGAAGCCAAAGTAAAAGCTACGGACTACAAATTGAAAGTACCAGATCAAAAACAGAATCACCAAATACTTAACGCAAAACCTAATTAGGAATTGACGAAACAGAATCCAAATAAAACTGTCAACAATAACAAGACTATCTACAAAACTACTCGAGAAAATAAGATAAACATACCCTTACTGGCACTGATAAGAAAGAAGCCATCGGGTGTGATCGGGCTGTAGAACAAATCCACGACAGGCCTAGAATGCCCATGGCAAACAAGCGGCACGGCAGCCTTCTTCTTGTCCATTTCCTTCTCTCACGACTACAATAACACAGCCCCAGAAACCCTAACAACGATCAACTAATCCCGATTCACAAACAACACTAGTAATCTATCTTTCCCTCACACGACAAGAACTCCAATCCAACTGAATTACTCAGAGAATGAGAAAAACAAATTCAAAAATGAAATTACACAAAATTATTCCTCCAACCAAATTTCCTTCTCTCTCTTTTTATACAGTGATTTAAGAATAAACCCTACGGCTAGGGCCCGATTGGTTTGCAGCGAGATGTAAACTATTTAAAGCTATGAAATGTAGTCTATGAAAATTGAAGAACCACATCCGAAAAAGGGGAAAAAGAAAAAAACGAAAACGAAAACGAAAACGTAGATACAGAAGGAGGGCTAAACGCAAGAGAGCAGAGGAATGGAGTTTAAAGCTGGTTTTATGGCGTTGAATTTGGTATTTTTTGGGGTTTGCAATATGGGTCCGCTTGTTTTAGGAAGATGTGAAATACTCCTAATAATTTTGACTAATTGCATATACACCCTTGGGCCTTGTTAAATGATAATTATCATTTGGCTTTTAAACTAATTTGTTTACTTCTTCACAGCCTTGCTTCTGCAGTTCTGCTGAAGTAAACCCTGCAACATATAGTAGACTTCAATGGTTCAAATCTCTCAGGAGTTGCGAATTGTTTCTCAAGACCTCCAGTTAACAATATTGAACCCTTAACATCATCCTGAAGAGAGAATCGCGTAATTAAGCTCGGAGGAACATTACATCAAACAGGAAATAGACAAATATTTGGTGCAGATTAGCACCCTCACAAGGAAGAATAAATTCTCCAATAAATTATAACGTCCATAAGTAGACTAAATAACAAACAAACTGGTGTGCAATTATATTCTCTGGAAAAAAAAATACACAATTGCATGGAGGTTCTTCTTCTTCTCCATTCAATACGAGCTTGCAAGGCTATTTGAATCACAGATCAAAAGTAAGGGCCAAAAAATCACCTACTACAGCCATTATTACCAAAACATATCTCCACTGAAAACCCTTGTTCGGGTTAATTGACAACGTCAAGAACCAGCTTTCGAGACTTGAGGACTGACCATTTCAATCGTCTATAATATGCTGCTTGGAGAAGTGCAAGTGACAGCACGAAGATCCATTTAAATCCCATCTGCATTCATTTCCAAGCAGAAAAAACATTACAAATAAATCTATGATGAATTGCAACAAAATCTGATGCCTCAACGTGTTTCAAATGAATGGATGTTGCTGCTATAGTTCAGGAAAAAGTACAACTTGTAAATCTTGGGTGGGAAGAAGAAGGGTGGTCAGTAATTGTACAATCGCAGCAAGAGGTTTGCCTCTAAGAACTCTATTCAGAAAGCTCTGAGATTCTACGTCATAAAAATTTACTGCTTCATTTTTAGCGATATCGAACCGTAAACCAACTAGTTCATATTATTTTGCTTCTGCAGAAAAATTTCCTCGTTTTCACCAGATAACAGGAAAAGAAATACCATAGTGGAAGACTGTATAATTTGTAATCCTTCTACGAATCACTTTCATATATGCTTGCAAAGCAATGGCCTCTTTTGGCAAATTGCATTTATACTTGCAGAAAGTGCATTTGCATGTTGGCTACCCTCAGGGCTTTCGCAACACAGACACCATAGGAAGTACAGTAATTAAAGACAGAAGTCTTATGGGTTAGTGTGTCATTCGACAACAAGCTTACCAGTTTTCTCTCTTCCATTTCCGGCTCTGCAGCCCATGTCAAAAATGTCACAACATCTTTCCCCATCTATACCAGTACATGTAAAGGGACCATGAGAATCAATATTTATTCATAGAAAGTAAAAACATTAAATCTAAGGGAAAGGTTAAGAAAGATGATTGCCTGGGACTCTGTTGCTGGGGTACCATCTTCATATTCCATAGCACCATCATTAAGCATTTTGGGCATAGCAATAGCACCACCAGGAAAGTAAGGATTATAATGAAGTCCTTCTCGTATCTACAATGACAAATATTGACGAGAGGGTGACCACCACATCAAAAATGACAGTATGAAAACTAATCAGATTGCATGTGGCAAGATGATGCATGGAGGAAGAAAAATCATAGTCAAGCATCTGCCAATGCCAAATACATTAGGCCCTACTACGTGGTTTTGTTAAACTAGTTCAATGGATAGGTTATGCAGTCATCACAAAGTTCAAATGGTACAAAGGTCGTCATATATTCTTGCAAGTAGTGAGGACCAGTGAGCCCAAGTCACAAACACTAGACTTGGCATCTGAAAAAATGAAGTTCTACGTGCATAGAAATTTGAAGTGAAACCAAAAAAGGCAATATCATATAGTGTGCCTAAATAAGGCCACAGGACAAAAATCAAGGCACAATAGAATAGGGCTTTTCATAGTATGCATCTGAAGTATCAAGAATAACAAAAGTGCTTCAAAGTTTTCTACCTCAATTTTTTTCTCTCTCCTAAAGAATCATTTCCATTTTCTAAGCTTGGAAAGAAAATTACCGAGACACCAGCAGGAGGATCACGATAACCGGTTAGAAGAGCAAATACGTAGTTCTGCCCATTATGACGGGCCTGAAATGAGGAGAAAGTAAGTCAATGCATGTACCCAACTATACCTCATGTCAATCAAAAAGTTCAACTAAAAGTACCTTAGTTATGAGACTTAGATCTGGGGGATAGGCCCCTCCATTAGCAAATCTTGCTGCTTGTTCATTTGAATAAGGCTGAGGAAAGCGATCGCTAAGTTTCCCTGGACGGGTAAACATCTCACCCTCATCATTAGGCCCATCTTCCACCTCAATCTCTGCCGCCATAGCTTTCGTCTCTTCTTCAGTATATGCAACGCCCACAAGATCACGATACGAAATTAGAGACATTGAATGGCAAGATGCACACACTTGTTGGTATACTTGGTGACCCCGGCGAATCCTGTTCACATATTGTTACCATAAATTTATCAAACGAGATTTAAAGCATAGTGAAATTAAGTTTTTGGCTAACTTCTTGTAAAGCTACATTAGGCCGTGTTTGAAAGGATAAGAACGTGGCCTAATGGGACATAGAAAGGGCAGGGTATGTTCATTGAAGTTTCAACGGGGAGCACACGATATTCAATGCAAGTATATTTTTCCTTTTCGCTACATTCCAGGTTTGAAACATAAGCCAGAAAAGGAAATTTAAACTGGGTAACCTCCCATGTCAAACAAATCTCTAGTAAAAGTTTGGACGGTTAAGTCAAATCACACTTACGATGAATGGTCATATGAACTGAGAATTCCTTTATGAGGCCATGGATAGTCAGGACATGCCAATCCATGTTCCGCCTCATCAGAATAAGCTACTGTAGCACAACTTAAAAGTCCTGATACACCTGCCCCAAGAAGTGCAAGCATCCTCAAGGACTTCATACTACTAGATTCCAGTCCCTGTTGATACTGCTTTGAGATGAGGTAGGGCAGTGCTGGAAGGGTCTGGATTAATCATTAGAAAGAAACAAATATAGTAAGAATTAACGTGATCTAACGCATAAAGATTCATTAGAAACAAAGCCATCACACTAGACAAACAAAAAAGTTAAATCATCCAGCTTGCCAGTTCATGAGGTAAACCTTCTCCAAATGGAAAATCTGCTCAACTGCAACTTAAGCATCAAACAACCGCCCTTCCCTCTCTCTACTAGTTCTGTGAGCCTTGTGGACTAGATTTGACTTTATGCACCAATTCTAAACAGTTCAATTTCCCTACTGGTTCTGTGAGCCTTTTGGACTAGATTTGATTTTATGCACCAATTCTAAACAGTTCAATTTCTAGCTAGTCATCATATGTTCATCTCATCTAAACATGGAAATATAATACATATGAAATTTCTGCAGTCCACACTGAACATCCCAGCCACCTCCAAGTGCCTCTACCCCCTACTTGTTTCATCATGAAATTCAACTAGTTAAAGCCACTCTGATATGGTTCATGCAAAGTGTCATCTTAGAAAGCTTTAAAATCCACATTTAACAGAAGAAAAGTGTTTGAAGAGCAAATTAAAAAATATAACCATGATGCATGCTAACAGCTATGTAGACTTAACCATTTGCATGGCAATGAAGTGATGATAAAGATACAAGAATACAAGATATAGCTGAAACATAGATAAAAAAAAAAATGCGTGCAGTAGTCACCACTAGCTCAAGCAATGATAAGAAGAATGCCACAAGTTGCCATATATTGGTTCATACACCAGAGAAGCACAGATGAAACTACTGAGTTTTATAAATATATTCTTAGCATGCACATAAAGTGAACAATATTGTAAAAGCCCATCAGTTTGGTCTCAACATGTCTTAGTCAAAAACCATCTTTGTCTTTAGTCAGTTATATATTTCCACTTCCCATTGATTCGTTCAAAAGAAAAATATAATGTCACAGTGATCAACTAATAAATCCATAAAAGATCATGACTGCACATAGAATCTCGATACTATTTGTGGGAACTAGTTAAATATTGTTCCAACTACCACAAAAATGTTCTAATTCACAATCAAGCGATTAATATCTCAAATCATCCCGTCAGTATTTCTTAACAAATGAATATGTGGATTAATCAATTTCAAAACACCAGAATGTTTGAGATATAATTAACTAAAAAACACCCAATTAACCAACACAAACACACAAATGAAATTAGTGCAAATCATATGCTTGTGCGCCTATATGTTTACGTTTGATGGTACCTTAGCGTCTGGTCCGTTGGGAGCGACCCTCGTAAAAAAGCGATTCAGCCTTCCACATCCTGATGAATAGATTGATTTTGGAGCAAAGAACGCATTGGAAATAGAAATCCATAAAAACAACAAAAAAAAGTAATGCAATCAATAAAATTAAACAACAGGTCATTTACCTTCAATTCCGATCTTGATCTTTCTTCCTAGAGCTGAAAATAGAGAGGAAGATCGAGGTTAATATCGGCCGAACACATTCAAATCCATATATGAATACAGGTAGGAACAGGAATAACCAATACTCATGATTGTTCGCGACGAGAGATGGAAGTGGCAGTTCGGAATGGGAGAGCAATCTGCAGATTGAAGAAGGTAGCGAATGAGAGGGGGAAAGCGAACCGAAGGAAAAGCTGTGCGAAGATCCACCGTTGAAAAAAAAAATTTTGAACAGCTGAAAAAGGTCCCTTACGCTATTGCGGCCTTACCCTAAAATGGCAACTAATTTCTCCTATTTTTACCGAAAAGCCTATATTAAGACATCACTCCCACGGTCCCACGTGCATCCCTTATTTCAATATTACATTAATGTGTGAATATTTTCAAGAGGAGAGAAAATGATAGATTGGAACAGTTGTAAAACCACACTTCCATGCGCAAATACATCGAATCCGCATGAGTTTTTTCTTCCTTAATCTAGTTATTAAGGGTCAGACCCATGATTCAAAACCCAACTCACTTAGGCTAGAAAAATATCTTATTGATGTAATGAGGAAGGGTTTGCCCTTGTTAAGAGTAAGGAATTTCCACATCTTACTAATGTGATAAACAACAGAGAAAATAAAATATCCATTTCATACAAACATGAAACACATAAAAATTTTGAGTTCCGAAGGTAAAATCTTAGAACCACATGTAGTAGATATATTTCCAAGTATTAAATAGTTGATTATTTTTATGTCTAGTATTATAAAGTTCATTGATGATCAACACATAAAGTGACTTGATTTGTTAGGTTAACGTTCTTCAAAACCTTATGCCGAATGTAGTTGAAAAGGGACAATTGATTCAATTCAGTTCGTTATCAATGAAACTTAGCAGAGCCAGAATTTTTTGTACATTGCCAATAGATGATTCAGTATATGTTTTCTTACAACTAAAATAACAACCCAAGTTGGCATCTCAGTGCATATTAAATAAGACATGCTTATCCAATCCACCAACCAGCATCAAAAGTTCATTAGATAAAACTTGAAGTGTCTAACAATTGAATAGATGATTCGTATGATCATAATCTTCATCATTTGAAGCAAAGCTCATCTAAGGTCTATATAAATCCGATCAAGGCATGCAACAGAATCAAGGCTCCATGATGGCCAAACGACTCAGGCTATGGTATTTCACTTCAAGACCAAGTGCCATCAATCTGCAGTAGATCTCATAACATGCATGAGTAAAGGTTGTGATCACTGGAGCAAAAATATTGCAAAAAAGTGTCAGCATCAGTGGCAAGCAAGAGCCACCCTTCGTGCTTCATGCTTATCCCATTTTTATGCTTCATGTTACCAGTCGTAATTTTTCATTCTGTCCTAGTAGTCTAATTCATAGTACGATATAATAATAACAACAAACTAAATTGCATGATTTGAATACGAGTGATCATGCCAACAGAATAGCAGCCTCCAAGAAGTGAAATACCGAGCAGAAAAGCAAAGCACTCATACAATTAGAATTTCACAAGCAAATCCGACGTAAACAAATATAAATTTGTCCAATGGCCTTACCAAGGGAGGTGGTAAAACACAGTACCATCAACCTTTGATCTTCTAAGGACAAATGGACAATCTACAAGACTTATGTGCTCCACAGGTGCGAAATTGTGATGTCTGAAAAAATTGTTACGACTGCACCAAAGCACATTCAACCAAAAAGACTAATAAAAAAATTTTCAGAGACAGTCTTACTCTTGTACCTCCAGCATTGTTGCACAAGGTAATTGTTTTCATCCTTGAACCTCCAGCTCTGTGATGCCCACCCAAAAGACTTGTCCAAACGTTAAGAACAATGCCAAATTGATCTTTCAACATATTAAACCAAAAATGCATGTCATTGACATGTTGAGACCAGTGGAAAAAAATTATGCTGCAAATAACCTTTTGGTCTTTGTAACATCACTGGCACTGGTAAAGTATACATTAACATGTGGTATAAGAAAATGGGAAAATATGAAGAAATGGATGATTTTGGGTTTGCTAGTCAACCAAGAAGCAGCTTGGCACCAGAAGAATTCAAGATTGCAAGTATATGTTGTCGGCTTATGTATGAACTGAATAGCAATAAAATAACAGGCACAAAAGTATGATTGACTAACAACCTCACCTTCTATGAGGATATGTAATAAGACTACAAGGCATACTGATCAACGCTACATAGAACACTGATTGGCATCTATTGCTCTAACCAACAAACATCATTCATGGGAGTGGGATATCTTGCTTTCTTATATGTTATTCCCCAAATAATTCAACATCAGTATAGCAAATCCCAATTTATTGCATTTGGTGAGTAAAAGGATAGATTGATAAATTCTGTGATGTTGCCCATAGCACTGCATTTTACCAGGCGAATTTGCAACTATTAGTACTCAACGTACCTAGGATGAACACTGCTCAATGAGGATTTATAAAATAAAGCATTGGGCAGGAAATAGTAACTAAATAAATCTACCTATTGCTATTTAGATAAATACAAATTTCATATTTTAATTTCAATTCTATTTCTTTCATGGATTCATGTAGCCAATTACCAAATGGTTCTAGGACAAGGCTCGGATGAGATGATGATCTTTGAATGGACAAATTTCAGCCTCCATTCAAGGAAAATATTTTTCTTTTTTGTAATGGTATACTACAATAAGAAAATGTATAATACAATTAGATATGATTTTCTTCTTAAATTTACAATTTCAATCTTCTTCTTTTATGTCTAAGAGGCGAACATGTGGCCCAATGGTAAAGTTTCATGGGTGCAACCTAGAGGCCACAAGTTCAATTCTTGAAAACAGACACTCCACATATTGTGGGGGTAACGTCAACCTACATCATGCTTGTCCTCGACCCCGCCCACTACAGGAGTCTTGTGCACAAGTGTTACCTTCTTTTATGTCCAAAAGCAAGTCATTTAGACTGTCCAATTTTCATTTACGCCTCAATGAATTACAATTGTCAATATAACACAAAACAAACGGCTAGCAAGGACGTAAACAAAATGCAAAAAATGATCATACCAATAGTTTGGCACTGAAAGTAGCAGAACATCATGTGCAGATGTGATCCCCATCTCCACAGAATGAGGTGACAAACTTGGTCACACCATTTTGAGACCTTAAGAAGCAAAAAGTGAAAACCTTCAAAGCTCCATAGCATAATGGGGAGAAGTTTAGTAAGTGCCTCAACGAGAACTCCATTAACTGTCAGATAATACGGAACGACATCAAGAAGTCCAATAACAAGACCAATGAAATGTTCAAATTAAAATCAAGGGAAATACTTTGCAACAACCAAAAGGTAAAATTCACATCAAATCTACACATTGCCACCTGTTCAATACAAAAGCACCAAATCACATATCACAACAAACAAAAGCACACAGCAAGCACAGCCATCCAGATTATCACCTTTTAATTTTGCAACAAAAACTTCCTGAAAGAAGATTTTTGGCATTGAGAACAGAATACCAAAATCTTGACCCCACATACACAAGAAACCCTTGAGTATTAATAGATCAATCTGATGCAATTAATCACACTTCCAGAGAATTAAATCTCAGAAATCTGCTAAACTATCAACAGCTTTGTACTAAAAGGTTCGTCAATGAACCAACAAAAAAGAAAGATCATACTACCGTAACCATGGGTAACAATCTGCTCATGAAACAGTAGCACTGCATCAAAATGTATTAGTTTTTTCTCCAAATATTACCAATTTAAAAAAGAACAAAATGCATTAAACTGTTATGATGGTAACAAATACGAAGAACAAATCACTAAAATATATACATGTTGATTTTGTGTTCCAATGAGACATCACTAACAATTGATGACCATTGAATATAAGGGGAAGTGAGGGAAATGAAATTTACAAAACTAGTAACAACTAAACAATAGCCTAGTAACTCAAAAAAAATCAAGTTCATACTAACATCCATCAAATGTTCTTTACCTAAAATATGAACTGTGATTGTGTGACACCTAGATGCCCCTTACTTCTTCCCTATTTGAAGGCACAGAAGAATACAGTGCATCCATAGCACAATGAAAGACATGTTGCTCTCGCCTATGGGCTTCAGCCCTCTACACCTAATTTGTAGGAAGGGAACATCCATCATCCTCATATTCCCGTCAACAAAATGATTCAGCATCACTACAATAATCCTCTACAGTTCTACTACGTGTTCCAAAGCAAGACAGGTTACAGTTACCCTGGAGGATATCACTACAACTACCAACAGAAGATGCACAACTATCAGTATCAGCAGGTATATGTAAGGAAGAATGCGTTCCATTTTCACCCCATAACACATGGGAAGAAAAAATTGCATCTACCTTTTCAGAAGTTAGAGAAGGATGAAGAGGAGAAATTTGTCTACTGCTACCATCTTTTTCATCCGATCTATTCTTTTTAGAAGCCACTTTCTCTTCTTCAATACAAGAGAAGCCAAAAGGTGACCGTCTTTTCAGATTTCTGGAGAAAACCACATGATGCTTTTGAGTTTCTTTGTCTTCCTTGTCAAACAAAAGATCATCTCCTATACGTACCTTAATCCTTGTGATAGGCACCCTTTTTCCCATAGACATAGTGTTATTTTCTGAGCCCTGCAGCAAAATGCAACAAATGAACAATGATCAGAAAAACTCGACCCAAAATAGCTCATGAAAGATTTCACATAACACGTCAATGCAGACCTAAATACATATTGCTATTCCAAAAGGGAAAGATATAAAGTTAAAGGAAACATGAAACTAGTCAATGTCATGCATCATGAATCACTTGTCAATGTCATGCATCACTTACTAAAGTACTTACTGTTCCAAATGGAGAAAAATAAAACAAGTAGAAACAAACATAAGACTGGAAATTACCTTTCCGACCACGAACCACTTGCCATGTTCCCAAGACTGTCGAACTCTCAAGTAAGAGGAATGAACTCTGAACACCTGGGGAGACCCAAGTAGCCTAACAGAAAAGACATTCCCACCAACATCTTCCACTATTCTTGACATTTTCCAAGACAGGTTATGAAATACCTCAACAAGATCATCAGGGGCCCATTTGCCTGCCCCTTCAACAGGAGGCGGGCATGGCCTAATAGCCTTCCTAGGAACTCTCTCAACTACTACCTCCTTGGTTAGTGCAGACCGACCACACTTGACACTGTACATGTGCCCATTCCCAGATACTATCTCACCACAGAGCCAAGCACCCATTACAACCTCCTTTCCGCTCAGTACTTCAACTCTAGTTCCTTTTGTTAATCTCATTATGACTGCAGTATCAATAGAATGCAACTGACCTCCAAACAGATGTGCAAGATGTACACAAGCCTTACCTATCATGCAAGGAAATTTGAACAAATTAGTCATTCCTCCAAACAGAGAGCATGCAATAAATTTTACGACTACCAGTGGACTAAGCCAATTAGTAAAACATGTATGGAGCATACAGAAAAAGGGGGAAAAGAAAATAGAAGGAACAAAACAAAAAAAATCCTCGTTCTGTAGCAGTTCCCAACTAGCTACTGGGCCCCAAGTTGAAACAACTGAAAAAAAAGAGGAAGATACAAGAAATCCAAGCTATGATAACCCAAATCAACAACTATACCGCCACAGATATCATGGAAGGGATAGAAAACTTGCAACAAACTTTATAACTATAAGGTATAAAGTCATGAGCGAGTGGATGCTAATCATGGAACATCCAAAATAACGATAACTAGAGGGAAACAGAGAGCTGTCAATTAATTAAAAAAAAAACATTAAAAATACCACTGTTATGACGATTAGGGATTTTCCTTTGTGGATCAACCATCTTTTTATTGATAAACATCCTAACCCCAAGTATGCTTACTATGTTTACATTAAAGCCATGAATCTAACCGGTGCATAAATACAGTATACAAATGAAAGAAATTTTAAAAAAAAAAGGAAAAAAGAAAGATATAAGACTTTGTTTACAATTAAAAAAACAGATAATAAAAATCTGCCATAAAACTTTAATCAAACAAAAAAGACAATCAAATTATCCAAGAACAAAATTAAGCGAGAGAGATAAATCACGTGTGAGATGAAGAAGGATACAGCTTAATACGAATTTTCCGAAATATATCTCTCCAAAAAAAATCAAAAACTCTATGACTTTTCTCATTTGAATGATTGATCACTGGAAACACTTTTATCAGTTCCACTAGATCGTAAAAATCAAGGTAACTTTCACATACCGAGCATAATCAAACAATTCACCAGAACATAATCAATGCCTTATTATCGACATATGTAATCAAATAAAAACCTAAAAACTACCAAATCAAAGACATGAAGGGAGCAATGTAATATGCGATAGAAGTTCGATAACCAAACAATAATTGAAAATTCAATGCATACTAAACGTGATATTGTTGAATATTGATGGAGATGGAAGATGGAGATTCACTGACCTCTCTTCGAATGATTTTTCCGATCGTCAATAGTATATCTGCCGCGCCGATCGAAATAATCTTCAAAACTGTTTCCGCAAAAGAGTTCAAAATCTAGCTAACCGGGATTTCAAAGGGGCACTTTCAAACCCTAACCGACGTAGAAATTGGTCAAATCTCAAATTACGTTTTCTCGAACGATCCCTTTCGTCTCGTTTTATTGGTTCTCTGTCTCTCTCTCTATATCGTAGTCTCCACGCAATAACAAGACAGATCGGAACGAATGGGCTGAGAGGATACTGGATCAGGCCTAATCAGAAGATAGATCCAAATTTACAAGACTCTAGTAGGGTTGCATGAGTTTGGCCCAATTTGACAAACACTTGGGAACGACTTGTAGGCCCAGTCTTTTATTATCTAGGCCGAACTAGGAAAGCCCAAGTTACATTGATTTATGCTTGATTGACATGTAAATAATAAACAGTTAATAATTAATCATTTAAAATAAATAAAATAACAGTATAAGTAAACTATGAACAATACGGAGACAAATTAAAAGCAAGAATTAAAAGTGCAAATCGTTGTGTCATTAACTACACTAATTTCCTTGAGTGGTTTGGTTTTTGTGAATTCATAGGCTACTATGTGGTATTAGGTTTAACATTTTCATCTAATGAAATATTGAGGTTATTAGTTTTTGGAAGAAAAAAAACTACAGTTCCACCATATATGAATATAATTTTTATAAAAATTAACATAATTTTTTTTTTTAAATAGGGATTTGGGGAGAGGGTATAATTCGAGTCCACGATCTAATGGGTGGGTGATCCATTACATCTAATGTAATTGCCGTTCCACCAACGGCTTACTTGCAAAATTAAACATAATTATCATTAGAGATTATAGTTTAATAAAAAAATATGAACTAAAGTCAATAAATTGGTAGTAATTTGTTCACAAATATAGAAAGTTAGGGGTGTGTAAGAAGACCATGAATGAATTGCTATGCATTTATATAGTTAATACTTATATATTTATATATAGTGTTTATGCATAAAGTAGTTTGAATCGACGTTTTAGAGAGTTAAACATCTCTTTAAAAAAAAATCTCTAAACTCTCACGACTCTCATCTTCAAAATCATTGGGGAGGATCAGACATCCGACTCTTCTCTTCCTCCTCACCTCTTCTCCATTTTATTACATTTTCCTCCTCCTCCTCCCATGGGTTTGATAAGTCATTTCTCAATCTAGATATATTTAAATTTGTTATGTTTTTGTGTTGAATAAGGATTTTGCAGGGTTTATCTTATCCAGCTATAGATCTCCTCCATATGTCGCGGATCTTCGATTATCGACATTTTTGGTGTGCTCCGACAACATATATTCAGTTTTATAGTGATGAGATTTTTAGATCGGAGGGAGTTCGGCATCTCTTGTTGTAGTCAAGATCTTGTTGTAGATTCAAGTTGCAATTTGTGTGTCTTTTTTCTATTCAATCTTTGTTACCCCGCGAAGACCGATGAAGTTGGATTCGTTTGGCAGTGGTTCGACAATGTTTGTTGTAACACGGTGTCGTCTAGGAGTGTTTGACGAGGAGCATTTTAGTATTTGTATTTTTTTTAGTTTTGCCTTGTTTTTTTAGTCATTTTGATTGCGCTCTATCTTTATGATGACACGAGTGCCTACGGTCTCATTTACTCAATTTATCGAGTAATTTAATACCATGTTTATGACCTTAAAAAAAATAAAAAAGATATAATAAAAAAAATTCAAATAGAATTAAGAACATAATGATTTTCAAATTTGGCCCCCTACACATATAAAACAAATAATATAATGTTTTATTAGCTCCACCAAATGAAAGCGAAGGAAAAACAACTACAAGGCTCCGACCCGGGATTCTTCTATAACCGTGATGACTACTGACGTGGTATTATCAGAACCATACACTGTTCACACAACGTGGCGATTCAAAAACCGCTCACACAAAAGTTCGCTGGAAATGTCGTCGTGGCGTACATTAGCCCTAGTTCTTAATGGCGGGAAACCATGGTCCGACGATCGTGTCCCATTAAGTTCTTATGTTCTTCCCACCACCAACTTCAAATCCCAAAATGGCTGCCGTATCGGGTTCTCTGATGTGGTTCCGGAAAGGGCTCCGTCTTCACGACAACCCGGCTCTCGAGTACGCTGCCAAGGGATCCAATTATGTTTACCCGGTGTTTGTGATCGACCCGCATTATATGGAGCCGGACCCGACCGCGTCCTCTCCAGGCTCGTCCAGGGCTGGCCTTAACCGGATCCGTTTCTTGCTGGAGAGCCTCGTTGATCTTGATTTGAGTCTTAAAAAGCGAGGGTCTCGATTGTTGGTGCTAAAGGGAGAGCCAAGTGAGGTCTTGATTCGTTGCTTGAAGGAAGTGAGTTACTCAATTTTTATACATTTTCCTTATGAATGTATTAGTCTTTGATAACATAACTCCATGGGAAGAATGTATTATTTTTGAATCCCATTCTTCCGTATTCAATTTTTGATCCAAAGTTTGAATGTAGGGAGTATTGTGTTAATTAGTAGTTCTACAGTTGAATGTGCTAAGGCATCGTCGTTTATTGTTTAAAGGGATAGCCGGATAGCTAGTTATTGGAAAAACTACTAGTGAAGTCTCTGCAGTTAGTGTAGTTTAAGGCATGCAGATATATGAGGTTTCAGAATATATTTTGTGACTTGAGGGCATTTATAGGTCTGGTAGTGAAGGGTGTGTTTTTAACAACAAATACATGAAATATGTTGAGAGCTTTTGATTAAGTAACTTTAATGTTCTTCATGTTACCAAACTTGTCTTCTTAATGCTTCATGTTTCTTCCTTTCGGGTTTTGCAGTGGGATGTTAAAAAGCTGTGCTTCGAATATGACACTGATCCATATTATCAAGTTTTAGATAGTAAAGTTAAGGTGAGCAATTTTTTCTTAACTTGAAAAACATTTGTGTTTGGTTAACCAAATTCTGGTTGCACAGTCTTCTTATAGTATTCAAGAAAGATATGTTGTCTTGTATGATGTGCTTGTGCTGTAGATTTTGCTGATGAGAATATTTTGTCCTTTATAATAGCACTATGCTGCTGCTGCTGAAATTGAAGTCTTTTCTCCTGTTAGTCACACACTCTTCAATCCTGTAGATATTATACAAAAGGTAGGTGGAAATGGTATTATTTATCTGTTCTGTAAAGGAATATGCGTGCGTGTGTAATTTTCTTAACTTTCTTGTCTTCGGGTTTTGAGGTTTTTGGGTTCTGTTTGTTTTCTACTTTGATTTTGTTTTGCTACTTTTCCAACTACAATGTCTATCTGAAGAATGGGGGACGCCCACCGCTTAGCTACCAATCTTTTCTAGAGCTTGCTGGGATACCCCCATGGGCATCATCCCCACTTCCAACTACACCTTCTTTGCTTCCTCCTGTTGGGAATGTTGGAAGTTGTGAGATTATAGGAGTTCCAACAGTCAAAGAACTTGGTTTCCGGGACATTGAACAGGTTAGGACATATGAATTTGCTAAGAATGCTCCTCTTTTGTATTCTAACGTGTGGGTTTTTATTCGCAGGAAGAAATGACTCCTTTCAGAGGTGGTGAATCAGAGGCATTAAACAGGTTGAGAGAAGCAATCAATGACAAGGTTCCGTTCTTTGCCATGAAGTGAAATTTCTTTTGAAATGCATATGCCTTTTTTTTTCCAAGGTTTTATACGTTTTTGATATACATACATACATATATATATATATATATATATATATTCATTCCAATAAATGTGTTTGTGCTGGAGGCATTCATGCAGCTTTATCTTCTATTTTTTGTTTTTTAGGAGTGGGTGGCAAATTTCGAGAAACCTAAGGGGGACCCATCTGCATTTTTGAAGCCAGCCACAACTGTTCTATCACCTTACTTAAAGGTAAGCTGTAGAAAATAATTATGTTGGCTTTTGACGTTTCCTTTGATTTCTTCAAGCATCATAGCAAGGGACCAGAGAGAACCTAACTGCAACTCACAAATGTGATTTTTTGCTTCTCTTTGTTTCGTCTTTTTGTTTATAATATTCTCGACAGTTTGGCTGTCTGTCTTCCAGGTACTTCTATGAATGCCTTCAAGATGTTTATAAAAATTTCAGAAAACACACACATCCACCAGTTTCTCTTGTGGGCCAGGTACGTAAACTTTAACTGGTTATTTAAGATCTCAGTTGCTGGTGTGACAAACTAATTTTTTTTTTAAACCTGTGTAGTTGTTATGGAGAGATTTTTTCTACACTGTTGCTTCTGGCACCCCTAATTTTGATCATATGAAGGGTAATAGAATAGCCAAGCAGGTAATTTCACTTTTCATGGCCTAAATAGTCTTCTCGTTCAACTCACACACCTCATCGTTACTTTTAGATCTTTTATCCCCATAAAAAATTTCAGTTAAAAATAATTCCCTACCCGTAACAACATGAAGCATAAACTCAAAAGGTCAACCACATTGTGTTGACATATAAGTATTGTTCTAATGTTTTTCACCCCTATTTTCTCTCTCACTCACAGATTAAATTTCCTTGTTCCATAGTTGTAATGCAATTTAAAATCAATAAATCTCTATGCATCACCAGTTTCTGCATGCATAGGTTTTTAAATCAAACACGTCTGTATGACTCTTTTTTTTTTGGGCAATTCTACATTATGCTATGTTGGCTTTTTGTGATTTTTAGAATTCCTCCTCTTTGAGAATGCTTTCTTTCCTGGCCATTAGAATGTGCTGAAAATAGCTATGGTCAATCAGCTGGAGTATTCCACATTTTTTGTTGTATTTTCCCACATGAATTATTTTTTTCCTGGTCAAGACTGCTGCCAATTAAGGTGAATTATGATAATCTTTAATGTTTTTCCTTTGCATATTTAGATACCTTGGAATGATGATGATCAATTGCTGGCGGCTTGGAGGGAAGCTAGGACGGGATACCCATGGATTGATGCTATCATGGTCCAGGTTAGGACTTGCCATAAGTAGTGACTATTTACTTCTGCAACAAAATAGGTGTACTTGTTATTTACTTGTCTCATATTTTATTTTGTGGCATTTGGTTTAAACTCTTGAATGCATTTGCTGTTGTAGCTCCACAAATGGGGTTGGATTCACCATCTAGCAAGGCATTGTGTTGCATGTTTTTTAACCCGTGGAGATCTGGTAAATGACATAATTTTTGTAGAGCATGATCACATTTTCTTTATCTTCACTATCCTGATGTAATTTTTTTTTTTTGGGTCGATAGTTTGTTCATTGGGAAAAAGGGAGAGATGTTTTTGAAAGACTCTTGATTGACTCAGATTGGGCTATCAATAACGGAAATTGGCTCTGGCTTTCGTGCTCATCATTTTTTTACCAGGTAGATGCTTTGCTTATTTCCATTGTGTGACCAATTCAGGACCGGACTGCAAATAATTCCATAGGCTCTGCGACTTTGGGAAGACTTTAAGGCAGCACCCCTCCCAAGTGCAATGGTGGTCGCTGCCATGGGCCCTGGGCCTTTATTATTTCATCTGTACCTGAATCTTTGATATGCATCTCTAGCACCTTATCAGATTATTGATGCTAGTGAATATTGTTTTAATTGGAGGATTTTGAATTAGTTATCTACAATCTTGAGATCATCCTAATGTTTTCTGATAATATATCTTAGAGGTTTAATTATGTTGTGATGTCGTCCTGGTCAGTTGTCTGCTACTGTTATTTGCACCTTTGGGAGGTAGACTTGGAGGCTCTTGGTAGTTGGTTCTAAGATCTATGCTATCTTTTTCCTTTTAATAAACCATCTCATGTTGCCATGGAGTGAATTTTTTGTTGGGGTCTTCTACATTCTAATGATTCTTCTGCTCAACAGTATCATCGAATATACTCACCAACATCGTTTGGGAAAAAATATGATCCGGAAGGTAACTATGTAAGGCATTTTCTCCCCATACTGAAAGGTAAGTTCAAGTTTGTTAGATTCCCCATTGCATTCTTATAGGAGTGGCTTCTTTTGTATATTATCAATAACCAGCTTCTGATTGTCAGATATCCCAAAGGAGTACATTTATGAGCCATGGAAAGCTCCACTAAGCATTCAGACAAAAGCAAAGTGCATAATTGGAAGAGATTATCCACAACCAAGTCAGTTATCTTGTAATGGTTATGGCTATGTGTAGTCATGTTTCAATAATCAATAGTGTTGCTTTTTGGTCATCGACTCATTTCAGTTTTAAAGTTTGTGGTAATACCCAATTTTCTATTTCTCCGATGTATTACAGTTGTTTCTCATGATTCCGCGAGCAAAGAGTGCAAGAGGAAGCTGGCGGAAGCTTATGCTTTGAACCAAAAATTGAATGGGCAGGTGAGGGATGAAGATTTAAAGAATTTAAGGAGAAAATTTGAGCAAGAAGAAGACCAGCTCTCCAATAGAAGAAAGCAAAAGCAGAAGTTGGAGTGACTAACTTCTCTCTTTTATTGTCTTGTATCATACAAGTCTCTTCACTCTTCAGTGCATGTAAGAAAGCATGTCTAGCAAGAAAAGAAGCATTAGGAAGGGAGAAAATGGCAAGAGCCTCAAACCATTGTAGATTCCTGTTCTACAGTGCTCTAGCCTCCTGTGTAATTTCACATTCAAGTAGTTGCCATCTTGTCATTACTATTGTTATGTACCTTCGGAGTTCATTTGGTACCTAATTTAATGTTATTAAGGTAGATTGATGCCCCAAATTTATTTTATTTTCTTTATATTGAGTATAACACCATAAAAACAAACTTATCATTTTGACATTTGATATGACATCAGATCCATGCGCACAAGAGGCATGTTAGCCATAAGGATATTATTTATAGTGGGAATCGAATTCAGGAATTCTCGAGTTCTCGAGAGATTAATCATCTAGATTATCACCCAAGTGATTGATGTTACGAAACTCATGTAATTCATGGAATATAAATTCATTTTGATTTATAAAGACATATTAGATACACATGTTCTTCATTCACAAAATTACCAAAGCAAATCAAGGAGATCATTTAAACTGTATTATCCCATAGTGTTTTTTTTTTTTCCTTCAGATTTTTTTTAATGTTACTGTTTCCTTTGGCACGTGTGAAAGGGTTTCACATGCCAAGCTAATCCCTTGCACCCTCACTACGGCACTATCACACTGGGTGGCCCATCGCCTCCCCATATCTTTTGAAGACTCTCTTCAGATTTTACAGAAACCGAGGCGTGACCTGAGATCATAATTGCCACACTCACCCCTTGGGCTTACATAGACAATGTGGAGGATGTGGAGGAGAGTGGTGTCCTCGCATCTCAAAACCCTAGCCCCTTCGTGGCGATCGGCGCTCGTCGGCAAATCCACCTCTCATGCATACGCTCTCTCTGCTAACCGATCAATACTTTCTCATTCTGCCGCTTTCTTGAACCGCAACTTCAGCTCCAATTCAGGTTCTCTCCCTAATCAATAGTTCCTCTTCTTCCAGATGTATTAACATTGTACTGCTATCTTCATGATTGTTTAATTTGAACTGTTTACTTAGTGACGATTTTGTTGTGACGATTTTGTTGTGTCTATGATTATGTGTTTGGTTGCATTTATTTTCAAAATTAAGGATACATAAATTGTCACGATATTTTCAAATCTCTCTGTTTCGTACTGATTCATGGAGCCTTCTCGAAACATTTTGGGGAATAAGGTTTACATGCTGATGAATATGTATTCCTTATTACATGTATGCTTATTGTTGTGTATTTATTATATGTCCACCTCGACGACAATAATGCTGGATCTATGGTGTCAGTATATGAGAAGAAAGAGGGGAGAGAGGAAACCAGTTGTGTGATTTTGTAGGAAATGAAATTGATGCGGTGCGGTTGGTTAGTTCATTGATGCGGTGCGGTTGGTTAGTTCATTGATGCGGTGCGGTTGGTTAGTTCACGACTAAGCTGACATAACTTGGAATCCATCAATAAAATCGAGGGAAACCTCAAAAATATTATTAATTCATCAATGATATTTTTTTAACAAGAAAGGCAATAATCTAATTATACTAAAATTAGGAAAATATCTTTTGATACTTCTAGAGATAAGTAAACTAACTCTTCTAATTACTCAAGGAAACTACTAAATATTGTCCTACATCATAAATATTGTTGATCCCTGAGTCACAGGGAAAGCTCTAATGCGGACTCCCATAAGTTTTTTAACACACATTTCTCCAACCCAGTGGACCTGACGCTTAGGCAAAAACATCGATGTATGTGTGTGTCTATATATATAAGATGGACAAGCTGCGAATGCATATGTAACTTTTGTGTGTGCTGTGGTGCATATGGTTTATTTCCTTGTCTGTTAGAGTGAAAACAGTGTATTACTTATCATTTTGAATCTTTGATAATATCTTTTGGTTTTCTAGCAGGTAGTTCTGTGAAGAAGAAAGTTGAGGATGTAGTGCCTATTGCAACAGGACATGAGCGGGAAGAGCTTGAAGCTGAACTTGAGGTGATCTTTCTTCGACTTAGCTAATTAGGTTTTCTTTATTCACCTTTTGAGTTTATTGAATTTGCATGTGTAGCTTTATTAAATCGGGAATACTTTACTTTTGAGAGTTTTAAAATTTTAATTTGTGCCGTCTCTTTTTCCTTGTATTTGGTCAGCATATCCTTTTATATATTATCTTATCAACTCCTTTTCTGTTTTCTAATTTTTTTTTCCTTTTTGTTGTGTAGGGGAAGGACATTCTTGATATTAACTTCCCAGTTGGTCCTTTTGGCACAAAGGTTGGTGTTTCCAATTTTATCCATATTGAGTATAGTGTGTTGCGTGTTTATATTGCAATTATATTTTGTTATTTTTTGCATGGTGTTATTTTATTATGTTCAATTCTTATATTTAGGTCTCATTATCTTCGACAAATTTATTTATTTATTGTTGTACATATATCCACTTGTGTGTAGCTGATGTCTTTATTATGTTTTTATGATTTATTCATAATTGCTTTTGTAATAATTAAACTGCATATTTATTCGATATGTTGGGTCGTTCAATATGGAAACATGTGGAAGTAACACGCATATAGGGTTACTTTACTCAAAGAGTGTCCTAAAAAATGAAATTCTGAGTGGCTGCTGCCTTGCTTATGTTGCCAACGTGTTCTTGGATTGTTCCTGTTTTCAATATTTGTAATTATTGAATTAGCGTTCGTCTTTTAAAAAAAATTTCCAAATTAATTGTAAAGGATACTGGATACGATTGTTGTATAATATGCTTGTTGGAAACTTGGAATCTAATGCTCTAAAATAAAAAGGAAAAAAGTTTCTGAAGTGAAGTCCATCTGACTGATTAACCCTATGTAACCTGTCTACTGATGTAGCCTTATTTAGAACAATATGTTTTGATGTTTAGATGCTCTTTCTCTTGGCTGATTGTCATTGTGCCGTAATTTTGTTCAAATAACTGAATTTTCTTCATTTGAGGTACTATGGGTTTATATTTATGCTGTCTACTTCAGTCTTATGTTCTATATAGTATATACATTATTGGAATGTGGAAACTTTTCTTTTACATGTGCAGATCCTTGTAAGAACTTTTAGGAACTTGAATGATCCAAATAAGCAAGTCATTGTTGGTTAAAACTGAATATTTCATGAGCAGACATCATTAGTAGGATGAGTGGTTAGGATGTTTGTAATATCTTCGTCATCATCAAAATTCAAAGCCTTTACCCCAAACAATGTTGGGGTCAGCTATATGAATTCATGTATGAGAAATTAGTAAGAGTGCATTTCGTGAATTGCCTTAATTCATTCCCATCAAAAGCTACACGATCAACTGATCCTATAGTATCCATGTGTTTCCTTATCACTTCGTATAACCTATGATGTTGGTGATATCTAGTATGAATTTATGAAGAGTAGTTCATTCTCAAATGCAAAATTCTGATGCCATGTAGAAATATTATATGTTCGTTTGGATGAATTATTATTGTGATGGGTGTTTATAAATTTTTTTTGGAGAAAAGCTTTTTTTTTCCCCAAGAAAAGTTGACTCTTATGGATTGGATTGATAAATAATGAAATCTGATGTTGGTACCTCTAATTTTGACAGCATTGAAATTTGTTTCGTGTTTTAAAAATGAAAATTGGTAACTCTAGAAATTCATTCCCCCACCCCCCACACACACATCCCCCATCCCAGGTTCCTCTCTCCCACTCTCCATATCAGCAATCTTCTTTGAATTTCATTTTTTTTCCCTTTGGAAGCTCTCCACAAACCTTTCTACGAGATTCCATTTTAGCAATCTTCTTGATTTTGAGTTGTTTGCTTGTGTATTTTTTTTTGGGTCTCTTTAGACATCCATGAAAATTCAACTGCCTATCTCTTGAGTGTGGATGGGTTCATTCCCAAAATGGTATCCATCCATCCATGTACTTAATTGTTTAAACCTGAAGTTGGCACTCTAACAAGTTATAAAATCACGAAATGATACCACTGTTGGTAGTTACTATCCTTGTTCAAGGCTTCATGACTTAAAATCTTTCAAAGGGTCTATGGTTCTATTTCATCTTTCAAAAGGTCCATGGATCTATTCATTGTCCTGTGACTATGAAATGGGTCTTTGTTGTTGATGTTGATTTATGTCTCTTTAATTATTATTTGTGGACTCTCTGCTCTAAACAATATTTATCTGTTGTATGTAGGATCCGTAATCTAAACATAAAATGGGGTTGGCAACATGTGTTAACCTGTCTTAATACATTTGTGTAGGAGTCACCTGCTGTTATCAAGTCCTACTATGACAAAAGAATAGTTGGGTGCCCTGGAGGTGAAGGCGGTGGGTTCTTATCTTTCTTCACTTCTCCTGTGTTTCTTCAATTTTAGATGTGTTATTGTCTGTAAAATTGGGTTGAAGCATTTATGTTAATTGATTTAAGTAGAAAAACCAATGAAAGGAGAAGATTACCGTTTTTTGTTAATATCTATATGATGGTATTTTCTTGTTTTCACTGACAGAGGATGAACACGACGTTGTCTGGTTCTGGTTGGAGAAAGGCAAGCCACACGAGTGCCCAGTTTGCTCACAATCTTTTGTGGTAAGTAGACCTGCCATGTTGTGGTTAAGTATATGATGCTTATATGATGGATGGGTGGCTTACTAAAAAAATGATGGGTGGCTCTTAGTCTTAGAGAACTGTAGTCTCATCCAGGTTTGAGCAATTACTTTTGTTATCTGTACCAAAGTCAAACTGACTGATATAAGCTTCGAGTTACGTTTTTTGCACTAGTAGAAATGTTTAGTAAGGCAGTTAGGATCAAGCTTAATCTGATTTTTAGTTTGCTTGGCTAATGATTTACGGGAGGGGCGTTTGGAACTTTTGAACTAGATATTCAAGTGTTGAATCATAATGAATCAATGATCTTTCTCATGCTCAATGTTCTCAAGCTTTACAGAAGTTGTGAACTAATTTTCTCTGTATCGTGTAATCTTACCATCATTTCATGGATGTTTAACAGTTGGAGGTTGTCGGCCCTGGGGGGCCTCCAGATGGACATGGTGACGATGATCATGAGCATCACTGATCATAGCTTTTGATTTTTCTGGTTGAATAAAAATAGCAGAGATGATGAGACAATTTTTAGATACAGCAGCTTTGAAGTCTACTGCTGTATGCCCTGTTTGTTTTCTATTGGTCATTTGTCTTTTTGTGGGCATTGCTTTAGCAATGTTCTGGATAGTTTGTTCTTTTCTTTTCTTTTCTTTTTTCTCTTCTTCTTCTAAATGGCTATTTAGAGTCAGGCTAGTAATGTTTTGGAAGTATGGTTTTTGTTAGGTTCTCATAATGCATTGCCAAGCAATTGATGGTTACATATATTCTTTCATGAAGCTTCTTGATTCTGGCTTCAAGCGAATCATAGAAACCTTTACTTGCTTTCTTATATTGGATTTCTGTACTGACTCTCTTGAACTTAGTATTCCAAGTATCTCAAATAAATATGATGTGTGACTCTCTTGAGTCTGGTTTATTTTACACCAGACTCCTTGAGGGTGGTTAATCTCTTTGTGCGTTTTGGATGCTAATGACTAACGTTTAGTCTCAAGTTGTTTAGCAATTTTTGACCATTGCCCGCGGCTGAGTTGGTCAACAATGACATTCTCAATATGACTGGGGATAATACCTCGTCACCGAAGAGGGTCATTTTAAAGTGGATAATACTTTTTTTAAGTTGTTTGGGTTGGATTTATATTTGATTTTTCTTCACATCATGTGCTGTAGCTATTCAAGACGCTCATTCGAAACTGTTCTCCTTAGTTAGGCGTACAGACATTTTTAGTTGCCCGACAAATAAAGACCAGCAAAGTGGTAGTTGATGCAGTGGGATTCTAGGAAGCCCATACATGGCCCAAGCCCAAGATGAGCTTATATCCATTGAAGAAGTTAAGGGGCCTAGCCCAATTGTGAGTTATATGTTCTAGGTTCAGAGATGGGGAGGAGAGTTGTCGATGAATTGAAGAATTAACCAAGGGAAGAGAGGCGGTGGGTCAAGAGGTGCCTGGTGGTGAGACTCCATCAAACAACCAGCCATTGGAGTGAGATTCTCTTTCTATATTGAGATATCTTATTTGTCTACGTATTAGTAGATAGTCTTTGTTTTGTTGCTGGATGTTAAGAATGGTAATTTGGTTATTATCATCAAGTGTTGTTCTGCTTAATTATGCATTGAGGTAGTATTGGATGTAGTAGGGAACCTAATATAATTTGGGTGTGATATTTGGGGCTGGGTTTGTGGAGCACACTAGGTGTTTGATTAAAGTTCGCAGTCAATTTGCATCAATAGTAGCGTGCATCATCTAATGAAAGAAACATTTCCCAAGCTAGTTCCTCTCAATAATAATGTTGATTTGGATCTTAGCTTATTAAACGTGAAATTGAAACAACCTGAACAATTTTTTAGAATCGATTCAAAACTTCCATCACAATCTTACCAATAATGACAAAAGAATCTTCATCTTACCAATAACGACTGCACAATAGAATACACACACACCCACACACATATATATTATTCCCTTGAAATAATATGGGGAGGCAAACTCATGGAGAACAGAACAATATCCACATGGAATGGAACCATGCACTATTTCTTCAAGAGGAATCAACTTCTTTTGTCAATTCACCAGGTGTCTAATCTTAACAAATTTTAAACCATTTTTTTCATTCATCTATGTCTAATCTATGTTCTATATATATATATATACACCTTTTGTACAGTGTATATATACCACCAACGAGCACCCGCGCCCACACCCACGATTGCAAAGATTCCTGGGAGATTGCCCTTCCAATTCAAACTTCATTTCAAACTCTTATATAATTTTAAGATTTTTAATTTAATTTAATAGTCTGTTCCAATGCCTAAATCCACCTATAATTCTTCCACTAATTACTTATTTTAGACTTAAATAGGTGAATATGGTTCACAAATGTCAACTCAATCCATCATCACCACACACTTTATTCACTGTACGTTTTATCTCTAATTACAAAACTAATTTTACATTAACGCCATCCAGATCGGCATATGATCGACAAACACAATCTGTTCCAATCTTAAAAATTCATTTTAAATATTTCTAATCAATCTTTATATATATATATATATATACCTCTTGTCGTTGTCTAGCTACTTAACTAAGTCGGCTCATGCCATTCATTTTGATCTCTGATTGTGCCAATCACATATCTTCTATGTTGAAATTTTCAGTTTAAACTCATTGAAAATATCGACTGTCGCTCGATTGAATTATATTAGGCATTTTAGTATAGACATTCTATATTGTTGAGATAATAAACCCACCCATTATACTAAGTACCCCCACTAACTACGAAAGAATATTGATCCTTCCAATAATAATGGGTGTGGGGGCAACTTAAGAGTTTACAAACACAAAGTTGCACTTAAATTTCTCCCACAAAGGATGGAAAATGCACTCGACCAGTTGACCTTCCAAAGGGTAATCTGATGCCGCCATTTACTGGTTTTACCAATCGTGGCATGCCATGTAAGATGCCACGTAAGCACGATTGTTTGCTAGGCTTGGTCAACTATTTTTATATAGATTTTTTACTTTTTTATAAATCATAATGCGCTTGGATTATCTTTCTGAGCATCAAATCTCAATGTTGAAGGAAAAAAAATTAAAAATAATACTGTGAGTAGAATTTGGATTTCAATAACTTTTCGAATCATTTGAGTTGAATTTATGTGATGCTCTAAGGAATATCGGATTTATAACAAACCGATTGTAACACATAATGAGCTAAAGCGCATATTCGAATTTGAAATGATGTCAAGTTTGAAATGTTTTGAGAAAAAAAAAATCTCATTTGAAGACTTGAAATTCTTTCTCGTATCAATGATGTCCACCCAAGGACACCCCACAGTCACAGATGACAGATCCACTCAACTTCCTTACAATGGTGACTGGTGATTTCAGAGATTCCCTTACCATTCCAAGCATTAGAATTCAGAATTCCATATTAAAACTTCCAAGATAATTAATAGACAATTCTTCCCACATTTTCTGAAAGCAAAATCAATTGGAAATTGGAGTAGCCATGTAACATGTATTAAATTTCTTGGATGAAGGGTTTTAACTAGGGCAGTGTGTGATAATGGTAGACCATAGTCCTTGAAAACTTGCAAATAAGAGCATTTAAGGACAAATACCAGGAAAAAAACTTTTAAAAGATAATTTGATATCATAGGTATGATTTTTGTCACCCATGGATATAAACAGACAAAATTGGTACTAGTGGACTTGAGCAATCAAAAATTTGTAGTGGCAAGCAGAAAAAGCAATAAAGGATTGAAGGAGAGAAAAAAGTTGATATGCTTTTTCTTCTGTCTCTTCCTCAAGAGAAATCCAGGTTGGTCACCAGATTAATAGATACATAGGGCTCTCTGTATGTATATATGGGATATCAAAACAAAAAAGTTTATATTTTGAATAAAAAATAGCCAACTCTTTATTCTTTCCTCTAGGTATTCATTACTGCCATTATAGCAGATTTGGATTGTTTCTCACTGGTAAAATTGGACACTCCAACTCTTTATTTTGAACTTTCTGGTTAATGGGTATCCATCAATCATGAGAAATTCATAAACAAATGATTGAGGGAAGAAAACTATTTTCTTTTGCAAACTTGTGATTACTCTTCATTATTTTCTGCCATATTCTTCAAATGTTTGATGTTGTGTTTGAGTTTTTGCTTTAATTACTTTTAGCCACTCTCCTCAAGCATAGATTCTTCTCTCTAAGTTGGAACTCCATAGCCACACCCCTTTCTCTCTCCTAGCCGGGTGGTTTTGGAATGGATGAAGGTGCTCTGCTCTGCTTGGATTCTCTCTGCTGTCGAAAAGATTTCCTACTTTTCTCCTCGTTTTTTTAACTCTCATTTTCATGGATGCCTCCTCCTTTTGAGTTTTATAGGTGGCTTTTAGGCAAGCTGGTTTGCACATTGCATATTCACTTATTCTATTCCCTTTTCACAGTATAAATACGCATTGTCTTTCTGGGTTTTCTTCATTGCGGCAAGAGCTTCTTTCCCAAGTCCTTTTTATAGGTTGGGTTGCTTCTGCAGGCTCTCCAACCACTAAAATGAGCTATTCACAACACTCCATGGGTTCTGGTTTGTCCATATTTCTTTTCTCTCTCTCTCTCTTTTTTTTCCACTTTAGTTTTATTACTCTTTCCCCTACTTGAAACTTGTATAAGCAAGTAATCAAGTTGAGGGTTTCTGTTTTATAATAAAACATCACAGCTTGAAAAGAATTGTGATATGGTTGGTGATTCTACATGATTGTTGTTGATTGTTATTCCTCTTTGAAACTTATGGTATCTTTATTGCTGCAAATTAGGCAGTAGAACTGCTAGAAGGACATTTGAGTTTGGAAGGACACATGTGGTGAGGCCCAAAGGGAAACATCAGGCAACTATAGTTTGGTTGCATGGTCTTGGTGATAATGGCTCAAGGTATTGTTCCAATCTGTTATTCTGTTGCTTGGTTGCTTAAATAACACTGGTTTAGTATACTGCTTCAAATTCTCTACCTAAATGGAGTATGGGAGCCAAAATACTCTTTGCATGTAAGTTATGCTAAGTTGTTCTCATATATTTGTCTTAAGCCTCATATTTGCCGTACCACAAAGTTGGTGGTTATGTTCTAATCAACAGAAAAATTATGCTAGGTGGCGGAAACTCAATTAGTTTATCATCTTCTTTTCTATAATAATTTGCTTCCTTGCAGTAAAAAGTGTCATGATGCTATCCTTTTGCCCTCATATTAAGTGGAAAACCCATGATGAAAAGGTTAACTTTTGGAACCAAATACAAGAAAGGAGTTGAGCATGTGTTGCTATCATTCTTCACAACTGTGGGTGGGCTTTTGATGTTAAACTTTTCAATGTTGAGATCCTTCTCATCAAGACTCCCATTTGAATAAGTTCTATGCAAGATAGCTGCTTCACAGTGAAAAAAATAAGATCCTGCTATTTGTCTTCTCCTTTACATGATTTATGTTATGCTAAGCCGAATTTGGGAGCCTTACATAGGAAAAAAAAATGCTATATCTGTGAATGGGGGAAAGACAACTTGGTTCTCTTGAGGATAAAAGAACCCACATATGACACTTTGATGAAGTAACTATGAATTATGCAGAATTCTTCTTCGAATCCCAAAGAGCATGCTTATAGTAGACACAAAACAATTAAACTCCAGATCTGGCTGGCCTTGTTTTTTCTGTTATTTAAAACATGGTTGACTATATCAATGGCATATCTTTGTTTCTGCCTTTGTTGTACTTCTTTTCGCTTGATAAAAACATCATGCATACCTCGTAAATTTAATAATAATTATTGTCAACTGCATTTCATCTATGATTCCATTCTTTTATTTGGCTTAGTAAATAATTTGTTCATAAGTGAAGAATATGGAAAATATAAACTGAAGGGGGAGACAAATTTACTCATTCTAAGATTTGCTTTTGCAGCTGGTCCCAGCTTTTGGAAAGCCTTCCTCTTCCAAATGTAAGGATACTGCACACTTTCAGTTACCTATAGGCTCTAGCTTATATAATCACATTCTATTTCTTTTCCCTAATTTCTTGTGTTCGTTAAAACTCCTTGGTGCAGATTAAATGGATTTGCCCAACTGCCCCTACTCGTTCTGTGGCGATTCTTGGTGGATTTCCTTGCACTGCATGTGAGATTGCTCACCCTTTAATTCTGGTTTATGAAATTATTCTCATAGTCATCAATAAGAATTAAATGTTTATGTTAAATCATATCAGGGTTTGATGTGGGAGAATTTTCAGAAGATGTTCCAGATGATTGGGAAGGTTTAGATTCATCAGCAGCGCACATTGCAAACTTGTTGTCTGCAGAGCCAGCTGATGGTACTTTCTCAAATTAACTACCTGCATAACTATGTGTTTAATTTCCTTAACATAGTTGGGAAACTGTTGTAAATTTTCCAAGCATTTAATTCATTTCAAGAGGAACTACTTACTGCCTCAAAGTTGTAGTTCGAGTCCTGGTGTACGCAGGTGAAGTTAGAATGATGACCAACCTTTCCCCTGCCCCTAAAAGGAAAAATGACTACTTCATCTTCATCAGTGAATTTAACTTCAAGCCGATGGTGGAAACTTATTTTTTTTATGTACCAGCTATGCCCAAGTCTGCCATTACATATGCTTATGAATTTAAATTACTTATAGTGTTAATTACATAAACTGGTATTCTGCATGAACTACAAGTTGATTCAATTTAAGAAATTTGAATTCAATACAATTCTTATGAATCTTGTGATTGAAACTTTAAAAATAAAATTCTTCTGTGACAGTTAAACTTGGATTAGGAGGTTTCAGCATGGGTGCTGCGATAGCCCTCTACTCTGCAACTTGCTTTGCTTTGGGGAGATACACCAATGGAAACCCATACCCTGTGAACCTGAAGGCAGTTGTTGGTCTGAGTGGCTGGCTTCCTGGAGCAAGGTGTGACTTGATTCTTAGTTTTCATGTCTAAAGATGTTAAGTTTGTGGGGAAAGTGAATGTTGAAAGATCCCTGAGGTTCTTCAATTACAGCATGTTCATAGAACTGAATACTTATCTGCAAAAGGTTTCATTAGCTACTATCTAAACGTTGTTATTGTGCAGGAACATTAAGAACAAAATAGAAGGATCGCATGAGGCTGTGAGACGTGCTGCAAGCTTACCCATTTTGCTATGTCATGGAACTTGTATGTATCCTCCTCTCTTACATGGCCAAGGTTGAATTCTGCGAATGTTTTAAGTGTTTTGTGTCAATTAGATGATACATAGATCTATTTCTCACTTAATGTATTGGTCATGTAAGAAGGAAGTTTGTCTATGTAGATGAATTCATTTTATAGTTCTTCAAATTAAAAGGAGAGTCTGCTGTGCATCCCAAAATGCTTTTAGAATATTTCCTGATAAACTTTCTTATTGCATTGCAGCTGATGAAGTAGTTCCATATAACCATGGAGAGAAATCAGCCAACTTGTTGAATGCAGCAGGATTTCGGCACATCACATTTAAATTCTATGATGGGTAACTATTTAGTTCTTCAATCCACAGGATTTATACTTGTAGCTAACATATAAAGCAAGAAAGTAATTTTGTGAATGGTTTGATTTTGCTGTGTAGGCTTGGTCATTACACAGTCCCTAAAGAAATGGACGAGGTTCGCAATTGGCTCACCACGAGGCTGGGGCTTGAGGGTTCTCGCGCATAATGTGGTGCAAAATCAATTTCTACTCTGAGCTTGTGAGAAAGAATTGGGAACAATAACAGGGGAAGAAACAAGAATGCATATGTAAGAATAGGTATCTGAGTAACATGGTTCATGGGGTATATGGCATAGATAAACTAACCCTCTTTGCTTGTCTCGCACCGGTCTTTCAAATAAAATTTAAATCTCTCACATTTCTCTTGTAAAACATGTAGGGTGCTTAGTAGTCAATTTTACTTTCAGGACATTTTGTACTACCTGATATGATATTTAAGCTAGTAAAGTTTTGATTCTCTCTATATCTCTCTCCCCGTCTCCCCTTATTGACCATGCCTGTCTGGTGCTTGTGTATTTAGATATCATTGTTCTCTTCTCAGATGTTGATGGACATAATATAATTTTGATTAACTACCATTTATCGACTATATACGTTCATCAGGAAAAAGATTTTCTTCTACTGCAGCAATGCATGGTTACAGGTAACCAATATTGACAAAATCCACCAAAAAGGTCATCTGTAAGATGACAATATATGTACAAGATTTCCAAACTCCTCTATGTAACAGATGTTTTGGAAGGAATATCTTTATCACTGAAGGATTCCATTTTCTACCTCAGTAGGCTACCAGGAAAATTTCTGAACCCTGCAAGGGTAACAAGGCAAAGAAATAGCACCTCTGCCTGCAATAACTCTTTCTTGTAGTCTTGGCAGCATAAAGGTTTCATTTTTCTGCAGTTGCAGGCAGTTTCTTGGCTTTCAACCTGAGAAAAGCATAATAGAACTGTGAGATGATTTAATTTGCTTTCAAGAAGCATGGTACCAACTATGGTCATGCTGCTTACTGACTGCTGGTACTTCCTCCTCTATGATCCTTCCCCGTCACGTCAGAGCAATCTTTAGATTTGCTGCATGGAGTGAGAGGTGGGAAAGAGGGCATGGATTGCAAAATTTTGAATTTGCGGCCACTTCTCAAGCTAGGTAAATAGCTTGACCTTGATCCCTGTGGTTGATGTTGAGGTGGTGATATCCGTTTTTTGTTTGGTGAGTAAGCTTTGACTGCCTTGGGGGGAGTAGAAGTTACCCTGAGTATCTCAGGTGTGTCACCGTCCTTCAGTATGCCATATGGAGGAATGTGACAGCCAAGTTCCTGTGGGGGCATGCCCTCAGATAATTCTGTGGCAAGGCTCAATGGTGAACAACTCCAGGGAGGGTAACCGACTGAAGGCTGGTAACTCCTTCTGCAATGTAGATCAATTGGTGAAACATTTGAGGAGTTCCCGGCATCAGGATTACTGGAAGAAGTCACTGATCCCAAGTGCTGATGTGACACGGGTGGAGTTCCGTGGATTATATTTGCAAGTTCTTTCCAATTTGGTGAGCATTGCATTCTCCCAGCCTTGATGGAATCTGCAGTAACAGTCTCCTTGGTATCAAGTTTCTGATGGCACGGATTCTCCCATCTTTCTGCTCCTGTAAATCCAGCATTATGAAGGAGAATTGCTGGTAAGTCAGAAAAACAAAAAGGTAGTAAATCAATTGCTATGCTAGTTCAAAAATTAGTTTCACTAGAAAGTCTATATCCTATTTAGCACTGACTTATGCATGGACTGCCAGATTGTGAAACTGAACATCTGGTCATGAATTGAGGTGAACAAATTTACCAGCCTAAAATATGGGAGACCAAATAGTAAAGACCTAACCTGTTTTTTGACCAAAAGGATTGTTGCATCCCTCGCATCGACATCCATCAGAACATCCAACTCTAGCCTTTAATAAGAGCAAACAAGTTTTCTATTAGAGTTTATTAAACGAGAACTACTTTAAGCCAACCTGCTATTCTGACTTCCATTTCGAGTGCGCATTGTTTTCTTTTTCATTGTAGAAAAAAGGAAACCATCAGCATGACATTATTTTTCAAACCACCATGCCACTTCACTTGGGAAGTCAGTGCAGCGAGGTCTGAAAAGGCAGCTTGAAAAAGCGACAGTGTATCTGGGATAGCATAGAGCTAGGAACAAGCATCCACATGTACCTGGAAGCATTCACAATATTTTTTAAGGCACTTTGACTTCTTGCAATTGCAGCCCCTTTTGTGCCTGGCTGAGGATGGTGTCGTCTGGTTCCCTTCTTCCTGCAGATTTTAATGTGCTCAAAATAAATTTTCCACAAGACAAAGTAACAAGGCAAAACCTTTAAGGAGTAAGGAGGGACAACCACTAAATTTGCTGGAGAGTCAGTAACAGACTTGACGATCTTTGGAGCAAATGCAAGGGGATTACGGGATTGAATTTGGTGTCGTGCATCAAGCACAGTTTCCTCATATTCGGGCTTGTTAAAGCATTCTGTGCATGCGCAACAGTCCACACAGTAAACTCCTGCGGCAAAACACTCGCAGTACCTGCCAATGACAAAAGAAACATAAAACACAACTGACAAATGCTAAATATAACAGGACTCAGTGCAATGTTTTGAACAAGTTGTGTTTTTCTTCCTCCACTAACAAAAGCTCCATAAAGAAAGAGAAAAGTCATGAAACCAACATTTTCTGTATTTCAACCCACCAAGCACAATGACAAAAAAGATTTCGACAGCAAAGGAGCGCAGAATATAATTATCATCCTCATCTCATCAAAACCTTATCCAAAATGGTATGCAGTACAGGACATAATACTTTGTTTCAAATGGAACATTAAAGTCAAGAACTCCAATACATAATGAGCTTCATCCTGCAGTGCACCTAGAGCAGGAAAAACTTTTAACAGCCATAGATAGTCCTTATAAGCAATTCAATGCATTTCCAAAAATACTGCTGAAAAGTGTAGAATTTTTGGGTTTCATGCATGCTTCCTGTATATACTTACAGTTTCAAGCATTTGGACCTTTTACAATTGCAACGTTTGCAGCCTTCACTCTCACTTGTGCCTGTTACCCTTTTTCTGAATAAAACAGCAATAAACGAGATGAGTAAGCAATGTGAAAGGAGTATTGATAATCAAAATTGTTCCACTAAGGATTCTAAATGTGTACTTTTCTCTCTTTCTTTGTGAACTTTCTTTGTTTAACTCTTCAAACCTGTCAGCTACTGGCAAACTGGCAGAAGTGGCTGCCTCAACAGCATGTGTTTCTTCCTCATCGTCATCCATATGAGTATGAACATTAGTTTTCGCTGCAATGGTAGTAACTGAGTTGATGTTTGAGTAATTTGCTAAATTCTGGCCCTCATTGGTCGCTAGATGCTTCTCCTGAGAACTCATATAACCAGCCAAGTTCTTGCTTGCAAACATATTTGAATGCATAGATACGGATCTTGCCATACTACTTAAACTAGAGGGAGTGAAATCTGGGACAGGAAGGTCTCCAACATTTCGAGTTGATCCAACAAACTCAGATGGGCAGGAGGAAGTGGGAGTTACAGTATTGTGATAGCTGACTGGTTTCCCTCTACTGGAGATTCCAATGGATTCATTCTGTGATGATGGAACCAAATCCTTTAAGTTTCTAAACCTTGCTGGAAGCATTGAATTCACAACTACTTTCGTTGGGTTACTTTGATTATCGATGCTGCTTGTAGTAGCACCACCATTCCAGACCATGGTAGCCCCAAATTGAAGATGCCTGCGTATAGCCCGTTGGTCCCGATCAACGTCCTACACTCACATACAAAAGCAATTTATTTGGCAGCACCATAGTATTTGCCAGTTACTAAAAGTGAAATATCTACTGGAAGAATTGTAAAACTCTTCCAGTTCGGTCATCAATGATGATGTAGAAGGAACTCTATGGTGTAAAGTATGTTACTACAGAAATATCATATGAAGTACCTGGCATCCCATAATTCTATTTCATATAACTAGATTTCGTAGGCAATAAATTTTCATTGGGGTTTATGAAATAATCCTCGAAACAAAATAGCATGCAAATTTGAGGAACACCAAAAACTAAACTGAACCTGAAAACAGTACATAAGGCCATTTATGGTTGAAGATATCCGACACTTTGCAATCATAAAAATAGTAATATATTACAGTTTGAAAACCAAGATTAATAATAATCATATATCACCATGCAAGATGATATTAGTCTAACGCATAGCATTAGACGATTTTATATACTTGTTTGCATGATATAAGATTGAGCAAAGAGAGTCAGAAATTAATGAATGAATCTTCAAATGGAAATATACAAACATCTGGTTCTTATATATACAAAAAAGGAATTCAACCGACAAGTCAAGTCAGCATTGTACAAAGACTTTGACTACAAGTCAATACAAAGGAAGACCAAATGGAAACAGAACCTCCTAGGTTATAAAATAGGGCATAACTTTGAAAAGAACTCTTAGAAGTATAACATCTAACCATCAAAAGACAGGAATATCATCCAATTAGTAGCATCAGAAGAAGAGAGTATTTAAGTTGTACCTCTGCAGGTCCTAATATTTTTGACCTCTCTGCACCATGTTCACATGCCTCGACACTATCAAAAGATTCAAGATATTGCGGATAGTTTCTGTCCCATTCATTAAGTGGGCCATCAGAAGTCTGCAACATAACATTCTGAGAAACCTGCAATATAAGGATTTTTTTAAATCAATGATCAACAGTTAACACTCATATAAGCACTTCCACTTAAAAAGTAGAAATCTTATCTACATTCTGTTGTTCACCTGAGCCATATATTGTTTGTCTTGAGGCACTCTAGATTGAAGATTAAGAGAATTAGATGCCTTCATGTGACAATTAAATTTACTGGAATTAAGCTCCAGAAACCCATTAGCATCCCTTTCAAAGCTCATCGTGTCCACTGCACTCTCAGCCACATTCAGTAAACTATAAGAAAACTTCTTTTCATATTGCCATGAAAATTTTAGCATTCCAGCTTCAGCAACCACATGATTAGCATCTTCTAATTTCGGAATGATTTCTTGGGTACCTGTAAAACAACTCTGTGACAAATGTGGACCATCTCTAGCTGCTTGTGCTGGCAAAGAATTCAGAGAGTCGTCCAGTTCCTCCGGATCAATCAGATATTCATCAACACATCCTGCAGAACTGTGCCATTGGTCCTCCCATTGAGAGAAAGGAATCGGCATTGGACTCAGTTGGCTTTCAGTTTGTTCATTGACATCTGAACCTGACGATTGAACTTCCTTTTGAGAACACGGAACTATGATTGGCTTCAGTCGGCTTTCAGATTCTCCATAAACAACTGAACCTCCTGCTTCAATCTTCTCTCTGGCAAGATGAGTGAAACATTGGGTCATGGAAAGCAGCAGACATGTAATTTAAATTCGAAATGAATAATGACCAACTAGCATGATACCCTTACAAAAAATGCAGAAGAGAAATAAATTTCAGACCTTTTCAGAAAACTGGTTTCACGCTGAAGATCTAAACGGGGTGATTTGAACACAGGTGGTGGGCTTGAGAAATTAATGTCGGTAAACCTTTGTGAATAGGGTATTGCCTTAACTAGCTCTAGAGGAGAGAGTGTATTAAGGTAACAAGTTAGAGGAGAATCCTACAAGGATAAAAGAAGCAGAAGTAAATAATCAAACGCAGAAGATACTTAAAATTATCCACATAGGTAAAAAATCTCATGAATAAATGGCAAATTTGAACACCATGTCTGCCGGATGATGTCAAAATCATCACTAAAAACACATTAAAGATATGTACATTCTGAAATACTATTTTGAATTGATGTATCACAGATACTTTTACACTTGATTGAGAGATTTATTCATAAGTGATTGAAAGGACCATAATTTGCAAACAATCGATTTCAAAGTGTTGAAGTTAAAATTTACAAGCATGTGAACCAAATACAAGAGAGTTAAAAGGACACTCCCTCCCATCTCCCTCTCTTTTCCTTCCTTTCTACCCATCCTTTCTTCCATTTTCCCATCCTTCCAAACAAACAAAAGCAATAAATTACCAACCTTATACCAATAAAAAATACAGTGATCATCATCAAACTGTAGGAATCGTCATAAATAACACAGGAAGAACTATTCATATTGATTTCCACCTTAAATCCGGTGACACCGATCCAAACAACATAATAATTGAGACCAAAATGAGGATTGCTTAGGTTCTTCAAATGGTGCAAGAAAAATTTGGGGGAACAGAATAATATTTCTAATAATTCAATTCAATAGCTGTATTACAAATACCAAAAAAAAACTCAAAAAGAATGATCACCTACTACAGTGAGCCTCTCTAATATCATCTGTCTCGATTACATGATAAACCCAAATTGAGATGGAATTTAGATTAAGCTCATTCATATCAAAGAATGATCATGCCAGCAAAAGGAAAAATAAAAAATAAAAAAAGAAGCAAAGAAAGAAAAGGAATTGATTGATTACACTGCACAAGAAAACAATATCCGCAATGAAAAGCGGGGAAGGGTTACCTCCACTGATGACGCGACCGGCTGGCGATCGCGTTCAGGGGAGTCCATGGAATGAGAATTTCATAAACCTAATAAAATCCGGCATTCTACGTATTGTGGTTTTTCTCGAAGGGGTGGAAGAAAGGCAGGGCAACAACGTTGTTTATGCAGAGGTTTTGAAACCCTGACCCTGAGCGGGAATGCTTTGTCGGATTTTTTTCTCTCTTCAATGAAGATGGGCGGGGAGTAGTCAAGCTTACATAACACGCTTGGTCCATTGGGCTAATCCATGTCCAAATAAAAGTTGTCATTTCAATGGGCTCATTTTTGGTTTTGGGCTCCACTTTGTCGTGGGTCAGGCTCAATGAGTTATTTAAATGGGCCACTTTATTGGGCTTAATAGAAAAACCCCATGAAGTCCAAATCAAGCCCTAAAACTGAAAGGCTAAAACCCTACCTTCGACATTCGAAGTCAAAAACTCAAAACCCTAACGAACAACGCATGCTCCGAAGCAATTCTAACTTTCTAAGCTATAATCCCTCGCTTTCTCTGCAACCAAACACTATACCATCAATTTCTGGCCATGAACTACCGGTTTCAAAACCTTCTAGGCGCGTCATACCGCGGCGGCAATGCCGTCATCACACAGGATGCAACGCTGATCTCACCTGTGGGTAACCGTGTCTGCGTCACCGACCTCCTCAAGTCCCATACTCTCACCCTTCCTGTTCAGGCATCTTCGAATGTCACCCGCATAGCTGCCTCCCCGGACGGGACCTTCCTGCTCACCGTTGACGAGAATCGCCGATGCCTATTCATTAACGTCCCTCGCCGTGCCGTTTTGCATCGTATCACCTTCAAGTTTCCAGTAGCTACCCTGAAATTTAGCCCTGATGGCGCGTATATTGCTGTTGCTACCGGTAAATTGGTACAAATTTGGAGGTCTCCGGGGTTCAAGAAGGAAGTTTTCGCTTTCGAGTTAGTGAGGACGCTCGCGGATGGCGAAGACAAGGTGACGGCTTTGGAATGGAGTCCTGATGGAAATTACCTACTTGTAGGGTCAAAGGATTTGACGGCGAGGCTCTTTAATGTGAACAAAGTCAAGGGAGTTTCAAGTAAGCCGCATTTGTTTCTGGGTCACAGAGATACAGTGATCGGTTGTTTTTTTGGCGTTGATAAGAAAACTAATAGAGTTGATAAGGCTTATACAATTACTCGTGATTGTTATATTTTTAGTTGGGGTTTAAGTGATTATAGTGGAAATGGTGACAAAATTGATGAACTTCGAGGGCAAAATTCCGAACCTCTCTCCCCTGGGACACCGGAGAGGGAAGCAGAAGAAAATTTGGAGAATAGAGGTGGTGATAATTTGAAGAAGAGAAAAATTTTCAATGATTTGGATGGTAATTTAAGGGAGGGATTTTTGCACCTGGGAAAATGGGAGTTGTTGAGGAAGGATGGGTTTATGCAGGCTCCGGCAAAGTTGACTGCCTGTGATTATCACAGCGCCCTTGATATGGTGGTGGTGGGGTTCTCAAGTGGAGTTTTTGGATTGTATCAGATGCCTGATTTTGTGTGTATACATTTGTTGTCAATATCAAGGGAAAAGATCACGACTGCTGTGTTTAATAGACTGGGGAATTGGTTGGCTTTTGGCTGTGCAAAGTTAGGGCAGTTGCTTGTGTGGGAGTGGCGGTCCGAGAGTTATATACTGAAGCAGCAGGGGCATTATTTTGATGCGAATTGTGTTGCATATTCCCCAGACTCACAACTCTTGGCTACTGGAGCAGATGATAATAAAGTGAAGGTAAATGAGTGTGTGAAAACTATACTCTGAAAAAGATATGCTTTGCTATTTTGTTTAAACGTTGTAGCTTGGCTAATTTTGGTATTTGCTATTGCGGTTAAGAAATGATAGAGGCTATGCATAGTGCTTGAATTGCTTAATTTTCAAATGACTGTAAGATTTTGAATTATACAGGCCACGCATAGGGGAAAAAGGGGGGGGGGGGGAAGAAGGAATAAGAAGAGAAAATCAAAGCTCAAATCAGTAATAGTTAAAATCAATTATCCAAAAGCAAAGGAAATCAACAAGAGACTTATTTAGACCCAGAATGGTTGCAAGATTCTTTAAGTGATTTAAGTAGCTCAGAATGGTTGTTTTTTCTTCAATCATTTGTCTGTTGATAACTGATAGATGGCTTGATATGTGATGATAGAGGATTTGAGTTGTGTTACAAGTCAGAATCAGTTCAAGTGTCTATCATTTATTTACAAAACTAGCTAGCAGCACTTAAGTAATTAGTATTATTATCTATCCAGAACTATGAGAATTATTTGGTTTTTCCTTTCTGGTGCAATTGCTCATAATGAACATTTTTTGTTGTTATTATCTTTCCAGAACTATGATTTGGCATATTTTGCGCGTTATTTCGCATAAATTTTGTATTTTGGATACCTGATGTTATGCATGGTTGATGTTTACAATTTACTGGTTGTTTGTTGCAGGTGTGGAATGTTTCATCAGGTTTTTGCTTTGTAACATTCTCTGAGCACACTAATGCAGTCACTGCTCTGCACTTTATGGCAAATAATCACAGTCTCTTAAGTGCATCCCTGGATGGGACTGTTCGTGCTTGGGATCTGTTTCGTTATCGGAATTTTAGGACATTTACGACCCCTTCTTCTCGTCAATTTGTTTCCTTGGCAGCAGATCAAAGTGGTGAAGTAATTTGTGCTGGGACATTAGATTCATTTGAGGTATTTTTCCATTCAATGAAGTATTTTACCACTATTCTTTCTTCTTCAGTTCACTGACAATCCTTTAATGCGATGTGCCACAGATATTTGTTTGGTCAATGAAGACAGGCCGCTTGTTGGATGTGCTTAGTGGTCATGAAGGTCCTGTTCATGGCTTGATGTTCTCTCCTGTAAATGTGAGTTTACTTCGTCTTTGTTATTTGCTCTTTCTCTCTCTCTGTTTTATTGTATTTTTTGGATTAGAAACTCTTTTTTTTTTTGCCTGAATATCTTGGGTCTGGTCTGATTCTTCTTTCATCTTGTCTTGGATATGTAGTTTAGTTCCACTGGTGTCAAATATGCCTACCGCTTTTTAAGGACTTGTTGGTAGCAATTATTTTCTTACTTGCTGTCACTTGGAAAATTGACACATGTTGTTTCTTCTCAAGTAGGCTGTCTTAGCTTCCTCGTCATGGGACAAGACTGTTCGGTTATGGGATGTATTTGAAGGAAAAGGTGCTGTTGAATCATTTTCTCATGCACATGATGTTCTTACGGTGGTTTACCGTCCAGATGGAAAACAATTAGCTTGCAGCACATTAGATGGTCAGATTTCTTTTTGGGACCCGATTGATGGCTTGTTAATGCACACTATTGACGGACGTAGGGATATTGCTGGAGGGCGTCTTATGACTGATCGTACATCAGCAGCTAACTCAAGCTCAGGAAAATGCTTCTCAACTCTATGTTATTCTGTTGATGGGAGTTACATATTAGCTGGGGGAAGCAGCAAATACATCTGCATATATGATATTGCTGATCAGGTTAGAGTCTTGCATTTTATGAGGACTCAATTTTCCGTTTTGCCGAACCTTTTGTTTGTATATACTTTGGTTCTTCTCATTTGTGGTGCCGAATTCAATTTATTTAGATGCAAGGCTTGTGAAGATGCGAAATAGCATTTGCTCCATGCTCGAAATTTTCCTTGATGCTTACCTTTTCTGAAATCTTCAACTAAAGAAATTTAGGAAGTGATACCTCCATGGTTGGCCTAAATATAAATTGGTATTGGAATTCTATTTAACATGTGGTTTGGATACTGAAGGGCGCACATTGTCTAGTTTTGAATTATTTTACGGTGCATGATGGATAAATCTCTCCTAACCTGAAAATAAAACAGTATAATAAAATGAGGATGCTTTAATGTGGATTCTCTTCTTCACAGATAAACATTTCCCTTTGTTGCTTTTGCACACAAGATTAAAAGTATTGGATTCATGTTGCACAGGTTTTGCTCCGCCGATTTCAAATAACGCACAATCTCTCTCTAGATGGAGTTTTGGACTTTCTAAACTCAAAGAAGATGACAGATGCTGGCCCAATTGATCTAATTGACGATGATGAAAGTGATGTAGAAGAAGGAGTCGACAAGCAAACCCGCGGAAGGTTAGGTTATGATTTACCGGGATCCATGCCTAACCATGGAAGGCCCATTGTTCGAACAAAGTGTCTTAAAATTGCACCAACAGGGCGAAGCTTTGCAGCAGCAACAACAGAAGGAGTTCTTATATATTCAATTGATAACTCATTTATCTTTGATCCAACTGATCTTGACATAGATGTTACACCTGAGGTAGTTTTCTATCTTTTAAGTTCTAGTGACTCATTTTTTGGCTATATTAATTTTATTGTGGAACTACTTTGCATGAGGATTCAATTTTACTTGAAAGTCTTTTTTAATTATAGTTAGGTGAAGGCTTGAAACTAAAGTTTACTTATGTGTGGCAATGTTTCTGTTTACATTCTTTCATGATTTTGTTTTATAGTACCTCTTTTGGTATGCTTTTGTACAGGCGGTTGATGCAGCTCTAGATGAAGATCAACCGAACAGAGCTTTGATTCTTAGTCTTCGTTTAAATGAGGATAGCCTAATTAAAAAATGCATCTTTGCTGTTCGTCCAGTAGATATACCAGCAGTTGCCTCAGCAGTGCCTCACAGATATTTGCAGAGGTTAATCGATGCATTTGCAGATCTGCTAGAAAGCTGCCCACACTTGGAGTTTATACTGCGCTGGTGTCAGGTACCCTTTTTCTTTTGGGTTGCCATTGAGCTTTCCAATTTTTTGTTAGCAACGTATGTAGATGGCCTTTGCCTGATGTTTTTGCGAATATCTATCAGTCTTATACTCGTTATGATCAATTTTTGTTGCAGGAGCTATGCAAAGCTCATGGCAATTCTATTCAGCAGAATTCCAGAAATATGCTTCCTGCTTTAAAATCCTTGCAAAAGGCAATTACCAGAATACATCAGGATTTGGCGGATACATGTTCTTCCAATGAATACATGCTTAGATATTTATGCTCAGTATGAACACCAAGAAATGATTGCTCATCCACAGTTTAGTATTTCTGCTCTTCAAATTCAAGTTTTGCGAATTGCGATGCTACATGGAGCACAGATACACTTTTTAGGCAAAGATCAACATGTGAAGTTGGATCCGTACTGCAATCCCCCAGGTAAAACAACTCGTGTATGGTGATCGGTTGAATGCCTGGAAAATTCAATACGAACTGCTGCTATTCATTGTGTGAATGACATTGTTTCTCCATATTATGGTCACTTTCAACAACTGAACTCTTTTGAGGCTCGTGAACTGTATTTTGTCAAGTATGATATGATGGCTCCGGCTTGATCGACCACCACCAGGCTTTCAAGAACCCCTCTTCTTATCTTCTTATTGGCCTTTTGTTATGATGCAAAACTTGTTTTTTTTCCCCCCCTATTTATGGGTTTTATAGTTAATTCAGAAATTTATCCGGACTGCCCTTCCACTCGGCACCGTCGGCGACTGTTTTTTTCCAGGGTAAATCAAACATCTCTCCTTTATCATGGTAAGCTAATTGCCTCTAACCACTTTTGCTGATGTCACTGTTTGATAATTTAATACGGAACCTTGCTCTGAAAGGCAAAACATAAGACAACTATCTAAATAAACTACCTCACACTCCTTATCATATCAATTTCATTTATAGTGAATAAAAGAATACAGTTCCATAACCTCTTAAGAATTAAGTTCCTCTGTCAACAGCTATAATTCAATTCTAGCTTTAATCTGTTTTCAACCAGGAAAAGGCGAAAACCCTATTACCGAAGAGGTTATATATATAATCCCTGCCTAGGGCAGTAGAAGTAGCAAGGTAAGAATGCTTAGAACCAAAATATGAAAACCTCTACAACATACTTGAATAACAACAGTGCTCCGAAATACCAACTCTATTAAGTAGAGGAACTGTCATTAAATTCAGCAAATTATTCAGACTTCTGGCTGGCCGCAATATCTTTGAGCTTTTCTTTGAGTTCCCCAGTCTGCAAAGACAAATCATGGCATTAGAATGAATGATGCATTGCATGTTGAGGGAGTGGAGGGTTGGAAGAACTAACCTGATGCATATTAAGAATTATATCTGAACCTCCAATGAACTCCCCCTTGATAAAAATCTGAGGAAACGTGGGCCAGTGACTGCATTGAAAGAACATGGAATGTGAGAAACAGAATGCCTTACCTTTAGAAGCACCTTGTGACAGTAAAAGAATGAAGCAGACAACTATAAAATCAATAATTAAGCTTGCATGTACAAAACCTCAATGTAAAAATATCTTAGACCTACAGTTGATGCAAGAAAAATTCTCTTTGAATAAAAAAAAACATCATGATAATGTTAGCAAAACATCATATAGCACATCAGGCAAACGTTTCACAAGGAAGATAAACTTTTGTATAGGGGTATGATGATTCGTGCACATGGCTAAACCTTCTATTTTGTTATTATACATTATCTCAGGTAATCACAGTACTGGCAGAAGGCATTTGTAAACTGAAAATTGAAGGCATTCTATAGACAGTTCAGAGAAAAACTTGAACGATGTTTACAAGACAAAAATTACACTTGTCATCACTCAATAATAACTTACCTGAACATTTTCACTGCAGTTTTCAGTTCAGGATTCTCCAGAATATTTCTAGCACTTAAGGGAACATCTGCACAGGGAGCATTGTAAGAACTAGAGTCAAGTTAAGACATATCGGTCATCATAATGGAATGAAACACTTTTCCCTTTTCTTTTAGACTTGTAAAAGTTCAATCCAACCAAGATGAAGGGATTACAACTTGAAACAACACAAACCACCAAAGTCACCTAGTTTGTTGGTCGGAAAAAGCCTGCTCCGGAAAAATAATTGAGTGCGGAACTACTAAAAGATAATCAAAGAACCTAGTGAACAACTTATCATTCAATTTCGGCAACTCTCAAGCACTGTAACTACAAGCCAACCTATTCTGCAACCCAAAAGGACAAAAACATTTCCAAAGAGTCATATTTTTCAGAGAATAGGCCAGAAATATATTTCTTGGAATTGGGCATCCTAACCCAGAAGAAAATTATATTTTCTGCGAAATATCCTTCAGTCGTTTGATAATGTCATGGCTATGCACAAGAAGCATACAATGAAAAACCAAGCAAAAGATCTACTTAATAAAAACTTCATTGGCAACACACGTGTTGTTCAAACTGTGGATCTGCAATACCAGGATGAGATTACCTAGATGCCTAGACTCGTGGATTGACCTTTCTTAGTAAATTTAAGATTCCAAAAAACAATTCCTCAAGATATCTCCATATAACTAACCATTGTAGAGTTTGAATCAATTTCCAATGCCAAAAGGCTGGAGAACATCTTTCATTGGCATCTCATTTCACCAGACATCATTCATACTAAAAGTATACTTATCCCCTGTCAATTACCTAAAAGTCAACAGAGGCATCCAACCATTGCTAAGACTCTTCTGGAGACCAAATGAATTCCAGAAGGCAAAAACACCACCAAGACAAAACTGAAGATTCTAGATACCATAACAAAGCCAAAACCCACAGACTGAATAGAACATACCACCTTCCAGTTAACCAAGAAGAAAAGGTAGATCTCAAATCAGTAACTGAATCGCATGGCACTAACTCTATCAGAGCTCATAAATCCAAAAACCCTATGCCCAAAGAAAACTAGAAATAAACAAAACAAAGGCTTTCAGTACAAAAGAAATCAGAAGGTAGACAAACATTCTTAGAGCAGATATATAACAATATACCAAGAACTTAGATCTTTTTGATTTCTAAATCATTTACTTTAGCTCATGGACCATTGATATTTAGTTATCACTTATCAGGATCAATCTATGCACATAATCACATAGAGACAGTTAAATAATTGAGCATAAGCGCAGGACAAAATTTCATGGATCAAACTAAACATCAGAAAACATACTGTAATGCTTCAACACTTTTACGGCCAGTGAACTGAATCCACACTGAGGAAAATCAGGAACCCCTTTCATGTAAATCATTACAGGGTTGTCTTTGACATCCTACAAAAGAAGATTGGAGGTAAAAAAAATGTAGAGTTTGCAGGATTGAGAATTCCTTGGCCAAGAAGAGATATGGTACATAGATGCAAAATTAATACAATAACTTACTTATACCTGCTCAACAACATCATTCAAAGAAAATTCAGAATTCTCAATTTTATTAGTCGGCTTAAAATCATCATGAGTGTCAGAATCATTGGGCACAGTAGTTGAGCATCTCAAACCATTGTGACTAAGCAATGCATATACCTATAGCAATCGAAAGAAAATTGGGTCAACGCCAATACTGGGTCATTAAAATAACAGCAGCAAATATTTGAAATGTGACACTGAAATATGTAATAATGACACAGGTTAATCTGTCATGGACATGCATTGTCATCTCCTACCATCATTTAAAATTCAGCATTATCAGTTTTAGCATCTTTTGTAAGAACTTATTTGTGAGGATTAAGGATCAAAAGAGCAACAAGAAGATGAGAATAAGGCTAACCTAAGCTTCAAGATAAATCTAGAATTTCAAGAAAATTACATATATAAGTTGAAATTACAGTCACAGAAAAACAGAAATTTACGTGTGTTAGCCAGAATTTTTGTCTTCTTGCATCAGATTATGCAGAAAAGAAAGTTAATGAACATATTTGACTGGTCATGGATGTAAAAGAAAAACTTTAAAATTATAGCCAGGACTTAGTTATGTGTGTTACTTGACAATCTCTCGATAAGGAAGACCAACAACAATGCTTCAACAGACTCTCTACTTGCAGCCAAATCATTTTTTTTGCTGAAGTATAGCAGCAAACTAGTTTCTCATTGTAGGAACCAAAGTAGAAACTAAAAAAGCAATACAAAATCCAAGAACACATTATGATTCCAGAAACAAGACATAAATAATGAGAGAAACACTCTATGGTTCCCTTCCCACCAATTATACAAGAAGATGAGACGACCCCTCCTTTCCTTCACTTGACCTATAATCTCCTCCAATTTTTCATATTTACTACTGAACAAAGTAACTAAGTAGAGAACAAAAATAAATTGAAAACCATCCTATACATTGAAATAAACTTGCAGTGCCGAAAGAGCTCAAATTCTTACAGACGTAGAATGAGCTGCTGGCAAACCTGCAATGCCCTTCAACAATACATTTGATAATGCCCTTGCCATGCGTTACTGCAATAACCTGCATTACAATTATTGGTGCGCCTAAAATCAACAAGCATAGCAAGAAAATGAAACAGGCATGGTAATGGAAGAAAATACACAAGATTTTAAAACCATAAAACCACAAGGACAAGGACATAAATCTATTTTACCTAAACTGATACCAAAAATTTATAATCCGCAGTCAAACAGAATAATTTCATCAAAAAGTTTACTTTCTTGTTCTTACTTTTCCAACGAAGTAGAAGCAGCATTGGTTCGGGTAACGAATCCAACTTCTCAGCCAACCCAACCAAATATACGTTCGACTAACGAATTTGAACAAATAAATGAATAGAAAAAAAAATATGAAAACCCAAATCGAACTTCTCAAGCCAACCCAACAGGGTGCAGATTACCAAAACTGCATGTTATTTTATTGTAGACAAAAATTGAAACGATAAAATTTCAACAGATGTAGAATAAACGATTACCAGTGAAACCTTGACAGTATCTGATATACTAACTCAGGTGACGAGGCTCTTGAGAGAGAGATTAAAGAGTACTTCATAGGAAAAGTGCAGAAGAGGAAAGGTAGACGATTCTACTTAGTGGGCCTTTGGGCTTTCAGTGGAATAACCCAACACTTAAACATTCTATGAACTTTTTAATAGGCCTATTTTGCGACTCTTAATAGATCATGGCAAAGGCCCATGGTTTTCAATAGAACAAAACAAAAAGAATAACGCAGCGTTTGATCTTGAAATCTGTAAGCTAAATGAACTTATTAGAGATCCAAGAAAAATAAAAAACAAACCAAAAGGATTACAATCCCTTGTGCTATATATGAACAAATGTTCACCACCCCTCAAAACAAATTAAAGAACACCCGAGCTGCTAGTTATAGTGCTAACAACTTTTTTAAGTTTTCACCCTGATCCACCACAACCAGGGAAATGCCCAAAAGAACGTAACGACCTAGAACATAAACGCAAATTTTATTGATTCAAAGTTACAGAAATTGCACAAGCTGCAAATCACCATACCATACAGATTTTGATCATCTTCGACTCCGCCAGTGCAGTCTCCGACTGTGTGACCTTCTGTCTGATCGCATTTGGCTTTGCCAACGCAATTGATTCCCACGAGATACTCTCTCGGATTGCGTTCGATTCTGCCACATGAACTGCGAATCTTGAGTCTGCCTCCACGATCGCCATCTATTACTCTGTCCAGTTGTATGATTAGTCGCCCTAGCATACCCTATTGGTTGCATTGTTTCTAATCTTCTACCTCGCACTCACCCTCTTCTTGGAGAATCCGAGGGCAAAGAGAAGGAACTGTCTAAGAGTTCCAGATAAGTAATCAAGTCACGGAAATCTAACTGAGGGTCGACGTTATTCTCAAAATAAGTACCACCATCGAACTCGTCCAACTCTCCCAACAGCAAATCACTGAGGCTATCATCTGCATCTGTTAGGTGCTCCAACCCCATCCAATCACTCTCTTCTCCAGCATTCAATTGGAATGTACTGAGGACGTCTTAAAGATCTCTTTGGTTCTCCAACCTCATCCAGTTGTTCTACCGCTCTGGGTCCACCTCTGTTGGACGAACAGAAGGGTGCTCAATCCTTGCATGCTTCCTCAGTTCTGAATAACTCCTAACAAAATCACAGGCCTCAGTTGAACAACTCCGCTTCTTACAATTCATGAACTGACGAGCAGACTCTATGACAATCCACCTAGATATCTGCCCTCGACAAAAGGGGCAAACAAGCTTTCGTTGCAATCCATCACAAGGCATGCTTCCGCGAGGCAGTGGCTCTTCCTCGCTTCCTCTTTGAGAGGTCATGCTAGCTGAAGAAACATCTCCTAGTATTGCTGTTGAGGGAGAGGAGACAGATGACTTACAGAACTGGTCAAGGCAATTAGAGTGACGTTGGCTTGTGTTGCACATATAAGGTCAACAACCCTTTTCATGGGAATCACATTGTAAAAGAACAGCATTGTGGGGATGTTCCATACAGATAGAGCACCTTGCGTCCTTCCATTCCTTCACATCTTCAGTAGACCCTAATGGGATGTTAGCCTGGCATTGGATGGCACCAGAGGAACTGTTTGCGTAAGGAGATGCTCTACAATGATTAGAAGTTACGGAATGGAGTTTTTTATCCTTTAGCATTCTGAACTCAAAATATTACCGACAGAAAACAAATTTGACCTTTCCTTACAAATGAACTATAGCAATAATTTGAGACGCCTATAAAATAACATCAAAATCGGAAGTGAGTACAGGATATGATTCAGATGAAAAAACAATGACAGAGATGAAGATCACCAGACAAAAAGAAAATGTCAAAAACTCAATTAAAATCGAGTTGAACAAAGCCCCAAAATTTTGACATTAAAAAAAACAGTGCACCAATGCCGAAGGACAGAGACATCATCACATCCATGAAATGCATCAAAGTGTTTCTCCATTTAGAATCATGGATATCATATGCCAAAATAGTAGTAAATAGCAGAGGCGCCCGTAACATCATACCAAAGTGGATAGAAATATTTCAGAAAAATAAAGTTAGAAACAAGAGACTACCAATTGGTTGTATCATGTAAAACACGCCCTATCATCTTCAGCTATTGTCTTTTTAAACTTCTAAGAGTTTAGCAAAGGTAAAGTTATCTTTGGAAGGATATAATATATTTCAACAAATCAATTAAGACAACCAAAACGCGTTGGAAAATTATAAAGATGGCAGCACCTATGCCTCTTCATTAAAGGATTCACAAAGAAATGATCTTACGACAGATTTTGTTGGCATGTGAATAGTAGTTCAAGAGGAGGAACTTACTGTCTCAAAGAAAATATCAGATTTCATCAAAACCCTTTCTTTCTTTTTTTTAACTTTTAGGATGGTTTAGAATTACAGGTTATATTTTGGTAAATTTTGGTTCCAAATTTTAATAACAGGCTTACATACAATAACACATAAACAAATTTTGTACTTTTAAAGTAATCAGATATAATCATGCACAAAATTAACCACTATGCCAAAACGAAGCTCGAATAATTCTTTACAATTTAAATGACTTTACATCAAGAGCTTCAAAACAACCTTAGCTAAAACCAAATCCAAAGAAGTATTTACTATTTACTCTTTACAACAAAATTTAACATCAAGAGCTTCAAAACGAAAAATTTTATATTTGTTACAAAAGTTCTTCCTTGACCTGGACCTCAACAGTATTTGACAAACAGATAAACTATCTTTCACCAATAATCGGATACACGTATCACCAATGCTCTCTCCCATATTTAATCAATCACAAAACATAGATCAAAAGCAATAAAACATCGCAGTTACTGAAAACCCAGCCAAATTTCGATCATGGAAACAAAAAAATTACCAAACATAAAACGAAATCAGCCGCACGAACATACACCCAAAACAAGAAAACCCTATATTTCAAACAGCCATGAACAACACCATCTAGGAATCAATTAGACAAAGGACGTGCGTAAAAAGAAATCAAAATCAATCTACTTGAAAAACAACTAAAAATTTTAGGTTACAACTGAAAGAGGGCTAGTCGAGGATTCGACAGAAAAACTTACTAGAAGAACTTGGAGAAGCCAAGGGAGCCGACCAACGGCGTAACTGAGGAGAGATGTGTGGCTATTTAAAAACTACTACCGACTTTTTTATCGTTGGGCGGTAAAAAGTTAACGACGGGTCATTCTTTCTTATTTTTATAAAAAAATCACGTTTTTCTACGTCATTGGCAACCGTTGATCACGTATACGGTTTTCAATGATTGAGGCCACCCGCCCTGCCAAACATTGAGAAGTAAGCTGGTTCTCGTTTGGTTAGGTCAGGGCGGCCGGTTTCGGGGATGCGCTGCCGATTTTTGAAGCCGGACAAGCTCTCTCAAAACCACTGAGATGGGGCGAGAGAAAGCAAAACCTTTAATTCCTTCCCCGTCAAAAGCCGTTGCTTGGCTCTCTGGTGCTTCTTCAGAATCTTCAGGTAAGATCCTCTGTTAGAGATAAAATATGAGCTTGTTTGATAGCAATAGTAATTAATCGTTGTTGTTTTAAAATGAATTGATTTGCCCGTCTAATGATATTGTTCCTTATACCTTATTCACTGATAATTCGACTAATTAAACTAATAGAGTCGACTAGGCCTCTCTCAGTTGCAACCTAAAGTTTGAGAATTGAGTCTTTCTTCAAGCTGATTAGTTGGATTTCTTTTTCCACATGTCCTATATCAAACTGATTCCTAGATAGTGTTGTTCATGGATGTTTTGAAATTTTGGGCTTTCATGCATTTTCTTCATTTTATGTTTTGTAATTTTTGTTTGGATGATCATAATTTATATGGGCTTTCAGTAATATATGTTTTGTGATTGGATTACATATGGGGAGTGCATTGGTCGTGTGTCCGATTAATGTTAAGAGATAGGGTATCTATTTGTCAAATACTGTTGCGCCCTAGCTCAAGTGTGTAAAAATATATGACGTTGATGTATTCTTTTGTTGTTAGGTGTTAAAATATAAGAGATTCTTTGACAAGCTTTTTAAATCTAAAATACGTATTGCTTGATTTCATTACAAATTTTAGGAAAAAAAATTCACCTGAGTTGAATGAAGGCATTATAACTCAGGGTACTAGAATTGGGTGGAGAAGTTGGCTAAGTTTTTGAGCGTCGTGAGATTTGATAGGGGTTGGTTTATGAGGTATGGGGGAGATTTGGAATTCAGAGTTGGGGAGGAAAAATTCATTTTTAAGTTTGTTGTGAAGAAATGATTTCTCTCCTTTTATTATCTTTATTTTGTTACTTCATGTCATTCGGTAACCTTCAGACTCCGCCAGACAATACTCTTTTGAAGTTCTTCCTGTATTCTTGTTGCCGAAGGTGCTTTAATGATGGGCAGTGCGCATTGTCTGTGTTTGAATCAACCCTATTTACACCACAAGTGCAACACACACCTTCATGTTAACTAACACATCTCGTACATACACTAATGCATTTTAATGCTAAAGGTACTTTCATATTTCTCTTGTGGAGCCTATGTCCCTCTGTCTCTCTCTCTCCCTTTTTTTTTGTAACATAATGTAATTGGCGGAAACTTTGTAACAGGTCTTCCTGATTTTGAGGTTGAATCAGCAGCTGCTGCAACACCAAAGAAAAGTCAAATAAGAAACGAGTTGCGACTGATACAGAGCCTGGAACTACAGGAAACATTGTTAATGCTGATAAGCAGTGCCAAATGATAATTTTTAACTGAGTTTGGGCTTCAGCATAAAATGCATCGAACTGAATTTCTACAATATACAAAACAGGGTAAACCCTAGAATACTAACAAGGAGACTATTTCTAGATAAAGCAATACTGGATTTAATGTTACAACTAGAACTGTTGATTTCCAATGAACGTTCACATGACTTGTAATATGGAATAACCCCATTCAGTATTTGGCTGATACATGTTCATCCAATGAATACATGCTTAGATTTATGCTCAGTATGAATCTCAAGAAATGATTGGGAAGGTTTAGATGATGCAGCAGCACACATTGCGCAATTGTTGTCTGCAGAGCCAGCTGATGGTACTTTCTCAAATTAACTACCTGCATAATAACATGTTTAATTTCACACGAGGCTGAGAGACACGCTGCAAGCTTACCCATTTTGCTATGTAATGGAACTTATGTGTATCCTTCTCTATTACATGGCCAAGGTTGAATTCTGCGAATGTTTTCAAGTGTTTTGTGTCAATTAGATAATATATAGATCTATGCTCTAGCCTGAATTGTACAACTATTTATCTTTTTGACAGAGCTTGCACCATTTCCTGGAAAATATTTTGTGTAACATATATTTCTCAGTTAAATGTATTGTCATGTAATTATGTGGAAAAAAATGTAAGAAGGAAGTTTGTCTATGTCGATGAATTCATTTTCAAGAAGTTCTTCAAATTAAAAGGAGAGTCTACTGTGCATCCCAAAATGCTTTTAGAATTTTTCCTGAGAAACTTTCACATTGCATTGCAGCGGATAAAGTAGTTCCATATAACTACGGAGAGAACTCAACCAATTTCTTATATGCAGCAGGATTCCGGCACTTCACATTTAAATTCTATGATGGATAATTATTTAATTCTTCAATCCGCTGGATTTTGCTACTTGTAGCTAACATATAAAGCAAGAAAGTAATTTTGTGAATGGATTGATTTTGCAGTGACGAGGTCCGCAACTGGCTCACTGCGAGGCTGGGGCTTAAGGGTTCTCGCTCATAATGTGGTACCTGATATGATATTTAAGCTAGTAAGGTTTTGATCTCTCTCTCCCTCTCTATTTCCCCATCTCCCCTTATCGACCATGCCTGTCTGGTTCTCTTCTCAGATGTTTATGGACACAATATAATTTTGATTAACTACCATGTATTGACTATATACGTTCAACAAGAAAAGAATTTCTTTCTACTGCAGCAATGCATGGTAACCAATATTGACAAAATCCACCATTTTGGCATCGGTAAGATGACCAAACATGTTCAAGATTAACAAACTGCTCTATGTAACAGATATTTTGGAAGGAATATCTTTATCACTAAAGGATTCTTCCATTTGCTACTTGTGTAGGCTACCAGCAAAATTTCTGAACCCTACAAGGGTGACAAGGCAAATAAATAGCACCTCTGCCTGCAATAATTCTTCCTTGTAGTCTTGGCCGCATAAAGATTTCATTTTTCTGTACTTGCAGGCAGTTTCTTGGCTTTCAACCTGAGAAGAGCACTTTGAGATGATTTACTTTGCTTTCAAGAAGCAAGGCCTTTTAGCATTAATCAAAGTTTAAGATGAAATAACAATCCAATGACTTGCACCAACATGCACATGCCGTTCACTAACTGCCTTTATGATCCTTCTCAGGCCCGTCAAAGCAATCTTTAGATTTTATTGCATGGACTGAGAGGTGGGAAAGAGGGCATGGATTGCAAAATAAATTTGCGGCCGCTTCTCAAGCTAGGTAAATACCTTGATTTTGATCCCTGTGGTTGATGTTGAGGCGGTGATATTCGTTTTTTATTTGGCGAGTAAGATTCACCTGCCTTGGAGGGAGTAGAAGTTATTCTGAGTATCTCAGGCGTGTCACCGCCCTTCAGTATGGTATACTGAGGGATGTGACAACCAAATTCCTGTGGGGGCATGCCCTCAGATAATTCAGCGGCAAGACTCAATGGTGAACAACTCCAGGGAGGGTAACCGACTGAAGACTGGTAACTCCTCCTGCAATGTAGATCAATTTGTGAAACATTTGAGGAGTTCCCGGCAATAGGATTGCTGGAATAAGTCACTGATCCCAAGTTCTGATGTGACACAGGTGGAGTTCCGTGGATTATATTCACAAGTTCTTCCCAATTTGGTGAGCATTGCACTCTCCCAGCCTTGATGGAATCTGCAGTAACAGTCTCCTTTTGGTTTCAAGTTTCTGATGGCATGGATTCTCACATCTGCATCCATCAGAACATCCATCTCTAGCCTTTAATAAGAGCAAACAAGTTTTCTAAACAAAATCCACGGTGATCCAACCTGCTACTCTGACTTCCATTTCGAGTGAAAATGAGCATTATTTTCTTGTTCATTGTAGAAAAACAGGAAACCAACAGCATGACTTTTTCCTTTTTCAAACCACCATGCCACTTCACTTGGAAGTCAATGCAGCGAGCTCTGAAAAAGCGACTGCAGTTTCTGGTATAACATAGAGCTAGGAACAAACATCAACATGTACCTGGAAACATTCACAATATTTTTTAAGGCAATTTGACTTCTTGCAATTGCTGCCCCTTTTGTGCCTGGCTGAGGATGGTGTCGTCCAGTTCCCACCTTCCTGCAGAGTTCAATGTGCTCAAAACAAATTTTCCACAAGACCAAGTAATAAGACAAAACCTTAAAGGAGCAAGGAGGGACAACCATTTAATTTGCTGGAGAGTCAGTAACAGACTTGACAATCTTTGGACAAATGCAAGGGGATTACGGGATTGAATTTGGTGTCGTGTATCAAGCACAATCTCCTCATATTCGGGTTTGTTAAAGCATTCTGTGCATGCGCAACAGTCCACACAGTAAACTCCTGCCGCAAAACCCTTGCAGTACCTTCCAGACAAAGAAACATAGAACACAACTGACAAATGCTAAATATAACAGGAACCGGTGCAATGTTTTGGACAAGTTGTGCTTTTCTTCCTCAATTAGCAAAAGCTCCATAAAGAAAGAGAAAAGTTGTGAAACCAAGCACAAAGACAAGAAAAATTTTGACAGCAAAGGAGTGCAGAATATAATTATCATCATCATCTCATTAGAACCTTTTGTCCAAAGTAGTATGTGGTACAGGACATAATACTAAGTTTCCAATAGAACATTAGAGTCAAAAACTCCAATACATCATGAGCTTCATCTTGCCAAGCACAAAAAGCAAGAAAAACTTTTAACAGCCATAGATAGTCCTTACCCGCAATTCAATGCATTTCCGAAAATACTGCCCAAAAGTTTCGAATTTTTGGGTCATGCTTCCTGTATACTTACAGTTTCAAGCATTTGAACCTTTTTTTGCAGCCTTCACTCTCATTTGTGCCTGTTTACCCTCTTTCTGAATAAAACAGAAATAAACAGGATGAGTAAGCAATGCCAAAGGAGAATTGAGAATCAAATTTGTGCCACTAAGGATTCTAAATGCGTACTTCTGTCTCTTTCTTTGTGAACTTTCTTTGTTCAACTCTTCAAACCTGTCAGCTATTGGAAAACTGGCAGAAGTGGCTGCGTCAACAGCATTCGTTTCTTGCTCATCTTCTTCCATTTGACCATTAGTTTTTGCTGCAATGGCAGTAAATGAGTTGATGATTGAGTAATTTGCTAAATTCTGGCCAGATACCAAAGTATTTGCCAGATACCAAAGTGAAATATCTACTGGAAGAACTATAAAACTCTTCCATTTCGGTCGTCAATGGTGATGTAGAAGGAATGCCATGGTGTAAAGCATGTTACTACAGAAATATCATATGAAGTACCTGACATCCCATAATTCTATGGTCTTCATGGTTGAAGATATCTGTCACTTTGCGATCATGAAAATAGTAATATACTTTATTTGAAAACCAAGATTAATAATAATCATATATCACACCATGCATGATGATATTAGTCTAATGCATAACATTAGACTATTTTCTATACTTGTTTGCACGATATAAGATTGAGCTCAGAGAGTCAGAAATTAATGAATGAATACTCAAATGGAAATATACAAACACCTGGTTCTTATTTACACAGAAAGGGAATTCAACCCACAAGCCAACATTGTACAAAGAGTTCAACTACAAATCAATACTAAGGACAAACCAAATGGAAATAGAACCTCCCAAGGTATAAATAGGGCATAACATTGAAAATAACTCTTAGAAGTATAACAGCTAACCATCAAAAGACAAAGGAATATCATCCAATTAGTAGCATCAGAAGAAGAGAGTATTTAAGTCGTACCTCCGCAGGTCCTTCTGATATTTTTGGCCTCTCTGCACCATCTTCACATGCCTCGACGATATCAAAAGATTCAAGAAATTGCGGATCGTTTCTGTTCCATTCCTTATGTGGGCTATCAGGAGCCTGCAACATAACATCTTCAAAAACCTGCAATATGAGGATTTCCTTAAATCATTGATCATCCGTCGACACTCTTATATGCACTTCCACTTAAAAAAAGTAGAAACCTTTTCCACATTCTGCTGTTCACCTGAGCCATATATTGTTTGTCATGGGGCACTCTAGATTGAAGATTCAGAGAATTAGATGCTTCCAGGTGAAAATTAAATTTCCTTGGATTAAGCAAGATGAGTGAAGCATTGGTAATGGAAAGCAAATTTTAAATTTAAATTGAAAATGAAAATGAATAAAGATATTTTGGATGACACCTTACAAAAAATGCAGAAGATAAATAAGGTATTTCAAACCTTTTTCCGAAAGTTGGTTTCACGCTGAAGATCTTAACGGGGTGATTTGAGCACGGGTGGTGGGCTTGAGAAATTAATTTCTGTAAACCTTTGTGAATAGGGTACTGCCTTAACTAGCTCTAGAGGAGATAGTGTATTAAGGTAACAAGTTAGAGGAGAATCCTACAAGGATAAAAGAAGCAGAAGTAAATAATCAAAAGCAGAAGTTACTGAAGATTATCCACATAGTTAAAAAAAAATCTCATGAATAAATGGAAAAGTTGAACACCTTGTTTGCCAGATGATGTCAAAATCGTTCAATACAAACATTAAAGATATATACATTCTGAAATACTAATTTGAATTGATGTATCACAAATAGTGAGACTTTTACACTCGATTGAGAGATCAATTCATAAGTGATTGAAAGGACCACAATTTCCAAACAATCAATTTCAAAGTGGGAGTGAAAATTTATAAGCATCTCCCCCTCTTTTCCTTCCTCTCTACCCATCCTTTCTTCCATTTTCCCATCCTTCCAAACAAACAAAAGCAATAAATTACCAACCTTATACCAATAAAAATAAAAAGTACAGCGTAAAAAGGTTTTGAGAATGTATTTGTTATTATTATTGAATGGAGAATAACATACAAATATATAGCATGAGGTTATGCTTTCAACTATATTACAAGCAAAAGACTAAATACAGAGAAAAGTAAAATGTATCCGTTGGAGAGTAACGGCTAATATTGAGTTGTACAATCATTGTCAGTAAATAGCCTAGAGATAAATGTGTTTTCTAGAACTTGATTTTAGTTGTGGGCTTTGGTTCATTGGGCTTTGATATATCTTCTTTACCTTCCCTCAAGATTGGGGGCCCAGCAAGGAGACCAATCTTGGAACGCAGCTTGTGAAAGGGAGCTTTGAGAAGTGGCTTGGTGAGAATATCGGCCAGCTGATCAGAGGTATTGATCTTGATGACGTTGAGGGTGCCGTTGTGTACAAGAGAGCGAACAAAGTGAAGGTCGACTGCTATGTGTTTCATACGGGAGTGTAAAACAGGATTAAGGCTAAGAGTTGTAGCACCTTGGTTGTCACAAAAAATTGGAGGGGGGTAGGTGACAGTCCAATGTAAATCATGAAGGAGATGTTTGATCCACACGACTTCAGATGCTGTGGAAGCTAATGCACGATATTCAGCTTCAGTGGAGGACCGAGCGACGGCCCGTTGTTTTTGAGAGCGCCATGAAATAGGGTTTGGGCCAAGGAAGATGATGTAGGCAGAGGTAGAGGACTTGTCGTCGGGATGGCCAGCCCAATCTGAGTCCGTGTAAGCATGAAGGCGAAGATCAGGCGTTTTGAAGATAGTGATGCCTTCAGTATAGGTACCTTTAAGATATCGGAGAACACGCTTGAGAAGAGAGAAATGTATGTCGGTAGGGTGTGCCATGAACTGAGCAAGACGGTTGACTGCGAAGCAAACATCTGGTCTGGTAAGACTCAAATATTGGAGACGGCCTACAATTTTACGATATTGAGTTGGATCCAGCAGAGATGTCCCGTCAGTTTTAGTTACAGCAAAGTGGGCAGGCAATGGAGTGGAGACTGGTTTGGCACCGTCCATATCCGTCTGTTCTAAGAGATCACGAAGATATTTTTGCTGAGAAAGGAACAAACCACGGGAGGTGCGTGTGACTTCAACACCTAAGAAGTAAGATAAATCACCAAGCTCTTTGAGAGAAAATTGAGAAGCCAGGTTATGAGTGACCCTGTTAAGAATAGCAGTGTTAGAACTTGTGAGTATCAGATCATCAACATAAACTAAAATGTACATAAAATGTGAATTTTCGCGAAGAGTAAACAATGATGTGTCGGCAAGGGAGTTAGTGAAACCCATGGCTATTAAGCTTGTACGCAATGCGTTGTACCACGCCCTTGGGGCCTGCTTGAGACCATAAAGGGATTTGTGCAGTTGGCATAAATAGGTAGGATGGTCTGGGTCTTGAAAGCCTCGAGGTTGACGCATGAACACTGTCTCAGTAAGTTTACCATGTAGGAAGGCGTTGTTGATATCTAGATGTTGAATAGACCACTGCTGAGACACTGCAATAGATAAGACAGTACGAATAGTTGCAGGTTTAATAACAGGACTAAAAGTGTTAGTATAGTCAATTCCCGGGCGTTGGGCATAGCCTTGCGCAACCAATCGTGCCTTATATCTGGCAATAGTGCCATCGGGGTTGCGCTTGACCCGAAAAATCCATTTGGATCCTATGGGTCGTATATGTGATGCCGGGGGAACTAGAGTCCAAGTTTTATGATGCATAAGAGCATCAAATTCACATTGCATGGCCGCTTTCCACTGAGGGTGTTGGAGTGCTTTGGTGACGGAGGTGGGTTCAAGAGATTGGGGAAGAGAATGAATAGTGCTTAAGTTGAGAGACTTAGGTTTGAATATGTTATTCTTGGAACGAGTGACCATAGGATGGGTGGTAGTGGGTGGGAAAGGATGGGTTGTAGTGGGTGGTTCAGACAAAAGTAGGTTGGGTGGTGTTGGAGTGAGTGGAGAACACACATGGGGTGTGGGGTTTAAAGATGAGACAGGATGAGATAGTTGTACTAGTGGGGCAATAGGCGTGTAAGTAGGAGAGATAGTGGAGAGTTGAGGGGTAGGTGTAGGTGGGGACTCATGATAGCTAGGAAACAAGGACTCATCAAATATTACATGACGAGACAGATACAATCTTTTGGTGAGTGGGTCAAAGCATTTGTAAGAGCTTTGAGAGTTGGAATATCCAAGAAAAAGACAAAGCTTGGATCGGGGCTCAAGTTTGTGATGTGTATAGGGTCTTAACCATGGATAGCAACCACACCCAAACACCCGTAATTTAACAAAATTAGGTGGTTTTTGGAAAAGCATTTCAAATGGAGTAACAGGAGAATTATGAGAAATAGGCATTCTATTGATAAGATAGGCAGCAGTTTGAAAAGCAAAAGACCAAAATGAATACGGCAACTTAGCAGAGTGTAAGAGAGTTCTAGCAGTTTCGGTAAGGTGGCGATGTTTTCGTTCAGCCAAGGCAACGTGTTGAGGTGTGTGTGGAGGGGAAGGAAACCAGCTGATGCCATGTTGCATGAGATAGGATTTGAGCTTAATAAACTCTCCCCCATTATCACTGTAGAGATTACGAATAGGTGTTTGAAATTGTTTTTCGACTAACTTGTGAAATTGTGTAAACACTGAGTGAACATCGGATTTACGTTGAATGGGAAATAACCAGGAATAGCGAGTAAAATGATCGACAAAAACGACATAATAATTATAACCATCAATGGAGGTTGTGGGAGCTGGTCCCCACACATCACTATACACTACATGAAGAGGAGCAGAGCTGGTAACACTTGAGTGGCCAAACGGTAACTTATGACTTTTATTAACTTGACATGACGTACAGAGAGAGGAAGTGAGACTAGTTGTTGGTGTACATGCCAACTTGAAAGAGTTCAAAATAGTGGTAAGATTTTTGGAGGAAGGGTGACCAAGACGAGAGTGCCACCTAGCAAGAGTGATAGGACTTCGAGATGGATAAGTAGAGGTAGTGAGACATTTCATGGAGTGGTGGTCCAGGTGATAGAGACCATCAATGCAACGACCCACGGCCAGAATGCGACCCGTACGCTGATCCTTAATAACACAATGGAAAGGGAAAAATTCAATAAAAACTTGATTATGCTTAGTGATCTCATGAACAGACAATAAATTTTTATCAATGAAAGGAACACACAGTGTATTGTTCACGTGAAGTGGTCATGTGATAGTGGGAAATTGAGTGGAACCCACGTGTGTGATATGCAAACCTGAGCCATCTCCTATGTGGACTTCTTCAGTGCCATCATACTCAGAATGGATGGAGAGATTAGAGAGATCATTGGTCATATTGTTGCTGGCCCCGGAATCAAGAAGCCAAGACTGAGTGTGAGATGGGACTGAGTGAGGAGAGGCCGCATAGTTAACAGAGGGTGACTGGTGATTTTGAAAGACTTTGAACTTTCGGCATTTGTTAGCTGGATGACCAGGTTTGTCACAAAGTTGACAGACCACCCTATTATAACCACGACCACGGCCACCAGAGGAGGATGACCTGTTGTTGTTCCAGTTTTGATTTGATCTGTTGGAGTTCCAGTTTGACCGTGGAGGTCCATTTCCTCTGCTTTGGGATGGTGGATGGTTGGCACCAGGCTGTTTATAATGATAGTTGGCTGTGGTGAAGGAGGGAGGTGGAGCCGATGTAAGTCGGGATATGAACCCCTCTTGGGCTACAAGAATGTCCTTGAGTTCTTCAAAACAGAAGGGGGTTTCTCGGGTTCGAATGGAACCAACGATACCAGTATAGTCCTCGCCCAAGCCATCAAGAATATATAAGGTGAGATCATCTTGTGGTATGGGATGATCAATGAGAGCAAGCTCGTCTGCAAGGCTTTTAACATCTTGCAAAAATTCAGCCATAGGTTTGATGCCTTTTTGGCAACGGGAAAGTTGTGACTTTAGTTGAAGAACACGGGACCTAGAAGAATTTGCAAATAGCTGGTGAGCTTTGGTCCAGGCTACAGAGCTTGTTGCAACATCACCAATGAGAGGGAGAACAGCTCCATCTATAGATGCAGAAATGGCATGTAAAATAAACTGATCTTGACTCTTCCATGTATGAAATAGGATGAATGCGGAGTCATCTCCGGTAGGAGTGGTGGTGGAAGTGGTGGGTAAGGCAGGGCAGGGAAAACTGCCATCAACATAGCCGACAAGGCCATAGGCCCGTAAGAGAGACAACATTTGAAGACGCCATGATGGAAAGTTTGTTGATGTGAGTTTAAGGGGAATAGCAGAGACAGCATGTACGGTAACTGTGAGGGTGGTTCCTGAAATAGGAATAGTAACAGAGGTGGAGTTTCGGGAAGCCATGGAGGTAGGTGGAGCAACAATTATCTCGGTGGAGTCTTAAGGCTTCGATACCATAAAAAGGTTTTGAGAATGTATTTGTTATTATTATTGAATGGAGAATAACATACAAATATATAGCATGAGGTTATGCTTTCAACTATATTACAAGCAAAAGACTAAATACAGAGAAAAGTAAAATGTATCCGTTGGAGAGTAACGGCTAATATTGAGTTGTACAATCATTGTCAGTAAATAGCCTAGAGATAAATATGTTTTCTAGAACTTGATTTTAGTTGTGGGCTTTGGTTCATTGGGCTTTGATATATCTTCTTTACAGCGATCATCATCAAACTGTAGGAATCGCCACGTACTGGAAGAACTATTCATATTGGTTTCCACCTCAAACCCGATTACCCATCCAAACAATAGAAAAATTGAGACCAAAATGAGGATAAATTCTTCAAATGGGGCAAGAAAAATTTGGGGGAACGGAATAATATTTCTAAAAATTCAATTTAATAGCTGGAGAAAAAATACCTGGAGAAAAAACTCAAAAAGAATGAACACTCAACACAGTGAGCCTCTCTACGATAATCTGTCTCTATTACAGTATAAACCCAAATTGAGACGGAATTTAGATTAAGCTCATTAATACTCACTCTCATTCTTATCAAAGACTGACCATATCAACAGATGAAAAAAGAAAAGGAATTGATTGATTACACTGCACAAGAAAACATAATATAGCAAAGAAAAAGGGGGAAGGGTTACCTCCACTGACGGCGCAGCCGGCTGGCGATCGCGTTCAGGGGATCCATGGAGTGAGAATTTCGTAAACCCAACAAAATGCGGCATTCTACGTTATGCGGTGTTTGTCGAAAGGGTGAAACCGTGAAAGACAGGGCACAACAACATTGTATCATGTTTATACTTCATAAAAAAAGAGGTTTTGAAACCCTGACCTTGAGCGGGAATGCTTTGTCGGATTTTTTTCCTCTCTTCAATGAGGATGGGCTGGGTGTAGTCAAGCTTACGTAATAGGCGTAGCCCATTGGGCTAATCCATGTCCGAATATAAGTTGTCATTTTTAATGGGCTCAAATTTTGGGTTTGGGCTCCACTTTATCGTGGGTCAGGCTCTATGAGTTTTAAATGGGCCAATTAAATGGGCTCAATGGGAAAACCCCATGAAGTCCAAATCAAGCACTAAAACTACAAGGCTAAAATCCTACCTTCCACCCTCTAAGTCAGAAATGTCAAATTCCTAACGAACAACGCATTCTCCCAAGCAATTCCAACTATGCCATCAATTTCTGCCGATGAACTACCGATTTCAAAACCTTCTAGGCGCGCCTTAACGCGGCGGCAATGCCGTAATCACACAGGATGCAACGCTGATCTCACCGGTGGCAATTTAAGGGAGGGCTTTTTTTGCACCTGGGAAAATGGGAGTTGTTGAGGAAGGATGGGTCTATGCAGGCTCCAGCAAAGTTGACTGCCTGTGATTATCATAGCGCCCTTGGTATGGTGGTGGTGGGGTTCTCGAACGGAGTTTTTGGATTGTACCAGATGCCTGATTTTGTGTGCATACGTTTGTTGTCAATATCAAGGGAGAAGATTACGACTGCTGTGTTTAATAAACTGGGGAATTGGTTGGCTTTTGGCTGTGCAAAGTTAGGGCAGTTGCTTGTGTGGGAGTGGCGGTCTGAGAGTTATATACTGAAGCAGCAGGGGCATTATTTCGGTGCAAATTGTGTTGCATATTCTCCAGATTCACAACTCTTGCCTACTGGAGCAGATGATAATAAAGTCAAGGTAAATGAGTATTTGAAAATATACTCTGAGAAGGATATGCTTTGGTATTTATTCTTTTTATACTTTGTAGCTTGGCTAATTTTGGTATTTGCTATTGCGGTTAAGAAATGATAGAGGCTATGCATAGTGCTTGAATTGCATAATTTTCAAGTAACTGTAAGATTTTGAATCATACAGGCTATGCATAGGGGAAAAGGGTAAAAAGGGACTAAGAAAGAGAAAATCAAAGCTCAAATCAGTAACAGTTAACATAAAGTATCCAAAAGCAAAGGAAATCAACAAGGGACTTATTTAGACCCAGAATGGTTGCAAGGTTCTTTAAGTGAAGCTCAGAAAGAACTCATTATACGTTGTCTTTTCTTCAGTCATTTGTCTATTGATAACTGATAGAAGGCCTGATATGTGATGATAGAGGATTTGAGTCGTGTTACGAGTCAGAATCAGTTCAAGTGTACATCATTTATTTACAAAACTAGCTGGCAGCACTCAAGTAATTAGTATTATTATCTATCCAGAACTATGATGGGAGAATTATTTGGTTTTTCCTTCCTGGTGCAATTGCTCATAATGGACATTTTTTGTTGTCATTATCTATCCAGAACTATGAGAATTATATGGCAGATTTTTGCGTGTTATTTCGTGCAAAAATTTTGTATTTGGATACCTTATGTTATGCATGGTTGATGTTCAGAATTTGCTGCATGTTTGTTGCAGGTGTGGAATGCTCATCAAGTTTTTGCTTTTTAACATTCTCTGAGCACACTAATGCAGTCACTGCTCTGCACTTTATGGCAAATAATCACCGTCTCTTAAGTGCATCCCTGGATGGGACTGTTCGTGCCATAGATATTTGGTTGGTCAATGAAGACAGGCCACTTGTTGGATGTGCTTAGTGGTCATGAGGATCCTGTTCATGGCTTGATGTTCTCTCCTGTAAATGTGAGTTTACTTCGTCTTTATTATTTTCTCTTTCTCTAATCTCTCTCTTTTATTGTATTGTTTGGATTAGAAAACTATTTTTTTTGCATGAATATCTTGGGATTCGTGATGCACTTGTCTAGGATTTGGAGTTTAGTTTCACTAGTGTCAAATATGTCTACCGCTTGTTGAGGACTTGTTGGTAGAAATTGTTTTCTCGCCTGCTGTCACTTAAGAAATTGATACATGTTGTTTCTTCTCAAGTAGGCAATCTTAGCTTCCTCATCATGGGACAAGACGATTCGGTTATGGGATGTATTTGAAGGAAAAGGTGCTGTTGAATCATTTTCTATAGACATGATGTTCTTACGGTGGTTTACCGTCCAGATGGAAAACAATTAGTTTGCTGCACATTGGATGATCGGATCTCTTTTTGGGACCCGATAGATGGCTTGTTAAAGCTCACTATTGACGGACGTAGGGATATTGCTGGAGGGCGTCTTATGACTGATCGTACATCAGCAGCTAACTCAAGCTCAGGAAAATGCTTCTCAACTCTATGTTATTCTGCTGATGGGAGTTACATATTTGCTAAGGGAAGCAGCAAATACATCTGCATGTATGATATTGCTGATCAGGTTAGAGTCTTGCATTTTGTGAGGACTCAATTTTCCGTTTTGCTGAACCTTTTGTTTGTATATACTTTGGTTCTTCTCATTTGTGGTCCGGAGTTCAATTTATTTAGATGCAAGGCTTGTGAAGATGCGAAACAGCATTTGCTCCATGCTCAAAATTTGCATTCATGCTTTACCTTGTCTGAAATCTTCACTTAAGAAATTTAGGAGTTGATACTTCCATGTTTGGCCTAAATATAGATTGGTATAGGAATTCAATTTAACTTGTGCTTTGGATACTGAAGGGGGCACATTGTCTAGCTTTGAGTTATTAGGCGAAAATCTCTCCTAACCTGAAAATAAAACGTTATAATAAAATAGGGATGCCTTAATGTGGATTCTCTTCTTCACAGATAAACATTTCCCGTCATTGCTTTTGCACGCAAGATTGATGTCTTATTTGATCTTTTTTGTTTCCTCTGTGATTAAAATATTGGATTCATGTTGCACACATTTTGCTCCACCGATTTCAAATAATGCACAATCTCTCTCTACATGGAGTTTTGGACTTCTTAAACTCAAAGAAAATGACAGATACCGGCCCAATTGATCTAATTTACGATGATGAAAGTGATGTAGAAGAAAGCGTTGACATTTGACAAGCAAACCCACGGGACATTAGGTTATGATTTACCAGGATCCATGCCTAACCGTGGAAGGCCCATTGTTCGAACGAAATGCCTTAGAATTGCATCAACAGCAGCAACAACAGAAGGAGTTCTTATATATTCAATTGATGACTCATTCATCTTTGATCCAACTGATCTTGACATAGATGTTACACCAGAACTAGAGGTAGTTTTCTGTGCTTTTAAGTTCTAGTGACTCACTTTTTGGCTATATTAATTTTATCATGGAACTACTTTGCACGAGGATTCAATTTTACTTGAAAGTCTTTTTTAATGATAGTTAGGTGAAGGTGTGAAACAAGTTTACTTATGTGTGGCAATGTTTCTGTTTACATTTTTTCATGATTTTGTTTTAATTTACCTCTTTTGGTATCCTTTTGTACAGGCAGTTGATGCAGCTCTAGATGAAAATAAACCGAACAGAGCTTTGATCCTTAGTCTTCGTTTAAATGAGGATGGCCTAATTAAAAAATTCATCTTTGCTGTTCGTCCAGTAGATATACCAGCAGTTGCCTCAGCAATGCCTCACAGATATTTGCAGAGGTTAATCGATGCATTTGCAGATCTGCTAGAAAGCTGCCCACACTTGGAGTTTATACTATGCTGGTGTCAGGTACCCCTTTTTCCCGGGTTGCCATTGAGCTTTCCAATTTTTTGTTAACAACGTATGTAGATGGCCTTTGTCTGATGTTTTTGCGAATATCTATCAATCTTTTACTTGTCATCAATTTTTGTGGCAGGAGGCTATGCAACGCTCATGGTAATTCTATTCAGCAGAATTCCAGGAATCTGCTTCCTGCTTTAAAATCCTTGTAAAAGGCAATTACCAGAACACATCAGGATTTGGCGGATACATGTTCTTCCAATGAATACATGCTTAGATATTTATGCTCAGTATGAACACCGGGAAATGATTGCTCATCCACAGCTTAGTATTTATGCGCTTCATAATCAAGTTTTCCGATTCCCCTCCAGAGTCTAGATCATGAGTCTAATCTCACACTCAACAGCCTCCTCCTCCTCCTCTTCAAGGAACCATAAGATCTGCTTGGTTTCCGAGTTCCAACGGGGATGTTTTGATTATACATAAGAAGTTTTTGTCATTGACCTTCGTGTATGGTGATCGGTTGAATGCCTGGAAAATTCAATACGAACTGCTGCTATTCATTCATTCATTGTGTGATGTTAGTCTATTCTCCTATCCGTAGTGTATTATTTGGTCATTTTTAAAAACCAATGGGAAGGGAACAATTGAACCCCTCGTGGCTTGAGAACTGTGTTTTGTCAAGTATGGTACGATGGGTCCCGCTTGGCTTTCAAGAACCACTCTTCTTATTATTAGCCTTCTATTATGGTGCAAAATGTTTTTCTTTTTCCCTATTTATGGGTTTTATGGCTAATTTAGTTTGTCATTTGCTTTGCAATATGGAACCCTGCTCTCAAAGGCAAAACATCAATAAGCTATCTAAAGAAGCTACCTTTCAATCCTATCATTTCAATTTCATTTATATTAAATATAAGAATACAGTTTCATAACCCTTCATAAGAATTAAGTTCCCCTGTCAACAGCTATGATTCAGTTCTAGCTTTAATCTGTTTTCAACAGGGAAAAAGCGAAAACCCTCTTACCAGAGAGGTTATCTAATCCCTGCCTTGGGGCAGTAGCAAGAAGCAAGGTGAGCATCTTAAAACCAAGAAACTAGATACGAAAGCCCCTACAGCATATCTTAATTAACAACAGAGCTACGAAATACTAACTCTATTAACTAGAAGTACTATCATTAAATTCAGCAAATTATTCAGACTTCTGGCTGGCTGCAATATCTTTGAGCTTTTCTTTCAGTTCTCCGATCTGCAGAGACAAATCATGGCATTAGAATGAATGATGCACTTCATGTTGAGGGAGTGAAGAGTAGGAAGAATTGACCTGATGCATACTGAGAATTATATTTGAACCTCCAATGAACTCCCCCTCAATAAAAATCTGAGGAAACGTAGGCCAGTGACTGCATAGAAAGAAAATGGAATGTGAAACAGAATACGACACCTTTAGAAGCACCTTGTGACAATAAAAGAATGACGCAGACAACTATAAAATCAATATTAAGCTTGGATGTACAAAACTTCAATGTAAAATATCTGAGACCTATAGTTGACGCAAAAAAAGATTATGTTTGAATGAAAAAACAACATGATAATGTTATCAAAACATCATAGAGCACCAGGCAAATGTTTCATAAGGAAGAAAAACTTTTGTATAGAGGGATGATGATTCGTGGATAACAAAGCACGCCACCGAAACAACGAATCAAGGAACGGCTAAACCTCTTGCATTGGATCGTTCAGTACCGGCAGAAGGAATTTGTAAAATGAAAATTGAAGGCATTTCTATAGACATTTCAGAGAAAAACTTGAACGATGTTTACAAAACAAAAATCACACTTGTCATAACTCAATAATAAATTACCTGAAGGTTTTCACTGCAGTTTTCAGTTCAGGATTCTCCAGAATATTTCTAGCACTTAAGGGAACAGCTGCACAGGGAGTGTTGTAAGAAGTGGAGACAAGTTAGACATATCACTATATCAGTCATCACAATGGAATGAAACACTTTTTCTTCCCTTGTCTTTTATTAGACTTGTAGAAGTTCAATCCAACCAAGATGAAGGGTTTACAACTTGAAACAACACTGACCACCAAAGCCACCTAGTTTGTTGGTTGAAAAAAGCCTGCTCTGGGAAAAATAATTGAGTGCGGAAATACTAGAACTCTGGAAGATAATTGAAGAACCTAGTGAACAACTTATCATTCAATTTCAGCAACTCTCAAGCACTGTAACTACAAGCCAACCTATTCTGCAACCCAAGAGGACAAAAGGCAGGAGAACATCTTCATAGGCATCTCATTGCACCAGACATCATTCATAATAAAAGCATATTTATCCCCTGTCAATTACCTAAAAGTCAACAGAGGCATCCAACCATTGCTAAGACTCTTCTGGAGACCAAATGAATTCCAGAAGGCAAAATCACCACCAGGACAGAACTTAAGATTCTAGATACCATAACAACGCCAATAATCTCCTCCAAGTAGAGAACAAAAATAAATGGAAAACCATCATAGAAGTAAACTGGCAGTGCCGAAAGAGCTCAAATTCTTACAGATGTAGAACGGGCTGCTGGAAAACCTGCAATGCCCTTCAACAAGCATAGCAAGAAAATGAAACAGGCATGGTCATGGAAGAAAATACACAAGATTTTAAAACCATAAAAACACAAGGACATAAATCTCTTTTACCTAAACTCATACCAAACATATATAATCCGCAGTTAAAACAGAATAATTTCATCAAAAAGTTTGCTTTCTTGTTCTTACTTCCAAAGAAGTAGAAGCGGGATTGGTTCGGGTAACGAATCCAACTTCTCAGCCAACCCAACCAAATACACGTTCGACTAACGAATTTGAACAAATAAATGAATAGAAAAACATCAAAATATGAAAACCCAAATCGAACTTCTCAGCCAACCCAACAGGGTACAGATTACCAAACTGCGTGTTATTTTATTATACACGAAAATTGAAACGATAAAATTTCAACAGATGTAGAATAAACGATTACCAGTGAAACCTTGACAGTATCTGATATACTAACTCAGGTGACGAGGCTCTTGAGAGAGAGATTAAAGAATACTACAGGGGGAAAGCTATGTTGAAAGTTAATTTGCAATTTTCATAGGATATATTTTTGAAGAATAATCTAAAAGTCATTCTCTCTAGAAGTTGTTGTTAATATGTCTAAGATCTCTGAGATGTCATTTCTTCTCTCTTATTTGGTTATTAGAAATAATTAGGTAAGAAGGTTCTAGTTTATCAGCACTTTATAAATTGTAATAATCCTACATAGTTGGAAAATATAAGAAAATCAATCTCTAATCTATAGGAACAGTAGCATCATAAAATATTTAAGTTGTAATTGAGAATCCACTAGTAAAAATCTTCTCAACCACTCACTTTTCCATTCATATTTTCGTTGTATCCGACAAGCTACAGAGGAGGAATGGTAGAAGACCCTACTTAGTGGGCTTTTGGGCTTTCAGTGGAATAGTGTAACACATAAACGTGGGCTTACAAATTTTTGACTCAAATTTTTGCTTTGCACACAATCGGACATTAATGTGTCGATATTATGTGAGTGAACTTTTTTATCAAGTCCATAAACTTTTCAATGGGCCTATTTTGCAACTATTAATTTATCCTAACTGTGTTATATGGGCCTTTGGCACAAAAGACTCATGGTTTTCAATCGAACAAACACACAAAGAAATGTCCACGCTCAACGCATAAACTTGGGCTTACAAATTTTTGCTTTTCCCACAATCGGACATAATGGGCCGATATAATGTGAGTGAACTTTTTATCAAGTCCATGAACTTTTTAATGGGCCTATTTTCGAAACTAACTATTAATTGGTCATAGTTGTGTTATATGGGTCTTTGGCACAAAAGGCCCATGATTTTCAATCGAACACACACAAAGAATAAGCGGCCGTTCGTTACTTACTTTGGTAAGTCTAGAAGAATATGGTATTCTCAACAAAATCGGACCTCAGTATGAGGTGCAATTGAGAGTAACATACAAGTAATGTTCTAATTGATAAAACCAGTAGTACTAATGTCTGGTTGGAAGACATACTAATGTGAAAGAAAAAAAAAAACTAGTTGATCTTTTGAGAGTTCTTTGAATCAATTACTTCGATGAATATGCCCTGCTTCAACCAAAGAGCATCGTTGGAGTCTAGTTCAACAGTTGAAGATGGTTGAATAAGCAAGTTTACTCGAATAATGAGTTTGATAATTAGCATGTTTGTGCAGGGGTGCAGTGTTGGCATGTGATCTTCCATGGCTAAGAAGTCTACTTCTTCAACATGCAAGTGGAATAATGTCTCATGAATCTTCTTTGCTAGCCCTTCATTCTTTATATCAGGTATTCCACTTTGAAAGAATCTATGACAAAGCCCTCTTTTTTTAACTTCGAAAATGGAAGGGCCAATTAGACCTCTTTTAGTATTAAATCTAAAAGAAGTTGTTTTGCATTCTCTAAAAGTTGTGTATTGCTTATGCAGCTTAGTGAATCCAGAATCTCAACATTCAAATCAGCCATTCAACTATCAAGTTGCTTGGAGCCTTGGGACTCTCTTTATGGAAAGATGGGTTATTTCCAGATTGTTAGTTTCAGCACTAATAATGTTCGGGATCAATAATCATGTAGGGATTCTGTCAGATAGTGTCAGATAGTGGACAAAAGTATTTTTTTCATTCATTGACTCACGTATATATAGTGTTATACAGACCTAATCAACCACTTACCAGCTGGACATAGACTAAATTTACTCCTTAAATTGTGCCATAACACTTGACTAATTACAGCCGTAATACTTGACTAATTACAGCCGTAATACTTGACTAATTTGTGCCGTAACACTTGACTAATTACAGCCGTAATACTTGACTAATTTGTGCCGTAACACTTGACTAATTACAGACTAATTACAGCTGGATACAATATACACAACTCACGTCTACACTCCCCCTCAAGTTGGTGCGTAAAGATCTACCATGCCCAACTTGTCAAGTGAGTTAGAAAACACAACACTAGAAACCGCCTTTGTCAAGACATCAGCTAACTGATCTTCAGACTTCACAAATGGTACATCAATAATCTGTGCTTCTAGTTTTTCTTTGATAAAGTTCCTATCTACCTCCACATGTTTGGTGCGGTCATGTTGTACCGGGTTATGTGCAATAACAATCGCAGCCTTATTGTCACAGTACAAGGACATAGCAGAACTCGGCTTATACCCGAGATCTCTCAACAAATATTTAATCCACAATAATTCACATATTCCATAGGACATTGCTCTATACTCAGCCTCTGCACTTGATCGAGAGACAACCTTTTGTTTCTTACTTCTCCACGTAACAAGGTTACCTCCAACAAAAGTGAAGTAACCTGAAGTAGAACGTCTATTTGTATTATCACCTGCCCAATCAGCATCAGTATAACCCTCAACATCTAAGTGACCATTCTTTGTGAACATGACACCTTTTCCAGGTGCACTCTTCAAGTATCGAAGAATTCGAATGACTGCATCCATATGTCTCTCACTAGGTGTATGCATGAATTGACTTACCACACTAACAGCATAAGCAATATCAGGTCTAGTATGAGATAGATAAATTAATCTGCCTACTAGACGTTGATACCTCTCCTTGTTGGTAGGAACCTCTCCCAGGTCTTCATGTAGCTTATGATTTTGTTCAATTGGTGTGTCAACTGGTTTGCAAGCAAGCATCCCTGTATCAGTCAATAAGTCTAGGATATATTTTCTCTGGGAAAGAAATATTCCTTGATTTGACCGTATCACCTCTATGCCAAGAAAGTACTTCAATTCTCCAAGTTCTTTCATCTCAAATTCATTTGACATAAGTTTTTTTAAATTTTCTATCTCAACACTATCATTCCCTGTCAATATCATATCATCCACATAAATAATTAAAGCAGTTACCTTGTCTTTCTTGTGCTTCAGAAATAAGGTATGGTCTGAGTTACTTTGTCTGTATCCAAACTTTTTCATTGACAAAGCAAATTTACCAAACCAAGCTCGGGGAGACTGTTTTAAGCCATATAACGCTCTCTTTAACTTGCACACCATTTTAGGTTGTTCTGAAACTCCAGGTGGTAGATCCATGTATACATCTTCCTTTAACTGACCATGTAAAAAGGCATTCTTTACGTCATATTGTAACAAAGGCCAATCATTATTTGCGGCTACAGATAACAATACTCTTACAGTGTTGATCTTTGCTACCGGTGCAAAAGTCTCATTATAATCCACCCCAAATCTCTGATTGTAACCTTTGGCCACCAGTCTTGCTTTGTATCTTTCTATCGATCCATCAGCATTATATTTGATAGTAAAAATCCATCTACACCCAATAGTTTTCTTCCCCGGAGGTAACTGAACTATGTCCCAAGTATCATTCTTTTGTAATGCTCTCATTTCTTCAGCCATAGCTTCAGTCCACTTAGTGTCTGCTAATGCTTCTTTTACCTGTCTTGGAATAGATACAGTAGATATTTGATATAAAAACGACTCATATGACTTGGGTACTCTATGGGTTGACACATGATTGCCTATAGGATATTTGGCTTTAGCATTCAAGTCGGCAGAATATTGAAGTTTTGACTTGCCTCGGTTTGTCCGAGCAGGTAACTGATATGCTGGGATAGTAGACTCAAATTCAGGCATATTGGAAGAATTAGATAAAACATCATTTATTTCAGAAATTACCTCATTTGGACTCTGGACGTGGTCTTCTTGTGGTTTCTCGGTAGTTTCAGGACTGATTTCAGATGTTGGCATCCAATCACTAGTTCCTTGACAGTCGGGCACAGTAGCTGAAGTGGTATTTCTGGGTAAAGTATGGGTAGTCGGTTCAGGTACAGCATCAAGAGTAGTCGATGGTGGAGGTGGAATATCTGGTGGAGGAGTGGAAGTTTCTGGTGGAGTGACTGTAAGTGGATCCCAATGACTATTATCATCCATATCCATATTCATACTCTCCCCCTGAGGAGAATAGGCATTTGGGAAAAAATAGGACAAATCTTCATTGAAGGTAACATCCATAGTTACATAGAACTTTTGAGTGGGAGGATGATAACACCGATAGCCCTTTTTGTAAGGAGCGTACCCCACAAAGACACACTTAATGGCACAGGGATCAAGTTTACTCCTTTGATGAGGGTGAACATGAACATAAGCCACACAACCAAAAACTTTGGGAGGAAGATTAGGAATGGGAGGCGCAATTGTCATATGAGTAGTAAGGACTTGTAGTGGAGTTTTGTATTGAAGGATGCGAGAAGGTACCCTGTTGATGACATACATGGCAGATAATAAGGCATCCCCCCATAGGTATTTTGGAACATGTTTATCTATTAGTAGAGCTCGGGTAACCTCCAAAAGTTGACGATTGCGTCTCTCAGCCACACCGTTTTGTTGTGGAGTATAGGGACAAGAAGTCTGGTGAAGTATTCCACGTGACTGAAAAAAGGTGGTAAGAGTTTCATTGACATATTCCCTTCCATTGTCTGAGCGAAGAACCCTAACAGGTGTATCAAACTGAGTTTGAACCATAGTACAAAATTGTTTAACAATACGAGGGACGTCACTCTTGTTTTTAAACAAATAAATCCATGTAGTACGAGAGCAATCATCAATAAATGAAATGAACCATCGCATACCACCAGAGGTAGGATTTTGGGATGGACCCCAGACATCAGAATGAATCAAAGCAAAAGGTTTTATCGATGCAGAATCACTTAAGGGAAAAATATTGCGGTGACTTTTAGCAAAAACACAGGTCTCACAACAATTGAAGTTACGAAACACGTCAGATTTAAATAATGAAGGAAACAAATGTTTTAGATAGCCTAAAGATGGATGTCCTAAACGTTGATGCCATAAACGAATCAACTTTTCATTCCTCAACAGGTGGGTACTAGTGTGATTTGCCACAACATCAGAACCAATGCCACTGAAGTACCATAAGTCCCCTCTCTTAGAACCACGCCCAATCTCCTCCTGAGTGTAAAGATCCTGAAAAATACAATGTTTTGGAAAAAAATGACAAGAATAGGCAGTCATAAGTTTAGACACAGATAACAAATCACGGTCTAAAGATGGAACAAGAAGCACATTAGATAAGACAATGGTAGGGGTAAGTTGGATGGTTCCTGTACCAGTGACAGGAGCAGTTTGGCCATTGGCTGTGGTGACAAAAAACTTGGAGTGATTTTTAGTGAAGGTAGTAAATTTTCTAGAGTCATTAGTCATATGATCAGTCGCTCCAGTATCAACTATCCATGCATTATTACAAGCAGGTACAGAAGTACATAGAGCAAAACTAAAGTTACCTGACATGTCCTTTTTCTCAAGTTCAGTGTCATCATCAGTTGTTGTGGTGGTCACAAGAGAAGCTCGACTCCCTTGTTTCTTACCAATCAAGTCATCTACAGAATAAGTCTTCTCTACAGCACTCCAAATAGCGCCAGCAGTAGGGAGACGATCAAAGAGGGCTCGGACATGATTTTCCATGGCATTAAGAAGTCATGTTTGAACCGTACAGTTTTCTTCTTCCCAAGTTTCAAAAGCTATAGCATCAGTTGTAGCAGGAGCCTTCTTTGTTCCAGTTATATAGCCAAGTTTTTTCTTGCTAGCAATGGACATACGAGCAGCACGGGACCAAGAATCATAATTGGATCTCCCAGTTAATTTCTCATGAGAGATCTTGAAGTTGTCAGTTGTATTACCAGACATGATGAAGTATCTAGAGGTGGTAGGTAGTAGGTAGCAGGTAGCAGCGGAAGTTGAGAACAATAAGCAGTGGAAGACAAGACAGTGCAAGTTTATGTGAAGGAAAAGAATTAGTTAAGAAGCAGTTTTACGTGAAGTAGTAGACAACCAAAGTTGTAGAGAAGAAGTTTTAAGAGACAGCAGGAAATTTTATGGTTTTCGATCGTACTGCTCCGATACCATGTCAGATAGTGTCAGATAGTGGACAAAAGTATTTTTTTCATTCATTGACTCACGTATATATAGTGTTATACAGACCTAATCAACCACTTACCAGCTGGACATAGACTAAATTTACTCCTTAAATTGTGCCATAACACTTGACTAATTACAGCCGTAATACTTGACTAATTTGTGCCGTAACACTTGACTAATTACAGCCGTAATACTTGACTAATTTGTGCCGTAACAATTGACTAATTACAGCCGTAATACTTGACTAATTTGTGCCATAACACTTGACTAATTACAGCCGTAATACTTGACTAATTTGTGCCGTAACACTTGACTAATTACAGACTAATTACAGTTGGATACAATATACACAACTCACGTCTACAGATTCTATTTGCAGATTGATGATGATTCCTTTGAAGATCATGTTGGCAGTAGAACCAGGAATATATGAGGACAAGGATGACAGCGATGAAGACATATCTGACGAGGCTACGGAATCTGATCAAGATGAAAAAGTAGTAACGGATGATGAAGCACTTGGTCGACTCAGTTGATCAATCATTCAGCCATCTAGTGATATCGCCAACATTAGTCAAAGGAACAAGCTCCGGACCAGCTAGCATAAAGAGCCGAACGTGTCGTGCTGTGCCTTGGTTAATTGGAGGCACAATATACGCAGGAGTCGAAAATCAAAGCAAAAGGGGAATATACGCAAGGAAGGACTGTAGCTTTATTTAAGGATTAATAAGAAAAGCAAATTGAACCTCGCAAATTACAATCCTCGCCCAGAGTAAGTACTAACCATCTCTTAGTCTAGTAGTATCACTAGGAGTGGTGGTCTGGTGGTGTTTTTCATAATATTCATCTGGATTTTCCATCCCGAAAGTGCGTTTCACTGCTTCTCTGGCTCCCATTGCCATGTTCTTCACTCTCTCCTGTCCGTTGCAGTATTCCTCCAGTCTTGTCTTTACTTTGCTCAGTCGTAGCTCGGGCCTTTTGGGCGGCCTCTTCGGCCTTCTGCTTGGCCGCTTCCGTTGTTTCTCCTGCCTTCTCCTTCGCCCTCTGGGTCATCTCGTATGTCTTGTCCTTCACTTCCCGAGCCTTCTCCTTCATGGGCTCCGTCATCTGGCCTGTTTTCTCCTGCATTAAGGCCCAAACCATATGCTCACTTAATATATAAAATAAAACTAGACATAAGTTGAATAATAATAGAAGAAAGAATGTTATGAGAGGAATTGAACCTCGGTGCGCCCTTGGGCTTGACCAGCCCTGTAGACTTGGTCTTCATCCTTGTAGCTTTTGTCGTGAGACGCCATAGCTATGGTCCTTGTAGCTTCTGTTTGGTATTTTGATATATTTGCTTGGATAGTTTTGTGTGTATTTTGTGAATGTGTATAGTGCATGCTCCATTTTTATGGCTTGTAAATGAGACCCAAATGATTAACACCTGTCCTGGGATTCAGACACGTCTATCGCAATTAGGGAAATTGGTAAAAATGACCCCCTCCAATAACAAAAACGTAAAAATGACTTGGTTTGTAAAAAAATGTGAAATGATCTAATTTATACTGATAAGGATCAAAATAACCCTTACTTTCCTCCCCTCCCTTCTTCGAAATTGCTTCCCCAAATCCCTTTACTCTTTCAAACACAGTTTCATTGATTCTCCTCAACAACTACAACGGTTTGCATTACATCAACAGTTCTGAATACTCCAAGGTAAGTTTACCACTGATTCAAAAATGATTGTGGATAATTTGTTTGCGTTTACTTGCCCATTTTGCTGGATTGGATGTTACTGCATGCCTTTGCTCATTTGGTAAATAAGTTCGCACAGTTAAAAAGGAAATTTTCGACGTAGTCGAGTCTTTGAGCCTTTCATCGGGCATTTTGAGGGTCTGTGGTCAAGTTTAGGGTTTTTCTGGTAGAGATTTATTGTTATGGGGGTCGAGCATTCATATTGACTGGTCGAGCATTTCAATTTATTGGTCGAGCATTCATATTGACTGGTCGATCATTCATATTTACTGGTCGAGCATTTCAATTTACTGGTCGAACGTTCATATTTACTAGTCGAGCATTTCAATTTACTGGTCGAGCATTCATATTTACTAGTCGAACATTCATATTGTCTAGTCGAACATTGTTAACTGTTTTTAAAAAATCATGTCATTTTTACGTTTTTTTTATTGGAGGGGGTCATTTTTGCCAATTTCCCTCGCGATTATTAGGTCAGGCCGACCGGTTTTGGGGATTCGCCGCCGATTTTTGAAGCTGGGCAAGCTCTCTGAAAACCATTGAGATGGCACGAGAGAAAGCAAAACCTTTAATTCCTCCCCCATCAAAAGTCGTTGCTAGGCTCTCTAGTGATTCTCCTGAATCTTCTGGTAAGATCATCTGTTAGAGATAAAATATGAGCTTGTTTGATAGCAATAGTAATTAATCGTTGTTGTTTTAAGGTGAATTGATTTGCCCGTCTAATAATATTGTTCCTTATACCTTATTCATTGATAATTCGACTAATTAAACTAAGGGTAACTTTAGTCACACCCCTATATTTATTGAAAACACCCCAACTTAAGTTGACAATCCCTTGTAAAAATCAGTTGACGGGGTGTCTTTAGTAAATGTAAGGGTGTGACTAAAGTTACCCTTAGACTAATACAGTCGACTAGACCTCGGCCCACTGTATCAAGGCCTCTCTCAGTTGCAACCTAAAATTTGAGAATTGAGTCTTTCTTCAAGCTGATTAGTTGGGGGTCTTTTTTTTCACACGTCCTATATCTAACTGATTCCTAGATGGTACTGTTCATGGATGTTTTGAAATTTTGGGCTTTCATGCATTTTCTTCGTTTTATGTTTTGTAATTTTTGTTTGGATTATCATAATTTATCTGGGTTTTCAATAATATATGTTTTGGTCTTGTATCCGATTAATGTTAAGAGATAGGGTCTTTGTTTGTCAAATACTGTTGTGCCCTAGCTCAAGGTTGTAACTAAGTTCAATGAATATGACAGTTGATGTATTCTCTTGTTGTTGGGTGTTAAAATATAAGGGATTCTTTAACAAGCTTTTTAAATCCAAAATAAGTATTTCTTGATTTCATTACAAATTTTAGAAAAAAAAAATCACCTGAGGTGAATGAAGACGTTAACTCAGGGTGTTAGAATTGGGTGGAGAAGATGACTAAGTTTTCGAGCATCTTGAGATTTGATAGGGGTTGGTTTATGAGGTATAGGGGAGATTTGGAATTCATGGTTGGGAGGAAATTTTCAGGGTGCATTAATGATGGGCAGTGCGCATTGTCTGTGTTTGAATCAACCCTATTTGCACCACAAGTGCAACACACACCTTCATGTTAAATAAAACATCTCGTACATACACTAGTGCATTTTAATGCTAAAGGTACTTTCATATTTCTCTTGTGAAGCCTATGTTCCTCTGCCTCTCTCTCTCCCTTTTTCAATCGAACAGTCACAAAGAATAAGCGGCCGTTCGTTACTTACTTCGGTAAGTCTAGAAGAATATGGTATTCCCAACAAAATCGGGCCTCAGTATGGTGTTTCGATATCATATATGAAAATTGAAAGATAAATTGCAGAATATAAAATATGGAGAAAGATGATTTTATTCAGAAAGCAAACATGGCTATACATGGCCTCTACACGAAACACAGAAGAAAAACAAATTGAACATCCTAACTGCATGGGATAACCCCAGTTGACTAGCTCTTCAGAAAGACCAAATCAAAAGAAATCCTAACTAATTCCCCTAGCTGCTTAAATGACCTAAAATCCACACAGTTTGAACATTCTCAATCAATGTGGGATATTTATTCTTAACATGACTTCTTTATAGTTCTCTCTTTTAAATTTAAGAAATTGTAGGACACTTTAAATTTTGATCTTTCGATAAATATTTTAGATTTTTTGATATATACTAAAAGAATATGATAATTTTTTGGTTTAATATAATTATTTTATGATGAATACCCACCCTACTAGCATAATAGTGTTGAATACATGCCTTATATTTAGCAAATTCGATTAAACTGGTAAAAAAATTAGGGAGAAAAAAATGGAGAACGAAAATTTGGTCATGATAGCTTAGAAACTCAAAATTAGAATTGGAGAAAATGGGCCTCAATTGTATAGTCCAGTAAAAACATGGTTGGTCTCAGTTTGTACATCTGAGCCCAATGGGTCATGCGTGGACTGTCCAGCCCTAAAAGCACCAACCAGGCCGAGGGATTCATGTTATCCATAGAAATTGCGATAAAAATGGAACGATACAGAATACAGACGCGTTCTAGGGTTTCTGTCTTGTTTTGAATCAGCGGCGAGAAAGTGGTAGAGAAGCGCTCGGTGTAGAGACCCCTGTAGATTCCCGTCCAGAGTCTAGATCATGAGTCTAATCTCACACTCAACAGCCTCCTCCTCCTCCTCCTCAAGGAACCATAAGATCTGCTTGGTTTCCGAGTTCCAACAGGGATGTTATGATTATAAGTATGAAGTTTTCGTCATTGACCTTGGTTCTTGCTCTGGTGGTAGACAACGTCGTCGAGGACCCAGACAATTTCGCAATCCCTTGTTCCAAATTCCGAAATACTTCCCAATATCTATGGGCTTCTTTGCCTTTCAATCGAGCATCTACTTTCTGGGAGGATACCGTGCATTTGAAGCTAAGGTGATTCTACCTACGGATGTTTTTGTCTATGACACATCCTCCTGCGGGTCCACCATTAAGAAGGTAAGTGGCATGAATCGCGGCAAGTGCTATCCTGTGATTATTGGTCCTGTCGATGGAAAGTTTTATGTTATTAGTAAATGCTTGGTATATCGTGATTTTGAGAAGTTCGACCCAAAATTGGGTTCTTGGGATCTTCTCTGTCAGCCTCCTGTTACTTACCGGCCATTTCCGGATGAAGTTAATGAATATTGCATTTCTGCATATGCCTTGAGCAATGATCGCAAAATTCTCATGTCGACTCCATCGGGTTTCTTCTCCTATGACATTGATATGGATAATTGGTATTTTAACCCCGAAGCTTCTATTCCCTTTGGTCCAAGTTATATGGAAATTGAAATTCCTTCTGAATGTGCGGTGTCAATGGGTGGTGATCGCTTTTTAGGGTTCATCAAGGAGGAGGAGGACGAGGCGGAGGATGAGGAGGACTGCCATGTGGTACTTGGTACCTATCGCTACAATAGTAATGAGCATACTTGGGATGACTTCCAGCACATCTACGCCTGGCCCATGAAATATGAAACCCCTGTCTATCCTATGTCTATGTCTATGTCTTTGGGTGATGATCTATTCTGCGTCATTGTATCGGAATATGATATTGACTCCAATACACACTGTGTTTCAATAAAGGTTTTTGGAGATGGACCCAAATTCAAATGTCTCCATTCCCGTCAGTACAAGGAGGAGTACAAGATGAAGTGCTGCGTGAAGAACATCGCAGCTGCCTTCCCTTGGTAAGTAGACTCTTATAGCTGTTACTTTGGTATTTGTATGGCACCAAACTGCTGCTGTTTATTTTCTCGTCCAATTCAATGAAAAGAAAATTCATTTTAGTAGCTAACTCACATGTTGCTTTTGGTTTGTTTAGTTTGTTTGCTTGGTGTTGGAAATATTTCATGGCGTTTCTATTAAGCTGGCCAAGTTGCATACTCTCTGCAATAACTGTTCTTGACTGTGGGAGTAGCTTTAGTTTGCTATATATGGATGCCAATTTTTCCTTACTGCTACTCATCTGTTATAATAAGTGTGCAACAAAATAAACACATTTTCCTTTGCAGGGATTCTTTGTGGTGCCCTTTTCCTTTTGACATGGATACAAATTTTCATTTGCTGTTTGGCGGTTCATGATTCTTGAGAATAATTTAAGTCATGATATTTAGCTGTTGTCTTGGGTGTGTGGATGTATGCAAATTTTAAAAGGTTTCATTTTCATGCGTCCCTTTCATGACCTCTTCTGTTTCTTGATCGAGCTTATTGAAGTTAAGCTATGGTTGCATGTTTGACTATTTTAGTATTTTAGTTTGCTGTAAACTTTTTAATATAGAAAATAAGCTTGTAGGAACCACATTTAATGGTTTATTTATGTCATCTTCGTTGAAATGGTAAGTTATTATTTTCTTCTATAGACTGTGGTTAAGAAATGATCATCCTTCGTAAATCCATGCCGTCTCTTTAACCTTATTGTTCCAAGTCATCTTTTGACTTGACGTGTTGGGTTTGCCGGTGGTTGACTATTCATCTTCATTGACGATGTTGGAGTTTTCCACCTTCAGCTGGAAACCATAGTTGTCAAAGGCGCTCGCCTAGGCGCACAGGCGCAGAGAGTCTGCGCCTGAGCCATGCGCAAGGCACTGGCCTTGTGGTAGGCGAGCGCCTGTCATCAGGCACTAGACGCACAGGCGCAGCGCCTGATGAATTTAGGGGCTTTAGTCTGTTTAAGAAGCATCGATTGGGCTGGGTTTTCTGGTATTGCATCAATTTGGCTGGGTTTTCTGGTATTGTGCAATTCAATCGATTAGATTTGGGTTTACTGGTATCATGAGATTCAATCGATGAGAGAGAGAGTTGATTTGGCTGGGTTTCTGGTATTGTGCGATTCAATCGATGAGAGAGAGAAGGCATGCCAAAGAACACAGAGACGGAAGGTTGAAGACGACTCTGGCTAGTTGTTTTTTTTTTTTTTTTTTTTTTCCTTTTAATAAATCACCGTATTATGTAGTTTTATTTTTCCTTAAGTGAGAAATAAAGAAGAAAAAATCTGGCAGGTTCTTATTGTTCCCTATTTTTTTTTACTTTCAGGCTTGTCTCTATTCAAGAAATCTTCAAACATGTGCCACTAATAATACTTTATAATCAACAAAACTTAGAAAATACATGAAGAATGGCAAGAAGTAAAGGAAGTAGTACATTAATATTTGGGAATAATATATAGATTTATTTTATAATTAGTTATATGGATATGTAACAGCGAAAAATTAATATTTGGGAATAATATATAGATTTATTTCATAATTGGTTGTATGGATTCTTTAAGAGTAGATTTTCTCTATCTATTAGAATTATTTTTATTTTTATTTTTAACTTTGCGCCTTTCTTCGCTCGGGCGATAGACGACCTTTGCGCCTTGAGCGCGCCTAGCGCCTTTGACAACTATGCTGGAAACTATAACTTATTGTATCAACCTTAGGTGGGTTGTTTGGAGTTTTTCGGTTTTCCAATCATTCTAAACAGGTGGAGCCTCTAACTTGAATCCCGAAGGTGTGGTACAAGGACCATTGCCTTCAGTAGCCAATTTTTAAAGTTAATTTCTGCAAGGCAGTGAGAATATCCATGTCTTAAAGCGCACTAAGAACGTTTTACTTGGATCATTCTGTGTGTGTTATATTAAGTATTGGTAGCAATTTTTCGTTGAGCGGTTATTGTTTTGTTTTATTATGATATTGGATATTGGTTTTATTTTGTGAAGTACTAAACATTTAGACTTTAAATGTATATATTACATTGAGACCTCTTTCCTCATTGTTACTCGTATGTTATAATGATTATTGTATTGTAATAAATTATGTGTAGATCACTCATTCTCCTTGCTTCGCTTGTAGGGTGTAAATTCAGGAACGACAGGCCATATAACAAGGAGTCATGATGGATAGGAGCGAGTCTAGTGTGGATGTTCTTGGCATCATGGGGTGGACACAAACATAATCTGTTTTTCTATTCTACTTGTTGCATCTTGGTTGTACTTTTTTGTTTTGTTTGATACACTCTCCAGAATGTAGATATCTATTGTACTTCTTATCGTGCTTTGACAGATGTTTCTATCTAATTTGTTAAATGGCATTTGAGTCGTTAAATCAGATGAAGAGTTCTTCACACCGTCTATTCTATCATCCCAGGAAAGATTGCGCTTGTCTAATTTTGTTGGTTGGTTGTTTGTTATGATGGCTCTCTATTTACATTCATAAGAACAGTTACCTAGTAACCTTTTAAGTCTATCACTAAGATAAAATTTAGTGGTAGCATTCTAACATATGATGAATAAAAGTGGATCTAACAATTTTATTGTGTTGGTCTGGGTCTGTGAGCCCATTGAGGTCATCAACGAAACTAATAGCCTAACCTAACCGAACAAAAAAGGGGTAACAAAAAGGGTGTGCTTCTTCTATTCTCGGTTACAGTACAGTGGATTTGACACCTAATGCGTGATGTTGTTAATGAAGCTAATGTGATAGAGACCTATTTGTTAGTTCTCAAAATCACATGGTTTAGCATAAATTCAATGATTGAAATGAAGACTCATTTAATAATTCTTCAAGAAATCGCAATTGGGGCTTAATGAGAATGATTTAGCAGAGATCTGATGTTTTGTTTGTGTCCCTAAACTATGTCTATCAAAAATCCGATGTTTTGTTTGTTCCCTAAACTCGTCATCAAAAGTGGACTAGCTAGAGGAGATGTCGACGGGACGATTTAGACACTGAAACCGCCGGGGAAGAAGCGCATTTGCTCTAATAGCCTAACCTAATCGAACAAAAGAGGGAGTGCTTCTTCTATTTTTTTGTTACGGTACAGTGGATTTGAGACATGAGACATGATGTGTGATGCTATTAATGAGTGGCGTAGACCTATTTATTAGTTTCCAAAACTACGTGGTTTAGTAGAAACTCGATTGTCGAAATGAAGATCTGTTTGACAATTCTTCACGAAATCACAATTGAGACTTAATGAGAATGATTTAGCAGAAACCCGATGTTTTGTTTGTTTCCTTAAAAACTATGTCGTTTTAGTCGAAAAAAGGAAATTGTAACCGATCCAAAACCAAATGCAGCTATGTGATTTAATTTTTACACATTTTAGCATTCTTCATTTTGTTTAGGACTGATATGACTTCTTATATAATGCTGACTTCATTTTGTCTCTTAATCCGTGTTGATCTATAGGTACAATGCATTGGATGAACTACTTTATTTTTGTTTTTTGTTGTAGAGGGTGCGATTTGTAAAATTAAAAAAAAACAAAATGGGTGAATTAATAATTCTTATAATTTTAATTGGAGTTTATTTAGAGTGAGGTGTAGATAAATAATAAGATGGAAATAAGGCTAATCATCTCTTTATCCACCCTTTCATCCACGCCTCTTCGTCTTCATCAATTCGGGCACGCGTATATTTATGTTCTTTCGTCGGTTGGTCATTGTGTTCTTTCGTGCGTCCATTCTCCCTCTATGTTCTTTCTCACTAAAAGCAGAGCGACAATCGATTTGGTCCATCATTGGGTGCGGCTTTCAAATTTTATTTCTTCATTGGATTTCAAGCATAAGAGAAGATCTATTGGGCTCCATGATCGATATGATACCAGGTATGACTTTCCATTTTTTAACCGTTCTTAGCTTTCTTCAATTGATTTCGAGCACTAAGGTCCAAAACAAGCACAGAAGAAATCGAAACACAAAATTGATCCCCTCTCTATTCATTTGGATTCCATTTGAATCAGTCCAAACTAATAGATTGAACAACTAAAGTGTTGAGTTCTCATTAGCTTTCAACGTGTATATATATACATGTGTGTGCAGATGTACTTTACAGATATAACTTCATAATAATAATCACAACTACCAGCTCTACAAATAACTAAAGGTATATACATGTTTATCATATACAACCGTGTATATTGATTTGAACCAACTTTAGAAGGATAAGAGTTGATCATGGTTGTTGGTCTGTTACAATCTTCACCCAAAGAGTTTTAATTCTGTTCGTCACTCCACGACCTGGATACTGACATATTGGGCTTAGTATTATTTTTTTTGGCTCTTTTCTCTTCTTCTTCTTTTTTTGAAAAGTATGAGTTAACTTTATTATGTTGTGAGCTTCTACTTCCAAATTACATTGTTTAAATAAAAAAAAAAAAAAACCCTGTGAATGAGTAAATAATACGATTCTGCTTGGCTGAAATTTTGAAAAGTTCATGCTTCAGCTTTAGACAATTAAACTAGTTGCACGTCCGCGCTTTGCGCGGCATCATGTAATACGCAACATTATTAAGTGTTACACCCTTGAATATGAAGTATTACAGTTTAATGTAGAATAGATTATACAAAATGCCACAATTTAATGTAAAATTTCACATGACATTATTAACTATGTAATGTATATAAGTGTAGATTTAAAGATGTTACTTCTAAAAAGCTTTTTGAGAAGCCAGGAATCCAACACATGGGATATATATCATGATAAAGTTGTATCCATAGACTGTTTTTTTTGTAAGTAGTGGTATCCATAGATCCTAATCCATTAATGAAGTTATATAAAGGCTACAAAAATGACACCACCAGATGCCACGACTTAAGACTGCATGTATTGCAAACCACGATTAAACCTGTCGAAAACAAATTATTCCTAATCAACAATACCATAATGTCCATGCATGTTTCAACTTGAAAATTCTTCTTTCACTGAAATTAATTCTGCTCCAGCTTTTATACATGTCCAAGCCACCTTTTGTCACTTCAGGATCCTAATGCACCACCCAGTGTGATTTTCCTTGCAATCTCTTACCTGTCCAAGGTCGTGCCCCGACGAATCTAAAGTCTCAAGCATCCAAATGTTCAATCCAATTCTACCACAGAGGCCAAAATAAAAAAGCAAGAGGAATAAAACAAACATAACCTATGAGGGTTAGGTTAGAAACAAAGCAATTTGAGCAATAATGCAAACAAAGCACTTTGATTAATGGGGAAAAAAACCGCAAACAAAAATGAAAAATTAAGTAAGTCATTCTTAATTTGTTGACAAAGTGGAACAATTACTATCCAATCCAAATATAATTGTAATTAAACCAAAATTATTAGTACCCCCTCGAGCCATGGACATATTTGTAACAACATTCCCACCATCAAATGCTACATTCAGGTTAAGAAGTCATTGACCTTTTAAGGTTTTCACTCAAACTCAAGCAAGTCGTAATTGGATTTTGAAGCATGTCTCTAATTAGGCCTGCGAAAGTCATGCTGTATTTAGGTAACTCCGGAATCCGGTAGTTCCCACTTAATATTTGCAGTTTGGATTCTCCATCAAATGCATTTTTTTAAGTAGCATATACGAAAAAGGAGATATCCTAGAGTCCGAGGATTTATACGGTCATTTAAGGATAACATTTAACTATTTTCAGATCTGAAAGAATTATGAGGATCACTTGACTTACCCATACGTTGTCTTTCTCAATTTTAATCTCTCCCGAATACATCCAACATCTATCTCAGCAAAAAAGAGAAGCATGATTAAACCTTTGAACCACAATTTATCACCATTTAATTCGTATGAAATCATAATTCTTAATACCTCGGGTGCTCTGTAGAATTATATTCATTCGAATCCCCAAGAAAGGAGGATGTAAAGCCTTACATCCCCATGAAGCCACTACTCTTAAGTGTCCATTGTTTACATACTCATATACAAGCATTCTATAATCAGTCATGAGTATTAAATGTGTCCGTTCAACATCTCTAAACACAGAAACATGTTTACGGCACCACAGGTACAAAAACATGAAAAATTAGGCAAGAACAGGTACCGTGAGCTCCTTTAGCCCAGTAAGGAAGCAATCTATCTAAATTCTTATGCCGAAATCTTCCAATGGCTTCTATGTCTACTTTGAATTCCCTGTCAGTTAGTCCCATGTCCCCTGCAGAATAGCATGTAGATAAGCACACATTTTAACACCCCACCAATTCACTACATACCATTTATGCTTGTCAATTAAACAATCTCAATCATCATTCAATTGGTGAGACAATCATTTGTCAATTCAAAATCGGTGAACGTGCTACATTTTTCATGGAACAGTGTCATTAAAATCCATAAAAATTGCACCTGTTGTTCAGGCCAATGGCTTCTACCCCTACCTTGAATTCCCTCCCATCTATTCCCCTGCAAATTAGCATGTAGATAAGAACACATTTAAACACACTACAAATTTACTACATACCATTTATGCTTGACAATCAAACAACCTCAATCATCATTCTATTGGTGAGACAATCATTTGTCAATCCAAAAGCGATGAACGTGCAACATTTTCATGGAGAAGTGCTATTAAAATCCATAAAATAGCACCTGTTGTTAAGCTATTTTTTGTCAACAACGTCAGAGTTATATGCTAATACACCATGATACACAAAGCCATAACTGCCTTCACCTATCACATTCTCAGCAGTGAATCCATTTGTGGACTCCTCAAGCTCATGCACATGGTGGTCGGGCTTGAGCTGAACCTTATCATCGCCCACCACGGTTGGTTACTGAATTGACCATGATTACATGCTCACTCTCCACAACAACCATTATTTTTCCTAACAGAAAAACACAAAATAAGATAAAATTCCACTGATCATCAAACCACCAAAAAAAATAAAGCCAATTAATTATTCAATTGAACAAAACCCAATTGCGAACACAAAGAAAACTCAACTGATATAGCTTAAAGACACCTCATTGAACACCTATAGATCAATACAGAGAACCGGGATGGATAATTAATCACATAACATAGTTAACCAAGAAGAATATATAATAAATTAAATGAGGGAACTTCTTGGCAGTTCTTACAATGGGATGAGCACAGCAGGGTTTTCGGGTTGGAATAATTTTTCACAACGTTTGTTTGAGAGAGAAGGGAGCGGATCTGACTCTCAAATCGTCCGTCGTGGTTTGCCATGGAATCCACAAAAGGCATAGAAGCACCGCTCGTGTAGAGAGCCCATTTTGCATAATCAAATCAGCTGGCGATTGTAAATAAAATTCAAGACCGGAAAGGACTCAAATACAAATAACATAACACGTAGCAGGTCTGAAGGCTACTGCGATGTCAAAAATATATACCATTAGGTATCGCCGAGGAAACGGATGGGTTGGTAGGAGAACGATTATGACTGGTTGGAGCGAGAAGAGGAATTAACACCATTATCTAGCAGACGCATGAACCAAAAATTGTTGAAGAAAGAATCGATCAGATGCATATATCATGCTATGTTTTTGACAATGAGGAAAAATAGGTGCATGCGATTTGATCTGAAGAATCGTTTCGAAAATCACAATGCGAACCGTCGTGAAGAAATTCAATGATAGGAGACGATGAATCTCTCACGCAGCAATAGCTTTTTAATTTTTTTTATTTTTATTTAATATGATCTAAATCATACGTGGCAATCAATTGGTGAACACAGCAGCCGAACCGAGAATTGCGGAGAAGGATATTTGGTCCTTCGTTTTATATATATAAATAAATTGATTGATGATTGATTGATGATGATGATGATTGATGATTGATGATTGATGATGATTGATACCATCTCAAAACTAACAAAATTCCTGATTTAAAATATTATTATTGCTATTGTCTTTATTTTTTGTGAATATGTTCATGCACAGCAGTTTATTCTTTTTCAACTCAGTGACTCTTATTTAATACGCTTAAATTTGACATATGGTGTTCATTTTCAAACTTGGTACATAATTTACCTCTCGATTGAGAAATATGGATTGTCAATCTAACGTGAAGACCTATTCTTTGATTCTATACCAGATTGAAGGATGGTCGTGGCGATTCTTCGTAGTTTCTGTATTTTGATACAAGTGAAATTCATGGGGTGTCTAGCATGTCTTTTAAAACCCTCAAAAGATATTGACAAATACTTCAAAGTAAATGTCTATGGTCTAAGTTGAAACTGTGTCATGATGTTTTTGTTGGGGTAAATATGGAAGTCTACTGCTGCATCAAACATATTTTATCTGTCTGAAATTGTTTTGGGATATCTGCCATGACATTTGGAACTTTTTGTCTTGCAAATGAACTTAATACTATGAACTGTAAGTTGAAGATTTTTTAGTAATCTGTAACTTGAAAGTCCACCTTGAAACTACAATGTGTTATTGTCAATTTGATTAGTGTGATATCTGCTTAGCTGCTTAGAGGCCATTTTGCGTTTAGCTTTCATTTATCCCGATTCGGAACATATTATTTTCTCTCTAGCTGTATGGTTGTGGAGGAAGGATTGGTCATTGCATCAAGAAGAAATCGAACTACCACGTCATGGAATGTAATTTCATGATCACTTTTTTTTAAAAAAATTGCTTCAATTTTCTTTATTCTTTGATTAGTTTTGCTGTTTCAAGCACCTTGAAACACAATTGATACTAAACTTTGATATTATTTGAGTCTTGGCAATATTTTCATTCTGAGTTGTGCTATTGATAAACACCTTTCTATTTCTAGAGACTATTGTGGTTTAAGAGAATACGTAATTAATAATTTCAATTGGAGGCTTAGGGATAGATTTTCAAGCTGGAGATTAGTGCGGGGACAGGTTTAATAGACAATGGCATAGTATCGTTCCTGTGTTAGAACAACAATTCAGTAAACTAGGAGAACCTTTATGTCAGTGTTGGGCTAAGTCGGAGATAGAAAAGTAGATAGCCACAGTTATGAGGTGCTCGAAGGGGTAATCGTTGTTTTCAGTTGAAACTGAAAATTGCTTAATAATTTCCTTCTTCTATAAGTTAATTTTCTTTCTTTTGTGGCAGGAGCTATGCAAAGCTCATGATAATTCTAGCAGAATTCCAGAAATCTGCTTCCTGCTTTAAAATCCTTGTAAAAGGCAACTAGCCAACTACTAGAGCACATCAGGATTTGGCGGATACATGTTCTGCCAATGAATACATGCTTAGATATTTATGCTCAGTATGAACACATGAAATGATTGCTCATCCACGGCTTAGTATTTATGTGCTTCATATTCAAGTTTTCCGATGCCACATGGAGTGCAGGTACACTTCTTTGGCAATGATCAACATGTGAAGTTGAATCCGTACTGCAATCCCCCCGGGAAAACAACTCGTGTATGGTGATCGGTTGAATGCCTGGAAAATTCAATACGAACTCATGTATGGTGATTGGTTGAATGCCTGGAAAATTCAATACGAACTGCTGCTATTCATTGTGTGAATGACATTGTATCTCCATACCCCTGTTGGACTGTATTTTGTCTAGATATGATCGCTCCCGCTTGATCGACCATAACCCTTCATAAGAATTAAGTTCCCCTATCAACAGCTATAATTCAATTCTAGCTTTAATCTGCAGAGGTTATATGAACCCTGCCCTAGGGCAGTAGCAAGTAGCAAGGTAAGCATGCTTAAAACCAAGAAACTAGATATGAAAGCCTCTACAACATATCTTGAATAACAACACAGCTCCGAAATACCAACTCTATTAACTCTAGCGATACTATCATTAAATTCAACAAATTATTCAGACTTCTTGCTGGCCGCAATATCTTTGAGTTTTTCATTGAGTTCTCCAGTCTACAAAGACAAATCATGGCATTGGAATGAATGATGCATTGCATGTTGAGGGAGTGGAGAGTTGGAAGAACTAACCTGATGCATATTGAGAATTATATGTGAACCTCCAATGAACTCCCCCCTTGATAAAAATCTGAGGAAACGTGGGCCAGTGACTGCATTGAAAGAACATGGAATGTGAAACAGAATACCATACCTTTAGAAGCACCTTGTGACAGTAAAAGAATGAAGCAGACAACTATAAAATCAATAATTAAGCTTGCATGTACAATACCTGAGACCTATAGTCAATGCAAAAAAAATGATTCTCTTTGAATAAAAAACAACATGATAATGTCAGGAAAACATCATATAGCACATCAGGCAACCGTTTCACAAGGACGATAAACTTTTGTGTAGGGGCATGATGATTCGTGGATAACAAAGCACACCACCGAAACACTGAATCAAGGCATGGCTAAACCTTCTATTTTGTTATTATATATTAACTTTGGTAATCACAGACTAATCATGATAGACATTCATTCAAATAACCCCAAGAAGATAAAATGGGCAATAGAGATATAAAAACTGTCAAAATTAGGATCTTCTTGCATTGGATCGGTCAGTACTGGCAGAAGGCATTTGTAAACTAAAAATTGAAGGCATTCTATAGACAGTTCAGAGACAAACTTGAACGATGTTTACAAGACAAAAATTACACTTGTCATAACTCAATAATAACTTACCTGAACATTTTCACTGCAGTATTCAGTTCAAGATTCTCCAGAATATTTCTAGCACTTAAGGGAACATCTGCACAGGGAGCATTGTAAGAACTAGAGACAAGTTAGACATATCAGTCATCATAATGGAATGAAACGCTTTTCCCTTTTCTTTTAGACTTGTAAAAGTTCAATCCAACCAAGATGAAGAGATTACAACTTGAAACAACACAAACTACCAAAGTCACCTAGTTTGTTGGTCGGAAAAAGCCTGCTCTGGAAAAATAATTGAGTGCGGAAATACTAGAAGATAATCAAAGAACCTAGTGAACAACTTATCATTCAATTTCGGCAACTCTCAAGCACTGTAACTACAAGCCAACCTATTCTGCAACCCAAAAGGATAAAAACATTTCCAAAGAGTCACATTTTTCAGAGAATAGGCCAGAAATATATTTCTTGGAATTGGGAATCCTAACCCAGAAGAAAATTATCTTTTCTGCGAAATATCCTTCAGTCGTTTGATAATGTCATGGCTATGCACAAGAACCATACAATGAAAGACCAAGCAAAAGATCTTACTTAATAAAAACTTCATTGGCAACACACGTGTTGTTCAAACTGTGGATCTACAATACCAGGATGAGATTACCTAGATGGCTAGACTAGTGGATTGACCTTTCTTAGTAAATTTAAGATTCCAAAAAACAATTCCATATAACTAACCATTGTAGAGTTTGAATCAATTTCCAATGCCAAAAGGCTGGAGAACATCTTTCATTGGCATCTCATTTCACCTGACATCATTCATACTAAAAGCATACTTATCCCTTGTCAATTACCTAAACGTCAACAGAGGCATCCAACCATTGCTAAGACTCTTCTAGAGACCAAATGAATTCCAGAAGGCAAAAACACGACCAGGACAAAACTGAAGATTCTAGATACCATAACAAAGCCAAAACCCACAGACTGAATAGAACATACCACCTTCCAGTTAACCAAGAAGAAAAAGTAGATCTCAAATCAGTAACTGAATCGCATGGCACTAACTCTATCAGAGCTCATAAATCCTAAAACCCTATGCCCAAAGAAAACTACAAATAAACAAAACAAAGGCTTTCAGTACAAAAGAAATCCGAAGGTAGACAAACATTCTTAGAGCAGATATATAACAATATACCAAGAACTTAGATCTTTTTGATTTCTAAATCATTTACTTTAGCTCATGGACCATTGATATTTAGTTATCACTTATCAGGATCAATCTATGCACATAATCACGTAGAGACAGTTAAATAATTGAGCATAAGCGCAGGACAAAATTTCATGGATCAAACTAAACATCAGAAAACATACTGTAATGCTTCAACACTTTTACGGCCAGTGAACTGAATCCACACTGAGGAAAATCAGGAACCCCTTTCATGTAAATCATTACAGGGTTGTCTTCGACATCCTACAAAAGAAGATTGGAGGTTAAAAAAATGTAGAGTTTGCGGGATTGGGACATCCTTGGCCAAGAAGAGATATGGTACATAGATACAAAATTAATACAATAAATTACATATACCTGCTCAACAACATCATTCAAAGAAAATTCAGAATTCTCAATTTTAGTAGTCGGCTTAAAATCATCATGAGTGTCAGAATCATTGGCCACAGTAGTTGCGCATCTCAAACCATTGTGACTAAGCGATGCATGTACCTATAGCAATTGAAAGAAAATTAGCAATTGAAAGAAAATTGGGTCAACGCCAATACTTAGTCATTAAAACAACAGCAGCAAATATTTGAAATGTGACACTAATATGTAATAATGACACAGGTTAATCTGTCATGGACATGCATTGTCATCTCCTACCATCATTTAAAATTCAGCATTAGCAGTTTCAGCATCTTTTGTAAGAACTTATTTGTGAGGATTAAGGATCAAAAGAGCAACAAGAAGATGAGAATAAGGCTAACCTAAGCTTCAAGATAAAATCTAGAATTTCAAGAAAATTACATATATAAGTTGAAATTACAGTCACAGAAAAACAGAATTTAAGTGTGTTAGCCAGAACTTTTGTCTTATTGCATCAGATTATTCAGAAAAGAAAATTAATGAACATATTTGACTGGAAATGGATGTAAAAGAAAAACTTTTAAAACTATAGCCAGGACTTAGTTATGTGTGTTACTTGGCAATCTCTCAATAAGAGTGACCAACAACAATGCTTCAGCAGACTCTCTACTTCATTTTTTCTGCTGGAGTATAGCAGCAAACTAGTTTCTCAGAATAGGAACCAAAGTAGAAACTAAAAAGAAATACAAAATCCAAGAACACATTATGATTCCAGAAACAAGACATAAATAATGCGAGAAAAACCTTATGGTTCACTTCCCACCAATTATACAAGAAGATGAGACGACCCCTACTTTCCTTCACTTGACCTATAATCTCCTCCAATTTTTCATATTTACTACTGAACAAAGTAACTAAGCAGAGACCAAAAATAAATTGAAAACCATCCTATACATTGAAATAAACTTGCAGTGCCGAAAAAGCTCAAATTCTTACAGACGTAGAACGAGCTGCTGGCAAACCTGCAATGCCCTTCAACAATACATTTGATAATGCCCTTGCCATGTGTTACTGCGATAACCTGCATTACAATTATTGGTGCACCTAAAATCAACAAGCCTAGCAAGAAAATGAAACATGCATGGTCATGGAAGAAAATACACAAGATTTTAAAACCATAAAAACACAAGGAAATAAATCTCTTTTACCTAAACTGATACCAAAAATTTATAATCCGCAGTTTTAACAGAATAATTTCATCAAAAAATTTACTTTCTTGTTCTTACTTTTCCAAAGAAGTAGAAGCAGCATTGGTTCGGGTAACGAATCCAACTTCTCAGCCAACCCAACCAAATATACGTTCCACTGACGAATTTGAACAAATAAATGAATAGAAAAAAAAATATGAAAACCCAAATCGAACTTCTCAGCCAACCCAACAGGGTGCAGATTACCAAAACTGCATGTTATTTTATTGTAGAAAAAAATTGAAACGATAAAATTTCAACAGATGTAGAATAAACGATTACCAGTGAAACCTTGACAGCATCTGATATACTAACACAGGGGACGAGGCTCTTGAGAGAGAGATTAAAGAGTACTTCATGGCGAAAAACTGCAGAAGAGGAAAGGAAGAAGATCCTACTTAGTGGGCCTTTGGGCATTCTGTGTAATAACCCCACACATAAACGTGGGTTTACAATTTTTGAACTTTTTATCAAGTGTATGAACTTTTTAATGGGCCTATTTTGCAACTCTTAATAGATCATGACACAAAAGGCCCATGGTTTTCAATAGAACAAACACAAAAGGTATAACGCTTCGTTTGATATTGAAATCTGTAAGTTAAATGAATTTATTAGAGATCCAAGAAAAATAAAAAAAAGAAACCAAACCAAAAGGATTATAGTCCCTTGTGCTATATATGAACAAATGTTCACCACCCCTCAAAACAAATTAAAAACACCCGAGTCGCAAGTTAGAGTGGCAGCCATCTCTACTAATCAACTTTCTAAGTTTTCACCCTGATCCACCACAACCAGGAAAATGCTCAAAAGAACGTAACGACCTACAATTAAAGAACATAAATGCCGATTTTGTTGATTCAAAGTTACACAAATTGCACAAGCTACAAATCACCGTACCATACTGATTTTGATCATCTTCGACTCCGCCAGTGCAGTCTCCGACTATGTGACCTTCTCTCTGATCGCATTTGGCTTCGCCAACGCAATTGACTACCACGGGATACTCTCTCGGATTGCATTCGATTATGCCACATGAACTGCGAATCTTGAGCCTGCCTCCACGATCGCCATCTATTACTCTATCCAATTGTATGATTAGTCTCCCTAGCATACCCTATTGGTTGCATTGTTTCTAATCTTCTACCTCGCACTCGCCCTCTTCTTGGAGAATCTGAGGCCAAGACGAAACTGTCTAAGAGTTCCAGATAAGTAATCAAGTCACGAAAATCTAACTGCGAGTCGATGTTATTCTCAAAATAAGTACCACTATCGAACTCATCCAACTCTCCCAACAGCAAATCACTGAGGCTATCATCTGCATCTGTTAGGTGCTCCAACCCCATCCAATCACTCTCTTCTCCGGCATTCAATTGGAATGTACTAAGGATGTCTTCAAGATCTCTTTGGTTCTCCAACCTCCACCTCTGTTGGACGAACAGAAGGGTGCTCAATGCTTGCATACTTCTTCAGTTTTGAATAACTCCCAACAAAATCACAGGCCTCAGTTGAACAACTCCGCATCTTACAATTCAATAACTAACGAGCAGGCTCTATGACAATCCACCCAGATATCTGCCCTCGACAAAGGGGGCAAACAAGCTTTCGTTGCAATCCATCACAAGGCATGCTTCCGCGTCATGCTAGCCGAAGGAGCATCTCCTAGTATTGCCGTTAAGGGAGAGGAGATAGATGACTTACAGAACTGGTCAAGGCAATTAGAGTGACGTTGGCTCGTGTTGCACATATAAGGTCGGCAACCCTTTTCATGGGAAGCACATTGTAAAAGAACAGCATTGTAGGGATGTTCCATACAGATAGGGCACCTCGCGTCCTCCCATTCCTTCACATCTTCAGTAGACCCTAATGGGATGTTAGCCTTGCATTGGATGGCACCAGAGGAACTGTTTGCGTAAGGAGATGCTCCACAATGATTAGAAGTTACATAATGGAGTTTTTTTATCCTTTAGCATTCTGAACTCAAAATATTACCAACAGAAAACAAATTTGGCCTTTCCTTAGAAGTTAGAAACGAACTATAGCAATAATTTGTGAAGCCTATAAAATAACATCAAAATCGGAAGTGAGTACAGGATATGATTCAGATGAAAAAACAATGACAGAGATGAAGATCACCAGACAAAAAGAAAATGTCAAAAACTCAATTAAAATCAAGTTGAACAAAGCCCCAAAACTTTGACATTAAAAAAAAACAGTTGACCAATGCGGAAGGACAGAGACATCATCACATCCATGAAATGCATCAAAGTGTTTCTCCATTTAGAATCATGGATATCATATGCCAAAATAGTAGTAAACAGCAGAGGCGCCCGTAACATCATACCAAAGTGGATAGAAATATTTCAGAAAAATAAAGTTTGAAACACCAGACTACCAATTGGTTGTATCATGTAAAACACACCCTATCATCTTCAGCTGTTGTTTTTTAAACTTCTAAGAGTTTCGCAAAGGTAAAGTTCTCTTTGGAAGGATATAATATATTTCAACAAATCAATTAAGACAACCAAAACGCGTTGAAAAATTATAAAGATGGCAACACCTATGCCTCTTCATTAAAGGATTCACAAAGAAATAAGCTTAAGACAGATTTTGTTGGCATGTGAATAGTGGTTCAAGAGGAGGAACTTACTGTCTCAAAGAGAATATCAGATTTCATCAAAACCCTTTCTTTCTTTTTTTAACTTTTGGGATGGTTTAGAATTACAGGTTAAATTTTGGTTCTAAAGTTTAATAATAGGCTTAAATACAACAACACATAAACAAATTTTGTACTTTTAAAGTAATCAGATATAATCATGCACAAAATTAACCACTACACCAAAACAAAGCTGGAATAATTCTTTAGATTTAAATAATTTTACATCAAGAGCTTCAAAAAAACCTTAGCCAAAACCAAATCCAAAGAAGTATTTACTCTTTACAAAAAAAATTAACATCAAGAGCTTCAAAACAACATCAATGTTGAAAAATTTTATTTTTGTTACAGAAGTTCCTCTTTGACCTCGACATCAACAGTATTTGAAAAACAGATACACTATCTTTCACCAATAATCGGGTACACGTATCACCAATGCCCTCTCCCATATTTAATCAATATCAAAACATAGATCAAAAGCAACAAAACATCCCAGTTACTGAAAACGCAGCCAAATTTCGATCATCGAAACAAAAAATTACAAAACATAAAACGAAATCAACCGCACGAACATACTCCCAAAACAAGAAAACCCTATATTTCAAACAGCCATGAACAACACCATCTAGGAATCAATTAGACAAAGGACGTGCGTAAAAAGAAATCAAAATCAATCAGCTTGAAAAAACAACTGAAAATTTTGGGTTACAACTGAAAGAGTTCTAGTCGAGGATTCGACAAAAAAACTTACCAGAAGAATTTGGAGAAGCCAAGAGAGCCTACCAACGGTGTTTCACGGAGAGTGTAGACTTCAGGAACGTAATTGAGGAGAGATGTGTGGTTATTTAAAAACTATTTAAGAACTACTACCGACTTTTTTACCGTCGGGCGGTAAAAAGTTAACGACGGGTCATTCTTTCTTATTTTTATAAAATCACATTTTCTACGTCATTGGCAACCGCTGATCACGTATATGGTTTTCAATGATTCAAGTCACTCGCTCGGCCAAACATTGAGAAGTAAGCTGGTCCTTGTTTGGTCATAAGGTAATCGCAATTAGGGAAATTGGTAAAAATGACCCCCTCCAATAACAAAAACGTAAAAATGACTCGGTTTGTAAAAAAAATGTGAAATGATCTAATTTATATTGATAAGGATCAAAATAACCCTTACTTTCCTCCCTTCCCTTCTTCGAAATTGTTTCCCATAATCCCTTTACTCTTTCAAACACAGTTTCATTGATTCTCCTCAACAATTTCAACGGTTTGCATTCCATCAACAGTTCTGAATACTCCAAGGTAAGTTTACCACTGATTCAAAAATGATTGTGGATAATTTGTTTGCGTTTACTTGCCCATTTTGCTGGATTGGATGTTACTACATGCCTTTGCTCACTTGGTAAACAATTTCGCAAAGTTAAAAAAGAAATTTTCGACGTAGTCAAGTGTTTGAGCCTTTCATCGGGCATTTTGAGGGTCTGAGGTCGAGTTTAGGGTTTTTCTGGTAGAGATTTATTGTTATGGGGGTCGAGCATTCATATTTACTGGTCGAGCATTCATATTGACTGGTCGAGCATTTCAATTTATTGGTCGAGCATTCATATTGACTGGTCGATCATTCATATTTACTGGTCGAGCATTTTCATTTACTGGTCGAACGTTCATATTTACTGGTCGAGCATTTCAATTTACTGGTCGAACATTCATATTTACTGGTCGAGCATTATTAACTTATATTTATTTCACTTGTTTTTTTTATCTTACATTATTCCAGAGAGTCAGCATTTTCCTTAAGAAGAATTGATGCACAAAGTGGAGTAGCAGATCTTCGAGGATCATCATTTTTCCTTAAGAAGAATTTGAGGTCACGGTCATTACTTAAGACCATTGGTTCCATGTCAAAGTGTGTATTATATGCAAACTTCAACTCCAAAACATGTGTATTACTATCAACTCCAAACAACTCATAGATCATATCCACCAACTTCGAATACGTAATGGTATCATTAACAATGACACCTTGACTTCTTTCACCTTGGAACCTGTACATACCGCAAAAAATTTTCCATTGGCCACCCTACAAGACCACGAAATCAATTGATGTCATCCCTGCAAAAAAAAGGTACATGATAAATGATTCACTACCAGACAAAAAAGGTTGATCGACCACTAAAAACATTTTATTGACTAAATACTAATAAACACTCGACCAACAAAAATACACAAACAAGTATAAATATAATGTTAGAGCATATAAAAGATATTGCTCGACCAAATAATTTGTTTATACTCGACTAAAAAAAATAATGCTCGACCAGATAATTCAATGTTGCAGTGTTGCTCGACCAAAGATATTGCTCGACCAGATAATTCACTGTTGCTCGATCAAAGATATTACTCAACCAAATAAGTTCACTATACTCGACCAGATAATTCACTGTTGCTCGACCAAACAAAATAAAGCTTGACTAGATAATTCAATGTTGCTCGACCAAATACTCGACTAAAAATAGATTGATCGACTATATAAACTACTCGAGAAATTTGCTCAACTATAACAGAACAAGTAAATGAAACTGAAGACGACCATTGTATATATATATACTTACTTGCAATGAGAGTTGTGCGAATTAACAACAAATATTTTCGGTACAATGGGTATTTTCGATGTGTGCTTTCCGATCAAGATTTTAGTGTTTTCAAGTGCATATTGAGTTGGAGCACCTACGTCGCAAGGTAGAAAGATTGGTATTTTGTGTTTTGGGAGAGGAGGATGAGAGAAGGATATTCAGATCTGTATTTGTTTTAAAAGGGTAAGGGTATATTTGACTTCAAAAATTAAAAGGAGGTCATTTTACCCATTTTTAACAAATCATGTCATTTTTACGTTTTTGTTATTGGAGGGGGTCATTTTTGCCAATTTCTCTCGCAATTATTAGGGCGGGCAGGCTGGCCGGTTTTGGGAATTCGCCGCCGATTTTTGAAGCCGGGCAAGCTCTCTCAAAACCACTGAGATGGCACGAGAGAAAGCAAAACCTTTAATTCCTTCCCCATCAAAAGTCGTTGCTAGGCTCTCTAATGATTCTCCCGAATCTTCTGGTAAGATCATCTGTTAGAGATAAAATACGAGCTTGTTTGATAGCAATAGTAATTAATCATTGTTGGTTTAAGGTGAATTGATTTGCCCGTCTAATAATATTGTTCCTTATACCTTATTCACTGATAATTCGACTAATTAAACTAAGGGTAACTTTAGTCATACCCCTATATTTACTAAACACACCCTAACTTAAGTTGACCATCCTTTGTAAAAATCAATTGACGGGATGTCTTTAGTAAATGTAAGGGTGTGACTAAAGTTACCCTTAAACTAATACAGTCGACTAAACCTGGGCCCACTGCATCAAGGCCTCTCTCAGTTGCAACCTAAAGTTTGAGAATTGAGTCTTTCTTCAAGCTGATTAGTTGGGGGCGGTTTTTTCACACGTCCTATATCTTACTGATTCCTAGATGGTACTGTTCATGGATGTTTTGAAATTTTGGGCTTTCATGCATTTTCTTCGTTTTATGTTTTGTAATTTTTGTTTGGATGATCATAATTTATCTGGGTTTTCAATAATATATGTTTTGGTCTTGTATCCGATTAATGTTAAGAGATAGGGTATCTGTTTGTCAAATACTGTTGTGCCCTAGCTCAAGGTTGTAACTAAGTTCAATGAATATGACAGTTGATGTATTCTCTTGTTGTTGGGTGTTCAAATATAAGAGATTCTTTGACAAGCTTTTTAAATCCAAAATAAGTATTTCTTGATTACATTACAAATTTTAGAGAAAAAAAATCACTTGAGGTGAATGAAGACGTTAACTCAGGGTGCTAGAATTGGGTGGAGAAGATGACTAAGTTTTCGAGCATCTTGAGATTTGATAGGGGTTGGTTTATGAGGTATGGGAGAGATTTGGAATTCAGAGTTGGGAGGAAATTTTCATTTTTGAGTTTGTTGTGAAGAAATGATTTCTCTCTTCTTATTATCTTTATTTTGTTAGTTCATGTCATTCGGTAGCCTTTAGACTCCGCCAGACAATACTCTTTGAAGTGAAGTTCTTGATGTATTCTTGTTGTCGAAGGTGCTTTAATGATGGGCAGTGCTCATTGTCTGTGTTTGAATCAACCCTATTTGCACCACAAGTGCAACACACACCTTCATGTTAAATAACACATCTCGTACATACACTAGTGCATTTTAATGCTAAAGGTACTTTCGTATTTCTCGTGAAGCCTATGTTCCTCTGCCTTTCTCTATCCCTTTTTTTTGTAACATAATGTAATTGGCGGAAACTTTGTAACAGGTCTTCCTGACTTTGAGGTTGAATCAGCAGCTGCTGCAACACAAAAGAAAACGTCAAATAAGAAACGAGTTATGATTGATACAGAGCCTGGAACTACAGGAAACATTATTAATGTTGGTAAGTTGTGCCAAATGATAATTTTTATCTAAGTTAGGGCTTCAGCATAAAATGCATTGAACTGAATTTCTACAATATACAAAACAGGGTAAACCCTAGAATATTAACAAGGAGACTATTTCTAGATAAAGCAATATTGGATTTAATGTCACAACTAGAACTGTTGATTTCTATTATGGGAGTTCTAATCAAGTACTTATCCTGTATGAGCCTTTTGGTATCTGCAATGACCTGAATAAAAACTAAAAATGCTTGAATGAAAATTTTTATGTGTGAATAATGAGTAATGCGATGATCCTGTAGGTCATGGAGAGGTTATGGATGGATTCATTGTTAATGATGATTTGAATGAGTCAACCGTGAGAAAATTGCAACTTTGAATTTACAGGATACAACTCAGAGCCATGAGAACCCGAATCCTCTCCTCATGCACAACCTCCAAGTGTAGACTCAATCAATGTTATGCTTAAGCAAGCACTGCGTGCTGATGATCGTGCACTTCTTTTAGATTGCTTATACACACAAGATGATAAGGTAATTTCTTACTGAATAATATCGAAGCTCGCCATCACATGTAAATTCACCTGATAAATCTTCTTGAAGCAGGTTATTGCACACTACAGATGTTCTCAAGCTGTTGCATTCCCTTGTTTCTGTAATTCAATAAAGGTACAAAGATTTGCTCTAGCAATGTGAATTTAGGCACCTTTCACATAGAATACCATGGCTTTCTTCTCTGCTATCCAGTTTAGATGATCATTGCTTTATTAAATCCCTGAACCTAATGAACTTTATAGAATAACAACATAATTTTTAGTTTTAGTTCCTGCTATCAGCGACAATCATGATTGTATGGAATGCATTACTATCTCTGCTTTATAGAAGATAGAGTAGAGATCATCAATCATAAGAGCAGTTTTAAGTACTTGCTATAACTGGTTATTCATAGTCCTATTCTGAAGTTGTTCAGCGTCATCATCATAATTATCACAGCCTTCATTTTCCAAACAAGTTGGGTTCGGTTATATGAATGCATCAAAGAAGGAAGTAAGTGTTTCAATGCACTATGTGGATGCTCTTTTGCCATTTGTTCCTGTCCAAAATGACTTTACGCCATTCCTAAAAGAAGCTCATTCTTTATAACCCCATAATGTCTAGTTTTATTCTATCTCCACTAAAAAATATCTCCTACTTGAATTATCTCGACTCTTTACACCACAGCATGAACATATATTGTTCATGGCCATCTCAGAGAAGTTGATCATATGATCGTATATTTGATTGGCCAGTCTGAAAATAAGTTGTGTTAGCTTTTGGAGTTAGCAGGGAAAAATAATACATGCAATTGAGAGTAACATACAAGTAATGTTCTAATTGATAAAGCCAGTAGTACTAATGTCTGGTTGGAAGACATACTAATGTGAAAAAAAAAACTAGTTGATCTTTTGAGAGTTCTTTGAATCAATTACTTCGATGAATATGCCCTGCTTCAACCAAAGAGCGTCGTTGGAGTCTGGTTCAACAGTTGAAGATGGCTGAATAAGCAAGTTTACTCGAATAATGAGTTTGATAATTAGCATGTTTGTGCAGGGGTGCAGTGTTGGCATGTGATCTTCCATGGCTAAGAAGTCTACTTCTTCAACATGCAAGTGGAATAATGTCTCATGAATCTTCTTTACTAGCCCTTAATTCTTTATATCAGGTATTCCATTTTGAAAGAATCTGTGACAAAGCCCTCTTTTTTTAACTTCGGAAATGGAAGGGCCAATTTAACCTCTTTTAGTATTAAATCTAAGCGAAGTTGTTTTGCATTATCTAAAAGTTATGTATTGCTTATGCAGCTTAGTGAATCCAGAATCTCAACATTCAAATCAGCCATTCAACTATCAAGTTGCTTGGAGCCTTGGGACTCTCTTTATGGAAAGGTGGGTTATTTCTAGATTGTTAGTTTCAGCACTAATAATGTTCCGGATCAATAATCGTGTAGGGATTCTGTTTGCAGATTGATGATGATTCCTTTGAAGATCATGTTGGCAGTAAAACCAGGAATATATGAGGACAAGGATGACAGCGATGAAGACATATCTGACGAGGCCACGGAATCTGATCAAGATGAAAAAAGTAGTAACGGATGATGAAGCACTTGGTCGACTCAGTTGATCAATCATTCAGCCATCTAGTGATATCGCCAACATTCGTTAAAGGAATAGGCTCCGGACCAGCTAGCATAAAGAGCCCAACGTGTCGTGTTGTGCCTTGGTTAATAGGAGGCACAGTATACGCAGGAGTCGAAAATCAAAGCAAAAGGGGAATATACGCAAGGAAGGACTGTAGTTTTATTTAAGGATTAATAAGAAAAGCTAATTGAACCTTGCAAATTACAATCCTCGCCCAGAGTAAGTACTGACCATCTCTTAGCCTAGTAGTTACACTAGGAGTGGTGGTCTGGTGGTGTTTTTCATAATCTTCATCTGGATTTTCCATCCCGAAAGTGCGTTTCGCTGCTTCTATGGCGCCCACTGCCATGTTCTTCACTCTCTCATGTCTGTTCCAGTATTCCTCCAGTCTTGTCTTCACTTTGCTCAGTCGTAGCTCGGGCATTTTGGGCCTTCTGCCTTCTCCTTGACCCTTTGGGTCATCTCGTATGTCTTGTCCTTCGCTTCCTGGGCCTTCTCCTTCATGGGCTCCGTCATCTGGCCCGTTTTCTCTTACATTAAGGCCCAAACCATATGCTCACTTAATATATAAAATAAAACTAGACATAATTTGAATAATAATAGAAGAAAGAATGTTATGAGAGGAATTGAACCTCGGTGCGCCCTTGGGCTTGACCAGCCCTGTAGACTTGGTCTTCATCCTTGTAGCTTTTGTCGTGAGACGCCATAGCTATGGTCCTTGTAGCTTCTCTTTGGTATTTTGATATATTTGCTTGGATAGTTTTTGTGTGTATTTTGTGAATGTGTATAGTGCATGCTCCATTTTTATGGCATGTAAATGAACCCAAATGATTAACACCTGTCCTAGGATTCAGACCCGTCAATGGCACGTGCCGTGCACTGACGAAAGATTCCTCTTGTTGGGTTGGGTACGAGAACAGTTTAGGGGGGCTGTCGTAATTGCAAAATAGCCTCGAGCATATTTTTAAAAAATTTCAAAAAAAAATTATATTTGTATTTTGATTATTTATACAAATCCAAAGATATATCATTTGTCCGAAATAAAAATCAAATTCAACATAAGAAAACATATAATAATTCTGAACCGTTGGATATAAACTTAAAACTTTCTATGTCTTTTTCCCGATGAATTTGATTTTTGTTTTAAACAAAAAATATATGGTTAGATTAGTTAAACAAAATACTACACATATATAATTTTTTTATTATTTTTAAAAATAATATAAATGGGCAAAACTGCTACAGCGGGGCTGCTGTAATTTGATGTACAACAGCCCCCAATAACTCGAGGGAGAAATGTTGTTTGATGATGGAACCCCATTAGGTGTTGACATGTGGTGCTTGTACCTCCTCGTGTTCTAGTTATAAAGCTTACACGATTTGGTCTTGTCAGTACATACATGTATAGGGGATAAGTATAATAGAGTTAACATCCAGGCCCAACATCTCAACAATGTTCAAAGTCCAGTATCTATCATAAAGCCCATTTGTAATCAAAATTAAGCAAAGCCCATTAGTGGTTAAGATTTATCTTTTGAGTTGTCTTCAACGGCTACTGTAAAAGATATTGCAAGTGTCAGACGAATCTCTGTACTAATGTTTATAGCCGTTGCTACTGCAGTGTATATATCTGTCTCTGTAATTCTTCATTAATCAATGAAAATAAATTCTTTAAATCCTTTTTTATGGTATCGGAGCAGAAGGAAGACTCCGACGAGTTTAACTTCGACTCCACCATGTCTACACTACCTACTGGTTCTCCACTCATTACAACAACAACCATTGCTATTCCGAAATCTGGTTCCACCATTACAGTTCATGCTATATCTCCTATATCCTTAAAGCTTACTGCTTCCAATTTTACTTCATGGCGCCTGCATATGTCTTCTTTATTTCGTGCATACAAACTAATGGGTTATGTTGATGGTACATACCCATGTCCAAAACTCTCTGATGAATCATCATCTACCACCATTGATGATACTCTGTTTCAAACCTGGCAGAGCCAGGATGACTTTATTCTGCATGCTATAGTAGCATCAATAGATGCTACAGTTCTCCCATTGATAGGTGAGGTTCACACTAGCAAAGCTGCTTGGGATAAAATACATATGCTCTATGCTAATAGTTCTCGATCCCGTGTGATTCAACTCAAGTCTCAACTTTCCCGCTGTCAAAAGGGTGGAAAGAATATGACTGATTATTTGCAAGAGGTTAAATGCCTTGCAGATGAATTAACTTTGATTGATCATCCAATATCCTCGGATGATCTTACTATTTATATCCTTGATGGATTAGGCCAGGAGTACACTGGTATTGTTGGGTCAATTAGAACCCGGGAAAAATCTTTCAGCTATGAGGAACTTAAGGATGTTCTTATTGCTCAAGAAGGCTTCATTAGTCGTATTCAGGCTACTTCTGACTTATCTCTTGCCTCTGCCAATTTTCATCATAGGCAACAAGGTTCTAGTAACCATCACTCTTCTCATGGCAGAGGTTCTTCCCAATCATGGACCAATTACAAAAATCAGAATCATTGGTCTGGCTCACGACCATCCTCTCATGGTGGTAGAGGTCGCAGTCGTGGTCGTGGACCTCCAAAGGTGGTATGTCAGTTATGTGATAAACCTGGACATTCTGCTAACACTTGCAGGAAGTTCAAAATCTACTCCAACAACTCTGCCTCAGCCAACTTTGCCTCAACTGCACCAACTACCTTCTCACAACAACCATGGCTCTTGGATTCTGGTGCCAGCCATAACATGGCTCAAGATTTTACTAATCTTCAATATCATACAGAGTATGACGGAACGGATGAGGTGAAGCTAGGTGATGGTTCAGGTTTGGCTATTTCCCATATTGGTAAAACACATCTGCACACTAACACTCGTTCTCTTGCAGTTAATAATATCTTATGTGCGCCACTTCTTCAAAAGAATTTGTTATCAGTGCATGAATTAACTAAGCATAACAATGTATCCATTGAATTTTTTCCTTTCTCTTGTGTCATTAAGGATCAACCCTCTGGACAGATCATGGCACAAGGTCGATGCAGTGATGGACTTTATTTTTTTGAGCCCAAGCAGCTTTCCTGTTTTGCTACCACTACTGCAACTCCAGGTCTTCGTACCACTCTAGATGGCTGGCATTGTCGCTTAGGCCACCCTTCAACACGTTTGTTTACTCAAGTTCTTAAATTGGCTCAGCTGCCTTGTACTCAAACTTTGTCTCCTTTATCTATGCAGTGTACTTCTTGCAAGCTTAATAAATCTCACAAGTTACCTTTTGGCTCATCTAGTGTTCAAAGTACATCACCTTTACATGTTGTCTATAGTGATGTATGGGGCCCTGCTCCAGAAATGTCTATCGATGGTTTTCGATATTATGTGATCTTTGTAGACCACTTCACTCATTACACCTGGTTGTTTCCTCTTCACCAAAAATCAGATGTCTTCTCCACATTCTTGCAATTTAAAAGACTTGTTGAAAAACAGTTTCAATTTTCTATTCGTACTCTCTATACTGATAATGGTGGTGAATACCAAAGTCTCAAATCTTATCTACTTCAAGAGGGAATTAGCTGGATGCAATCCCCCCCTCACACTCCTCAACATGTTGCTATGGCTGAAAGAAAACATAGACATCTTACAGAAACAGCTCGTACGCTTCTTCATACAGCCAATCTTCCTCCTACATTCTGGAGTTTTGCATTTCAAACAGCTACCTATCTTATTAATAGATTACCTATCCAAACCCATAAAACAACTACTCCTTACCAACTTCTATTTAATCAACCCGTAAATTACTTGAAATTGCGTGTCTTTGGTTGTCAATGTTTTCCATGGCTTCGTCCCTATACTCACAACAAGCTTGAACCTCGCTCCAAAGAATGTCTTTTTGTTGGATATTCAACATCTCAAAGCTCTTATAAGTGTTTCGACCCTCTTACTCATCGTATCTATCTATCCAGGCATGTTGAATTCAATGAAACTACTTTTCCTTCCTATATTGTCTCTTCCCAACCTTCTTTGTCTTCGGTCCCTACCTTACCTACTTTGTCCTCTAACTCTTCACCGGTCTCTACAATTGTACTTTCTTCAATCCAACCTGCTCCTTGTTTACCAGCTCCTGTGCCCTCTCCTAGTATACCTGCTCCTCTCTCCTCTCCTACCATCCCTTTGTCTGAACCCATGGACCCACCTACCTTCCCTCTACCCACTTCAACTGTAGCTGAAACCTCCAACTCCCTACCTATCACCACCTCGTTTCGGGAACATAAAATGACTACACGTTCTATGAACAATGTCTTCAAACCCAAGAAACTCAATCTCACCACACTTCATCCTCTCCCTGCTACTTCTGAACCTCGTTCTGTCTCTGCTGCCCTAGCTGATCCCGTATGGAAACAAGCCATGGATCAGGAATATCAAGCTCTTATCAAGCATCAAACTTGGCAACTTGTTCCACCTGTTGTTGGTTGTCGTCCAATTGGTTCGAAATGGGTCTTTCGTGTTAAGTATAAACCCGATGGTTCTGTTGACCGTTACAAAGCCCGCCTAGTGGCGCAAGGCTTTGCCCAAAGACCTGGGTTAGACTATAACAATACTTTTAGTCCTGTTATTCGACCCACTACTATTCGTATTGTGCTTCATATTGCAGTATCCTCAGGTTGGGATTTGAAGCATCTTGACATCAACAATGCGTTCTTAAATGGACAGCTTCAAGAAACTGTCTATATGAAGCAGCCTCGTGGCTTTGAAGATCCAACTTGTCCTCATCATCTCTGCAAATTGACGAAATCCATCTATGGACTTAAACAAGCCCCCAGGGCTTGGTACTTGGCCCTACGCACTAGCCTGCTCAAACTTGGTTTTCTAAACTCTTATGCTGATCCTTCGTTGTTCATTCTTAGAGAGCATTCACACATCATGTATATTCTTGTTTATGTGGATGATTTAATATTAACTAGTTCTAATCCTCTTCTCTTACGCAGGATTACCACTGCACTAGCCACTACGTTTTCTCTAAAGGATCTAGGCGACTTATCTTATTTTTTGGGTGTCGAAGTTACATCCACTTCCACTGGTCTTTTCCTTTCCCAGCAAAAGTATATCAGGGATATATTGGATCGCGTAAATATGGCTGGAGCCAAATCTGTTCACACTCCTTTACCAAGTTCATTCTCAATTCGCCTCTGTGATGGCATACCCATGGCTGAACCCACTCTTTATCGTCAAGTTATAGGCAGTCTTCAGTACTTGAATCTTACTCGTCCAGATATCTCGTTTGCTGTTAATCGACTGGCACAATTTATGAGTAAACCAACAGAAAAGCATTGGTCTCTGTTGAAACGTCTATTACGATACCTAAAGGGCACTTATAACTTTGGTATTACAATCTCCAAAACTCACAATTTTGATCTCCAAGCTTACTCTGATTCCGATTGGGCAGGCCACCCAGAGGATCGTTCATCCACCTCAGCCTACATTATTTTTCTTGGCTCTAGTCCTATTTCATGGCGATCGCATAAACAACGTGCTATTGCCCGCTCATCAACTGAAGCTGAATATCGTGCTTTAGCTTCCACTGCTTCTGAACTTGCTTGGCTCAAGCACTTGTTTCGTGACCTTCAACAGTCTCTTCCTCGCAAACCTACCATATACTGTGATAATCAAGGTGCCGTAGCTCTCAGTTTAAACCCAGTCCATCACTCTCGTATGAAGCACATCGCTGTGGATCTTTATTTTGTGCGTTCTCTTGTCAATAACGGCACTCTTCTAGTTCACAAGGTCTCCACCACTGATCAATTAGCTGATCTTCTTACTAAATCTCTATCGCGACCTCGTTTTATTACTTTGCGTGACAAGATTGGCGTGTCTTCATCAGACCCTTCATCTTGAGGGAGAGTAATAGAGTTAACATCCAGGCCCAACATCTCAACAATGTTCAAAGTCCAGTATCTATCATAAAGCCCATTTGTAATCAAAATTAAGCAAAGCCCATTAGTGGTTAAGATTTATCTTTTGAGTTGTCTTCAACGGCTACTGTAAAAGATATTGCAAGTGTCAGACGAATCTCTGTACTAATGTTTATAGCCGTTGCTACTGCAGTGTATATATCTGTCTCTGTAATTCTTCATTAATCAATGAAAATCAATTCTTTAAATCCTTTTTTAAAGTATACACAAACTTTTGCTAATATAAACAAACATAAATTTTTTTTTATCACTGATGACGTGCAAAATCAGACTGACTTGTTGATCTGGATGCTTGGTTTTATTGACGTATCGGATGGTCGAGTTAGAGATTAGGGTGTAGATATTCTATTCTTGTGCAGGAAAAAAAAAAGTTGGTTTTTTTTGTTTTTGAGGTGTTCCTCAAGGGAATGTTTGACGCTTAAGTAAAATCGATAAATAATAAGGTTATAAAGATTGTTCGGTGTTTGGAGCTTTATTTTTAGTTAATAGACAAAAGTGAGAGATTTACTTGATTTTGTTGGGAAATTTTTGCTATCTTGACTTGGGGAACCTAATTTGAAAAATTTCTGCCCTCAAGTTTTAATTTACTATGAACTACATATGTATGTTGGAGGGAGGTGATGAGAACCACACCGGCCCACAGTCACAGACCAACCCCCCTTGCCAACCAAAGCCCAACCGATGCCCTTACGGGCCGGCTGTAACCAAGGCCCATGGGCTGAATCCCATGAAAACCTTGGCTAAACCTTGGCTGGTAGGTTGAGAAGACCATGCGCTTATAAGCTAGGTTTGGTCCTCCTATTTTAACGATGTGGGATCTCATCAGACCTCCCCCCTTGGGGAGCCGACGTCCACGGCGGCTACGCTCGCCTGGCGGCTGCACTCGCCTGGCGGCTACGCTCGCCCTTCAGACGGCAGCCCTCTCCCGGACGGTAGCCCTTTCCCGGACGGCAGCCCTCTCCGCAAACGTGAGTACTTCTCAATGAAAGCACCAATGATGAGAACCACACCGGCCCACAGCCACAGACCAACCCCCCTTGCCAACCAAAGCCCAACCGACGCCCTTGCGGGCCGGCTGTAACCAAGGCCCATGGGCTGAATCCCATGAAAACCTTGGCTGGTAGGTTGAGAAGACCATGCGCTTATAAGCTAGGTTTGGTCCTCCTATTTTAACGATGTGGGATCTCATCAGACCTCCCCCCTTGGGGAGCCGACGTCCACGGCGGCTTCGCTCGCCTGGCGGCTGCACTCGCCTGGCGGCTACGCTCGCCCTTCAGACGGCAGCCCTCTCCCGGACGGTAGCCCTTTCCCGGACGGCAGCCCTTTCCGCAAACGTGAGTGCTTCTCAATGAAAGCACCAATGATGAGAACCACACCGGCCCGCAAGGGCGTCGGTTGGGCTTTGGTTGGCAAGGGGGGTTGGTCTGTGGCTGTGGGCCGGTGTGGTTCTCATCATTGGTGCTTTCATTGAGAAGCACTCACGTTTGCGGAAAGGGCTGCCGTCCGGGAAAGGGCTACCGTCCGGGAGAGGGCTGCCGTCTGAAGGGCGAGCGTAGCCGCCAGGCGAGTACAGCCGCCAGGCGAGCGAAGCCGCCGTGGACGTCGGCTCCCCAAGGGGGGAGGTCTGATGAGATCCCACATCGTTAAAATAGGAGGACCAAACCTAGCTTATAAGCGCATGGTCTTCTCAACCTACCAGCCAAGGTTTTCATGGGATTCAGCCCATGGGCCTTGGTTACAGCCGGCCCGCAAGGGCGTCGGTTGGGCTTTGGTTGGCAAGGGGGGTTGGTCTGTGGCTGTGGGCCGGTGTGGTTCTCATCAGGAGGATTTAACGAAACTGCTTCCTTTTGCGGCCGTTCACTACTTATTTCGGTAAGTTAAGAAGAATACGGTCTTCCCAACAAAATCAGGCCTCAGTATGGTGTTTCGATACCAGATATTAAAATTGAAAGGTAATTTGCAGGATATAAATATGGAGAAAGATGATTTTATTCAGTAAGCAAGCACGGCTATATATAGCCTTTACACGAAACATGGAAGAAAAACAAATTGAACATCATAACTGCATGGGATAACCCCATTTGACTAGTTCAATAGAAAGACCAAATTAAAATAAATCCTAACTAATTCCCCTAGTTATTAGGGTTTATTAACACAAAGCAAATGACCTAAAATCCACACAGTTTGAACATTCCCAATCAATATGGGATATTTATTCTTAACATGACTTCTCTGTAATTGTCTCTCTTTTAAATTTAAAAAATTGTAGAACACTTTAAATTTTGAAGTTTCGATAAATATTTTAGATTTTTTGATATATACTAAAAGAATGTGATAATTTATTGGTTTAATATAATTCTTTTATGATGAATACCTACCCTACTAGCATAATAGTGATTGAATACACGCCTTATATTTAGCAAATTCGATTAAACTGGTAAAAAAATTAGGGAAAAAAAAATTGGAGAACGATAATTTGGTCATGAACTCATGATAACTTAGAAACTCAAAATTAGAATTGGATAAAATGGGCCTCAATTGTACAGTCCAGTAAGAACATGGTTGGTCTCAGTTTGTACACCTGAGCCCAATGGATCATGCTTGGACTGTCCAGCCCTAAAAGCACCAACCAGGCCAGGAATTCATGTAATCAATAGAAATTGCGATAAAAATGGAACGATACAGAATGCAGACGCGTTCTAGGGTTTCTGTCTTGTTTTGAATCAGCGGAGAAAGTGGTAGATAAGCGCTCGGTGTAGAGACCCCTATAGATTCCCCTCCAGAGTCTAGATCATGAGTCTAATCTCACACTCAACAGCCTCCTCCTCCTCCTCCTCCTCTTCAAGGAACCATAAGATCTGCTTGGTTTCCGAGTTCCAACGGGGATGTTTTGATTATACGTATGAAGTTTTCGTCATTGACCTTGGTTCTTGCTCTGGTGGTAGACAACGTCGTCGAGGACCCAGAAAATTTCGCAATCCCTTGTTACAAATTCCGAATTACTTCCCAATGTCTATGGGCTTCTTTGCCTTTGAATCGAGCATCTACTTTCTGGGAGGAATCAGTGCATTTGAAGCTGAGGTGTTTCTACCTAGGGATGTTTTTGTCTGTGACACATCCTCCAGCGGGTCCACCATTAAGAAGGTAAGTGGCATGAATCGCGGCAAGTGCTATCCTGTGATTATTGGTCCTGTCGATGGAAAGTTTTATGTTATTAGTAAATGCTTGGTATATCGTGATTTTGAGAAGTTCGACCCAAAATTGGGTTCTTGGGATCTTCTCTGTCAGCCTCCTGTTACTTATCGGCCATTTCCAGATGAAGTTAATGAATATTGCATTTCTGCATATGCCTTGAGCAATGACCGCAAAATTCTCATGTCGACTCCATCCGGTTTCTTCTCCTATGACATTGATATGGATAATTGGTATTTTAACCCCGAAGCTTCTATTCCCTTTGGTCCATGTTATATGCGAATTGAAATTCCTTCTGAATGTGCGGTGTCAATGAGTGGTGATCGCTTTTTAGGGTTCATCAAGGAGAAGGAGGAGGACGAGGAGGACTGCCATGTGGTACTTGGTACCTATCGCTACAATAGTAATGAGCATACTTGGGATGACTTCCAGCACATCTACGCCTGGCCCATGAAATACGAAACCTCTGTCTATCCTATGTCTATGTCTATGTCTTGGGGTGATGGTCTATTCTGCGTCATTGTATCGGAATATGATCTTGACTCCAATACACACTGTGTTTCAATAAGGGTTTTTGGAGGTGGACCCAATTTCAAATGTCTCCATTCCCGTCAGTACAAGGAGGAGTACAAGATGAAGCGCTGCGTGAAGAACATCTCAGCTGCCTTCCCTTGGTAAGTAGACTCTTATAGCTGTTACTTTGGTATTTGTATGGCACCAAACTGCTGCTGTTTATTTTGTCGTCCAATTCAATGAAAAGAAAATTCATTTTAGTAGCTAACTCACATGTTGATTTTAGTAATGATTTCCTTATATGGCTTTATGCTATTCCTTGCTGTCTTCTGGTCCTGACTTGAAGACGGCTGAATAAGTAAGTTTACTCGAATGATGAGTTCAATAAATATTATGCCGCGTTTGCGCAAGGGCCGGTGCAGTGTTGGCATGTGCCCTTCCGTGGCTACACCCTTTGCTTTCTTATCGGGGAACTACAAAGCCTTTGGGATACCTTCGGGATACTCCCACGAGGATAGTACCTCTCTGTAACATTTATTATTGTCTTTCCCTTTTTTCCCTAAAAATAGGGGGAAAAACTCCATTAAACAATATTCCACTACCAATTTCAGTTTGTTTCTGTTCCTAGGGTTCTCCTTCTTTTTCTTCAGATCTTGTACGTAAATGATTATTTGTTTTTGTGAAATCACCCACAGCGCATAACACAACTACTAGTGAGAGTGGACACGCACCCTCCAAAAGCATAAGATACGTACCCCTCTAAAATCATCAGACATCTCGCCAACATTCGTCAAAGTAACAGGCTTCAGTGCAGCTGACATAACCAAGGCACCGCACACGCAAAAAGAAAAGAAAAAATAATTGTGATTTGAGAATATCACTGTTAAAAAAATTTATTATTACTAGCATAATAATGATTGAATACATGCCTTATTTAGTAAATTTGATTAAACTGGTAAAAAAATTGGAGAACAATAATTTGGTTAATAGCCTAATATATAGGAGGATGATAACCTTTTTTTTTTTTTTTGATAATTCTGAGCTGATTTATTGATGAAGAGATGATACAAGAAAAAAGGGACAAAAGAGTAGTTGACCCAAGAAGATGGACATGGTTGGTCTCAGTTTGTACAGCTGAGCCCAATGGGTGATGTTGGACTGTCCAACCCTAAAACCAGCAACCAGGCCAGGGATTCATGTACTCTTTTTTTTTTTTTTTTAAATGGCACAAAAGGGGATTCATGTACTTGGTAAATTGAAATTCCGATAAAAATGGAACGATACAGAATACATACGCGTTCTAGGGTTTCCCCTCCAGAGTCTAGATCATGAGTCTAATCTCACACTCAACAGCCTCCTCCTCCTCCTCTTCAAGGAACTATAAGATCTGCTTGGTTTCCGAGGTCGAATATGGAAGATTTGATTATCTTTATGAAGTTTTCGTCATTGACGTTGGTTCTTGCTCTGGTGGTAGACGACGTCGTCGTGGACCCAGACAATTGCGTAATCCCTTGTTCCAAATTCCGAAGGACTTCCCAATGTCTATGGACTTCTTTGCCTTTGAATCGAACATCTACTTTCTGGGAGGATTCCATGAATTTAATTTTGAACCACTACCGAGGGACGTTTATGTCTCTGACACATCCTCCAGCGATTCCATCATTGAGAAGGTAAGTTGCATGAATCGTGGCAAGTACCCTCCTGTGATTATTGGTCCTGTCCCGATGGAAAGTTTTATGTAATTAGTAAATGCATGACAAATCATGATTTTGAGAAGTTCGACCCAAAATTTGGTCTTGGGATCTTCTCTGTCAGCCTCCTGTTCCTAATCGGCCATATCCAGATTGCGTTCATGAATATTGCATTTCTGCATATGCCTTGAGCAATGACCGCAAAATTCTCATGCCGACTCTATCCGGTATCTACTGCTATAACATTGATATGGATCAGTGTAATTGGTCTTTTTACCCCGAATGAAGCTTCTATTCCATTTGCTCAAAGGTTCATTGGAATTCCATGTGAATGTGCCTTGTCAATTGGAGGTGATCGCTTTTTAGGGTTTGGTTGATGGTCTATTCTGCGCTGTTTTGTCTGAATATGATCATCCAACCATTAAATCTGAATATGATCGCGACTTTAGTACCAGTACACACTGTGTTTCAATAGGGGTTTTTGGAGATGGACCCTATTTCAAATGTCTCCATTCCTGTAGGAGCAGATTTCTACAATAGTTGAAAGGTCAATCTTTCTTCCTGTGGGTCCGTTTGCAGCCTTGGAATCTGCAAGTTTCACAACAAAGCAAACCGTGAAAGCTCCTTAACCGGCTTGAGGGGTGCCGGTCGTGGAGGCTCCGACGATCAAGTTAGTACTTGTCGGAGATGGAAGACCAGCTATAGTCTTAGGTGTTTTGTCTGAATAGGTATTTTCTGGAGTTGGTAGAAAGTGTTTTTGTTGTGTTCTCTAGTTTGTTTAGAAAAACGCTCGATCCCCCACATATGAAAAGAGGGGGGTCTTAATAGAGAACGAGGATCCACCTCGGGAATTGTGTGTCCATTCCAGTTATATTATTGGACCAAATTGTATGAAGGAAGTGTATAAAAAGTCTACTATCCCGGTTGTGTCAGGGTAAGAGGTAAAGCAACAATATGTCATAATTAAGACAGGTGTCGATGATAGTATGGAAGTTTTGTAGGCGGTATTTAATGAATAGATACGTATATGAAAGAAAGTCATACCTAAGGATGTGAGCCAGTCACACCTATAAATATCGGCTGTATACTAGACTGACAAGAACTGCTTTATGAGTGAGGTAGTCCGAGTAATGGCGCTTATAGGTGGCGTCGTCATTACTATGTTCTGGCGACTGTACTGGGTCGCCAACACCTGCGGATGCTTTGACACTTAGTTCCATCATGCTAAGGAAGGATCATAATAAAGTGACCAGTCTATAAAGCTATAAAGATCATGTAGATAAGTGTCAGAGAATATGACAGTTTTGGTGTCAGAATACTGTTTATATTACGTAGCAAATAATGTAAAGATTGTATATGGACCCAAAGATTGGCTTTTAGGTTCGGGCCTAACTGTGATAGTTAACCTGGGGGCCTAGACAATCCAGCTCATCTTGTCGATGTGTGACCAGGTGGGGCCATACCATTTTTGGCACCTACAATTCCCGTCAGTACAAGGAGGAGTACAACATGAGGTGCTGCATGAAGAACATCTCAGCTTCCTTCCCCTTGTAAGAACATGTCTTAAAATGACATCTATGTGGGTTTTTTGTGAAAGTGACTTGTTTATCAATAGAGAGAAATCACATATTGGGGGTGGCAAACTATCATTACCTTCTCCATTTGTTTTATATTACCTTCTCCATTAGTTTTATGTTGCTCTAGTCTGACTCAGTTGGGAATATCATGGATGTAGATTTTTTTAGTGGTTTGATTTTATTTTTTTATTTTTTTGTGTTGTAGGTTATTTGTTAAGTACTTCTCTTTCACAATGGGCAGGGGTGGGAAAAAAATCGGTTTTAGGTCAGTTCTAGCTTAGACAACATCGCTACATGTCTGGACCCTAACCCGAATTAAATTTCGGATGTACCTAATCGATCAAACTCATATTGATTTAAATTCGGACAATAAATTAATTCAGGTTAGAGTTCAGATTGATTTAGAATTTTTAAGGACCTTGGGGAGCCCATGTTGTGATCATACAAGTGATGGTAACTCACTTTGTCCAAAAGTTATGGCTCAAAGACCATGGTCCAACTATAGACTTGCATTTAAACTTCATCCAAAAACTATTTTTTTCCCAACGTGGGACATGGTTGGGTGAGCTCCAACATGAAGGAACTTCTTATCATGCAATTTTGAAATATTTTGCAAATACTGCAAAAGAAAACCAGAGATGATCGATGTATTATAAGATTAATTGTATATATCTTCGTCCCCGTTATGCAAGATTGTGTGGCACAATACGCCTTGCTGCTCGATGTGTTGTATGGGCTTCTTGATTAAAGTTTATGCTCATCGTCACAGAATATTAATGCTCATTTGTGGCGTTTGTATCTCTTTATTTATTTTGTATTCTTAGTGCCTTAGTGGAATGAATGCTGTGCATAAGAGATGATATACAATACACCCAAAGTTATATATATTTACTCAAAAAGGAAGAAGAAGAAAAAAAACATCATCACACATGCAGAACCAGACACACAATTGGTGAGTGAAAGAAAAGGAGAGCGTATTTGGAGTTGGTCGTGATCATTCATGCATGGGAGGGATTCCCAATGAGAATCAAATGATCAAATCCACCTTTCGTGTTCTTTACAGTTCGCCCTCATGTTTCCTTTAGCATTCCCCAAGAGAATGGACGACAGATCTTAGTCCTTTTGTGAGTGTGTGTCCGCGCGCGAGTGTGGGAGAGAAAGAAGAGATTCATCATCATCATCAATATCATCCAAACTTCTATCTCAAAAGTTTGGATCAATTACATAAGTTTATGATAAAAAAAACAAATATCTACTATCTACTGTGTGTATTTGTTCATGTCATTCATTTCTTTGTATGATCATACTTTTACCAATTTTTATTCTCTTTCTACTCTCTCCTATATAATTTTTTTGACGCCATCACCGCCGCACCACTATCACTACGTTGAACATACAAATACTATCTTAAACGATTTTTTCACAACTTATCTTCAATAGATGTTACTCATACCTTAGTCATAATAATCATATTTTTTTTATCCTATCTATAAATGATTTAAATTAAGCATGACTCAACTAAATCTCAATTTGCATTCTTAAGAATTTCTCCCTAAAAAGCTATATACTTATCCCTTTTAGATTTACCATCTAATTTTATACTCTCGTGTTACCCTACTTCTTATAGGTCGTTTTTTAAAGCATATGACTAACATTTTATATTGTGTAGTTAGGCTCTTCCCCGAAATCACTTTACAGGCCTTACATAGTCGTCTATCTATTTTTCCTATTAAAATAAAATCTGTCTTACTATAGTTATTAAATATGACTATATCTTCTTAAACCGGGTATTTACTAGACATATTCATATGACAGGATAAACTCTAAAATAATTACTAGAGCATCCATGTATATTATCGAATTAGTTCTCACAATCCTTTAGGAGAGAGATTAAAGGAAAATTTTTTGGAATGGCAGCCGCATTTAAAAGAAACCAAAATACACAAAAAGAAAAGTTGGTCAAAATGAAACCTCGAAGACTTGCTAATATTCCCCATCAAACCACCTTTATTGGAAGTCGCCATTTTTTGTCTTTAAAATTCTCTTTTTAGTTACTTTTCCTTCTTTTCTTTTTATTGGGAATTCCTTTAGTTATCTAAATAAATATATCGGCTTAAGGTCACTAGGTAAGTAATTGAGTGTTGTCCAAATATTCTCTCTCTCGCACAAAAATACAAAAACAAGATTTGAATGATTTTGCGACCTTATGTTGAGGAGTAATGAAAATGTTATTATATAAAATAGAAGTGAAATATGTGATGTTCTAATGCTATATTATTTCATTCCATTGAAGTTCGGATATAAAAAGAAAAAGTGGAATATTCAAAAAATAAATAAATTGCAAAGAAAGATCTACTTTAACCATTTATGGGTCACCATCAACTTGGTGACTCTCAAAGCATAATTGAAAGAGACATAATATACACAAAATTGACAATATTGAAATGATTAATTAGAATATTCATTAATGCTTGTTAGGATTCTTCATTGCCCAATAACATGAGGCCATCTGGATTTGTTATTCCTTTTTCACTGGATTTTCTTTTCTTGTTATTGGACATTTTGGTGCATTTAGGATCGAATTGGGTTGGTGGGAGGGGGGTCGTAGCATATGTTTGTATGGTCAAAGGGGGACTTTTTTTAGGGTTCAGTTGATTTGAAATAGGTCTTGTTGTGCTTATGGCCTGACAATATCTCCTGTTCTCTTTATGTGGGATCCTGTATTATTGGTGGCTTGGTGCCACTTTACTTTTTTACTGAGAAATCACTCGGTCTAGTATGTCTTTTATACGGTCGGCGTAAACTTCGAACACGTCGTTAGAATAGTCCGCATCCCTCGGCTATAAGTAGGATTGTGTCGAAGTCCATGAAAATAGGGGGTCGGATGTGAGACAAGCCCACGAAACAATGATTCTACAAAAAAAATCTCAACTGGTTGGTTCGAACTCCTGGTTAGTAGCATCGTAGACCCCAAATTTGAAGAGATAGATAACCAACTAGATTATCGCAAGGTGATTTTGATGCTACTCCTTAACCCATCAAATCAATTCATCGCATGAATTTTCATGGATTCCAGGGTCACTCTTCAATAGTAACTTTTAAATAATCACAATATTTATTCCAAAAATAAATTCTGCATGCATTTGTCGCAAGAGCCCAAAAGGAAGGTGCAGCCATGCAAAGTGAATGTTCAAAGCTTTCAAAATATAGAGAACAGTACTGCTCTTTGGAATCATAGCAGGAATTTCTTTTTTATCTCCTTTATTTTTCAAATCCCTTTAGATTTTTGTCTAATCAATAATATTAATATTACATTTATCAAGGTTTGCCAGATGAAAGAACAAGAAAAAGCACGTACACAGCCCTCCATTTATTCGCCTTTTTTTCTCTCACAGAACTTGTATATAAGCCCCTCCAAACCCTCACTCCACGCAAGCTAATTTAGGCTACACTTCCAAGTACTTGTTGCATTCTCAAGGTCAGTTCTTCTTTCACTTCCTCTTCAATACTTCATATATATTGTATGTATTGCTTTTTAAGAATTAATTGGGTGTGTGCAGAGAACAATTAGTTAATCATGAACAGGCCAGGAGACTGGAACTGCAGGTCCTGCCAGCATCTCAACTTCCAAAGGCGTGACTCCTGCCAGCGTTGCGGGGACCCTCGGTCCGGGGTTGATTTCGGGGCATTTGGCGGCGCGCGGGGTGGGTCGTCATTTGGGTTAACCGGGTCGGATGTTCGACCGGGAGATTGGTATTGCACTGCTGGGAATTGTGGAGCCCACAACTTTGCAAGCCGGTCTAGCTGCTTCAAGTGTGGCGTATATAAATTAGAAGATTCAGCTGCAGGGTTTGATTATGACATGCCAAGATCTCGAGGGTTTGGCTCTGGTGGTGCTGCCGGTGGCAATAGTAATCGCTCTGGATGGAAATCCGGCGACTGGATATGTTCCAGGTAAAATTGTTTGGGATAAAAGTTTTGATGATGATAACGATAATAGTAATGTATATAAATAACTAAATGGGTCTAAAATTGTTCGTGTGTGCAGGTCGGATTGCAATGAACATAACTTTGCGAGCAGAATGGAATGTTTTCGATGCAATGCCCCAAGAGACCTTAGCAACAGAATTTCTTACTAGCTAGCTAGATATGTAAGTCTTGTTCCCATGCATGGCCTTTTGTTTGGTATCCCCATAAGAAGAATAGCAATGTAGTGATATGGTGCTTTTATATATCTACTTCTATCTATAATATTATTGTTGTCTTTGATTTGTTTTCCAGAGAGAGTTCACTTAATCATTGTATGGTGCATGGTTTTCTTAAAAGATGATAGCTTTCCTTCTCTTTTTCGTCATTAGTGGAAATGATTTGCATGAACTTCTTAAAGATCCATGTTGTCTCCCACCAAGTTCTCTCTCTCCCTCTCATATATATATAATCAAGTGCTTCTCTCCTACAGATGTCCATAAATAAAATTGTTTACGGACTTTTGATTCAGCTGCAAATGCGGCATGTCAGGTCTTGACAGTGTGGCCAACACACATGCAGTGGTTTATTATAACCACAAGATTGCGGACGTTTGTACGTGGACATCCGCATGTGAGAATTTATTTATATATATATATATCCAAGAGACGAAAAAAAAAATATTATTTATCAAGAACATAAATCAATCAAATTATATGCACAAAACTTGAAATATTTTGTTCGTTTATTCCCTCAAAGGCTCCTTATGGTACCTTAGGTATTCAATCTCCCAATAAAAAAAAGGTCATAGATTCGAGTTGGGAATGAGATCTATCCTAAAATAAATATGTACAAGTTCATGCCCAAAGCACAAGATAACTTGACTGGAGCCTGCCTCCACAACTAATTTTAAAGAATTAATGATATTGTGGTGACATTAATTAATTAAGCGACAATACAAAATGTAGATATGAGCAATCTCAATAACAAAAGTGTGGTTGATATATCGAAAGGGAAAGAAGATTTTGATTGACTAAAATAAAATTTATGAAAAGTTTCTAAGACAACTAGACAAGTAACATAGGATTCCCTTCATTGACCAATATATGTGTATCTTTTTGAGGTATATAAAACAATTTATTCAAAAGCAAATCCACATTCATCAAATCCTCCTTTACCATTCCTGTATTAATGTGCTTTATGCAAGATTCTTCTTTTACTTTTTTTTTTGTTTGGCTTTATGTTCTTCCTTTTACACTCTCTTTATAATCCAATTTATATATGTGTGTATGTTTGTGATAGTCAAGGGTGTCCCATTCCCCTAAAATTAACTTCCTTCTTGCTATGTCAATCTAGGCCCCATCAAAAAACAAACCATTCATGATCATGAGATTAATTGATCTATTACGAGTAGATTCTTAGTTGGGTTAATAAACATTAAGACTAGTGTGTACGAATATGGAGCAAGAACTTAAGAGATGTAACCATTTTTGTTCGTGATGAGTAGTATCCAAATGTGACTTTGTGAACAGAGAAAATATTCAATGGTCTTGGTATGCCACGTCACATGCTAATGTGATGTACCAGGATCAATAGTATGGTGACATTTCATGGATTGTAATTCCAAATCATGAGTGTTTGGAGATGAAAGTAGTTAGTTTATAATTCAAAATTCAAACTATCCTCAACCATTCCAAATCATGGGTGTTTGGAGATGAAAATAGTTAGTTTGTTCCAAAGTAAATTTATTTTTCATGTAATATGACTATCAACAGATTTTGAGTAGTTCCTTTTGTACTTTATACGGGATTCTTTGCGTGCCGTAGCAGCTTTTTCTTTGGGGCTTGGCTATTTTTTTTTCATTTGTCGTTTACTTAATTTTGTCCAATAGATTCTTACCTTTCTTGTCCCCGACTCTCTCATTTCATCTACTTTCTTTTTTGTTTATCATTTTATATTTATATATTATCACCAAATCATTCCACTACATGCTGGGCTTTAAGCCCAAACATGTATCCCATAGTTCTCTTGGGCCCTAGCACTCATGTGTCTTCCAAGGCCCAAGGTCAAATCATGTCCCCATTGCGCGCTAGTTCCGTCTTTATCTTCAACAAAGGAACTTTTTTTTATTGCCCAGACCTTTCGATCAAAACCACACATATAAACACACAATTAGTTTAATCAAACTAATTTAGTCTACATTAACCATTCCCTTTAGCATAATATGATTTTTCATCTTATGCTAGTTGGTCTACATAATAATTGGAACCAAACCATAATATATGAAAAAGATTGATGCTGAAAGGGCATAGACTGATAGGGCTACTCTGTCCATATTCATCAAGATTCCTTGTCCTCTCGGCTCTTCCAAATATTATCCTATACATATCAGTAACACCAAGAATTGTACAAATTGTTATGTGGGTCTCATAATCAAAACGGCTACGCAAGTGGGTCGTAACAGATCCTAATACATACCCCCTTATAGCACTCTTCAATAAGTGTGAGGCTTGTGTGGATAAGAGAAATTGGGGTAGTACTAAATGTGTTGGAAATAATGAAGCAATTTATTTGTATAGGCACATTGGATCAGGAACCATTGTTTGGAAAGAAGTTAAAGAGAAGGCTATTTGAGTGGGATGGGTGTTGTTTGGTTAGAGGCAAACAAATGCAGAATATGCAAATAAAAGGTGTGCTATCGTACCCTGGTCTTGCAACCTCATCCTCATGTAATGAAATGTGTAAGTGAAGTCTTTCCAATGTCATTTAGCTCCAAATTTCCACTTCAATGGAAGTGCTAATGAGATCAACTACTATTCAAAAGCGTATATCTATACATTCAAATACTCCATATTATATTGTTAAATATCAGACCTCTGATAAACTTCTGCACAAACTACCATGAACATGTTATCAAAGTTCCAATAGATATAGACTCATTGCATCAATGGCATTTTATGACCAAACATCATGAAGAAGTGATTTTTCTACACTTTTCTCTTACACACAGAATAAGCTATCAATGGTATTCCATTTCAAATCCCGACTGAAAAATATCTGGAATTGAAATTTCAAACCCAGATGAGCAACAAAGTGAGCTTCCTTGGTTTAGATGAAGATTTTCTAGCATATCATACTCCAGCTTGTCAATCTAAACTAACCATCTTTTGAAAACTTTCGGATATGCAAACTCTAGGTCAGCCTGTGAGCTCCTCCATCAAGCCCTGTGGTTAAAGGAACTCAACAAATGCAATGTCTAAAACATGACTAAAGAAGGTAACCGGATAAATACCTGAGCGATGTACTGCTCAGCATCAGTTCGTCTGAGAAAGTGCATTGAGTGGCGTGCTAAATTGGCCGTCTTGTCACTGAGTACTATTGCACCCATATCATCGAGGACTCTCACCTTTATGTAGGGATCCTTGGGCGGCACCATGTCCTGGCAAAGAAAATAACACATTTATATAATTGACTATCTAGATGGTTTGTTTGACAGACGAAGGAAAATAATCAGGATGAGGACTTCCATTGCATCATACCCAATTCTTGATAACATTAGCCCAATGGGTTACAGGCTTTTTGGGTACATTTGATTTAGGCGATTGCAAAATAGGTTTACAAATTAATCATGGTTTACGAACTCTTATATCAGAATGTTGGATTCGTATGAGGCAAAGAGAACATACCAATGTCAAATCAACTCCTACTTCCTGAACATATGAATTTAAAGATGCAGAATATCTCCTAAAATGATCTCCCTCTGTGTGACTGAGCTTCTCTTGAATTTCTTCAGGAAGCACTGGCCCTACCTTCCATATAAAACTTCGAATGATTTCAGCTCGGTTGTACCTGCATAGCCCTAAAACCATGAGCCTCAAGAGCATGGAATATCCTAGACAGACAAAATAGGTAGAAGAAGTTTCATTCTTTTTTCCTTTAAGCAGAAAAAGCTAGAAAGAGTTTTCTTTGAGCAATAACATAACAGCACAGAAGGACTTAGTCGAAAGTCAAAATACTTACACATATGCCAGTAGGCAGCGTTTATTGCGAACTAAAGACAGGTGGTGGATTAGTGCTCCATAATGGTCTGCATTTCTAGTTGTTTGCACGTCCAATCCTTCATCCTGGATTTTTCTTTAGTAACACAGTCATAAGGGTCATTTATCCAATCTCATATGGCAGATGAAGATATGAAGTGAAAATGTATTTAACCAAGGCGAGAATTAAGGCCTCGCAACAAACAACTTGAAATGCAAGATTTTCCTAAAACCAAGTGTATGTGCCCCCAAATAACATGGAAATTGTCATCGGATAACACTAAGTGCAAATCCTGATAGTTCAAGAAATCTACAGTCACATAAAGAAAGTTTTGTTCTGGTTCAACAAAGCTCGCATGGACATAGATGTAATGTATTGGAATGATATAAAACTTGTTCACGAGGCCAATTCCTAGCATTGATATCAGCTAACATATGCTAACTACATCTACTTTTAAAGTGAGAACCATTTCGACTTTGTAGCTAAGAAACAGAGCCAGAATCAACAGAGCACCCATTAGCAGGTACGGTAGCCGCCTTCAAACAAACAGTTCTACATCAAGGAAATCAATAGATTAGAGTGTCCAAAATCAGTGACTCTGCATCAAGGAATGTTTGATACCTAGTTTTAAGAGCTTAGCTTATTTATGTATCACATCAACATGAATGTACTTCATCTGAGAATTCAACAGTTGGAAGTTCCGAAGAGCTTATTAATATATTAGCATTTTCAAACGCAAATGAAATCAATTGATGACTAAATGTAGCATTTTATAACTGAAGTTGGACTCCCTGACATCATCAACTACAAAGTTCAAAAGTTACTCAACTGGATCCTCAGAAGGCTAAGTATGCAATTCAAATTCCACTGAACAAAATATGATGGCATGATTTAACGGCTCATGAATTTACATGGTGCCGCACATTTTTACCTTGTATCAAATTAAAGAAAAAAGAACGGGGAAAAAGCAGAACAAGGACCACTCCCTGCAGATATCTCAAAAAAATTGAGGAATGAATCACCTAATTGAGGGAATTTGGCTGCCAAAATTCTCATTCATTTAGCAAATTGACCTTAAATAAAAAAAATCAAATTAAAAGAAGGGCCACGCGAAGAAAAACAAAATCATATTGGAATTACCTTATCAATGACTGGAGTTCAAGGTGATGTTGCTCGCATTGTTCAATTACTTGATCAAACAGGTCACTCTTCAATCACAGGCAGATAGAACATAAGTGAGGAATTTCATGGTTCAAGATAATCAATTATGAGTGTATTCTTTTTAAAAAACCTGGAGTAAAACATGGTGAAAATTGATTTTATCGTACACAATAATTACCATGTCTGTAATCTGTGAGATTATGTGAAAGTCTTACTTAACACAGTCAAACAATAGTTTCCACTAAGACGAAATACAAAGAGAAAACTTAAGGAAAAAATTTAGAATAACATAAGACACAAAAATACTTTACTTATCCTACTGATATTAAACAGATTGCATAAAAAATGATCAATGAGAAGATAAAAATGATCATAGAATCGTCATCCTTGTCAAGGCTAGGCTAGTATATGGAAGTAATGACTCATTACTAATGAAAAATAGAAAATAAATGAATATTATGCAAAAAGAAAAACAATAAAAGACAATTGTAGACATAATAAGAGTTTGAACACCCAAACTGATGAAAGCCGAACTACAGTTGAAAAAACATACAAGAAAACGCAACACGTGAAGCATGCCAAGCGAGCCAAATACGTTGAAATTGCAAGTATTATGTTGCATCTGAAACAAACAAATCCATACTATTATTCAAACCATAGCAACCGTGGATGAACAAATTATCACGATAAATAACAAATCCACCATCAAATCTATGAATGCACGTGTCAAAAACAAAAGCTTCGTAAGATTCAGATATAGAACATAAAAACAAACATTTAAAGAAAAGGAAAATAAAACGAACAATAACCCAATGGATTAAAGCAATTACGAAAATAAAAACTTACGTTGAAAGGCTTGAGTTGACCCTTTTCACTGCTTGCAAGTTCCTTCACCAGCTGGCTTGCCTGTCTGCCGTGCATTTCTTTCCACCCACCCTTTAGTCCTCAATTCTGCAATTGCTAAATCATACACGTGTTGTAGGCCTGCGGCATTTCATCGAACATGTTAACTACATAGATATCGATCTACTAACAGACCTTCCAAACAAGATATTCCATAAATTACAAACAAATCGGTACCTGTTTATATACCAAGTTCTGTCGTCCATACAATTACACATATACGATGTGTGCAACGACGAGAAGCGCAAAACTTGATAAATTTAGGAAATAGTAACTGGTTTCTGATGGCGTAGATCGTGAATACCGGGTTTAGTTTTTGTGTTTGGTGGGAGAGAAGTGAAAAGATAGTGAGAGAAAGAGAAAGTGCCGTACCCTCTGATCCGAATGATTGACAGATTGAGTAATCTTACATCTGGCCCAATTTTAAAGCCCAGTCCTAGCCTGGCCCAACATATTAGAGGCCCAGTGGCCTATATCAAATTCTTGTTACCAAGCAAAAGTTTAATAAATAAAAAATAAAACAATAATTTTTCAGTCTTATTCTTTGTGTCTTCTTGACGTTATTTTTTTTTTCCATTGTGCCCTATTCATATCTCCATTAGTAATCTTTTCCATCACCATCCCCTCTCATCTCTTCATTGTCGTAGTCATCATCATCTTCTTCTTCTCCTGAACATTCATATCTCCATTAGTAATCTAACAAATGTAGGCAGTTGGGTTTTGGTATTTGAACTTCCTAATTTTCTTAAGTGTGCTTGGTATTGGGCTTTTAATATACTAATGTCATATAGTTATTGGACTTCTTAATTCTAAAGGACTTTATATATAAGTTCTGGGATCTACCAGCCATATTTCTTTAAATCACCAATGTGAGATGGTTCAGTTGACAATCGATTAGGTTATGCATATGAATATAAAATATTCGATTACAATGAAAAATATATTTCTCAATGGTATTTAAAAAAAAAAAAACTTCTTTAAATCCGAGATCGGCCGTTATGTTAAATGAGCCTAAAAATAGACCCAAGCGGAGTCGTGGGTCGCCTCGAATAGACTAATCTATTTTTATCCCTAGGTCGAGGTAGGATTTGCCTTGACGTAATGTATTAATTTTGTTGGTAGTTGTAATAAATATTGAGGAAATAATATTTCATGATTCACGAATCTATCGATTGCATTATTGTGTCAACTCGATGAATTGGCAGTCGTTATCAAATTGGGCCCACCATAATTTTTTTTGTTTAGATTATTTTATCGATCATAGAGGATTTAAATCGCATAACATATATACGATTTTATTAATTTATTAGGTTCAACGATTAAATTGATGAAGCAAAGCAATTATGACATTCATGAATAGGTGCTTCGATGCTGTCTTGGACTTACAATCGCCCAAAACCAAAATTCATTGTCCCAAAATTCATTGTTGTAATTATTGTAAGCTAATTAATTACCATAGTTAATCCCACCGAATATTATAATTTAATTCTTATGACTGGTAAGCACTTGACTTCGTTCAATAATCAAATTGAAGTGTGATTTCCCATATTTGAAGACTAAATTATACACGAGGAAATTTTGTAAACCCAATCCAAACAAGTGATCCATGGGACAAGCAACATGCGGCACTTTACGTTCACATAATATGTGAAAAGAGCCAAAGATTGTTTTGAAAAATCGAATTTGCTATGTTTAAATTGTGTTACTGTAATTATACCGTTGGGCCTACATATTCACTCTAATTTATGTAAAAGAAAAGAAAAATAGTATTATTATGATTTGTTGAGTATAAAAGAGTTGTAAAATTGGTTTTGCACCTCAAATTGTAGCCCTTGACTCAAGTGACTAGGCCACAAGTCTCTGTAATGTCCAGTTTGGTGGTACTATCTTAGTTATCGAGTGATAATGAGATTAAATATCTTATCCCACATCGCCCAATGGAAATTTGAAATACATAATATAATAGATCAAATTTCTAAACTAGTAACAAACGGTTTTCTTATACTCAAACTTTTTTGATCTGGTGCTAGGCCTGGAAGACAACACCCTGTGGTCCAATATGAATTGACCCAAAGCGGATAAAGCATTATCTGTATGGAGTGTTACACAAATAAATATCAAAATTAATAAAATTTATTGAGCTGTAATTAATTGTGAACCCGGGCTCAACTTACTTAATTATTAAACTAGTTTTAAAAATTGAATTAAAGCATCCACTTGCTTACTTAATGGATTAAAGCTCAAATGCTCAATTAGTTTGTTTCGTTTGTAGGTTGATGTATTAATGTATACTTACAATAATGTTATAAGAAGCATATAAATTAATGGCCACTATTTGCAACAACGACCAATTAGACCAAGTGGCATCCAGGTGGCACCTAATCAAACATTATCACAAGAAAGTCAACAAAAAGATATATATGAATCAATTATATAATAATCATTGTTATTTATTTATTTATTTTAACGGTAAGAAATTTTGACCGGGTTACATTTGTTACGACTTTTTGTCTGTTAGCCGCACTTTGTAATGTGATCTTTGAATCGCTCAATTGATTGATTGATATTTAAAGAAAAGTCTCTGCCGCACAACTCTTCTATCAGAGAGTTTCACCAGCGAACGATCGATCTAGAGCGAGAGAGAAATCAAGAGAGAGCAGCAGCAGCAGCAGCAGCCGCCATGGCTGGTCTACAAAGATCTGCAGTTTCATTTAGGAGGCAAGGTTCGTCTGGTCTTGTTTTTGATGATAAAATCTTGTTCGGAGAACCAATTCCGCAATCGACTGACAAAAAACCACAGGAACAACCGCAACAAGAACAACAAGAAGAAGTCATTGATGATAAAGATGTGAAGCCAGCGAGACCGACAATTAACACCATCGATAGAAGCAGATCCAACGGCGGAGGACGGGGCTACCGAACCGGAAAGGTGTCTCCCGCAATTGAGCCGACGTCGCCGAGAATCTCCGCATGCGGTTGTCTTGGAAAGACAGGGAAGAATAGTAAACGGCCTAGAGCTGGTAAGCGTAGATCCCGGTAGGTTTTCCGGCCACCGGTGATGGAATTGTCCGTTATTGCCTTTTACATATGTAGTCTACCTGAGTCCTTCAAACCAAAAGGCAGGTGCAATATATGAATGTTTTCACTGTCCCGTTTTCTCGTTTGCGTTTTGTGTTACTGTTTTAGTTTCCCCTGCTCATTAGATGAAACAGAGAGATGGGTTTCTTGTGGTGGATGAAATTATGTGAAAATGGAATTGTTGTTGGAATTTAGTTATAAATCTGTACAAATCAAATCTTGATCCATCTCTCTCTGTATATCTATGCAGTTTAGAATTGCAACTTCGGTATTTTTCATGTTTCAATTGGAAAATCTCTCTGTTCTTGATTTTTGATATAACTCAAATTGAGATCTGATGAAAGCCAACAAAGGGCATTATAATATGCCTGGATATTCTTGCTAGCTCTTCCTTGATTTTCTCAGAAAATTGTGATACACATAAACCAACAATTCCTTCAGCAACCATTGCCCACCGTATAATATGAAAGGAAAGAAACAATTTTAAGCCAACAATATCCAACACAGCGCGAGCAACAAAACAAACCATAGACTATATGAATACAGAGCACGTCATTACAGAGGTGGTGCCGTATACAATAAACTAGTGTCCACTAGGCAGTGATGAGAATTTCATACTGACTAGTTACTCACCTAGCAAAAATATACCTAGTTTAATTTTTTTTGTAAGGCGAGAATTTTATTAGAGATAAAATTAGTAAATGTACCTTATATGGGAGTGCCGCAATTCTCATTTAATGATTTGAGAATGGTGCCATATCATACTATACTTTTATGTTTTTTTTAATTAGACATATTATTCACCACTAGATAAGAATTACAGACTCTGAAGAATTATCGAGTTCCCTCGCCCTTTCCAAGCACACATATGCGTGAGCTGAGAATGCAACTTGTAATGAATGTGACCCTTTTGACTTATCCATAGCCCACCTCTCAAAGGGTTAAAAGAAATTCCATCCTATATGGGGTTGTTAAAAACCGATCTAAACTGTAATCCGAATCAAAAATCAAACCGTAATTTTTAGTTAGGTTCGGTTTACGGTTTGAAGTTTTAAATATTTTCGATTCGGTTTAAGAATGACATTTTCGGTTTAAAACCGAAAATCGAACTTATTTTACTTATATATATATATATGTATGATATTGTTACTTATGTAGTTATGTAGTTAAACTTAATGTTATACTGTTATATACGTTTAGATTGTTTAGTTTATTCGTTTAAATGTTTAATGCTTTATTATTACAATGTTAGTTAATAGTTAATGCAGTTAAACTTAATGTTGTAATGTTTAATGCGTTATTATTAGTTTTTTCGGTTTAAATCAAAAATCAAAATCAAAATATACGATTCGGTTTATTTCGGTTTCTATATGTTAAAAGGGTCTGGTTCAATTTATTTAAAAATAAAACCAAAAAATATATTTTTAAAAAAAGATTGAACCCAACCACTGAACTTCCATCCCTAATCCAACCGGGTTGAAAGGGAAGAAACAAAAGAAATTCCATCCAATCGGCATGATTTAGTGGAAAACACCGATTTGGTCAGAATACAATGTATGTGGTCTCCATTACTTGTCAGAACACAACAGAACAAATAGTAGTGTGATATTCCTCTTTTGGACTTTGGACCCGCATGTGCTATGACAAAAACCAAAACCAAAGCCAGAATCACCGTCAACCATCTACAATCTTCTCAAGTTTCATTTTTATCTAAGGAAAAATACTATTCATAAATTCAATAGAGAATCATAAAACTGTAACATAATTTACTGTTAAAGAAAGAAAGAAAGACGAAGAGAGATGTAAAGCCCGACATGGCAGCAGCCAAATTAGACCAATTACAATAACCATGTTTTCATGTCACTCTCAACCATAATTGATTACAATTGTATTATTATTTTTTATGTAAATATTATAATTCAATAAGAAATTCATATTGGATCTTTCAGGTCTCGGGCTTTCAGGCATTTGTGCTTTTTTTGTATCAAGAGCTTTGAGTTGGATATATACGGAATATCATAAGAAGACAAAATCTATCATATTTATATTCCCTCTTTCAACTTTTTTTTTTTCCCCCACAAAATTCTTTCTGGCAAGGTTGAGAGAGACCTCAAAATCTACTTCATATGAAGCAGTCAAGCAGAACATAAAATGAATGGCCTACAATTTGATAACAGAATCCATTCTCTGCTCCTTTTCATGTGCCTATGAAGATAAAAGCCAAAGAAACTGAGTTTTTTAGACTCTTCAACAATGGATGCTTGGTTTATGGAATTTGGAGACGTACTTCAGTCTCATGTTCTCTGAACAGGAACATGAGGAACTTAGGATCCTGTTGTTCACGTTCAATGTGTTATGTCCATATTTGCCACTTAGCCAGTAACATACTGACTGACTGACTAGAATATCATTACTCCTGTATTTTGCAAGAGAAAGTAAGATCATATTTCCTATCATATAAATGATGTACAGATAGTTAAACGAGGATTAAGAGAAATAAAGAACTGCACATAGACAGAAGAACTCAATAAAGCTTCATTGTTCCATGGGATTGGCGATAGGACTTTCTAGTGCAGCTTAGGCATATATATTAATGCTATATCATCAAACACCCTAAATCTTATATATTTATGCTACATTTTGTTTCTCATTAACAACTACAAGTGCAACTGCGCGCTTGTATTCAAAAATTGAAATCTAAAACATCGGAGAAACTGTAAATTCTCAGTTCTTCTAATAAACCACGAAACTTGAAGCGCAACCAAAAAACAAATGGAGACAGGAAAGGAATTCCAAGACTACAAACTACAAAGAAATGGTTTAGGAGTTGGGTAAAACAAATTAACAAGTCGAATCAACAACATTTATTATTGGAACTCACCAGAACTTTAAGCTATTCCTCAATTTGTGGATAGTATTGGACGAATTAGTGCAATTATCAAAAATTACAACATTCATTTGAAGAAATAATGACCTGAAAAGAACCTTGATCTCGACGACGCAGTCATATGCATCAGAAACATTGATGAACTGACCTGATCATCATAGTCAACTGGATTTTCAAACTTAGATCTTTAAACTTCCACAAGAAGTCGGCAACAAAGAACTAATGGACACCAAGCTTGGGGCACCCTTCGGCAAGTGGTAAGTCCAAATTATCGACTGTTCGGAATGTTCTTGGGACCATCTTATCGACATAAAGGGTACCGTCCAAATGATCACACTCGTGCTGTAAAATACGTGCTTGCCAGCCTTTGGCGTCTACTTTGATGGGCTGACCATTACGATTGAAACCTGTAACCTCAACTTCAAGATTCCGTTCCACCACTGCTCTAAATCCATCTACACTGCAAAAAATGACATAAGAGTAACAAGAAGAAATGAATCTCTAGTCATAGCTAATACATACTTCTGCCACGACGGTCAAACTTCCCACCAAACTTTCAGCAACATCAATAAGCGCAAATCCTTTATTAAAAACAGGACACAACAATAGGGAACTTATACCTACTTAGGTAGTCAAATTCAACTTTTACAGAGTTGGCGAACTTTGTACACTCAAAACTTACAAGTAAAGAACAAGAATCACTGGGAGATTTTTACTTATGATAAAATTACCAGGCCTGACTGAAAAAAAATCTATATTTTTATAATAATATATAAAATTAGGATATAGAATAGGAATCTATTCAGGGTGCTGTTGGAAATGCATTGGTACTTTAGTTTTCTATGACATATCACAATAAAATCTACCACCTGCAAATGGAGTAAATAGTAAAACTAGATCACATACATAAGCAATATTATTAACAAGCTATCAACTTTGTGAAATGACATTTACGTCATCTGTTTCCTCATTCCTTTTGCTTTTTTAACAGTTCACTCCACAGAATTCATCTTAGAACTATAATATATCTTGTAACCATGGCACAATTCAAGTAGCAATTTATATCAAATACTATATGAAGGCAAACTGATTAGAAACCAAAGAAGTAAAAGGAGTTCATGGGCTTAACATCTCTCTGCTCATGGGCAATGAAAGATACGAAGGGGAAGAAAATGCCTTTCGCGATCAATTGTTTGCATCTTACCTCAGACAACCTTCGAAAAATAGTGCAGTCTTGTTGCTCTTCTTTTTAAGCTTTGGGTTCACGATAACCTACTTCACAAGAATTAATGAATTGCAATAGCAAAGTGACATTTCATCAAACAAAAACACCTGATAAAATGTTATTCTTTTTGCACAAAAATTCTACATACCATAAGATCAAAAGGCCGTCTACCCTGCTTTTTGGTCTCTTCCTTGGAGACGTAACTTATGTATTCTTCTGTATCTTCCAAAACTATAATCTGCTTGCAGAGATAAATGAGAGGCAGTAATAAAATGTAAAGTAGGTATGCTTGCATAGTTGCATTACAATGTCATAGCAAGAACTGAATCAATTACACAAACAGCACAGCAAATCAATGATTAGCCTACATGTATATATTGACTATTTGACTATACACATTAGAACAAGCGGAGGTATTCTACTGCCATGGCAATGGATGCCAAATCAACATAAACTCAAAACAAACAGCTTCATTCTTAACAAACATTAAGGAAACAACAATGTCCGAAAAAACTAACCTTTAACGGAATGCCAATTTGAGGAGCGGCGAGTCCTACACCAGGAGCGAATCTCATAACCTTTATCATATCATCAATTATCTTCTGGATCCGCTCCGACCCGATTTCCTCCGGACTTACTTCTCTGGCCGGTTCATGAAGAATCGGGTCTCCCGCTTTAACAATCTCCGGCATGCTCGGTTTCTTCTTTTCACCCAAACCCAGAAGCCAACCTGCCCTGGCAGTTGAAGACGAAGAGTGCCTTTTCCGGGTCGTCGAAATGAGAGCGAAAGGCGGGCTAGGGATTAGAAACTCTGGTTTGGTAAAGATTGTCCCGGCCGGTCGACATACATAATTGATGGTAGTGGTTTTGAGGCATAATTCGGCGGCGGAAATCGGGCGGAGACGGAATGAGAGCCGGAGGAGGGTCTCCATTGGCGCACTCTGTTGGGCTTAAACTAGTGCCTGACTGCCTGGGAGTTTAAGCAAAATTTAGTTGACAAAACTGCCACTAGGCCCACTAATATACAACCCTTGGGCTTGTACTTCAAGCCCACCAGCGTACCATGGCCCGTGCTTTGAGTATTTGAGAGACAGCCCATGTGAACGATACCTTACAAGAGCAGTGTCAACAGGCGTGCGGTGTTGCAACATGTAGGCAAAATTGGGTACACTAGACGCCAAACTACAGACTTCACACGCATTTGTTCTTTGACTATGTCGACAATGGCGTACCTTAAGCCGCACGTTGCCATTGAATGGTCAAAACACATGGGCGTGGTTAATTAATGCCTAATCACATCTTATATCCTAATCCTAATCCTCTCTCTCTATATATATACACACATTCATGAAGATGAGCCAAATCATGCAGAGATATATGGCTACTATGGATACTACTACTACCAAGAGGTCCGCGAATTTACAAAGAAGAGAACATGCAGGCATCCATGGAGAGAAGACAAGTACAAGATCCAGCTTGGTCGCAGAGACTAAACCGGCAACAGCAGCTAATTATAAGCTAGAGAGCAAGGCATCCATTGATATAAATGATAGTGCAGAGGCGTTCATTAAGAAATTCAGGCAGCAGCTGTTGATACAGAGGCTCGAGTCCATCGAAAACTTCGAGCAGATGCTTGCCAGAGGTCTATAACATATTAATATATAGCTATACCTTCTATTGATTTGATTTTTTTGTTTCCATTTCCAATTTGTTATTGTTATTGAATTCTACATATGAATACTTAATAAAGTTACAGAGTCGAGCATTCATACCAATAATAGTAATAATTAAGAGTGAATATTTAAGGTGTGTACTACTAAATCTTATGCAGTCACAGAAATCACAAGTTTTTTTTTTTTAATGTATTTTCTTGATTCCATTTTCACTGATAGTAGTCATTCATTAATTTGACCAACAAATTACCATATGATAAGTTTTATGCATAACGATTTAGACACAGTAATAAAGTCCAACCCAAACAATTTGTAGAGATATTATCCATTATGTGCCTCTACGCCCTTAAAAGACATTTACAATTGAGAGGTGTTGGATTTTAATTTATAAAACACTTTGTTTTCTCAACTTTCCAATGTGAGACTTTTTGAATTTATCTTAACACTCTCCATACTTGTGGTCTCGGTTATGCGAATCCCAACAAAAGGATTATACTGGTTAAAGTCCTCTCACATGTGGGTGGTCCACCATTAGGCATCTGAAAGTCTCTACAAGTGACCCATAAGAAACTGAGTTACCAGTCACATGTAGGTGATCTGTCCATAACCATAACAACATCCAAAAGGCCTAACCGATGATCCAAATGGATGGAGATATACGTGAACCCAACATCGTATAGTTAGACCATGCTTTGATACCATGTAAGAACGTCCGATAGATATATATTGTCCGCTTTAGACATCAAGGTCCGTATGATTTTATCATTAAAAAATCCCTACAATTAAAGAGCGTTGGATCTTGACTTATTATAAAGCAATATTGCTTTTCCTCTCAACTTTCCAACCTAGGACTTTTACCTTAACCAGTTTTTCAATTATTCAGCTCACATAATTGATCAAAATATTCCATGAAATTAAGGTCAAAGAAATACAAGATTATGAACCCATGCCAAACATAACCTCAAGGCCATGGCATAGCATTAAATCATGGAAGAGATGATGATAATATAAGATACACAACAATTAGTTTAATAAAGTCTCTCTACTTTCATTGAATTGTAAACAAGGGAGATGATCATTTCCCATCTGGATTACATCCACTAATTCGTCTTATTCTAAATCGTACTACGTGTAACAGAAAGCTAGAGACAAGGAAATTGATAAAGGAAAGCACTTACGACCTTAATTAAATAAACAAATTGGCAGACTAAACTCCAAAATGATCATTGATTACTTTATTGATGGTGCATGCTAGCTAGAGTGCTCTCTCTAATTCCTCCTCACGGATGGACCAACAAGTGGTGGTATCTGCTGCTGCAGCAACTCCAGCTTCACCCTTGAACATGATCTTGCCATCTCTCCCGCCAATGGCACCACAGGCAGATTATCACAATCACATATCTCGATCATGAACCCATCTGGGTCATGGAAGAACAGCTGCTCAACGTGGATCCCACCTTCCTCTACCATTGCCCGCACATGATTAATCCCCATCTCCTTCAGCTTCTTCTCCACTGCACCCATGCTCTCACACTAGCAAAATATTTCTTTGTTATTGTTTAATTAGCATATAATTAATTTTCCACGTCAGCGGGTTAGTTTTTCCTAATCAGATTAGGTATAGAAAATTTGGATTTTAGTCATTAGTTTTAGGGCGAAAACGACCTGATTGAGACTAACAACAATGTTATTGATTTCGTTTAGTCTTCTTGTACAAGGGAGATAAGACTGGCAAAGATAGTGACACACAAAGAGTTTGTGATAGAAACAAACTCTATATACATATGCATTGTTATCATCAAATTTTGTCTGCCTTCAGGGATATATGGAGACAAAACTAAAGCAACACAATTGGGTAATTGCGCCATTAATCTTATAATTTAATATTTTGCCATTCAACCTAACAAGTTAAACTTATTGGGTAGGAACATTTTACATGAATTATACCCTATGCATGACACTCCCCCACAGGTGTAATCCGCCTTTCAAATCATGTTAAGAAGCAAGCCCAATAATATGACCCAACTACTCAATGGGTGCCTAATATGAGGGAAACTTAAAGAAATGAGAGAATAAATTGTAGAAATTAGGGTTTGAGCGCAAAACCTCTTGTAGTGATACCATCTTATCATTTGTTTGGCGATCTCCAAGACATTTCATACTATTTATACTATATTCTTAGCAATCAATCAAGAACACAATGAATTTCCCAAACTAAATCAAAACACAGAGAGATTGTGATCAGTAATTAATTCACCTGGAAAGAGATATGGTTGTCTTTGGGGTTGATCTCGTGTTTCTTGGGCATCTTTTCCGGATCCTCCGATTGCAGCAGATGGATTCCAATTCCATAACCGAATAGCCTATACGAACAACACGATATAATATATGAATTAATTCATATTTCATCGATAAACCTGATTAAACACAGTACATATGTTCTTGTTCAAGAAAAAGAAGAAGAATAATCACCATGCCCCATCAAAATTAAACGATCCAGGCCTTCGAATGGGCACAAAACCAAGAACATTCTGGTAGAAATTAATGGATTCCTCAACCGATCTGCACAAAAGCGAGATGTGGTTCAAGGATTTCAAATGAAGTGGATTCCACATATTTTCCTTCATTCTCTCCAAACAACACAAACCCTAGAAAAATAAAAGAGAATATAACAATATAACAACCCAAGAATGGCACCACGGAAGAGAAAGAACAAGAAAAACAGAGAGGATGAGAAGAGATGGATTGGAGCAGATATATACAGCACGGCACCAGTATCTGATGAGGCTGAAGAGATTGGAGGCAAATAGGACTGCTATTTATAAGGGTTCTGTTGAGTCTCCACAAGCGACACGTGTCCTGATAAGGGCTGAAATTTATTTTGACTGAAATTTCTAGAATTTTTTTAATCTCAGCCATTTATTTCCATTTAGTTGATCTGATGGTTCTAAGAGATCAACATCAGATTTCATGACGAAAGCCAGCCGGCTTTATAATTTTCAATGTCAGATACAAATTCTCTCGGCCTGAAACTCAAACTCTTCCACCACATCCTGTTCTTGATTTTCAAGACAATAAAGAAACAGTAACATCAAGAATCAAAGGTGTGTGGTTCTATGCAGGAGCAGGAAGCCAAGGAAGAGTAGAGAGACAAAGACTTGGCTTCTCATTCATCTTGAAGCATAGTTGAGATGAAACGGACGGGAGGAAGAAGAGGGAACCTGTAAGCATAGTTGAGATGAAACCATAGGAAGGGAGAAAAGGGAACCCTAGAATTGTTATTAAATCTCGACCATTAGATGAAACAGATGGTCAGGATTGAAAAAAGTTCAGGTAATTTCAGCCCCACCCATCCCGAGATTAACATGACTGGTACTCGCCACGTAGGTTGCTGACTAATAGACACGTCGGTAGTTAAATCATTTTTTGTCGTGATTTTCTCAGTCTCAATTTAGGGAAATTCATTATGAGACATGGGGTTTAATTAATCTTGTCGTTTCATTTAATATTGTTTTAGGTTCGAACATATTAGTCCAGCAATTAATAGCCCGTCAGATTAGGATAAGAGGTTACACACAACAAAGCAAAGGAGATAAGCTTCAAACCGGCTGGCTGTCGAATATTCATGTTTATTATTAAATATTAGTAATAAACGCACGGCTCCTAATCAAGTAATTCTTTGTATGACAATGTATTTTGATGAGACCAAAATCATCCTCCACCAGTGACAAACAGAGATAGGATTATTGAGGGCACAAAAAGTGGTGCATCATCTAGAGGTAGCGCCCCCAAATGGATTCACGAATATCTATCATAAATACAAAAACAAAAACAAATTAATAATAGTTTATCATAATTATATATATATATATAGTGAGCTTTATTGGGTTATGATAGAGTTAGGTTTAGAAGAACTGAGTCAAAGTGGAGTGTATGGGTCACTTAGTAAATTAAGCGAGCTCTTCTTTTTTTATTGAGATCTTAATGGGCTGAATCAAAATAGTGTATGTGGGTCTCTTGGTAAGCTTTTTTTCTGAGTATCTTAGTGGACTGGAGGATTTTTTTTTCTTGGGGCTATACATCAACTCATATTAGGTTAGTGGTAAACTTATCGATTAGTGGGGGCCCATGTCCGTAGATCGCATCCCCCTTTGCCCTATATTAGAATCTTGACGCGTGATAAAAAATGTCCAGAACCAATGAGCCATCTTGGCTGAAGAGAAAAGCAGAGCCGAGGTGTCCAGTCATGAAGATGGCGTGCACCTGAGGAGCCCATATGAGGCACAACAATCGAGAAGCAAACAGACAGGATAGCCCCTTTGGTATAAAGCCGAGCTGCCCGAGCGTCTCACCTCAGACGCTCCGTTGAGTTAGAAATTGATACTCTTAGGTTTAACGCTTTTGTTTCATGTTATTTTATTCCAAACCAAAAATTAATGAATCCTCCAAATAGCTTAAGAATTAATCACAATTGATAGTTCTCATCCAATCCTTTTTGGACAATACTTGACTGACACACTTTACTACTTGTCCAACTTGTACACTTCCTAAAAACTTACGCAATAATCGACAATGTTGGCATGCGTGCGTTATTTTTTACTTTTTAAAGTTGACAACTTGTCATAATAAAAGAAAAAGCTTGACAAGAAATTGAAAAAGTTAAGCAAGATGATGATGTGTGTTAATTAACTTGTACCAAAAACAAATTAATATTAAATAATAATAATAATCATTAACAATAAACAGACTTATTTTGTAGTGATTTGTGCTGTTCTAGAATTCATAATGTTATTATTACATTTCATAGAGATACATAAATTTAATTTCCTCTTGTTTTTCATCGTATATCCTTGTCATTATGCTCTATATCTATTATAATCAAGATTGAACACTCAATTCCAAAAGTTGATCGAGTGCTAGAATTAGGTCACATTGTTATGTATATATGACTAAATTAACCTCTTAATTATTAATTAATTGTCTAATGCAAGACAGCTAATTATGTAAAAGTGTTTGCCCCCCATAAAATATAGAATTTATGAATAACAACACTAATAGTGTTAGGTAGTGGCATGCGAAAGTGGCCGGACAAGACTTAGTTTATAGAAACTTTTAAGGTTCAAATACATCAAATTGGCTTAGTTTATAGTGTACGTTGGAATATCTCTTGTGCTTTGTGCTCCGCCTACAAATCATATAATCCTATATATTATTGTGTTGGACACAAAAATTGGACAAAATGGCTATCAAGAACGACTTCCAAGAAAATTAAGATCCCCTAAAAAATAATTATCACAATAATCAAAATCGTTTTAAACATTTTTTTTTTTGGATTTGGACCTCTTTTGAAGTGTGATGGTCCTGTAAAACCACTGGCCATAGTGTTTTTTTTTTTTCTTTTTTAAATGTGAGAGGACGAATTCCAATCATGATCACTAAGGTTATACAGATCATCTTTATCACTCCAATTAATGATTCGGGTGTCATTGGCCACAGTTAGAATGCCATGAAGTTAGAATGCCATGAATTGGACAAGAACTTGATCTTTGAAATATATGGGCCGACGTACTGTGGCCCAACCCATTCACTATCTCACCGACATTGACAACCGACGATCCAATCCGATCTGCTCGCATGTCAACGAGATCAAATCCAACTCTCATTGAACCAAACCTCCATGCATCGACTCCATAGCTATACATAGTACATTCAGTCTATACATATACATCAATAATTAACCAAATCCAAAAGCAATTACTTCAAATGATCGTGGTTTATGTGAAACCCTTATTCGTTGCAATCTTCACGCTCTCCTCGTTCTTGCTATCGTTTTCCTCTTTCCTTCCAATCCACTTTCTCAAGATTTGGTTTCTTCCAATTCACTCGTGTAAGTTTCTTTCTCCTGCCTCCATGGAAGCTACTGAAGCTGCACGAGGAGATGATAGAAAACCATGGACTGGTGAGTTAGCCCGCGTATGGAGAAAACGAGGGAAATGTCCTCTTACTCCTAATGAGACAGCCCCAATACTTCAGGCACTTTCTATCCCTACAAACACACATATATATCTTGCTGCGGGGGATGGTCTAATGGAAATTGAAGGACTAACATCAGTTTACACGAATGTAGTCACCAAAGCTGCCCTACTTAGTAATGAGGATTTCACTATTATGCATGGCAACACAAAAGCTGCCATGGATTATTATGCATCTATCAACAGCGATTCGTATATGGCTAGTTATTTTGGAAACATGGAAAAGAGGGTTGCAGCTATGAGAGCCTCGAAGGGGTTGTATAATACTCTATTTTTGAGCCGAAAAGCTTTTGTGGAGCTTACTTTTCAAGGTTTAAAAGGAGAGGAGTTGATACATACATTGTGGGAAGCTCACAAAGAAGATTTCCAAAGAGGAAGAGGTTCTGCCTTGCCTGACTGCTTCTGCGAATTCAAATTGTAACAAAATATCCAAGAATGATCTTTGTAGCTACCACACTATTAGCTTTCAAAGAGATTCCCTACATCTTTGATCATTCATGCTTCCTAAAAGGCAGTGTACGTAATATCGGAAATTGCTTAATATGGAATGAAAGAAACATTTGTAGTGATAAGCCGCGGATGACCATTCCGCGGAAGAACATTTGTAATGAAGGTTTATCCGCAATTTCTCGTGTCTTGTTGTATGACCATATTTTCTAGCATATCTATTACTATCAAGTTATTAGTTACTCATTCCTAGTAGTTTCACGAGCGGGCTCCCGGATGGCACAAGAGCGGCTGAATGCCGAAAGGTGGAGTGAGGTGAAGGGCGAACAAAGGGACTCAAGAAAGAGGAAGTCAATGTTGTCCTAACTCTCTCTCAATACGAAGAGGCTGTAAATAAAGAAGATATTGAGCGGTCTTTCGAGCACTCATATTGATGTCCCTTAACAGATTCTCTATATCTATCCAAACACTACTTTTTAATAGTTTACAAATTCTCTATTCAACAACAACTGCATCAATATCTCTATTCTAAATCTCTATAACATTAAAATATTAGTTTATTTCTTACTTTATTATTACTTGTCTATATTATCTTATTTCAAGTAGTCTATATTATCTTATTTAAAGTATTCGAAACTTTGTTGACCAACACATTCGCAATGAATATTTTATAAATGTTTGAATATTGCAATGATTTAATAAATAATGAATATTTTATATGATAAATATTAGTTAATATTAATTAATTATAAATAAAAATATGAGGTAGAGATCAAGCATTTAGTCATTTACGACATTTATTGAGTATTAAAAAATAAAGGTATTAATTATTTTAATATTTTAAATGTTTGCATACTTACTTTTTGGTTATGTACAAGTAGATACCCATTTGATCAAGTAACAAAAGTAAATAATGTTAAGAGATACCAATGTAGTGTGTTTTTCAGGACAATCTGTACAATCAATCATCTATTATACCTATTTTACATACACCAATGTGAGTGCTCTTAACACCATAGTCTCTCTGATCTGACAATGTCGCTGGACGATAACCAACATAGAATTCCCTCAACATGGCAGAAAAAAGGAAAAAAGGCAAAAAAAAAAGAAGAAAAAACACCCTGTTGAAGAACAAAGCTAGATAGGACCAAAGGTAATTTCCAACCAGCAGTGAGCTATACATAATGTTTCGAAAATGGCGAAGTCTGGAAGAAGCCCACAGAATTGTAATATTTCTAGGACAAGTATAAAAGATTTAAAAGATGCAGTTCATAAATCATCGGTATTGAGGCAGATTTGTGGTGTGGATATCATATAAAGTGATTTAACATGGACATATCATATCAAGCTTACCGGCTGGCACTTCTAGTAAAGACTGGGAATTGGATTGGATAGTTGATTCGGAAGCTGTTAAATAACCATCTAGGCAATAGCCCCATGATAAAATGGTTAAAATCATCAAATAAAATTCTATCAAATGCCATATCACATCTTTCGCAAGGTCATATAAATCCTGACATGAATGAAATCAGAGGGCCAGACCAACTAGATGGATAATCAGTTAAGAAGAGACCACAAAAGAAGCCTCAGATGCCAACAATATAAAGCCGCATTCAAATTCCTTGTTTGATTAATCTAATAAAGAGTAAGAGCCCAACAGGTCAGTCATTAAAAAGACGAAAAAATCAGAAACTCGAGGAGGAAACTGTGCCTGCAGACATTGGTGAAACAGTTCTTTTTTATATTGACCAATTACCTCTAGTCCTTTGAAGTTATCACAAGCAAACCCAATGCTCCAATAAGAATATACTGCAAGAAGAAAAGGAGGGATCATGATTTTTACAAAAAAAAGCATCACCATTCTCTGGTTCCTATTGAAATGAACGAAAAGGTTTTGGTCCTTCTCCTCCACACTGATGTCAATAAGGTATGGAAGTTATATACTAAAAAAAAGAAGAGAAACAAATGGAAGTCGTAAAAACAAGAGCCAAAATGTGGAAATCTAAAAACAATAGCAGCGTTCAGAATAAAGTATCCATGGTTATAGGAATATATATGCTAAAGTTGTGAAACAAACTTCACAAAGAACAAACCTTTATGATCGGTTTTTCAGTCATGATGATTGTCACCCAGCCAACATAAGGCAAGAATCTGCAATTGACATAAAGAACATTAAGGTTCCTATCTTTTTTTAGGGGAATGAATGGCACAACGCTCTTTCCCCATTATAATTTAGAATAGTAAGAAACAATAAAAGTTTGATTAGGAAGGGAACACTTGCTGAACCCTGTAGCTTATCTCATACAAAGGGAGTGCTTCAAGTTTTTGCCGGAAACATTAAAGAGACTTCATTTTAATAACTAAATGCAAATGAGAAAAACCTGAGTCATAAATGATAAAGAGAACATTCTCTTATCCAGACACACAATTACTAACAAAAAGAAGAAGATGATGTTTCTAAGAGCAACATTGGTCATCCAGCCCTGAAGATTCGATAGCAACAAATAACCAGAACAATAATTAGAGGCTGCCAGCAATTTCATGGTAATGTGTTTTTGCCTCTAAGCTCCAATATACCAGAATTGAATTCATATTTTTGCTTTAAGAATTCCAAAGTTAGTCCACTCTTTTCCACATAGAAGGTTTAATTACAACATCAAACTTACCAAGGATCAATTTTGCAACATGCTCAAGAAAACAATAACCAACAAAAACAGAAGAAAGAAGGGAACAATGCTATAGCATGGATCCAAATAAAACCTTCACAAGAAAATAAAGAAAAATCACAAAACTGTATTTAAAGCATCAATCAATATGCATGTGATGGTGTTCAAAAAGTGACTGTACAGTATGAATTATCAACATTAAGATACATACAAGTATATCCTTCAGAGAGAGAGAGAGAGAGGACCACTGCAGAATTCTTACCCAACAGCCCTGCCCATAATGTGTTGCCGCTGAAGCCAGAGCTGACCTTGAGCATACAAAAGTCTATCATCCCCATAATTGTTATCCCCTGAAATACCCAAGGATATAATTAGTGTTTGATAATTACAAAGAATGATAGCAAACGAAAAGCCAATCATCAGCAGTTTCCTAACATCACTAAAACATGTACATGACTGAAAACTTAAGCAACAATTTAAATTATGAAACAAGAACCACTATCCAAAAGATGGAAAACAACAAAACATCAGCGATAATCACAAAAAGTTAGCAATAAGGCTAGCACCTTTTGTGAGAATATCAACTTCACCAGTATCTTGCCGTTCATGAACCTGCAAAAATAATAACTATCACTAACTACTCTTCTGAAAAATAAGGAAAACAATAAAAAGGTTAAAATATTAACTAATTTATATTGCTTCTTTTTTTCTTTTTTTTGTAAAATAAGGTTCTTAACCCTGACTCGAATCAGCATCAAAGAATGGAGAACATCATGTTAAACACTCTTTCAGCATGTTAACTTATAAATGATGAGTTACAGCCAAACTACTGCCATTCATATAAACAAGTAAATGCATGCCCATATGACAAAAATAAAATAAAATAAAAGATGATAATAAATATAGCTAAAAGATACTTGACTAATCAGATCATGAATCATGGCGCTTAAATTTTACATTCAGAACAAGACTAGCATTCAGTAAAAACAAATTTATGGATAAGCATAACAATGTGTTCACCTTGATTACACGATGGACAATTGGAATTTCACGGCCCTGAGGAATTGCATGCAGAATATATTAGTGAAAGTCAACCAAACATCTAAGCATAATGCTAAAAGTAGAGAAAGAAATTTAAAAAAACTTTGTGGAAACATATCAACATGAACCTTAAACAGAAATGACATGAGCATTCCCTAGTAGCGGGTTCCAAGTTCCAACTAGTTTTGATAACAGATTCATACAACCAATGTCGAATATTATTTAGAACGAAGGCTTAGATTGATTTATTATAAAACTGCTGGAATTTCCATGATAGTACATATCTACAGTCCTTGGACCAGAGCATCGTAGCCTCGTAGGTTAGGTTGCTCCTCATAAACAAATATATCTCAAAAGTAGGTTTGCAGGATGGTACAGAACTCAATGCAAAGTATACAGCTAAAGATTTTTGCTTTAAATATGTTCACAAGGGAGTCCTAAAAATAACTACCAACAACATTGGTCTTGCATGTGCCTACTCTTAACACCAACTTTTGCTCCCTGACAAGATTAATCATTAAAGAATGAATAAGATAAAGGGGAGTCTGTCACTGACTGAAGAATGAAGAAACACCTAACACGCTTTTCAACTAATAATGGAATAAAGTCAATTTGTGTACTCGAACAATCCTATGAAAAAACAAGGACACAAAAAAAGAGTTGCAAACGACCAGATTAATTAGAATGGTAAATTGAAGGGTAGGATAATAAAGAAAACATACATCAATATTGAAAACAACAATCTCCCCTGCACGAATAGGATCTTTACCCATGTGCAAGAATAATATGTCCCCCTGCATACAAATATGATAACTTATGGTTAATGAAATACAATGTGAGAAACAGTCCAAGTTTCACCAAAACTCTTCAACACCCCTCCAGCCCCCAAACACCAAAGTAAAAATAAAATACATAAATAAATAACTAAAGAATGTACTATTACAAGCATGTGGAGTAGACATCTAACTGAGTCCTAAAGTTGAGAGAATGAAGTTGATGCAATATTGTAATGCATGCAAATGAAATTGTTGAATCAATTGGACATATCTATCAGATTGCCACAAGCACCTTTTTTGATTCTACCAAACGTGGAAAAGTAAGCATTCCAAGCACCACTGACCAGCTATTGCCCTAGAAAATCTTGCATATAACAGCAAGAAAAAAAATATTTTGAAATGACTGAAACAGCCTAAAACTACATGCACCAGCGGACAAAAAGACAGATAGTGAAGTTCAACAAGTGAAAAGAAAAAACAGTTTAGATTTTAAAAAAGGTAGTTCTAAGCGGAGATGCAATTCTAAGACCCAAAAATGGAGTACTATAGGGCTTACACCGGATTCATATGCCAAAATTAAAAGTCCATGACGAGGAGGCACAGTTTCTCTAAAACAGGCAAATAGTACAATCAGAAATCAGTCGGCTGGGCATGTAAAATTCAATTGGCGATCTCTCTTCACATCCCTTAAGTACCAACACTAAGTAATATCTCAGTTCCAGTTCTTAACATCTGTTTTTCAAGACCCATATTGAAATTTTCAAGAGTTTTCGCTTGACTTTTGCAAACATTTTCCTTAGAGACTTCAGAACTTGAAGAAACAAACTTCATTTTGTTTGTTTAGGTTCCTTTCCATGTTTGACCCAATCAACTTCAATTACACCAGAGTCAACCAAGCCACACAAAAAGACACTGAAACAGACACATACAACTTTGGGTCAGGGTATTGCACAATCCTACGCAAATTGATTAAGCTAAGAGAATGAGCACGTGTTTTGTGAAAACAACTGTTAAGTCAGCAGTTCATTCAGACCTCTCTGGCACATTAAATGGTCATGTAAACTAAAATCTTGGTTTACTTAGGGGCATATTGGGAAGATATGCAATAGGATTCAGTTGTGGGAACTCAAATCCTTTGATTGAAAATGCCTGCGAGATAAGCGAAATACAAAGCTCTGACAAGCACAAGGATGCCAGAGGAGCATCCTAGGGTAATGAATGCACCAAATCCATTGTGCCTCAAGGATGATGGTGTTTATACCTTAATTTTTGATTCACTGAGTTGATTTCTTAAAATGGTCATATCATTGAATCTTATCGAACAAGTTCATTGACCCTGTTCGTGCCCGTTATAGTACTACATGGTTTTCACTCAACCAAAAGAAAAGAGAAGAAAAAGGGAACATGCCAAATCCAACTGTTTCTCCAATAGAGAGATGGAAACTTAATTACAATAAGATACAATGGGAACAATTTGATGGAGACAACTACCACAATTTCTTAAAAAATGATGTAACTGTCACTAGTCAATGGGCAGCAGTGACCTACTTACTTAAAAGTAAACAACTCCTATACAGAAGGCTCACATAATGGGCCGGGTCGGGAACATACATGAAGTACACAAACCTTATATCCACATATTATGTGGAGAGGATAAATAAGGAATTGAACTGCGACCCCCAGCTTGTACCACCGCAACACAGCCACTAGGCCACTTGTTAGCCAGTAAAAGGGAAACAAGTAGAAAAATTACATGTAAAGTTTAGTTACCCGCTTAAAACCAGGTTCCATGCTCCCAGAAAGAACAACAACAACAGGAGATTCACTGCCAGTAACGCACATCAATGCCTTCCATATTATTAGAGCAGATGTGACAATCATGCCTGAAATGAAAAGCATAGAACTTCGATAACGGAAGCAAATTGATAGTGAAATGTCTACATTAATAAAATATCTTAACTCTTAAGTGAAAAAGTATAAAGTATCGTTTAATAAAAGTTTCAAATGCATAAATCATAATGTCTACGTATAGAAACAAGATTTAAAACAACCAGAAAAACATATTCGTAACAGATCAAAAGCTCAATCAATATTCTTAAATTGAGAAATATTTCTGTTTTTCTCTGTCCTTTGAAAAATAAAATGTCAAGTTCTTATCATAATGAAACAAAGTTTTTTTTAGCTGGAACGGGGAACAGGCAGCAAAAGCACATAATTTTAGGTATTATGAAGATAATTTAATTACTGATCCAAAAATTACGAACTTTCATAAATTAATCACGGCAAATAGTAGCGTCCGTGAAAGCAAACCCTCCCACCATGCTTTTCACAACTGAAAACGAAATATTTCCAAAGGAAATTCTTCAGCAAAAGAACAGCGAAGAAACTAGCTGATTTCTTTTCACAAAATTTAACGTTTTACCATGCTAATTTCTGTTCCTTCACTCGTTTGCAAGCACCAGAAGTTTTACAGACGCAAATCAAAAAAAGAATATTCGTTTAAACATTGATAGACGGAGCTGTACGTAATATGCCTATCTATATGTATAGATATACAAACCAAGGCTGACGGCCTGGGTGAGCACTTGACGGATCTGGATGGATTTGAGGGAATCCATGGTTTCTCCGATGAATCCCATATTCTCTTTCTTTTGAACTCTGGCTCTGCTGTGGATTGGTTCTGCCGCTCGGTGGCACTACGAGTACAAAGTACAAACCCCCTGCTCGATTAGGAACAGTGCCCTCTTTTTCTGTCCTAAATTACGGGTCTAAATGGGCCGAGTCGAGCTGGGTTTTGACCCGCTCAGGCTCAATTTAAATATTTGTAAATTTGTAATAGTACCGACTACCGAGCTGCTACGGCTGTTCTCATTTTCCCTGGCAAGCTTCCACCTTTCATGGACTTTGCAACGATCAGTTGCTAATCAGAATTTGTTTCCTCTGCGATGGCGCTTCTTGCTGTAACTGGCGGGTGCACACGATTACGCGTGTCACACGATGCTCTCTTTAGGCGAAAAATCACTTTCTTTGTTACTCTTTCCTCCTCTCGAGATGCCCCGGCGGATCCGATTAGGTCGAGTTCCAGCTTCTTCGATTTAAATTCCTATCATGTTATATGATGGTAAAGTATAAATTACACACTTGCAATCTTGAACTGTTCGTCAATATGGTGATGCGAAACAGTTTAATTTTGGATTTGGCAGGGGTTTGCAATTTATGCAATGAAGGAGTGAAGTTTGTGCACGAAAACGATCGAAACAGCCAAACAGGTTTCTGATTGTCATTCATTCTTGTAGAAAATTCAATGCCATACGTACGGTAATTTGTGCTATCAGTAATCGGATTGTTATGTTCCTGAAACTATGCCATAAAGCTTTTGCAGACAAGGAAAGTGTAATAAAGAATACTTAGCTCTCTTTAAGAGAAACGATTGCAGGACCTAGAAATGATATAGGAGTGGGCTAATATTAAAACAATAAACTTTGATTTTTTAGAGCTATTTATAACAATACATTTACTTGAAATGATATTATCAATGAACATTCAAGTTGATACGTGACTGATACTTACAAAGACAGACCTTATCTTTCATGTTCTTTTTTTATGTTCAAATAATAATCTTGCAACACTTAAAAATCAAAATCCCAAAAAAATTGTGTCCTTTTGTTTATTTTCTTCAACTTAATTCTTCCCTTTAAAGAATTTCCATTTCTATATTTTGAAAAAAAAAAGATGAAAAATATTGTTGTGTCTAGGATTCTTTTTTAAAGGATGGTCTGGTCATATAAAATTTACAAAATTTCTTTTTAAGTGAAATAAATATAACACGACATTAATGCTAACGAAGCGTTCCATTTCAGATTCTCATCATATTATACATTCTGCGAAACTAGGATACTTTTGGGAATGCAGCTGCGGCCCATTATGGCTATTTTGTGGGCTAACTCATTGACTTCATTGTGGGCTTTTTGGGCTTTCCAGACTTCAAAGAATAGGGAAAATACTAGGCCGATACTCATGAATAACTTTTGGACATTTAGGTCTATCAAAAAAAATATTGGACATTTAAGTGTTCATAAAATATTTAATCACATTTCTATGCTCCATATACTTTTCATCTTTCATTAAACCTAACGCATGCTTCCTTCCACCATGATCAGAGAACATTCACCCATTTTCAAAGATCATTCTTCTTCTACGATAAGCCAATTGCCGCGATCACTGACATCAACTACACTATCGAAAAGCATCAATAATCCGATAAATTAAGTTGAGTAACGTCTGCTCCAACAATCTATTTAGTGTCAAATGACCTCATTGAAGCCCAAATTGAGACTATTTGTTCTTACATCTACAAAAACACAATTCAGAAATTGTCAACTTCTTAAAGTCACAAGACTCCACTATATATAGTTGACACTTTAGCTTCAATTTTTCATGCAAGCTAATCAACATTTTTTCCACCACTTTCAAATTCTCTCTTTAGAATCAAGACCTTCACTGCCCTAACTCTCTCACTTCCTTGAAACTCTTCTTTAAGCTTGTCCCAAGTAGCCTTGGTTGTTTTCAATCCTAGGATTCTTGAGAAAATTGTTTCATCAATACTTTAGTGAATGAATGTTAAGTCTTTAAAATTCTTTTGCTTCAAGACAGCATGATCTTTAATTTACCGCTTGGACATCTTCTGAATTGTGCTATCAGTAATCGGATTGTTATGTTCCTGAAACTATGCCATAAAGCTTATGCAGACAAGGAAAGTGTAAGAAAGAATACTTACTTCCGATGCAAATACAACCGAATAAAATTTTATTTCAGTTGAAAAATGCTTAATTCTTGAGCCAGAATCTGCTGTAATCACCATAAAAGCCCTCTCTCTGTCTTGTCTGAAAAGGCTTTCTGGTGCTAGTTATATCATCTTCCAATACATAAAAGCTCTCAGATTCCTCGATTTGTTTTCCAGTTAGCTACACAGTTCAGGCATCTATACCTTTGAAAGACATCAGAACTTCGAACGGAGAGAACTACGAAAGATTTATGCATAAAAAATTTGTAGCGATATCCATAATATTATGATTTAGAAATATATGTATTATCAACAATATTTAAGGCATCTGTTATAAATAAGCGGAAAACTTTGTTTCCAGCATTCTACTCGTGTTGCCTGAAGAATCCAAATGGTCAACTGACAAACCAACCACTTGTTAAGTGATGCTCTGGACAGGGTTGTTTTGTAATGTATGGCCACCATATAGCTTATCCAAGCCCATTGAGTACCTGCCAATTTGAGAATACTTAGCGAAGTTGTATGTTTCAATCATTAGCTTCTCAATAAGCAGTTGAAAGGTAGAAAATCTTGCTCTTACCCGAGAAGTAAGGATACTAGAGCTATAACCCACAGCAAGTATTGAAAGCATTTGTGCTTGGGTTTCCTATGCTTCGTATCAAATCCTGGGGGAATATGTCTGCGACTTACATACCCGTATTGAGGACGGACTAGAAGAATGAATCCAAGAAGAAATCCGGAGAGGAATCCTCCAATATGTGCGGAACTGTCCACGTGAGGTAGAAAACCAACCGCCATATTTAGGCCGATGACCATTACAAGAGTCATAAGTGCTGCACACTGAGCATATGAGAGTTATAATCTTTCCCATGAAATTAGTGACCGATCTTCACTATGGTGAAGAGCTGAATTTCAATGTTTTGCCTGGTAGCTTTGTTTTGGTTCATTGCCTTTTACCTTATTTGCGTAGATAGTCCAGTTTGTGATGAGCTCAGAAAGCATGGCTCCCAAGAGACCAAACAATGCTCCTGATGCACCAACTGAAACCATTGGTGTTTGTCCTTTGGCTTTAATTGCAGACATCAAGCTTCCTCCAAAGCCAGAAAGCACATACAAAAGCCCTATCCTCACTGTGACATACATGCATATGAGGTAATTCAGTCATAATTGATCATATAGAAGCACATTTATTGTATCCATAAAGTAAGTTCTTACGGAATCCGAATTCTTGTTCAAGCTGAATTCCTATGAATAGGAGGCTCATCATATTGGTGGCTAGATGGATGACTCCGGCATGAAGCCATATGCAAGACAAGAAGCGCCATCCTTCACCATCCTCCACCACCATTTTCCTACTGAGGGCTCCTAGTCTCTTTAGCCTGCAAGTAATGAAAAGGTATAGTTTTCATGAGTTTGATTGAAATTTCAGACAAAACGAGGATTGATTGATTGTTCAGGAGAGAGAGAGAGAGAGAGAGAGAGCGGAGAGAGAGGATAATTTCTTACGTTGGGATGGAGGGTCCAAGGAGGGGATTTTCCTTAAAGGGTTGGAAGGAAAGCCTGCCCAGATATTCAGAGAAGAGGCATTTATCCATTCCACCGGCGGTTGACGGACAGTCATTGACGTACATCGTGTACACAAAAATCCCGATATCTGCCGCGAAAATGAGGGGCATGAGCCAAGAGAAAAATGGCTCTGGTGCTGGTGGGGTGAAGAAGGGCTGCGAGGGTGGTGATGGTGCAAGGAAGGGCCCATGGGCTGTCTCGATATCCGATTTCAGCCTCTTCCCCATTGCAAAGAGGAAGAGTTACACCCCCACGCAAATCACGGTGGTCACGGGGAGAGGAGGAAGAGGAGAGAGAAAAATAAGGTTTTTGGATGGCTAGGAACGTGTATTGCCTGGTTGTTCGTTAAGTTAGGTGCCTCTTCCCGCTAATAGACGTTGATGAATACAGATGGACCAAGCCCAGTTAGATCTGCCTAGATTCATTCAATCATAGAATGGTGGAAATTTGGAAACCATTTTGCTGCATTTATAATGGTTTAAATCTGGAAAATTTGTAATATTCAGTTATTCACTTTGTTGGCTAGGCTTTTTCTGGACTAATTCAATTTGCACGTCAAGCCCAATGAGATCCAAGTCTCTTTAACGTAATATTTGGGCTTTTCAAAATGAAAGCCCAAATGTTGACAAGCTCTGTTAAAAAAAACACGCTGGCACTCCTAAATTTTCTTGAAACAGATTTCGGATAACGATGTCATAATCCAGGAACGCAATAATTTAGGGTGGGACCGCCTGGCAACTTTCTATGGTCCCACACTAATCACACGCGATATGGCGCAGACCACATGTTATGGACGCGTGTTAAAGCCTCGATATGCCGACAATTTAAATTAACTCCTCAATCAAGGTGGTCCAGTCAAATCACACCAGTGTTCAACTGGAGATAAATGAAGAATTGAAGAGCAATACAACATAGGCCTTCTTTTCTTTATCTCCAACAATAATGCTGTTTTTGTTTATGGATGATTAAGAAATGAATTATCTTCCAAGTATCATGATGCTTTTCTACTATAGGACCCTTAAATTTCTATGTAAATGTTTGCTCATTTGTCATGATAACCTATGATGATACCACTTTATGAGGCCTATGATGATATCACTTTATGAGGACCAAATTTGATGAAAGTTGTTATAGATCCACACCACTCTATACACTAATAATATTGTCATTTTTTATTATCCTATTCTCATTGATAGATCGGGTTTGTACTACTTTATTTCTCTTTATATCAACTCAAACCTAATAAAATGTCTTGTTAATGATTAAGGATGGACTTGCTTTTATAAAGGGGGAGTTGTTCCACGTCTTATTTGATGTGAGATTTAATAGAAGTGGAAAAAATCCCACCAAAAAAAGCGGCAAATGAAAAAAATAAATTTTACATAGAATTTATACATTTTAATTCGCATGGACTTTTTTGGGGCATATGCTTGTTCCTTTTTGTTTGTTTATGACCCTTCAAAAAGTGTTCATTTTGCACATCCCTTGCTTTCCACCTATGAAACTCCCATTTCCAATGGAGAATTTTCTTCGTCTCCATTAGTAGGACCAATCTGCCATACCACTCCCTCCACGCGACTTCTCTGTCTCTTTATTTTCCTTGGCAGGCTATGCATTTGGTGTTTTTTTTTTAATATATGAAAAGGGAATGAAGAATATTTGAACTCGAGACCTTTATGAGAAATCATACAAATAAATGTCACTTGAGATAATCGTGGTTCTCGTGCATTGGGTTAATTATACTTTTGAAAATTTAAAAATAAAATTTGTTAAGACTTGGTCATCTAATTATTTTTTGCTAAAAAATTGTCATTCAATGTTGCTCATCATTATCTTGTCACTTGTCAGAGGGGGAGATAAGAGAAGAAAGGAAAGAGAGAGAAAATGGGTGATTGAATTGTGAATATTTACACATGCAATTGTCAATAGGTATGTGTTGATTTATTGCCGCGTATAACAAAGGCATGCCCGAATATGTAATAAACAATGTTCTAAATATCAAATTTAACCGCCGGATTCAACCAATATGATTAAAGATAATATCGAGATTGTGCGTTGTCCATAAAAATTGGTTGAATCACTCAAATAAAAAATCTGTAAGTCTTCATCACCAAAGTACATGATTTTCGTTACTCTTATTTTTATTTTTTTACAATATATATTATATTCATACTCTTCGACCGATTATACTGCATACCAATCGTTTAATCGATATAATTTCGGTACTAATATTTAAAATATCGATGTTAAATATGTCCGAATGAGTGATTTGCTGCATTTTAAAACATTGAGTCATAATTTTATAACAAAAAAATGATTAGGTACCTTGAGTAGTAACAATTGCTATCATCTAGTGCTTAAAAGTATTATTAACCTAATAACTTCTATGCATTTCATATTTTTCATTATGACACTTTCATAGTTTAAAAGTATCCAACATTGAATATAACACTATTGTATACTTAAAATTATGTTAAAATAATAACTTGGGTAATATGCATTGACAATCCTAAAGGGATGTTAATTACCAAAAAAATTCCCAAAGGGATCTTTGTCGAACAATACCAAACCTCAAGGGTGTTGTTGCAAAGAGCGGAAAGTCAATGGGTGTGATTGCCAAAAAAGAGTAGACTCCGTGTTCTTTGTGCCATTTAAAAAAAAGTAGTAGACACCGTGTCTAAAACGGGTATGGAGAAAAAATCTCTTTCATCAGTAAGTTTGCTCCACAAAGGGAGCTGAGTAAAAGGTGTCGCTGCTGTTTTCACGGATCTCCCCCTACTTTTCACACTCTCTGTGTGCTCGCTATTATATATTATCCACTTACCTTTATATATTCAAAGTGAAGATCGGATCCGATTCTCATCTCAAGAAGTCTCCTTCATCGGCTTCGCGTATCTCAGATCTCTCTCACTGCATCTCTCTCTCTCGCTCTCGGATCCAAGTTAGTAGTCTCTCTCACTATCTTTCTCTGATTCTTCGCGAACTTGGTCTGATTCTACTGATCATCATTACTTAAAGTCCAGTAATCTTATTTAGATCCCGCGCGACCTGTCATTTTCGTTTATGCTTCGATTGTAGTCGTTTGATTGCTTGTTAATTGTAGATCTGATTCTACCGACGATCATAACTTAAAGTGGAGTAATCTATGTTTAGATCCCGCGCGACCTGTCATTTTCGTTTCTTCTTCGATTGTAGTCATTTGATGGATCTGTTCTTCGATTTTGATCAGTTTATATGGTGGACTTCACATCTCTCATATCCCTTATTATATTTTCTGAGAGAGTTAAATACGTGAATTGTTGATTTGATGAGTCTTCGAAAACTTAAAGGACTAGTAGAAGAATCGATCGGATTGGTTTCATTAGTTTTTAATCATTTCTGTATTTTTTGCTATTATCACTTCATTTCATCTCTGTTACCAAGTTTACTTGTTTGTAATTTTTTAGTAGCTTGTTTCCCTGTGTCTTTGATCTGAAAGGGAACGAAGGGAAAGAAGATGTGATTGGATTTTCCCTTCTCGATCTGGTTAATCTGTATACAAGAATTAAGTTCATAATCTTATAGTTCTCCTGGTGTTTTCAGGATAGGTTATCCATCTATGTGACTTGATCATAATTAAGATGTGAAACAATGAGTTTTAAAGTTTGTTATTTTTCGTTTCTGTTGGTTACAGCCTTACAGGTGAGAAATGGCTCAGATTTTGCTGCACGGGACTTTACATGCGACGATCTATGAGGTTGATAAGCTCCATGGGGAAGGAGGTCACTTCTTCCGCAAGGTATATTATTTAATATTGTTGATTTTAAAGATTTTGGATAGATTGACTACATCATAGTGATTGGTAGACTTTTTTCTTTCTTTTGTACTAATTTCCCTTGTAGACATTAGATTATCAAATTAAGATTTTCTTTTTTCCACTGCGTGTGTATTTTTTTCCCGTAGATTTTTTTTTGTAATATTCAATAAGTAATCTGAGACATATAAGAGAGAAGTTATGTTTATTAATGTAACTTTGGGATTAAGGTTTCGCTGATGATATTGTCATTTGCTATGTGATGAGTATCCCAGAATCACTCCATAGTTTGAACAACTACATGATCCCAATTGCACCTAAGAGGGGCTGAATTTAGAAACCTATTAACTTCAAAAATCAGACCCCTAAAACAAGATGAATTGAAGTCAAGATCCATTGTTATTGTTTCCTATTTACTTATAAATGTTGTTTGTATACTGAAAAATATGGGGGAATGAGGTTCTGCATCTGGAATTGCTATGTTGACAGGGATTGAGAGTTAACAGAATAGAGAGTGGCACTTATTAAAAAAAAGAAGAGATTGGCTTGAGAAGAGAATGGAGAGAGATGGACATTTTGGCAGAACTTGAAGTACACAGTTGGCTTGTCATTAAAAAACTAATACTGTTACAGATTCTTGCCATAATGTGTATAGGCCAGTTGGTGTTTGCTAATTAACTATCACTTCACCCACTCAATTGTTTCACTTATTTGGAGAAAAAGGAACTAATCCGCCCACGAGTTAACCCTTTTTTCCCCAACTTTGTGCAAGAATCTGATGCTTTGACATGCATTTATATTGTTGGTTAAGTGTGCAGCTCCTCATCAGATTGTGTTGTTACTTTTAACTTGTTTATATTGCCCTTGTGTGGGCTATTCTTGAATATGTATAGAATTTCTTTCTATATTCAATAATACATCAGTGGTTTACTGTACTCTTTGTGATGTGTAACTGGTAAATCTATTCTTACCACAACTCAGTTCTGACCATGAATGATCTGATGGATGTAAGTTCTTTATTATTTGTTTACCTGTTAGACTGATAAAGGTGAGAGGAACTGTGAGCAATTCTTCAAGTTTCATTTATGTGATGGTGAATAATTTTATGTTGGATTCTCTTATGACTGCAACCTGTAGTAAATTGTTTTGGTGTTTTTGGGAATTTAACTCCTGTTTTGTAAGGTATTCTTACCTTGTTTTAAGGCTTTTTGTTTGTTATTTAATCTTTACTTGCACTCAGTCATGTACTTTGCTGTTATTTGGTTTCAACTTCACTCATTTTTTCTTTTCATTTAAGTGAAAACAGTGGAATGTACAAGCTTCGAAAACCAATGATATTTTTTTTAGTGCAGACAAAGGCTTCATGGATAACTATTTTTTTTCTTTTCTTGTTATTTTTCATGACTGTATTGATGTTTCTTGCCTCTGGATTTTCTGCAAGAATGCATCATGGACATTGGACATTTCCAGGGAAATGGCTTTGGATTTTCTTCAAGAATGCATCATGGATTAGTACATAGGCATGGAATATGCAGAATGAAATGAAAACTTTAAATACTGATCTAAATCCAGACATACATGTTTGTCTACATGAATATAATATTTTTATAATCATGTTACTTACCAAATTCTCTGTGTTGCTATCACTGACTGGTGTCTGAATTTTTCATCTTTCTGCTTGGTTGTTCATCGTGTTATATTATTTATTTTACTAATTAATTATATATCGTAATTTTAGAGCTTTCAAACCATTACCTGACGGAAGAAGTGATGGATCCTCACTAGTTGGGAGTAGTAATGCATAGCAAAGGATAATTAAAGTGATGGATCCTCACTAGTTTCACGTAAAGAAATATAGAATTGTGCAGCTGACTCAAACATTGTTTGGAGAGGCTTTGATGATGATGATACTTAGACTTGCATTCTTCTACAACAACATTTTTTTCTTTCCATCTCATTGATAAATTCTTTTCGCAGCTAATGGAAAATATTGAGGAGACTGTTGGTATAGGCAAAGGAGTTTCCAAACTTTATGCCAGTATTGATTTGGAAAGGGCTAGAGTTGGGAGGACCAGAATACTGGAAAATCAAGGCTCTAATCCCAGATGGTACGAGTCTTTTCACATTTACTGTGCTCATATGGCTTCAAATGTTGTATTCACCATCAAAGATGATAATCCTATTGGAGCGACTCTGATTGGGAGGGCATATATACCTGTTAATGAACTCTTAGATGGTGAAGAAGTGGATAGATGGCTTGAGATATTGAATGAAGACAAAGATCCTATTCGTGGAAACTCCAAGATCCATGTGAAGCTACAATATTTTGATGTTACAAAAGATCGTAATTGGGCTCGGGGTATTAGAAGTCCTAAGTTTCCTGGGGTGCCATATACATTTTTCTCGCAGAGACAAGGGTGTAAGGTTTCTCTATACCAAGATGCTCATGTTCCTGATAATTTCATTCCTAAAATCCCTCTTGCTGGAGGAAAGTACTATGAGCCTCATAGATGTTGGGAAGATATTTTTGATGCAATAAGTAATGCAAAGCACATGATCTACATTACTGGTTGGTCTGTTTATACGGAAATCACTTTGGTGAGAGATTCGAGGCGGCCAAAACCAGGAGGAGACATCACCATTGGGGAGCTGCTGAAGAAGAAAGCAGGTGAAGGTGTCAGGGTACTAATGCTTGTTTGGGATGATAGAACCTCTGTTGGTTTACTTAAAAAGGATGGTCTGATGGCCACCCATGATGAAGAAACTGAAAATTATTTCCGTGATACAGATGTGCACTGTGTCTTATGCCCCCGTAATCCTGATGATGGTGGAAGCATAATTCAGGATTTACAGATCTCGACCATGTTCACTCATCACCAGAAGATTGTGGTGGTGGACAGTGAGATGCCTGCTAGAGGATCACAACAAAGGAGAATTGTGAGTTTTGTTGGGGGTATTGATCTTTGTGATGGGAGATATGACACTGCCTTTCATTCCCTCTTCAGGACGTTGGACACAGCGCACCATGATGATTTTCACCAGCCAAACTTCACTGGTGCTTCAATTACTAAAGGTGGTCCAAGGGAACCTTGGCATGACATTCACTCCCGACTTGAAGGGCCCATTGCTTGGGATGTATTGTTTAATTTTGAGCAAAGATGGAGGAAGCAAGGTGGTAAGGATCTACTTGTTCAGCTGAGAGAGCTTGAAGATATCATTATCCCCCCATCTCCAGTTATGTTCCCAGAAGATCGTGAGACATGGAATGTGCAGTTATTTAGATCTATTGATGGTGGGGCTGCTTTTGGTTTCCCCGAGACACCTGAAGACGCTGCCAGAGCTGGATTAATCAGTGGAAAAGATAATATCATTGATCGAAGTATTCAGGATGCTTATATTCATGCTATTCGACGGGCAAAGAATTTCATCTATATCGAGAATCAATATTTTCTCGGAAGTTCTTTTGATTGGAGTGCTGATGACATTAAGCCTGAGGATATTAATGCTTTACATCTAATTCCAAAGGAGCTTTCACTTAAAATTGTTAGCAAGATTGAGGCGGGGGAGAGGTTCACTGTTTATGTTGTTGTCCCAATGTGGCCAGAGGGTCTCCCCGAGAGTGGTTCAGTGCAAGCAATATTAGATTGGCAAAGGAGAACAATGAACATGATGTACCGAGATATTACTCAGGCTCTCAGAGCTAAGGGTATTGAGGAGGATCCTCGAAATTATTTGACATTTTTCTGCCTCGGTAATCGGGAGGTGAAGAAGAGTGGAGAATATGAACCTTCAGAAAAGCCAGAGCCCGATTCAGATTACATTAGAGCTCAGGAGGCCCGACGCTTCATGATTTATGTACACACAAAGATGATGATTGGTAAGTGACGGCGTCACCCCTTGATGCTTTTATTCTAGCTTCTTTTTTTTTTGTCCCCTTCCTTCTTTAACTTTCTTATTAAAGGAATAGGGGGAAAAAGATGATTAGTAAGTGAGGCGTTAAGCCTATGGTGGCCTATAGAACTAATTACATGCTGACTTACCAAAAATCAATAACTCAAGTTCTAACACCTCTCCCTTTTCTTTCTTTCTTTCTTTTTTTTTTTAAGTTTTGAACTCCGAATTTTGCGTTAAAACTAACTGGTCTCTTTTTGAAGTATATCGGGTAAGATATTCTGTGACCAAGAAAGTTTTTAATGGTGGGAGAATATGTCAACTTCTTGAAATCAAAGAAATTTTTTGAGAATTCTAAGGTGAACCTCTAAGATGAGGGAAGAAATCTTCTCTTTTTGATACTTGACCTTGCTCCCTGTTTATAAAGTTGGAATTCCAGTCAAACCTGAAGTAGCCACTCTTTGTTTGATAACGTTTTCTGCTTATCACTTAGAATTTATACAGATGTCAATTCGGTAATTGGACCATGCACAGTAAAGATGCAAATTATCTGAGGTAGGGCAAATTAGATTTCTATTATTATATATGCTGCAAGGACTTCGATGTCTCGACTGATATTGCACGCAGGTGCTTTTGGAAATAAAGAAGATTGTACACACAGATAGACTGACATCTATATTCCTAAGAAGTTATTTCCATGAAGTTGGTCACTCTGCTGATATTACATAATTGAGTGCCATAAATATTGAAAAGACTGTTTATTTCTGACTATCTTCTGAAGTTCTCATTGTTAAACATTTGTGTAGATGTTCAACCTAAACTTTGCCCATTTGTATTGCAGTTGATGATGAATACATAATCATTGGATCTGCCAACATCAACCAAAGATCAATGGATGGCGCCAGGGACTCTGAGATAGCCATGGGAGGCTACCAACCTTATCATTTATCAAACAGGGAGCCGGCACGTGGTCAGATTCATGGCTTCCGTTTGGCACTGTGGTATGAACACCTCGGCATGCTAGATGACACGTTCCTTAGTCCAGAGAGTGAGGAATGTGTAAGAAAGGTGAATAGGGTTGCCGACAAGTATTGGGATCTCTATTCAAGTGAGACACTGGAGCATGACCTTCCTGGTCACCTGCTGCGTTATCCTATTGGTGTTTCCGGTGAAGGAGTCATCACAGAGCTACCGGGTACTGAGTTCTTCCCCGACACCAAGGCTCGTGTTCTCGGTACTAAATCCGATTACATGCCTCCAATTCTTACTACTTAGAAGACTTGTCTGCTTGGTTCAAAGTTATATTTCTTGCCTTTATCTACCTAGTCCTGTAGTAAGTGTTACAATAATGGCATCTTGTGTTATATTACCAGCAGAACAGGTTTACTTTCTGCCCGTATTTTTCTTGTCTGGATTTATAGAGGTATTTCTGTGGTGTGATGCGACTGCTGACTGGTGTAAACTCATAACCTTTGCTTAATATGCTTTGTGTACTTTTTATATGAGTGTAAATTAGTTCTGTTGTTTTTTTCTTCTTCTAAAACTGATGTGTTGGGACTTAATATAGATTACAGCCTAGGTTGAGCACTGGATTGTTCAAGATTGTTCCATTTGTGCCAGACCTGAACTTAGGGCACCTGCTGCTGTAGTCTGGTTGTTAAACCCTACAGTATAGGTGAGCGATGGGGTGTTCAAGATTGTTCTGTAAATATAGTCGGACAACTTTAAAAATTCTTGCCAAACGTGTATGTGTTGGTCAGTACTTTCTGACACACAGTCAACAATAATTGAGATTTGAGACTTCTTCAGTTTCCGGACACGCATTAGTATGCTGTGATTTACCATGTAAGTGGCAGTTGTGGTGATTCTGGTGATGACTGGTTCAGTTTCAACTTTCACCAAAACTCATATTGATATTTGTTATGAGCACATGGTGGACTTGGTACTTCTTAGAGACCTCCCTCTAGGCTCCAGAAGAAGAAGAGTTGGACCACCATTATATCTATGCAAGTTGGTGCAACCGTTATGTGCTTTGACCACTTCTATTATTGGAGTCGGAATTGTGTGCTAATAACCCTACACCCAAATTTTACTATGTCATCTCACCTAGTTACCTGTCAAGATTTTTGGTCAGAGTGGTTAATGCTCAATTCATAGAAGCCTTGGATCCATGATGGTGGTCATTTCATGGCTAGTTTCCTTGGGTACCAAAGATTTAGTTTTTCTTTTACAAATAGCGCAATGGTATACAATAAGTCAATGCAAATTATGCAATCTTGTATTGTAAGTGGGTGCCCAGTACATATTCCGTCATTATTGTCTCCAAACTCCAATTACTTTACACTAATAGGTTTGAATTACGTGGATGACATTAATGGCCCTAGAATTTAGGGGATTGGTTCAATTTGATTAATCAAATAATTTTATTCTTTCGTATTTATTTTATTTCGGTTCAATAATTATGAATCGGAAGGTGAGAGATTATCATTAACGTGCACTTATTGACCAGACCAATCCCAAAAGGTAAATTTAGTCTTTCTTCTTAACTCTCTTCCTCACTTTTACTATGTCATCCTACTTGTCAAAATTTTTAATTTAAAAATAATTGACCCCAAAATCCCAAAAAAAAAAGATTTAATCAATCAGAATAGATAAAATGAGGATTGAGCATACACTAAAACTCATCAAGGCCTAATGACCAAGCCAAGCCTCCCATATTAAACCCCATGTCTCAAACGAGGTCATGCTTCAACCCGGCAAGGGGGCAACCCCCCACCTTACTTGTCTATTGAAAAAAGAAAAAGCCTTTTAATATGGTGATGCTATTAGAGCAGTGGTGTGTAACAGGAACACTGTCAGAATAGGAATCGAGGAGCTTAATAAGGGAAGAAGGCAGAGGATAAAAACCACTAGACGCAACCCTTTAACAGGTAAAACAAAACAAAACTCTCTTTCTTCAATTCATTCACGCCAAGAATTCCAATTAATCTGTTTCTCTTCACGGTCGCTGTTTTTGTTTCTCTTTCTTGAAGGGCTATCTGATCCCATTGCTGGAACTGGATTGATTCCCTTTCACATTTCACCTGTCTGGGGAAGATTTTGGGAAAGATCTGTTATTGCTTCTGGGTCTTTTTTTTGGTATGCATGCATGGGGTAAGGTTTTCCGATTCTTTTCACTGATTTGGAAATCTGGGAGGTATTTACTTTCTGGGTTTTCGTGGGATTTTGGGTTTGCTTGTTTCCTTGTTTAAGAGCGTGTAGGAGATTGCTTTACTGTTTGTTGCTGCTTGGTGAACGATTAGATGAATATGATTCTCTTTTTGACGACCCAATAAAATTGAGGGATAGAAGAGAGTTCGTAATTGATAATGGATAGTAGTTGGAAGAAATGTATTTGCTGCCATATTAGTTTCTATGATTCAGTTTAGTTCAGAGTTTGGAGGAGCCAAAGCATTCTTATGTATAGGATCAAATTCATGTAGTATTGTTTTCATGTAACCTGAAAGGGGCGATCGACAGTTTAGCTAATATGTTATCATACTAATGTTTGATTATGCTTGGAGAAAATTCCCACTTGAGCTGTGGGAGTGAATTTTTGAGTTTTGGATGCTGTTGTTTATGTAATGAAGATTTAAATTTGCTACTTGTTGTTTCTGTGAATCTCAATTTAGAATTGGAAGATTTCTCACGTGCTTGTGGATTCTTTCTATATTCTCATTCACTTTGATAAAGCTAAATGTTCTGAATCAACTAATGCTTAACAAATTTAAGTTTTTGTGTCCTGATATAGGCATATAGCCTTTGCCTGGTTAGTGTTAAAATCTGAATCATAAGCTCACATATTTGAGATTTGGCAAAGTTGAATGGGTTGCGTGATCTATGTTGTATGTGACCAGCCCATTACAAGTGCCTTCCAGAAACCTTCATCTACTGAATAATATAAACTCTGATTATTATTTGTAACTAAAAGTGAAAATTTTTAATTTTCTGGTGATAACTCTGATAGGCAATGATGATGATCGCATGTGGGACTATAGGATTATATGGACCATTGATTGTTTCTGATGCTGGAAGAGTTGAAATTAACTTTGATAGACTTTTGGCAACTAATTTTTTGCATACCATTAATTTTCTTTTCCTTTTCTCTCTTTTACCAGTTTGGGAAGGGATTTATGGATTTCGGTCCTTATTAATTCAAATCTGCTGTGGAGAATAATTTGCGAGATATTTTACCTTGAAACTGAACCTCCTCTGATTAACTACATGTCTTGAAGATAAAATCTTGTGGAGGAGGTTGAATATATTTATGAAATGAGGGTGGGTATGCTAGTTTTTTTGTCTTCGATATCGTCAAAGCCTCCCTAGTGTTCCATGCATAATGAGATATATCAATTAGAAATCCTTCAGGGCTTGTAATACTGCGGTAACATTTCGCGGAGACCAAACTTCAGGTCAGATAGAATGGTAGCGGAAAACCCACAAAGTGGATTGCAGTGAATTTTTCTTATAACCTACAAAATTTTTTGGGTAGTGGAGACCAAACTTTAGGTCGGTTAGAATGGTAGGGGAGAACCCATAGAGCACATTGCTATGAAATTCTCTTATAACCTACCCAAATTTTTTGGGGTTTACACTTTGGCAATGATGCTATATTTCCTGAGGAACTAAATTTATTCATTTCTGCACTTTCATGGTAGAGACTCAGTAAGCTGACGTGGGATTTTATTCCCTACTGTCTCCACCCCGAGCTTCTCCTACTATGTACCATTGAAAAACTTCTCTTGAACTCCTTTCATTTTTAAGCACTTTAGTAGTCTGCTTTTCTAAAAAGGCTTTTCGATTCCTCTTCACATGTTCATACTCCACGTTTCCTTTTAGAATTTGATTGCTCTCTTTTTTCTACGTATATTTTTCTCAATATTCCTTCCTTAGAACCGTTCTGACAGAGTGGTCAGCCTAAAAATGACTATTCTTATGTCAGACTCCAAATGAGATAATTGTGTTCATGTTGCATATTTGAGATAGATTGGATTTCTCTGCTGCTTATCTGTCACTTATTCATGGTTTTGTAAATTAATTGATGATCTGCTCATATGTCTACTCGATTGATACACTTGAACACAGTTGATGGGAACATTTTGATCTATTTGTTGCTAATAATGGGTAGTGAACAGTTGAGATGTTGTTTTAGCTGTGTTGCATCTTAGCCTCCAATTGGTTGGTACCAATCATTTATGGAATTACATGTATTTGTAACAGAGCAGTAATTGTCTTGAATGCTGTAATAAGCCCCCACTAATCACCTCTCTGGCTGATACATCAAAAGGACTGAAAATTCAAGGTAATCAAATGAACAATCCAAGCATATCAGAGGATTTCTGGACAACCAGCACGTGTGATTTGGACAACAATGCAGTTCAGTCCCAAGGAAGTATCTCATCAATCAGCACAACTAACCAGATCCTTGATGCGAATGGTGCCACTGGCAGCATTCACAATGAATTCGTAAATCATGGCAAGTGTCTTTTCTCTTTTGATTTTCAATTTCTCTTAACTGAGTTTGGCGTTGCTTATTTTTCTGGCATTTGCCTAATACTGCACATATTTTTGGGTACAATTTCATTCTCATAGTGTATTTAACTGTATGATGGTAGCTAAGAGCATGCTTCACTATTTTGCTCGGTAGTAACCGGTGCCCTTTTCGAATCAGAACTAGGTGCAACTGCCTTTACAGAATGAGAATCCCTTTTCTTTTTCAGGTCTATTCTTGATTCAATAATGTCTGGAAAGGGGGAAAGAATCGTTGAGTGACATTTTTACTGGATTTTCTACAGGATCAAATGTAGTAATTTTTTCTAGTGATTTAAAATTTTGGCAGTAATCTTTTTGTGACCTCTCTACAGAGTTTCATGTTACTTGCCTGTTGCTCTTGTCTCCTTCATTCATATGTTTTTCGTTTTTTTATGGGCACGTGTCAGTCTTCTTACATGGACTCTTCAGTGCAGGCCTTATTCTCTGGAATCAAACTAGGCAACGATGGATGGGAAATAAAAAGTTCGAAAACAGGCCACTAGAGGTTCGGGAACCAAAATTAAAGTAAGTTGCTCTCAAGTTTCCCTGGTTTAGCTAATTTATAGATGAGCACCAAACCCGAAACCAATTTGTTTTGTTTTCGAGATTTACCTGTAGAGAATTTATGTAGCATCTACCAATTTAAAAATCTCGCTTGACCAGATAAATTCATTTTATTGAAAAACTAATAACTTCAATTGTGTTGCAAGGACCTTCTATAAAGGTTTCTGACTTTTCGTCATGAGATTGAATTTCAAACCAAGTTAGCGCTTTGCACTGTAGCAGTGGAAAACGTGTCCAAACCATTCTTGTGACTACACGAAACAATGAATCTAATTTTTTGCACCTTAACTAAAGTTTTGGGGATTTCGACACCAAAAAAAAAAAAAAAATTTGGGATTCATTTTTCACCCTCTATGATGCCTTTTCTATCTATTTCTTATTATGAGTCTGGCTCTCGAGGGGGACAAAAAAAGGAAAATAAGAAATGCTACAAGTACCAGCTTCTACACACATTTTATTACATGTCGTCTTTATCACGATGCTTGCATGGTCACCTGTGATAAACAAATCTTATGTGCATGGGTTTGGAGTCTGACAGTAATGTTTTAGGTAGGTGATCTCAAACTTTCTGTTTGTTGGATTACCCAAATGTTGGCTTTTAAGTCCTTTGTCTAGTTCTACAATTCTAGTCGTACTGCTGCTTGTTCATCTGGAGGTCGTTTTGGAATATACTTGCCTTAATTGTGCAGTAAGCAGCATTTATTCATGCATTTCTCTACCATGTCTTGTCAGTACTCATTGTCTCAGCATGGTTACACATTTCTGGCTTTGCAGTTCGAATGCAACTTATGACAGTTTACTTGGGAGTAACAAGCCTTTCCCTCACCCAATTCCTCTATCAGTAAGTCTCTAATCCTATATTGCAAAGTCACCCTAAAACACAATGCTTTACCTTTGTTTTTCTCATCGGTATCGAACTTGACAGGAAATGGTAGATTTCCTAGTCGATGTCTGGGAGCAGGAGGGAATGTACGATTGAGAGGCTAAAACAACTGAAAATTTGAAAGGTTGGCTAGCTTTCTTAAGGCAACAATTGCTGTAAACATTATACTGCTCTCCCTGTATAAAGAGGTGGTGGTGGAGCAAAGCGTGGTGTGTGTCTCACCTGTAACATCATATCCTTGACATGCCCGCTTTGCTTTGTTTTCCTCTTTACGCATGGCCTCTGAAGAACTTCCCCTGTATTGCATTATGACTTAAGAATATTCTGCCTGGGCTTTTGCGTTACACTGTGCCTGCTGAGTTGCGATATAAGTTCTTACCAGGAGAGGTATTAGCTTGGTTATATCAGTTGTTGAGTCTTACGAACAGGATTTCATGAGCATTATGTGGGATATGTGGAGCTCACAAATTCACCTGAATCAATCATGTGCATCCAACCCAAGAGTAGCTAGGATAATTGGCATACAATCATGTGCGTCCAATTCAGCAGTACCTGGGATAATTGGCATACTAAACTGCGTGTAGGACATAACAGTGAATGAAATGACAGAGACAAATGATAGATGACGTGATGGCCATGATTTGAACAGTTATATAACGCCCTCCCTGTTAAAAGGAAAATATATTGTTAAGTGTGCTATTATAGAAAACTGGCAGGGTTTTAGTATTGGTAAAAAGGTGGAAGAGCCAGAGAGGTCTGCCTGTTCATTTATTTGTATCCCAGAATGACAGTAATGAAACAGAAAAATTATACTAGTGATTTTTTTAAAATAAAAAAGAAAGTTCATAGAAGGGTCATAGTTGCATATGCTGGTCAAGTCAGGTACCAGAAGAAGATCATCCAATAGTCACTTCAACTAAAGAACCTGGAGTCAATAGCACCACTTCCCCAGGAAAAAAGTAAAGTGATTGGTGAAGGCAAGCAATGGTATCAGAATCAGAGACATGTCTCTTTTACAGGAAACAAACCCAACTACCCCTTCTGTATCATAAACTGTATATATACATCCCAATCCTTTCATATGAATGTATACATCAACCCCCTTTCTGTCTTTTAATTTATTTCACTGTGATATACATCCATTGTATTTTGCATCATCAACTTGAGTGCTCAGTTCAGAATTTCAGATAAGAGAGATGGCTTCATCATCAAAAAATATTGTAGTCACTGTGGCTTTCATCTTTTTTCTCACATTCCTTCCTCCCAAATCAGGTAAAACTTACCCAGTACCATTTTGAGTAAACACTGTAATTCTGTTCTTTAATTTGTTGTCTGATTTGGCACAGATGGGGTCATGCTTTTAAGCATGAGGAGTGAGAGTTTGCAGCAAAAGAAGATGATTTTTGGATCAAAGCCACCAGGTTGTGTAAGCAAGTGCTTGAATTGCAGGCCTTGCGTGCCTACAATATTGGTCATTCATTCTCACAAGAAGAACAAGGAGATGATGATGATGAGTAGTAGAAGAGAGTACTACTCATCATCCCATGAAGGAGGAGATGATGATGATACATACTATCTTCTTTCATGGAAATGCAAATGTGGGGATAAGCTATTTCAACCTTAATTAGTCTCTCAATCATTCTCTATAATCATATATATATACATATATATATATATATGTATGTATGTATGTATATATATATGGTATATATGGTGTCAAACCTTAATATACTGATCTGTGTGTAGTTCCTTTTTCAATCTTCTACGACTGTTCTTTTCACCTCATCTCTTCAGTATTTATATATATGTATGCAAGGAAAGGCTGACAATTCATCACCAACCACAACTGTGAGGTTTTTGGAAGATGTTGTCCTCAGTGAGTCAGTGACTCTTATTTACCTTTGGGTGAGCATTGGATAAATCCATCGAGCATGCGTATTAGTCCACAAACTACACTTGTCAATCAATGAAAGATACATGTGTAAACTCATATTTTTGAAGAGAACATGACTAATATGCACCTTATTATCAGGCCAACACTATGTCCTTACTCGAAGTGTCAGCCAATGAAAAATACATGTGTAAACTCATACTTCCGAAGAGAATCATGCCAACACCATGTCTATATATATCTCAATTAGAAACAAAAAGCTATATCTCAAGTACATACTCTCGTCCATGAACCATGATTCCCCTGTAATAACTGGGATTAGAGAATACATGATCTCAATTTAAGTACACTGTTGTTGGTATCTGATTTTGGCCCACGAAACAACCCATGGTTAGGCCCACGAAACAGCCCATGTAGGCCCAACTCAATTAGTATATAGCCCTTCAAAAATGAAATGAAACTCCAAAACGCTCGGAAGCCCAAATTTCTTCGTATGGCAATGCTCTCTCCACCAGTCGCGCACTTTGCGACCCTCAAATACTCCTCCTCCTCCTCGGGACCTTCGCCTCTGCCTTGTCTCCAAAACCATCGTCCACCGCCTTATCTCAGGAGCAATCGTTATGCATGCCTTGTACTCTGTTCCGCCGCTTCTCTGCCTCCGCCAGGACCCAATCGGCCGCCTCAAAAAGACCCTTCCCGACTAACAGGTACTCATCTGAATCATACCGACATTGATATTGTTCTATATCTCTTTTCCCTTTTAATCAATTAACAGTAATTTTTTACTTGTCTCATGGTTTGATTATGATAATGAAGTTTAAATGAAATTTGGTTGTGAATTTGGGGTTTGAGAGTTTTGAATATGCATGTCGAACCCAGTAATTTAAAATAAGGGTAGAAAAACTAGTAAGCTTTTTTTTTTTTATTTTGGGATAATATGTTCTTGTTTGGCTTACCAATTATTGATTGAATGATATTCGTTGTAAATTTTTTGATTTATCAAAGGTAAAACGGTTCCCTTGGTTTGAATTTCCTGTTCTATTTTGGTGTGTGATTAAAATATGAATTAATTGTTGACATTGTCAGCCATGCTTGCAAGAATTTTCGATCTGGTGAGATTCTTAGTACGAAAGATATCTTAATTGCTAAATTGTTCCCTTTAGTTCATCTTTCACCATTCACGGGACACAGCTAACCCATTGTTGACTGATTATCAAGTAGCGGCCAATTTTCCAAGTTGAAAGAAACTCTACTATGTGGAGAAAGTTAGTAGGTATGGTCTTTGGTTCAATTAAGGCTAATAGAGATCTAAATTTGTTTGGTGTTTGACGACAGTCAGAGGCCCTTTTAGGGTGATGTGAACTTTTCTTGTTTGAAGGGACTTCATAAAAGTTTTCAGCTGGCTTTTAAGATCAACTTCTGGGCTATGGGATGACTTGAGTTTCATGTCATCCAAGCCATAGTCTCAAAATTGTTTGTGATTGGAGTAAATTCTTTGGGGTCTGGAGTAGGGATCATTTTGAGGATGGTTGACATTGATCATATTCATTATATGATTTGAGAAGAAGAAGTAAAGACATTTAGAAGTGACATCTAGGATTTCTTGAAACATAAACATCCTGCATGCCTTCAGACTTTGGGTGGGGAATGCATCATGCAATACCAAAAGAGAGCTTCATAGCTATTCAAAGTTTCTTCATAGGTAAAATCTGTTTATTAGAATTTAGAAACAGTTAGAATGTTAGATGCATTTTTTCCTCTTTTTTTTAGTAATCCCCAATGTTACGAGGAGTTGAACTCTTTATAGGAAATGATTGAAATATTACACAATAACGATATTGTATGACCAAATCATAAGCAAGACTTGAAAACAAGAGATACAAACTGTATCCCATTAATCACCAAGTAGGACCATATCAAAATGAAAATAAAATACTTAATTTATTTGATCTGTACGGTTTATTTATCCTTGGCTTGTTTAGTTGTTTGTTTCATCCTCTTCTAGTCTTCTTTCTCTTCAATCCCTTTTGTTGACCCCCATCCTCAAACCCCCCACCGTGCCCTCCCTCTCCCTTCCCTTCCCATCCCTTCTTACTCTCTAAGTCTCTAGTCTAGTCCTCTTTTTGTGATCCTATATGCAATCTTTATCCCTTTATGCAGTAGAGTTTCCCTTCCAACTTGTGAAATTGCAACTTTCCCACAAAATCTTTGCGGGCACTTTTCCTTCAGAGCCCCCCGTTTCCTTTATTAAATAAAAACCCATAGTTAATGATTTAATTGTGCCGATCCAAGCTCTTTACCTGCTTTTACTTGCCTTGGATATTTGCCCTTATCACTCATCTTGAGATTTCTTGAAAAAGGTTTGACGACACCTCATTTTTTTTTTTTATGGAACAGGTTTTACTTCTTCTTTCTCAAGATTCCAGGATCATGTCCGGATCTTCTTCGCTGTTCTTTTTTGGTTGTCTTTGTTCTTTTGGTCTTCCGCATGGGATGGAAGGAACAACAGTAGACGAGATAAGGGATCTCGTCCCAGAAGATGACCTAGAAAGTTTGTAATATATATATATCGGATGTAGAGCAGTAGAGGTTGTTATACTAGAATGTAGCAAGAATTCAGCATTGTATATTTAGTCATAAATGCTAGCTGTTTTTATTTTCTTTTTTCTTAGTTCAGCTGAGTTGGTGAATCATTTCATACGAATGAATATATGACAAAAATGATTTGTTGACATTTAAAGAGTAGACTTATGAGGTTAAAAGCCCACCAACGAAATCTCGAAGAAAAAGTTGATAAATTACACGCAACGCAACTAGGTGATTCAAGTCGGAAGTAGTGCTTTCTACAATATAAGTTGGGGTGGAACGGTTTTTGGACCCTTATCTTATAGTCACCTACGCAATATCAGGTCTTGCATATATACTTACCTTACTGGGTAGGATAATTCAGTGATCATTTTAGACAAGATAGGATAAGAAAAACATTGAAAAAGGAGCAAACTTTATGGTAGATTTGATTTCATTACTTATTGCCAGTTTAGAACAAGTACAACATATGATACCCACACAAGTTTTGCAGCAACAAGGTCAAGGAGTTGCAGGAGGTGGTATATCATAGTGGGGCGGGTCTGTGGATGGTCCAGAATGCTTCATATCCATAACCCCACCCGAAGAAGAAGGCGGTCTCTCGCAATGGGGCGGTTCAGTGGAGGGTCCAGAATGAGAGATCCCAAATGAAACAAGAGGAGATGGAGGTGGGTCAGTAGAAGGCCCCGAATGCATCAAACCAACCTCCTCCTCCTCCATAGGAACTTCTCTAGCATCACTCACCAGGGCATAAGTACCCAAAACCACTGAAAACATAAGAAGAACAAAAGTAGACTTCTTGGTAGCAACCATGGTTCCTCCCCAATTGCAGATATTTGGAGTTGTCTTAGTTTTTTGTTGGTTGGCTTTAAATGGGGACTCGGGGACCTCTTAAATAGGCAATGAATCAAATTCTAAATCCTCATTTCTGACTTCTATATATTCTTTGTAGATTTACGTTTCATATTTTTTGTCTGCTCTTCATGTATTCACCAACAACTCGTGATCGTATACAAAAGAATCAACAAAAGAAAAGAAACTCTTCATGTATTCACCAACAACTCGTGATCGTATACAAAAGAATCAACAAAAGGAAAGAAAAGAAAGTAACCGTTCATATTTACAGCGGCCGTTAAAGATGCACCGAAGCTAATTTTTGCCGTATCCACCCAATTAACTTTCTTGACACGTGTTCAACAGTTACAGGATATGTTGAATTTTGATCAAAAAATATGGGGTTGAATTTTGGTCAAGTCCAATGCAATCATGCATTAAATGGTGGAGATTTGACGAAATTTGGTGGACTAATTCCAACCCCTTATCCTTTTTGGGGAGGAGGAACTCCTAGGTAGAAAGGTTTGTGTTGAGAAAGAGTAAAGAGTGATAACTTTGTGGTGTATTTATTGGGTTTAGCCTAGATTTTTGTTGGTTAAAGATTCAAGATGTAGGGTATTAGAGATATAGGCTAGATTGGGGCTTATGTGATTTCTCTTGGGCTCTTGTGTATTATTGGATTTCTTGGTAAGAGAAAATTATTGTGGTTGTACAAATTTTCTACATAATGTAGTTTTTCTCTTGATTGTCTTTTGACAACGACCGTGGTTTTTTTTCCGAGTTTGGAGGTTTTCCATGTAAATGTTATATCGTGATTGTTGTTTTTCTCAGTTTCAATTTCTCTATTCTCGTGTTGATTTGTCTGTCAAGGAGAATAATGAGTCTAATTTCTCAACAATACGCACACTTATGACTTGGGAGAACGATGCAAAGAGGTTTTTTTTTTTTGAACCGGGAAATCATTCAACCAAGCATATCCTTTGGACAACGGAGTAGTCGTAAACCTCGGACCACCAGAATAACTCACACCATGTTGGTGACAGGATTCTACAAGGAAATATTCGAACTCCCAACCTCGGATGCCGTAGCGCTAAGTCTGGAGATTATCAAGAAGGAATTTCTCAATGGTCAAAACATTTGTGTGCAGACAAAGATATATCCAATTGGACAACTCCATGAAAAAAAAAACCATATATATAGCATTGTATGATTAAGTCGCATTTTAGACGGTGACAATCACAACAGTGATTGCTCAACTAAGCTGACTATATGTTAGTAAATCAAGTTCAATTTCAACTTTACCTTGGTAGGTATCTGCAATGAAGGCAAGCAGATGACATCACAGCTACACAGTGGTGCTGTTTTCTAATGTCTCTTGAATGTATTGCTTGATATTCCAGTCCAACATCTGTATTCTGTGGCATCTATCTTAATGAAGGGAAAGCATCACACCTTCCATAGACACGAAGGATCTCTCCTGTCAGCACCCAGCCTTCAATTTCAATACCCCAGATGATATCAAGACTTCACTAAGTATTTGAGTGATGGAAACTTCCAAATTGTAAGCAATTCCAGTGTCCACTGTCCAGATTTTACCCAATCGTCCTAAAGCGCATAGAACTGAAAATAGGCCTTTTGATGGTTGCTCCAATTCTTTCCATTTTGGGTTCCTTTTAACTGTAATAATGTATGTACTAAGGAATGCTCATCATGATCCGAAAATAACTCACTTCCATTTGACAAGAACATAACAGTTATAGAATGGAAAGAAAGAAGCTCTCATTCCAACAGCACAACAAACCCATATGGTTGTGATATTTCAAGCAGGCAGGCAAGCAAGCACATGATTAGAAAAATGTGTCATGGTGACAAAATTGAAGGAGTGGAGCAAGCATCGTATATTAAAAATATATGTAAAGATGTTGTAAAACTTAAAAAAATTTCAGGTTCGAAGATATGGAAGAACAAATAGATATTTCAGTTTTTGAAAGCTTACTTACTATTCCATGCATGCATAATCTGCATTCTCTTTCAGAATTGCTTCTGTCATCTTGGGCCTGATAGATGAGTTTCTGACAAAAATGTACATGAATCACTATTATAATTACTTTGGCCTGACGAAGGTCCCTCTTCGCCGCTCCATTTGATGAATGAGGGGCAAGATCGAGAGCCAGATCGAGAAGAAATTGGAGGTTCGGGCACATAACACAGACCATCGAGCATTTGGACCACTTTAGTCATTGGCGGTCGCAATTGCATGTCCTCCTGAATGCACCACAATGCAACTTTAATTGCAGTGACTACTCTCTCATCATTTTCATCAATGTCTAGCTTTGAATCAAGGATTTCTTTCAGTTTTCCTTCTTCCAACATCTTGAAAGCATAAGATGGAAAGTAGGATTTCTCTGAACACTCTCCCATATCATAATTCTTCCTGCCTCCGATGATCTCAAGCAATACAATACCATAGCTGTACACATCACTCTTCTCACTTATTGGGCTGTGAGTAATCCATTCTGGTGCAAGGTACCCCCTCGTACCCCTTAGTGTCGTATACACAAGGCTCTCGTCCCGGTTCATCAGTTTAGCCAAACCAAAATCTGATACCTTGGCAGTAAAATTATCATCCAGAAGAACATTTTGAGGTTTTATATCACAATGCACTATCTTCACTTCACATTCCTCATGGAGATAGGCCAATCCCTTAGCTGTACCCAATGCGACATTAAATCTAGTATCCCAATCCAGGAACTGACATCCTTCATTGTTTTGGAAGATCCATCTATCTAAAGATCCGTTTCCCATATATTCGTATACAAGAAGCCGGTGAGCCCCCTCAGCACAGAAACCTTTGAGCTTGACCAAATGAACGTGATGGATACTTCCTATCATACTAACTTCGGCACGAAACTCCTTCTTTCCCTGCCCAATGCCTTCCAATTTTTTCACAGCCACTTGAGTACCATCTGGTAGCATGCCTAGGTAAACTGAACCAAACCCTCCTTGTCCAATCTTCATCGTAAAGTACTTGGTCGCTTTACAAAGATCACTAAAACTGAATCGAATAGGCATACCGGACAAATTGTCCCAAAAAATATCATCTTCCAAGTTGTCTGGAGGAAATTCTAGGAATTTCTTCCTCTTCCAAAGGTACCAGATCCCCGCATAAACCAAACAAGCGATAACTAGTAAGGTTGCCACAACTATTATCACAATTAATATTGCATGCTTTCTTTTATTTCCATTATCTTCTCCGCCGCTTGAGACTTTCACATATGCAGTATAGCCAGCAGAACCTTCTACTGAGCGAGTTAAACTCCCCATCTCTTCAAAGAGAAAGCAACTACCAGTACTATTTGCAAAGAACAATACAGCACAAGAGCAGTTACTAAGACATGCTTCTTTGCAAGCATGTAAATCAGACTTCAATAAGGGAGTCACAAACCCTAGTGCAAAATAATCAAGCTTTTCGCCGACATAGAAAAGATCTACCGAACTCTTTGAGCTACTGCAGGCTGAGGTGACCGGAGGCTTGCAATCATATTGAGATTGGAGATGTGCAGGGCACTCACACCAATTGTCAAAAAAGCAAACATTATATCGCTCACACGGCTCAGGAATTCTACATGAATTTTGCGGGATCTTAGTTCCCTCAGCATTGACTGAAGTCCCCCTTTGGAGGTTATAGAACCCAATCGCTCCATCGGAACCTAAAATGGCAGCCCATGTAGCATTTGGATCAGAATTTTCGGAGAAGGTGAACTGCCAAAGCAAGACCTTGTTCTGATCATAGAAATTCCATGAATTCGAAACAAGAGATGCAGAATGAACCTTTCCCCTCACACTGTTGTTAGATTTCCGATTATCATTCACCAACGACCAATACACTTGTGGAGTTTGATAGCCTGCATACAAGACGAAATCACCAGACTCAATAGCAAGAAAATTGGACAATTTATTACGGTTGGGGAAGCTTTTAAGTGTCATTCCTTCCACAAACTCCTGGCCAGGTAAAAGAGTATCAGTAGGATGGCTAAAACTCTGCCAAAGAACAGTTTCATTGACACCAAGCAGCACTAAATTCCCCGAGTCCTTCAGCTGCATTGATGTCGCTCTTCCTTGTGTATTATTTGTGGACCAGGCTAAACCATTTCCACCCTGCAAGTACGCAACTCCATTCTTATCAAACACAAATTTATCCGAATCTCTGACCAACAAACGTCTATTAGCAGTCCAAACCACTTTGCCACTGACCCTGTGTTTGACAACAAGCAGAAATTTTTGAACATCCAAGCTAGTGTAGAAGCCTAACCCGAAAACTGAGTTGTTTGACACCATGAATTGTCCGCCCTTGTTGACCCATTCCGTCTGAGATGCTTGGAACCCAGGATATATCCGATCAGTTTGTTGAGATTCCACAGAAAATGATGCTAACACAAGGAACGTACCGACAAAGAAGGTTCTGAATTGGATCAAAGCCATAACAAACTGGACAAATTCACTGAGTTTACTACAGCAGCCACAAAAATTGGTACAAGCCCATAATTTCTTTTATAACCGCAACAATTCACTGAAAATTTGCTACTTCAGCCAGAAAAATCTGTCCACACAATGTAACCCAATTACGATTTGAATAGTCTGAGTGCATAAAAACTTAAAACTAGATCAAGACAAGGATTTAGATAGATACACACTGAATATGAAGCGAGAGAACAAAAAATTGAGATCCATTTACAAGCAGAGATTTCTTTACATTTACAACACTGAATGAAACTGATAACCTAGGTTCCAAAATATTGTAAATTACATGTCAGAATCAGATGTAGAAAATGATTGCTAGAAAACTACAAACTGAACCTCATGAAAAATCGATATGATTTCTTCTGTTCTTCGTGTAGAGAAATTGTAGTCTTTCTTTTGACAAGCAACAGTGATCAAGAACAGCAACAGAGAAGAAATGTACAGGGCATTAATGGTGGGAGCAAAAAGTAGATGAACCATAAACATATGTGATATGACTGACCTTCTAGCTCACGTTTTCGATTCAGTTACAGAACCAAACAAGCTCCCATTGATGGGGTTTTTGTCTTCTTGTCAATTCATGAGTCTTCATTGATATACCCACCAAAGAAAAGGAAAAGAAGAAGGAGAAGAGTATGAACTTTCAAAAAAAAGTGAGTACGAAATTGACAGGGCACAACACAAAGAGCCTACCGTTTCTTCTGGTCTGTATTCACGTCATGATGACTAGTTATAGCGATCTGTCCATTTTGTGGAGACTAAAACAGTGGTGGCAAACTTTGCAACCACAACTTTTTTTTTTACATCGTTTTCTATGTTCACTGTTTTGTTCGCCAAGTCTTCAGTCGTAGCCCAGCATTTCCTCCCAAACCCACATGATTTCTGTGAACAACTACTCTCTTTCTTCACAGAAGAAAATTTAATGCAAGCAACACGACTGGACTGGAGTACTAGCGACAACCTGCAAACCGCAACTTTCTTTGTCCATTCTCAATTGGTATTTTTATAGGAAACGCACGTGAATACTACTCTACGAGATACTATAATAAAATCATCACCATCACCAAAAGGTTAAAACCTAACACTGCATTCCATAAGATGAAATGTCAAACCCAAACGTCACGAAAACAGTTTAAGAAATTACAATTATCAAATAGTGTTTAAATGGTTTTCATATTTTTGGTTTTCCTTTCATCAAGAGAGATTGATCTCCACTAGATCTAAGATCTGTATCACTATGTATCAAATATGTGTTGTCGGAATAGACCAGAAATAAAATAACCACTGATCAAGAAGTCTCGACATATTGATGAGATATAGTTTTGGTTTTGGTTATGATGGTAATCATAGTAAATGATAACAGGAATGGTAGTTGAAATGAGAATGGTAATGGTAAGATTACAACATTTGGCATGTAAACATTAGATAGAATGATGTAATAAGCATTGGTGTTCCTTTGTCAAATCGTGTACCGAACATGCTCTTAGTTGATACTTGAGAACTGACCTGCGCGAATGGGCCATACAGTGTTCAAATTTCAAAATCCAAGTAACTCTGGGCTTTTGCCTTGGCGAGTTGGGCCAAAACGATGCCATGATGGGCCATGTTGGGCTGAAACGTGTTCCTTCTCCTTGACTTCAGTAGAGAGAGAATAACAAGTTCTAGATTATGTGGGACACGTGGCTTCCGATGAGAACAGCGGCATCAAAAAGTGCCATAAACGCATATGCGCTATCCAAGTTCCGGACCCCAACTCCACGTTCCAATTCGGTTAATAAAATAGTAGCGTTATCCACAAAATGGCCCAACTTCCACATTTTACTCCCCTCTTATCTGAAGCGCGTACATACACAACACCAGATAAAAAGTTCAAAACGCCGCTGCTCTCTCCAGCGGTAAGCAGACGTTCCCAATCAGCGCGTGAAAAACAATTACTGTGGCTGGTGCGTGCATGTTTGGATTAGATATTTATTTTCTCCTGTAATTATGTTTACAGTAATTAATAGGTGCAATTATGGAGTTGCTTTTTATTTTATCAAAAATTAGATGCAATTTTGTTTCCCCAACATGGTGCCTTCAATTTTTTTTATATTTTATTTTTGGTAAATATTACCTTATTTCTTTCATTTTGTGTATTAGTACTATTTAGAGGAATCAATTTAAACTATTTCCTAGTAAATTACAAATAAAAAATACCATTTTTTTCTAAATTATGAAGAGGGAGTTAGATTATTTTCTTATTTTTTGGGGGGAGTTAATTTTTATTTCCAAATGAACCACAAATGGCCATATTTTTTTTTACCTATAGAATAATAAATTAGTGTAGTATTCAGCAGAAGTGTAGAAGTTTCTGGCGATCGGTGATTAAAAAATAAATAAATAAATAAAAGACATGATTTTCCAAATCTTTTGTTATAAAGTTTTAATAGAGAAGAGACGCCACGTCTGACTGGACGGTCTCTTTATTATATCTAACGAGTCCGTACATACGCTATCAATTCCCGTTGGATTATGTGACGGTTAAATAAATAATAAAATAGTATTATTACTAAAAAAAAAAGACCACTACCCCCACCACGAGCAACAAACATATATCCTGCTCTGTCAACGGTTTTTCTGCACACAAAAATCTTTGACAAACAGAGTGTTTGGAGAGTCATCAGAGGCAAAGAGACACAGAGAGAATTCTTGCTGTGGCAAATGGAGGTCAAGGAGGAGGTTATTTCGGTTGAGCTTCCAGCTCCTGCTGCTTGGAAAAAAATGGTTTCATTTCTCTCCAAATAGTTTTTTCTTTCTGTCTTTTCTCTTTATGAATATTAGATTTTTTTTCATGTGTATAGTGGTCCTTTTTCTGTATTGCTTGAATGATTTGTAATTTTTGATTATTTGTTGGTGTGATTGGTCTGAGGATTTCCACTTAATTTAAGGGTTAGGTATTATGTGCTTGAATTTGGGATAAGAATAAGACTCTACCTTTTCGATGTTTGAGGTGATTTTTTTTACTTAGGGTTTCTTCTAGAGTTTTTCTGCTTGTATTTCTAGCGTTTGCCTCGTGCGTGTTAATTTCTGGAGTGGTAGTTGAGGATTCACCATCCCCTGCCATGAATTTTCAGTATGTTCTTACTTTATCTCCTCATAACTTATAAGAAATGGAATTGGGAAATACCTTGGAAAGGTTGCTTGCACATCATTGAAGGGGGAAAAATGAAGAAGAGCATTTTGTTTATGTATCTATATTTATGAAGAGATTTATAGTTGTTCTTTAGATTATACAGCTTTGACTTTTTTTCTTTTTCTTTTTTTGTATTTATTTCTTGAGTAGATATTAAAGAACATTTATTGAACAAAATATATGTATTCGTCTGTTCAAAGGACTTGATATGTGAGATTTATAATCACATCCTTAGAATACCGATTAGATTTATACTCACATCCTTAGAATAACGATTGAATGTGATGGGCTAGCCCCTTTTATTGTTTTCTTCACTACTTTCCTCCAAGATTACACCTTTTAATTTGACATCTGTTATCGTTTCCAATTAACGCCCTATGTTTGAATTATGATGGCGGGGAGGGAGGGGGCGGTCAACTGCTCTTGTTTGGTTCCTGTAATCAAATTTTCCTCTTATTTTCGCGATTAGTTTATTTTTTAATGACAGGGAAGTCTTCAAGGCAGGGCCACATTGAATGAACCCATCCTTTCCTCTTTTCCATCCACAAAATCGGGTGGGATTCAACCCAAGGCTCCAAGTTTATTGCTTTCCTGAGAGTAATGAGAAAGGTTTACTGCTTCTCTCCAAGTTCTGTAAGGGAGTATGCAACAACTAAATGTGCATTAAATTGATAGATCGTTTTTTTTTGAATATAGGGGAAGAGGGATGGGGGAGTCTTGAATTCGAAACCTCTATGGTGAATAAATAAGCCCTAGACATTTCAATCTTGTGGTTTTTGTGGTATGTTGATGTGAATATTTGCTTTGTTGGTACCGTTAAGCTAAGGTTATGGTCTGTCAAGGGTTTGAAGTCAAATGGTCATTTGCAGAGTTTTAGGTGAAATTTGATTTGTAAAACTTGTTGAAACTAAATTAGAAGTTGCAGGGTCTCAATTTTTTATTTCTTGAAATGTTATCTTGTTTTTATTAGGTTCAATTAATTTTCATTAATATGCCCACTCTCCCTAACGAAAACTACTTTTAAATTTTACTAGGTATCTTTGACCACTCCCGGCAAAGATTATTCTCCATCAAAATCTCTCTTATTTCTTTTCCTCCACGTTATCTTAAATAAGAAATATTCGTTCCCCCTTTATTAAAAGACCATGCATAGAGCTCCATCTCTATGGTCTTGCTTGGTTTGTGGGGACTGAAGAGGAACAATGAATGTTAGGTTTGATGAGTTCATTATTAATTAGTTGGCTGAACTGCTTATGTGTTTTAAGCCAACAGGCTAATGGGATATATCTGCAATTCTTAGCTTAAATAATATTCTCATTAAAGCAGACAAGTGGTTTCGTTTTCAACTTTTCATTTGATGGTCTTTTGTCAGCTGTTTTAGTTGATACCTGAAAGACGATTAAGGTAGTTTTGTTGATATTTTTCTGCACTATTCATACTTCGGGTGTTTGTGTCTTGTCTGTACCTGGTAGATCAGTCACTGGGAGCACCTTTTTTGATATGGAGAACATGTAACATAGTCTAGTGAGCTTAAAGGAGCATACGAGAAATTTCAAGAGGTTATTTTATTTTTTGATTGAAGTGGTCGACATAAGTCCTTTTAGTCATATCAGGTGAATTCCAATTTCCGAGTGGTTTGTTGATATTCAATTTCTTGATAGTAAGGCATAGAAGTTTGCTGAATATCCTGATTTAATTGAAGATATCTGACAAAGGTGATAGGAAATTTAAGTGAAGCCTATATTAAAGGCTCCATTAACTGGTGAGGAGTGGGATTATAACTGTACTGTAATTGATGTGTGTAATATTACATTTCTGCTGCACCTGTGATATGAACTTAAAATGGGTGAAATTCTAAAAGAGCCTATTTAATATATTTCAATCCTGTCCATTCTCTTGTAGCATCTTTATTTTTGTGTTTCCAAATGTTTTATTCTTTCTAACTTGGATGTGCTCAATGTGAAAACTTTTATTTAATACTAAGTCATAAAATTGCCAAACCCACGGTGATGAATTTTTGTTATGGGCTTAATTCCTGGTGTATGATTTATATTTATTCCTTCACAGTACTTTCCCAAGAAAGGCACCCCACGGAAGAATGAGGTAATGTTCATTGCGCCAACTGGAGAGGAGATTAATAATCGGAAACAATTGGAGCAGTACTTGAAGTCGCACCTTGGCAATCCTTCAATATCAGAGTTTGATTGGGGTACTGGTGAGACACCAAGGAGATCGGCCAGGATAAGTGAAAAGGTCAAGGCTACTCCTACTCCTGAAAAGGAGCCTCCAAAGAAGCGCGGCCGAAAGTCTGTGGGTTCAAAGAAGGATTACAAAGAAGCAGAAGCCACTCCTGAAAAGGCAGAGGTTGAGAAAGAAATCCAAATGAAAGATGCAGATGCAACTAAGGATGCAAACAGGAATGAAGATGCAAAAATGGGAGAAACTGATCCAGAGGCATTTGACAAGGAAGCAGAAGCCTCTCCTGAAAAGGCAGAGGTTGAGAAAGAAATCCAAATGAAAGATGCAGATGCAACTAAGGATGCAAACAGGAATGAAGATGCAAAAATGGGAGAAACTGATCCAGAGGCATTCGACAAGGAAGTTAATATCAAAGATGCTGTTGAGGAAACCAATCCTGCGATTGAGGGGAAAGAAACTTCCCTTGCTGAAGAACCCAAAAGTGCAATTGAAATTGAAGTGGCTGATGCAAAAGTGGAGGACAAACCTACTGAAGGAGCTGGTGCTGCTGGAGTGACTGAAAATGGAAAGGAAGCAGCTGTAGTCTCTGAAGAAAAGATGTCACAAACTCAGACTGAGAAACAGAAAGTGAACATGGCATCTGAGAAGCCACAGGACAACGCTGATGGAACAACCGTTGAAGCAAATGGTGGTTCAGGGAAAGAGAACCCTAAAGGAGCAACCACTGATTATGAGAAACCCAGCATTGAAGTGAACGAGAAGACAAAGCTAATGGTTGGAGAGGCGATAGAAAATGGCAAAGTTGGCCAGATGGGGCAAACTGATACCCCATTGCAGGCAGGTCCCTCCCCTGTGACTTGCTGAATACACAGTTATTCCCCTGTCACCATCTTTTTAGTCATTGTTTCCTTTTGGACTCCTTGGATGACTGAAAACATTAAGTTTAGATTTTAAAGTATGTTTTGTCTAGATTTGTAGGCATGTAGGGAAAGCATGCTTCAACCCTGTTAGTGTATGCTATGGTGGTGCAACTTTCATTATATTTTGCAGGCAACTCAGACTGTAGACTCAACTTATTCGACTTTCATGGTTACAGGGTTTAAGTTTTATTATATGCTTGTTATGAACTTTTGCTCGTCTTTATTAGCATACCACAGTGGAATGCAGTTGCTCAATTTTTTGATTTTCATTGGGTCAAAACTTGCGTGTGCATATCTTGATGCAGTGCAGGCAGCTAATGCCATAACAATGTCTGTTGAATCTGATTTCTCTCCCTACTTGATTGATCATTATATAATATGCCTGAAGGAGTCACCTTCAGAATCTACAGCTTCCGCCGCCACTTCTTGCCCTTGGAACAATATTCCTCATTGCCCAAGAAAGGCACAAAAATGGAGATGATGCCCCATCAGAAGCCAAGAATATAGTTGAAAAGGTATACTTTATAAGTGATCTAAAGACGGGCCAAAGGGAAGAATCTATCTGAAGTCTATGAGTTCTTTTATCATCAGATTAAGGTTAAGAATCTCCTTTCCAAGTTCTGTAAGGCTAAGAATCTTTCTTATCGCATACATAGAGAACAAGGTTTGCATCATCGTTCAAAGATTTCATCTTTTTGGCATTGAGGTTACCCCTTTTGTGTTAAGAACAATTGGGACACACCATCATCTTTCTACAAAAGGAATGCACTTTCCCTGACCATCTTCTCATCAGGCAAATGGGGTTCTCTTTTCTTATTCACAGTCTCCTCATCTCCTCTCTATTATTCTCCAACAATTGTATGTCTTTCTGTTCTTCTAATATCTTAATATCTTTCCTTTTTTTCTTTTTTATTGTATATTTTTAGAGTCATTATATGTTTGGATTCTGTAATTGATTCTACAATGGAACAGTCTATACATGATGCTCCTGTTAATGCTTCTTTTGTATTCTGTTTTGCAGTTTTTAGTGTTCATTCATTTACAGGAACCTATGGAGTAAACTATGGCAGGATTGCTGATAATTTACCTTCTCCCGAAGGCGTGGTGACACTACTTAAAGCTGCAAAGATAAAGAACACCAGAATCTACGACGCTAATCATGAAGTCCTTACAGCCTTAAAAGGTTCTGGTATCGAAATAATCGTTGGACTTGGCAATGAGTATTTGAAGGAGATTAGCATAGGCGAGGATCGCGCCATGAATTGGATAAAAGAAAATGTTCAGCCATACCTCCCTGGAACTAAAATCGTTGGAATTGCTGTTGGGAATGAAATTTTGGGGGCTACTGATGTGGAATTATGGGAAGCTCTGCTACCTGCAGCTAAGAATGTTTACAGTGCCTTATCTAGGCTGAATTTGGAGAAGACCGTTGAGGTCTCGAGCCCAAATTCAGAAGCTGTGTTTGCCAATTCATTTCCACCATCTTCTTGCGTATTCAGGGAAGATGTTCTTGTCTACATGAAGCCACTTCTACAGTTCTTCTCACAAATTGGTTCTCCATTTTACATAAATGCATATCCATTTCTAGCCTACAAGAATGATCCTGAACATATTGACATACGCTACGCTCTCTTCGAAAAAAATCCAGGGATTTACGATGCAAAGACTAATCTACATTACAGTAACATGTTTGAAGCTCAAGTTGATGCAGCATATGCCGCATTAGAGAAGGCTGGTTTTGGCAAGATGGATGTCATTGTTTCTGAAACAGGTTGGGCTTCTCGCGGGGATGAAAATGAAGCTGGCGCCACGGTTAAAAATGCGAGGACTTATAATCATAATCTGCGGAAACTGCTAGCCAAAAAGAAAGGAAGTCCTTACAGGCCTAAGAGAGTACTGAAGGCTTATGTGTTTGCATTGTTCAATGAGAATTTGAAGCCAGGGCCTACCTCTGAGAGAAACTTTGGATTGTTTAAACCAGATGGAAGCATTTCATATGATATTGGCTTCACTGGACTCAAGGACTCTTCGGCAACCTCATCGCGGCTTCTGTCTTTCAAGGTACCATTTTTCAACTGATCGATTACCTATTTTACGGCAAAATGTTGGAACTTTAGATGTTCTAATACTTAAAAAGTTGCAGGGTGTTGGAGCTCATCATGGTTGGTTCATATCCTCGTACATGCTGGTTTTAACAGCCTCTGCTGCATCACTGCTCCTGATTCTAACCTCATGACTGGTTTAAAGGCTAAAAGGTTCGCTAATTCGCAGGTTGACCAAGCGTGATTATTTACTGTAACACATTCATGTATATTCAGTTCCTTTGATTCTTGAATTAACAGTTGATTGTGATGAAGTTGCTGATTGTTTTTTTCAATTATATTCAGCAATGTACTATAATAGTCTTGTAAATTTCAAAAACAAAATGAAGAAAAAGCATTCCTGACATCATATTATCAATCACATTTTGGCTTCAACTTCTGCTATTTGTTCCATAGAAATATGTTCACAAGTCTAGCGGTACACACTACGATTGAGACAAATTAAAATCAGCACCATGTAAAGTCATTCATGTTGCATTGATCAAGAAATTGGAAGTGCAAGCGTTGAGATTAGTCAGAGCAATGAAGGTTCCTCGACATTTGTGAGCCACTCAAGTTTATAATAATCATTCAAAAGTCATGCCTGAAAATTCAAAGAAATGGGACTTTTAGAAAGAAAGCTTCCAAATGTTGTGTTGCATTTATGACAGAAGTCCGGTCTTCTTACTTTTAGACGCAAATTTCCAAGTAAACACTTGACCGGATATGCGTAACTTGATGTTGTGAGGTGATGCAAGTTTCGAAACTGTGGTAAGGTGAAATAAATTGTGGTGATAAAATGTTTGGCGTGTCATTAAAGATATTATGACGAGGTGAGGATAAAATTGGAATTGACATCAATTAGTTTTTGATAAATTTATATTTACAAAAATATATGTGGAATAATAATATTATTGAGGGTAAAATTAGGGAAAAAATCTCGTGTTTCGATGTGGAAAATGCTGTATTACATCGAGAGTGGAAGCAACTCCATGCAACTTCAAACTCACTGCGGTGATAGTGATACTGTAATGCACTACTCGGTCAAGCCAAAAGTTGTGCATTTGCATTTGGAAAGTGCAAATGCACCAAATATTGGGCCTTCCACCCACCTAAGGGGCCGAATAAAGAATGAGTCAAGCCCAATTGAAATAACCAACTTGCAATGCCATTATTTCAAGCAAAACAGGAGAGAGACTCATTAAGTTGCCTTGAAAGTTGAAAGTTGTAATTTGGGCAATCTGAGGGTGGGAGGTCCTCAATAGTGGACTTCGAATTTTGAATTGTTCGTAGTAGGTGGATTGATGAACAAATTAGACCGTCATCCGCGTAAACCCTCTACGACGGTATCCAGTCCAGTCCTCTCTCTCCTTTTGCCCCGTCAAGCAGGTTAAGATCCCAAACCTTCCAAGACTATGCATGCCAGCTCAAGTACTCTATATATACATGCACTCTTTGCAAGCATAACATAAAACAAACTGAAAGCAAGAAAATATTACGAACAGTGTTGAAAATTAAGAGAGATGGCAAGATTTGTGAATGTGGCGGTTGTTGTTAGCTTTGTCTCGGTGGTTTTGATGCAATGTGTGGCGGCTCAAACGGTGCATGTGGTGGGAGATAGCATGGGATGGACCATTCCACAAAGCGGTGCCGGAGCATACGATACTTGGGCTGCTTCCAAGACATTCAGGGTTGGCGACATCCTAAGTAAGCCTTTTTCCTTTACTTCTCTGTAGCTGTAGGCTGTAGCTTATTATATTCTTCTTCATTGTTTTTTTTTTATTATCATTATATTATATATAAAATATTCTGAAACAAAATTTGTACGGCTATGATCAGCTTTCAACTTTGGTGCGGGCGATCATGATGTGCTACAAGTACCAAAAGCATCCTACGATGGATGCACTGCAGCAAACCCAATCGGAAACACCATCACAACCGCTCCTGCAAACATTACCATCACCTCTGCCGGGGACCATTACTACATCTGCACCTTCAGTCAGCACTGCCAATTCGGCCAGAAGCTTAAGATTACCGCCGTCTCATCCTCCCCCACTCCTGGTGGTGCCCCTTCACCGGCTTATTGCCCTCCTGATACAACAATGCCCCCCGCGGCCCATGGGCCCAGCCCAATTACCCCTTCTCCAAATTCTTCATCGTCCACTGATTTGGCTAGTATTGTGGTGTCCTTTTTGTCTATTGTTGTGGGATTTGGATTCATATTTTAAATACAGAGAGAGACCATTCTATTATAGTTATTTAATTGGTACTATTTTGAGTGATTGTGATGCAATAAATTTAGTCTTTGATTGATTTTCATTATGGAGTGTAATATTGGTGAGATTGATGAATAAATTTGGCACAGATTTTCTGATTTTGTTCGTGTTTTGACATAAATGGAAGTTAATTTGAATAATTAATGACCACAAATTGCAATTCAAGGTGCAAATATTTGCAATCTTTGCATGACTACATGGTTTTAGATTTTATGACCCCAATAAGGACATGTGGTTTTAATATACCATTGCCGATTTGATCTAGGATTATCTCACATCGTTAAAATTGGAGTCCCAAGTCTAGCTTATAAGGACGGACAATACTCTCTCTGTCAATCGTGATTTTCAATTATGAGTTAGGTCCAAACTTATGACATTGGGTTTGGGCCCATGCCCACAGAACCCTATTGGACGTGTGAGGCCACGCTGCATCAATGATGTACGATTATTCTATATCGTTAAAACTGAAGTCTCAAATCTAACTTAAACCATTGCCTTTAGGTAAATAACTTTCGGATTATGTGGGCCACAAATTCCCTTAGATATTAATTTGTTATATAATATAAGCTATCAATTAATATATGATTTGAGAACCACGAATAGCTCATATGACATTCATGTATGTGGTATCTCATAAAGATCTCGAGTTCGAGCATCTCTCATCCCTTTCCCTTTAATAAAAAAAATTAATATATGATCTTATTTGTTCCTATAAAGAGACTGACTACACAACAATAATGCTAAAAAAGAGCTCGTTGATGTGGCTCAATAATGCTCCAAAGTTGGCGCCTATTACAATGAATATTGGACATGTACGTCCAGTTTTAAATTGCTATAAGATAAAATGTCTCACATTGATTCGGTAAGTATTAATAATAATGCGATTTGTAAGTTTAAAATAATTTCTAAATACTTGAGTTACCTTTTAAAAATGACAATATATTAATTGGATTGGATTATGCCAAAATATAATATAATATGGTTTTAATCCTCCATCCGTTTAGGTCACCTGTTAACATATTTTTACAGACAAGCGAACCACCACAAATAAGGTATACCTCAATCTTCCATGGGCCACTTATAAGGTCTTGCAGATGTCCAATGAATAGATTACCCATATATGAGAGGATCTTAACCCTTAGATTTCTAATATCCAAGTCCACAAATGAGGGAGAGTGAGACCATAAAATGTCACATCAGTTTGGTAGTCACCAACCATATGGTTTATAGGCTCGATTCCATATCCAAACAAACAAGGCACCTTTTAATAAGGACAAAATCGTACTGATCTTTCACTCAGTACACTTATAAATTTCATGCATGTGATAATGTTTTTCTTTAGAGGGTTCAATTTGATATGATGGATCATGTACTTAATTGATTTGTAAATGTTTGTTCATATTCAATAAGCATGTTATTTAATTGGAAACATCAAACATGTAAGGTTTAGGGCTTCCCTTGTTTTTCAATATAGTCCTGCCTTACAAAAATTAGTTGAAAGTAAACCATCAACACATTGACACATTCATTGAGCAAAACCGATCTAATCCTCTGTGACCGGTTCCACCTGAGCCGCGCTCTCTTTTACATGAATATCATCACCATCATCATCATCATCTCCGTTGATCTGATCAAGGATCAGCACTAATGCCATGGCGAAGGCACCATCAAAGCCCGGTTTGATAGACAGACAGAACACGTCCTTCCCAAGCAACACGTTAGTGGAGGCATCCACTTTGCGTCGAATCTCAGCCACTGATTCCTTATTGGTTAATTCGTAAATAGTACATGATCTTTGGGCAAAGTTTCCTTCAATCTGGTACTCCTCACCTGGATTCTCGTACACCTCCACTGTCACGCTGCACCGTCCGATTATTGATGATCTCCGTACGCTGAAGATCGGCTTTCGAACGTCGATTCCGTCCCCGGGAAACCCCTCCCACCGTTGATGAAGACTCGGCCTCTGAAAAATATAAATTAGACGTTAGAAACAACTCGCTGCGGCGACTCAGTCCCTGTACTACGATTCCAAAACGGAGATACTTCCGTTGTAGATCACAATGACAATGACTTAAACCTACATGCGAATCGGAATTATTCAGTAGAAATCGAATCTAAGGATGAGAAATCAGAAACAAAAAGAGTCTAGATCTGAAACGAGTTGACCCAGTGAGTAGAACGAAGATAACACGAACAGAACGATTTTTATGCTAAAATAAGCAAATGGAAATACCTTTCGTCGAACGGTTAGCAGACAGCGGCCATGAGGGTCCATCAGAACCAGCTCGCCCTTGTCTCGGGCATCGGGCCCGTACGAATCGACCCGGAACACCAACGCGCCCTTGCAATCGTACACGGAGAAGCCATCGTTGGCAAAGAAAATGGAGGTCTTTAGGACTGTGAGATGGGTCTCTTCTTCGTAAATAAACTCTTTATCGACCACCAACCCGGCCTCCATGACCACTCTCTTCAGAGATTCGTCTAATATATATAATCTGTATATATGTTAGGTATGTGTCGTGAGAGAGAAATATGGACTTTACAGATATCAAATACAGAAGTAGTAGATACTAATAGTGTGTGCGCTTCTTCTGCTTAGAGAGATTGATGACGCGTTGAGGACTCGGATCAATATTTCGCACATGTGAGTTGTATGTGTACATAAATATAATCTCCTTCATGAATTGAGTAATGAGGGGGGTGGTGAACCAAAATAATATAAATGGAGGCTTGATTATTATGAACCTGGGACAATTCACAGACTCGAATCAATTGAATTGACTGGGTAATACAACTCGGCATCAAAACCCAATTGGAGTTAAATATTTTAATCATGAGGGTTTTAAGAATATAATCATGATCTAATTTAAAGGATACGATCCTTGAGACATTGGTAGACTTATTCTTGAGATATTAATATTGTTAAACAGGCAATATTGTCCATTGATTATGATATACTACGGGACGCATATACTGTCCCCAAATTTTTATGGTGTCAAATCTTCGAGGAAGAATAATTGTACACAATTGGTTGTAACATGCAAGAAAGTCGAAACGAAGTCTTGATCCACCGGCAGAGACAAATTGAGTGGTTAATATTTCTTCGAAGACTAAAAAAAACAGACAAGGAAACGCTAGCTGTTGAGATCCACAGTCTCAGTCTGCCTCAACGTGGCTACCTTTTACTACAAGACATATGGTGCGTGTTAAAGGATCAATTCTTCAAAAGTCGGCTCCTTTTACGTCAACTACCGCTTTGTAAGTCATAACACAATTCACTCCGAATATTAAGATTAATCGACAAGCTAAGCACAAACTGTCAATTGCTACACAAAATGGAACACAAACAGCACTACCTACTTTTTCCCGACGTCGGTTGTACGGGATTCTTTACTTTTGGCTTGGCTTGGCTTGTAATATATAACCCAAATGACAAATATTCATAATTTTCTCATCCTTAAATTTATATAATCTAAACAGCAAACCAGATAGCCATATCACATAGATTAAAAAAAAAAATTTTATTAAAAAAACCACATAGGTATACCACATGTTTACATAAGTTTATGAATATTTATTTTATATATGTGTACTGCGAAAAATATCTGACAACACGCCAACACTAAAAGTTGTCGTATACTTTGTAATTTGACGTTAAACCTTAAATGGCGGAACTGTTGAGGATAAAAGGGAGACAAGACAATACATGGCTAAAAAGCGGATTCTTGAGTGGTCAGGATAGATTGGGCCGGGGACTCCTATTTTCTTTGCTATTTGGGATTTGTAGGCCTATTTTTGTTACATTAATTTATGGGCCACTTGATCCGCATCTAACTCGTTTTGGGCTTTAGGAAGATCCATATGTACGTTGGAACTCCATTAATTCAAAATTTTTGGGGAGTTTATGTGAATTGATTCTACTCTATTCAATTGCACTACTATATGTATTGCTTATAAAAAATGTTTGGCAACCCAGGAACATCTTGTCTCTTGATTGATATGACTGTAAAGACTCATAAACTTGGTAATCGAATCATAGAATAACATGTCAATCATTAGGATGATTAAGATCTCTATCACTTCTTATTACTTATTCACTCTGATCTGCAACTCTGCAAGAAAGTATTCAAGCGAAAATATATACATACACATTCAACAGATTTTTATAGTCAGCCAAATTAATCAATCAATCAGGTCAGCCTGGATTCGGCCCATTACGGCTCCGACTACAGACTTTCCTTTTGCGCATTAACACGTACCAGACCTATAGCTTTACAGACAAATATATGTGTATATATATATTATATTATATTTGGCTATTCGTACAATTAATTTATTAGAATTTGATTGATTGAGACAGTGAAAGTTCTGATATTGATTTTGAAACTTTTGCTATTCGATCATTCGTACGGCATAGTGGCACTTTTTCCCATTGTCAGAGTTTGTCTTAATGAAGAGAAGATATTAATTGGATTCAAAAGGCGAAAACCATGCATGAAAGCAAGCACATTCAAACAAAAAGAACCAACTCTCTACACACCATGACTATGACTCGCAGCCAGTCATCTTCTTCCTCTACAAATTACAAATTAAACAAGTACCCACTAGTCCACGCCCAAAGTCGTACTCGACGCTTGACTCCTTGGTTGAACTTGGATCTTTAACTTAGTTTTGAACTGGGTACCTCACTCCAGCTGCCAGTACTCTCTGCTGCTCTATCTGCTTCGTCATATCATATAATTAACCAACAATCAAAAATTACGGTGTCGTTTTTTCATTAAAGAGCTTTGCAAGTGTACCTGGAATAGTTCATGCAGTTTGTTCTTGAGGTAGCAGTACTCATGTTCTAGTAGCTCCAACGCTCTCAAGCACCTGAAAGTTAACACCGTACCTCCATCTTAGTCAGAGAGACATTTTTTGGTCTTATTATAAATCTCTCTGTTTTCAACTACTTTTATAAAAGGCAAAAGGTCAAAAAAAGAATTTATTTGGCAACGCTCAGTCAGAGTCTGTGTGTGTGCGTGCGACAGAAAGTGTCAATATAGAGGAAGAGTGCGTGGGCCGGGGGCAGTGCTTTTTTTTACCCAGCACGGTTGTTCTGCTCAGAAGCGGCTCGAAAGGCAACGCACACATTTCTGACTCTATTGGCACCTATGCTTGAGCTGCTTCCCATGAACTGATTCAAATGAATTCCCATTTTCTTGTAGTCCGAGAAATCTCTCTCCATCCTGCATATTGTACAATCATTTTTACCTTTCGATCAGTAGAAGATGATAGAAAAGGACTATTACAGTAGAATAATATGATAGAAAAATGAGGAGAAGAAGAAGATTACAATAATGCTCTGAGATTCCTCAAGAGCTTCTCAGATTCGTGGAAGTAAATGTTGACAACCTCAGATACAAAGTTTGGAGAGCTCTCATCTTGAAGCTGCTGCAGCTGCAAGAACTGTTCATCTAATACTCCCTACAAATTAAACAAATTCAAATTAACTATCATCACTCTTTTAATAACGCCCTTATAAGTAGTACACACACACACACATAACTAATGCATGAGAGTTGCACTAGTCTAAACATGTATGATTTGGTTTAATTATTACCTGGTGGAAGAGCAATGCGAGTAAACGACTCATGTCGGCGCGTAAGCGATCCGCACCCAAAACAAGCATCCACAGAGGGAGACCCGTCTTGATCAATCCCCAAAGAACAGCTAGGTCGCACTTATTTCAGGGGCTTTAGGATTTTGTGTATTGTGTTTGAAGCGGGAACTTGAGAGTTGAGAGTAGCTGCTATTTAAAGGCATTGCCACTGCCTTGGACCCCCACCAATGCGATGCCACTCACTCACTCTCTTTCTTTCTTTTTTTAAGAAAAAAGAAAAAAAAAGAGAGAGAGAGGGCCTGAACTGGAGGGTGGGTACTATCGAGGTGAATGTGGGGTATGAGACGGACCAGCCCACAACCCGCAGAGAAATGGAGCCAAGTAGTGGGATGTTAGTTTGGTGACCTGGTGTCCCCGTGACCGGTTACATCGCGTGCTGTCGTGTGTGGCAGGTTTAAGTGCGGCGTTTAAACCCCCAGTTCCCCCTCACTCCCGCCCGACAACAACCTGCAGCCGGTACCTGTTCCATTCACCCAACCTCCACTCCTATTAATTATTGTTTAGAAATACTACCGAAAACAATTTTTTTTACCGTTCAGTCCACTTTTTCTGTGACTTTCTCGGTAGAAATGCATAAAGTTATGGGTAATGACAAGTGTGTTAGTGGTGACCAGTTACTGGTTGAAGAAACACAGAGTAATTGGTCGAAATTATAAACTTCACCGCAGTAATTCATTGATCAAACGGAAGTATATTATTTCTCGTATTGATTCTCGTCCCAAATCTTTACTAGTTCATGGAGGTTATGGGGTGTTCAATGTGATCTGAAATTTACCGATCATTTGTTCGGTGGACGACTGGGTTAAAAAAAATATATTGCTTGAAGTTAATTTTTGTCTTTTTGTTGGTTTTGTGGTGTTGTGGGTCCCCTCATATCAGTGACTACTGAGCCTGTGTTGGGCCATTGGCACGCGGGATTTTTCAGTACCAGAAAGACAATCGACTGGATTGAATTAGGTTTAAAATGATTGGATCGAATTATCCTATGATGGATTAAAATTATAACTCATTTGATATTGCTGGATAAAAATATAAAATGTAAATTTTCACTTACAATACAAAACAAAAGGTTGAATCAATAATTTGTTTATTACAAAACATAGAACATAAATTCTTTTTTTGGTAATCGAGAATTTCTCAATCCAACTTACTCGACCAAAAATAAAATTTTTCATTTTAAAAATATCCTTATATTACTACTATTTAAGGTACCTAGAGAGAGATTATGAGCGATCAAAGTACCTGAATTAATATGAACCAAAAGGCTCGCGATCCCTCGTCATGAAAGAAAATCATAAATTAATTTATAACGATTTAGAAAAATGATTGGGATCCCACTCATCTTCGTAATTCATTTTGTCCATTAATTGATATAAGTGTAACGGCCCGCAAAACTTGATTATTGAACCAAAGATTGACATGTCAATCACTAAGATGATTGAGATCCCATTTATTGAAATTCTTATCACTTTTGAACTATTTAAGTGACAGATAAAACTAAATATAACTTTAACTGTGAATCCAATATATATAGCCTGCATATAAAACACGTAGAGCATGGGCAAGGTACACTATAATACTCAACGCATGTTGATTTGTTTATACAAAATTACAAACCTCGACAATCTTACTGAAAAAGCATGCTTTCCGTGTGACGTAAGCAACTACATTATTATATTATGGGATAGGCAACCCAATTGAATACACTTCAATTTTGTTTTGTTTTGTTTCAATCCCCCCCATTTACATGGGTATGTAATAATATAGTATAAACAATTCCTAATTAATTATATGAAGATGATGATAGTCATAATACCAATTTATCATCATGAAGCGATGAGCAAGGTTTTGATTGGATGAAATTTATCAATTCATGATAACAAACTAATTATTACTTACAATACAATTATTTGGAGGGGTAATATATATACATACATATTTATCTACTTATTTATTCAGTAGAAGTCAAGATGGACAATTGTCTATCTTTAAAATTTTTCACATTGCTACCTCCAGACCTCTGCTTCATGTTGCTCACCCTGACATAAAATTTTGTGTCCACCCCCTGCTAATACCCATACATGGCAAGCTTATAAATTGCGCTAGCTTGTGAAGCATGCTTTGGTTGGGATTAAGGATGAGATAAGAAAGTGATTAAGCCTTAATTTGTTTAATGGAAGCACTTTTTGAAGGCGATCAAGCCCATGCAAATATTGAAAGAAACAAAGAATAGACATGGACTTCCATAATCATTGTGCTTTATGCTCCCGTGCTTATGTACTATAGCCATTATATATAAAACATAATTTGTTTTTAATTATTATATATAAATCATTATATTCCTTTTTTTCTTTTTTGCCCTTTTTGTCTTTTAAGCATCGAAGTTCCAAATGTTGGAGCATAAATTTGATGAACCGTTGCACATTTACCGAGTGTTACCTTTCTTAAAAAAAATAAAAATTGTTGATTAAGTCACTATCATGTTGTCCCACATCGAAAGATGTGGGACTTAAAGTCTTATTTATAAGGTTAAAAGCCCACCCTTAACACTATACAAGGTCTTTTTCTAGGTTTGGGTGGATTGGGTCTAACCCACCTACTTGAGCCTAAGTAGAAACAAAGCCGTGCGGACCTGATGTTTCCACGGGAACCGGATAACCCAAAGCGGACAATATTGTTAGTGTGTATAGGGGTGTGGATTTACAACATGTCATGAGGTGCAAATTTTTTCTACTATAGGTGGGGATTCTACTATAAGTGGGGATCGCATTGCTCGAGATAGTGATACGCAGTACGTTGGTAAAACATTATCTTGACGGGATGGGTTTTGAGCTAACTTAATATGTCATCAAGTGAAAAGATTGTGTGTACAAAAATTTGACTATCCAAGTTTAGGCATATATTGAATGTCCGAAGATCAAATTTGTATGATGTTGTTTAAAAAAAATATGCACCACCGATTTTCTTTATTGTGTTTTTATCATATCCATTTACGGGCCTAGTCCTGGGCCTATAAGGATGGTAGGAAAGGTTTTAGTTTTTGGGCTTAAAGATATGTCCCATGCAAAAATAAGAGCCCATACATACACAGACCCAGTAACCCACATACATGCGCTGTTTAAAGTGTATGGCAGGACAGGGACATGAATGTTCGGAACAATTATTTTCATTAAGGGATGTATAACTGTGTCATATTTTATTAGCAACACTAGAGTACTTGATAGTTCTTCAATGGTTGAAGGCCATCTTCTGTTTTTGCATTTCAGAAGGCAGCTTCAATTCAGTGGCCAATCCCGCAGCTTGAAGAAGCCTAACCACAAACCAAGTCAGGTCAAGTTGCCACCATTCGAGGCCGTGTCGAGCAGAGTACTCAAAGGCGTGATGGTTATTATGCCAACCCTCTCCAAATGCAAGCACTGCCACCAACCTATTTGAACAGCACTCATATTGAGCCAATGATTGCTAGGTAAAATATAAATTTACAACTTATAATAGTAAGATAAAGATGTTGTAACGTATATATATATAATACCAATTGTTCCGGGACAAATCGCCAGTTTTCCATGCTTGCTTTCCCCATATATGGCAAACAGAGTTTACCATCCAAGTTATGTGCCACAACCAAACAATTCTCACTCCCTGCAGTTGTATAAACTTGGTGTCTTAATTAGATCCCTAAATCAGGTATATAATAAAAAATTTCTTAAATCAATATATACTGGCCTGGTGCAGCCACCAACTCCAAATTTTCTTTGTTCTATCACTAGTTCCTTGCATGAGTAGAGCCATGCATTTTGAAAGATAAGATCATTAAAGACAAATATGGAAGATCGTATTATTCCTTACCATTCCCCACACAAGGAAGGGAAATCCTCCCAATGCATAAAGCAAAACACCTAATGCAATTGCATGTAAATTATAGGTTCTTTGCATAAACCTATAGAATGGCTGCTTTTTCATGTCCCCAACATTGTTATTCTCTCCAAACTGCAAGTAGTCAATATAATTAACATACATTAACAACACAACACTACTATTATATAACATGAAAGAGATTCAAAAGAACAGTATCTATCTGTACCCTTTTAGTGATAGATTTTCTATACAAGAGCCAAATCATGTGACTATACCAAAAGCCTTCAATTGGACTATGTGGGTCTCTCTCAGAATCACCAAACTGGTGGTGGGCCCTATGAACGCTCACCCAATCCATTGGACTCCCCTGAAACAACCCTAAAAACTTAATTTCTTCCATTAAACACACTCATGAACAAGTACCCAAATTAATGTCTGGATATGCAACTGAAAAAGACATGGGCTTGAAACAATAAGAAATGATATGAATTTAATAGGAGTGTATGAATGTATGATCATAATAAAAATGAAGAGAAAACGAATACACGTGATGGATTGCAGTTCATATTATCATAAACTCATGTAACGAACCTTAAATTCTTGGGATAAAGGCTTTGATGATGCTGATAAAACGCACCTGAAATGCTTGAAGTCCACAATATGCAAACGAGTACTCGAGCCATTTGGGGAGCTTGAAACTCTTGTGTGCAAGATTTCTATGAAAACAAAGAGTAATACCCAGAAGCCCTGTTATCACATAGAGCGCAAAAGCGACCCAAAACGCACTCCAATTGAATTGAAACGGCGCAAAAAGACACAGATAATGCACTGCAAAAACCACGCAAGTTGTTCCAATATCCAATCTGTTCCGTTCTCTTCTCCTAAACAAAGTCCTCTTCCGCTCCCCCACCACACCTGCTTCTCTAGGCATAACTGGGGAGATTTTGGATTTGGGTAATGGTGATACGACCGTGACCAAAGCCATTGGGTCAGGCTTGGGTTGTGAATGCGTTTATTATGTGATTTTATTGTTGAAATGCATATCTTCTCCGGTCCTTTACGTAAAGTCAAGAGGAATCAGAAAGAAAAAAAATCACGATAAATTGTCGGTGCTGAAGGTTAGGTGGACGGTCTTGTTTTTCCCTGCGAGGTTTATGTCCCATGCACCAACATTTTGCATTATTTACTTTGTCTTCATGTGTGATATTAGTTTTGTCGTAATGTAATGGACAAGTGCATGAATAGGACACGTGTAAGTGGATTGAGGCTCACTCTGATTGATCTAATCTGATCTGCCAGAATCTGATTAATGCCAAGGCTTGCATATTATGGGCACGCTATGAGCCTCACGTCCTCAGTTGTAATATAGTCATTCCAAGTTTTGGAATGTGATCCCTAAATTTTACCAAGTTGGTAGGGGTGTCCACCAGGTTTACAACCCAGTCCGACCCAGAATTTATTGGACAAGCCCCAAAAACAAAATGTGAAAGAAGACGAGATTAATGAGAGAGTTTTCAACCTTCCAATATCTTAGTGCAATAGTACTTTTTTTTCCGATAACAAAATGCACATAAATGACTGATAAAATTATGTGAACTTAATTTGGGATGTTTTCAATCAACAGTAATAAAAAAAATGTAATCGTAAAATATAATTATTACATTTTTTAAAATATAATAAATACGAAATTCATTCAATCATTCCAGACTTCCAGTAGACAATTTATTTAATATAATTATATATTAATACAACAAACAAAGGCCCGCCAAACCCAGCCATAGGCCTTATCGTGCACCGCAATGTGTCTGTTTGGCACAACGGTCTCCAAAGTGGTCCTGTTTTGTGGCACCGTTGTGTCAAACAGCATAAATTTGAGGGCGGTATCACAACTCCAAAATGGAGCTTGTGAGGGCGGTTGCCGCCCTCACTTTTATTTTTTTTAATTTTTTATGCGTGCCCCACGTATTTTAAAGTTAAACTTTCCCTTTTTAAATAAAAAAATATGATGGGACCCACATCAATATTACTAATAAATCCCAACTAATATATATTTAGACTTAATAAATTAGATTTATAATTATAAATATTTAACATGGGGGTCACCATGCCGGTGTGCCGAGAGGGGCGGGCCGGTTTATAGAGATGGCTTACTGTTTTATTTTATTTTATTTTTATTTTGTTATTGTAATATTTATGGGCCTGGGCCATATTTTATAGGCAACAAGCCTAGGGTACTTTTAACAGTTCTTCAATGGTTGAAGGGCCATCCTCTGTTTTTGCATTTCATTCGGCAGCTTCACTTGGGTGGCCAATCCTGCAGCTTGAAGAAGCCTAACCACAATCCAAGTCAAGTCAAGTTGCCACCATTCGAGGCCGTGTCGAGCAGAGTACTCAAAGGCATGGTGGTTATTATGCCAACCCTCTCCAAATGAAAGCACTGCCACCAACCTAATTAAACAGTACTTATATTTAACCAATGAATATGATTGCTAGGTAAACGAAAATTTACAACTTATAAGACATAAAGATGTTGTAAATTAATTTTATATATATATATATATATATATATATATATATAAAATACCAATTGTTTCGGGACAAATCGCCAGTTTTCCATGCTTGCTTTCCCCATATGTGGCAAACAGAGTTTACCATCCAAGTTATGTGCCACGCATAAACAATTCTTACTCCCTGCAATTGTATAAACTTGGTGTCTTAGATCCCTGAACCAGGTACATAATAGATAAGACAGCAATTGACCTTGCCATCTAAATTTATAATAAGATAGGATAGAGATCCGGTTGATAAAGCTTTATAAATCTTATGGTTCTAAACATAAGAGAAATCATAGGCGTCCCAGTAAATGAGATCTCAGTCATCCCAATTCCCAAAGAATGATATGTCATTCTCTGATTCAATCGTCATTTTTTGTGGACCCCTGCACTTACTTACCTCAATAAAGTGATAAGTACCCATCTGGGATGACTGAGACACATTTTTGTCGAGCTGTTTATGATTTCTATAAATCTAATAGAAATGATAGGCGTCTCAGTAAATGAGATATCAATCATTCCAAAGAGTCACATGTTATTATCTGGTTCAATCATTAATTTTTGTGACCCCTTACACAAGAAGGCCCACCATTGGCCCACTTAGTTTGATTTTTTTTGTGAAACCCACTTATTTTCATGGTGTTGCATGGATTTGAGATGGCCCAAACAAACTGAAGATTGAGTTTGAAGACTGAAATCAATATATACTGGTCTGGTGCAACCACCAATTCAAAAATTTTCTTTGTCTATCACTAGTTCATTGCATGAGTAGAGCCATGCATTTTGAAAGAGAAGATTATTAAAGACAAATATGGAAGATTGATGAGATCATTAGAAGACAAATATGGAAGATTTTATTATTCCTTACCATTCCCCACACAAGGAAGGGAAACCCTCCCAATGCATAAAGCAAAACACCTAATGCAATCGCATGTAAATTATAGGTTCTTTGCATAAACCTATAGAATGGCTGCTTCTTCAAGTCCCCAACATTGTTATCCTCTCGACACTGAAAGTAGTCAATCAACATACATTAACAACACAAACATTACTATTATATAACATGAAAGAGATTCAAAAGAACAGTATCTATCTGTACCCTTTTAGTGATAGATTTTCTATACAAGAGCCAACTCATGTGACTATACCAAAAGCCTTCAATGGGACTATGTGGATCTCTCTCAGAATCACCAAACTTGTGATGGGACCTATGAACGTTCACCCAATCAATTGGATGCCCCTGAAACAACCCAAAACACTTAATCTCTTCCGTTAAACAAGTGCCCAAATTAATGCATGCATGCATTAATACGCACCTGAAGTGCATGAACTCCACAATATGCAAATGAGTACTCCAGCCATTTGGGGAGCTTGAAACTCCTGTGTGAAAGATTTCTATGAAAAGAAAGAGTAATACCCAGAAGCCCTGTGATCACAGAGAGCGCAAAAGCTACCCAGAACGCACTCCAATTGAACTGAACCGGCGCAAAAAGACTAAGACAATGCACTGCACAAACAACGAAAGGTGTTTCAATATCCAATCTCTTCCATTCTCTTCCCCTAAACAAAGTCCTCTTCCTCTCGCCCACCACATCTGACGCCGTCGCTTCTCCAAGCATAACTGGGGAGATTTTGGATTTGGGTAATGGTGATGTGACCGTGACCAAAGCCATTGAGTCAGGCTTCGTTTGTGAATGCGTTTTATGGTTGAAATGCATATCTTTTTATAGTTGTTATGGTTACTGATAATGATGAAACTTATCTCTAGTTACGATGATTGAGACTTATCTCTAGTTACAATTACTTAGACTTGGTATGCACAACCACCTAATAATATACAATTGCTCAACAGTGATCAAGGGCGGAACTAGGAATTGATGTTGGATGGGCTACTGTATTTTGATTTGTTTAGGAAAATTTAGCGGGGTTCAGGGGCAACGCCCCATAATTTTTTTTTAAGACTATTTCACAACAATACAATTTATTGAAATGATATTATTGATAAACATTCATCTTAATGTTTGGTGTCATAAGTAACCGAAAAAGTTAACATAAATACATATTAAAATTAATGAACATTAATTAAAGTCCATGTAAAATGAAATAATATACAAATATTGCTAGAACACGTAAATATTGTTATGTAATATTGTTTAAATATACAAACATATATATACATTTATTAAAAAATACACATAAAAAGATATATGCGCGTAAAAAGATATATGCACATAAAAATGTATACAAACATATATGTATATATATAGTAATATATATATATATTATGTAATAGTGTGTATATATGTGTGTGTGTATGTATAGTACTAAACCTAAACAAGTTGGGGGAATAAAGCCTAGTGTAACACATCGTACCGCCCCTAAATGTGGTAGCTCACCAACTTGATAATTTCAGCTCTGTTAACTCTATTAAAGGTTAGGTGGACGGATGGGGAGCTTACCCAGAGGACCCTCTGGAGTCCGATCTTATTCAACGTTTTTCTTGCGAGTGCAAGGTTATGTCCCACCCCACAGTTTGCATTATTTGGTACTTTATTGCTCTGTCTCTTTCGGACAAGTGCACACGTGTAAGTGGATTGATTTTTTTTTTTATTTGGTTTGATCAATCTATCGTGTATTTGTGTGTTGATTTTAGCACAACAATATTTCGGTGTTGGACTGTTCGATGATGAAAGCGGAAAGCCCCGCTTCACGGAGTACAAGTGGGCCTGTCTAGCTTGGGTTAGTGGGTTGCAAACAAAGTCCATGTAATGACAAATGGATTAGCCCACGCAACTGAGGCCCGAGACATTTTTCTTTTAAAAGGAAAGTCTGTATTTTATTGAATAGACATCAATAAAATATCCAATATTACAGATTCTCTAAGCCAAGATGGCTCAAAAAGTGATTTTCACACATACATTATTACTATTTAAAGCAAACTGAGCAATCGCAGGAGTCACCTTGTTTGTAGACCGTGGCCTGAACGTGAGTTGAGTGTTTAACATGAACTTTCCTAGGTCTCTTATCTCCATAATCACATTACCATCCGTGGCAGCTAGCTATGGCCTAAGTACATGGTCCAACCACATTACCATCATCAATTTTAGCACAACAAAAATTTCGGTGGTGTACTGTTCGATGATAAAAGCGGAAAGCCCCACTTCATGGAATACAGGTGGGTCTGTTTAGCTTGGGTTAGTGGGTTGCAAACAAAGTCCACTTAATGATCAATGGATTAGCCCACGAAGCTGAGGCCTGAGACATTGGCAGGTGGCAGCTATGGCCTATGTATATGGTCCAGACATACTTTGTATTTTTTTGATCGTCGTCATTGGTTCTTAGGTTCAAAAACACATTGGTTGAACGAGAGGAATAGAACATTTGTTTATATATCACTTGGTTGAGTTATACCAATCTGATGTGGGATAAAAGCTTAACATATAGAAAATGGGAACAAATTTTTGTTTTCAATATGTTCTTTTAAAGCAATTAATTCAAAACCATTGAAATAAAATGAGAAGCTAAAAATATCTAAAATATTTTGAACAAATTTGAGTGTGTGTGGTGTTGAGTCCGTTGACAAAGCCGTGTTTGTACTGAATCCATGAAAATTTCAGAAAAAGACAAAACTGGGGATGAGGATGTTGTTTAGGGTTCTATTGGACTATATTCAGATTTGGGGATTCAAGAGTCCGTTTGATAGAGTGGTTTGATTGATTTTCAATGTTAGTGGTTAAAAGTTGAGTTTAAAGTTTTGAAATATGTCGTGAGGTGTTTGGTAAACTAAAAACTGACGCTAGCCGAAAAGCTGTTGAGTAAAAATATTATTTTGAATTTAATAATGAATTTTCATAATTTTTTAATCATTTTGTTATTAAATTTAATCTAACAAATATAATTTATTATTAAAATTAATTTAAGTATATTATAAATATTTTAATATCAAAACTAAAAATGTTAATTAGTAAAAGAAATAAAATATAATGTTGTAACTATTAATAAAAAAATTGTTAAGTAAAATTAACAAAAGAAATGTTAAGCTAAACAAATGTTAAGTAAAAAAATAATATAAATTGTTTTTTCAAGTAATGTTAAAACTAGATGGCCCTAACCTTATTTTTACTAAAAAAGTAATAAATTATAATCATGATTGTGGGACCCATAAAGAAATTTTATAAAAAAAAAATATAATGGCATAAACGCCCACCAAAAACTCCAGAGCTTCTGGGAGGCCAACGGAACCGTTGTCGTATGCAGAGCGGTTTCGTTGCAAACGCCATGCCGTTTGGCAAGGCGGTGGACGGCAGCAAACCGCATAGCGGTAACGTTGACCCACACGCCTTGCCAAACAGGCGGTGCATAAGATCCATATATTTTTGTTTTCAAACAACACTAACCAGTAGTTCAGATATTTCTACTGCACTTGTGCATTTGATTCACTCTCCTACTGCAACCCTACTCTTCTCTACGCTCCCAACCACATCACCTTTTTGTTGTCAATTGACATTTATCGTGTATCACCGTGGCAACAAATTTATCGAGCTTTTATGTCTCCGTAATAATTATTATGCCCCTTTTGGTTGCTTCTGTAATTGCACATATAGCCTTCCCGGGCTGGGTTGAGATTTCTAGCCCATTAGGTCTGGCCCGCACTACTCGTGAGGCAAGCTCGACACGATCCAACCCAGCCCTCCTCGGAGCACAACAAATAGTTTCTTTTATTTTATTTAAAATGTAAAAAAAAAAACTCTCCTCACATCTACGTAACAATTATAGGCTTTGTTTGGATTGTAAAATGAAGAGTAGAGTAGAGTTAAGTGAGGGGGGGTCATAAGAGGGGGATTACCTAAAAACTTTATGCATGATTATGAAAATTATAAACAAAATTTTCTCTCACCTCACAAACCCCCAAATTAAGGGGTTACAAAATGTAGAGTTTGAGAGTTAAATGAGAGGGAAAGTTTCCCTTACTTAACTTCACTTAACTCTCCATCTTCCAATTCAAGCAAGGTAAAGTTACTCCACCCTCTTTAATCATCCTCACTTAACTTTCTAAAACATCAATCCAAACAAGTCCTTAAGTTTTTTTTTTCCCTTTTTGGGGGAATTTGATCGCTTTAACCTAATTTGCAATAGTAGATAATTATCAACCTAACAATATCTTCGTGCAATAGTAGGTACTTTTTTACCGATTACAAAATACACATGAATGATTGATAGAAAGGGTGTCAACCTAGTTGGGAATAGGGATGTCATCACAAAATCTAATCATAAAATGTAATTGTCATTTTTTTTATAAAATGGCGGGCCATCATGTGGGCTTGCCAGGCCAGGCCAGGCCACATTACATCTCTAGAGATAGCCTATCGGTTTTCTTTCGTTTGGTAGACAGTTTTGACAATAACATTAATTTTGACAGTGTAAATTCTAGTAAAAGATGATTGCAAATAAATATGGTGTCTGAAATGTTTGTAGTGTCTGATTGAACTTTTGCCAGTAGCATTTATGCTCTTAAATGTTTTAATATTTATATTAATATGTCCTTGCATATATTAAAAGGGTATTAAGGAAATTTCAAATTTAAAAAAGGTTAAAAATGAAAATCTTATACCATTTTTTACAAAATTGCTCTAAAATTGTTGAATTTGAACAATTACAAAACAACCTTTTTGGAGTGTTAAAATTGTCTGAGAAATTGGGTCACCAAACCACCGTTTGGTGGACCACCAAAATTAATATTGGTACAAAATTGTGCACCAAACGGGCACTTTATTCTTGTCATATCCATTCATGGGTTTGGGCTTGGGCCTAAGAGTATGGTACTAAAAGTTATCGTCTTTGGGCTTAAAGATATGTCTAATACAAACAAAAGAGCCCATACATACATGCGTTGTTCATAGCAGGACCCTGTCCGTGATTGTTTTGAACAATTATCTTCATAGGTAATGTTGTAACATAAATTTGATGCCCTGTTGCACTTTTTTTTTACTCTAGGTGGTAATCTCATTGCTCGAGATAGAGAGATGGTAAACGGGCCGGTGCCCATGATCTCCGAACAGTCGAACTCATTGGGGATGGGGCCACATAACCCATTTACCAATGTCAGTGAGTCATACTAGGCTTGGTCCATATAGTCTTCATTGGGTTGAGATTTTCAGCCCACCAAGTTTGGTTGACACAACCCGTGAGGATGGCTCAAGACGGGCCAGCCTTGTAGCACAATAGCTAGCTAGTGTTATTTTTTTACTTGAAATGTAGAAAAAACCTCTCCTAACAAGTATGTAACGGCTAGTTTTGAGGGCAATTCATTTTCGACCTAATTTATCTTATGGATTAGCTAAGGCGCAAAAGACTGAAATACAAAAGAGCAAAATGTAGAAGAAGACGAGATTAATGAGAGAGTTTTCAATCTTGCAATAGCTTAGTGCAATAGTATCTTTTTTTCCAATAACAAAATGCACATGAATGATTGGTAAAAGGATGCCAACTTAGTTGACATGTTTTCTACTAACAGTAATGCAAAAAACGTAATCGTAAAATACAATTATCACTTTTTTTATAAATATAATTATATATTAATACAACATACGAAGGCCCACCAAACCGGGTCCTGGGGCTTATTGTGGGCCGCAATATATAACATACGGGCCAGCCCGGTCCACCAAGGGAACGGGCCACCACGCAGGTGTGCCGAGGCTGGCCGAGCCGGTCTCTAGAGATGACTTACCGGTTTCCTTTATTTTGTTCTCATCTATTTATGGGCCTGGGCCTAGGCCTATAAGTAAGTATGGTACTAAAGGTTTTAAGTTCTAGGCTTAAAGACATGTCCAATACAAACATGAGAGCCCATTATACATAGTAGACCCATATGCGCTTCGTAATTTATAAGCAACAAACCTAGGGTACTTTTAACAGTTCTTCAATGGTTGAAGGGCCATCCTCTGTTTTTGCATTTCATTTGGCAGCTTCACTTCGGTGGCCAATCCTGCAGCTTGAAGAAGCCTAACCACAATCCAAGTCAAGTCAAGTTGCCACCATTCGAGGCCGTGTCGAGCAGAGTACTCAAAGGCATGGTGGTTATTATGCCAACCCTCTCCAAATGAAAGCACTACCACCAACCTAATTAAACAGTACTCATATTTAACCAATGAATATGATTGCTAGGTAAACAAAAATTTACAACTTATTAGATATTATAAGGATGTTGTAACTTAATTATATATATATATATATATATATATAAAATACCAATTGTTTCGAGACAAATCGCGAGTTTTCCATGGTTGCTTTCCCCATATGTGACAAACAGAGTTTACCATCCAAGTTATGTGCCACAACCAAACAATTCTCACTCCCTGCAATTGTATAAATTTGCTGTCTTAGATCCCTGAATCAGGTATATAATAGAAATTTTCTTAAATCAATATATACTGGTCTGGCGCAGTCACCAATTCGAAATTTTCTTTGTCTACCACTAGTTCCTTGCATGAGTAGAGCCAGGCATTTTGAAAGATATATAAGATCATTAAAGACAAATATGGAAGATTGATTATTCCTTACCATTCCCCACACAAGGAAGGGAAATCCTCCCAATGCATAAAGCAAAACACCTAATGGAATTGGATGTAAATGATGGGTTCTTTGCATAAACCTATAGAATGGCTGTTTCTTCAAGTCCCCAACATTGTTATGCTCTCGACACTGAAAGTAGTCAATCAACATACATTAACAACACAAACACTACTATTATATAACATGAAAGAGATTCGAAAGAACAGTATGTATTTGTACCGTTTTACTGATAGATGTTCTATACAAGAGCCAACCCATGTGACTATACCAAAAGCCTTCAATGGGGCTATGTGGATCTCTCTCAGAATCACCAAACTGGTGATGGGACTTATGAACGCTCACCCAATCAATTGGAGGCCCCTGAAACAACCCAAAACACTTAATCTCTTCCATTAAACAAGTACCAAAATTAATGCATACATGGATACGCACCTGAAGTGCTTGAACTCCACAATATGCAAACGAGTACTCCAGCCATTTGGGGAGCTTGAAACTCCTGTGTGTAAGATTTCTATGAAAAGAAAGAGTAATACCCAGAAGCCCCGTGATCACATAGAGCACAAAAGCGACCCAGAACGCACTCCAATTGAATTGAAACGGCGCAAAAAGACTTAGACAATGCACTGCAAAAACAACGCAAGCTGTTCCAATATCCAATCTCTTCCATTCTCCAGGTATATTTGGGGGGATTTTGGATATGGATAATGGTGATGTTACCGTGACCAAAGCCATTGAGTAAGGCTTCGTTTGTGAATGCGTTTATGTGATTTTATTGTTGAAATACTCGTCTTCTCGTCCTTTTCGTAAAAAGTGCGGAAATGGAGTTTGAAGAAGAAAAGGAATTGCAGAGAAGACAGAGAGAGATGAAGCGTGGAGGGAGTCTTTGTTTCATTCAAGTTGGCAAATACAATTACCACATACACTAATAAATAGGAAAAAAATGTACAACGGTAATATTGGGTAGTGTGTGTGACACGTGGTACTCATATCTTAACATTCCCCAATCCCCCCACCAACTTGGGTTTCACATAAAAACTATTTGCATGCCCGCGCTTTGCGCGGCTAGTTTGAAAAATAAAGATTTTTGATAATTTTTTGATACTTTGTTACCATAATGAATAGCAGAGTTTGAATTGTAGAAAATGAAGATAATTGTGAGATGAACAAATAACTATAATACATTTTTCTTAATAGAAATAATTTTTTAAGAGGGAGCAAGAAATTTAATGCATAAGGAAAAAATATGTTCAAATGTTGTTTTTTCTCCAATATGGCAAAGGTCATCAAAAACATATGTATGGACAACATTCTATGCATAATAGTTTTTATGCACATTAATTGGTGCTTAGCTGTTACTTTTCATTATTTTACATCTTTTATCACTTTTTGTTGTTCCTAATAGTATTTATGTACATTTAATTTGGTTATCATTGACATAACATTGATTTTTCCATAATTAACATCTTTAATATTATATTTATTTAATTTTTTAACATCTTTAATCTTATGTTTATTTAATTTTTGACGGATTTTTATTATTAGCATTGATGATTTTCCTACAATTAAGGGGAAGCTTTTTACCCCTCTTTTTGTTATTCTCCACAATTCAAGGAGAAGCATCCTTAAGGCTTCCATTTTATATATATAAATTGATGATATGATACAAGTCCGGGATAATATCCAAATTGGGTTGATCGGGTTCGCACAACTTTAATTATTCTTAAGTCATCTCATTTAAAGATATTTAAACCCAAGAAAATATTAAATTTTATAGTGTTCTAGATCACTGAGGATACATTGGATTACCTTAAAAGTTTTGATTCAATTGGACCATCTCACTCAACGGTACTTAAATCCAGTTGGGTAAAAATACTTGGATCTAAAATTTGGTTGGGAGGCAATGTCATCGTATCATATAAATATCACATGACTTTGGGCCCACATGTAGCAGATTTAACGTTCGATTCAGATTTTACAATCTCAATACCACACATCAAATCTTCTTGCAGAACCTTCAATTAAATTAAATTTCAAGATGGATCTGACTCAACATCACCCATGAAATCTTCCAGTAGATCCGTTTCAAGATCACGCGAACGCCAGGTAAAAAAGTACCATGGGGTAAATATTGGGTAGTTGTGTGGCACATGCTACTCATATTTTAACATAAAGGTAGTCAGGTAGAGGATTGGAATCACAAAAATCACCTTAAATTTTAGGTGTACAAGGTTAGGTGGACGGATGGCAGACGACCCTCCGGCCTCCATGACTCGCCTTATTCAACATTTCTCTGCGAGCACGAGGTTATGTCCCATCAACAGTTTGCATTATTTATTTTTTGGATTGGCTTGACGCACAATTTTAATAATAAAATATATGATAGATAATAAACGATGATAATAAATGATAGTAAACATGATAATTGAAATGTTGATTGGTTTTTGATTATACTTTTGTTTGTAATATATATATTATTAAAATTATTGTGTATATTATTTGTAGGGGTATTATATATTTTATTCAAATAAAATACATTGTATATTAAAATAAAATAAAAATAATTTCTTACTTATTTGTTAGATTATTTTATTTATTTTATTTTAGCCCACTATATTTATTTATTTTAGCCAAAATTCATTTATTGATTTCCGTTCGTTTCTCTCTTACATAGATTAATTTCTTCTCCGTTCCAGTGAAGCCTCGCATCCAAGCTCCCATCCTTTTTTTTTCTTTTTGTATCAGATCTTCCCACATGAGAAGAACCCACAAATAAATTCGTCACATAACCCCCATCTTTGACCCCTTTTATCTCCATAGTCCATATCCATGTTTCACAACTCAATCACAGGTCTCTACTTCAAATGGGAACTCATTGCCACATGCAGCACTAGAATAAAAAGAGGAGTATTGGAAGCATGAAGAGAGTGAGTTTTGGAAGCAGCCTTTCGTGAATAACTTCTCGGAAGAGAAGACTTGGACTGAGAAGCAGAGGCTCTTGAGGGAAGAGAGGAGAGAGATCGCATTAGAAGAGGGGGAGAGGGAGACGAGAGAGGACAATTTGGTCAATTCAAATAAAATCGAGGGTACAAATGGAAAAAACGTTACAACAAAATTACAGAATTGTTCAAATAGAGATTTTTTTCAAACGACAATATATTGTCATAAAATTATCTCAGTTTACCGGTAAGAAAAAGTTGTTTGGTGTGTCAAAGTACGAATACAATAAATTGTCGTGCAAAATAGTTGCCCAAATGGACCCTTTGTTTCATGGTTAGAGCATTCATAATGGGATGATTTTGGAGTACTTGAGATGATATTTTCTTGATAAGTTAAGTGTTAGATGTTCACAATGGGTATAATGGATTTCAAGTACTTGAAATGTTACTTTTTTGATAAGTATAGAGCTACATACACACAATGAATTAAAAATGACACTTGAAAAATTAGTTGTGGAAAAATGATACTTGAGAGTTGGAGTATATATATAGTTGATGAATAATGAACAGAGATGATGAAAAAAGAGAGATAAATAATGAAAAGGAAGAGAGATAATAAAAAGAGAGAGAGAGACAATAGAGAAAATGAATATAAAATGTTGTAATGTATGGAGTGTTGATGAATATTATTTATTGTGTGATCCACTTACCCAATTAAATTGTGTCATATAGGAGAGAGGAGAAGAGAGATAATGATTTTGAAGTGTTGGATATTTATTTTTTTTACTGTGATGCTCTTATGGCCATTCATGCACTTGTAAGAATCTGACAAATGCCGGGGCTTGAGTTATGGGCATATTCATGCACTTGTACAAATCTGACAAATGCCAAGGCTTGGTTGTGGGCATGCTATGGGCCTCACGTCCTCACTTGTAATGTAGCCATCCCAAGTTTTGGTATGTGATTCAGAAATTGTGGAATGATGAACATTATTTGTATTCCATTTTTTGTTAAATACACCCAATTTTAATGTGTTTTTAAAGAGTTAATGGGATGTATTTAATAAAAAATGGGATACAAATAATATTTATCTTGTAGAATTTTGGCCCAAAGAAAAAGTTTCGTCTTGATTAGAGAGGCCTTCCTCGAGCACCAATTTGAGTGAAATTGGTGTGTTTCACTCCTGAGAGTGCTGGCGCAATCATGTCTAATGCAATTTTTAGTGAATACTCAATCTCTGTTGTCCATAGACATTGGCTATTGCCGAACTTCGTAAATTTCTTGTGTTCTTTATTGTTTTGATTTACTTCTCTATAATTGTTTTGGTTCGAATTTTTTTATTGGTTGGTCAATCTATTGTGGTTAAGTCTTCAACAGTTGTTCGAGTGTTTATCACACTATCAGTCTCACAAATTATGTTTGATAGTTGAGTGGACACTTTCAATTTTCAACCAACCGATATTATTTAGCTAGCAAAAAAAAATGTCTAGTGTACCTTTTACCTGAACTAGCAACCAACCGAAAAACTTGATTGCCAACCATTACTCGACCCATAAAGGCCCAACCGATAATGGTTTTATATTTGGGCAAAGTCGATTGGTTGGATTGGGCAGATAATTGGTCAATAACCAATCGACCCGACCCAATTCCAGCCCTAGACTAGATTAATGAGAGAGTTTTCAACCTAACAATATTTTAGTACAATAGTAGATATTTTTTCCCGATTACAAATTACACATGAATGATTGATAAATGGGTGTCAACCTAGTTGGAATGTCATCACAAAGTGTAATTGTAAAATGTAATTGCCATAATTTTTTTATAAATAGCGGGCCTCCATGTGGGTATGCCGGGCCAGCCCACATTAAATATCTAGAGATAGCTTATCGGTTTTCTTTATGGGACAATTCCATGTCGGTATTCAAAAAATAACTTTTGGACATCTAGGTATAGTAAAAACAATGTTGGACATTTAACTATCACTAGAATGGCCAAATTACATTAGTAACCCTACATAGAACTGGGAGGCACTGCTGGGAGAAACACCAGCCGGTTCACAGACACATCTCCGTCATTGGAGCGAGGCAGGTTCTATGAAGAGTACTCTGCGAAGAGAAGGGACACAAAGAAGATTAAGAGCTTGAGAAAGTCGATATCTGTTGCATACTCAGTGGAGAGGGCTATCTAGACGCCACGGTATATACTGAGAAGTATGACCAAAGAGAACAAGAAGCCTCCTCAGCCTTTGATTTGGGGTTCAATAGTTGCGGTAAATATTATGGATCTGTGCTTTTATCATCATCAAAACAGAACTTTTGCTCCGTTTGTTTGGAGGAAAACTAACATCTCATGGAAAATATATCTCAAAAAAATAATTATCATGGAAAAACAACTAATTTCTAGTGTTTGAACAAAAAAATTGCTAATGTTTTCTATTGTTTGTTTGGTGGAAAACATAAATTTGAAGTACAACATTATTATTTTCTATAATGTGTGTATACATTTACTTATCAATGTGTGAATACATAGCAACTATAAGACGCAAATATTAAATTCTATTCTGAGACAATAATCCAACAAAATACAGAATAATCCAACTTCTTTTATGCTTTTTATGTACAAACACATCCAATATTACCTCATTTCACTATATATGTGGATATGTATATAACTATAAATGATCGGTGTATACAAGTATATGCTCAGTACATTCTCTAATAGAATATATTCACAATCACAGTAATAAAACTTGTTAAAATTAATATTTTCAAATTAAGATTTTTCATATATATACATATAAGATGTATAATTTTAATGTCTTATTATATATATAAGGTACAATTTTAATTGACCTAAAAGTTCCTCCGAGTCCCACGTGATATTGAGCAAAAAAAAATTAGCTTAACAATCAGTTTATTATTGTGGGAAAAACAACATCCCAAGGATAATAAGGGAAGTTGTTTTCCATCTTACAACTCCTTATTTTGAGTTGACTTAAATTTTGTTTGACTAATTTTGTTTTCTTGTCTCCAAACACTACAACGTTAGGAAAATAATTTCAGGAGGTTGATTTTCCTTCAAACAAACCGAGCATTAGGGAGCAATTTTGTTTCTCCAACTATGGGTTGCAGTACATCTATAGGTTTATGATACAATCTTCAGTTGTATCAGCACAAGGGTGAAATTGCTCTATTCCAAGTGAATATATAAACGTGTTAGTTTAATTTTACTGTTTCAAAACAATAACATTATAACTGTGTTGTTGCATATGAGTATAATGTTAATATTTTTTATTTTTAAAAACATTAACATTATAAACAATGTTAGTGAACCTTCAACAGAAACTGAAATTCCAGGATTATCTCAACAAACACTAGAAGCACCATCGATCTTATCTCCAAAGTCAAGAGCTTCAGTAACAGCAGCCACAACAAATTCTATCTCCTCTATTTTATCTTCGTGAATAAAGTAACAGCAACATAGAATTTGTTACATGTATTTAATCTTGTATGCTTACAGTCTTGTATATATATATATCTTGTAACACATACAAAATTCGAAGAAGTGCGGTAATCTCATCAGACATGGCCTGCCTCCATCCCACATTTTTGGAGGCTTGGGTGACACAGGTGGGTTCAACAGATTCGGGGAGGGGATGGTTTGTAGTTGTGTGATAGAGAGACTTGGGTTTGAAGATGTTATTTTTGGAGCGAGTTGTCATGGGGTGAGAAGGTGGGATAGAAGTAGTGGGGTTTGTTGGTATTTGATGTACGTGATGTGGTGATGATGATTTGGCAGGAGAAGAACTGGCATCAAGAGTAGTAGTGACTAGAGGTAAAGGAAAATTATTTACAGGAGAGGAAGTAGTAAAAGGAGTACCTGACTCTGCAGAAGGTGGTGACAATGACGTGTTGACATGTTGCGGCAAGACTTGCAAGGGTGCTGCCGTGGTGTCCTCTACTGGTGAGTGTGGCATGGCATTGGTCAAGGGCATAGATTGGGTAGGGAAAGAGACAATGGGTAAGTTCCAAGAATGAATGGAGGTAGAATTAGTGGACATATCAGCAGAAGAAAGTTTGGAATAAGGAAACACAGTTTCAACAAAACGAACATGTCGAGAGGTATAAATTTTATTTGTTATAGTATCCAAACAAAAATAGGCACTTTGATTGGGAGAGTAGCCAAGAAAAATACAAGGAGAAGATTTGGGTTCAAGTTTGTTGGAAGTATATGGTTTTAACCAAGGAAAGCATAGACAACCAAAAACTTTTAATTTATTGTAATTGGGCTGCCGGAGAAATAATTTTTCATAAGGAGAGATGAAATTTATTATGGGAGTGGGAAGTCGATTAATTAAATAAACTGCAGCTTGAAAAGCATAAGACCAATATTTTGGAGGTAGATGTGCTTGATGAAGAAGAGTGAGACCAGTGTCAACAATGTGTTTGTGACGTCTCTCAGCAGTCCCATTGTGTTGAGGGGTATGAAGTGGGGTTTTAAGATGTTGAACACCCATTGTACTAAGAAAATCTTTTAGAGCAGTAAATTCGCCACCACCATCCGAATAGACAGAAATTAGAGGACGTTGAAAAAAATTTTCAACCACAGCTTTATATTGACGAAAAATGGTAAACACATCAGATTTGAGACGCATGGGGTAGAGCCAAACATACTTGGTGAAATGGTCCACAAAAATCACATAATAATTAAAACCATTAACAGATTGAATAGGGGAAGGTCCCCAAACATCAGAGTAAATTAAATCAAGAGGCCCATGACTCTCTAAAGTAGATTCACCAAACGGTAAACGTTGGCTTTTATTACATAAACACGACTGACAAATAAAATTTGAAGGAATGGAAGAGGAAAGCGACACTAAACCAGACTGAGCAAGAGAATTTAATATTTGTAGAGACGGATGGCCAAGACGCCCATGCCAGATCACCAGGGATGCAGACACAGTGGTACCAGTAGAGAAAGCCACGGTTGGACTGGTATGCACACCTGCCGCAACCGGCCATTCATAAAGGTCATGTCTATTCCTTCCGCGGAGTAGAGGAGTCCCCGTACGTAAATCCTTGACAACAAAATAAGAAGGAAAAAATTCAATAGATGTGTGATTGGATCGACAGAATTTAGAGATAGATAGTAAATTTCGTTTAATAGACGGCACACATAAAACATTAGAAAGAGTAAAAGAAGGGGAAATGGAAACAATGCCAGTATGAGTGATAGGTAAACCTGAACCATCACCAATTTGAATATCTTCGGGACCCTCATAAGGCTGATGCAGAGACAAGTTTGACATCTGAGAGGTAACATGATGGGAAGCACCCGAATCTACTATCCAGGAGGGTGGAGCAGACTGAGTAGTAATGTGATTGGCAGTAGGACGTGGAGAGCGCAGATTTGGAAAAAGCTTGAAGCAACGCTTGGCATCATGGCCGCGCTTATTGCAGAACTGACAAACAACTGGGTTGTTATTAGTGGAGTTAAATTTGTATGGTTTCATGGTAGTAGGAGGATGAGGAAGGAGGCCAGGTGCAGGAGAAGGAAAGTTTGGCTTTGTATTCCGATGGGAAGATGGAGTGTGTTTGGCTAAATTGGTAGTGGGTGGAGTAGAGTCAGAGTTGTGTTTGTCATTGTGAAGGAGGAAGGTCTCATGGTCAATGATCTTATCAAACAGTTCTTCGAACGGAACAACAGTGTCTCGAGTGCGAAGGGCAGTGATAAGCTCCTTGTAGGCTGGGCCCAGACCACGAGTTGCATAGACAAGAAGGTCAGCATCACTTGGAGGAGCACCGAGAGCTGTTAGTTCATCTGCAATTTGCTTAATGGAAACAAGAAAATCAGTAACAGAGAGAGAACCACGATTAACCATAGTGAGTTTATCTTTCAAATGAATCATATGAGTTGTAGATCGCTTGGCATAGAGACAAGATAAGCGAGTCCAAGCTTCATGACTTGATGTTGCAGAAGAGACTAGTGGTATAACAGCTTCACTTAGGGATGCAAGAATTGCATGAAGAATTAGTTGATCTTGTCTACGCCATGGAAGATAATCTGGATTGGGACTAGTAGCATCATTTTGAGTCACCGTTGAAGAGGGGCACGAGAGAGTGCCATCGAGATATCCTAGAAGATCCAAACCAAAGAGAAGAGCAGTGAATTGGGATTTCCATGAAAAATAGTTGAGTGGCGTGAGCTTAAGGGGCAACTGGGCAGCAGCATTAATCGTTATTAGACTTTGAGTAGGATTAGAAAGGGCAGCAGCAATAGTGGCTGTGTTGCCTGTAGAGGATGAGTTGGTGGTAGCAATGGTGGCTGAGTTGGAGGCCATTTGGGATGAAAGAGAAAAAAAAAATAGAAGAGGATCTTAGCTCGTTAGAGAGAAAAGCTCCGATACCATAACAAAACTAAAGGATCCAATGTTTTCCAAATTTTATCTTTCGTATGTGTCACAAGATATATATATATACAAGACTGTAAGCATACAAGATTAAATACATGTAACAAATTCTATGTTATTGTTACTTTATTCACGAAGATAAAATAGAGGAGATAGAATTTGTTATGGCTGCTGTTACTGAAGCTCTTGACTTTGGAGATAAGATCGATGGTGCTTCTAGTGTTTGTTGAGATAATCCTGGAATTTCAGTTTCTTTTGAAGGATCACTAACAAACAATACCCTTGTCGTATTTCCTGCAAGAGCAAATGACCTAAAAAAACACAACTAGATATTAGTCTAATGGTACTGTTTCAAAACAATAACATTATAATTGTGTCGTTGCATGTGGGTGTAATGCTTCAAGACAACTTCTCCTCATATGTGGTATAATGCTAATATATTTTTTTATTGACATTGTTTAATAAATGTTAGTCTAATGTTATTGTTTCAAAACACTAATATTATAACATTAAAAAGTTTATTTGAGACCCCAAACAATGAAATTTGCTAAAAATATGATGGGGCCATGGGGGTTAGTAGCATGATTGCTATTCTTGATCACCACACTAAAACGAGTCACCCGGTTAAATTTCACGTGATTATGACAATGTTACTGTTGTTAATGTTTTTACAAAATTGATTGAATGAGATGGGTGACTTCTCAGCACCCTCTGAGATGTCCCCGAACAAGCTTCCTCCATCTCCAACAAATTGTCAACCATTTTATATTGGGGATGGAATCTTTAGCAGGAGTAAAGAATCCTAGAGTTTAACACAAGCTGGTTCCTTACATCTTTGATACAGAACATCTTTATGTCATCTTGAATTTTATGTACTCTAAACTGATTTATTGTTCAACTATGTGCAGCTAATACTCCATCGTCCAGATTGTTATTTAGAGCCTACAAAAGCCTGTTACGGTAGTCCAACTATGATTGTGGTACGACGAACCACCGCCAGAATCGACCGGATTTGAAGTTTTTTTTCAAATAGTAACATTGGCCGACCAATGTTACTCTTTAGACAACCATATCCGGTGGCCATTTTGTGCGTCACAGTGAAAGGAGTCCAACGGTAATGGTGGTGTAGCGAACCGTTGTTGGAATCAGTCCAATCTGAGGCTTTCGTCTTGCGGTGGTCGCGGTATTCCAATTTTCAACCAAATGGACGGCCGTTGGTGGTGGTGTAAAGTCGGAGTATGTTCGTGGTGATGTGAGTTTCAATTTAGGTTGGATAACAATGGACAACAGTAAAGATAGATGAAAGACAAAGAGAAGAAGTGTAGTTGTTCTTAGAGGAAGAAGACAATGAATTTAAGTGTCCAAAAGTTTTACAAGTAGTACCGACTTGAAAATTTTCCGTTTTAATTTCTATACGTTATTTTAAAGCAAATAATTTCAAACCATTGAAATAAAATGATAAGCTAAATATCTTAAATATTTTGAACAAATTTGAGTGTATGTGTGGTGTTGAGTCTATTGACAAAGCCGTATTTGTACAGAAACCATGAAAAATTGAGAAAAAAGACAAACAAGGTCGTGTTTCCCGCATCCACTTGGTGAGTTTTTCATTCTTTATTATGCCCCTTTTGGTTGCTTCGGCAATTGCACATACCTTCACGGGTTGGGTTAAGATTTCCAGCCCACTAGGTCTGGCAGGCTCGACCCGGGCCGACCCTGTCCTCCTAGGAGCACAACAACTAGTTTCTTTTCTTTTTCTTTTTTTTATTTATTTAAAATGTAAAAAAAAAAAAAACTCTTCTCACATGATAGAATAGAAGATGGAAAATTAAGACCACTGGCACTACTCATATTCTGACCAGAACCATCCTATATACCCGACGAAATATATGATAAGACTTTCAAAAGTTTGATATGTTTGCATTGCTCATTGTAGGAACAAATGGAGGTGAAACTGAACCTGCCATAGAAGTTGTATTGACGCCTGAAGAAAGGCTTGGAATGCCAACTGCTGAAGCAGCAATACCTAAAGAACGAAGTTGAGCTCTCATCAGGTCTGAAACTCCAGTTAATGTTTAATGTTTCTGAAGTCATCGTAGAAAATAGTGCCGTAGCTGCTTGCGAGCTTGACGTAGGATCGTGCCCTGATACCATGATATACTTTGAAGATTCTAAGTCTCAAACAACAATTGAAGAAGAAGAAGGAGAATCCAGAGATAAGAGAATGTTTAAATCATATTCATTCAAAAGTGTCATGTACAGACAACCGTTTCGCTAATATAAGAGATGCAATTACAAACAACTAGCGTTTGGCTGTTGACGTAGACAAAATAAAATAATTATTTTGAATAAGAAAATACTAATGGGCCAAGAACTTAAAGGACAAAAGAATGGGCTGATGTAAGATAAACAACCCAAGACTAAAACAAAGCTTCTAAATAACAAGAAACAAATAAAGCCCAATCCCAAGACTTGTCTCTAAGATTAAGACCTGAACTTAGGGCGCATACTCTGATACTCATGAAGAGCGAAAACCAGGGAGACGTACAAATGCCAAATTCCATCTTCTATTCTATCATCACAACTATATAACGGCTAGTTTTGGGAGCAATTTCATAACTTTCAACCCAATTTGCCTTATGGATTGACTAAGGGCTAAAGAAGAAAATATGAAAGAGCAAAATGTAGAAGAAGACGAGATTAATGAGAGAATTTTCAACCTAACAATATCTTAGTGCAATAGTATATATTTTTTCCCGATTACAAAATACACATCAATGACTAATAGAAGGGTGTCAACCTAGTTGGGATGTCATCACAAAGTGTAATCGTAAAATGTAATTGTCATTTTTTTTTTTATAAATAACGGGCAGTTGTGTGGGCGTGTTGGGTCGGCTCACATTACATCTCTAGAGATAGCTTCCTGGTTTTCTTTATTTTAGTTTTGTTTAGTGGACAATTTTGAGAATATCATTAATTCTGATAGTTTAAATGCTAATAAAAAATAGTTGCAAATATATTATCTGAAATGTTGGTAATGTTTGATTGTATTTTTGTCGGTAACATTTATGTTGTTAAAGTTATTGTAGCAAATTACGTAAAGATGTATTATGTTTTAACTTGTAACAAATTAAATTAAATAGTAAAATAAATATTTAATATTATTTAATAGTAATATTGTAAACAAATATTTATTATTAATAAAAATATTTTAATTAATTTAATAAACTAAAAATATATTAATATGCCTTTGCATTTATTAAAAGGGCATTAAGGGAATTTCATATTTAAAGCAAAGATTAAAAATAAAAAATTTCATACAATTTTCTAGAAAATTGTCACAAAATTGTTGAATCTTAACTATTACAAAACATCAATTTTGAAGTATTAAAATGGTCTGACAACTTGAGCCACCAAATGGCTGTTTGGTGTGCTAGTGCAAAATTGTACATCAAATGGGCACTTTGTTCTTGTCATATCCATTCATGGGTCTGGGCTTGGGCCTAGAAGTATGGTACTAAAAGTTCTCTTTTCGGGCTTAAAGATCTATCTAAGACAAAACAAAAGAGCCCATACATAGACAGACCCACATACATGTGTTGTTAATAGCAGGACATACACAGACCCACATACATGCGTTGTTAATAGCAGGACCCTATCCGTGATTGTTCTGAACAATTATTTTCATAGGTAATGTTGTAACATAAATATTATGCCCTGTTGCGCTTTTTTTTTTACTCTAGGTGGTAATCGCATTGCTCGAGATAGAGAGATGGTAAACGGGCCGGTGCCCGTGATCTCGGACTAGCCGAACTCATTTGGGATGGGGCCACACGACCCATTTACCAATGTCAATGAGTCGTACAAGGCTCGGTCCATATAGTCTTCATTGGGTTGAGATTTTCAACCCACCAGGTTTGGTTGACACGACCCGTGAGGATGGCTCAAGACGGGCCAGCCTGGTAGCACAATAGCTAACTAGCTTTTTTTTTTACTTGAAATGTAGAAAAAACCTCTCCTAACAAGTATGTGACGGCTAGTTTTGAGGGCAATTCATTTTCAACCTAATTTATCTTATGGATTACCTAAGGCGCAAAAGACTGAAATACAAAAGAGCAAAATGTAGAAGAATACGAGATTAATGAGAGAGCTTTCAATCTTGCAATAACTTAGTGCAATAGTACCTTTTTTTCCAATAACAAAATGCATACGAATGATTGGTAAAAGGATGCCAACATAGTTGAGATGTTTTCAACTAACAGTAATGCAAAAAATGCAGTTATCACTTTTTTTTATAAATATAATTATATATTAAAACAACATACAAAGGCCCACCAAACCGGGTCCTGGGGCTTATTGTGGGCCGCAATATAAAACATACGGCCCGCCCGGTCCACCAATGGAGCCCATTATGCAGAGACCTATATGCGCCTCACAATTTATAAGCAACAAGCCTAGGGTACTTTTAACAGTTCTTCAATGGTTGAAGGGCCATCCTCTGTTTTTGCATTTCATTTGGCAGCTTCACTTCGGTGGCCAATCCTGCAGCTTGAAGAAGCCTAACCACAATCCAAGTCAAGTCAAGTTGCCACCATTCGAGGCCGTGTCGAGCAGAGTACTCAAAGGCATGGTGGTTATTATGCCAACCCTCTCCAAATGAAAGCACTGCCACCAACCTAATAAAACAGTACTCATATTTAACCAATGAATATGATTGCTAGGTAAACAAAAATTTACAACTTATTAGATATTATAAGGATGTTGTAACTTAATTTATATATATATAAAATACCAATTGTTTCGGGACAAATCTCCAGTTTTCCATGCTTGCTTTCCCCATATATGGCAAACAGAGTTTACCATCCAAGTTATGTGCCACACCCAAACAATTCTCACTGCCTGCAATTGTACAAACTTGGTGTCTTAGATCCCTAAATCAGGTATATAATATTAATTTACTTAAATCAATATATACTGGGCTGGTGCAGCCACCAATTCAAAATTTTCTCTCTACCACTAGTTCCGTTCCGTGCATGAGTAGAGCCAGGCACTTTCAAAGATAAGATCATTAAAGACAAATATGGAAGATTGATTATTCCTTACCATTCCCCACACAAAGAAGGGAAAACCTCCCAATGCATAAAGCAGAACACCTAATGCAATTGGATGTAAATGATGGGTTCTTTGCATAAACCTATAGAATGGCTGCTTCTTCAAGTCCCCAACATTGTTATGCTCTCGACACTGAAAGTAGACAATCAACATACATTAACAACACAAACATTACTATTATATAACACGAAAGAGATTCAAAAGAACAGTATGTATTTGTACCGTTTTACTGATAGATGTTCTATACAAGAGCCAACTCATGTGACTATACCAAAAGCCTTCAATGGGACTATGTGGGTCTCTCTCAGAATCACCAAACTTGTGATGGGACCTATGAACGCTCACCCAATCAATTGGAGGCCCCTGAAACAACCCAAAACACTTAATCTCTTCCATTAAACAAGTACCCAAATTAATGCATGCATGGATACGCACCTGAAGTGCTTGAACTCCACAATATGCAAACGAGTACTCCAGCCATTTGGGGAGCTTGAAACTCCTGTGTGTAAGATTTCTATGAAAAGAAAGAGTAATACCCAGAAGCCCCGTGATCACATAGAGCACAAAAGCGACCCAGAACGCACTCCAATTGAATTGAAACGGCGCAAAAAGACTAAGACAATGCACTGCAAAAACAACGCAAGCTGTTCCAATATCCAATCTCTTCCATTCTCTAGGTAAATTTGGGGAGATTTTGGATATGGCTAATGGTGATGTTACCGTGACCAAAGCCATTGAGTCCGGCTTCGTTTGTGAATGCGTTTATGTGATTTTATTGTTGCAATGCTTATCTTCTCGTCCTTTTCGTAAAAAATGTGGAAATGGAGTTTGAAGAAGAAAAGGAATTGCAGAGAAGACAGAGAGAGATGAGTGGAGGGAGTCTTTGTTTCATTCAAGTTCGCAAATACAATAACCAGAGACACTAATAAATACGAAAAAAAGGTGCAACGGTAATATTGGGTAGTGTCTGTGGCACGTGGTACTCGTATCTTAACATTCCCCAGTCCCCTACCGACTTAGGTTTCGCAAAAAAATATGATCTCAGTTCGGGATAATATCCAAATTGAATAGATCAGCTCTGATGAATGCATCGGGTCTGCACTGACTTTAATTATTTTTAAACCGTTTCACTTAAAGATACTTAGGCCCAAGAAAATATCAACCTTTATGACGATTCTGATATCTGATAATACATCGGATTAACTTAAAAATTTTGATCCAACTGATCATTTCACTCAACGATATTAGAATCCAGTTGGGTAAAAATACGTGGATCTAAAATTTGGTTGGGAGGTAATGTCATCATATCGTATAAATATCACATGACTTTGGGCCCACATGGATTCACAACAAAAAATTAAAAAAAAAGCTCTTCACACCGTCACACGTAGCAGATAACGTTCGATTCAGATTTTACAATCTCAAATACCACACATCAAATCTTGTTGCAGAACCTTCAATTAAATTAAATTTCAAGCAAGATGGATCTGACTCAACATCACCCATGAAATCTTCCAGTAGATCCGTTTCAAGATCACGCGAACGCCAAAACCAAGAAAGAATATGGTAAGAGGGGCAGCTACCCGTTGGATGAGAGTCACCGAAGATGCGTGTCACAGCAAAATATCAGTTTTGAAGACTTCGTCCGCCAGGTAAAAAAAGTACCAACGGGTAAATATTATTGGGTAGTTGTGTGGCACGTGCTACTCATATTTTAACTTAAAGGTAGTCAGGTAGAGGATTGGAATCACAAAAATCACCATAAATTGTAGGTGTACAGGGTTAGGTGGACGGATGGCAGAGAACCCTCCGGCCTCCATGACTCGCCTTATTCAACATTTCTCTGCGAGCACGAGGTCATGTCCCGCCAACAGTTTGCATTATTTACTGATTTTTTTTTCTTTTCTATAATCCGTACAGTTATTATATTTCAATCTAGTATTCGGTTCACAGTATTTCTTGATCTATCACTCTAAGCCTGCATGACACTAACACAACTATTTTTTAAAATTTTTTAAATCTAAATATAAACAGTCAAGACATACTTGACAATTCATAAAAAAAAGAGACAAATATATGTCAACCTTTATATAAAATTGATGTACTCTTTCCAAATAGTTGTCAGTTGATAAACCATTATCATGTGAGCGATACCATGTGTACAAATAGTTGTCAGACCAAAACCCATTAAACTAAAAAAGTGCTTTTCAAATGTGATAAAAAAAAAGAAAAAACAATGTACAATGACTTCTTTTTTAGGTTAGGCAAGAGATACCATGTGAATAAATTTGGACGGATGAATATGAAAGAGATGCCATGTGCATAAATTTGGACGGATGAATATGAAAGAGATGCCACGTGTAATGTGTAATAAGATTTGGAGGCATGGACCATGAAGGGATGCATGGTGAGGTATTAGTGTCTCCCGGACCCAGGAATTTGAATCAATAGGGACAAAAATATTGTGGGGGTTCCGGGGGCATTGCCCCTGGAATTTTTTTTATTGGGTTTGATATGTAATCGATTTATAATTATTGATTGTAAATACAAAAACACATTAATAATAGTTCAAATCAATAAGAAGGTACATTATAATTATCACAATAGCATTCAATATGTCTTCATCTTTTATTTTGCAAAGTCAATGATAATTCATATGTAATCCCCAACATAGTCAATATTAATTACAAATTGAAAACAAAATCAAATGATTGCAAGTATCTCAAAAGGCCATGTGCTTGAGCTTTTTTTGTTGAATCTGTAGCGTGAAACAATTTATAGGATTTATGAAGTTGGGTTGGGTCTAAACTAGTTAGTGGCTTGGGTAAAAATTAATGGATTGGGGGCATCAATTTTTTTGATTGGGAGTCTTAAACTTTATTTGACATGTAATTAACTAATTATAGCATATTTAGTATTACATTTTTTTTTTCACTGGGGGCCCCCAGTCCCTTCTACATCAGTCCGCCTCTATGTCTCCCTATTGCCAACCTGGAATGATCAGATATTTCCCTTTAAAAAACCCGCCCCCTAACTCTCGATCACCTCTTCTCTCCTTACACCTCCCTACACTTGCTACCGTCGACAACACACCTGTCATCTCTCCCCTCTAATTAGATTATTACTCGTGATTTGAAAGGAATATGGATCCCAGGGCTAGCATTGTGAACTTAAATGTAATTCGGGATTTGATATCACAAAAGGATATATGTGCTCTCAATTTTGATACTTTCAGCCACAATGATCTTTGAACTTGTGGATAGTCAGTGGGTGCAACAACAATTTCAACTCCAAAATACAAAAGGAAACTTGTATGTTAAAGCACAATTTTCAACAAAGGCAGAACTTCTTTATGCAATGAAGATGTACCACATTGAAGCTAATGCGCAATACAAAGTAACTTGATTATGCTTTCGTTGTAGATTATATGAAAGAGAAAATGAAAAAGGATATGGCTATTACCATTGGTGCTATTATTGTTGTCATTATGGCACGATTCAACTTCACAATTTCTGACAAGAAAGTGTGGCTTGCAAAACAAATGGCCATTGTTGAGTTGTTTGGTGATTGGGATGAGTCGTACAGGGTTCTACTAGAGTTCATTGATGCACTCCAAAGATCAAATCCCAGGACGGTTGTTGTCTGGAATTGTGAACAAACAAGCCGCCCAAATGTTCAAATGAGTATTTTAGGCATTTGATCATGCAATTGAAGGTTTTAAACATTGTCAACCGATGATATGATTATATGGTACTCACTTGTATGAGAAATATCAGGGAAATTGTTGATTGTTGTTAGTTTTGATGGGAATGGACGACTATTTCCATTGACATTTACTGTAACAGACGGGGAGTCAAACTCGTCATAGAGCTGGTTCATGGCACGCTTACTAATATGGTGATATGATATAGCCCTTGGCATGCAAAAATGTTTGTCCTGTACTAATTATTAATATAATAAATTATCTTAATTGTTTTATTTCTTTTTGGTTTGTAATAATATAGCCCTTCCCATGCAAAAGATGCTTTGATTTTTTTTAATTCAAATGTTCATTCAATGTCAAGAACTAATAATTGAACTGACATTTATTCTGAAGCTTTTGACCTACCTACACACTGACATGACAATCGTTCATCAACTAACAACTATTTAAAAATAGTACATCAATTTTATATAAAGATTGATATACATTTGTCTTTTTCTCTTTAGAAATTATCAAGTCTGTCTCGATTGTTTATATTTAGATTAAAATAATTTTAAAAAATTGTTGTGTTAGTGTTGTGTAGGCTTTGAGTGGTAGATTGGAAAATATTGTGACACCGATCCTAGATTGAAATATAATTGTTGTACAGATGGTAGATAAGAAAAAAAATCTTATTTACTTTTTGTTTCATAGTTATGGCATATTCATGCACTTGTACGAATCCGACAAATGCCAGGGCTTGGTTATGGGCATATTTATGCACTTGTACGAATCTGACAAATGCCAAGGCTTGGTTGTGGGCCGGCCATGTGCCTTAGAGCAACTCCAATGGCAGAAACAATATCAAACACTTCAAAATCATTATCTCTATTCTCTCTTGCCTATTTGACATAATTTAATTGAATGAGTGAGTCCCATAATATATATTATTCATCAACACTTCACATTTATTTTCTCTATTTTCTCTCTTACTTTTCATCATCTCTCTCTTTCTTTTCATAACCTCTCCTTTTCTTTTCATCATCTCTCTCTTCTTTTTTATTATCTCTCTCTTCCTTTTCATCATCTCTCTCTTCACTATTCATCAACTATATACATCCTCCATATTTTAAGTGTCATTTTTCACAATAACCTATAAAACAAGTGTCATTATCAAGAAAGTGTATTTTCAAGTGTTCATTTTCATCCATTGTAGAGTTCTAGCACCCTAAATTTTTCATAAAGTTCACTTTCAACACTTGATAATGTAGGACATGCTCTTACGTCCTCATTCGTAATATAGGAGTCTTTTTTTTTTTTTTATCAAAGTAACACTCCTCGCACAAATAAATACCAATATAACATTGACTCTTAATTTATTATCAAAATAACACTTAACGCCATTAACAATGACATGAATAGAGTAATTTTTTTACAATCACGTCAGTTCAAATGTCGTTAGTGTTTTTGTATCGTTATTGTTTTTGACTCGATCACGCTATATTTACTGATGTGAATAGTTGAAAATGTTAATGGTGTCATTACACATCTTTGAATATCACGTCGTTTAGAATGACGTGATTTCAAAGGATGTAGTATCCTTCAAGTTTAAGAGAAGCAAACCCAAGCGAAGCTCTCTGTGGAGAATGAACAAACTCGCTCTCAAACCAATCTGCACCATCACAAGTCACTGCCACACTTCTTGACCCTCTACAAGCTTTGTCGAATTTGTCTCTCTCTCTATATTAGTAAGAATACAAAAGAAATTAATAAATTATGGAGCAAGAGTCGCAAAAGAGAAAATACATGACTTCCAGTATACAGTTTACAGTTTATGTAATATTTATATATATTAATAATACAACATACAAAGGCCCACCAAACCCCAGTCTTGGGCCTACGCTTATAAGTACGTATGGTACTAAAGGTTTTAGTTTTTAGGCTTAAAGACATGTCCTATACAAACATGAGAGCCCATTATGCATGCATAGACCCATATGCGCCCCATAATTTATAAAAAAGCAACAAGCCTAGGGTACTTTAACAGTTCTTCAATGGTTGGAGGGCCATCCTCTGTTTTTGCATTTCATTTGGCAGCTTCACTTCAGTGGCCAATCCCGTAGCTTGAAGAAGCCTACAACAATCCAAGTCAGGTCCAGTTGCCACCATTCGAGGCCGTGTCGAGCAGAGTACTCAAAGGCATGGTGGTTATTATGCCAACCCTCTCCAAATGAAAGCACTGCCACCAACCTAATTAAACAGTACTTATATTTAACCAATGAATATGATTGCTAGGTAAACAAAAATTTACAACTTATAAGATATAAAGATGTTGTAACTTAATTATATATATATATATATATAATACGAATTGTTTCGGGACAAATCGCCGGTTTTCCATGCTTGCTTCCCCCATATATGGCAAACAGAGTTTACCATCCAAGTTATGTGCCACACCCAAACAACTCTCACTCCCTGCAACTGTATAAACTTGTGTCTTAGATCTCTGAATCAGGTACATAATAGATAAGACAACGATTGACCTTGCCATGTAAATTTACAATACACAAGCTCTGCTCTGTTATCAGACAAAGTAATCACAATCATGAATAAAAGATATGATAGAGATAGACCAAACCAAATGATTCGGCTGATAAAGCTTTCAAATCTTATGGTCCTAAACATAACCGAAATGATAGGCGTCCCAGTAAATAAGATCCCAATCATCTGACCAAAGGATGATATGTCATTTTCTTATTCAATCACCAATTTTTATGAGCCCCTGCACTTAGCTCAACCAAGTGATAAATACCCATCCAGGATGACTTGGACACTTTTTTGCTGGGATGTTTATGATTTCTATAAACCTGATGGCAAACAACTAGTGGCACAAAAAGGCCCTCAATTGGCCCACTTAGTTTGATGGTATTGCATGGATTTGAGATGGCCCAAACAAACTGAAGATTGAGTTTGAAGACTGAAATCAATATATACTGGTTTGGTGCAGCCAACAATTCAAAATTTTCTTTGTCTACCACTAGTTCTTTGCATGAGTAGAGCCGGGCATTTTGAAAGATAAGGTCATTAAAGACAAATATGGAAGATTGATTATTGCTTACCGTTCCCCACACAAGGAAGGGAAATCCTCCCAATGCATAAAGCAAAACACCTAGTGCAATTGCATGTAAATTATAGGTTCTTTGCATAAACCTATAAAATGGCTGCTTCTTCAAGTCCCCAGCATTGTTATGCTCTTGACGCTGAAAGTAGTCAATCAACATGCATTAACAACACAAACACTACTATTATATAACATGAAAGAGATTCAAAAGAACAATATCGATACTCAGTACCCGTTTAGTGATAGATTTTTTATACAAGAGCCAAATCATGTGACTATACCAAAAGCCTTCAATGGGACTATGCGAGGTTATATCCCACCCACAGTTTCCATGTGTGATATTAGTTTTGTCGTGTCCAGTCGTGTATTGCCCTGTTTCTTTCGAACAACTGAAGAAGTGCATGAATGGACACGTGTAAGTGTTGAGGTTGACCTTGACTGACCAGATCTGCCTGAATGATGCAACTAATGACCACAAATTGACAACTGATATTAATTATAAGCTTTAATATGGTCTCTCTCACCATCCGATTTTTTTTTTATTAATATAGATAGATATAATGCCATGCTAAACGTGGCAACAAAATATTGGTTTGTCATTTTTCTTAAAAAATAAAAATAAAAATTTGTTTGTCATTGATTATACAAATTATATGTTTCATGGTGGGCGGGTTGGGCTTAGGGAAATAGCATTTAAAAGTTAGTTTAATATAAAGTATATTAAATATTGAGTAAATTAAATATTATAATATTTAGTTTTTCAAAAATATGTGATTTATTATTAATGTCAATTAATATAAATGTAAAATAAATCGAGTCTAAATAACAAAAAAATTATTGTATAAATGAATATTTAAATGATTTAGAGTATGTTTTACAGTATCTGTTGCGTGGTGATATTATATATTAGAGAAACTGTAAATCTATTTAAATAAAGTATAATTTAGAGTGTCTACGTTGTGGTGGTTCGTTAGAGAAACTTTATGAAAAGTATACTTTTACTTTAAATTTAGAATTTGTTTAGAGTTTTTGTTGTGAATGGTTTTAGAGGACCATCAACACATAGGAACCGGTTACAAAGAAGAATGGAAAACACTTCCAAAAGAGGGACTCACTCCCATTTATTAACAAGCTAAGATTCATTCTCAATAGGAGGACAGTCGGGACTCACTCCCATAATAGGAAACTAACCAAAGCTGGAAAGTAATGAGAAATTTCTCTAATTCTCCAAAAGTGCCCTATTGTTGAAGATACGAGTTGTCTATATTGGGCATATTGCCACTTGTTGAGTCCGTTCACAAAGCCGTGTTTGTACAGAAACCATGAAAATTTGAGAAAAAAAAGACAAAATTGGGGATAAAGGTGTTTAGGGTTATATCACACCCACATGATATTAGTTTGGTCGTGTCCAGTCATGTATTGCCCCGTCTCTTTCGAATAACTGAACAAGTGCATGAATAGGACACGTGTAAGTGGATTGAGCCTAACCTTGACTGATCAGATCTGCCAGAATGATGCAACCAATAACCAGAAATTGACAACTGATATTTATTAATAAGCTTTAATCTGGTCTCTCTCACCATCCGATTTTTTTTAATTAATATATATAGATATAATGCCATGCTAAACGTGGGTACAAAATAGGAAAAATTCCAAACCGATATCATTTATAAAACTTTTGGACACTTAAGTCTAGTCCAAAAAATTTTATCCCTCTAAGGTACTACTAGCTAGTATGTTAATTATTTTTTTTACCCTTATCTTATTCCCCCCACAACAACTACATGCCTCTTCTTCTTCTCTCTCCTTACTATTATCCGTTGGTATCCAACCTAAACTGAAGCTCACATCACCATGAACATACTCCGATCGACCTTCCACCACCAACGACCGTCCTTTTGACCCGAAAAATGATCAGAATGTCGAGACCACCATAAGACAAGCCTAAGATCCGGCCGATTTTGGCGACAATTTGCTACACCACCACTATCGTTGAACTCCCCTCACTGAGACGCACAATGTCCAGTCAGGTATGGCCCAAAAAAACCATCGGATATGGCCGTTTTAAAATAGTAACATTGGTTGGCCAATGTTACTATTTCAAAACAGTGACATTGGTCAATCAATGTTACTATTTCAAAACAGTAACATCAGTCAGTGTTACTATTTGGAAAAAACTTCGGATTCGGTCGATTTCGACGACGGTTCGTCATACCACCATCACAGTTGGATTTCTCTCATTGAAGCACACAATACCCAGCCATATACAATCCAAAACGACCACTAGATATGTCCATTTTAAAATAGTAACATTGGTCAGCTAACGCTACTATTTTAAAACAATAACATTGGTCGGCTAATGTTACTGTTTTGAAAAAACTTCAAATCCACCCTATTTCGACGACAATTCGCAACACTACCATCACCATTGGATTCCCCTCATAGAGACGCATAATACCCAATCATATTTGGACCAAAACGATAGCAAAAAAAAGAGATGAGTGAGAGATAAAGATATAGTAAATAGAGAGATGTAGTAAAGAGAGAGAGATGCAGTAGGAGAGAGAAAGTTATTGTGATGAGATAAGAGAGAGAAGTAGCATATAAAGAAAGTAACAAGAAAGAAATCATATTAAATCTAATCCTACTTGAAAAAATGACAAAAAAATAAAAAGATAAAATTTAAATGTTAAAAAAAATAAAAATGGACTTTTAAGGGATAAATTTTTTTGGAGTGGACCTAGATATCCAACAGTTTTAAAAGTTGTATTAATATATCATTTTCGATACAAAATATTGGTTTGTCATTTTTCACAAAAAACATAAAAAAAATTGGTTGTCATTGATTATACAAATTATGTTTCATGATGGGCGCGTTGGGCTTAGGGAAATAGCATTTAAAAACTTAGTTTAATATAAAGTATATTAAATATTGAGTAAATTAAATATTATAATATTTAGTTTTTCAAAAATATTAATTTGAATTGATTTATTATTAATGTCAATTAATTTAAATGTAAAATAAATTGAGTCTAAATAATAAAAAAAAGTTGATTGTATAAATGAATATTTAAATGATTTAGAGTGTCTGCTGGGTGATGATATTGTTAGAGAAACTTTGTGAAAAGTGTATTTTTATTATAAATTTAAAGTTTGTTAAGAGTTTCTGATGTGGATGGTTTTAAAGAACTATCAACATATAAGAACTGGTTACAAAGAATAATAGAAATCACTTCCAGAGGAGAGACTCCACTCCCATTTATTAACAAGCTAAAATTCATTCTCAATAGGATGACAATCGGGATTCACTCCCATAATAGGAAACTAACCAAAGCTGAAAGTAATAAGAAATTACAAAACCACCATTTTGGAGTGTTTAAATTGTCTAAAAATTTGGGCCACCAAATTACTATTTGGTGCACCAACAACATTAACGCTGGTGTAAAATTATGCACCAAACGGACACTTTATTATTGTCATATCCATTTGTGGGTCTGGGCTTGGGCCTAGAAGTATGGTACTAAAGGTTTTCGTTTTTTGGGTTTGGGTTTAAAGATATGTCTAATACAAACAAACGAAAATAAAGTGTCGTACTAATTTGGGATGGGGCACACGACCCATTTACCAATGTCAATGAGTCGTACTAAGCTTGGTCGGTATAGTCTTCATTGGGTTGAGATTTTCAGTCCACTAGATTTGGTCGAAACTACTCGAAAGAATGGCTCAAGACGGGCCGACCCGGCTCGCCTGGTACCATAATAGCTAGCTAGTTTTCTTTTTTTGTTTTACTTGAAATATAGAAAAAAAACCTCTCCTAACAAGTATTCAACGGCTAGTTTTGAGGGCAATTTGATCATTTTCAACCTAATTTATCTTATGGATTGGCTAAGGCGCAAAAGACTGAAATACAAAATAGCAAAATGTAGAAGAAGACGAGATTAATGTGAGAGTTTTCAATCTTGCAATATCTTAGTGCAATAGTACCTTTTCTTCCAATAACAAAATGCACAGGAATGATTGGTAAAAGATGCCAACTTAGTTGAGATGTTTTCAACCAATGCCAAAAATGCAATCGTAAAATACAATTATCACTTTTTTTTATAAATATAATAAATATGAAATTTATTCAATTATTCTAGAATTCCTGTATACAATTTATGTAATATTTATATATATTAACAATAATTACATATTAATAACGGACAATTGGCAGTAATAGCACTTTAGACAACTTAATTGTAAAAAGGTCATGGACATTTTAAAAATTGTAAAAAAGTGCAATTTAAGGGTAATTTGGTCATCTGACTTAAGATATTTTTTAGTTTATACCTATAATACCCTCCTCTTTCTTCTTCTTCTTCTTCTTCTTCTCCCTCCAACTATCCAACTCTAGTGTGTCCTCTCTTTCTCTCATTATTCTCTACTAAAAGTTATCTCCTTCTTTCTCTCCTTCTTCTTCTTCTTCTTCTTCTTCTTCTTCTTCTTCTTCTTCTGGTTCTGATCTGGTTCTTCGTTGTCTTCTTCTCCATTTTTGGCCGAGTTTCTCCTCTCTTCATCTCCTTCTTCGTCGTTGCTCAACCTGGACTGCGTCGAGTTGCTCTGCTTCGTTTTTGACAGATCTGTACTATGCTTCGTTGTTCAATCTGGGTTGTGCTTTGTTTTTTTGCAGATCTGGACTCTGGTTCGTTTTTTTCAGAGATGTATCGCTATAGTATCACTATAGTATCACCAACACCAAAAAACCACTAAAATGATGAAACTAGTATGCATACTTCATCTTCCTAACTACTTTTCCTTTCTTGATTTTCTTTTCTTGGTTACCTCTCTTGTTCGTTTTGAAAAAACATTTACAAGTGCAGAGATGTATCACTATAGTATCACGAACACAAAAAATTCATTAAAATGATACAATTGAACCAATATGCATACTTCTTCTTCCTAATTACTTTTCCTTTATTGGTTTTCTTTTCTTGGTTTGTACATCTCTTGCTCGTTTTGGAAAAACATTTACAGCTGCAGAGATGTATCACTATAGTATCACGAACATTAAAAATCCACTAAAATGACATAATTGAACCAGAAAGACATGTAATGCTATCAAATTTACATTCTAACATTTATATCATCATTTTATGAGCCAAAAATATAAATTGAACACTAAATTGGATCTTCTATTTAAAAGTATCACTATTGTATCACAATTCGTGGAGAGAGAAAATCAAAATTGAGGTTATTTTGGTAAAAGATAATCCCCAGTGTACTTTTTTAAAAGGATGTTTTAGTGATTGCACTTTTTTACAATTAAGTATAATCTAGTGTACCGGCCTCCAAAAGTCCCAATTAATAAAACATACAAAGGCCCACCAAACCCGGCCCTTGGGCTTATTGTGGGCCACAATATTTAACATACGGGCCACCCGGTCCACCAAGGGACGGGCCACCATGCACGTGTGCCGAGGCTGGCCGAGCCGTCTCTAGAGATTACTTACCGGTTTCCTTTATTTTGTTCTTATCTATTTATGGGCCTGGGCCTATAAGTAAGTATAGTACTAAAGGTTTTAGTTTTTAGGCTTAAAAGACAGGTCCACAAACATGAGAGCCCATTTTGCATAGACCCATATGCGCCTCATAATTTAAAAGCAACAAGCCTAGAGCACTTTAACAGTTCTTCAATGGTTGAAGGTCCATCCTCTGTTTTTGCATTTCATTTGGCAGCTTCACTTCAGTGGCCAATCCTGCAGCTTGAAGAAGCCTAACCACAATCCAAGTCATGTCAAGTTGCCACCATTCGAGGCCGTGTCGAGCAGAGTACTCAAAGGCATGGTGGTTATTATGCCAACCCTCTCCAAGTGAAAGCACTGCCACCAACCTAATTAAACAGTACTCATATTTAACCAATGAACGTGATTGCTAGGTAAACGAAAATTTACAACTGATAAGATATAAAGATGTTGTAACTGAATTATATATATATAATACCAATTGTTTCGGGACAAATCGCCAGTTTTCTGCTTGCTTTCCCCATGTGTGGCAAACAGAGTTTACCATCCAAGTTATGTGCCAGAACCAAACAATTCTCACTCCCTGCAATTGTATAAATTTGCTGTCTTAGATCCCTGAATCAGGTACATAAAAGATAAGACAACAATTGACCTTGCCATGTAAATTTACAATACACAAGCTCATGCTCTGTTATCAGACAAAGCAATCACAATCATGAATAAAAGATAGGATAGAGATAGACCAAACCAAATGATTCGGTTGACAGAGCTTTCAAATCTTATGGTCCTAAACATAACAAAAATGATAGGCATCCTAGTAAATGGATCCCAGTCATCCGATCAAAGGATGATATGTCATTCTCTAATTCAATCACCAATTTTTGTGTGCCATGCACTTACTTCAACCAAGTGACAAATACCCATCCGGGATGACTGTGGACATTTTTTTGTTGGGATGTTTATGATTTCTGTAAACCTAATGACAAACAACTAGTGGCACAAAAAGGCCCACAATTGGCCCACTTAGTTTGCGGGTATTGCATGGATTTTAGATGGCCCAAACAAACTGAAGATTGAGTTTGAAGACTGAAATCAATATATACTGGTTTGGTGCAGCCAACAAATCAAAATTTTCTTTGTCTACCACTAGTTCTTTGCATGAGTAGAGCCGGGCATTTTGAAAGATAAGGTCATTAAAGACAAATATGGAAGATTGATTATTGCTTACCGTTCCCCACACAAGGAAGGGAAATCCTCCCAATGCATAAAGCAAAACACCTAGTGCAATTGCATGTAAATTATAGGTTCTTTGCATAAACCTATAAAATGGCTGCTTCTTCAAGTCCCCAGCATTGTTATGCTCTTGACGCTGAAAGTAGTCAATCAACATGCATTAACAACACAAACACTACTATTATATAACATGAAAGAGATTCAAAAGAACAATATCGATACTCAGTACCCGTTTAGTGATAGATTTTTTATACCAAAAGCCAAATCATGTGACCATACCAAAAGCCTTCAATGGGACTATGTGGGTCTCTCTCAGAATCAACAAACTGGTGATGGGACCTATGAACGCTCACCCAATCAATTGGAGTCCCCTGAAACAACCCAAAACTCTTAATCTCTTCCATTAAACAAGTACCCAAATTAATGCATGCATGCATACGCACCTGAAGTGCTTGAACTCCACAATATGCAAACGAGTACTCCAGCCATTTGGGGAGCTTGAAACTCCTGTGTAAGATTTCTATGATAAGAAAGAGTAATACCCAGAAGCCCTGTTATCACATAGAGCGCAAAAACGACCCAGAACGCACTCCAATTGAATTGAAACGGTGCAAAAAGACACAGACAATGCACTGCACAAACAAAGCAAGTTGTTTCAATATCCAATCTCTTCCATTCTCTTCCCCTAAACAAAGTCCTCTTCCGCTCCCCCACCGCATCTGGCGCAGCCACTTCTCTAGGCATAATTGGGGAGATTTTGGATTTGGGTAATGGGGATGTGACTGTGACCAAAGCCATTGACTGAGCTTCGTTTGTGAATGCGATTGTTTATGTGATTTTATTGTTGAAAATTGAAAAGCACATTCTCTCCGGTCCTTTTCCTAAAGCTATAGGAATCACAAAAATACGTTAAATTGTCGTATTGCACTGTCTCTTTCGAACAACTGAACAAGTGCATGAATAGGACACGTGTAAGTGGTTGAGGCTGACCTTGACTGGACCACATCTGCCAGAATGATGCAACTAATAAGAGAAAATGCAATAAGAAACAATTTAATGTGCCAACATTTTTGTTGGCCCGGTCCCACCTCTATTACACAAAAAGTCAAGTCAAACACGTATTCTAATACAGCCACATCAGCAAAACACAAATTTCTATACACTTTTTCTTCTCACACACTTTCTCTTTCCACCCAACCCAACAACATTCCATTCCTCCATATTATCCACAACAAAACTACACCAAAACATTAAATATCAATACATCCACATCAGCAAAACACTTATCCCAATACAGCCACATAAGCAAAACACATTTTACAATACAGCCACATCAGCAAAAGACAACATCTTTGTTGGCCCAATACCACTTCACCATTGCATTTGCCCTAACCAGAAATTGTCAACTGATATTAATATGCTTTAATATGGTTTCTCTCACCATCCGATTTTTTTTATTAATATAGATATATATAATGCGTCCGTTTGGACGTGAACTGCAGTGCGGTGTTGTGAAGTCTAAAACTGTGATGTAGTGAGGTTAGTTCAAACGCGAAGCTGCTTGGCGTATCATGCTGTGAAGTGCGTTTGTAGTATCTAAATTACGGTTATATTAGATGACTAATAATATTAATATAAAATCAGGTAACGTTTACATTGTACATTAATCTAAAATAAAATAATTGACCTAATTTGATTACGTAAAACAATTCAATATATATTAGGCTGTTTGGAAGTGCTGTGAGGTGAGGTGAGGTGTTGCGAAGTAAAAAGCTGTGGTGCTGTGAGGTGAGTTCTGCTGACAAAAAATGTTTGGCGTGTCACAAAAAACTGTGGTGCTATGAGGTGAAGTGCACCTGAACGTAGTGTAAACACTCTGCCAAACAGATACCGTGCTAAGCGTGGCTACAAAATATTGTTTTGTCATTTTTCTAAAAAAAAAAAATTTGTTTTGTCATTGATTATACAAATTATGTGTCATAGTGGGCGGGTTGGGCTTAGGGAAATAGCGTTTAAAAACTTAGTTTAATATAAAGTATATTAAATATTGAGTAAATTAAATCTTATAATATTTAGGTTTTCAAAAATATTAATTTGAAGTGATTTATTATTAATGTCAATTAATTTAAATGTAAAATAAATTGAGTCTAAACAATAAAAAAATGATTATATAAATGAATATTTAAATGATTTAGAGTCTACTCGCTGCGTGGTGGTATTATTAGAGAAACTTTGTAACTTTTACTGTAAATTTAGAGTTTGTTAAGAGTTTCTGATGTAGATGGTTTTAGAAGACTATCAACACATAAGAACTGGTTACAAAGAAGAATGGAAATCACTTCCAGAGGAGAGACTCACTCCCATTTATTAACAAGCTAAAATTCATTCTCAATAGGATGACAGTCGGGACTCTCTCCCATAATAGGAAACTAACCAAAGCTGGAAAGTAATAACAAATTTCTTCAATTCTCCAAAAAATGCCCTATTGTTGAAGATACGAGTGGGCTTCTAAAGGCATGTTTCGTGGGCTTCCTGGCATGGGCTTATAACAAGTTCTACCCATCACAGAATCTGACAAATGCCAAGGCTTGGTTCTGGGCATGCTATTGGCCTCACGTCCTCACTTTAGTGTTATTTGATTAGTAACTGAACCTAGTTTTCTTAGTAGTGAACAAAAGAAACATAGAGAGGCGTCATTTGAGAGAGAAAAACATAGAGAGAGCTTGAGAGGGAGTTTCTCTTTGTAATTGGTGAGCTTTTTTTCTTGTAATCTCCTCCACACTCAATCTCTGCTGTTCGCAAACGTAGGCTATTGTCCAACCTTCTAAATTTTGTGTGTTCTTTATTGTTTTGATTTAGTTCTCTATTTGAATTTTTTTTATTGGTTTGGTCAATTTATTGTGTGTTTGAATATAGTTTGGGTTAATGGGTTGCAAACAAAGTCCATGTACTGACTAATGGATTAGCCCACGAAGCTGAGGCCTGAGACATTGGCAGGTGGCAGCTATGGGTCCAGCCACATTACCATCATCAATTTTTTTGTTATTCAAATATAGGACTTTTGGAAGCCGGTACACTAGATTATACTTAATTGTAAAAAAGTGTAATCACTAAAATATCATTTTAAAAAAGTACAATGGGGATCATTTTTTATCAAAATAACCTCAAATTTGATTTTCTGTCTCCACGAATTGTGATACAATAGTGATATTTTTAAATAGAAAATCCAATTTAGTGTTCAATTTATATCTTTTGCTCATAAAATGATGATATAAATGTTAGAATGTAAATTTAATTGCATTACATGTCTTTCTGGTTCAATTATGTCATTTTAGTGGATTTTTAGTGTTGGTGATATTATGGTGATACATCTCTGCAGTTGTAAATGTTTTTCCAAAATGAGCAAGAAATGTACAAACCAAGAAAAGAAAACCAAGAAAGGAAAAGTAATTAGGAAGAAGAAGTATGCATACTGATTCAATTGTATCATTTTAATGAATTTTTAGTGCTCGTGATACTATAGTGATACATCTCTACACTTGTAAATGTTTTTCCAAAACGAACAAGAGAGGTAACCAAGAAAAGAAAATCAAGAAAAGAAAAATAATTAGGAAGATGAAGTATGCATACTGGTTTAATTGTATCATTTTAATGGTTTTTTGGTGTTAGTGATACTATAGTGATATATCTGTGCAAAAAATGAATTAGAGTCCAGATCTGCAAAAAAAGAAGCACAACCCAGATTGAACAACGAAGCATAGTCCAGATCTGTCAAAAATGAAGCAGTGCAACTCGACGCAATCCAGATTGAGCAACGACGAAGAAAGTGATGAAGAGAGGAGAAACTCGGCCAAAAACAGAGAAGAAGGCAACGAATAACAAATTCAGATCGAGAACCAGAAGAAGAAGAAGAAGAAGGAGAAGGAGAAGGAGAGAAAGAAGGAGATTACTTTTAGTAGAGAAGAATGAGAGAAAGAGAGGACACACTAGAATTGGATAGTTGGAGGAGGAAGAAGAAGAAGGGTATTGTAGGTATAAACTAAAAAATATCTTAAGTCAGATGATCATATTACCCTTAAATTGCACTTTTTTTACAATTTTAAAAATGTTCATGACCTTTTTACAATTAAGTTGTTCAAAGTGCTTTTACTCCTAATTGTTCGTTCAAAGGATATTTAACCTCTTGCTTCTCCAAGTAATTAACGATTGACCTCGGATGCCTAATGGTGTTGAGTCTGTTGACAAAGCCCTGTTTGTAGAGAAACCATGAAAAATTGTGAAAAAAGACAAAATTGGGGATAACGGTGTTTAGGGTTCTATTGGGCTATTGTTCAGATTTGGGGATTTGCCTTTGAAGGCGGTGCATAGAGATCCAGATACTTTCGTTTTCAGATGACACTAACCACTAACCAGCAGTTCAGATATTTACACTACACTTTTGTGTACGTAATTCACTCTCCTACCGCAACGCTCCCAACCATTTCACCTTTTTGTTGTGTGTCCTCATGGCGGCAACAAATTTGTCCAGCTTTACGTCTCTGGCACAGTCTTTCTCAGCCACGCGGCCTCTTCCTAGTTCCAAAGCAAGGTCATGTTTTTCGCATCCACTTGGTGAGTTTTTCACTCTTTAGTATGCCCCTTTTGGTTGCTTCTGCAATTGCACATGTAGCCTACCCGGACTGGGTTGAGATTTCCAGCCCACTAGGTCTGGCCGGCACGACCCGTGAGGCAGGCTCGACCCGGCCCTCCTAGGAGCACAGCAAATAGTTTCTTTTTTTTTTTATTTAAAATATATAAAAAAAACCTCTCCTCACTCCTCACATCTATATAACAGTTAGTATTGGAGGCAACTTGGTCGCTTGCAACCTAATTTGCCTTATGGATTGACTAAGGGCGAAAGACGGAAATACAAGAGCAAAATGTAGAAGAAGACGTCATTAATGAGAATTTTCAACCTAAAAATATCTTAGTGCAACGGTAGATATTTTTCCCCATTACAAAATACACATGAATGATTGATAAAAAATGCGTCAACCTAGTTTGGAATTGGGATGTCATTACAAAGTCTAATGGTAAAATGTTAGTATCACTTTCTTTTTTATAAATAACGGACCATCATGTGGGCGTACCGTACCAGGCCGGCCCACATTTCATCTCTAAAGATAGCTTATGGTTTTTTTTTTTTTTTGGTATTTTTTGGTTTGATGGAGTGTCTTGACAATAGCATTAACTGTAATAATTTAAATGGTGATAAAAAAAAAAATTACAAATATGATGCCTGAAATGTTGATGGTGTTTAATTTTATTTTTTCGGTAACATTTATGCTATTAAAATGTTTTAATATTAATAGCATATTAATATTTGACATTAACAGTAATATTTGTAAACAAATATTTAATATTAATAAAAATATTTTAATTAATTTAATAAACTAAAAATATATTAATACGCCCTCGCATATATTAAACGGGTATCAAGGAAATTTCACATTTAAAGCAAGGTTAGATATGAAAATATAATATAATTTTTCACAAAATTACCCTAAAATTGTTGAATCTGAACAATTACAAAACAGCTGTTTGGTGCACAATTTTGCACCAGCATTAAATGCCGGTGGTGCACCAAACGGGCACTTTGTTCGGCATATCCATTCATGGGTCTGGGCTTGGGCCTATAAGTATGGTACTAACAGTTTTAGTTTTTGGGCTTGAAGACATGTCCAATACCAACAAAAGAGCCCATATATACACAGACTCACATACATGCGCTGTTTATAGCAGGACGCCGTCCATGATTGTTCTAAACAAATTATTTCATAGGCAATGTATAACCGTGTTCATATTTTATAAGCAACAAGCCTAGAGTTCTTACCAGTTCTTCAATGGTTGAAGGGCCATCCTCTGTTTTTGCATTTCATTAGGCAGCTTCAATTCAGTGGCCAATCCCGCAGCTTGAAGAAGCCTAACCACAAACCAAGTCAGGTCAAGTTGCCACCATTCCAGGCCTTGTCGAGCAGAGTACTCAAAGGCATGATGGTTATTATGCCAACCCTCTCCAAATGCAAGCACTCCCACCAACCTAATAATTAAACACTCATACTTAACCAATGATTTCTAGGTAAGAAATAAATTTACAAGATATAAAGATGTTGTAACGTATATATATAATACCAATTGTTTCGGGACAAATCGCCAGTTTTCCATGCTTGATTTCCCCATACATGGCAAACAGAGTTTACCATCCAAGTTATGTGCCACACCCAAACAATTCTCACTCCCTGCAATTGTACAAACTTGGTGTCTTAGATCCCAAAATCAGGCACATAAAAGATAAGACAACAATTGACCTTGCCATGCAAATTTACAATACACAAGCTCATGCTCTGTTATCAGACACAGCAATCACAATCATGAATAAAGATAGGATAGAGATAGACCAAACCAAATTATTCAGTTGACAAGTCTTTCAAATCTTATGGTCCTAAAAATAATGACAAACGACTAGTGGTACAAAAAGGCCCACAATTGGTACACTTGGTTTTATTTTTTTTGGTGACACCCACTTAGTTTGACTGTGATGTCATTGCATGGATTTGAGACGGCCCAAACAAACAGAATATTGAGTTTGAAGACTGAAATCAATATATACTGGTATGGTGCAGAGCCGCCAATTCAAAATTTTCTGTGTCTATCACTAGTTCCTTGCATGAGGAGCCATTTTGAAAGATAAGATCATTAAAAGACAGATATGGAAGATTAATTATTGCTTACCATTCCCCACACAAGGAAGGGAAATCCTCCCAATGCATAAAGCAAAACAGCTAATGCAATTGCATGAAAATCATAGGTGCTTTGCATAAACCTATAGAATGGCTGCTTCTTCATGTCCCCAACATTGTTATCCTCTCCACACTGCAAGTAGTCAATTAACATACATTAACAACACAAAACTACTATTACATAACATGAAAAGAGAACAAGAGATTCGAAACAACAGTATATATCTGTACCCTTTCATTGATAGACTTTTTATACAAGATCCAACTCATGTGACTATACCAAAAGCCTTCAATGGGACTATGCGGGTCTCTCTCAGAATCAACAAACTGGTGGTGAGACCTGTGAACGCTCACCCAATCCATTGGACTCCCCTGAAACAACCCAAAAAACACTTAAATCTCTTCCATTAAACACACTCGTAAACAAGTACCCAAATAAATTAATGTCTGGATATGCAATTGAAAAGGCAAAATGATATGAAATGAATAGTAGTGGAAAAATGTATCATCTATAATAAAAATGAATCGAGAAATCGAGTACACGTGGATGGATTCAGTTGATGTTTTTATAAACTCATGTAACTGATTCTAAACGTTTAGGATAGAGCCTTTGAGGATACGCACCTGAAATGCTTGAACTCCACAATATGCAAACGAGTACTCGAGCCATTTGGGGAGCTTGAAACTCCTGTGTGAAAGATTTCTATGAAAAGAAAGAGTAATACCCAGAAGCCCTGTTATCAAATAGAGCGCAAAAGCGACCCAGAACGCACTCCAATTGAATTGAAACGGCGCAAAAAGACACAGACAATGCAGTGCAAAAACAACGCAAGATGTTCCTATATCCAATCTGTTCCGTTCTCTTCCCCTAAACAAAGTCCTCTTCCGATCCCCCACCACATCTGATACCCGAACTCCCCCACAATTCTGTGGATCTGGCGGCGCCGCTTCTCTTGGTAAATTTGGGGAGATTTTGGATTTTGGTGATGTTGATGTGACCGTGATCAAAGCCATTGAGTCAGACTTCGGTTGTGAATGCGTTTATGTGATCTTATTTTTGAAATGCATATCTTCGACTTCTCCGGCCCTTTTCGTAAAGGTAGAGGAATCACAAAAATATCACGATAAATAATCGGTGTAGGAGGTTAGGTGGCGATGGCAAGCTTATCCAGAGGGACCCTCCATGACTTGTCTTGTTCAACATTTCTCTGCCGACACATTTTGCTTTGTCTTCATGTGTGAATGTGATCTTAGTTTTGTCGCTTCAGTAACGTGTTGCCCTATCTGTTCCCGACAAGTGCATGAATATAGGACACATGTAAGTGATCGAGGCTCACCTTTGACTGATCAGATCTGCCAGAATCTGACAAATGTCAAGGCTTGGTTAGAGCAAATGCAATCGATGTTTTTTGCTGGTCAACAAAAATATATGAGATTTTCTTCATATGTGATGTTAGTTTTGTCGCTTCAGTAACGTGTTGCCCTGTCTGTTCCCGACAAGTGCATGAATATAGGACACATGTAAGTGATCGAGGATCACCTTGACTGGTCAGATCTGCCAGAATCTGACAAATGTCAAGGCTTGGTAAGAGCAAATGCAATGGTGCTTTTTGCTAGGTCAATAAAAATGTATGAGATTTTGTGTTTTGTTGATGTAATTGTATTGAAATACGTGTTTTGTTTATGTGTCTGTATTGAGAGACGTGTTTGTTGATATGGTTGTATTGAGATTTTATGTTTTAGTGTAGTTCTGTTGTGGATAACATGGAAATATGAAATATTGTTGGCGTCCATATTGGGTGAGAATGAATGATGTATAAGAATTTGTGTTTTACTGATGTGACTATATTGAGAGATGTGTTTTGTTGATTTGATTGTATTGGGATACGTGTTTGACTTGACTTTTTTTGTAATAGAGATGAGATACAGTATTGATTTTTGTTGGGCCATTAAAAAAATTCATTCTCGTTGCTTTATGGGCCTCACTTCCTCGTTGGTAATATAGCCATTCCAACTGGGCTTGTCTAGCTTGGGTTTAGTGGGTTGCAAACAAAGTCCACGTAATGACTAATGGATTAGCCCACGAAGCAGAGATATTGGCAGCTACGTACATGGTCCAGCCACATTACCGTCATCAATTTTTTTTGTTCTTGCTTGTTTTTTACGAATATTTGACCTCTTGCTTCTCCAAATAATTAACTCAGATACCTATTATTCACCTCTGATCTGATGTTGTTGAATAAGGGTATTGAGAAAATTTGGTGACACAAATATTTATAAATAACTTATATTTTAAATATATTAATATAGTTTCAAAAAATCCAACCCAAATACTATTCATTTTGAGTCAAAGTTCTGCAGCGCTTTGTACTTCTTAGACTGTCATCATTGATTTTTAAGTCAAAAAATGTATTGGTTGTGTGAGACTTTCAGTTTATATTATTTTTTTAAACAGAGATTTGGGGAGGGGGTAGGATTCGAACCTACGATCTAATGAATGGATAGTATTATTTTGAAATCCTCCATAAGATGCTACCAATCATTGTACTAATCCACATATCTTTCTCTCCCACCAATCGATACTTGGTAACGAAATGGAAATTACCATATTTGTTTGATGAAAAAAATTTATGAAGAAGGATCCCTTGGGAATGACATTATGCTATTTGTCCTCTTTTTACAGAAAACAGAAAAAGGAGAGAGATGTATTTTTTTTTGTATTAGTATTACATTTTGATCCGTCGGGACTGACGGGGCTCGAACCCGCAGCTTCCGCCTTGACAGGGCGGTGCTCTGACCAATTGAACTACAATCCCAGGGAAATAAAGTATACGGTATACATAGTCTTATGATTTCATTCAAAGACTTTCTATTTAGATTAGAATCGTCATCTTATAACAGAGACGTGAGTGATATATATATCAATGCTTTTTAGTGCGAACAGCAAGGATTACGAGTAATCCTTTACTTATTTCCAAATCGATTGATAATCGTTCTTTCAATGAAAAAAATAATAAAGTAATGGAAAGAAAAAAACTCTTTTTTTTTTCTTAAACTTTATACTTACAGATCATGATATGAATCTAGATCATCAGCAAGATCCTAATCTTTTTTGAAAAAAAAAAAGGAAAAGAAAAGAGCCAAACAAAAAATAGCGGGTGAGACAACAATTTTCCTTTTTTTAAAAAATAAAAAATTCTATACTTTCTTCTAAAGCAATTAATTCAAAACCATTGAAATAAAATGAGAAGCTATAAATATCTAAATTATTTTGGACAAATTCGAGTGTATGTTTGGTGTTGAGTCTGTTGACAAAGCCGTATTTGTACAGAAACCGTGAAAAATTGAGAAAAAAGACAAACTTGGGGATAAGAGTGTTAGGGTTCTACTGGACTATGTTCAGATTTGGGGATTTGAAGGCGGTGCATAAGAAGATCCAGATATTTTCGTTTTTAGACGACACTAACCAGTAGTTCAGATATTTCTACTGCACTTGTGTATTAGATTCACTCTCCTACTGCAACCTCACGCTTCTCTTCTACGCTCCCAACCACTTCCCCTTTTTGTTGGCGTCCAGTCCTAGAGGTTCAGTTAGCACTGAATTGTGTGTCATGGCGGCAACAAATGTGTCAAGCTTTACGTCTCTGGCACAGACTTTCTCAACCACGCGGTCTCTTCCTAGTTCTAAAGCAAGTTCATGTGTTTCGCATCCACTTGGTGAGTTTTTCATTCTCTATTATTGCCCTTTTGGTTGCTTCTGCGATTGCACATATGTTTGTCAAAATAGGCTAGCAATTGAATATTCTTATATTGAAACCATTCTGAAAAACTTCAGGATTACAGTCCTACTTGGATTTTCTAATTAGATTTTACAATTTGAAGAGAATTACAGTTTTTCCGTTAGTATTTTAGTGGCATCTGATCACGTTAGATGTTGCTTACTTGATTCAATTCCTATTTCCTTCATCTTTCCGTGGTGTAATCTTCATCTGAAATTGTTGAAAAACAATTACTGAAATTATTCCTACTGAAAGAGGAAAAAGGTTATATCTTGGAATGTTTTAAGTGTTATGCGTCTGTTCTAACTGATGCAGCTAGTGGTTTTGTGGGCGCTTCTCTGCCAATTACTTCTCCAAAGAAGAGAGTAGTTAAGAGCAGCTGGAAAGTGAGTGCTACTGCAGCTGTTGAGACTGCCCCTGTGGAGGAGGAAATAAAAGAGTAAGAGTTTTCGGCTTTTCGTTTCCAACCAGTTGTAATTGTGAAGTGCGCTTGTTCTGTGTGTTTTCTCTATGGAAAGTTGGAAACAACATAACTTGTTACTTGTGTACTATGGATATGGTATATATTTTCTACAATTGAAAGTGATAATTGTTTGTCCTATGGACGGCTTTATGAAAATTTGATAATAAACAAGCAATGTTGAAAATCATTGACCACTCTACTTGAGATTAAACTGGCAATATGAATCAAATCCCGTCTACATAGATTTTTTTCTTTTTGTTCTTTTCCTCCAGAAAATCTGATTGGCTGTTGCATCTTTTCTTCAGTTTTATCCTTCCATCCTGGGCTATGTTTGAACTTGGGCGGGCTCCTGTATATTGGAAAACTATGAATGGTCTTCCTCCAACAGCTGTAAGTTGGTTCTTGCTTCTGAACTTAATAACTCGGTTGAATTTTCTTGATTTTCCACTTGTGATAACTGTGTTCTTGTAAATGGTGAAGGGGGAGAAGATTAAGGTTTTTTATAACCCAGCTGCAAATAAACTTGTTCCTAATGAAGAATATGGAGTTGCGTTCAATGGTAATTCCTGACCCAATGCATCTCCTTAAGGTGTACAGAGGCATTTCAACTATTTTCTTCCCTGTTGAGAGCATTTATTAGGCATACAAAATATGTTTTGAAGCTAAATTTGAGTGAGTTCATGGATACTACTAAATCGCCGTTCTTTTAAAAAATAAGACAAAAGCACATAACAAACTAAATGCAGATGAATTATGTTCGTTGTTAGTTTTTTTCTTTGAATATATCTTAGTAAATTATGATTATGGAATCTACGTTGAAAATGGCTGGTGTATTGTTACCAGATCCTAGTTCAATTTTTGACAAGTGCATTCTTTTGTTAATGGTGAACTACAATGAGTATGCAGTCTTCAACCATGACCCTAGTAAGAGTTATCTTTGCAGGGGGTTTTAATCAACCGATAATGTGTGGTGGAGAGCCAAGGGCAATGCGCAGGACGGACAGAGGAACAGCTGACGGACCTATATTTACCATTCAGATTGTCATCCCGAAGCATGGTTAGCACTGTTTGTGAAATTTTTACCCTCCTTGTAGTACATATATATATATATATTTTAATGGAGCATGTTACATTTTGCAGCCCTTAATGTGATCTTCTCATTCACAAATGGAGTTGATTGGGATGGCCCCTACAGACTGCAGTTTCAAGTTCCAAAAGCTTGGCGGAACAGACCCATTGAGTTCTTCAATGAGGTTGGCAGAGCTTGTGTCTATGTGTGTGTGTGTAGGGGAAAGCTTTGTGCATAATACAGTTTATGATATCCCTTAATGGAAAGCCTTGACAACAATAGAAGTCATCGCATGACTGTTCGAGGATAAGTCTCTGATGAATAATGGGATTCATCGCCATTTGCTCCAAAGTGAAATGAAGATAGCTTGTACCCATACTTGTTTTATGTGTTATATGCGGTGTTTCTAAAGGAAATTGAGGCAACTGTAATTATGTGGCAGGGACTGGCAGGAGAGTTGAGCAAAGAAGGCGCGTGTGAAAGAGCAATATTTCCAGATAGTAGCGTTATTGTTCCACCAAGTTGTACTATGGTTGGCAACTTATCTGTTGAGGGAGTAAGTACATTCTTTACGCACACTACTCTCATTTCGGTTATCTTATGAGCTAATTTTGTATGCCACTTAAGTGTAAAAGTCTGCTGTCAATTTAATGATAATAAACATGTGTTTCAGGGTGATCGTTGCGATCTAGATCTAGTTCCAGGATGCATGGATCCTAGCTCGCATTTGTTTGATCCCCTTGCCAATGTAGATGATGGATCCTGCCCCATTGATATGTCTGATTCAGAGGAATAAGAATGCAGAGTTTATGCTTTCCCATCACTATACGTAAATATGAAACCAGTGTCTGATACATTTGCAACATCAATGAGGCATTGAGGCTGCATCACATCAAGGAGGCCATTACTTCTGATGACCCTCCATGTATATTCTAAACCCTAATATTGTCTACATTGATCATATACTCCCCCTCATGCTGTTATGAGAGATCACTGGCAGGAATACAAAGAACAGTAACTGCTATTTAGGTTTAATCCACCGTGGTTGTCTTATAATGTATCATTGTGTACTTATAAAATAAATTAGTTGAATAAAAAGCGTATAAGCTAGCTAAACGTCTGGCGTTTTTAGACGTTTGGTTGGGTATGGGAGTAAAGCTTATAAGCTAACATATAACCTCCACCAAACATACCATCGATATCTTTGTATGTGATGGGTCCGTTTAAGCTTATAAGCTCCACCAAACAAGCCTGTATGAGATCAAATATTAATGTTTCTAATGGCTACATCTTAAAGCAAAAGATTTATTACTAAACCGAACGGCAGTTGTACATTCGAAAACTCCAAGAAACAAAAGCAACAAAAAACACCTGACAAAATTTACGTGTCTGTCTTTATATCTCACAGTACATTGGGCTCAGAAAGTATACTGGCCCTTAATACTCTGATCATGTCCGTAAGAGAGACCAGCCCAACAAGCAGGCCCATTCGGTCCACCACCCAAACTCGGTGAACATGTTGAGATACAGCCTTGTCAATAACTTCCCCGAGTGGAGAATCAACGTGGCAAGTCACAAGTTCCCTGGACGATCCTACCCCTGAAGATGAAAACAAAGGACTCGTCAATATCTCCTCAGTGAAGTGCAGAGCTGTAAGTCGCAACCACGTCTTTAGTGAAGCCAAATGGCATCCCCTCAGGTCTGTTGCCGAAAATGTCCCCACCACCTTCCTCCCTCCGCCCTGAATCATCATCAACTTGGATCAATTAATCAAATCAATAATGATAGGAATATCGCAACAGTTTGTATCCCAGTTATCCCAACTACTGAGTTAGACGCACATTATTCAAATGAATTCGTGAGCTTCACAATAACCCACATGTGCTGATGTGCATACAAATCATCAGCTGGGATAACTGGTATTCCAATTGCTGGGATCTCTGTTGAGACTACAATCAAATAAACTAAAACTCAATTAATTTGGTAATTTTTTTTATTTATAATTACTTCAACAAGCTGGCTGTGATCTTCATGAATGGTGTGTGTGGATTGGACTATTGGGACAGCATTCAACATAGCAGCTCTCATGTTCTTGATGGCTTCGATAACTTTGGTACGATCTGTTATTGCGAATACAGTTTCATTCACAGCTCCTAATTCCCCAACACTGCGTGACATGATGCCTTGAAGTTCGTCCGCTTGTTGCTCCTTCACGAACATCAACAAGTCCATCTGTGTAAGCATCCGATAGCTCGACGCCGACTCCACCAGCTCCACTCCTGAGACGTTCTCCATTTGACTGTCCACCGGGACTAAGGCACGGTGGACTCCTTTGCTCAACAATTCCATGCAGTCCAGTACACTACATCAACCATGCCATTATATTTCAAAATTTCAAATTTCAATTCAAATTTTGTTATCTAACAAATCAACGACGGATACTCCAAGATGAGCGATCCGAGTATGAATTTACTAGACAGCACGAGGGCACGAGGACCCTTGTATTCCTGCACTTGCACTGTAAAGTTTTAATCACAGACATCCAGTTTATTTATCAAAGTCAAAAAGTGTATGAATCCTATATTGATAAACAGACTAACAACTTGAATTAAAAATGAAGTGACTTCTAGTACCGGGTATGGACCCAAACTAATAAACACACTAGATATTTATAATTAAAATTGCACACACTTCAACTATCGGGACGTGTGGATCCCATACTCATAAACAGATTGGACGTCTGCATTAAAACTACGGTAACTTATAGTACCGCAAAGCCCCATAACCCATGAACATACCTTGTGTTGGGGTTTAGAGTCCATAGACTAAGGTCTTCGAGGCAGTGTCCTATAATGTTCGACACGGGTACGGACATCTTTTCGTCGAGATTAAACGCATCACTATCATCTCCACCGTTCATCCGATCATCTCCAGCAATGTGTGCCAATATGTCAAACATGTTGACCATACCTATGTAGTGTTTCCGAACGGCGCCAGTGTGTTTATCAGATTCCATGATCATGGACCCACCTGCACCTATCCAGTGCCCCGGAGGCGCAGCCACTGGCACCGCCACCACTTTGTTTGCCAACAAGGCGTTCATCGTGTGGCCTAAAGTTGCCGTGTACGGTACCTCCACAAGTCTCCTCTTGTTCGCGGTTAGATCCTTCACTTTCCTATCTTTCAGACGGGGCTTCTGACCGGTTACTGATTGGTTCCCCGCCCTGGCGGCGGTGTTGAGCTCCTTTTGTTGCTGCATTTTCTTTGTTTTCCTTACGGATTTATTGCCAAGATTTTGAATTATATAGATATATATGTGTGTATATGTATTTATAAGTTATAATTTTGATATATCTTTTCATGTAGATGTGCATTTGACGTGTCAGTATATAAATTTGCGTTTGTGCATGGCGATTCCTTTATCTGGCAAGTGGCGTTTCTTGTTGCTGTTCCCATACTGCCATACACGTGCCACGTAGGTGTGCATTGCATTTGTTTTATGAAACTATATATTATTTATCCGATCGATTTAAGACAAATAGCAATCCTTCATGATGGTAGAACTTGTGAAGTGTGGATTCGGGTGTAAACTTGGAAAGTTTGGCCTTATTGTATTTCATATTTTCTCCTAGGTATATAAGGCAAGATATTTAACTCCTTCGACAATTGGTAGTTTGTCCATCATCTTCAAATTTGCACTTATGTAAGGTGTTACAGACTCCCTTTTTAAGGGTCCACGTCGCTATGTGGCCCGCACACCCATGTTCGTGGGTGGCACACCTTAATCCCTTAGGTCTTAGCTTCGATACTATCTGTAATAGCTCACCCCTCAATAACACTTTGTTCGCTTTGGATCAGCCTATACTGGCTCACATAGCTGTCTTCCTAAGCCCAATACCAACGCTTATTAGTTTGAGCTTAGGAAAAACGATTGGTATTAATTAAGAAGTTTGACATATTATATGTTGTACTTCACATATTTTCCTAAGCGAAGTTGGACAAGAAACTTAATCCCTTCACCACTTAATAGCTCGTCCCACACCACTAAACTAGCAATGCAGAGGTTTGTGGCCCTACCCACTTGATCCGGATGCTACAATCTCCCCCTTTAACGACTCACATCTTTGTGCGACCCACATACCCTTGAGTGTCCACACCTTAAACCCTGAGCAACTCCGAGTAACATTTTTCATTATGTGACTTTAATTCTCCTTTAAATTTGTATGCACTTGTTCCTTTGATGAGAAACATCTTGTAGTCAGACTTTTGTCTTTTGACATACCATAGACGTATATTTATATTTAAAATCGAACATTGAACACACATATGTTTAATCCAATCAATTATCAATCGAACCACCCCTCGTTGTTATTTATCTTGTAGCCAGACTTGCTAAGTCATTTGAATTTTGAACCGAAATTGCATTAAGAACAAAAAATAAACGCACTTCACAACACGAGGTCGCTTGTTCATTGTGCATTTAGATAAACAAAGTAGCCCAGGCCCCAGAGAAGCCAGTCCATTGGACCGTCCGGCACCCCAACCCAACAAAGAACAGAAATCTCGTGAAAGCCATTAATGCTCACACTCCAAACTCCATTCATTCATTTCAATTCCTCCAATTCTCGTGAACCCAATTACTATCTTCACTTCATTCCCTACACCCACCCCCTTTTCTCTCATTAATTCCACAATCCAATTATCCAAACCCTACCAATATAAAAGCCCAAGCCCACAAACCCTTCCTCTCCACACACACACAAATTCAAAATGGCAGTCCAATATTTCTCACCACAAACATTACTCCTCACTCTCTCAATTCTCTTGCCACTCGTTAGGCCTTTCACGGTCATAACATCGGATTCCGATGTGCCGTCTTCAGCACTGATTGATGGGCCTCAACCCGCTTTCTCGACCAACCAAAATGGGGCACGAACCGACCCGCGTGAGCAAGAGGCGGTCTACGAGATTATGCGGGCCACGGGTAATGATTGGGCCACTGACATCTCCGACGTCTGCCGAGGCCGCTGGCACGGGATCGAGTGTATGCCCGACAAGGAAAACGTGCAGCACGTTGTTTCGCTGTCGTTCGGTGCGTTGTCGGATGATACGGCCTTCCCTACGTGTGATCCGAACCGGTCTTACGTTTCGGAGTCTATCACCAAGCTGCCTCACTTGCGGACTTTGTTCTTTTTCCGTTGTTTCAGTAACAATCCGGGTCGGATCCCGACATTTTTGGGGCAATTGGGCCCCACGTTGCAAACATTGGTGTTGAGAGATAATGGGTTTGTGGGTCCCATCCCAAGTGAGTTGGGGAATCTTACACGGTTGAGGATTCTTGATCTTCATAAGAACAATCTCAACGGTTCAATACCGGTCTCACTGGGCCGGCTCACCGGTCTGATGTCGTTGGATTTGAGTTGGAACAAATTAACCGGTTCAATACCCGGTTTAAGTTTCCCGCCTTTGAATGTTTTGGATTTGAGCCAAAATCTCTTGATGGGTCCAATTCCATCTAGTATTGGAGGTTGTCAATCTCTAATCAAGATGGATTTTAGTCGTAATCAACTCACCGGTTCAATCCCTGACTCAATTTCGGGTCTAAAAGATCTTATTCTTATGGATATCAGTTATAATCGTCTTTCCATTCTGCTTCCTGCTACGCTCAAGAGTTTGAACTCTCTCCAAGTTTTGAATCTCAAAGGCAATCCCATGGCGACCACTTCCCTTCCTAACAATGCATTTGATGGGATGAGGGGTTTAATGTTCTTGATCCTCTCTAATATGAACATGCACGGTTCAATCCCCGAGTCAATAGGCCGGTTGTCCAACCTCCGGGTCATTTATCTTGATGGGAACCGGTTCAACGGTTCGATTCCTAATAGCTTCAGGAACTTGAGAAACCTTAGTGAACTAAGACTCAACGATAATCAGTTATCCGGTCCAATTCCGTTAGAAAGAGAGACTGTTTGGAGAATGAAGAGAAAGCTAAGGTTACATAACAATTCTGGGTTATGTTACAACCCAAATAGTGGTTTTGAGGATGGTTTGGATCCATCCTTTTCTTCTGGTATTGGTTCATGCATCACACCCACACCCACACCCGGTTCAACAAGGACAGTGCAACCCTAGATATGGCAAACACAATTGATTTTTATTTCATCTTTTTTCTTTGTTCTTCCTTATATGAGACAAAAAGAGACATGTATTACACGATGTAGTCTTATTTGTAGTTGTACCATAAACAACCTACCTTTATTTCTTCTCTTCAATTTTTAGGTACTGGATTTGGGCCGAAAGCCCTGTTTGTATGCCATCACCATTTGCCTTCAAAATGGGCCTTTGTGTAAAAATTCTCACTTGAGAAATGTCTTCTACCTGGATTGATCCACCGGGAATGGATCTTGGGTCTAAAAAGATATGTAATGCCCCGCTTTCAATTCACAAAATAAGTAAAATAACGTTAAAAATAGTGGTATACTTTCTAGTTGCGAGCTGGCCAAGTTTATCCAAGAAAAATAAATGAAAAGCCTCATAGTTCTGATTTCCAAATACAAGAAATTAGGATTGTTATGAACACAAGACAAAGACAAGACAAATTTGTGTTGTAGGGGGTCACTGGCATCTTCTCTGACATCAATGATTGGTAGGCATACCAACTAAGAGAATTTAATCTGCATATGCTTGGTTCTGCTACTGGGACTACCCTCATTATATCTAGGATTCTATGTAGCTAACATACATACATATATACATATATACACATATACATATATACATATATAAGTGTGTGTGTGTGTATCCTATTTGTTGAATATACTAAGTGTATATATACCTGCTTTTAGTAGGTAATTATATAATATTCCAATAACAACAATAATAACAGGTACAATGATTCCAATTATTCAACAAGTGTGCTTGTAACATGCCCAAATACAGACATGACCAATTCCCTACCCATCAACCCTATCACCATATAATAAATTCAAAAAAGAGAATCTTTATAATATGTATAATTCCATTCATACTCCAAAATCACGAAAATAATCTATTTATAGTGCGTGGATATCAATCATATATATATATAATATATATATATGTATGTCTTTTTAGAGTCTCATACACTAAACAAAACATTTAGTTAAGAGGAGTTAGGGTTCGGATGAAGGGTATTTATTGCTTTAATTTTCAATTTGCCTAACTTGTCACTTTTTAAATTTAATGGTGAAGGCATCTAGCATTGGATGCAGCCATAATTCCTTCTCAAAATCATGTTAAATTGTCATATTTTTCTTCTAAAATGACATACGAATGATAGAAATGTGTTGCATTAACAATAACTAAGATTATCTTTGTGTAAAACCGTAAAAAATAAGAACCATTGAAGATTTTTGTATAATCTTGAATTCTATTTTTTTTTAAACAGGGGGAGGGATTCCAGCTATTCCAGCTATTTGGATCCCTCTAGGCTCTAGTATGACCATGTAAACCTAATCCTATGAAAGTACCATTAAGGAGAAGTAGGGACGTAAACATTGAGCAGCCACATCCACCAAATACAACTTTTTGAAGAGAAAATAATATATGACTATATGGAACAGCCTTTTTTGACTTTGTAATTGCGTTTTGCTTCTCACATTAGCCATCAATGGGCACCTCAAGTATTTTTGTGTTTGTTAAACGCTTCTATCATGGTATCTGTGGGTTATATATCTATATATATATTGCTGATGAAATTTTAATACAAATCATGCAAGTGGTAATACCAAAATATCCCTCTCCAATGAAACTTTAACACATGTCATCACACAATATGAAGGAGAGGAGATCAAGTTGAGGAATATCTCGACATACCTAAATGTCACTTCGGCTAGTACTCTTCGATATTGCTTGATAGTCATGAACTCAAGGACCCCATGTGGCTAGAAAATCTTGGAGTATCGAGGAACACCCATCACCGATTAAGAAGAAGATCTACATAACATCTTTGGGGGATTCACCTCCAAAAATCTCGTATGCAATCAAGGGAGATTCGTATTTTGAAATTCATATAAAATGGGACATCTACTCAGGTAAATCTCACTTTTTTACCACTAGCTAAAGAGATATCCAAGTACCGAGCTATCTCACTAACCCAATGGTCTATCGATCTAACTTGACCGTCCCCTGAGATATACTTCGGGGACCCCATAGCTCACTTTTTTATCTGTGCATAAACAAAACACAACTTCTTGATCTATAGTCTGATTAACTGAGATGCGTACAAAATTGAGAAATCGATAGGTCAGTACGATTTTACACGTCATCACACAAAAATATTAGATTTTTTTTCCATCTTTTGTTTTTTCTTTCATAGATTACTTGCGTCGGCATAGGAACGCACGTTCTTTAGTTAGACAAAAGAAAAGAAAATAGCCCTCTACCTAATAGCCCCACATCAAATTCAAATTCAAAGCTCCAATTAATTGTGTTTGAAATGTAAATTAATAATAGAAAAAATGGTTTTCAAAGCATTAAACCATTTATTTTGTAGGAGATTAAATATAATTTCTTTAAATTAATATTGAAATTCAATGTGTCCATGTTGGCATTTTCAGGTTGCATCAAATCCTTTTCACCATACTTGGAACGAATACATTGATTTATACAATGCACACTTAAAATATATATTTTTTTTAAAAAAATATATATACATTGGTGCTCAAATGCGGGATCTCACTCTTTATTTCAAGTGAGGGATCCGTCTCATACCATACACGTTGATATAAGTGCGGATCCATACGTGATGGGGCTCGTGTGTGGACGATGTTAGATGGATTCCGCACTTTAAACCCGCACTAGAGAACCACTCATACGTATACACACATATATATATATTTTTTCGAAAGTATAATTTTTTTGTGGAAGTATTAAATTATGAATATTTTAAAATTTTAAATTGCAGGTTGTCATTGAAATGGAACGCCATTAGTGGATTGATTTGAAATTCCAAGACAGCTGCGTCACATTTTTTATTTTATTTTAATTTTTCTTCACAGACGAAGAAAAAACAATGAGGACTTACCTTCCCTTGCACACTTTCTCTTTCCCTTGCAAACAAATGTCTGTCTGCTCTACCACTTATCCCCCCAAAAGCGTTACGTTTGGCATCTCTCTTTCTTACCTTAGTCACCATATTCAGTTCTCACTTTTCTCTTGCTTCCACTGACTACAAGCAACCGAAAAAGGAATCTCAGTGAGAGAGATTCAGCAACGGCAGCAGTAGGCTTAGAGGGAGCAAGGCTGGTTGATTTGTTCAGAGAGAGGTGGGTTTTGCGGTTGGAGTTTGGATATGGCGTTCTTTTGTTGTGGAAGATTAGATCGGTAAGCTAGCTCTTGATAGATTGATTCTTATCTTTCTTTGATTTCCTGGTTGGTTTTATTGTTCTGCCATTTATTAATTCGATTGATTGGATAATTGTGATATGGGTTTGTAACTTGTGGAAGCAATTTCATTTGCCTTTTCTTCTGGTTGCAATTGGGGGATTCAAACTGCTTACTTTGATCTGGGTCGTAAGAATGCCAATTTTATAATTGTGTAGGCATTTTTTTGATTCTTAAGAAGTGGGAGGGAAAGGGAAGCAAGTAAAGTCAGGTTCTTGATAACGTGATGAAACACAGTTCATTCAACAGGGGGATTTTTTTTTCAGGGGAAGCGCTTTTGCAAAATAGAGCTTAATCAGATACTATTTGATCTTAATATTAAGTGGAATTTTTTATATATTGCACCATGTTTATAGAAATGGCAGTTTTATGCATTGAGTGTACTTAATTCTACAGGAAAGAGCGAGGGAAGAAGAAGCCGACATGGAGGATTTTCTCCTTGAAGGAATTGCATTCAGCTACGAACAACTTTAACTACGACAACAAGCTAGGGGAAGGGGGATTTGGCAGTGTTTACTGGGGTCAGCTTTGGGATGGATCTCAAGTAAAGTTTCTGAATTTTCGCTTGCTTAAATTGATGTTTTTTTTGAGTATTTAACTTCGTGACACTCTCACTTTGCGGCCTAAAATATCCTAGAAGATTAGGTTGTGTAAGGAATCGGCAGTGTGGAAGTTTGGAATGAGGGTGCTGGTTGGTGGCTGAAAAGTAAGGATTCTTCTAGCCGTGTTTGCTATGGACTACCATGGTACTAGGATGTGGCTTTGGCATTACACATTGATTGGTACTAATATAGAGATTTGAGATTTGAGGATCTACATCAGGGTGCCATTACCCTAGAAATTTTATGTTGCATGTTAAAGTAATTCTGACTTCTTACATTTGTATGTACAAGCTAAATCTGAATGTAGGCCAAATGACTCTCAGGCTTATGAGTTTTTCCTCTGTTTTCAGCCTGATAGGATAGGCGGTCCCTGGCACTAGGGTATTTGCTATTACAGTCAGAATAAGATATTTTGCATTTTTATGGCTAATTTGCATTAATTTGTTTCTGAAAAGAGTCTATGCACTTTAGTAGCGTTTTTCTTGTGCTCAAACAGGCATGCGTAGTATATACTCCTTAGTACATGAACATTTCTGTCATCAGCACAGCAGTCAAACTCAGTTGCATCTGGTACATCAAAGTTGGAAAGAGATAGTACATTATTAATACTCTGACTCTGCTGGATTATTTTGCCATTTTGTGTGTTTTGAAATCTGATAAGCAAAAACATGGCTTTAAAACTGCTTAGCCTTCACCAGAACATGGGTGTATCTTTGTCTTCAGATGCCTAGATGTAGTGTCTTATTCTGAAATGACTCAACAAGAATCATCTCATTCTTCTATAACATATATGGATTAAAATGATACATTTATACGCAGATTGCAGTGAAAAGGTTGAAAGTTTGGAGCAACAAAGCAGATATGGAATTTTCTGTGGAGGTTGAGGTACTAGCACGCGTTCGGCACAAAAATTTGCTTAGTTTACGTGGTTATTGTGCTGAAGGGCAGGAGCGTCTTATTGTATACGACTACATGCCAAATTTGAGCTTACTTTCCCATCTTCATAGGCAACACTCAGCAGAATGTGTTCTTGATTGGAACAGACGGATGAATATCGCAATAGGGTCAGCGGAGGGAATTGCGTAAGAGTAAAACCCAATTTGTTTGTGTATCTCGTTTCAGCTCCACACTTACTGACAGTTTTTATTTGATAAAATCCAGCTATCTTCACAACCATGCAACTCCACATATAATTCACAGGGACGTCAAAGCTAGCAATGTCTTACTGGATTCAGATTTCAATGCCCAAGTCGCAGATTTTGGATTTGCCAAGTTGATTCCTGATGGTGCTACCCACGTAACTACACGAGTTAAGGGTACTCTAGGCTATCTTGCCCCCGAATACGCTATGCTAGGGAAAGCATCAGAAAGCTGTGATGTCTACAGCTTTGGTATTCTCTTGCTGGAGCTCGCCAGTGGCAGGAAACCGATTGAGAAACTGAATTCAACGATCAAGCGAACAATTACAGATTGGGCTCTGCCGTTGGCTTGCGAAGGAAAGTTCACTGAAATTGCTGACCCAAAGCTAAACAGCAAGTTCGTTGAGGAAGAGTTAAAAAGAGTTGTTCTGGTTGCACTTGTTTGTTCTAACAGTCGACCTGAGAGACGACCCAACATGCTTGAGGTGGTAGAGCTGTTGAAGGGAGAATCAAAAGAAAAGTTCTCTGAAATCGAAAAGAACGAACTATTCAAGGTGCACGAGGCTGCTGGTTTCAACGATGTGCCAGCCAATGAAGACAACTCGGACTTTATCTCAGAGGAGAAGGAGGTGAAGCAGGAGTTGAATGAAGAAAAACCACAGGACAAGGAATCCATATAGTAGTTGAAGTTGCTATGAAGATACAAGCGACCTCAGGTTCTAAGCTGAAGCAAGGCTGCATCGTAGATTTGCTAGTTCAAAATGGTGCTTTTTGAGTGATACAGAATGTGTGTTTCTTTTTCTTTTCTTTTACACCACTTGTGGTCTCAGTATTTCCCTTCCTTCTTCAGCTTTCTAAATGCTCATTGCTTGTTATTTTATCTTGCAACTCCCAGTGAAGTTCCCAAAGCTGCTGAGTTTGTACTTAATACTTTTAAGTCTGCACTCAATATTTTATCAAGATTGTTCGACTTAACCCTGCTGAGCTTGTTTGAGACTTCTGGCAAAAGTACCGATAACAAAAAAACTCAGCTTTGAAACAATATCTCACCTCCGAAGCATACTATTTACAGCTGATATGAAAAAGTGGTGGACTTTACAACATCAATAACCAGGATACATGATGTATCAACACAACAAATTAGGCATTGCTTCCAATTTGAAGCATGTATACTACGTGTGACATTACTGATCAAATCCCTGCCCTAGTAGTATCTGATTAAGTGAATGTATCATCCCGATCACCCTCGGCAGTATCGCCCTCTTCCAGGTTGCTGAATTCCAGAAAATGAGTCGGCCTGTGGTCTTCACTGTAATATTCTCGGGGAGTCCCCAGCTTGACACCGTACTTCATGCTTACAGTATGCTTCACTCCCATGAAGTTGTAATTCCACGGACCATTATCAGGTACCTAAAAACCATTAAGAAAAGTTATCTCAGTTAGCACCTCCACAATCCACACCAGAAAAGCTCGAAACAACATAAAACAAGGAAGTACAGCAAATTGATGCTAGAAAATCCAGTACAATTTTTCTTACCATGTAGAAACCTAGGAAGCGATCACTTAAAAGCATCTGAACCTTCTCATAATGTGTCGGAAGATAACCATGAGGATTGCTTCCTGTGTCCTTGTTGAGACGTACCCATTCATAACCACTTGGTGTAAGCTTATATGCAGTCAATGAGCAGGAACCTGGAGTAAAACTGCATGTCAAAATGATGCATTTCTCTCCATCCTATTGCTTGTTGTTCTCCAGAATTCGAGCATGACTTGTTAGATCCTGCAAATTAATGGACCAGGTAAAATCGAAAATCATGTAGTGATAAACAAAGTTCAAACTAACAAAAAAGGCATCATATCTTGTTAATACAGTCCATAGACGGGGCTAAAACTTGTGGTGATAACTGAGGAAGCTCGTTTGGCTGTGTGTGCATCCATCCTGAAGGCTCCAGATCATTTAGAAAATCATGCTCAGGAAGAGCTGAAGGAAGATGCACTTGCTGATGAGTCCCCTACTGAGGTACCATCGCGATGCAGCGAATCTCCTTAACCTGAGGGTTGTCAGGGGGACTTATACCGTACAAGTACCCAGCAATTTGTGTCCGTAAATCTGCTATGCAGATAAATTTCTTCAAAATATTCTTGGGCATGATATAAGTATATCCAGTTTCCTGAAAAATCATATTCATTTTGTCAGCAAATCTCAAGATTATCATCGGCAAGGACAGCAATGGATTTTAAAGCTAGATACAAACCTTTATATCCTCCGAGTTTACATATATATGATTGACTCGAAGAAAGAGATTTGTTGCAGATATAGCTCTAACACGCCAATCAGTTTTAGAACGAAATGCAGATTGCTCATATGGACTCGTTGTTGTGACACTGAGTTCATCACCGTGGACATTCGTAGTCTTTGTTTTTACTGCAGTCATTTGACTTGCTTCTTTGGCCTGGAAACAAATCAGTCAAATTAATACACTTCAATATGAGGCCACATTAACATGGTTGTCAGAAATTGCTTCATAGGAAACAATGACACCATAAAAACACGTCACCTGTTTCTCAATCTCTGCAATCTGTTGCCTCTGTTGAGAAGGTGGGGTAATATCTGCTCCAAGTATAATATCACGAATCTCAGTTTGGGTGAGAGCAGATGTATTCACATTGTTCTTCTTGGCATAATCTGAGAGTACGAGATCTCTTAAAGCAACCTCAACCGTCATCCACTGATCACTATTCAGAGAAGGCCAGATATGATGTGGCTCAGTAACAACTGTTTTGTCTGGCTTCAAAAACATCTTTGCCTTCTCATTGTTCACATGAAGTGCACGGAGAATCAGGATGAGACGGGAGAATGCTGTGTTAGATAAAATACTCTTTAACCAATCATCGTAAATGTTGAACAAAACCATTTGTGGTTCAGTGGCCTTTAAAATCAAATCACCAAATTTCTCAATCTTCAAGCAAGCCTGGAACGGAAGCTGCAGCTCACTTCCTTTAATGACTATGTTTGGGAAATCCAGCAAGTTAACCTCCAGAGGATCCAGCATTCCTTTACGAGTAACAATAATTTGTTTAGGCTGTTCCTCAACAGGCAAAGATCGATCAAGAGCAGCAACTTCTTCAGCTGTTTTCCACTTCGCTAGCTGGGCAAGACGCTTCTGCCCAGGCCAGACACTTGTATGGATAACCTGTGAATATTCATATAAGTTTAGAATCAACAAAATAAAACGAGAAACTTCAAAAAATGCTTTAACAATTAAACCAGACCTTCAAAAATAGTTGCCCTGTCCTAGGATTGAATATAAAAATGGCACCATTGATTGGTTTTGTCGTAAGATTTCCTTCAAATGTCTTGTGAATTGTAACACGATAGACATTTGTATCATCAACAAACCAAATAATTTGGTTGCCGAAGATCTCTCCATAATTCTGGGACGACAAATATGGTTCTGTAGGCTCAGAAGAATACAACTGCAAACCTTTCCTTATACGCTCCATCAGAACATATAAAGCTGGATTTGACTGCATCAGATAAAAATATGTCAGTAACTTACATGCCAAGGATTTTAAAAGTGAATCCAGAGACATAATATCCAACCATGTAATGTCACAAAAAAACCATACCTTCATGATCTTGTTCATCGCTTGGGCAAGTAGTGGTTTAGAGCCAGGAAACCAGTTGCCAAAAGCAGAATGCAGATTGTATGCCAGATCAAGGCCAATCATCACTCCTGAAAAAACCAGGAAAAGTTGAGTGAAACCTGAAGGACAACTAAAATAGAAGAGCACAAAAAGATTGGAGAGAAGGGGGAAGAACATACCGGTTGGAGAGGGATATATGGACATGTTGTCTGTCGTGAAATCCATAAACTTAGCTCGAGTATAACGCTCAATATCATGAGAGTCATAGTCTCCCCAGCGGAGCTGAACATCAATCCAATACTTATTGCTAGTTTTTTGATCAAAAACGTCCTTTGACTCGGCCACAAGACTAGGCTTGGGCATGGGCCACCTATGGGCAGCAAAGAGAAGAACATCGGCACAAGAGCTATTCATTTTGTAACTTTTCCGTGGATGAATAGTCTCTTTCTGCACGGTCTCAATTTCTAACGCACCCAACTCCTGATCCAGAACTTGACATAGATCCATGACAACACTCTCATGGATCTTCTGCCACAGATGGGCTCGGAATATCTGAATAAGAGAGATCTTCAAAGTTGGAATCTTTCCCTGCATGAAAATTCCAGTCAGGTCCAATTGCACTTGGAAAACAACATAAACATTTGCCCGATTTATTGTTGGTGACCACCAGAGGGTGAATCTACGATTAGGAATTTGGTTAGGACCAGATCTTTGTGCATTAGCCAGCTTCTTGTACTTCATAGACTCCTCAAAACCAGATGCTTTCTCCCAGAATAAACCTTCCCAGGTTGGAAAGCTGAAATTTTAAAAGTTCAAAAACAAGTCAATGGTCAAAAGGCCTACCGATCAACATTAACACTCAAGCATGACAGTTGTGATCACATACAAACATACAAATTTAAAATTTTTTTAAACATGTCAATAAATCTGCAAAACTCATCAATGAAGGGTACAATTGTGCAAAGATTAAGTAGGCTTATTTCATTTTCACACACATTACCACATGACAAGCAGCAATACAGCATTTATCTACTGATTGAAACTTAAATCTTTTAAGAGCATAAATAGAATAACTTCAGCATAAGTTAATTTTAGGAAGGATGATATCATGATAATTATGGCCAGGTACAAAAGAAAAAAGTAACATAAATAAAGATAATAGCCTTACTATGTTCCTTTGAATAAGGTATGCTCAAGAATACCCTCAACACCTCCGAGAGCTTGGATGACATCAGTTCCGTAGTTGTTCAAGTTCCACAGTTTCCCATCATGCCTCTGGTGGGTCCACCAGAAAGGATTTTGTTTCAGAACTTGGTACTGCTTGAAGTCTGTCCGCACTCGCCATCCTTTATCATATGCCAAGGTATGTCAATCCTTCTGGAACAGAGTATTTATACGTGGGATTTCCCTATCCCAAGAATCAAAGGACATTTAAACAGAAATAGTTAGGATGCTTGGTTTCATGTTATTGAGAAACATCATGTTTTTCAAATTTCAACTGATAATCAGCTACAGCATTCATATATGAATTTAAAGTGCAAGAAAATTACAGAATCAATTCCGCCATCGAAACAAAAAGAAAAAGGGGGAAAGAGGAGAAACAAAGACGTATATCTTAGAAACTCACCTCCAGATCCTCAAGAGTTAAGTGTCTATTCTGTGCCTGAGCCTCCTGCCTCTTCAGTGCATACTCTGCCCATACTCGTTGAGAATCAATGAACTCACTTTCCCAGGGCTGTACAAAAGAAAACAATAATGATCAAAATATTAACACATCATTTGAGAGAAAAAAAACATCAAAAACATGTTAGAACATCATTGGCAAACTCCTTCCCATAGCAACCCACATCGATTTGATGGAAGTGGGACTTTTATTGGACACATTCCACTAATGAATTCCCTGGAACTTCTATAGTGAATGCAAAATACAGAATTATGATCAATCAAATCCTGCAAAGCCACGATATCTATTATTGGTTCGACCACAACAGTTCAGTCTATACCACTACCATTATATCAGATTGGTGCAGAACAGTCAAATTACAAATTATGCTTGAGAATGAATTCAACATTTTTCACCTGCATGTAGCAATAAAGATTTGGAATCAGCTGGTCCTCTTCATGACTCATCCCGCTCCTAAAGTGGGTTACACCAACGTCAGTCTGCTGACTGTGTCGTATATCACTCTGGGGGATCAATATGTGACCCATTGATAACATGCCAAGTCCTCCAATTTCCTTCGGAGTGTAAAAGATGACAGGAGGAAATCTGAAAACAGGGAAGAGTTAAAAGAAAAAACACCAAGAGAAAGAGAGGGAATAAAATTACAACATCAAAACATATTGACTTCACGTGACCAAATAAAATACCTGCTCGGCATTTTTGAATTCAAACCATCTTAATGCGAGTTCGAATTTTGTTTTCACACTTAACCAGCAAATCTAGTAGCTCTTGGGTATGCACAGTTGCTTCACGGAAATAAGTCATCAGACCTATATAAAGGAAGGTTAGCAAACAAGAGATCATTGCAAATACTAAAACAAGAAAAGAGAAACTAATCAAACCAAATACCTATCAAAGCAGTATCCATTTGTTGACAATTTTTGTGAATGTTGTCGACCCTGAAGACATAAGTATTTGTCTTACATGATTCTCGAACACCTTCACGTGTTCGTCATCAACTCTTAAGAACGCAACCGCAGTCCGCTCTTTAGTCTGTTCATTCTGCAAATTCCAAACTCCATCTTGTGTATTGCTGAATGCTTCCTGAGCCATCCTTATTTTTGGAAGTATCCGGACCTCAAATCCACACCTACAGGTCAAGACGCAGATATATCATGCAACTGTTCCATCAAAACCAAACAGATGCCAAAATATCAAACAAGAAGAAAAGAAACCCCAAATTTGGAAGACTACTAATACTACACAACTGTCCAACAGCATATGCACAAATAACCTAATCAAAGCAAGCATCCATGAACAGATATTGTAAGAACCTGTACAGAATCAAATCTACTGACATAATTAAAGGAACAATGCATATTCACATTAAAGTAGACAAAAATTCAAGCACAAAGCTAATACACAATGTAAACTAACTAATGTGTCACATTTCAGCAAAATCCACAAGACATAAGCAGCATTCATATGGCGTACACAAGACACACGACACACTTATGAACTAACTCTCAAGCAGCATTCATATGGCGTACACAAGACACATCACACATGACACACTTATGAACTAGCTCCCTGTTTGTGACAGCATACATTTAAATGTATGCACGACTCGCTGTAAGTGCAAAAGTATAAAGTTTCAAAAATGCTTTGTATCAATGTGATCGACCATGTATGCACACATAAGGGTCTGCGCCCACAACTTGCTGTCAAAACCAATGCAGTCAGCATTTAAGTTTGAACACAGTGTGGAGATTAATGTGAACAACTAAGTGGGCAAAATATTCGAAGACATATCGGTTGAGGTTGAGCATCTAAAATTTCAAGAAAATTGAACACATGGTACTCAGTAGCAGAATTGTCTGACCACAAACCTCCGCTAAGACCACATAGAAATCATGAAAAATCTAAAGTAAACTCCAGATATACTTACATGCTGAAAAGAAGGTTTGGATTGTCTTTGCTGTAAACCGAGACAAAACTATTCTCCCATTCTAATGTTGTAATGCTTCGAGGGAGACGGTTCTTCATATCCTAGAATACACTCCTTCCAAGATTGACTGCAGAAAAGATAGAAATTAATCTTTAGTTTTTTCAAAGGAAACAAATGAGTAATACTACCATAAAATTTACAGCTTTAACATTATATAACAAAGAGAATGAGCATATACCATCATGTTTCATGAGGCTCATTCTAGCATCCCTTAGCCAGCACTTTTTGTTATTGTAACCAACCATATTTTCATTATTGGGATCAGGATGCTCAGTAAGATAGTGCTGGATGAGGTCTCGAGCCTCCTCGTGAGTGAAATGAAACAATATATGCACCTTATCAATGTACCACGAATACAGCCGTATTGGGTGCCTGGTCTCAACTTTCGTATCCCAATAAGTGATGAACTCATTAGGCATCTGCGTTGGACCAGCAATCTCACTGGCTCGAGTTAATCCAAGGAGCAAAAGATCCAGGACAAGTCCATAATACCGAACAACAAAAGAAGAATATTGAAGACTGCGAATAAGACCATATGAGTTTGTGTGACTCATATCCTTATAAGATAGCACAACATTATTTTTTGCAGTGCCATAATCAGCAATGATATGGTCGAGAACCAAACGTAGAAGCCTGCAAGAGCACAATAAAAGAAACGTAAACTAGAGATTAAAAGATTTTACTCCCTACAAAAGCCACAAAAACAAAAAGATACAGGATGCTTTACCTATTCAACATTGTCAAGTCAATTTTCTCAAAGAACTTCTCAAATTTCGTTTGGAGCATCACCACATATTGTCCATCATTTGTATCCCAGACACCTTGCAAATTGTTTATACCCTGACACCATTTATAGACCAAAAGGGGCGGTGGTTCTGAATCAGCCGGCTTAATCCAATTTGGGAAGAGATGACGTTTATCGCCTTCATACCATAAATATTGGTCAAGATATGCATCTGTAATCTTCTCAATTGGCTCAATCTCATACACTGGTATCAGGTAACTATACAAATCCATGAACTCTATGCAAACCGGCCAAAAGAAAAAAGAAAAAGAGATTTAAGCAACAGTGAAGTGCTACTATGATGCAATGAGCAAGATCAAAGGTCACATAATGGAACTCACTTCTTTAAAGGCACGCTGAGTAAGCAGGTGACGCTTAATCCTAGATAGAGCTTCATGTGGATTGTCATAAGCTTGCAGTTGGTTTAATCGCTCCAGAGCAAGGATTAGTAGCTTTGTATCATGCTTGTATGACAACGGAGGGAACGGAATGGGGGAAAATTTCTGTGACTCCAACCAATGCACAGTAGTCGTGTAAATCGCCACTGCTTCTTCAGGAGTGACATAAGGACCATCTTTCAAATAGTTGTGTTGTCATTCCTAGACAATTAAAATAAATGGGTCATCAGATAAGAGAAACTACGCAAAGAGCCAAACTTAATAAATAGAGGGGAAATTTTGCACGAAAGCAAACTACATTGGATGACCAGAATGACTAGCCTCATTATACCACAAATTATACAGTGGAAAAAAGACGAACTGCAACACTTTAATAAAGGTCCTATACACACCTGCTCCGCCTTAAGCCAAAGGCGAGTCAATCTCCCAAGATTCTCCCGACAAACTGTCTTATCAACTGTTGCACCTCTTCGTATACGCTCACAATTATAGTGAGCAACATTTGTCCACCAGTCTGCTTTTGACTTGACATAACGTAGAATCAAGTTTTCAATGGGAACAGGTAAACCAGGAACCTAAAGACAAAAAAAAAGTGAGAGAACTGTCACAAGTAACAAAACTTAAAAGAAATAGGCATCAAGACGTGGAAATTACCTTCCATGGAATATTTGCTTTCCAACAGCGCCATGCCTCACTCAGATGTTGCAATATAGTTCTGGCTTTGTTTTGCTTAATTCCCTCTGCAGCTTAACAATGAGCAGTTAAGCAAACATAAAACAGAACAAGCAATATATAGGAAAACAAAAACTGAAGATAGGAAGTAGATTATGGAAAAGCTAACCACCTGGCATAGCTTCAAGGACATCACGCATAACAGCAGCCCGAAGCTCCAAGTCAAAGTGGCTTTCAACACGCTGCTTCGTAACTGTCTTGGCAACTCCTTTAGAATGTCGCCCTTCGAACTGCCGGGCAAGAAGATTCCCCAACCAGCGTTCCAAAAGAGGCACTATGCCTCGGAGAAAGAACAACCATAGCCACCACATTTGGTGCCCAGAATCCACATCCCGGTCCTTTCCCCACGGGCCCAGTATTGAAGCGATAGTAAATCAAATACTTCAAATCCTTGCCCATTCTTATCTGTCGCATAAGCCCGTACTTGTACCAGTACATCCCAGTCAACTGCCCAACATGGGAAAATGTATATTGCAGGCCATCAGCCAACTGGAATGCATCCACATTACCCAGGTGGAACCGGATATTGGCATCAACCACAAGATTCGTCAAACGCAATATCTCACGAGTCAAAGATGAAAAGCATTACCAAACCGTGACTTCTTTCGTTCTTTCGTCGTGAGTGTCATCACAGGCTTCAAGTTGAAATTATAATCAAGGTGAAGATAATTCAAGTTCTTCCTATGTATCAATACATTCAGCATGTTGTAACCCTGCTTACAGACTTGAAGACCAGCCTCAGCCCAATCAAGTTCTGTGGTTTGGAAGAACTTGGTTGCTGCAAGAGACCGGAATAGGTGCTTCTTCTTCTGAGCTTTAGGTGGCCTATGATGCAACTTATTCAATACAAAACATTTTAACAATTTCTGATAACTAACCCGAACTTTGACTGGATATGATGGAGGACTCCAGAAAAAGAAGGAAAAATTAGGGTGGTACTCACCATATTAGGGGTATAGATACGTAAGTGGAAAAGGGCAATAGAATCTTACCAATGCTCCTTGTACCACTCTGAAACAAGGGGTATGTCTTCAGCTCTTCGCATCCGACCAGATCTCATATTAAAAGGGCGTGGGACAAATAACAAAGAAATTCCAGCAGCAGTCATGTCAGTATAAAGCTGAGTATCTGCCAAAAGACATCCCACTCCCTCTGGCAAAGAGAAATCGTCATCGTCCTCGTCATTGTGAACTTTCTTTTCACGTCGGTCCTTGTTGGCACTTGTTATAGGGTGAATTAAGCAAGTCTGGGTCCTCTGTTTTAATAAACATGACCATAGGAGTGTGATAGACACAAAGATTCACTTTCCTAGGCCTGTTGCTGTAAAGATGCGGGAAAGCAATTCTGTATTCTGTTCTAAGAGGTGAGCGAATAATGAGGTTGTTTATGTCATCAAACTCATTCCAGTCCTCATCGCCTTTCTCCATGTCACGATACAGAGGCTCAAGCTTGGGGCCACCTGCAAGTGAACACCACTTAATAAAGAAGTTCTCAGAAAGACGGAAGACAAATACATGATGCACAAGCACAGTTCACTGTAATTTCATCAGCATCAATTTAATGGGGGAAAAGAAAGGCACAAAAAACAGCCGGAAACCCAGCTCAAAAAAGGCCCTACAGCACAATTCAACATCTATGATCTTTTTATTAAGAGTTCATTCAACTCAATGGGGGATCAAAAAACTGGATGATCCGCATTATTGCTTCATTATAGTTACCTGCCTAGAGAAAAGAAACACACGAGCGCAGCAGTGGCAACAGCATTCAACTTAAATGAACTTTATTGAAAATGCAAGCAGGTATCTTCCAAGCAAAGAATAAGCATCACAATAATCACACCAAAATGATTTTTCTGCAGAACCTAGGAGTTATTAAACACTTGTTTCGAGATACAACTTGCTTGCAAATATACCATAGGCGAACATGTGATGGTAGAGTTGTAGGAGTGCAATCTAGAGGTCGCAAGTTCAATTCCTGAAAACGCCCTCTCCACATATTATGTGGGGGTTAGGTCTCCATTGCAGAAGCCATGTGCACGTGTTGTTTACCTTTAGCTATAAATATAATATCACTACCAAATGATAATAATTCATATTTCAAACGATGCATGACCACCTAACATGAAGGCTTTTCTTTTCAAAATGCAAACTGTAAATGAAGTATTAACATCAATAACATCAAGATCAATCTAAAGACAATATCAGAACCTTACAAATAGAAATCCCAATCAAGAAGCCTTCTTAACGATGTAGACTAAGAGAAAAGGAACACAAAAGGGATTATCATTACCAAACAGCAATATGCCGTGATGGCATAACCTTGATAAATTTGATCTTCATACACATACTTTCGCTCAACAAGGCACCGCAATTTAGTAATAAAAGCACAAAGAATAACAACATATGAAGCAAACCAGACAGAAAGCATCACACATACCAGGAATGCACATGTTCAATGCTTTAGCTGTAAAGAATGACTCCATGTCAAATAAGTAGAAATAGTTGCGGTCAATTAAGTCAGAAAGGAGCTGTCCAGCAAGCCGATGAAGTGTTGCCATAATTGGGAGGGACAGATGCCATTTGCGGTAACTTGGACCATTGATAAGCTTTGTTTTCACAAGAGGCTTATGGTCATAGAACCAATTGCATACAGCAGAATCTTCTTCTTCATCCAATTCCAACTGAATAGGCTCCAAAGGATCAACATCTAACAGATTATCAGCACAATCTAAAGGAGGTTCCTCATCATCAAATGGTGGGAACCGCATCCGCTTGAAATGCCGACAATCCCTCTTTTCCCTTCTCATCATGATCCACATTGTTCCCCACTACAATATTGCAAGATGACTATATGAGTCAATCAACTGTAACTAAATGAGCATTGCAGCTACTCAAGAATACAAGATAGTTGAAAGTTAACGAACAATCAATAACAAATTAGTAAAAGTAAGCAATTCAAAAAAAGAGAGGAAGGGCTCTTTCAAATCATTGCCTGTTAAAGAGGCAAAACTTGTCTTAATCATGTGTCAACGAAGTATTCAACAAGTAGTACCAACAGGACATCCAACCAGTTTCTACTATCCTATGAGTACGCGGCATATATACATAATAAGGAAAGAGAGAGAATCCATATACCTGAGCTAAATAAATAGGTTCAACAACCCATGGTATTTCATTTACAAATGTTATTGCCCCAGTAATATGATACAGAACCTTCACGTCTCGAACCTGAAGGATGAAGAACGACAATGTTAACTTCGGTAATTTACTAGGAGGAAATCACAATTACAGCTAAAAACCGAGCAAGTTAAAAAGATCAGGAAGTGGAGAAAAAGGGTACCTGTTCCCAGGGCATAGGCATATTCTCAAGGAGCTTGTAAACTGCATGAGGAATGAACGTAAGGGCTCCAAGATACACACATTTATCATGACTATATTTCTTTGAAGAGATGTCCCCATGATCTGTGTCACAGAGAAACTAAAGTAAATACAATATATCTCTCTATATAATGCAAGAAACAAAACAAGGATAACTGCAACACACAGCAATTCTAGGCTACCAACACCAACATAATAAAGTGAAAAATAAAACTAAACACCACTCATGCTGCAATTAACACTTAAATAAAGATAAATACAGAAGTGAGACTGTGAGAGTGCCTAAATTTACAGTTTCGGTTGCCAATATAGTAGCAAAAATCACTTAGAATTCACTCATTGTCACCATCACTACATTCTAAGCTCAATTTTTCATGGTAATTCCGGCTTTCCATATGTGACATCTAAAAAAATAAGCCACCTAGAATCAATGTTTCCTACTTTCTATGACGTTCATTTATTCCCTTACCAGTTACCCGTCATTAACCTCCCAATGCTAGTACACACACGAAAATCCATAGAAAGTTATAAACTCGTCAGTGAAACGAAAAAAATGCAGACTTGACGATTTTCTTTTATGGTTTCAAAAGAAACCTTGGTCTGCTTTCCCTAAATCCTAAATAAATGCAGGACTTGATGATTTTCTTTTATGGTTTCAAAAGAACCTTAGTCTGCTTTCCCTAAACCCTAAATAATGACGCAACACAATCATGAATATCACGGCCATACCAAAATCAGTACAACAAGAAAAATTGCAGAAGAGAGAATATAAAATTAAAGAAAGAAACAGCTCCATATTTCAAGAATACTGGCCTAAATAACTCAACCGCAAAGAAAAAAGGAAAAAAGAAACGATGCTCCAAGGAAACAAAATAAAATAATCTGCAATAGAGAAACTAATTACAACTGACCTAATAACTTCATTGCCTGAGAAGTGAGAAACACAAGATCACGTTTACGCCATCATCAATCAAACACTGCCAATCAGATGCTAAACGAAGCTACTCAGACAGAAACACTCCTTAACATCAAAACATCACAAGCAGAAAACCTTAAAAACTCACCGTATAATCTTCCTAACATGCTCAGGCGGCATGTCCTCCTTTTGCGTCTCAACGGACCCAAACTTCCTCTTATCTCCATACCGCTTCGAGTTCAGTTGCATCCATTTTCTGGCTTCTCTTCCCACCGATCCTCCGGCTCGGCTGGTGTTGGAGGCTGCTGGAGAGCTTGTGAAGAAGGCGGAAGCACAGTGTTAGACGGCTGCGCCTCGGGAGGCGGTGAAATCGGAGGCAAGCTTGTCCCAGGCGGTACAATAGGCGGTTGATCGTCTGTATTTTTCCACATGGCGGCGATTTACGAAACAATGAAATCTAGAAACCGAAACCTCAAATCTCCAACGCTTGATGAAGGTACATATACACAATATACGTCTATGGTTATATATATATCGCAGAGAATCGTACGAAGAGGTTTTCAGTAAGAATGGAGGGTTTTAGGTTCTTTTGCGGTTTTGACGTGCCGCGCACGCCTGCACTATGAACTGTGGAGTCGAATCCAGTATCGGTCACTCACAGAATGAGTATGGCGGTGGCACTTTAGACCGTGACGGCAAATCTATAGACCGCCTGTCTGTGTCCTCGGTGGGCTTTTGCCCAATTGAAATTGGGCCTAAAAGTAGAGGGCTTAGGCAAATGTAAAGGCTAAGAATCGTGCCATACTTGGGCCTATATTTTGGGTTCACTTGATTTTTGGCAGGCCCAAGATTAGGCCAGGTTAACATGACGTGGAGCATCTGTAACGATGAGGAGCTGGTCTGCGCGTGGAGTACGGTCAAAGAACAGATAAAACAAAATGATCTGTGGATCCCCGTGTAACGGTCTCCTTTAAACCAACAAACAAAACAGCTCTACATTTCTGATTCTCTATCTTCCCCTGCAAATCGTCTCTCTCTCTGTAAAATTCTTTCTGAGGAAAAAGTCTCTGTTCCAATTAAACCCTAACCCTAGAATTTGTATCAGAAGTAGGATTCCTTCGATTAGTCGATTACCATGCACCGTATATTTGGTCAAGAGCAGAGTAATGCAAGTAATGCGAACAGTCGTTTGGGGTTTTTGAGAGAGAGAAGGTGCTTGGCTCCTCTGGCCATGAACGGAGATGATTTTGATGATACTCTCGTAACACGTTCACTTTCGTATTACAAAATACCAAAGCAGCTCCTCAAACTCTCTGTTCTCAAGCTTGATGGTTCTCAATTTGGTAATGCAGATGCTGGATTCTATTTTCGCCGTTCTTTCCTGTTGTTTTTTGAATTCATTGTACAATATTTCTCTCTTTTGCTCTGGTGTTCTGTCAAATTTTTGCTGCACTGAACTCAGGAAATGATAATCATCATCGTTTCAGTTGTAAGCATTGGCCCAACCCCTAATTTTGGATAATTTTTCTCAATTTTTTCATTGATACTTCAGTTGATAAAATAGTAGCAACACCAACATTGTGTGCTTTCTTTTCTTTTCTTTTTTATTTACTTGGACATGATGGGAATTTGAATTTACAGATGTTCATGTTGCTAAAAATGCTAAAGTAGAAGAACTCAAACAAACCATAGAGGAACTTTTCACTTCCTCGCCAAAGGAACCTGAGGACAAGATTTCATGGTAAATCTCTCACTGGTTGATTAAATATTCAGATGTGACACTTAGGAGTGTCCAATTTAGTTTGTTACTTTAAGTGGGCTCCATCACTTGTATAGATTTGAGTGTGCAGTGAATTTTTTCTGAGATTCATCATGGTGTATCTGCTTTTCATCTTGATGGGTTTAGGTCACAAGTATGGGGTCACTTTTGTTTGTGCTACGAAGGTCGGAAATTGATTAATGACAAGGCAAGCATTGAAAGTTTTGGGATCAAGGATGGAAATCAGGTTCATGCTCATATATATATTTATGTTATGCTTTATTGAATTTGTGAATATACTATACTTTCTGTCATTTGAGGTTTTCCATTAAAGTTTCCTGTTACGACATTAATGTTATTTCAAGATGATAGACCCTTATTCCCTATCTCATTTTTTACCGTTTGGGAAATCGCGGAGTGAAAAATCTTGTTCTGCTATGAACTTTCCTTTTAGTTCTCTATGATCTTGGCTTTGGAATAATTATGGGTTTGAGGGCCATGTCTGGACTGACCTGAATTGGTTCTTATGAAAGCATGCCTAAGTTCAACTAAAGAAACGGGGAAAAAATTGGAGGTGACTCTTTAACATGAAAACCGAGTGCATCCATTCTGGTGCATTGCAGGTTATGAAATTATGCAACAATGCTACCTCTATGATAAATTGATAATTAGTAGCTTTTACCTTAACATTACTTTCTTCTCATGCAGAATTTAAATTTTGGAGGCTTTTAACTTTTGGGAGAGTATGATTTTTGTTGATGTGATGTTTCAGTTCATACTGACTTCCAATTACTACCATATAAAGGATTAAAAGTTTTAAGGGTGTGAATCGATGGATGAATTAGAATCTTCTATATTCCTTCTTTATGTCTTACAAAAGCATGAGTAAGAGCACTTTCATTGGTGTCAGGAACTCAGGATTCTGGATGGAGCTTATAATATGTTTTTTTGTTTATGGCTGAGTGAAAAAACTTAACTGCATTGCTTTTTCTTACTCTCCAAGAGTTTTATTTGAGAATTAACAAACTATTCCTACCTTCTGTTGATGTTCTGAACTTCTGCTTATATGGCTTTCACCCTCTCCCCCTCCTTTTTTGGGTGCATGCAGATTCAATTTATTAGACATATGTCCATCAACTGTTTGTCTCCTAGAAGAAAATCCAAAAACCATAGTGGTACTTGCAAACGAGATTCGACGTGAGTATCTTTTCTGATTTTTTCTTTGTTATGCTTTCAGCCATGCACACAAGTACACATTCATCCCACATTCACTTGGTGACAATGCTGCATATACAAGCTACAATCCGGTGATTAATGGCTTCTTTCTAAACTGATTTTCTGACTTGTAGTAGTAGTCAAAACTCAAAAGGTTGCATCAGATTAAGGCTGTGAATTGAGAAATTTTGTTTAGAATAGATACCTTCTGTGTTATCACCGAATATATTTGTAGCATATTTACACCCATGTACACAAAGTAAATGTGATTTCTGAACAATTATCGAGAAAAAGGGAGAAAAGAAAATGGGGAGCATAAAAGAAGAGATCCTATTGAGATAGGTGCATGATTATCCGTGCTGCAAGTTACAAACATTATTAAGGCCTTTTTTAGTAAAATCAATGCAGCACAAGAATCGTCTGAAACTTCTCACAATGCTTGAGCAGCAAACTTGTTTCCTTTTGAATCTTGACTCTTTAGTTGATTCTGTCTCCTATGAATACTACTTCTCATTCAAATGAAATATAATGCCTTTTTCGATGTTTATCTGCATCTGATGTGCCAACATACACTAGCATTAGCTTTTTCCTGTATCTAATTAATTGTGGTCAAACCAGTCATAGAAATTTGGTTGAGGATGAACATTTCTAGTTAGCACGTTCCCAAATATTTTTGGGAAGTGCTGATTATAAGTAATAAGAATGGCTCAATTTGTAGCTTGATATTCTTGCCGAAAAATTACTTCCTTTTGTTGTTCCAGGCTTTCTATTATTTGCTTGTTAAGAAATGAAAATGACAGCTTCGGATACAGGTTATCTCGAGAATCAAATGCTTATGAAGAGAGCGGACAGACTAATTCAGATGATACTAACGAGGATGATAATCAAGAGCAATTCAAGCACTCGTCATACGAAGATCAGGAGGAAATTCCATTGCCAGAGTTCAAGTTAGCCAATTTCTTGAGAGGGTGGCTTTCTTACTCCAGACTATGGGGTACTTCTAAAAAGGTATCAGAAGGCAGGAATCCACCATCAAGATTTGCCCGCCATTTCTTAGGAGGAACACCCAGGATGATTAGACTTTAATGCTATAAGATGTGATCATCTGTCTTGCCAACAGCAGCATTGGGCTCTTATTTGATGTTGGTCTAAGATGATCTGAAGACTCCCGAGCCCTTATTATAGGCTTCTAATGCAGTGTTTCAATAACTTGCAGAACTGGCTAATTGTGAATTCTTCCTCACTTTTTGGGTTAGGTTCTTTTGTCTATAAAGCTCTTTCTGTCACTGTTCTATCCTCTCCTGGAATGAAAACTAAAAATCATCTCATTCAATGAGAAAAAGGATCATAGTGAAACTGCTTGATTTTGCTTAAAAGAAATTGAGGCCTAGGCTTGGGCCCCAAAATATGCGGGCCGGGCCAATCAGGAAGCTTAAATAGAAATTTTGGCTGCCAAGTTGGGCCTCAAATTAAAAAAAAAAAGAAATTCCGACCTGCCGGATTCGAACCAGCGACCTAAGGATATACTGACAATACTACCAACTACAGTCCTCCGCTCTACCAACTGAGCTAAGGTCGGCCGTTTGTTGTTCAAACAAATAAAATCTATAGTAGCTCTAATGTTTCCCGTTATCTGCACCATCAATTTACCATAGCAACCAGAAATGGCTCAATTCCGGTCATTCTCAATCACATACAGTTAGCATGTAGAGTATAACTATAGGACCAAGGCCCCAGGTGCAACAACAAGAGGCACCAGTTTGACTTGGGGAGGGATTAAGCATGAATTTTGGTCATGAAAAGACATATTTCCAGGTCCAACATCTTATTAGAACCCTATAATGGCTTAACAGAGTAAATTATTATTAGAAGAATCTATGTTAAGAACTGTGCGCCCGGAGAGGAATGCAAAATAAATTTAACGAACAATAGTGATTTTCAATGATTTAGTTGAACCAATAACAATGTATACATGCCTGTATTTTGGCACAAAACAATAATTCAGTAACCAGTACATGCAAATGCAATGGAATTAAACACTAATGGAGAGAAACAAACATTGATAGTACTCTCTCCTTATTCAAGCATGCATGCTTAATTCTATTGGGTTAGTACTGCTTAGTTTACAGATCCATTAACACAAATCCACTGACCAACAAAGATGACATTGCAGTTTAGATTTGGGTTGATTGAAGCAAAGACTTCACTAGTCAGATTGAACTTCTGGGTAACAGCAAAGCAAGTCTCTCCAGCAGCAACTCCATAGACTGACGCACATTGCAGGGTAGTAGGCCCTCCTCCAGTTAGCCCAGCTATACATTTCAACAACAAAAATTGTCACATTAATATCATAATAACGAGTACAAACTAGTCATAAATTATAGTGTTTAATCCAATACTTACTGGGGATCGATCGGCTTTCAGCGAGGTTGACGATGAAGAGAAGAGAGAGCAACAAGAGCAAGTTGAAAAACAAGGCAGTTTGGGTGTTAGCGCCGGCCATTTTTCTTCTCTTAATTTCTTTTTGTTTTGCTTTTGTAGTAGTAGCTAGCTAGAACACTCTCCTTTGTTGGTGCAAACTTCATTGGAACTTCATGTATTTATAGTAGGAAATGAAACTCAGAGTTCAGACAACAAGACTGAATTTAACTTCACAACTAAAGTTTATTGAACAAGAGGCCGGCTTTAATTTCTGTGTTGCAGGCTAAAGTGAACAACATTCCCAAAGTGAGTTGTTAATTTCACAAGTAGGATTTGCAATCCAAAAACCTAAAAATGCACTATCCTCAAGAGTTGAATGCACTACATGTCTACATCCGAACCATTAGTTAGAGTGGTGAGAACGGTATTACTAGGGTTTGAATCCCTTCCCCCATTTCAAAAAAATAAAAGAGTTGAATGCAGTGTGATTTTATATGGCCTCCATTATTCTTATTGGATCCTTTTTATCCTCACAAATGCCTTTGTATCTCCAGTATTAACAAATTATTAACCATGTACACGATTTGTCTTTGTAACTCCAATATTAACAATTTGTAGTTTAGTGGCTAATTCTCCTGGGTGTTTGCCCATAAAATTGCAACTAACGTGGGCTTTCTAAGGCTTTAAAGCACTAGTCAAATGGGCTACTTTATCTAGATGGGCCAAATTCTCTTTTTGGGCTCAGCCTCGCTCGGAGCCTCTAACAGGGGAAAAAACAAAAAAAGAAAAGAAAAGAAAGTTTTATGCGCACTTCACCGCCTAAATAAGTAAATAGAATCCCAGACATACACGTACGGTGACAGGCAAAATGGAATACGAGTAAAAAAAGGAGAAAAAGAAACCACAAAGTCTACAGAAATCTTAAAACCCTAATACTATTTTCACCCGGATTGATCCAAATCTTGCGAGAATTCTGAGAATCCGTTGTTGATATTTGTGAGGTTTTGAAGCAGATTTAGCGAAAATGTCTGCGGCAGTATGCGGTAGCAAGAGATCGTTCTTCGACGAACTCCCTTCTCCGTCATCTCCTCCATCGGCTTCTAAGAAGCTTCGCCGTTGCTCGTCTTCATCGCCTCCTCCGATTCGTTTGTCTCCTCCTTCTCTTGTTCATCAGCTCCGTTCTGTGTTCCCTCTCATGGAGCCCCAGGTAATTTCTTGGTTATAGTCGGTTAGTGTATTTGGTTGATTGGAGGAGGCAGAGAACGATGAGAGAATAATTTATTGATTATTCATATTAAGTTTTCAATTATTTGTGGGTTTCCTTGGGGAATTTTCGAAGAAGAAGAAGGCGGAGGCCATCAAAAGAATAATTTATATTAAATTTATTTCGATTCTTATTATGAAACTGGGATTTGGTTTGCAATATAGGCTACTTGAGTTTGAATCTGGAAGAATTATAGATGTTCTAGTTTTAGGGTGACTCAATGTTTGAATCCAGTTAGGGTGGAGGCAATGGTAAGATATTGAAGTCCTTGAGGAAATACTAGCAACCAGGTTTGTCAGCACATAGTGTATGATATTGAATGCCTTGAGGAATGTTTAGATGAAATATCAAATCTGTGATGGCATGTATGGGAAATTTTTATGGTAGGGCATCTCATTATTAAGTTTTCCAATATGGCCATGTCTGCAGATGTTATTGGTGAGAACTTTATACCACTTGTTGAAAAATAAGTAGGGTGGAAAGGTTATGGGTCTTATGGCCTTGTAACATTCATCCCAGCTCCGACCTATTGTACAATAGAAGAGACAGCTTACCTGTTTCTCAAGCACATTGTAAAGTATTGGGGCGTGCCCCAGAATATTGATTGTGATCGGGATTTTGGTGTTGTAATCTTGATTTCTATTCAAAAGTTCTTGTTCATAGTTATCCTTTCATCCTCTATTCCTCTCTGATCACTCTATGTTTTAATCTTGCAGCTTCTTCAGAAAGTAATGGACGAATGTGGAAATGATTTAGATGCTACAGTCAAAAGACTGTGTGAGCTTGGATTGGGGTCCTCAGATGAAATGTTGGGTTCTGCCGCAGAATCAGATGCAACTTTGGAGAAAGGTACGCCTCTCCTGACCCTCAAGTAGATTGAGGTGCACTTTTGGTCATTCAAATAATAAAAAATATTTATTATATTGTTGTGGCTGGGGATATATAAATTGAAGTGGCTCGTGATCTCTGCCATCATGCGTTGGTTATAACTTATAAGCATCTTGACTTCCTAGGGTGACAGACATTCTTATAAGGTTTATGCAAAATTTCCAGGAAAATTTGCTGATGCTGGAGATCTGGCTGCATCTGTGAACAACCTTCCTGTGGATGGTGCTGGATGGGTGGACCTGTTTGTGAGGGAAATGCAAAGTGCTACTAGTCTGGATGATGCCAGAGCACGCACATCAAGTCTGCTGAAGATACTTGAAAAATCCATCTGTCAAAAAGCCGGGGAAGCTGTGGCCCAAAGTTTTCAGAAGGTGAGTAATTACATGTAAAGTCGCAATGTATTTATTTTCTCTACATTACTTGTGGGTTAGGTTAACTATTGAGTTGGCATTTAGTTTCTCCAGGTCTACAATTATTTTTAGACCTGCAGTTTATGTTCTCTCCCTTGTGGGACTCTGTTGCATCATACGGCAGATTTTCACGATTGTTCTCTTTTTAATTAGTTTTACGACTTGACCAAGCTAAATTGATTTGAAGAAGTTCTACATCTTTTAGAGTTATATGCTATATGCTATTCTTGTTACCTGGTTGTTAGTAATACTGGTGACCCGAGTTCTTAGCATGTTTTAGGCGACTAAGTTTCTTGCATGTGAGCAAGGGAATTAGGAGGCCATAAGCATACGAGTTTTTTTTTGTTATGGCAAGCAATTCTTTCTTGTTTAATCTGTAGTGTCTTGTGTGTCATAAGATTTAGGCGCATGTGTATGATGAACTGGAGAGCCAGAGAGGTCTATAGGCTATGAAGTTCTAAGTTTTCTGGGCTCAAGAGTGTTTCCAATTGCATTCATTTCTCTTTGAATAGCCTCTTCTTTTCTTCTCCGTTTCTTTAATTTCCTAATGGTGTCTTTGGGGTTGCACCCCTTGGTTGCCTTTTCAATAGAATATTCCTCATTAATTTTTTTCATATGCTTGTTTCCTCTTTGCACCCTTTCCATAGAATTTTACTTTTGCCAAAAAGGGCTGTATGTTAAGTGCCTTGAGTTATACCGTATACATACTATTTCATGAGCCACAAGTACTGGGTTGGCACTCCCGTGGTGCCTTTTTTGAATTCTTTTTTCCACTTAAATAAATAATGCATACTAACCATTTCTGTGTATTTACACAACTATGATTTCCCCAATGTTAGGAGGGTTGTATGCTGAAGGAACAAATTGAAGGGGTGATCCGAGAAAATACAATATTGAAACGTGCTGTGGCTATTCAGCATGAACGGCAAAAAGAGTTTGAGGACAGGAACAAGGAGGTCCAGCACTTGAAGCAGTTAGTGTCTGAGTATCAGGAACAGTTGAGAAAACTTGAGGTCAGGATTATTCTTTCTGTCTTCTTCTATTTAATTGCTCAAACAGTGGCTAATGAAGGGTATGGATAGCCTATTGGATAATCTGTGAAAACCAAATTTTCTGTTTTCCACAACGATCAGTTTTTTGACAAACTTGATAACATAAGTTTGACTTTTTTTTTTGAAGAAAGCTGATTTCAAGTTTTTCTCATGAAAGGGTGATCGCACCCAATTGGTTATTTTGTTAGAAGAAAAAAATTCTTGCAAGATGATTCCTCCGAGTGGAATTTATGCTTCCATGTTATAAACAAGTAATATAAAGTTGTTCAATGAATACCTTTGTTTTGAATCAACGAAAAGTTCCTGCATATTTCTCATTTGATTCAAATAAAGTAATTTTTGCTGACATTATGCTATAAGATACATACATACATACATACATATATAACTTGGTCCACTGCACAGCACATACACACACATCAGGTTCGTTATAATTAGCCAGAATGGCTTGGATTGGTTTCGTCAAATACCCATATCTTTTACTTAGATTACTATTTTTTTTTTATCTATGTAATAATCTCGTTGGCTATTATTCAAAAAAATTGTAACATTGGTGAAAAATGTTTCTATTTAAGCAAATATATTAGACTGGTTACTAAAAGCATGGTGTTGGGATATATTGTATATAGGGTGGTAATCCCTTCCTAGCTCGTCCCATCGATTTGTAGAGGTTCAGTATGTTAAGCTTAACCCTTGAATTGTAATGTGGAACTTGGAGGCTGGATCACATAGCTAACTGTGAAAAAAAATCTACTACCCTTTTCTGAATGTTAAGCCTTTTTAGAAGTTCTTTCGCTGAAGGATTACTTTGAATTTCTTTTATCTTTGATGGAGGTGCAAATTTCTTTTGCCGTTGCTCAACTCAGTTTTCAATTGGTGCGACTTTTGTTTGCTCTCAGTTCACCCGAATAGTTCCATGCTCATTATGCTTTTGTTGTGAACATTGTTGTGTTATACAGGTAAACAATTATGCCTTGATGATGCGTTTGAGACAGTCCCAACAAAGCAGCCCCATCATTGGACGTTTCAATCCTGATGTATTCTAATGAAGATATGAAGATTTGGCTTTTGTTACAGTTTTCTGTGTTTTTGCTGAAGGATTTATTTAAGGTGCAGTTAAGTGGTTTTCGTTAATGTTGCGCCCTAGTTCAGTGTTTTCTGAGGAGTTACTCATTTGTGATATTTTGAGTACACAGAAATAATCCGTAGTACATCTATTTAATATCTAGCCTTTGTAATCTACTGTATTAATCGAAACTGGAGATCCTGCATATGCGCCTGTACAAACTACAAACATATAAGAGAAGCCATTCATTTTTGGCAAATTATTACGGTGATACAAATTTTATCCAGTAAGTCCCATTCCTGTTCGATGGGGAATTGGCTATAAATACAAAAGTTTCTAAAGTTGGGTCAAAGCATAGGGTTTGCACTATTGCTCTCACTGAGTCATTGAGATTGAACTCAGGATCTTCCGATCAAGTGCATTCCCTCTCCGACGACCTTGATCTACTTATGAGCATAGCCAGTACTATTGAGTGATATCTGAGTTCGAGCTTTCACTTCCGCTTACCTATCAAACAAAAAAGCTCAGCAAAACGGAATTATTTCACCAATTCTATCATGTCACGCATTTGGGGTTTCAGCCAAAAATCATGTTGATGCAACGCCACTAACAATTCCTAGCTTCACCGCGAGAGGAACAAAAATCTAATAACAAGATTACTAATCACTATGATGATTTCGCATTCTTATCCTTCTGCACGACTTTGCTTGATCAAGAGCACGACAGCTACAATGACGGGTGTAGATACCATAATCAGAGCCTCTATGATGTTGGGCCTGGTTATCTGAGGAAGAATTACGCTTCCATACTTGATCACAGCTGCACCAGCAACAGATCCAGCTCCTAATTTCAACAAAAACTTCAAATCCTCCTGTTCACAGAATCCAACAATGACAAATCAATCCACAAGTGATGTGTAGGAATTGCAGATACGTATGCGCATTTATAACGCTAGAGAGAAAAGGACCTGAGATGCGAAATCAGTTGAGTTGTTTGACCTTGAATTTTCTTCTTGTCTTGGTGAATTAGAGGCTCGGATGTGAAAGGAAATTGTGGAACGACGGGGGATGGAGATCGCCGACTTTGTGTAGCTCAGCTTCTTCGGGAACTGGTGATTATCCGAAACCGGAAAACAGAGCCTTGCTGCTGCCGCGCTGGACAGTACCGTTATCGCCATTGGACTGCTCCTCACCTCACTTCGTTTTCTTATATTTTTTTATTTCAATAATTTTTCCTCCTATATTTAAAATATGTTAAACGGCATCGTTTCACCTGAACGCCAAACAGTGACCGAAACGAAAAACAGTGACCAAAACGAAAAATCTCCCAAATCGAAGTCCATTTAAAACCCTAATTTTTCTTTTCAATTTCTCGTTTCTGATCAGAAGCTACGGATACACAGAAAAGCTGTAAGGCAATTGTTACACATTCGTTTCAAATTTCAGTTCTTTAGAGTACTATTTCGCAAGCTTAATCTGTTATTTTGTTTCAGGATTGACAGATACAGAAAAACCCTAAGCAACTTTTTTGAATCGAATTCGGATTAAGCAAAGATGGTGTTGGCACAGTTAGGCGGGAGCATATCCCGCGCGATCCAGCAGATGAGCAATGCCACGATAATCGACGAGAAAGTGCTGAACGAGTGCCTGAATGAGATCACCCGCGCACTTCTCCAGGCTGATGTCCAATTCAAGCTCGTCCGAGACATGCAGAGTAACATTAAGAAGATCGTCAACCTCGACGATCTCGCTGCCGGCCACAATAAACGCAAGATCATCCAGCAGGTTTTTTCTTTATTTTTCTCCTTTTTTCCTTTTATCGGCCTTATGTCTCAATCTGCGTGGAAATATTTGAGTGAAAACGCATATCTTGAAATTTCTGCCGTGGCCAAAGATGTGGACTTTGAAATTATGTCTGGTGTTGTTGTAATACTTTGAGGGGACAATTTTCTATTTTGTATAGAAGAGGCGATGGTGGTGATCTAGTATGTGGACAAAAATGAGCCTAGACCAAACGTAATTTTTTTAGGAACTTGAAGCAACGAATTGGTCTTTTTGGTTTATGAAGCTATCTTTAATTACACCCCAGCAGGCAATTTGAACATGCCCTAGTGTGGAATGAGTTGAATGGTTGAGAGTTTTGGGTTAAAAGTTACTATTTAGTTTTTTTTTTTATAGTGCGTCTGGAGGAAAGAGAAAGAACAATTGAGAAGCACCATTGGTTCAAGTGGTTGCTCTGTGAGCAAGGCTTGAAATCCCCTATTTCCATTTGCAGAATGATGATATCATCATCATCATCCGAGCTTTTATTCCACAAGTTTGGGATCAACTACATGAGTCTATGAGAAAATCAATGGGAATTGGTTTTCAGATATCAAAAGAACAATTATCCTTGCACAGTTTTTTTTTGTAAGACTTATTTTGCCACTTTGGCTTGTGATATTTCTTTTACTGCTGTTATCTTCGCAGTTAATTCTATTGCAGGTATGGCTTTTCTATTGTTTGGTGTGTGTTATGCTTTATGTGCGGTTATGCTTTTACTTTATTAAGAGGGCTGCTTTTGTTCTAGGCAATATTCAATGAGCTCTGCAAAATGTTGGATCCCGGGAAGACGTCTTTCGCTCCAAAGAAAGGAAAAACAAGTGTAGTCATGTTTGTAGGTTTACAAGGTATGAAGTTTTCCACACATATTTTTGATTGTATTGTTTAAAGCAATCAAATGAAAAAGAATTGTCACAAATTAGTATGGGCAGAGCAGATTCCATTTGTTCCGGATCATTTCAATTACTGGTTTCATTTTGCACTTCATATTTGCAGCTGTGATCACAAAATGCTTGTCTGTGAAATATATTCATGGAAATGTAAACCGTCACCCTTTTTTACTTGTCTTGTGCTAGATTTATAGATGGTTTTTTATTTTTGCAAATGTGCAGGATCTGGGAAAACCACAACATGTACGAAGTATGCTTACTATCATCAGAAAAAAGGTTGGAAACCAGCGTTGGTGTGTGCTGATACCTTCAGAGCTGGTGCTTTTGATCAGCTGAAGCAAAATGCCACCAAAGCCAAAATTCCTTTCTATGGAAGGTACTCTTTACAGATGAGATTTCTGCGGTTATACTGAATAATTCTATGCTTTTTTTTTTTGTGAATCATTATAATGTTTCTTAAATTTCTTTCTCGACCAGGTTGTTAAATTTTTAAATATTGTGGTTGCAAAGACAGGGAAAATGGCTTGAATGACTTTTTTGCCATCGGGGTGCACATTTGTTTATTATATACATGTATCATAAGTTGATTGCAAATGACAAGATAAGAGAAACTGTAAGATTCCCCTGAAAGTTGACTATTCAACCTGGATTTTTTTTTTGGGTTTGCATGCACATTTATAGTACCATGTTATTGTTATCTCTGTGTGTCCACTTAGCACTAACTAGAGTGAATTCTTTTATGTTGGGAAATTTGATAATCATGCTTTGACGAATGGTTCTATAACATGTTTCTTATTTCAGCTACATGGAATCAGATCCTGTGAAAATTGCTGTAGAAGGTGTGGAAAGATTTAAAAAGGAAAATTGTGATCTCATAATTGTCGATACTAGTGGACGCCATAAGCAGGAGGCTGCTCTTTTTGAGGAAATGCGTCAAGTTTCTGAAGCAACGGTAATTTCTTGTTTTGCATGCTCTTCTTTGATTATTCAACTAGTATGAGTATGATGACTTGTTCATTTTGTGTACCCCAGAATCCGGACCTTGTTATATTTGTCATGGATAGCAGCATAGGTCAAGCTGCATTTGACCAAGCACAAGCATTCAAGCAAAGTGTTGCAGTTGGAGCTGTGATTGTTACCAAAATGGATGGTCATGCAAAGGGTGGTGGTGCACTTAGTGCGTAAGTGTTGTCTCTACTTGAGCTGTCAGTCCAGCTCTCAAGACTTTATTAACTAAGATTTGTTCTCATTGATGTTACTTTTGTATACATTTTCTTCTCTTGTTTTGTTATTTCCCCCACTTTCCATGGCGTAATTCCTAGCAGCTTGTGCCCTACTCAGTGACAGTAAATAGCACTAATTGTGAAGCTTTAATTTTGACGTATCTAATAGTTGAACCATATGCGCACATGAAAAAGTAAAACAATTTAGTTCAATGAAAATAAATTAATTTTTAATACTTATAAATTACCTGAGTTGTATCAATAATAAATGAGCGACGGTGCTTTCTGTTGACAACTTAAATGATGCCAAAAGCAATTAAGAAAGATATTGAAACTTTTTGCTCTTCCGCAAAGAACTTTTATAATTTTGTAAGTATGACATTTCTGTCCACATTGTACATGCAGTGTTGCTGCCACAAAGAGCCCTGTCATTTTTATTGGGACTGGAGAACATATGGATGAGTTTGAAATTTTTGATGTTAAACCTTTTGTGAGTCGACTACTGGGTATGTATCACCCTCAATTTGTTATTTATGCTTTTGCATTTGATTTTCTTATGACTTCTGCAATTGTGACTACTTGAAATCCTTTCCTAACTACTGTCCATTGTGAATATTAGGCATGGGCGACTGGTCAGGATTTATGGACAAAATTCATGAAGTTGTTCCCATGGACCAGCAGCCTGAGCTCATGCAAAAACTTGCAGAAGGGACCTTTACTCTACGAATTATGTACGAGCAATTTCAGAACATACTTAAGATGGGTCCAATTAGCCAGGTTATTATCTTGAGTTGAATTTTTGTCAATCATATTCCTTTTGCTTTTTGTTGTTGACGTTCCATTTGCATTCAAAAGAAAAAAGTTATTGATGTACTGGTTGTTATTGCTGAACTCTATACTCTCTCATTGTATGCATTTAGATTTTCCATGGATCTTTGTTGAGAAAGCTTTGTCCTAAATATTCCTTTGGATTGTATACATAGGTATTCTCGATGCTACCAGGATTTAGTGCTGAATTAATGCCAAAAGGCCGTGAGAAGGAAAGCCAGTCCAAGCTTAAGCGATACATGACAATGATGGATTCAATGACAGATGCTGGTGAGTCCATTAATATTTTATGCATTTGAGTAAACTTAAGTTTTTGAGGGCAGCCGTCATTGCTTGGGAAACTTCCTCTATTGATTCAAATTATTGTTTTATCTGACTTTTATTGCAGAGTTGGATAGTACAAATCCAAAGATCATGAGTGAGTCCCGAATTATGCGCATAGCACGTGGTTCTGGCCACCAGTTAAGGCAAGTTATGGAACTCTTGGAAGAATACAAGCGTCTTGCCAAGCTCTGGAGCAAAATGAAGGGAGGATTTAAAATGTCAAAGAAGGGTGACATGAACATGAACGCCCTGTCCCGAAATATGAATGTACAGAACATGAGCAAAGTCCTCCCTCCAAATTTAATGAAACAGATCGGTGGTGTTGGGGCCTTACAAAATTTGATGAAGCAGATGGGTTCTAGCAAAGATATGATGGGCATGTTTGGTGGTGGGGACAAATGAAGACCGAGTACCGCAACAGGCAAGCAGCAGTGGCATAGTTGAATGTAAACCTCAATTTAACATTGGATGGGATTATAAAAGTTCAATCCATGAACAGTTTGCAAGATTTTTTTGGCCAATGCACAACTTCTTAAAAAGTGGACTGTTCAATTGTTGTAACTATTTATGTGGAGAAAAGGAGCAAAGTTCAATAATTGAAATGAGTTTCTGATCGTTAATAATATTTTTCATTCCTGGTGTTCCAATTGGACATATCAACAGGAGGGAGGGTTTTAGTGTTCAATTTTGAAGGTTGGCTGTCCGGCACAGGCTTTTTGAATGTGGTGCACTTGACTCTTAAGCATTCTAACCCAATTGGCATTCCCAGTCATTTTAGAATCTCTGATGTGATAATTTATCAAAGTTTTCTCTTAAGCTCGAACCATGCACCATAGCGGTAAATGTGGCCATGCCCAAATAGGGCTCGGCATCGGGCCGGCCCAGGCCCGGTTTAGTTCTTTGGGTCTCGGGCCGGACCAAACTGAGAATATGAGGCCCGGGCCCATAAAGCTCGGGCTTAGGGCTCAGGCCGGGCTCTCACAGCCCGTCACTATTCATCTTCTTTGAAAATTATAAAATTAAATTGTTTTAGTTCTTTGGGCCTTGGGCCAGGCTCGGGCCGGGCCAAACTGAGAATATGAGACCCGGGCCCATAAAGCTCGGGCCGGGCTCTCACAGCCTGTCACTATTCATCATCTTTGAAAATTATATAATGAAATTGTTCATCATAGGATTCAAACTCATGACCTTTAGATAGGAGAGTAATGAACTGACCAATAAGCCAAAGCCACTTTCATGTTATACTTGTCAACTAATTAAATTATTATCTTTACATACTACATGTTATATTTTTAACACAATTAAATAATTTTAGTTTTACTTAATGAGTATTGATTTTAAATCTTATATTATACACATCTATAGTTTTAACCAAAATGATATGTGTCCATAATTTTCGTGTCCATAATTGTCCATAATCTAGGTGGCATGAGGAGAAGTGTGGGGGACCATTTAACACAAAATGGTCCCCCACACTTCTCCTCATGCCACCTAGATTATGGACAATTATGGACATCAAAATTATGGACATGTAGTGCTATAGTTTAATTTTATACTTATTTTATAAAATCTTAGGGTTTTAAGATTTTATGAGTAGATGGTCATATTATGGCTTTAGGGTTAGTGCTTAGATTTAGGGTTTAGGGTTTAAGATATTTAGGGTTTAGGGTATTTAGGGTTTTTAGGGGTTTAGGGCCTTTAGGGTTTTGGGGTGTATACATACACATATATATGTAATATATATATATACATGTATGTATATATATGCAGACAGTGCATGCACTGTCTGCATATGTCTATATATACAAATGCACAGACAGTGTGCACTGTCTGTGTATGTATATATATATATGTATGTGTGTGTATGTATATATATATATATATATGTAAATATATACATATTATATACATATAAAAATAAATAATGTCGGGTTTGGGTTGGGCTCGGGCTGGGCCAAAATTGGCCCGAGGTATTGGGCTTTGGGTCGGGCCGGGCCCAAAAAATGGAGCCCAGGCCCGGTCTACTTTAGGGCCGGGCCGGGCTCGGACAAGGTCTAGGCCCGCGGGTAAAATAGTGAGCCCTATGCCCAAAATATATTAAGGTGAAACAAGTTCATTTTGCCAATGGCACTTACCCTCCCAAGAAATATTGACATTGCTTGCAATGGTGATATAATGTTGGGGTCACTAGAAATCATTGGAAAGCGCGATATGTTGATGTGGCATCGTATGACAGGAAAGAGGCGTGACATGTTACAATGGTAGTGAGAGAAATAATAGAGAGAATGAGATATTTGTTGTTGATTGTAATCCTCCCTTGATCTACTCACGAACATAGCAAATACTTGAATTGGATGATATCCAAAATTCGGGCCCCACTCCCGCTCACCTTCCAAAAAATTATGGGATAATATACAACCTGACCCGAAGGTTCAGATCCATTTGAAAGTTAATTACAACCGCTTGCAGGTGCATATGTAACACATACCTTCGAGGCTTGCTCATGATTATTACATAAACAACTGAAAATAACAAATATAATAATGCAATGCTATTATTGTAGCAGTTATCCTACACATGAGTAAGGATATATGAGCTATGATATGCTACATTTCCAAGAATTTCCTCAAAACTGTTTTTCTCGGAGGAGTTTCCTCTTCCTCATCATCTTTGTTGGACGGGGCAGAGGTCTTCAAAGCATGGCGAATTACCGAGTTGACCTGCATCCTCAATCTGGCATTATCAACGAAACTATCAGTCAGTATCTTCCTCAACCCAACAGCCGTCGTCCTTTCACTTCCGCTTCCATGACTTTCATCTGATTCTTCTGCAGAATTTTCAATATCTTGTGCAAGGAGCTGAGCCTGTCAAGTTTATGAGCCATAAGCGCCTTTTTTTTTTTTTTTTTTTCTCGTTAAATCAGACCCCATAAGCTAAGTCAGGGTCAAGATGAGTTTGTAAGAAACTGCGACAAAAATGTCATAGAGAAGCGATTATAGCAATGAAACGGTTTCATTAAATAACAAAGAATAGGGTCAAATTCTATTTTACTGTAACGCACGAGGAACAAAAGAATTTCTTACGGTAGTCATATTAATCATCGCAGAAAATAGAATTCCAAAGCTAATCAATCATCTATCTCACCCCACCATTAAGCAAGAGATAAATTTACCTCTGCAAGAAGTAGACCAATTCGATTGTCAGATGTCACTAGAAGATCTATAGCATCAGAAGGTGATGAAGTCTCCACAATCAGTTTATCTTCTTCTTCGCTAAGGAAGTTAACACTACATTCTTGGAGCCGATCACGAAGAATTTCACATTCGTGCAGCAACTTTGCATTAGCATTAGCTGCCTGCTCCATTTTATGCTTTTCCCTTTGAGACATCCTCTGACGTATACAATAGGAAGAATTGAATATTTGAATTGATAAGTAACCCAATTTAACAAGACAATGATATATGCAAACAAAAGCAACATTAAAGACTATTTTTCTGAGAGAGTCACTTTAACTAACAGTCAAACAAAGTGGGAAAGAGGAACTTGGTAAACATTAGATATTTGAATTGATGAATGACCCAATCGAAGAACACCATGATGCATATGCATACAAAAGCAGTCTTGACGTGATAAATTGTCTCAAAGAGTTTGTCAAAAAGTTAAACTTGCTCTTGCAGTCAACCAAAATGTAGAAGAGAAACTTGATAAGCAAATCTTTCACCATTTTAAAACTAAACCCATGTCAAACTGTGACAAACTACTGCACAAAATAACAACATAGCTCTACAAGCAATAGTCACATATTTGAAAAAGTAGGCCTTGTTCGTGGAAAAAAGGCCTTACTTGTGTAAGGATGCATCTGTGAAAAACAATCTAGCCATCACTTACTATGCATTAACAAAAGAGAACAACCTTTTAAGGGAGAATTGGAAACCAGTTCTTGTACAAGTCTTTGAATCCTTCATTTATGTCTTCATATCTTAAACGTTCGACATCTAAAAATCTCAGTATTATCATCGTCAAAGCCCTTTATCCCAGTAATTATCAGATAATTCTAAAACAAGAAAGATACACACCTCAGCGAATTTCAAGAGCTCTTATCTTGTAATATTTTGTAAGATACCATACATCTAGAATAGCTAACCATTTGACATAAATGTTTTCAACTTATGACAAGCAGGAATTTTTTTAAATAGACATGGCTCTGTGCAAAAAAAAAGAAAAAAGAAAAGTTACCTCCAATTCTAGTTTTTCTTTCATCAAGTGGCTAAGCTCCTGTTTCAATTCTGACTGGGAAATTCGAAGAGATTTGACCTCTTTAACAAGAACCTTTAAATCAGCTTTTGACTTCACCTCTAACTCTTCATGGACTTCATGTAATTTCTCAAGCTGCTCTCTGGCAACATCCAGCTCCCGCAGCAACATTTCATTGTCCTGGAGGATTGATGCCTTGGCCAATTCCACATGAGCCTTATCATCCTGTCTTATTCCAGCATATAGTTATTCTAAATGTAAAATGTTAATACTGATAGAAATATAATAGAAACAAAACCTGTTCCGACTTCAATTTCAGCTCCATCTCAAGACACCTACTCCGAAATTCTTCCACATCCCACTGCATTTGAGTGAATTTCTCTCGTTCTGTCAGAGCAGCTTGTTGCATATTTTCCTTACAATTATGTCTTGTAGTTTCAAGTTCCACTTCCAAATCCTTAACCTACAAGAAGAAAAATCCCAGAGATGAGTTATGTGCATGGAACTGTGCAATTTCAAGTACCAGATTCGAGTCTCTTCTATCAATCATAGTCATAAATCATAATAGTACACCCATGGTGAAGAGCCTCAAAGTTATGAAAATGTGTCTCAGTAACCCTAAATCCCCTGGTTTGGAGGGTTTCATAGATGATTGCAGAAGGCAATGCCCCAACCCCACCTTGCTGCACCTTGATCATGTTTGTACTCTTGGCTCCTTAAATTAGTTGTTTACACAGTTGCTTTGCTAACTATGTACAGTATACTTCCACACTTCAACGCACCTACATGATTTTAAATCACGAGAATACGATTTTCATGATAATGAATGATTCTTATATTTGCTTTTCAGAAAATGAACTATATATGCAAGTGTGGGGGCAAATTCACTTTAGAGTGGATTCAAACAAAAAAATATAAACAGTGCTGTGGTGAGGGTTTGGCAAACATGGCCTCGATGCTCCATTGCCATCCCTTAAACTTCCCAACAACCAGAAGAATGGTAGAAGATGAAGCTAGTGCAACGAGAACAGCTCTTCGCATGTGCCAGTTTGTAATGTCGCAATGTCAGACCAACTTGCTTGCTAAAAATGCTTCATAAAATGTTGGGTGACATTTTACAAGCACTTTAAAAGGAACAGAAAGAGCGTGAAAGCTCTAGTAATTGAAGCTTCACCATGCATGATTCTGTAGGGGAAGGATGTAGGTATTTGAATATTAAGGACAAGAATCATCATTACCATGAACTAACAAAATTAGGTCAGCAAATATGGCTCTCAGGTAGAATATCACAGATAATCTAAGTTTTAAAGAACAAATAGGCTAATATGATTAACATTTCAGCGGAAGACAGATAAGAGTTCACTCTATGATGCTACACCTAGGTACCATTGATAAATAAAACCTCATAAAACAGAAAATACCTTCATTGCCAAAAAATTCCTCACAGCAACCTCTTGATTCAATCTTGCTATAAGATCCTCCATGTCTGTTTTTCCTATGGACAGTCTGCGTTGCACCGTGTTAAGAACTCTGATCAATTTCTGTCGCTCAAAAGATGGAAGCATAAGCAAGTCCCTTGAAAGGCGTACATCTGAGCTGATACGAGTATCAATGGTTCTAGAAGCATCAGCACCTTCAGCAAGGTGCATGTTCTCGCCAAATAAATTAGCCACCCCAAAATTAGACGCTTCACTCACTTCTACAGAACTCAAGTCACTTCCAACACTCTCTGATGAGAGTCCTTGAACATGGCCATCCAACTTATAATAATCCATATTGGCCAAAGACTCCATACCATCTGCATAAAGAGATTCAGTTTAAACATATTCTCAACAACTTTACACGTGCATGGTGTGTTCCATAATGAATAATATGGCAGGATAATCTTTCCAGGTTCAATAAAGCTCTAATGAAACATACCACACTTAGCAGGGGATTCTACTGCATCAGTTATGTTTTGTCCAGAAGTTGAAGCCTCCACACCAAAATCAGCCATATCATCCCTTCCAAGCATTACTTTTCTCCCATGCTTTAGTCTCTCAGTTTCAGACATTGAGTCCGGAAATTCATTACCATTATCAGATGTGGTTGATGAACACTCAGCAAACATAGAAATGTCTAAGTTGGATTTCAACAATGATGACGGAACCGAAGCACCAAGAGATGAATTCACATCTGAATTCTGCTGAATCTCATCATAGAAAGCTGAAAAGTATCAGAAAATCCACACAATATTAGTTAGTACTGTCAACTCAGATATTTATTATACCTTTTCTCTGATATGACCATATGTGACAATAAAAAATACAAAGGTAAATAACTCCCGTGCACAAGACTCCTGCAATGGCCAAAGTCGGGGACAAGTAAGATGTACGCTGACCTTACTACCATATAATATGTGTAGAGGCTGTTTGAGGAATTGAATCTGTGGCCTCTAGGTGGGGTGCAACCCTACCATGGGCCACTAGGCACATGTCACAATCAAAAGTCTAAAAATTTTATTTCAAAGAAGCATCAAGAAACACCTACAAGACCTCGCAGCAGCTTCTAGCTCGAGAAACATTGCTACAGAAAAACTTCTTGATATGTCAATATCCGATAGCAGTTTTTGCATCCATTCCTCCAATGAAGACCTTCTCTGCAGCACTAAGTTTGAGAATATTATTAGAAGTTTATTATTTGAAGAAACAACTAAACCCCAATCCTATAATGTTGAATTGGCATTTGGTAAGATTCATAAAATAATTAGTTACTTTCCTAACCAGCAGGCAGACGATTGCAGATTCATGAAAATCAACACTGTAAAAGCTAAAAGCTTACGCTGCCCCCCCCCCCCCAGCACCCTCCCCCACAACAAACACACACACACACTCAACCCACCCGACTATGAGCGAAATAAAAAGGAAAAAAGAGGGGATAGCTGATCCTCACATAAGAAAATGCCCAGGAAAGAGCACTGGCAAAATAGGATGAATTGCGTGATTTTTGAAAAAAAAAGGTGAGGAAGGGACAGATAGATTTTTAGTACTTTTTTTTAAAAAAATTCTCTGTATATAAACAATCAGATAGATCTATGCCTCCATAGTGGAGAACAACCAAAATTTGCAACATTTTTTTTCAGAAGGTAGAAACCAAATTTTGTCACATAACATAGTTGACTGCTAACAGTAAAAAGAACCCATCCATTCTTGAGAAACTGTCAAATAAAATCTTTCAGGATGGAAATTACCTGCTAAAGTATAGAAACTACACTATAAAGTCAGGAATATCAAGAAAAGTTCAGTTCTAATCCAAATTGATATAGATACTATAATAAAGAAAAGCAAGTAAATGAAACATGTATCTACCTCTTCCAACATTGTCCTGCTTTTCATTCTCAACATCCTCCTTGGAGGAGCTGGAGGAAGAGTTTTCCCAGGAAATGCCTCTTTAACCTGCAAAGAGTACGGAAATGAGATAGTCCAGAAAACATCTCTACAAAATCTCTGATAACCCAATGAAGTCTTTCTGACAACTGACTCTTAAAGATCAAATAGAATAGGACATCATTCTTTCCCTAAGAGAAACAAAATTCAATATGGTGGGAGATGGACATCAGAACCAAAGCATAAGAAGAAACGCACTAAAATATTAGTCAACAGATTTTTTTTAAAAAAAGAAGGATGCCTAAACCCAAACCACGCTCTTATACATGTAATGAAACTTACGTCAGAAAGTAATGTCAAGAAATCACTAAATCTTCGTAATATCTCTCTGGTTGTAGTGATGCCTTCAGGTGATTGTATACCAACTTCAACTCTGTAAAACTGTTCTCCATGAATGTTAATACAGAAAACAACTAAAGCAGGACAATTATACGGAAAAATTAAATGGTTGGGAAAAAAAAGAAAGAAAAAGAAAAAGATCAAGAAGACACCAATTATCAGAAGAATCTCAGAAGACTCAAATTGAATTTAAGGCTGCTAATAAAGGTGAATCACTGGGAAAAATATTAGACAATAATTTACCAGCTTCAATTGTGTGTATGTGTGTGTACATAAAATGAGAATTGAGAAGTATACCACCACAGGATCTGAATCCCTTGGTTTCCGAAGGAGAAGCCATGAAGGAATTGTGGCACAATAACTCCATCCTGTATGAGGATCACATGGCCAAACAGATTTCCGTCCTTCCTACATTATAATTAAAAAATAAGATTGAAGAAAAGCATGCACAAAAAAGTTTTTGTCCAGAAGTCTACATCAGTAAAGTTTCATAAACTAAATATTTACAATCAACAAAGTTTCTAGCTGCCTAATCATGTTGTTTCAAGGATAGCTGGTCCAGATAACCAATAAATAACTTTGTTAATTATGAAAGGAGATTATAAATGACGAAAGATGCATATTACCTTAGCTTAAGTTTTTTACTATATGGTTTTTCACATGCTATTACAGCTCTTGGCCAACAAGAGGCCATGAGTTTGAATGCTCACACCACACAAACTAGTCATCTTCCTATCAGTTAAGCTTCATGAGAAATTGTATTTCACAATGTTCATAACGATACAGGCAAAAATCCCAGCTCTTTTTTGTGAATTACGCTCTAAAAGAAATAATTTGAAGATACAAACAAGCAATGTACTGTCGGAGAAAAACACATAGGGAAACCACCACAGGTTGTTCACAATCTAGAAAATCAATAGCAGAAATTAGTTGAACTCACAATCAACCTAACTGCTCAAACTGATAAAATTATTCAACAGAAAAACGACCAAGACTAGAGAAAAACGAGCATCAATTAATTCTAGTGATAACTTTCGAAGCTGACCAGTAACAAAAACCATTGACTGATGCAACTATCAGCAGCAATCCATATCCACAACCGCAAGTACTGCAATTCGAATAAGAGAATCAAAGGAAAAAAGAGTTACACACCGATTTAGGCGGAGGAGGGCTCCAGTCCATTCCCAGTGGCAGCGGCGACGTACCATCGTGGCGGTGCTTTGGCGGGCTCTTGCGACGACTGACTGCCGAGGCTTCAACATAATCGCTTCCGTACTCATAATCGTCGTATACTGTTGATGACAACGATCTGCGGTTGAAATTGATGATAGGATTGGAGAAATTTGCGTAATCGAACAGAGTAGGATCGAATTCGAAGGCGTACGGATTCATGGTTTGCGTTATGATTTTTTTTTTTTTTTTTTTTTTTACAAAATTCTTGAACTTAATTTCTTCCCCTTCTGCACCTAACGGCCTTCAATCATGGGCCACAAAGTGAGGGCCCATAAACCCATAATTTTTGAAGTCCAACAAACAACTGGTATATGTCTACTAGAACCTTCCCTCCGGCCAAAACTCGCCAGCGAGAGCCTCTTTCCGGCGAAGGCCACTTGGATAAGCCTCCTGTTGCTGATCTATCCCCTCGGTTGGAATTAATTTTCAGCTTCCATTCCGGTGACAGCTTTTTCTTCAAAATTTTAAATTCCGGCCAAAGCTTTCCAATAAATCTTGATCCAGTCTCATAGTTCTCGCTGAAATCCCCCGGAGTACTACATTGTGTTTAAATTAGGGCACTGGCTTGGAAGTTTAGAGGTTTTTCTCGAAAGCCCTCCATCCAACCATGCTGAGCATTAATCCGGATATACAAGCCTGACATTCTATTTTTGAGTGAAACTATGGTGGCACGAGATAAGGCAGAGGCCAATTTCAGAAGCTTGGGCTACTAAACTATACTCGGGTGGTAGATTCTGTTGGGCGTTAAAGAAGGTAAGGCATTGGCGTGGAAGCCTGGTTTGATGCTGCAAAATTTCTTTTGTGACCAGACTTTTATTGCCTGTGATTTGAAATCAGACCCCCCAGCAATACATGAAGAATTCCGGGGAATGCAGAAACCAGGGAGGATTTATGGAGGAGATTTCTATTACAGTACATGCAGTTTATCAATGAAACTGGGGCTTGTGATTTGGGGTATGTTGGCTATCCTTTCACTTGCCGTTAAATTGGTTAGAATTATTTCAACATGCCAAAGTCTATCACTTGCCCACAACAGAATCTGATCATTGTCCAATTTTGTTATGCTCTTCTGGGGATATGGGGAGCGGCCCTAAACCATTCATATTTGAAGCTTTCTGGATTGAGGATCCTTATGCCGCAGAATTATTGAACACTGTTGGGATCAATACATTAGAGGGTCTTCCTCACTTCGCTTTTGCCAAAGGTTGAGGAATCTGAAACAAAGACTGAGGAAGTGGAACTATAATTGTTTTGAAAATATTCTTACTAATAAATGATGAGGAGGATGAAGGGGAAAAATGCTAAACTCAAGATGTTACAGGGGAGGTTACATGACTTATAGGAGAAAGAAGAACTCCTTTGGCATATTAAGTCACAGGAGAATTGGTTTGTTTCACGACATCAATGCAAGATATTTTCATTTATCGACTGTGATTCGTAGGAGACAACATCCCATCAGTTTAATTAAGGATCATGGAGGCAGATGGCTTTCACCAATAAATGAGATTTCAAGTTTCATTGTACGCCATTTTGAGGCGGTGTTTACTACTTCAAATCCTACAACTCCAGATTTGATGTATCAATTTGTTAAGGAGGTGGTCACTGAACAAGATAACCAGATGTTTTGTGCTATTCCTGATATGGCGGAGATTTGGAACACTGTGAAGTCCATTGATCAAACTGAATCTCCAAGTCCTGATGGGTACCCTAATCTGTTCTATGTGAAATACTGGGAAGTGGTTAAAATGATGTGGTAGAAGTGGTGCAATTATTCTTCCATCCAGAAATGAACTTTAACTTCATTGTTCTTATACCAAAGAAGCGTGGCCTGGAGGAGATGAAGGATCATCGCCTGATAAGTCTCTGCAACGTTATCTATAAGATCATTTCTAAAATCCTTGCAATCAGGTTAAAAGGTGTGTTATTGAAATTTGTTGACCCATACTAGTTTGCATTTTTGTCTGGACGAGCCATCTGCCTTCCAGGATAATGTTTTCTTGGTGAATGAACTCATGCACACAATTAGGAAGAAAACTGGAAAGGAGGGGGGGGGGGGGGTGTTAATGGCTCTTAAACTAGACATGGAAAAAGCTTATGACAAGCTAGAATGGTCTTTTATTACTGTTATGAAATGGATGGGATTTAATGAGAAGGCTGTTGGCCTTATGCCCTTATCTATGCATGCATTTCTCCATATTGTATAATGGCTCTGCTAAAGGCCATATAAAGCTATCAAGAGGTATTAGGAAAGGAGATCCACTTTCTCCTTTTTTGTTTATCATGTGTGCCGAAATTCTTACAAGACTTTTAAGAAGGGCAGAAATGATTAATGGTATCCATTAATTGTTTCCCTGACGTGAAGGACTGGAGAATGCATACTCTTACTGTGACAAGACCCAATTTTCCATTAATTATTTCAAATTCTCTTTTAGCCCTTCGAATTGTGTTGTAGTATATTCCACTTATTTTAGTAATACCCTAACATCAACATGTAAGGTAAATAGCAGACATTAAGGATTGGGGACCATGTATGCCATGGACGATCCATGCCCTCAAATTATAGAAAGCAAAAAAAAGATTACAAAATCACATGTTAGCATGTGATGGGATGGGTTGTTTTCGGACTTTTTTTCAGAGTAACCAAACTAAATCAATGAATTTTTCATTGACAGTAGTCACAGAGAAAGTATGAGTGTACTAGCTAGTGTTGTATTTTTCTATTGATATTGCTGGTACAAGTTGTAAATTGTGACTATATATATATAGAGTGGTCCCTTAATCACTGCATAATATTAAACCTGCAAGAAGAGAGGTTCTCTTCTCTTTCTCTTATTCAAGCATATTTGTGTTCCACACAATTTGAATCAGAAGACGAGATGTGGTTTGGAGTCCTGTCATGCTTTTCCACAGCTTTCTTGAACTTCCTTGTTCGTGTTCTTCTTCGGCATAGAAGTTCAAGAAAGCTGTGGGATAACATGGCAAAATAAAATAAGGACTTTGAAGTAGTGTTCTTATGGTTCATTGGTTCTTCAAAGATGCATATCTGTGTTGGGTATTTTTTTACATAAATCAGTGTATGAAGATTCTTTAATTTTGATGTTTAAAGTGTCAATTTTTGTGCTAACTTAGTTCATGTCTATGAGTTCATTTGCAGGCCAAGCAACATGATATGAAACTATCTGAGGTTACCGCGGTTGTTAAACTGGGTCTGCAAGCTATTTGTGTTAAAAAGGCAAAACAAGGTGGGCTGCAACTGCCGGCAATGGCAGTGATATGCCTACTCCTGCATCCAGACCTGGCCACCTCTGCCCAGAAAGTCACTCTTGTTGTAGCAATGATGGTAGTTTTCTCTCAAAATTTTTATGTGATTTTTTTTTGAATGTGAAGCAGTGTGTGTAAGTTGTTCCGTTCAATTTGGTAGATTTCTCTTTAATTGGGGAAATAAAATCCTTTTTAAAAGGTAGGAATTAAATATAATTTAAAATTTTGAAGAAATCTTTGTGCTTGATTCTGGTGTTCACACTTTGCAATAAATATTTTATGGGAACAAGGTGCTTGCTATTGATCAGTGGTGGATATTGAGTCTTGATAATTAAATATGGATGTTTGTAGGTCTTCAAATTTAAAATCAAAGAATATTTGAAGAGGACCATTGGCAATTTGCGAGATGAACAAACAGTGACAGTCAAGAATCTCGGACACCGGTGGGGTGCTGGTCGAATGTACTCCGACAATCAAGTCAAGGGGGTCAAGATGTCATAAAAGGAGACCTGTATATATTGATATAATGTGATGCTTAGTTGATGAAAATGCAATGTGTTCTGTTTAAGGGGTTGAAGAAGAAGAGAGCTACGGTTTAGAATCCAGAGAGAGAGAAGTAAAAGCTAAAAAGATCCCTTCAAAAAGGGTTTTGCGTAACTGGAAAAGTGGATTTTCAGGGAATGTGTCTTAAGGTTGCAGGCTTGCAGCTTGCTATCAAAAGGCATGCGCGAGTCCCTAGACCAGCTTGGGATAGATACTGTCGGGGTTGAAGTCCGAATGGTATGCGAGCCTATCGGGCAGGAGTCGAAGCAATGGATCGTAAGGGCGGAGGCCTAGCCCGACACGCTTGATTCGACGCAGTATATGTAAAGCTTAAACTAGATAGTCGTACCTGTTAGCTGGGCCGTAGGCATTTTAGACGGGATGAGCTTTTGGCCACTACAATGTTCACTCAAAGGAATACATGAACTCCGTTTGATAGAACGATTATGCTAGCTTAAAAATTCTACCAAACGGTCTAATTAACTAATCCTTTTAGATCAACGAAAGGTGATTCGATTGATAATCGATTCAGTTAAATATATGTGTCCAATATTCTATTTTAATGACAAATATATTTCTCAATGGTATTTAAAAAGAAAAACTAATCCTTTCAGAATTTACTTATTTACTGAATTAAATGCCAAAAAATTATTACAGTACTTTATATTTTATTCCTAAAGAACAATAGGGTTTCCAATTCCATACAAATCATAGCAACTCCATGGGCCCTCTATGGATCTTCCTTGAACCGAAAGATTCGCACCAATAAGCAATCAAAATCTACGGTCCAGATCAAGTGCCGGATCCGCGGGCTCAATGTAGTAGGTCCATGAAGCATATTATTATTTATTTATAAAAAAATAAAATCCTAGTCCAAAACCAATACCAACTTTCTCTTTTTGACCTCTGTGTCCCCTCTTATATAAACGCCTCGTTCACTCCCCAAAAGGCCTATTAGCCCTAGCCCCAGGTCCAATTAGGGTTTTCTAAATCCTTTCTGTTGTTCCGTTCGCAAAAGCTCAGAACTTGAGGTTCTGAACCTTCAAGGAAAAAAAATTAGAAAAGCTCAAGCCCATTAACTTCGTCGTCTACCTCCAATTCTCACTGTCGAAAATTTCAAATTATTATTAAATATTTAGGTTTTGAGGCGCGAAACTGAAGATTTACGTTTGCTTCTGCCGACGGAAACTCTTTCTATAGATCTTCGAGTCTCGAGGTATGAATAGTTTCCAAACTCTTTTTTTTTTCTCGTTAGGGTTAATCGATTTGTGTATGAAGGTGTCGGATTGCTGTTTTTCGGGGGTGTTATCTGTCTGATGCGTACTTGGCGATTTTATGATTTTCTTTCGTGCTGGCTAGGTTTCGCGTTTATTGATGCTGTATGTTGAGGTTTTCTTTTATGGTTTTGATTCAGATAACTCGTTGTTTCGATGACGGTGTGTATTGGTTTTTTAGTATCTTGGTTGGGTTAACTTCTGTTCATATCATACTTACCAGGGCTGCAATACTAGGGTCTGGTTCAAATACTTGTTTTTTTGGTTTGATTTCTCGTTTTTCGTTCTGTTTAATTTTGACGAAAGTTGATTGGTGAAGGTAGATATTCAACTGGGAGAAGGTATTTTTTAGAGTTTCCGAATGATTACACCTGTTCGATGCCTTTTGAATTACTCGATTTTGATGGAACGGAGAGCCTGTTTGCGTTGGGTTGTTGCTTTTGAAAATTTTCGAAATATGTCAAAAAAAAGTTTAATCAGACATTTGGTTTTGGTCTTTAAGTTACAATAATTGTGAGGGGATACGGGGCTAATAGCCAATGTTTCATGTATGTATGTATGCATGCGTTATAGTATTTTATTTAAAATATTCTCAATTTTTTTCTTCTCAAAAACATTATTGTTATTGATATTATTATTCCTGCAACCTGGGTTCATGGACCTCGATTCACCTTCTGGGTCTCTTGTTAAGTTGTTGGGACTGCAGAGACTCGAGAGAGTAGAGACATGTTTAGGACTTTGGGGGTGAGGTCTGTGTACATATTATTTGGGGGTAAGGTCTGTGTACATCTTGCCAGTCCACCCTGCCCATTGCGGGACAGCGGGAGTCTTATGTACGAGAGTTGTCTATCTTTTTTGGGATTTGTAGAATTCCAATAAATTGGGCTAGTTTTGAAGTCTGATATATTTTACATGATTTAGAGTTATGTCCTTGGTAAGAGTATATAAGTATTGGGATGGTATATTTTCTAGATCCGCTCTTTTTTGGACTTCTTTGTTCTGATCCATATTTTTAGTTAACTTTGTGATAATGATGATGTCATTTGGCCTTTTAACCTGTATCTTTTCAATTTCATTTTTTTTTTGCTTTAAAAAGTTGCGCCTTTATTTTTTTTTTAACTTTTAGGTTGGGGGTGGGAGCCTGTTTGAGAGGAAGGGTTCATGCGAGTGTGTGTCTTAGCACCCGATGACAATGCTGAAGTAACTAATTCCTTGTGTTGTTGCAGGAGTTCGTACTTACATGGAGATTGACACTCCCGCCACCCCTTTTACTCCTGTCACGCTTGGTGAGAACAATGAAATAGCCAGTTCGGATACTCGGCCTAACAAACGTAGGAGAAAGAAGTCTATTGTCTGGGAGCACTTCACTGTGGAAACTGTTGGAGCTGGTGTTACTAGGGCTTGTTGTAATCAGTGCAAGAAGTCATTTGCTTACATTACTGGTTCAAAGCTAGCAGGAACCAGCCATCTCAAGCGACATATTGCCTTGGGAATCTGCCCTGTTAGCCGTCAGAGAAATCAACTGGCAACATATACACCTGGTTCTAAAACTGGAAGTGGTACTGATCCACCTAAAAGACGGTACAGAGCAAGCTCTGCATTTACCGGTATCTCTTTTGATCAGGAGCAGTGCAGCCAAGAGCTTGCTAAGATGATCATAATGGAAGAGCTTCCGCTTCAGATTGTGGAACACTCAGCATTTACTGATTTTGTTCGGACTCTTCAACCTCATTTCAATATGGTGAGCTTCAACACTATTCAAGGTGATTGTGTGTCCATATATCTTAGCGAGAAGCAAAGCCTCTTGAACCTTATTGGTGGAATACCTGGACGTGTCAACCTTACATTAGATTTGTGGACCTCGAATTCAACTATGGGCTACGTTTTTGTAACTGGACACTTCATTGATGATGACTGGAATTTGCATCGGCGGCTGCTTAATGTTATAATGGTACCTACGCCTGAGTCCGATTATGCTTTCAATCAGGCTGTTGTTGCTTGCTTATCGGATTGGCATTTGGGGAGCAAACTCTTTACCCTCACTCTTGATCAATCATTCTCAAATGAAATCACTGTTAGAAATCTTAGAGGGATCCTCTCTGTCAAGAACCCATTGATACTTAATGGTCAATTACTAAATGGACATTGTTATGCTCGTGTAATCAGCCGCCTTGTTGTGGATGCTATTGGGTTCATGGGGGAAATTGTGGGAAGGATTCGTGAAAGTGTGAAATATGTGAAAACATCAGAATCTCAAGAAGAGAGGTTTATGCAGCTGAAGCAACAACTTCAAATCCCTAGCACGAGAGAGCTTATAATTGATGACCAGAAGAAATGGAACACGACTTATCATATGCTGATAGCTGCATGTGAGTTGAAACAAGTATTTGATTGCTTTGATACATCTGATCCTGATTACAAGATAAATATATCTACTGAAGATTGGACGCAAGTAGAAATTCTCTGCACCTACTTGAAGCTTTTCTTTGATGCAGCTAGCATTTTAACTGGCCCAACAAATCCCCCTGCCAATATGTTCTACCATGAAGTGTCAAAACTCCACCTAGAGCTGACCCATGCAGCCATGAGTACAGATACTGTCGTCAGCAACTGGACAAGACCTTTGAGAGAAAAACTTGATAAATATTGGAGGGAACACTTCCTAGTTTTTGCGATTGCTGTAGTTATGGACCCAAGATTCAAAATGAGGTTCATTGAGTTCAGTTTCCCTAAGATCTTTGGAGTTGAAGATGCTGATATGTGGATCAAGCATGTTGATGATGGTTTACATGAAATTTTTTTTGATTACTTTGCACCAATGCTTTCTCTACCCGCATCCTTCGAGGAAGGGAATGATGTCATTCTCAAAACGGAAGCATCTGACAATGGACCCCATCAACATGGAGCCCCTTTAGTTCCAGCTGGAGATGGAGTTGTTATGCATGAATCTGCTCAAGGAATAATCCCTACTGATGGAGGAATCCCTGCAGAAGGGGGCCCTCAGGAAGTAGCCCTTCTAGAAGGAGAGCCTCGAGATGGAGCCTCTCTAGAAGGAAACTATGAATATGCCACCCCTCTAGAAGGAAATTCCCATGTTGATGACACCTCACTAGGAGGAAACCTTCTTCAAGATGATGCCACTGTAGGAGGGAACCCTCAAGACAGAGATGAAGTAGCCCTTGTAGAAGGAGAGCCTCGAGATGGAGCCTCTCTAGAAGGAAACTATGAATATGCCACCCCTGTGGAAGGAAATTCCCATCATGATGACACCTCACTGGGAGGAAACCTTCTTCAAGATGATGCCACTGTAGGAGGGAACCCTCAAGACGGAGCCCCTGTGGAAGGAAGCCTGCATGATGGAGCTCCCATTGAATCAAAACCTCAAGATGGTGCCCCTGTGGAAGCAAAACCTCAAGATGTAGCCCCTCTGGATGGAGATACGCAAGATGAGACCAATTTGAATGAAAACACTCATGATGGAGCTGTTGTGGGAGGATATAGTCAAGATGGAGCCACTGTGCTAGGAGATACTCAAGATGAAGTCCCAATAGAGGAGGGAAACACTCAAGATGTAGCCACAACAGAGGGAAACCCTCAAGATGGGATCCATCTTGAAGGAAATACACGAGATGGAGACCCTCTAGAAGGAATACCGCAAGATGTGCCCCTGCCAGAAGGAACTGTACAAAATGGAGCCCCTTTAGATGGAAACACTTATGATGGAAACCCTCAAGTACCAGGTGTACCCTCCCTGGAAGATTTTTCAATGGAAATTGATGCACCAGAATTACACCATCAGGAAGTAAACCCTGCAGAAGTAGCTCCTCAAGATATGCATATGCTTACTATTGGGGATGGGCTTTCAGATTTTGAGGTTTATATCTCCGAAATTACGAGTAGCCAACAGATGAAGTCAGAATTGGATCAGTATCTAGAAGAATCTGTTTTGCCTCGAGTGCAAGAGTTTGACATACTGGGTTGGTGGAAACTAAATAAATTGAAGTATCCCACTCTCTCTAGGATGGCTTCTGAAATTTTGTCGATACCATTATCAACTGTTGCTCCTGATTCTGTATTCGACACTGAAAGCAAGACGATGGACAGCTATCGGAGTTCATTGCGTCCTGTGATCCTCGAAGCCCTTATCTGTGCCAAGGACTGGCTCCAACATGCGTCATCATCATCATCACCTTCTACATTTGCAGAGATTTCCAATGCAATCGTTAAGATGGAATTTTAGGTCTCATTTCTGATTTCATATATGTTTTGCATCATAGATTTATCTTTACCTATCCTTTTACGTTCATTCTCTTTAATTAACTTCTGAACGTTTTTTTTCTGGTAGTACTGTATTAGACATTGCTGATATGCAGTGAAATGTTATTGACCTCTTGATTTTCTGATGGATTATTTCATATTATTACTCTCCATTTCTTTTCTGTGGATGCCTTTATGTTTCCTTTAATATGTAGAAGTTGATTCAATTAAAGGTGTAAAGCATGAATGACATGAGTGAGCTGTCGCCTGAGTGCGCTGCATCAAGGAATAACCATGTTTAATTTGTTAGTGTTTTATGACTTCTGTGATGTCCTTGGCTAATTTCATCAGTATCTTATATTTATGTTTCTGGTGGTTCTGAAACTGAAGTAGGCTAATTTCGTCAGTATCTTATCTTCTGTGATAGAACTGTCTTGATGAGTATTGGAGTTCCATCTCTTGTTGTTTCGCCGTCGCTGTAAAAGTTGCAAGCTTTTGGACATTAATGCAGTTACTTGAAGGTTTCAACGGAAGTTCCACTTATTTGCTAATTTTGTTATTCTTCCGGAACATTTTGCTTATAGTCCTCATGCCATCCTCGTCAACCTGAAAACACCATTAGTTATTTATGTGGAGCAGTGACAATTTTAAGGCGTAGAATGATTACTGTGTCATCATTAGCTCCCGCTCAAGAGACCCCATTTGCTTCTCTGTGAACACTGTCGTTCCCCAGACCTACTGAAGAAAATTAACTCCCAATCCATCAAGACGGGGCTCACATGAAACTCCACTGTCCAGAACAAACTGATTGCCTTCTGCTGCTGTCACGAATGGGGTAACATGTTATATGCGCGCCAAATGTTCGACATAATTCCCCAACCAAGTGTCTTCATATGGAACCCTCTGATCAAGCCTTTTTTTAGGGTAAGTTGTCCTAAAGAGGAGTTTTTATGTATTTGGAGATGTTTCGGAGTGATGCTATAAGCAATTCCGTACTTGTTGGATGGTTTTACAGGTGATATTGCACTGCATTGTAGAAGAGAGTTCCATTGTCATATGCTAAAATTTGGTTTTGGCTACAATGTGTTTCTTCAGAAGGCTTTCATTCGTATGTATATTTTTTGTCTGCAATGCTACAATGTTAATAAATTCCCTAGTACTAGAAAACTATGATTCATTAGGAACAAAAACATAGATAATCACAAGTGCATTCATGTGAAACCCTGAAAACAAAACTAGGAGAATTCATTGTTTTTATATTGATTTGTATATGTATATAACTCTTATAATAGCACATGTTACATTCAAGAGGTTTATCACTTGATGGGTTCTCCTTTCATCCAGCTTCGTATCATGTGGAAAGCAACTCTTGGTTGATCCATCGGAACCATGTGACCAGCTTTATTAATCTAACACGTATATATACAGTAAGAGTTACCAGGGTGGTTGAAGTTGGAACAATATTATGACTAAACATTCAAACATATACATACAAAGATTAACAAACAAACCCTGATGAAAGTGAGAGGTCCATAGCTTGACATCCATCCTTTTTTTACACCATCAACAAGAAATGGGACGAATGGAGCCTCTTTAAACCCTTTCTTTCCATCCCATTCCATTTTCGAGACCCACTTAAGGTTTCCTGTACAAACAATCATCTTCATCCTAAGAATATAGACAAAGTCTGTGCACAAGCTAATTCATTAATAGACTGTACATGCTTGAGGCTTACCAACCCAATTGCATATCAGATCTTGATCTCCTACATAGATAAGAACTTTGATGTCATTCTTAAGTAGATCAGGAATTCCCACATCAAGATTCTTCACGTAATCTCCAATCATTGCATCGTATATTGTCTCATTCAAGTGAACAAATGGTTTCTCCACTCCTAGAGCTTTCTTTACCAATTGCTTATTCAAAAACTTCTCCATATTTGAAAAGTCATAATTCGAGGTACCTATGCGTTGCTTTCTAATATCATAAAACTATATGTTGCAAAGATGTCCAGAGTTAGATTTTGTAATTTTTCTAAGATATATATATATAATTTCCTAATATAATAAATCCATACATTTCTATTCCCTGCAAAGTTCCGAAGTGCACTAACTATCTCAATGCAATCATCATATGCAGTGATACAATCATCTTCTTTGCCAGTATCATCTGATATATAAGAAACTAAAAACAGTCAACCATTGATCGAATATACATACATTTTCTAGATTAAACAAGTATATATGGAAAAAGAAATACATATTTAGGAAGTCAAAAGAAGTACGAACCACAATCCTCTATAGATGATTCACAGTCTGGAACAAGATGTTCTTTCATATATAAGTAATTCGATTCTTTAATTACTTCATGGTGCCAAGCATATCTCGGAATTGTTGGATATTGAATTCCGGTATTTGTAAGTCCATTACCAACAGCGAAACCCTATAAAATTATAGAGTTGATCAGTAAATCCAATAAGGCACAAAAATCACAATGAAAATTGTGGAGCGAGAGAGACAACCATGCACGTGCCTTGATTTTTATATAAATTTTCTTATTTTCATTATTTCCTTGAAGAATTCGAGAAGTTAGAGCAGGAGCATAATGCCCAGCATAAGATTGTCCGGTTATGAAAAATTCATTTTCAATGAACTCGGGATGTTTTTGAAAGAATTCCTATAATTGTAGGGAAAAAAAATTAGATAATGTCAAGCACCAAAATTTAGTTCAAACAAAATTAATAAATAAGATGGGGGAAGAAATTGACCTGTAAGAAGTTATACAAATCATTGCTGATATCAATTTGATTGTCTCTTATTTTATCATTATCATTATTTGTGTAACTAAAACCTGTTCCGATTGGCTGATCAACATATATAATATTTGATACCTATATTAAAACTAAATTAAATTATTATATGTTTTATTTTAGAGAGAAAATTGAAAGGACTTAAAACAAATATCACATTTAAATAAATTGCATAGACATGTACATAAATATTTTTGACGACCACTGTTTATTACTAATGTATTTGACCATTTTATATCGCGGATTCTAGATTACAAAGGGGACTCCTTATTATATCAATATTCATAAGATCATTTTATATCTTGAAACTAAATATAGGCATTCATTCATTCAATGGTTGTATTACACATCCTAGTTTAATCAATATACGTAAATCAGTTTTTGAAAGAAAATAATTGTTTAGATCCTATTTGGTATCACTTCCAAAAATTATGAAAAACGGGAAAAAAAATATAAAACAAAAAATGAAAATATAAATTGATTATCTGTTTGGTTGCGTATTAAAACAAAAAATGAAAACATAAATTTGATTCAAGATGAGATCGTGATGCGAGATGTCGTGAAGTTCTGCTCTTGATTCACAAAAAAGTCAGTGCCCGAAGTTCGGGCCAAACCTGACTTGGTCCCGAAGCCCGGTCCAAGAAAGACATGGGCCCGAAGTCAAACTCGAGATCGACCCAGACCCGTAGCTCTGCCCGAGATCGACCCGACCCCTAATACCATCCCAGGACAAACCAGAACCCAAAACTCGCCCCTGGGATAGACCCGGGCTTGAAGCACGGGATCGACCCGGGCCCGTAGACCTGTTTAGGCATGAGATCGACCAGGGCCCGTAGCCCGACCAGGCCCTGAAGACCATCCTAGGATAAACCAACCTCAAAGCCGGGCCTAGGACCTTGAAGCCTGGGCCGACCTAGCCCAAAACCCGACCCGGGCCCATAGCCTGGTCGAGTATCGACTTGAGCTAGAAACATGACCTGGGCCCGTAGCCCAGCCCGAGCCTGAAGCTTGGCTCGGGACCGATCAGGGCTAGAAGTTTAGCCCAGGACAAACCCACGCCCAAAGCCCGAGTCGGACCCAACCAGAAAATGAGAGAAAGGTCGGCACACATGTTGTGTAAGAGAGAAAGGAGGTCGTCGTGTGTGTAGTGTTTTAAAAACTTTTGAAAACCTTTTTTTTTGTTTTCTTAAAAATTTTGAAAAACTGTTGTTGTTTTCATTAAAACGAAAAAAAAATAATTTATTTTTGTTTTTTATTATTTGAAAATCAAGACAAAAAAACAGATTGATACCAAACATGACCTAAATAGGGGCCCTGCAGTAGATTTTCTATTGCATTAGGCTCATTTGAGGCATCAATTTTAAAAAAATACCTAAAAATAATAAATGTAATGCTTTTATTGTTTAGATCATCATCATGTGTTTTTTTTTTAGGAAAAAAAATTAAATTGATTGACAAAAGATTGATACAAATATGAAACATTTTCTACCGTTTGATTAAACACCTATTTATCTTGTTATCATTTCTCAATGAATTTAGTTTTTTTACCTTGAAAAAAATATATGATGTTAATCTATACACTAAATACTTTACATTTAAATTTTTTTGATAATTTATCAAAAATTATTAGAACTCCTAATGGCTTTAATGCAGGCCCTGCAGTAGATGACCCATTGCAGGGCCCCGGAACTCAAACATGACCTTAGTTCTTCTATAGTCTATTAGATCAGTATAAAATATCAAGACATGATACCTTATCCCAACCATACTCAATCCATATGAGAGAGAGGTCTTCTGCGATATGAAATGGACCATTTTCATAAAATAATGCAATGCTACCGCTAACTCCAGGTCCTCCACTCAACCATATCACAATTGGGTCATTTTTCTTGTCATTCCGCGATTCAAAGAAAAAGTAAAACATCCTACAAAAAAAGTAATGAACAATTAGTTTTACATTAATATTATATCATGAAGAAATATACATATATTGGAGAAACATTAATATGAGGGCAAAAAGATATTTTTCGTCCCCTCAACTGTGAGGTGAGTTTCATTTTTATCCATAAGTTTTTTTTTCCTCTCATTTGCGTCCCTCAACTATTGAAAAGTATCATTTTCGTCTTTTCAAGTGAGATTGAAGTTGAGAAAAACTTGATCTGACGAACAATATGATTCCACGTAGGATTTTTCAATGGCCGAATTTATCTAAGGGATAAAAATGGTATTTTCCCATAGTCGGGGGACGAAAAAGGGAGAGAAAAAAAAGCTAAGGGACGAAAATGAAACCTGACCAATAGTTGAAGGATGAAAAATACTCTCTTGCCTTAATATGAGACTAACTACTAAATACCTTGCACCTCCAGCATTTGGAAGAAGATAGTAACCAGCATAGTGACCAAGGTCTTCAACATTTGGACCAGAAGTAGGAAGAAAAGGAAACTTGAATTTCTTCTCAACAAGTCTTAGAGTATCAGCGACAGATGAGTTATCCTTAACCAGATTATTATCATTTTCAGGAATCGAGTTAGGCGATCTTGCAAGCATTTCTGGTTTTTGTTCGGATGAAACGTGAGTTTTTGATGGAAAAAGGTCATGATTACCCAATCTTGCATAAACGAAGGATGAAGTAAGAAAGAGATTGAAAAGAAAAGGAGAAATAAATATGTTAATAAAAATTGAAATCATTTTTGCTTCTGTGTATGAAGGATGTGCCCCTATTGGAGGTATTATTTATGGAGTTTCCATTGATGATGAATGTTCTGTATAGAAAGAAAAATACAACGCTTTAACCGGCATTTTATCACAAAAAAAAACACTGACTTCATTCAAATGTTTAGCTAAATTGAATTGAAAAATCACATTTTTCTCATTTTTGGACAACAACTTAACTTTGGATCATGTTCAGCATATGCTTAATTTATCTCGTATGGTTGCCGGCAAGAATAATTTGAATTTTTTTTTATGGTTGTTTATTTCATTTTTTATTATTGTGTTTTGCACTAATTTATTTGTCTAATTGCCAACTATATATTTTTTTTCATTGTGATATACATAGCAAGAGGGGTGGCTGGGACCTGCTGTAAATTTACAGCAGGTCCCGCTGTAATGGCTCTTAGGCCATCAAAAAACATTTATTTTATTTTTTAAAAGTTATGGATGTGTTTTGATCGAGTTTACGAGTATAACGGTATATTTTTTATCCCATACAAAAATCAAATTGACATAAAAAAAAGATAAAAATTATGGACCGTTGAATATAAGCCTGTAACATTATATGTCTATCTTGTGATGAATTTAATTTTTATTTGAGATGAAAATTATACCGTTTGATTCGTAAACAAGATCAAAACACATTCATAATTTTATTTATTTTTAAAAAAAATTTAATCACCTCCTATTTATTAAGGTGGGGTATGTTGTAAAAAAAATTACATTAGACCCCCGACACCCATAGCAAGAGAGGTTGTGTTAGAAATTATCGATATTAAATTTTAAAATTTGGAATAAAGAGAATATTATAGTAAATTATTACGGCCATTACAAATTACTCAAGGACAAAAACATTAATCATTTGTAGGGGATTTTTTTAATGTGGCGGAAATTTCCTAGTGCCAGCCAAAATTTCCTAGGGCCTAGCAGGCCTTAGGAAATTTCACCCACATTCAAAATTCCCCCACAACATCAATAATATTGTACAAGAGCAACAATGTTTTCGAAAATACTTCCACACGAGAAACATAAACATCGATAATATTGTACAAGATCAACGATGTTTTTCAAAAAGCTTTCCGCACGGCAAGATAATAAACAACCAACCATTATAGTTTCAATAATAATTTTTGAACCGACTAGTAGTGTATATAATATGACAAAAAGACCCAAAAGTTAGGCCTCTTCAATCAAATCAAAATATCTTGGTTTGGGTAAATTTTGGTTGATACAATCATTTTCATAAGTTCGGTTAATAAATTAGAATCAATTCCTAGCCTAACTGATTAAGAGTGACTCTTCTTTCTTTGTAGGTCATGGGTTTGATTCCTACCAAACCCATGCATGAAATTATTATGTGCTTGTCTGGCACCAGTGAGGGGCCTATCGTAGACACGGATTACCTCATCGGAGATTGAACCTTTGATTGAAAGTATTGTAGTGGGCTTGAGGTATTTTTAGGCCTGGGACTTGGCAAAGTCCACAAGTCGGCAAACACTGGCTCACGAGTTTGCAAGATGGGCTACGGCAGTCCATTGGACTGGCCGTACGGCCCATATCCCCAAAACATGAATGCTTCTCCAACAACGACGTGGCGTTGTTTAAGGTTTAAACCATTTGATTAGAACAGTTTGGAAAAGTCAGAACCACAAGTAATTCAGATAGCATTAATATGTGTGGTATTTCATAAATATCTCGAGTTTCGAAACTCCTTCATCTCCTTCTCCAATATTTAAAAAAAAAAAAAAAAAAAAAAGAGTCAAGCTGTAATATAATGGGTCCGTCTGAGAGTGTTGTATTTTAACCCATTACTGTGAAGTTAAGTGAGTTCTAAAACTACGGTGAAATAAGATGAGTTCAGCTCGCGTGTTCTTAAAAAATTATTGTGAGAAGAATTGATGTGCAGTTTAGCTTCTAGATAAACAAAATTGCAGTGAGATGGGTTTCTAACCCCACGCCCCATACAGGGATATCAAGCAAATCCATGCGACTCAATGAAATAAGGTGCTAGGCATATGGAAGATTGCGAGGCAAATGATGCTACAAAGAATTATATACATTGTTGTCTATGTATTATTATACATGCTTGTCCACCACAAGGCGGACCTTATTCAAAGATTCTTTAAATGCCTGCCAAGCAACCATATAATGTTCTTGTGATATCATCCCTTCATCTACAGCTTGCATAGCTCGCTTGTACAAGTGATCAAACCACTGAACTGGATTACTAATGTCGACAGTGTCGGAACCAAGGTCTGGAACATACAATCGATTAAAATCCTTCCTCCAGCGCGATAAAATATACTGAAATGGGATTTCCTCCACGCCATTGTAGTTAAGAACACACAATGCATGCCGACACAGGTGACCTTTGAAATTAAAGCAGCTACAAATGCAACGAACCTCGAATCCTGCTTTATCGTACATAACTTCATAGTTCCTAGCATCCCTCAGATTGTCATCACAGTCTCGTTCTTTAATTGTATATGTGACTAATGATCCATTGCCTTGAACTTGTTCTATGCTGAAACAAGATGACATCATGACAACTTCATCTTGGAACTTCCTCAATATTTCATTTGTGTACAATTTCGAGAGCTGTAACTCATACGAGCATCTTGTTTTCAACATGGGGCTCGAATTTCTCGACTCAAAGTCATCACAAGCTTCTTTGTGGTTTTTCTTTTGTAGAACCAATTCATACATATCAAAGAACTCTTTCAAACTAGTCTGCTGATGCACATAACCATCAAAAAAGGGATATATTGACTCACCTTTCTGAAAAGTAGACAATCCGGCAAAAAATGTGTCTTTTGAGTAAACTGGAGCCCACCGTTCTCGCTCTTCATACAAAGCTCGAAGCCATTCATGATCCATAATTCCAAAATGTTGGATCATATCCTCCCATGCCAATTCAAATTCATCTACCTTTAGAGAGTCATAGACTGTCCTATTCAGTACCATTTGAAATGCCTCAGATTCATGCAACCCTCCCAGATTCTGGAGAATGCTTTGCATAACATATGGCAAACAAAAATGATGGTGAGCCCTGGGAAACACCTCTGCAACCGCTCCCTGCATTGTCTTGCACCTGTCTGTGATGATAGTTTGTGGAGGACGACCAGACATACATGTGAGCCAAGCCCTAAATAACCAAATATAGGTATCAAATGACTCATCCGCAAGTAAACCACAACCGAGTAAAAGAGACTGCCTGTGATGATTCAATCCAACAAATGCAAGAAGCGGAATTTCGTAGTTGTTTGACAAGTAAACTGTGTCAAATAGAACAACGTCACCAAAGTAACCATAAGCAGCCCTAGATCTAGAATCAATCCAGAAGACATTCCTCAAATAACCATCATCAGTGAGATCCATCAAGTAGAAAAAGTTAGGGTTTCCCAGCTGAGCCTGAGAAAAGTAATTATTGATGGTCTGTGCATCTCCTTCTTTGAGCGTCAAGCGCTTGGACCGGTCAACATGATGGCTGCTTTCTCCTTCATTAGACATTGAACTTCCATAACCTCCTTGATCTACCACAGGTGTCCGATACAGCTTGATTGTCCGTACTTCTACATCAACAGCTGGCTCCGCCTTTCTTTTCGTCCCTGCGTCCATCTTCTTGTGTGACTTGGAATTTTGTGCTCTTTCAGGATCAAACAAATGATTGTGCTCAACCTTGACTTCATCCACCCTCCACCGATTAGACTCCACCAATCTCAGCCTTATCATTGCTGGACAACCTGTTCTTGTTTCCTTTCTACGACTGTTAGCTTCTTTAATCATCTTAAAACCCTCGCAGTTGCAACAAAGTACTGCACCTCGTTTCTCTTTGCTATTACGTTTTGTCCATGAAGATTTTACCCTAATAGCAAACCCCAGATCCTTAGCATAGCAATTATAATAGTTATAAGCATCATCATATGATTCGAACTCCATTCCCACAGCAGGAGGATGGTAATTCTTTCCTAGAGATTCCCCACTTTGGCTATCAACTAAAGCCATCCCCTCTCTGTCACTTTCATGGTCATTGCTTTCAATATTAAGCATCTGCTTGCAGTCATTTTCAATGTCCCCGTCCTCAATTTGAAGATCATGGTCCATAATTTCAAGGTCATTCCCTTCAATCACAAGATCATTACCTTCAATATCAAGCTCACTTCCTTCTTCCCCAAGCAACTGTTCACTGTTTCCAGAACCTTCTAGCTGACATAAGAAACAAATAATTAATACCAATAAGCGAATAATGCAATCAATTTAAAGATCGAGTCATTGTTAAAAATGAAGCAACAAGCAAATAAAGCTTACACCATGCTCTCCGATATTAGAACATAACAAAGATGTAGAAATCTTCTCCATTTTCCCAATCCACTTTCCTCTCTTTCTTCTTCTGTTATTATTATTATTAAGGTCAAACCCACGGCCCAATGGTAAAGTTGTCTCACAACATCCTAGAGGTCATAGGTTCAAATTCTAAAAACAGCCTCTATGCATTAACGCAGGGGAAAGGCCTAGTACATCTTGCTCTTCCCCGACCTTGCAACCACGGCAAATGTCTTGTACACGGGAATTGTTTACCATTGCATTTCTGCCACTCTTTTCACTCTATCGAAGTGTAGTTGAATATCTTTCTACGACACTTTCAGATTTCTTTCTGACTCTTATAGTGTTATTGATGCACATATCAATTAATCTCTCTGACCAGCTCTGGCAATCTGAACTTAAAGCAGTTGAGATGTATTCAACCAACATTGGATTAAGACTTGTTTCCTCATCGTCATCAACAATGCAAGATATAACACACATTTAGCGAATAAATTCAAGCATGATGCTTTCTGTCGTTACACCTACATCCGTACATAGTCTCGATATTTACATCCTTCTCTGTCTAAAAGTGAAGAAAATAGACAGCAAACACCAGTTCAATCATACCTAGTTACAAAATTAACAAGCGCAACTCGCAAATGATTCCATAGAAGGAAAAGAGAAATCTGACACATGAAAACGCGGGAATCAAAAAGAAAAGCACAGAGCTTAAAGAGACTCACAGGAATTCCAAGGTTAGGGCTCGGTGAAAGGGGCTCGCCGCCGAGGATCGTGATATCGTCGTCGGTCATCGTAGAGAGAGCATGTGCACAGGCGGTGTGTCAAAGTACGTGATGTTAGCTTTACCCTAAACCGGGAATGTTTGGGATTTTGGGTTTAGGTACTTGCGATTTGTAATATTTGCGGTTTGAGACTGAAATGGCTGCGGAATTTTATGTAAAAATAATGGTGGGGTCAGAATAATAAAAAAAGAAGAAGTTATGAGCAGGAATTAATGAATTTTAGTAGTTGATAATAATATTTTAGTTTTTGATAACTCATAAAAATTGCACTAAAATGCATTAAATTGCCATAACAACACCCCTAATTCTTCAAATCAACACACAAATACCATATATTAAGATTTTAACTTCACTAATCAAGTATTCCTATTAACTATTGTGTTATTTGAACATAAATAATTGTTACACAAACACACATACAATAAAATATATTACTACTCTCTAATTTTATAGCCTTTCCTAATAATCATTTTAAGACATAGTAAAATTTTTAATCATTTGGACTCTCGATATGAACCTAAATGCAGGTAGTCATATCTGCATGCGCAGAGTTTTTCATCTGATGAAAAAATAATTTTGACCAAAGCCCACCTAACGATAAGGGCATTACTTCAAATGAGAGTCAAACTCAAAATCTTTCGAATTTTTACAGTTTTTCTCTATAGAAAGTTACTCCTATGATATTACCCTAAATTCACCAGAGGGATGAGCTCAATATATTAAAAGTCGAGGGGTATTTACGCATATTGTTGAAAACATATTTATAATTATTTTTTATTGAATAATTGTTTGTGCACATCAGAGCGCCTGGACCTACACAATCCTCTGTGATGGACCAACGATAATATGGAAGGAAGAGAGTGGCGGTGTTTGTTTGGAAAAGCTAGTTGGATAGAGAAGTCATGGCGTGCAGTTGGAGTTTGTTCTCTGTTCCTCCTCCACTTCTGGACCTTTCAATTTCTTCTCGCTCAACCAGTCACGGCAGATACTGGTTCACGCATTCCAGAAAAGGAACGAGAAGAAGTGCACGAATCGTAGTTAATGCCACCGAAAACAACAACCAAGACGAAGATGCGCAGGGATTCAATCCGTTTGGTTTTGTCACGGATAATCCGTCGAGCAGGAGCGCCATTCAGCTTCCGGAAGTCCCTGCCGAGGACGGCAATGTCGGCCAAATGCTCTACGTATGCCTCACTATTCTTCTTTTTCTTCTTTTTTTTTAGTTGTTGTAAGCCCTAATGTGTTTCTAATTTTAGAGAATTGAGGACAAAGGGAGGGAGTACGGCTCATACGTAGATATTGGGGATCTAAGATGGTTTTTGAGAGAAACTGGTATTTTTTTAATTTAACTTCATTTCGTTTTTTTCTACCTAAGAATTTTGAAATTGGAGTTTGAGGTTGCAGGATCACCTGAAACTAGACGTGGAACAATTGTCTTCCTGCACGGAGCTCCTACACAATCTTACAGCTATCGGGTTGTTATGTCTCAGGTAGTTCAGCTTTATATTTACTTAAAAATTATCAATTTTTAATGTGTTTCCTTTGTTAATGGTCAGAAATTGGAATGCTGTTTGCAAGATAATTGCTAGGATTTCTGTATAAACTCATTTTCCTTCTCATCGGTGGTTATTGTTTGTTGTGTTGTACATGAGTGGAAGTACCCCATATTAAGTGAACAATGTCATTAGAATGTTATTATTCTCTTTCCTTTATGGAGGAGATAATTAGAGGTTAGAAATTTGGCTTTTTTAATTTCAGACAACTTGGATTTAGTATTTGTACCTATGTTGGTGTGAATTCCTAAATAGTTTCTGTATTCCTCGAAGAAAGTAAGAAACAACACTCTTAATGTTGTATTTGTTGAGTTAAATTTCTGTAAGGCCTGCGGATGTGGCGCCAAATTATTGAAAATTTATAATACGTCATTTGATTGAGAATCAAAGTCAGATATAGCTCATTTACTACTTGTATGTTAAAGTATGGTTGTTCTACTTTAAGGTGATTGTACTTGTTTTGCATTCCTTTATTATGCTACGTTTGCACAATTAAAGCAGTTCATATGATTCCTTGAGTAGATGTCAGATTCTGGGTTCCATTGCTTGGCACCGGATTGGATAGGATTTGGATTCAGTGACAAGCCGCAGCCAGGATATGATTTTGATTACACAGGTTAATCTTCTAAGAATAAATTTTTTTATTTCATAATATTATTTTTGCTCTGTGCTACTTTCTGCTACTTTCTAAAACTTGAAAATATTCTGCCATTACAGAAAAGGAGTTTCACGAGGAATTCAATAAATTACTCGATGTGCTTGGTGTCAAATCTCCTTTCTATCTAGTTGTACAGGTCTGAAAAGTTATGTAGAAGGCGAACTATTAGATATAATATCTTTTAAATCTTCAAGTGAGCCATTTGTGAAAAACCTTGCTTTTATTTATATTTACATCTATTTGCAACATTTTGTAAGAGTTCGCTTCGTTTGATATACAGAATTGCTCCAAACTATCTAACATGTGTTCTCGAAATTTCTCGGAAGGGTTTTCTTGTAGGTTCATATGGATTGACTTGGGCCTTGAAAAACCAAAGCAAGATATCAAAGCTTGCTATTCTGAATAGTCCATTGACAGTTTCATCTCCCATTCCTGGACTATTTCAAAAGCTAAGGTTCAGTTCTTATTGTACATGTTAATGAATGCATATAATGTGTGACATATTGAGAATTAATACACATAAGTCTGTAGTTTTGTTTCTCATTAAAATTTCTTGATAGTATAGAGTTTCCGCGATCTTCTGAATGCATAGTGTCGTTGTGCTTTCATTTTCAACCTTATTATGGGTGGTTACTGGTTAATATGACAGATGCTTTGAAACACCTAAGCATATACATCTGCTTTGAGTTTCCACCTGAAAATGGATGTTTCAATTGAATTGTCACATAAATTTCCTTCACTCTTTCATATTTCACATAAATGGATGCGTCGATTGTGCTTCATTACCTAGAATGCATAAAAGATATCTCTAACTCTTGTATGACTTTGTACTTCTTTTTTTTTCTTCATAAAGAGTGTTTTTTCTTTTTCTCCAGAATCCCGCTCTATGGTGAATTCACTAGTCAGAATGCTATTGAAGCTGAGCGCTTTATTGAAGCAGGTAGCCCGTAGGTATCCAAATGCATCTCATATATATTACTACCTAAGCTGAACCTGCGATTTTAAGTATTGTTTCCTGTATGCATATATGTCTTTGGCATTCCAAATCTGATTTTCAATGCCAACATCTTGTGCCTGTCTATGGTTTGGCATTTTGAGTTTCGACTCACATTTTTTTTATCACTAATTAATGTAATAACTACTGATTTCTCTTTTCTTCTGTGAATCTCTTACCATTCTGATGACTTGGCTTACTAAGTAAGAAACTTCAATAGTGTTTTTCTTAACAGACTTCCTGGGACTTGGTGGGGTTCTTGAATAGGATTTTAACAAAGAAGTCTGAAGTTTGAGCGGGGGGCCAGTGGTACCTCAATCGATTATCATAACTGTGAAGAATGTATGTATATATGGAGACTTAGGCTTATAATTGTGAAGCCGATGAATAACAGCAGGCGTTACCTCTCTCTAGCCTTAGGGGGGTTGTCGTAATTTTAGTCGTGCCTACAGACATCAAATATGCAGCTGATGTTGCTATATTTAATTTGGTCTATAGTTAATGTTACAGGGATCTGGCTGATATGTGAAAATTCATATTCTGCATTCTAAAGATGTGTGAACAATCATAATGCAGGCATTACGGTTTAAAGTACGCTATTGAAGTTATTATTTGAATGTTATTGTCGTTTAATGGCTCATTTTTTGTTGTTTAATGGCTCATCTTTTGTTCTAACAGTTATTATCTAGTATATTACGAGAGTATGCTTTCTAGATTCTATTGGAGCAAAAAATACTTCCCTGTATTTCATTGACAAACGAATTGTTTTTTCCCCTTTTTGCAGTTACGTTTTGAAGAATGAGAAGGCTGATGTGTATCGATTACCCTATTTGTCTAGCAGTGGACCTGGATTTGGTATGCATTCATTACTGCATTTGGCTTTTCCCCAGAGAAAGTAATATTATGTCATTGGTACAGATTTTAAATTTTTTGCTTGTAGATATGTCAAATGCAAGAGAATAAGTTCTTCAAACATCCCTTAGTTCCCATTTAATAACTATTTTCGTTGTTGAACCAAACACTGGCACTCTTATAGAGATCTTTGTTGAATTGGTGGCTGAAAATTGAAAAACAATGCTTTATAAGTTCTAGAGAACTTGAACTAAACAGTTTTTGGGGTCGGGGTACTTCATTGTAAGAGAGACATGGAATGACGTATGTGGTCATGGTCTCTTGTGATATGCATGCCATATAGTTCTATGACATATAGAAGAGCCACATGGGTTGAATTCCTGAAGGGAAAGTTGAGTGGCAAGTGAACCTATCTTCCGCGCATCTTTACTTTTGAATTCTTTTGAAGAAAGAAACTAGTAAATTTATTACTAAACATTAGTGGAAGAATGTGATCCTTGATTATCTACATCATTAATTGAAACTGTGAAGGCTACCTCTCTTTTTTTCTTTTTTACCTTTTCTCAATCTGTTATTTTGGTATATCAGCTCTACTTGAGGCGGCACGAAAGATTAATTTCAGGGATATCTCAAGCCAAATTGCAGCTGGCTTTGCATCTGAAAGGTAAAAATTTTATTGATTGCATGCGCTTGTATGATGAGCTGTGGAAAGCTGCATATTTACTTCCTGAGCAAAAGTTGTGTGGATTGGATTTTTGTGTTGGAAAAAGATAATAATAGTTTCAACTATGTGAAATTTATGAATCTTTAGATAAATGTCGACGAAAGCGTATTTTGTTTAATTTATCTTGTGAGTCAATGCGTGGTTTGATGAAGTTTGTACTACTTTATCCTTACCTTCTTTGTCTGTGTTATGTTTCATCGGAACTTACTTCAGATGGGATAAGCCTATACTACTTGCTTGGGGAATGTCAGACAAGTATCTGCCTCAGTCTGTGGCAGAAGAGTTTCAGAAAGGTAACCCTGTTAATATCAAGCTCAAACTGATCGAAGGTGCTGGACACATGCCACAGGAAGATTGGTTTGTAACTCTGTCACACCATTCCCGTGGATTTTGACCTTCTTCTTTCCTCTTGTTCTTTCACCAACTCTTGGCTGCATACCTTATCAACAGGCCTGAGAAAGTTGTTGAAGCTCTGAGATTCTTTTTCTGAAGTCAAGTTGTGATACAATATTGGGAATGGATAGAGTCTTCTGGGAACTATTAGCCAAAGGTCTAGGTATAGTTATCAACTCTGCTACTGAACTATCTGCTAGCAGCTTTCTTACAAACCTTGATGTCTAGTCAGTTCCTCCGTAAGCTACTGGTTCAGCTACAAAGCAACATCAGTTCCTCTGCCGACTTATCTATTTGTGGAACCTGATGCAACATCAAGTCCCATGAAACTGCTCTTCGTACACGTAAGAAGTATGACCCTGCTATTTTAATGTACAATGTTTTGTGAAATATGTACATATTATTTTGCCTGATGCACAAAAGTTTCCAAGTCCTTTACATCAACCGTTTTTTGGTTTCAGTCCCTTCAAAAGAAATGTCAAAGTAAAAACGTAAGCACTTAGCAATGGTCGCAAAAGAAAGCAATAGAGATAGCAATCCACCTAAGATTACTAGATACAACCATAAGAGGGATTCCATTCTTCTAAGCATCACAGAGCAGTAGAAAGATATGAACATAAGTAATCACAAATGAAGAGGTACCATTAAAAATAAGTTAAAACCATAAACCCTGTCTTTGTCATTCCCCAAAACCCGGCCAGTTTACATGGCCATTTCTCAACATAAACTACTTGCCTCTTGTAGACCTTTTACCGTTTTGGCTGGCAGCAATTTTCTTGGATGCTGCCTTGGGTTGCTTATCATTGGTCACCTTCCCACGTTTCCGCTTTTCATCTTCTCCATTGTCCTGATCATCACTTTCATCACTTTCCCTAGCTTTTCTTTTGGCTGCAGGCTTCTTCTTACCTCCTTGTTTTGACTCCCGTCCATTCTTTGATTTGGAACTTTTAGCAACTACCGCTTCCTCACTTGCGGGGTCATCATCATCTCCATCACTGTGAACAGAACCAGTATCATCTTCACTTTCCTTAGAATTTCGTTTTGATGGAGGCTTCTTAGTACGACCCTTAGACTTTGATTCCCTCTTTGGTTTGACAATTTCAGCTGTTTCCTCTTCCTCGCTTGCTGGTTCATCAACATCATCATCTTTTCTACCTCCTTTTCTTTTAGACATTTGCTTTGTTTGCTCGCCTGCCAGTTTTGCGGCTTGGCCTCCACTCAACTTTTGTAATTCTGGAACATATGCTGTTGTCTAAATCCAAAAACACCACCCATTAAGCCATGTACGAAAAAAGAGCAATTAAGAACAATATTGTAGGTCCTATGTTAGGAAAAAAAATACCCTTCCGCCAGCAGTGATAAAATCAATCACCTTCCCTGCCACATAGTGGAAGCTTATCAACATTTTTATTAATGGAAATTGTAAATGTCTCGTGAGCAGAAAGAATCAATTATGCCAATTAAAAGATGATTAAAAGAAGTAAATTGTTGTTACACATGAACCAACGCAGAACATATACTCTCATACCCATGAATCCTACAAAAACTTGGGACCTTATCAGATGTCCCCAAAGGGACAAAACTTGGGAACTGACAGTCCCAGGGAATCAATATCAAACATATATTTTTCCATAAAAGACAAATATCATGCATATTTCCATTAAAAGAATATCACGGAAGATCAGAAGCCAAACCGTCAACAAAAGCCATGCCAGGCTTCTTTTCGTGGGAATGGAAAATCCAATTATTAGGGAACTGAGTACTATCTGCCCCGACTTCAAGTGCTTTTTCAAGGACCTATAAAATCAACATTTTGCAAAAGTTACCTCATAAGTTTCTTACCATTGACTTTCCCAGGCTTTTTTCCCCACCGAAAATGAAACAACCATTCAAGAGGAAAGCGACTACATTCAGCATCAACTTCAACAGCAAACTGAATTACCTACATTGATTGCCCTCTACATTTTCCATGAAAACCGAATGTTTTACAAAACAAATCTCTGAAATCCAGTAAAACCCCAAGTCAAAAAGAGTCTCCTACCTCTTTAATGCACTTGAGCAAAGTTGCACAACTTTCTTTGGACAGGCTGGCAACACTCTGCAGTGGGTGAATCCTCGCCTGCAAGACAATGGAATAAAGATTAGTTAAGCCAGTTACAACTTGGGCAAGACTAATTCATAATAAAAAGAAGTTACAGATCACTACTAAAAATTCCTGAAATAACAGTCAACAAAAAAGAAGATTTGCATCGAAAAAAGGTAGATGCTTCTAGGTCAGTGGCTATATTTGATTGTGTAAAGAATCTGCTTCTTAGAAAAACTAATCACACCAATTTTCCATCTCGGTGACGACACAAGCAAATGTACAAATGCAAAAGGAAGTTCTCAATAGAAAGAACCTAATTTATGTTACACTTTCTCAATATAGCCTTAAGTTACCTACAACAAGACCATCCTAGTTCAATATATCATAGTGGCTACACACAGGAAAAGGGCTTACAACTCTAAGATCTTCAGTTTTTTTATGGCTTCTAGGTTCTTCAAATCTTTCTAAGTAACATCAAGATGCTGCAACTTCAAAGCACACTTGATGTTTTTCTATCATGGGGAGCTTACCAATTTAAGATGTTTAAACCCAACGCCAACTTCAGCCTGGCCTTGCTGCCAACTGATTTGGAACACTAAAAAGTCAAAAAAATTTCGATTTGCCAAAGTTAAACGAATTGGTACTTATAATATATGTTTCCCTCCAACACTAGGCAATTCTCAAGTGGGTGTAATACCTCTTACTAAAAGCACATATAATCTGAAATTAATTAATCCCCAAATATAAATTTACATAATTCCACATTAATCGACCACTTTCTCTTTAAATCCTCAAACAAATTAATTGGGATGAAAAATTCAAACATTTAGCTCTTATTGCAGTTACAGAGCAGATCTCATCTTTCTTCCAGCTACCAAAAACGAAAGATAAAACAATAAAATGAAAATCCTTTTCCATTTGATAGCAAAATACTTTTCATAAAAATAATTTTCTGTGACAACTAATGAGTAGGCCTTATTTAAGGATGAGGAATCAGCTTGCAAAACTAGCTGCTCTATTCATTTCAGGAGAAAAACTTATTATAAAGGTGTTTGTACAGTTGTACTCAAATTCGACTCAACTAGCACATACCATGTGAAGATCATCATGGACATTTTTTGCCATCACGTTCAAGAAAATCCATGCAGAAACCATAAAGCACTAAACATAGTTATGCAAACTTGATACCATTGAGTGCTAAGATCTAGAGCTATAAATTTAACACAAGCTTCATATACTCAATATTAAAATTTAAAGGTAAACTAACTTGGTATAGCACTTCGTCTGCAATCCAATTGCCAATACCCGAAATAACGCTCTGCAATAATCAACAAAGTTAAAGTCAAAACTTTAATAGGCCATGCAAGACCTAATAGCATAAAGATCTGTATACTTCTAATCCAAGTCAAGTAGCGCCATACACAGTTTTGAGTTATAAAATAGCTAAAAAATCATTCACTCGAAAAAATCGACTTTCCATAAAATGATCACTAAAACTAATTCTTTATAGCATGCAGAATTTTCAAGCTCTCAAATGTAAAAAAACATACGTGCTTTGTAGAGGATCCTCGATTACTAACTAGTAACTACTGAAACAAATCCCATAAAGCACATAGGATATTCAACAACTGAATGTTCTCACCACAACCAAGGCCTGTGACTGGCTATAAGTGAACTTGAATCAGCATTAAGCAAATGCACTTGGGACGCCTAAAGTGTGGACATCAACTTAACCCAACGTAGATGCACTTTTGAAGTACGTAAGGGGAGAGAGAACTATGTGTTATGATATGAGTTTTGATGATGAAGTGTGCATTCTATATGTTGATCAAAATATGTGTTCTATGTTTGCTATGCATTCTTAATTATATTCTGAACTTGTTTCTATCCTTTAATGCTTTAATTTGCAAGGCTAACAAAGATCAAGACATGAAGCTTTTAATCAAGCTTACAAGTCACTAAGTTTCAGGTTTCAGATTTCATTATGATTTGTCTTGTTGTTTTGGCCATTACTAATCTTACACAAGTTAGCATATCACAAGTTGTCATCCTATAAAGTCAAAGCTTGCTGAAATTCAATGAATGAGTACAGAAAAGAAAGATTAGCAGCTGATTTGAAATGGCAGCTAGCAAAGCATGCTGAAAATTAAATTATGAAGACTTTCCTAGCACCTACAAACATCACATGTTCAAGTTACTGCAAAAAGTTAAAGATGGCTGCAATTGTTGAAAAGAAAAGCAATGAAGTAGGTGAAAGAGATAAGAAGTCAAAGTTGGCTGTAAAAGAAGTTGGAATTATTGAAGAGATGAAGAAATAAATGGAGAAGACAAGAAGTGAAATATAGCTGCAAATGGGAGCTGAAATCTTTCAAGATCACAAAGCCTTAAAAGTCAAAAAGGTCTAGCTCCATGCAACGGTCATGTTTAGGAATTCTAGTGCATATAAATGCTTCTATATACTCCATAGAACAACACAGAACTTGATTCCAATTCTCTGAGAGTTTTACAAGCATTCAAGCCTTCATTCTTACTCAGAAAATACTCAAGCTTCATTGTACACTCCTTGATCATTATAGAGTCACTTTGTACACACAATTAAGAGTCTAAGTGCTGGTGGTTAGCTTACAAAATCACAAGAAAGTGAGGCTGGCACTTGGTAAGCCAAAACAGCCATTGTAAAGTGAAGTTGGCACTTTAAACAACAGCTGGTGTAAAGAGAGAGGCTTGGCTCTTCAACAAGCAAATCATAGTGGATTCAAACTCTCAAGGAGGAGCCTTGAGGAGTGGATGTAGGACTATACGTAGCCGAACCACTATAAATCTGTTTGCACTCTCTTACCCTACTCTTTACTTGTTTATTTGTGTGTGTGCTTGTTGTATTTAGTTCTAGTACTTGATTCCTACTTGAACTAACCTAGACCTCAAGCTTATATTCACTAATATCAAGTTTCTATAAGATTTAAAGTAATCTGAAATCAGTAGGTTTAAACTCAAATTTGACATATTTTTAAGGGTAAAACAATTCACCCCCCCCTCTTGTGTTACCTAGATTCTTTCAATTGGTATCGGAGCAAGGTTTTAAATTCTCATAAGAACTAACATTCTAGAGAATTAGATGGCTGAAGAGTTTGGAATGTCAATTAATAAACCACCATTCTTTAAAGGAAAAGACTATGCTTTTTGGAAAAATAGAATGGAGATTTTTCTACAATCAAATGACATTGAGTTATGGGAAATTGTAGCAAATGGACCATATAAACCAACAAAACAGATCAAGAAAGGTGAAGAAGAATCAGAGATTGATAAACCTAGAAGTGAATGGAGTGAAAATGACAAGAAGTTAGTGTCCTATAATGCAAAAGCTAAAAACATATTACACTGTGGACTAAGTAGACAAGAATATAATCATATTTCTACATGTGTAACAGCTAGAGATATATGGAAGAAATTAGAAGTTAAGCATGAAGGGACAAGTCAAGTTAAGGACTCTAAAATAAATATTCTTGTTCATAAGTATGAGTTGTTCAAAATGGAACCTCATGAGTCAATATCTGATATGTATGGAAGGCTTACTGGTTTAGTAAATGATTTAACTGCTCTTGGTAAAGTGTTTTCAGATGCAGATCAAGTTCAAAAGATCCTAAGATCTCTACCTAAAAAGTGGGATGCCAAGGTGACAGCAATTCAAGAATCAAAGAACTTGAAGACATTACCTCTTGAGGAACTCATTGGTTCCCTAATGACTCATGAGCTAAAATTGAAGGATAGAGAAGTAGAGGAAGAAGAGGACAACAATAAAAGAACTACTGCACTTGCTGTACATAGTTCCCATGAAGATAGTGAAGATGATAGTGATGCTGATACAGCTTTGCTGGTTAAAAATTTCAAAAAATTTATGAAGTACAGGAAGAAGTTTCCTAACAGAAGCAAAAGAAATGAAAAAGGTAAAACAATTGATGAAGTTGTTTGCTTTAATTGTGGCAAAGCAGGACATGTTAAAAATGAATGTCCAAGGAGGAAAAGAGCACACTACATAGATAAGAAGAAAGAAGATAAGAAAGCACTTAAATCTACTTGGGATCTAGATTCTTCAGAGTCGGACCAATCTGATAATGAAGATATCAGGGCAAACTTTTGCCTAGTTGCTAAGGAAGAAGCTCATTCTTCTGCAGAGGTTAGTGAATCTGATTTGGACTCTGATTATGATGATATTTCTATTGATGAATTATTTAAATCTTTCCAGGAAATGTGCAATCAAAATGAAAAACTTATCTTTGTAAACAAGAACTTGAAAAAGGAAAATACTAGCTTGAAAGATAAAGAGAAAGCATGTCTAGAAGAAATAAGTAAATTACAAAGCAAGCTTAACAACTTAAACATAGAACTAGAGGAGCTGAAAAATTTTAAGGACATTACTATGCCTGATAATTCAGATTTGCTAGAAGAACTTAGATGTCTAAAAGAAAAGAACAAATGCTTAGAAGAGTCTTTTAAAAAATTTTATGCTAGTTCAGACAAGCTTGATAACATCCTATCTATGCAAAAACAATATCTAGATAAAACAGGGATAGGATACAATCCTACTAAATTGAAGGAAACATTATTAGAAAGAAGCAAATTTGATTTTAATGCCTCTACCAGCTCAGTAATTAAAAATTCCAGATTCAGGTCAAGAACTATAAATAAAAAAATTGTCCAAATTTGGGTTCCTAAAGGAACATATGTTGTTGATACTAACCACCAAGGACCCCACAAAGTGTGGGTACCTAAATAAACACAAATTTTCTGCAGGTTTGTCTAAAATCAAGCCTTAAAGCTTGTGAATGGTTTCTGGACAGCGGGTGTTCTAGACATATGACTGGAAATCCAAAATTGTTTTCGTCCTTCACAAAGAAAGAAGATGGAGGATATGTAACTTTTGGAGACAATGCAAAGGGTAAGATCCTAGGTATAGGGTCTATAGGTAATCTCTCTTTGGTTTGCATTGAAAATGTGCTCTTGGTAGATGGTTTATCTTACAATCTATTAAGTATTAATCAATTAACAGATAGAGATCTTAATGTGTGTTTTTCTAAGAAAAAATGTCTTATAACAAGTGCTGAAAATGTCACAGCTTTAACTGGTTTCAGAAAAGGTAACGTTTATAAAATTGACTTGGAAATGTTACATGCAAGTTCTGTAAAATGCTTAGTTGCATCTGAATTAGTAATTGAAAATTGGCATAGAAGACTTGGACATATAGGTATGAGCACCTTAGCTAAATTGACTAAAAGAGGGCTAGTTAAAGGAGTTCCAAATCTGAATTTTGTCAATAATGGTGTCTGTGATACTTGCACAAGAGGCAAGCAAGTGAAAAGCTCTTTTAAACCTAAAGATGTAGTTTCTACTTCAAGGCCATTACAACTATTGCATTTGGACCTTTTTGGTCCTAGTAGAGTAAAAAGTCTTGGTGGAAAATCTTATGCTTTTGTTCTAGTTGATGACTATACAAGATTTACATGGGTTCTATTTTTAGCACATAAAAATGAGGCCTTAACTGAATTTTCAAAACTAGTAAAGAAATTGCAAAATGAAAAGAGTTGTTGCATATCTAGAATAAGAAGTGACCATGGAGGTGAGTTTGAGAACAATGAATTTGTAAAATATTGTGATGAACAAGGTATTTCACATAATTTTTCAGTTTCTAGAACACCACAGCAAAATGGTGTGGTGGAAAGGAAAAATAGAACTTTACAAGAAATTGGAAGAACTATGATGCTTGAAAACAATTCACCTAAGTATTTTTGGGCTGAAGCAATAAATACAGCTTGTTATGTCTCAAATAGGTTAACAATAAGACCTATTCTTAAGAAAACCCCTTATGAGTTGTGGAATGGAAGACCTCCTAGAGTTGATTATTTTAAAGTTTTTGGATGTAAATGTTTTATTCTAAATACCAAGGATAATCTAGACAAATTTGATTCCAAATCTGATTTAGGTATCTTTCTAGGCTACTCACTGGTTAGTAAAGCCTATAGGGTGTTTAATAAAAGAACTAAATGTGTTGAAGAAGCAATACATGTTAAATTTGATGAATTATCTACTCTAACACCTTCTTGTGAGAAAAATGTGGATATAGTAACAGAAATTGCAGAATTAACAAACAAGGAAAAAGCTGGTACAATTTCTCCAGAGAAGGAAGATGACTCTGAAGAGGAAGTTGACATTTTTGGAACTAAGAAACAAGAAGAGAAAAATGAGTATAAAACTCATGAAAGCACAACTTCAATACCAACCATAGTAGTGGATCCAAAGAAACCAAGGTACACAACATATCATTCACCAAAAGAAATAATTGGTGATGTACATGAAGGAATTCAGACCAGAAATTCCAGGTTATCATCTCTTAATGTTTTCAATTTTGTTGCACTCATTTCTAAGATTGAACCTAGGAATATAAGTGAAGCTATAGATGACAATGATTGGGTTATTGCCATGCAGGAAGAATTAGATCAATTTCAAAAATGTAATGTATGGGAACTAGTTCCAAAACCAGAAAATAAATCAATCATAGGTACTAGATGGATTTATAGAAATAAAATGGATGAAAGTGGTGTAGTTACAAGGAATAAAGCCAGGTTAGTTGCACAAGGTTATAATCAACAAGAAGGCATTGATTTTGGTGAAACCTATGCACCCGTAGCTAGAATGGAAGCCATAAGACTATTAATTGCATTTGCATGTTACAAAGGAATAAAATTATTTCAAATGGATGTTAAAAGTGCTTTCTTAAATGGAAAAATTAATGAAGAAGTGTATGTTAAACAACCACCAGGGTTTGAAGACTTGAAACATCCAGATTATGTTTTCAAATTAAATAAAGCTCTTTATGGATTAAAACAAGCTCCTAGAGCCTGGTATGAGAAGCTGTCCAGCTTCTTAATTCAATGTGGTTTTAGCCGTGGGAAAATTGATAACACTTTGTTTATTAAGATTAAAGATCAAGATATACTACTAGTACAAATATATGTTGATGATGTGATTTTTGGAGCTACTAATGAGTGTATGTGCAAGGAATTTGCTGCAAGAATGCAGGGGGAGTTTGAGATGAGCATGATGGGTGAACTTACCTATTTTCTTGGCTTACAAGTGAAACAAACGCCTAAGGGAACACACATCAATCAAACCAAATACATAAAGGATCTTCAGATCAAATTTGGAATGGACAAAGCTAAACCTTCTCCAACTCCTATGGCAACTACAACTAAACTTGACATAGACTCAGAAGGCAATGAGGTAAATTCAAAACTCTATAGATCCATGATTGGATCTTTGCTATATTTAACTGCCAGTAGACCAGATATCATGTTTAGTGTATGTTTGTGTGCTAGATTTCAATCAAATCCTAAGGAATCACATCTAAAAGCTGTCAAAAGAATTTTTAGATACTTAAATGGTACCCCTACTTTAGGACTATGGTATTCTAGAGAATCAAACTTTGATTTGTTTGGTTTCTCTGATGCTGATTATGCAGGCAGCATGATTGATAGGAAAAGTACCTCTGGCACATGTCAATTTCTAGGAAGAATGTTAGTTTCCTGGTATTCTAAAAAGCAATACAGTGTGGCTCTATCAACCACAGAGGCAGAATATGTAGCTTTAGCGGGCTGTTGTAGTCAACTATTATGGATAAGACAACAACTAAGTGATTTTGGACTCACATATTCAAAAATCCCAATTATGTGTGATAACACAAGTTCAATCAATCTATCAAACAACCCTGTGCATCATTCCAAAGCCAAACACATAGATGTTAGGCACCATTTTATCAGGGACCATGTCATAAAGGGTAATGTTAGCATAGAATACATTGACACTACTCACCAACTTGCTGACATTTTTACAAAGCCCTTGAATTCTGAGAGATTTAAATTCTTAAGACATGAACTAGGATTAACTCAAACATCTTAGTTTCTACCATGAATCATTTCAGGGGGAGCATTCAATATTATTCTTTTTGATTATTCCAAAAAGGGGGAGAAACATTGACAAATTGACAAACATCAAGACTTAAATCTGATTTAAGTCATACATATTTTGTCATCATCAAAAAGGGGGAGAATGTTATGATATGAGTTTTGATGATGAAGTGTGCATTCTATATGTTGATCAAAATATGTGTTCTATGTTTGCTATGCATTCTTAATTATATTCTGAACTTGTTTCTATCCTTTAATGCTTTAATTTGCAAGGCTAACAAAGATCAAGACATGAAGCTTTTAATCAAGCTTACAAGTCACTAAGTTTCAGGTTTCAGATTTCATTATGATTTGTCTTGTTGTTTTGGCCATTACTAATCTTACACAAGTTAGCATATCACAAGTTGTCATCCTATAAAGTCAAAGCTTGCTGAAATTCAATGAATGAGTACAGAAAAGAAAGATTAGCAGCTGATTTGAAATGGCAGCTAGCAAAGCATGCTGAAAATTAAATTATGAAGACTTTCCTAGCACCTACAAACATCACATGTTCAAGTTACTGCAAAAAGTTAAAGATGGCTGCAATTGTTGAAAAGAAAAGCAATGAAGTAGGTGAAAGAGATAAGAAGTCAAAGTTGGCTGTAAAAGAAGTTGGAATTATTGAAGAGATGAAGAAATAAATGGAGAAGACAAGAAGTGAAATATAGCTGCAAATGGGAGCTGAAATCTTTCAAGATCACAAAGCCTTAAAAGTCAAAAAGGTCTAGCTCCATGCAACGGTCATGTTTAGGAATTCTAGTGCATATAAATGCTTCTATATACTCCATAGAACAACACAGAACTTGATTCCAATTCTCTGAGAGTTTTACAAGCATTCAAGCCTTCATTCTTACTCAGAAAATACTCAAGCTTCATTGTACACTCCTTGATCATTATAGAGTCACTTTGTACACACAATTAAGAGTCTAAGTGCTGGTGGTTAGCTTACAAAATCACAAGAAAGTGAGGCTGGCACTTGGTAAGCCAAAACAGCCATTGTAAAGTGAAGTTGGCACTTTAAACAACAGCTGGTGTAAAGAGAGAGGCTTGGCTCTTCAACAAGCAAATCATAGTGGATTCAAACTCTCAAGGAGGAGCCTTGAGGAGTGGATGTAGGACTATACGTAGCCGAACCACTATAAATCTGTTTGCACTCTCTTACCCTACTCTTTACTTGTTTATTTGTGTGTGTGCTTGTTGTATTTAGTTCTAGTACTTGATTCCTACTTGAACTAACCTAGACCTCAAGCTTATATTCACTAATATCAAGTTTCTATAAGATTTAAAGTAATCTGAAATCAGTAGGTTTAAACTCAAATTTGACATATTTTTAAGGGTAAAACAATTCACCCCCCCCTCTTGTGTTACCTAGATTCTTTCACTATGTTCTCACCGCACAGTATTTCCACATTAAGAAGAAATAGACTGGAAACTGGATATTAGATGAAGATAAGTTTTCATAGGCCTTGGCCACATTACCACAATAGAATGTAGCCATAAGTATGCAAAAGGTAATATCAGCAACAACTCCAAAAGGAAATCAGGAAGCATGATGACTATAATGTGGTTAGAGCCTTGGGGCCTTCTACTACAGTAAGCATTCTAAATTAGTCTCTAGAAGAAAGCAGCATAATCTCACAACCGTACCACAATATTTAGGTATTAGGTACTTTCTCATATCAGTAATTTAAGGTTAATACAACTAGATGTAACTACTACTATAGTTTACAGGCTTAGCATTCAGTAGTTACTCATGGAGAACACAAAACAGAACACAAATGGGAAAGAAAAGGAAAACTTATCAGTGAAGCCATGTTTCCTGAATCAATGGGAATCAAAATGGAACTTCATAATGTACTTACTATGTACAGCGTTAGAGAAAGGTCAGAGAATAAGTACAGAAGCTTACCTGATCAAGCAATAATGCCTTAATTGCAATTTTCTTCTTGCTTAAAGATCCAAAAAATTGATCAATGGTCATAGGCTCGAATAGTGCATCAGGGCCAAGTTCAGATATTGGAGGTACAGAAGTCGGCTGTTCAAACAAAGTTGTTAGTAAAGAACTAACAGAATGACAATGAATGCCAAAACTAGGAGCAGTATGCAGACTAGAAAACAATACATCTTTCAGCAAGCGAACTTTAGCAAATCGCCTCTTGTCAGTGAAAGACAGCTCCAGACCGTCATCTAACTGCAAAGGTCGCAAAATTGTTAAGGGATGGTTCAATGATTTTTGCAAAATGTATGCATTTATTCAAGTCAGTCCAAGAATCATAGTTGCACGAGCACATGATATTTCTACAGAGGCTAAAAATCAATAAAAATGTACAAGACTGCCGTAATGTATGATATGGTACCGAATTTCCAATTTCAAATGAGAGCCTGAACACATATAAGTAAAGAATATTTACAATAAGCAACTCAAATATGTGGAAAGTGTTAAATTCATACCTCAACAAATAACTTGGAATATTTGGAAGGCCATTCATCTGTGTCATTAATAGCAGACCTGTAAAAGGTGTTCTACAACAATCAGCCCTTGCAAATTAATATAAACGGATCACTGGTAATTAGAGGAAAGGATATAAATTGATTCAGGATATGAAAGAAAATGATACCTTCCACCAGGACCACCACAGATAGGAATTTGATTCAAACCATAATAAGTGTTTCTAGTACTTTTTCTTCTTATTTAATTAAGAGGGGGAAAACATCTATAATAATGGCTGTACGACATCCAACGCAGATAGAAATTGGGGCCCTTGTACTCTTCCAACAAAATCACTAAGCTCTCAATAATCATGATCTTCTTCACTCTTGAGAGCTTATGACAATGGTAAAAGGACAGCTTAGTGATTTCTTGGAAAAGTGTAAAAAATGGAAGAGGAAGAGGGGAAGACTAAAATTTTAGAAAATGTCACCTCCTATGCCTTACACGACAATGATAAAAGGACAGCAATTATATATGAATTTGTGATTACTTAATATTGACAGACCACGATTCTATAGTCATTAAGCATAACCAAACAAATATTGAATTGTAGATTCTCCTGCAAAGGTTATATAATTGAAAACATCAAAAAATGATAATATGATATCCCAATTTTTTTTCTAGAAATTATGTTTTTCTTTCACTGTGGATCATAATGGTTGGTGTTGCATAACTCCTGCTTGCGCAATTACCTTTCTCCTTCCATTAAACTCATAATCATTCAAACAAGTGTATTTCACTTGTAGTTTCTACTTTCTATTTCCATAATTGACTAAATTAGTTTAACAGAAATAATCGATAGATAATACAATGCAGTTTGACCTCTACCCATCAAATCGAAAAGAGTCTAAAACCTGCATATCACTGGGTCATTGAAAGTGAAAACCATCAAAGGAAAGCAAAAAATGGCTTCAGCTTTGTGGCATCAACCCATAATGGAAACCAAAATATTTAACAGTTCTCAAAACAGTTGAACCTAAATATTTCAGACTACGCTCACCTCTTGTACTTTGTAACAACAACTCCCTTAATGTATATGGCACCTGCCATACCTGAATAAATTTTAAGCCTATAAGTAATCAGATAGAGAAAAAACTGCAAACAAAATAATTAGAAAAGTTGTTAGGTTTAGAGTAATGTGTGTGCTTTGCTCAATTTAATGTCAGTAACGTACAAAGCCTGTCCCTGTAACGCAGAATATGTTACCAAGAAAAATCGAGAATTAAATTCGAAAAATAAATTGGAAATAACTTAGCAACCCATTAAACCCTAATTTTTTAAAAAAAAATACACATTCGACCAAATAGACAAAAACAAGACCAATCGTTCCTTATTTTAGGGTTCGCAAAGGAGAAAAATTACCGAATTGGAAAGAAGGAAACGGAGGGGAATCGAGCTGGAGCCACAAGTTCTTGCCCTTTCGATGAGCAGAAACGATTGTTTTGCCAAGGATAGCGGCCTCGAAGTCGGAAGGAGAGACTCCATCGATGACTTTGGAGTCATCAGCCACGATGGATCTCTTGATCTTCTTGCCCAGGCAGTGCACCTCTATCGCTCTCCTCGACGCCTCAACCTCCGGTAGCTCCGGCATTATCTCTCCGAGGGACTCTCTGTTTTCGCGCGCTTTTGAGGTACTTCCGTTGGAGAGGAAGAGAAGACTAGCGTGTGAAGGAAACTTACCCAGTAGAGCTCGGACTGCACAATATACAAAGTGTGGCAGGTGGGGCCCGCCGTGGGTCTTCATTCAATGAAGCTTAGTAGTTTACCACGTTGGTTAGGTTTATTATTTTTTTATTATTTTCCAAAGAGAGGGCCAGCCCAATAAGGCCCAAGCCCAAACTATGATGGACTGAGCAACTCTTTTAAACAATGTAAAAGGCTGTTTTTTGAATCTCTCAAAAATAATAATATGTTGAGTGTTGGCTACGGATTTGACGGCTCCGTAATTTTTTAAAATTTACAATTTATATTTAATGGTGAAAAAAAAAATCAGACAAATTTTAAAAATAAAAAACAAAAACATGATGTGATGTGACACACCTCCCAAACCATTGAATTCAAATTATATAATCTAAAATTTTAAACGAATTGCAGAACCCTAGATCCATTGGCTACTATAATAAAGAAAAGTGATAAATTAGATGATCCCAAAATGATGCCAATAATCTTCAACAACAAAAAAAGTTGCACCATTTTACACGCAATGGTAGGATGTATTTGGATCATTTGTTTTTGTCAATGAAAAAAACCAAACCAAACCCCCCATTCTTTGTTAATCCGGAGGTTAATTGTAGGTGGTTGGAAACATAAATGGATAATTACTTATAGGGTATATGTAGACCTCTCTATCTTTATATACACATATCTATATATATATATATACAGTAATTCAAATATGCATTACTAGATTGTCACCACTTATTATTTCACATTGAATTAACATAATTCAACCGAATGACATATAAGTAAAATCTAAATATGTCCAAAATCACTATATGAGATTTTTTTTTTCTTTGCATTACAACTCAAGACTTTACATGGATCAAGCGAAACCGACTCTACTAAATTAGGTTTTGATTTGAATTATGATGGAATAGATAGCACCATTTGTCCATATATTCAATTACACATCAATGGTGCACAATTGCACATGCATTTGTTATATATATATATATGATAGGGTCAAGTAATACTAGAAGAAAAACAAGAATCCAATCAAGAACTTGCCAAAATGTACGTTTTCATGTCAATAGATCTTATCAAACAAACAACAAAGTGTGTGGAGAGAACCCAACTCTCAGGTGTAGAAAAGCTTGCATCTCCCAAGGAAGTATAGCAAAAGGCTTGTACGGTTCATACAATCTTGAGCCAAAGATCGCAATGACCCACCATTTAACAAATAGCTTAATTTGGGGGACACAACCCAATAAGCCACCAAAATGGTGTAAATTGATATACCTAATTTGATGCACTACTCCAAAGACCATTGATTATAGAACCCTGTATTTCTTCTTTTTTCCTTTGTTGGTGAACTTAATACATCTATTTTTTTTTTTACTAATTGCCGATCTAGATTTTAAGTTAAATAAGAAAATAATGAGTTAATATTACGTCTCCTGATTAATGATTAGATTGAATTTATTTTACCTAATATTTATTCTCTTCATCTAAATTAACATTAATTTTTAGAATGATTTTTTTAAAAACGGGATAGGGGCGATTCGAACATTGGTTATCAGGGTAATACACATCATCTTTATCGCTTCAACTAGTTGCTCGGGTGTAATTTTTAGAATGATTGGATGTGATATTGTGATGTAACAATGCTTTGACATTCTTACATTATTTTGAATGGTTGTTCAATTTTTTTTCTCCATACATATGCATTCCACATGTTTGTGAAATTATTGTAATTTGTACATATGCGTCATGATTCACGAGGTTTGATCATCATAGGCATGGTCTGCATGCACGTTTATTTCATGACCAATTAATGAATTAATGGGGATGAATACCCATGTATATTAGTGTCACCAATTTTTGTCCAATGGATATATATATATATATATGTGTGTGTGTGTGTAGCTTTGCACTATATATTATGACTCGGCGATGCCCGTGACAATAATATCAAAAGAATTGACATTTAAATGCATAAATTAATTTCACCATCTCTTCTATCTCTCTAAATAGTTCAACAAATTAAATAATTGTCATATGAATTTCGCCAACTCGTGAGACATGCAAACTTCATGAAATCCTTGGACCACCTTGCGACCAAAACCAATAGAGAAATTCAATGAATTATCGGTGTGTGTCACAACAATAAGCTATATTCGGATTGAATTGAGTTGCTTGATGCACTGATTGATAGTTCAATGCATATAGCACTGAACCTAACCTCAATCCGATATATATTGATATTGTGTCTCCATCCACGTCGTGTTTTTATTATGTTATTTATGGATTTATATGAATATGTTGTCGCTTTTTTATTATGTTAAATATGTTGCCGTAGATCACATTTGTTGTAGTGATTGAGTTGAATTAATGAACCTAGTCTCAGGGCATAATTATAGTTTATGTTCAAATTTTTGGTATGATGTAGAGAAGGGTCAATCCAAATAAATGTTTACCAACACTTTTAAATTTTGTGTTTGTACTTTATGAAACAAATTTATAGTTTAAAAAGTAAATTTAGTACGCCCGAGCCATTAATTGAAATGATGTGTATTACCCGAGTGACCAGGGTTTAAATCCTCTTACTCCATTAAAAAAAAAGTAAATTTAGTTCAAATTTAATTAAATCGTGTGGGTGGAGTACACTTGTACTTATCAACCACTAAACAATAATAGCAATGGTGATTAATGAAGACATATATTAACCATCATATGAAAATTACAAAAATAATACAAAGTCAAAAGGGAGAAGAGAAAAAAAAAAATCAATGACGGAACCAACAAAGGAGTCGGGAGGGAATATCATGCAAAAATGAGAAGAATATTCAATGAAAAAGAGACGAATATTATTTGATGAGAAGGGTAAACCAGGGTAAGGCCATAAAGAAAATCTCAATTTTAGTGATTGATTAATATACAAGATGTAACAGAGAATATTCCTTACAACCTTTTTTTTCAATATTTGTGTGCCTTATTTGTCTCACTATAAATATCAATTCATGTATATATATATATATATACACACACAGAAATATAATAAGCAAGCCCTTCAATGAGTTTCTAATCAAGTAAAAATATTCAAAAGTATGGTCAGTAATATTTAATTACCTATAATCAAGTAGAAATCTTGATTATTCAAATTTGTTGCATATGTAGATCGTGTAATGCTACATACCCCCAAAATACGACTCATATTTTACCCCCATATATATGTGACAAGTGAAATAACCATTGATTTATAAACGCACATGTATGACCCACCTAACACCTGACATCTAACACTTCACATTAATTGGGGGTAAAATGAGTGTCGTATTTTGTGCGTCTCAACTCTCAAGCATTATTCATGTACATTATACTGATTCCATTGTTCCATACATGTTAGAACATTAAATTGTCCCACGTTGCTTAGAGTCAGAGTACCAAGTGATGTGGTTTATAGGATGGGCTCAATACCTCAAATTGAGGTGCCTTTTAAATGACAAATTTAGGAAAATTGATAAATTATAGCCCCGAGAAACGAGGGAGATAAAATCATCCAATAACATATCGCAAGGGTCTCGTTATGATACCATGTTAAATTTGTTTTACAGTGGATATCATACACTCTCCCTAAAAGGACCTATTAGAGAGAAGGGAGAGTACCACATAAATGCACATACAAATTCACCCAAACTAGACGATATGAGACATTTATTTGTCTATCCGGACCTCCCCTGCAACCCTCTCATATGATGATCTGGCTTCGCCACTGAGTTAAGGATCAATTCTTATAAAAAAGAGGTCGTTTTTCGGTCTTATTATTGCAAGAGTTTGTGAGGGCAATAACTTGGCCTCCTAACAGTCCAGACCTCTCTCAAAACTTCATCTTCTGCTTCTCTGGAGAATTCATATTTGTACATTATTGTTTGTTTTTTTTTCTTGTGATTCTATTGTTTTGTAAATAATCAAACACTTGAATTACATCAGTTACCCAAAATGAGCAAATAAAAAATTATGTAGATCTATAATTATGTCTTTTTAATTCAACTTTGAATGATTCATCAACTCTAATTAGTTGGAATTGATCAATTTTGGTTCATGATGAAACTAGAGACTAAATACAAGCACAAATACTCAAATAGTGGACTTCCCAAACAGATTCTCCCTTGATCCTCCCCCCACTACCATTACATATGCCAAATTAACAGTCTATGAACCGAAATTAGCGTTGTTGGAGGGGAGAGGCAAAACCAATGCCCAAACAGGTGATAAAACAAAAGTCCTCGGCAGACAATTACACCTGCCACGTGTCGTCCATTCAACGGTTCACCCTCTCACCCCACCAATTTTGTCTGTACCCTCTGTTTCCTCTTGTTATTAGCCACTCCACATCCACATGCACCCACCTAGAGAGAGAAACGCAGAGAAAGACACAGAGAGAGATTTCCCGAGACAAGTCTTTTAGCAACAAGGAGAGGCCAGGATTGCTCACAAATCTACCCATATCCTATCTTCAAAATTTCTTTCTCCATAACATCTCTCCTGAGCTCTGTTTTTTTGCTTCTCTTTCTCTTTCTTTCACACTGTTCATGCCCTGCCTACATTGAATTCACCGATTTTGTTGTAAATTAATGAACTTTTTGTATCTGAGATTAATGGGTATTTGAAGTTTTGTCCATTAAAGTCCTTTTTTTTCCTTTCCTTCTGGGTATCTTCTCTTCTGTTGTTACTTGTTAAGAAATGGCACCAAGGTCTGCTAGAGGGAAGTCTAATAAGGGGAAGGGAGAGAAGAAGAAGAAAGAAGAGAAAGGTTTGGTTTTTCTCTCACTTCTGCATATTAAGAATCTCATCTTTTGATTCCAAAATCTAATAGATTCTTTATTTTTGTTTGTTCTGGCTTTGGTTATGAATGATTTCTGCTGTTCTGCAGTTGTTCCTAGTGCCATAGACATCACTGTCATAACTCCATATGAATCACAAGTTGTTCTTAAGGTAATTATATTGAGTCAAATCAAAAATTAATTAATTGATTGATTATTTAGTTGGCTAACCATTGTGGAAAATCTAATGCAGGGCATCTCTACTGATAAGATACTTGATGTGAGGAGGCTATTGGCAGTGCATGTTGAAACATGCCACCTTACCCACTACTCTTTGTCTCATGAGGTAATTTGAGTGTCTTGAATTTGATAATTTTCAACTAAAATGATTAATTATTGATTAAAGAACGTTTAATTTTTGTATCAGGTGAAAGGGCAGAGACTGAGTGAGAGAGTAGAAATTGTGAGTCTAAAACCATGTTTTCTCAAAATAGTTGAAGGTTGGTAGCCTCCTTACCAAAAACTCAGCATTCTCCACCGACATGGGCATCTCATTTTGTCACTATTCCCATATTCCCATCTTTAGGTTTATTTGTGGCAAAAATACACATTTTGTCCTTGAATTATACCATAGGTTTCAATTTCGTTCCTAAATTTTTTTTGTCTTTCCTTGAACCATCCAAAAGTTTATTGTCGCCCGGAATAACCTAAGGGACAAACGGGAAACTTTTGGATAGTTCAAGAATAATTTTAAGACAAAAAAAACTTTAGAGACGAAATTGAAACCTAAGGTATAATTCAGGGACGAAATGCATATTTTTACCATTTATTTGCTGCATTTTTCTATTTATTTATGATTAGAGAGGTATATATTCAATTCAATTTTTAATTATATACCGCATAAGAACAACACTTGGACAGAGGCATTAATTTTTAAAATTACCCAAAATGAGAATAAACCTATTTTCAGGTTATACATTACTCTATTTGTACTTTTCCTTTCTTATAAACAACCGCTTATACTTGAACCAAACAAGTGTTATAGTCAAGGCAGATAGAAAAAACAAAAACCTTCAGAAAATACAGGACATCTGAAGTCTGGACTAGACATGCATGCATTGATAATCGGACGTGGTATCACTCCAATAAGTGACTCGGATGTGTATTTATGTTTGTTTGTTTGCATATGTATTTTTTTAAACGGGTAGGGGATTCAAATTCTTATTACTAAGGTGATACATATAATCCTTATCACTCTAATAAATAGCTTATGTGATTTTTGTTTGCTTGTATATGTATTTTTTTTTAAATAGGGGAGGGGCATTCCAACCCTTATCATTAGGGTGATACATATAATTCTTATCATTTCAATTAATGTCTCGGGTGTATTTGTATGTGTACTCGTTAATATATTTTAAAGATATTATTTTGAACTTGCTATCAACATGTATATTTCTTTGGTCACATAAAAAAAAGTATATTTCTTTATAATAATAAAAAATTAACATTTATATCTATGTGAATTATTTACAAATGTGCCACTGGCCCCACAGAGGACTACGCTGAGGAATCCCAGGCGGTGGATCACGTGCGGAGACTCCTAGACATCGTAGCCTGCACCACCAGGTTCGCCAAGTCCCGACGCTCGCCATCAGTCCCACCAGATACCTCCAAATCGAAGAAGAACAGCATTAGGGCCCACCACAACAATGCACGTGGCGCATCGTCTCCACCGTCAGATGGAAGTGGAGCCCAGACGTCGACACCGTCGGAGTCCTCCTCGATTTCGGCAGCGATATCGGAGAGCATGGACATGACGGCGATTCATCCACCACCGAAACTCTCCGAGTTCTACGACTTCTTCTCCTTTTCTCACCTTTCTCCTCCTGTGCTGTGTAAGTTTCGTTTTCCATTTAGGCTCTTTTTTTTTCTCTGCCTTTCAATAATTGGAACTTGATTCTGGATGGTTGTTTGATTTCCCAGGAAGTGTGTGTAATTGTAAATGTAAGGATTGTGTACAGGAAGAAATTACCAGAAGGAATTGAGTTATAAAATTCTCTGAGGCTAGAAGACTAGAGTCTTAATTTGCTTTGCATTTCTTACAAGGGGAATACTTCCCTGTTTACTGATTATTCTTTTTCCTCTTGATCATATTTGGTGCTGTAGATATGAGGAGATGTGATCGCAATGCGGAAGAATGGCGTGACGGTGACTATTTTGAGATTCAGGTCTAATTATTTTTAGCTTTTTCTTTGCACACAATGCTAGCATTACATATTGCTCTTTGAAAGTGAAGGCACGCATCTGCATTCACTTATGTGATGGGGATTTTAATTATCTGGGCGGACTAAACATCATGGACAGTTGAAAGCTCTCTGTTACTATTGCCTTGCAAGTTTTCCTCCCAAGTAATCTTTGGGATAATAAAAAATGGATATTTCTTAAATTAGTTTTCTATTCCTAAATATCATTAAATCGTAAATTCTTGATTATGGTATGTAAATTTGGACCTGCAAAAGTCTCTTCTGTTTGTTTTTGGTACCAACGACCCTGAAATATTGCTCTCTAACCTTCCAAGTTTTTGGACCAAAACTTACCCAGGTTCAGTTCTTCAATTTTCTTTCCACCGTGATTGAAGTTGTGGAATTCATCAAACACCTTTATGGTAACTTTGGCAGTAATTGTGGCGTTAGATAATAATTAAAGTTTAGTTTTATGAAGCAGTAATATAAGAAAGCTTGGTTTTATTTTCAGCATGTTTAGTGACTGTATGTGTTGTAATGTGTGATTGTGTTACACGTGCTTTAGGGTTGCAAAGGTAATAGCATCCATCAACTTGAATCTGCCTGGTTCCTTTGCAAAAAATCACCAAATTCACATAGCAAATTAAATGTTAATTAGAATAATGTATTCTTCCCTTTCTCTGCATTCGAATATAATTGGCGGAAAGATTCCACCCTTATTTGAGGTTTTTTTTTTTTAACACAAAATGGATGCACATTGTGAGTTTCATTGCTATTTTATTAATGTTGAGGTTTGTTTTTCATCCAAAAGAATATTGCAGTATAGTGATGCAAGTGTTAATGCATCCCTCATATCTCTTGTATCTGATTGCATACGGGACGAATCCCCTTTGAAATCTGCACTTTCTATTTTTAATTTTTTTTGCTCGTTTCAATACAATTATGTCCATTGAAGCTGAAATTGTAAGTAATCCATACAGATTAAGATCTGCAATGGGAAGCTAATACAAGTAGTTGCATCAGTAAAAGGGTTCTATACTGTTGGAAAGCAGTCTTTCCAAAGCCATTCCCTGGTAGATCTTCTTCAAAATTTGAGCCGAGCTTTTGCCAATGTGAGTTTTCATTTCAAATTCAGTTCACTTTTAGTCCATGCCCATGGCCTCTTTTGGTTGCATGTTTCTTAGAAAACTGTAAAGGGGATTGTTGAACCAAATGACCATAATACTTTTAGATCTTAGTTTGCTTTAATATTTACTTTGCAGTTGATATATGTGGTTTTTTGGCTAATGCAGGCATATGAGTCCCTTATGAAAGCTTTCATAGAACATAATAAGGTAGCATTTCTTTTGTTTATATCATACAAGATTTTAATGGGGTCACTTGAACCCGAAAGAATTTTGAGTTTCTATTTGTTTTGTTGGCTTTCCAGTTTGGAAATCTTCCATATGGATTTCGTGCAAATACATGGCTTGTTCCTCCATCTGTTGCCGAGAATCCATCATACTTCCCATTCCTTCCTGCTGAAGACGAGAATTGGGGTGGCAGTGGTGGAGGACAGGGGAAAAATGGTGAGCATGATCTTCGACAATGGGCCACAGATTTTGCAGCTTTGGCTAGCCTTCCTAGTAAAACTGAGGAGGAAAGGGTGATTCGAGACCGTAAAGCCTTTTTGCTTCATACCCAATTTGTCGATGTTTCAATTTTCAAAGCTGTTGGAGCTATTCGTAGTCTCATTGATTCCAAAGACACAAAACATAATCATCCAGGCTCAATTTTGCTCAAGGATCGCATAGGTGACTTGTCCATTACAGTAAAACGCGATACGACTGATGCTAGCTTCAAGCTTGAGGTAAAAGCCCACAGCAATCCATTGTCTGGTATCTCAGCCAAGGAAGTTGCTCAAAGGAATTTGCTTAAAGGCTTAACTGCAAATGAGAGTGTAGTTGTTCATGTAAGTGCTCTTCTGCTTTTCCCATTTACCCGTGGAGATACTCTTGCCTACATATAAAACAGTAAAACAAACATGCAAGCACATGGTAAGGTCAAAGACTCAAAGGTCATCAAATCGATTAAAGAACAAAGTTCTGAAGAGAGATGTCTCAATATTTGGCATGTGCTTGATGTGCACAATGTCTTCATTCTTCTTTTTCTTTTTGTCCTCACAGTTCGTCAGTCTAATTCATATATGACCCCTTTTTCAAATAAGATCTGAAGGTGTGACATCTTCTCTTCTTCAGTTCATATCTCTCTCTGTTCCTCTCCTCCATGTAGTGCCTTCATTCTTTACCTTGACGGATGGTTGGGTGGAGCCTATTAACCTTTTCCTTGCACAATAAAACATTCTATAATGGCTGAATTTCAAGATTACTTTTTATGGTTGAACTTGAACTTACAAGCATTTCAAAATGTTAGATATCTCACCCTGTTTAACTTTTGCCAGGATACATCCTCGATTGGCATTGTCGTCGTAAGACATTGTGGATACACGGCAACTGTGAAAGTTGTTGGTGACGTGAAGAAGGGGATATCTGGTGCTCCAGACATTGAAATTGAAGATCAAACAGATGGAGGAGCTAATGCTCTTAATGTTAACAGGTCTGAGCTGTAAGCCAATCCTCTCACTGTTATAACGTTTGAACTATCTACTGTTGCATGCATGTAGCACTAACATGCTAGGGAGTTACTATGGGCAAGGGTCAAAAGTAGGATGTGGAATATTATGCCAACAGTTCCCTCTGATGACTCCCTCAGTTGTAACAATTGCACTAAATTTCTGGTTATAGAGGGTTATTTCCGTTTGGAATAGTCAATAGTTGGATCTTTGGTTGGACCAAGAGCATCACTCCTTCCTTCCACATGTAGTTGAATGTAGCTCGTGACCTCGTGAACTGGAAGGGAGATCTTATCTGAAATTCTTTTCATATCAATTTGGGTTCTTCTATTTGACTTACAAATCAAGCAAGCTAGATATATCTTCCGCTATTAGTTTGACTTAAACTCCTAAAGACACAGTTCTTCTTCCTCTGAGTACATGCAAAGTTTCTGCACCATTGTTCTTCTAGTTTATGCCAGTAGACTTGCCAACAATAAGTAATGTCTGCTAGAGAAGTGACTGAAAGGCTATCATATGTATGCAATCCTTTTGAGATATATTTTTCAGGACCCATATGGATTCATATATGTTGTTTAAAATTATCTAAATCAGCGTTACCTTGTAACTTTGTGGAATTGGTCAATCTTTTTGAATAATTATTTTCAAGAGGGTATTTTTTTTTCTTTTTTCCTCTTATTTTTTAAATGTGCTATTTCCTTGCCTTTTGTCATCCACAACTGACTCATGAGGTACAAAAATTATGGCAGCTTAAGGGTTCTGCTTCACAAGTATTCCATCACCGAATCATCTGGAGTTCAGGAACCTCTGTGCAACTTAGATGATTTAGAAGCTTCTAGATGCCTTGTTCGAAGAGTTCTAAAAGATAGTTTGACAAAGTTGGATGAGAAGCCTCTTGCTTCTGTAAGGCCCATTAGGTGGGAACTTGGTTCTTGTTGGGTGCAACATTTACAAAAGCAGGAACCTCCTACGGACAACAATTCTAGAGGATGTCAGGATGATTCTGTGGCTGAGCATGCTGTCAAAGGCCTTGGAAATCAATTTAAATATTTGAAGAAAAGGGATAAGATAGTGAACGAAACACCCAACAAGGAAGAGGCTGATTCTGAAGGATGCCACCTGAATGCTCGACTTGATACAGGAGATCGCAGCAATGGTGGGTCTACAGGTGAAGGTGATGCTGAATTGAAGAAACTGCTTTCTGAGGAATCCTTTTTGCGTTTAAAAGAATCTGGTACCGGTCTTCATGAAAAGGTATCTGGCACACTCTAATCAATATATTGCTTAATTCTCTTCTGAATTGGAGTTGAACGTACGCTTCTGTCCTTGTGTAATGTGTTTCCTAGGTGCATGTTACTGTCTTCATTTTTTCAACGGTGCTTAGTTTCTGTTAGTGCTTATTTTTGTTTTGAAATTAATGTTTTTCAACTTTTTGTAGTTTTTAGAAACTAACTCCTTCACTTTACTTCGTGCAACAGTCGGTAGATGAGCTTACCCAAATGGCACACATATATTACGATGATATTGCATTGGCCAAGCTGGTAATACTGTTTTTGTGCATAAATTTTAAGTTCAATATGTATTACTCTGGCTGTTTGCACAGTTTAAGAAACTGATTTTAATACTTTATTAGGTGACAGATTTTGGGTCACTTGAACTTTCTCCAGTTGATGGCCGCACACTGACAGATTTCATGCATTTAAGGGGACTACAAATGCGCTCATTGGGTCGTGTGGTGAGAAAACAATCTCTTTCTCTCTCTATCTGTCTTGCATGTTTGTTAATTTAAGCTGATTGTCTATCACCAAATGGCCCTTATGTAAGTTATTAATGTGCCTTCTGAAACCAGTACTGGCTTCCAATCTCTTGAGTCATTCTGGAATGCACATCTCTGCCCATGATAACTCGAACTTTCTGAAGCTTAGTTGGATATTCAGTGTTTTTGTTCTAATTTCGTTATGTCAACCAGGTTGAACTTGCAGATAAACTTCCTCACATACAATCACTTTGCATTCATGAGATGGTTACTCGAGCTTTTAAGCATGCTGTGAAGGCAGTGGTGGCATCTGTTGAAAATGTAAGAGACCTACCGGCTGCCATTGCTGCATCTCTGAATTTCTTACTTGGGTACTGTGGAGCGGAAGATAAGGACAAAGGCTCAAATGATGACCATCTCACATTGCGGTGGCTACAAAAATCCCTTGCCAGAAGATTTGGTTGGGAACTTAAAGATGAGTTTCAGCACTTGAGGAAATTTACAATTCTCAGAGGACTTTGCCATAAGGTATGATTTTTTCTGACTACTGCTGCTGCCTGCCATACATGTTCAAACCGTAATTCGTACTTGTAATTCTTTTCCAGGTTGGCTTGGAGTTGGTTCCGAAAGATTATGATATGGAATGCCCTAACCCTTTCACAAAATATGATGTCATCAGCATTGTTCCTGTGTGTAAGGTGGGAGTCCATATCTGACTGCGTCTGTTTGTTTCCCACTTGAAATCTAGTGATTAACTTGTCTATTGCTAAATCAATGAGCAATCAGTCAGTAGCTTCAGAGTAACTTGGCCATGTTCATTATTCTTTGCAGCATGTAGTTTGCTCTTCAGCCGATGGACGAACTCTTTTGGAGTCATCCAAGGTTGCTCTTGATAAGGGAAAGCTAGAGGATGCTGTTAACTATGGAACAAAGGTGCCAACTCTTTTGATATGCAGTTCAAAATTTACATGAATTCCTTTGTTCAATATAATCTCATTTAAATTCATATCATTCATCATTTTGTTTTGAAGGCATTGACTAAGATGATATCTGTCTGTGGCCCCTACCATCGAACTACTGCGAGTGCCTACAGTCTTCTGGCTGTAGTACTTTATCACACTGGAGATTTTAATCAGGTGCCACATTCTCCCTTGACATATCTTAACTGAAGTGTCATTGACATTTTGTGTAAGCAAAGGATACAAAGTGTCCATGGATACATCTACAACACACACGTATAGAAAAAACAATAGCTATACACTCACGTAAAGACACTCCCTTATTTACCAACATATACATTTATAATTGGTAGTTTTGTATTTGGTCTTTTGGCGTCTCTATGTCGATTTTGCAGTGCTTTATAAAGGAAGCTGTTTGTTTATTTACTCATTTTTTCTCTCTTAAAAGGCTACTATATATCAGCAAAAGGCGTTGGATATTAATGAGAGGGAACTTGGGCTTGACCATCCAGATACAATGAAAAGCTATGGGGATCTTTCCGTTTTTTATTATCGCCTTCAACACATTGAATTGGCTCTGAAGTAAGTGCGAGATGATCAATTTGTGGGGTTGTACGTGATTCCTAAAACATATTACTCTGTTTTCCTACCTTGATTTGCTTAGCCATAATTGTATCTTGAAAACTGAAATTTTCGTGGTATTCGTTTTTTTCTTTTGAACTTGTTCCTTCATCAAAAGGTTATGTGTAATCATATTCTTAGATTTGATTTCTGGTTAAAGTAAGTTATTTATTACCCTTAATGGAAATGTTCCTAAAGCATTTTATGGCATGTTCTTATATGATTTTCTTTGTATATCATTTGCTTTCTGTTGTCCAGTTTTGATCAAATTATGTTTATTTGGCAGATATGTAACCCGTGCTTTATTCCTACTACACTTTACTTGTGGGCTTTCTCATCCAAACACTGCTGCGACATATATTAATGTTGCTATGATGGAAGAGGGCATGGGAAATGTTCATGTTGCTCTCAGATACCTGCATGAAGCTCTCAAATGCAACCAAAGATTATTAGGAGCAGATCATATACAGGTCTCTCTCTCTCTCTCTCTCTCTCTCTCTCTCTCTGTGTTTCTGTGTGTGCACGCGCACAATATCTTCAAGGTTTTTTTTTGTATGACAGACAGCTGCTAGTTACCATGCCATAGCCATAGCTCTTTCGTTAATGGAAGCATATTCCCTAAGTGTTCAACATGAGCAAACAACCCTTCAGATACTTAAAGCAAAACTTGGACCAGAGGATCTTCGTACTCAGGTGACTTGGATGATTGCACAATTCTTATTGGTCTCACTATATGGCTTTTTTAGCTGGCTGGGCTTCTGTATTGCCCAATAGAGAAGGATTTTATTGAGATATACAATATACTGACCCCAAGGCATTTTTCCTGTCCCAACAAAACTGTTAATATGCTCGGGAGGATACAATAGACTGACCCCAAGGCATTTTTTTTTGTCCCAACAAAACTATTAATATATGTTTGGGATTGACTTTTGAAGGATGTATATTCTCATGTAGGATGCTGCTGCATGGCTCGAGTACTTTGTATCAAAATCCCTAGAGCAGCAGGAAGCAGCACGGAATGGAACTCCAAAGCAAGATGCATCTATCGCAAGCAAAGGTCATCTTAGGTATTATTGATACAATATTCCCAAATTACTGGCATTTAAATGGCGTGATAGCCATAGGGTGCCAAAAGTTGTGACCTCTCTTTTGCAGTGTATCAGATCTCCTTGATTTCATAAGTCCTGATCAAGATTCTAAAGGGGCTGATGCACAGAAGAAACAACGACGTGTGAAGGTATTAGCCATTGCTCTTGCCTTTCATCATAACATAAAAACATTTCCCCTTTTACGCTGAATCCTTTTATGCTCAACTTCAAATTCAAATTTGTTGCGTTTGTCACTATGGCCTTTTGAATTACCTTCAATTTTGTGCCATCATCAGCAAGACAGTAGGAATATCAGAACTCAGAAGTACCTTTTGTATGGAAACTTCCTTTTGCACCCATCCCATTCTTCCTCAAAATATAATGATACGAACATTTTAGCATTTCAGTATTATTTTCCATGAAGTAAAATATGTAGATAATTAACGATGCAACTTCCTATCAACTTGAGTTGTTTTGGGTTTCACTTGTCCAGTGACCGGTATCTTGCAGCAGTGGAGAATTTTTTTTTTTAGAACTTGAGTGTCATAGGTTCAAGCCCTGAGAAACAGCCTTTTCATAATGAGATGGCTATTATTTACCCTCCTCGCACTTCGAGGTGATGAGAGTTCTTCACATCGAGTTGACCTTTTTAGAATTGTTGACCTAGTGAAATTGAAGTATAGAAGTGAGTTTAAAACTCAGTGCTTCTATTATTGTTTCCCAATATGAGCTGAACTTCATCAGGATTTTGAAAATTGAAAGTCGTGATCCTGAGTTAATATGGCATAGAACTAGAGATTGTTAGACATGTTATTTGAGCAAAAATTGACTTAATATCAGAACTGAACTTGCTGGACGTCTTTCGGTAACAAACGCCTGTATTCTTAGCTCATATTTGGAGCTACACTACCTGATTTCACATGCAAATCCTGCTGACACTGCTAGCAGTTCATGAGAACTTGTCCAATGTGTGGGATATTTGACCACCGCAATTTTTTCATTCTCATATCTCAACTCAGGAGTGTGATCTAGATGTAGCTGGTATTAACCGTGGATAATGCTTCCAGTTTCGTTGTCTGGTCTCTTTGGCCCTTTACTCCAACAGAATAATCTTACCTTATCTTCATTTGGCCAACGTCTAACTTAAAGACCTCCAATTTGCTAAAATTGCATTTGTCTCAATTTCCAGGTACTGCAGAGCAGTGATAATGGTTGTCCGCCACATTATGACGTAAATACAGAAGATTTTATGCTCCTTGATGGCTTGGAAAACACTGCAGTCATGGAGAATGGTAGCGTGGAAGAAGCAAACGTGAGCATGGCTCATCCTGAATCAGAAGATATTCAGCATACCATTGGATACAGGTTGAGTGTTACAAGTGAAGTAACTGAAGTAACAAATTCAGATGAAGGGTGGCAAGAAGCCAATCCAAAAGGACGGTTAGGGAACACTTCTGGGCGTAAGACAGGAAGGAAGCAATCAGTGCTTACAAAACTAAATGTAAAACGATCTGAGCATTCGAAATTTAGAGACAGCAGCTATAGACAGGAAATTAGTTCGCCAGCACAGAAAGCCAATTCAAGGACTCTAACCACTGAGCTCATGCCACCTAAGCCGTCAAAGAATTGTGAATTAAGTGCTCTAGTGGATGCATCTAAACTGCTGTCCAAAAATGCTCCTCTGTCTAATGTTTCCTCTGTTTCAGCAAATCTCACTCCTTTGGCTTCAAAATCTCTATCTTACAAAGAAGTTGCTGTGGCACCACCAGGTACAGTTTTGAAGCCATCATTGGAGACAGAAGAATATTCAAATAAGGAGAAAACTGAAGCACAGTTGTCTGGCATTCCCCCTGAGTCATCTAACGAGGTAGAGTGCAACGATATTCGTAATGTTGATAGTGTACTATATGATAGTGAAACCGAAGGGACTCATGAAGGTGAAACTCAGTCAGAAAAAACCAAGCCAGAACCAGAGGACAGTCCCTCTTCCACCATTCAGGAGAAGCCCTTAGAAACTAATGGATGTAAGCTTTCTGCCGCAGCTGAACCATTCAATCCAGGCTCACTTTCAATGGTTCAGCCTCTAAACCCAGCTGCTGTCACAAGTATTTATGACGTAAGAGTTGGTCAAGGCATGCTTGTGGAGCCCAGTGCACCATCAGTTGCTGCTAGAGTTCCTTGTGGTCCAAGATCGCCCCTGTATTATAGAACTAGTCATTCATACCGCATGCAACAAGGTTACCAAAAGTATCGAACTCCCATATCTGAGAGAATTCTTCCGGGGCCGCCTCCTCAAATCATGAACCCTCATGCACCTGAGTTTGTACCTAAGAGAACTTGGCAGAGCAGTCTTGAAAATGGAGATTCAAATGTTTCGACTGAGCTGAACTCAGTGATTCAACGGAGCAAGGCAGAAGAGGAGAAACTTGATGAGAAACCTAATAAAGAAGCCAAAGGTGGTCTGAGAAAGTGCAGCTCTGAGGCTGAGAAATCAGAACTTGCCAGGCAGATACTGCTTAGCTTCATCGTAAAATCGGTCCATCAAAAGGTGGATCCTGCAAGTGGATCTTCTACCAGGGACAAGGAGATTGGAAGTTCTGAAAATTCTTCTGATGCCATTGCAAATGACAGCGCAATTATAAAAATTCTTTACAGAAACGAGGAGGGAAAAACAAACTTGGTCTCTCAGTCCAGTGATTGCGAGCAACCAAAGACCTCAGATGTAAATAAGACGAAACATGGGGATGGTGAAGGATTTACAGTTGTTGCAAAGCGAAGAAGAAAAAGACAGCAGTTCACAAATGGCGTGAATGAGTTGTACAATCAGCAATCAGTATGTGCTTCTGTTCGTTGAAGAGAGAGAGTTTGGAGAACCTAGTGAAAGGAAGGCGTTGCATACCAGGTTTTTTGTGTATTAAGAGAAATTTTATTCGTAATCAGTGTTTAATTTTAGTAATCTGCAATCCCTTTTGGGATGTTCTAATAATTGTAAACAAACATAGCAATTTTTTCTTTTCAGAGTTATAGTCAGCTTAATAAAATTCTTAATTACATGTCAAACAATTACTTCCTTGCCATTATCGTTTATCTTGTTCTTTTTTACATGTTTTTTTTGGTGACGTGAACCCACTCAGTTGTCCGGTAGACTCCGCAACTCTCATGGATCAATTGAGACTTGGGTCGAGGTCCAGTGTGGGAAGATGATGTAGGTGACATTTGCATTATTGCACACATTGGGCAATTGTCTACCGGACAATTGCCCAATAAATCTTGGATCACATGAAGACCCCGCAACTCCCATTGATCAGTTGAGACCCAGTGCGGGAACGTCGGGAAGATAACCAGGGTGACATTTGTACACACTGAATTGAGAAAAACCCATCTTGCAATTTGCGATAAATGTAAATGGGGGTTGTGCTTATTCTGGTTCTTCGTCAACTCTTTTTTTTTTTTTTTTTTCTTTTTTTGTCTTCACTGGGATTTTCATTCAATATCTACTGTGACTAGGAGTTACCCTTAAATATGGCCATACAATTTTGGAGACAAATGTCCAGCTATATACACACACACACATCACACATGAATTATAGAAAACAATAATGAAGTCTCCTTCTCCAACAAACGAAGAGTTGGTGAATGAGTATTTTGTACAATAAAGCTCATGGCAAGCCCCTTCCACGGACTTGTGCAGTGAAGGAGTGTGATTTGTATAGTGAAACTGAAGAGCCATGGGAGATATGGAATAACAATGGTGGACGCGAATTGGAAGGAAACAATAATGACAACAATGGTGTGCTCTACTTGTTTACCAAGTTTTTTTTGATAAGCAGAGCATATATAACCACAACGAAGAAAAATACAACAGGGCATCAGAGGGATGGCCTGGCAGAGTACAAAAGAGGAGAGCAGCAATTCAATACAAACCATCAAAGTATAATCAAAAACAATGAAACTACATATCCTCAAATCCCAAACCAGACAACATGATCTGAACTCCTCCCTACACCACCTTTAGCTAATAAATCTGCAACTTGTTTACCAAGTTGAAGAAAAAATCTATTAATGGGTCGAGATTCTCACGAAGGGTTGGGACTAGTGGTGGTCGATGAGAAGGCGAAGACTTGGCCAAAAAGATCTTTAAAGCTGACAATATTTGTGCTGGGTTTAGGAGGAGATTTCGGTATGAGAATCCCAATTCGGACCAACAAGGTCGATGGATCATGCACCAATTCAATCTCGCTGACCATGGACAAGTAAGAATATTTATCCTTGCTGCTTTGTTGATTTAGTTTGGGCTTGTCCAACCATGTATTTGGCAATATGTTGTCTATGTTTTGCTGCAATTCGTTGTTTATTACCACCTTTTCTTCGCTCACTATTTACGGGTAGATTTTGGATTTAAACCTTAACTTTCGTAATTTAAATTATATTTGTTGCAACTTGCAATTACACAAAGTATTCTTTCAGGGTTGTTTTGGGATTAAATCGTTAAATACGGGCCTTTATGTGTATTTGTATAGCCCCAAGTGAGTAGTCAATAGTGTTGGACCTCGTTTGTTATGTATGTGTTGGATGTGTTTGTTTTGCCCAGATGAGGGTCTTGTGTGAGTAGCCTTAGTGTTGAATCTCGTTTGTTGAGCACGTATTACCGTCAGATTGTTCAGCCAGCCAACACATGAGGACAATGTTGGATAGTAAGTAATCTTAACACAATCAATGAAGTTTTACTTGCTCTCTACTTCCATGAATCTTCTTGTACAACCATCTCTAACTTACCTTGTTTATCGAATGCAGCCTAATCAGTACGTCCTCTGTACCCTCAAGAAGAATACTAGAGCAAGAAACAAAGAGATATCCGAACACATCGAATCCCGGCCTCTCAATAACCAAAATGATCATGAGCAGACTCCGCCGACTCATCCAGTTATAGTATCAATGCTTTCCTCGACACAACATTCTTTGGAGCACATTGATAGAGCAAATTAGGAGTTCGCTCATGAGTCGTTGCAAAAACAGGTGAAGGGCCGCACTGCAGCAGCGGGCTTTTTTATGGGCTTAGATAGGATGGGCTTTGTGGGCGGATTCTGGACAAATCCTCTTAGGATTTTTTTTTTGTTGACTTCGATTAATCCTAATAAAATGTGTAAAAACTAAAAACCAAGTATGTGACAAAATAACCGACATCCTCTATTGCAACAGCCGGCCCAAATCTGGTGTTTTTTATGGGCTTAGAGATAATAAAGGCTTATGGGCTGATTCCAGACAAATTCCTAGGCCCAATTCAAAAAATAGGTCCGTTTAATGTATTTTATGAATCCAGTCAGGCCGGAGGGACGTTTAAATTTTATACATTTATGTTCCGTTTGCGGCTCCATATAAAATAGTATAATATTCATATCAATATATAATTTAATCTTTGTATAAGTTGATGTATAATTTCACGATATCCGGTGTTTGGAAAGACTATGATATTAGGCTTGTATAGTATAAAATTTGTGATAATATATCTAAACTACCCCTAATTAAAGTGAGAGTGAGGGTCTTTTTTGTCATTTGATATGTTATTTCTTATACTAAGCGCTCTGTATAAAATAAAATTGAGTTTGAGGTCTTTAACATTATACAACCGGCATCGTATAAGAACCACGTTTATATAAAGTTATATTATTCTAAGTATTTTAAAAATCATTCAAATACCCGATAATTTTATACTATGGGGAGTCTCATCATCTTCTTCTTCAAACGGAGCCTTATTAATTATGATTGTGTTTTCTGGCGATGGTCGTGAGACAGATTTGAATTTCGAAAAAAGAAGTTGTTACTGCGGTAATATTAAATTTAGGAGCAGACATACATGCTTGTGTATTAAACGAATTCTTCTTTTAATTATGATTTAGCTTCTATGTAGCAAATGAACTGACATCAAATTTACTACAGCCTTGAATGCAAAAGCTATGATAAAACACTATGCGTCGGTTTGATAAATCATATTGAAAGTAACATATATGTTAACAAAAATCAATTGATTTGATAAAAGAAACTGGCAAGCATGGATCGATTTGATAAAACATATTAAAAATAGCATATATGCTAATAAAGATTAATTGATTTGACAAAAAAAATATCTAGTATCACATCAAAAGAATAAAATCAATGGAAATTAAGAAATTTGAAAAGCCTATAATGGGTATGGGTCTTAACATAATAATATAAAGGTCTGAAAATATATGCAACCAGGAAAAAAAAATTATGTGGCCAGACGTTTGCATGATGTTACCACCAAAAAAATGTGAATAAAAGTCAATAGGGCAACTATTTTCTTGGATGGAGACCACCTTATTTAATGTTTTTTTACTTTCTTCACTCACCAAATCATATAGTAAAGCTTACACACAGTAAAAAAATTCTAAAAAAAAATCAGAATTGCTAGATTTGCTGCTGCAGGCAGAATTGCATTAATGATGTCGTAAATTGTGACAGCAACCTATTAATTTCCTCGGACGAATCCTAGCCGTTTGTTTGTCAGACAAAAGGCTTCCGCTGGCAGCAGGTTTTCTCTGTTTCCTCTGATAGTCATTAAATCTAACGGCAGGTAGCTTTTATGGTCGCTGCAATCAAATCTAGTTGCGAAGATAAAAACACATTATTACCTCGAAAAAAAAAATGTAATTTTTCAACGATGAAATCATGGTTTTCTTTTGGTAATTGAAATTCAAATTCTACATAATGGTAAAATAATAAATTAACCACTTGAGATAGCTTGATTAATTATTTCTTCGGTCTTAGAGTGTAAAAAAATCTTGTTTGAGATAAGAAATTCTGTTTAAGCGTGCCTAACTCAACTTAAATTTGAATTTAATGGACTGTTCAAAAAGCACGCATGCAGTTGTTCTTAGTTACCAAAAACACTAAAGAAGTAAATTGCGTAATTATCCAAAGATTACCATAGAATATCCAAAAATAAACAAATAAAAAAGGGTTGCAATGCATTTCATTCTCATGAACAATTAGTTGATAGATATAAAATAAATCAACAATTAGAATTAATTAAACAGTGAAAGACACACACAAGGAACAACAACTTCAGTCAGCGCATGAAGATCATGACTAATTCAACAAATATAACACTAAACATTCAATTAAACCTAACATTAAGACACTAAAATCAAAATCCACTCAAGAAGGTGAAGAACTACAATCATAATCATCATCACCATTGTCTCTTGGAGAATGCAGAGGAAACAGAGTCAACAACTCAGGCTCTCGACTTCTCGGCGTGCTCAAAGGACTCGGATGCAAATAAAACCCCCTCTCCGCAACCACTCTCTGCTGCTCCTCCTCCTCATCAATAGTGTTCGGCGACCTTGGACTCACCCGCGCCCCGATGAAATCCAGGGTCGAAACAGGGGAAACCAAGAACGACCCACGTTGTTGTTTGTAGAAACCCGAGTTGGGTTGCTGCCTGGTAGTTTCGTTGTTGTTGTAGTAGTAGGACGTCTTGTTTAGCTGGATTTCGAGGTTCTTGGCGCTCTGTCTCCGCTCGTTGAGCTTGAATGCGGATCTCTTGGGAGCCAAATCGCGGGTGGGGTGGGTGAGAGGGAGCTTTTGGGTTGATGGGTCTTCTGGTGCTCCAGTTAGTTTCTGGACTATGGTCCGGAAATTTGATGGGTCTGCCTGGACAAAAGTGGTATTGTGGGAGGAATCGTAGTTAGAAGATGAAGCCATGAATGAGAGAAGGAAAATTTGCGAGAAAAGCTGAGTCGCTTTTGGAGAGAGAGAGAGAGTTGGGGATGTTTATAAAGTGTGTATTGGTTTGCGCCTCTGTATGAATTATTCTATCAGGAGAGTTTTTACTTTTTAGTACTTTTTAATAATGAATTTTTTTTTGGTTTCTTTCAATATTTAAAGGGTTTATGACATTTTGTGTAGAAAAGAAGCAGCTTTTTTGGTGACAATTTAATTGGTTATCTCTTCGGATTTAGGACGTATGATCCCTAAGGTTGAGAGTTCGAACCAATTAATTGAAATATTTTATTGTGAAATCCTGATTCTGTAGGCTTGTCTCACTTTCGGGTCTCCATCCGCATGGGATTCGACACAATCTTACCTATCATCATCATGGTACAAACTATTCTATCGACACAAGATTTATGCCTACACAATTGTCCGAAAGACATGATTGATTGGATAGTTATTCGATTATTATAAAGAAATTGCAAATAAGAAGGTGTATTGTGTGCTGTGAGTTTGATTATTCGACAGGATTAGGTTACGCGGTTAGCAATGTTTTGAGTACACGTTTTGGGATGATGTGGTCAGTTGTTATTTGAGATTCCTGATCAAATTGTCAATGAGAATTGGCCTGTGCCTCCGACTTTAGGGTCAAGACTAATTGATCAACTATGCTCTCTTTTTCTTGTTGAAATTTCAGGTGTGAATTAGTCCAATGTTTTGAGTTTAATCAAATTACATATACGTCATGAACCAATAAGTTTTGCTTAAGCAACAAAATATCATCTACCCACACCATATTCTTCAATTGATGTTGATTTAATCTTCTGAATGTGTAATTTTTTTTAAAAAAAAAATTATGTGACCGTACCCTAAATGGGTTCGATACTAAAATTCAAGAAAAGTTCAATATTAAATTCAAATGAATTGTTTAGATTTTAGAACACCGAATCAAATTAAATACTCTCAAAACATCTTGATCTGCACAAAAACATAGATCCGTGAGTGTTTAATATAGACGAGGACTCTTGCAACAGAAGTCATTGAAAAAAACTGTGGGAATCACACATTGATAAAACATGTTAAAATTGTGAAAAAATTACAATGACTTCTGTTGCATGGCCTTAACCCGTGTTTAATGTGAATATAACCATCTTAATAAATTAGTAATGCAATAATTAGTGAACTCCAAAACTAGATAAGACCACTTTTAAAAGTCAAAATGCGCCACTAAATGGGGGGATGATTGACTTTTGTAAAGAAATAGATAATGGTAGTGATAATTGTTGAATTTCAAAAACAGTGGTATTTGTGGGCTGGCATTGAATGATGAGTCACGCGGAGTCAGCGGGGGCATTGAAACAAGAAACGAAAAAGAAAGGAGAAGACTTGGCAGCTCTGCCTCTGACGGGTCAGATTCACACAGGATATGAAAATACTAAAATACGTACAGGGCAGCCCATTGTCTTTCATCTATGTACATTTAGTTTGCGTTGAGAGAGATTTGTACAGTTTTTGTTCAGGTCCTTTTTGGCACAGTCTCCCTTGCTTTTGCTTACTCTTTTGTTTTCTTCGCTGGTATGGTGGCTTTGGTATTAGGGATGGCAAAACTCTCTTCGATCAAGATGATTAAATTTATTCGATTCGGATTAAATTAAGTTTAAACATAAGTTATACGTCCAAAAGTTGAATCTAAACACAAAATTTGTATTCGGTTTAAAACCGAATTCGGATCCGAACACATAAATCTTGTTATGTTTACTTGTCCGAACCCTAGCATGGATTATGTTATTGTTTGGTTTACTTGTCTTAATTTAAACCAATCCGGATTTGGTTAATTAAGTATGTCCGAAATTCAATCCGGGTTAGGATCTAGACATGTAAATATTTCGTAAACACGTGATGTTGCCTGACCCGAAACCGATTTGTTTGTCATCCCTATATTGGATAATGTTTTTCTCATTTAATAATTATAAATGAAATTTTTTTTAATTGTTGCACAATACAATTGAAGCCTGAAATGAAAGCATAATACCATTTTCATAATGTTAAGAAAAAGATTAAAAAAAAAAATCATCTGATCAACCACAATAATGGATAGCTAATGCAACTTGTAGGAGTAATAATTCATGATTTCTTGCACAATGAAAGGAATATTTGGGTTAGGACCAAATATTCATATGAAGAAAGTGTGTCCGTTGAAATGTAGTAAGAAAATAAATGCCAAGTCTCCTTACATATCTAAATCAGTACATATGAATATATGCCTTTTGATTTCTACTATACTAATTGAACCATTGACAATGGCGAATAACAAGATTGTCTGGCATTTCCAAAAGACCACCAGGCTTGATTAATTTTAGGCCGTTGGATTAGCAATCCAGATGTAATGTTGGCCCACACAGGCTAACTTTGGAAAAGAAAAACCCTAGTAGCTTCTGCCTTTTGCTCAAGTCAAATTTAGCATAAATGTCATGAACTTGGATTCCCTTAAAGCAATGAAAGATGCCAAGAAACACACTCAAACTCAATCACACAATACTCATGTGTGGACGACACCATCATTGCATATTGGACTTCTTAATTTCAATACACAACAAATTATCAATTGGGATTACCATAAAAAAAACACAAAAAAATACTACTTGCCAATCTTGGTGGGGTTCAGTTCAAATAGATCGTTGAAAGATAGAGATATTAGTAATTGGGTTACTGAAAAAAAAGCGTTTCAAATTTAATCATTGAATATTTTGAACTTTAGTAATTGGGTCACTCGAATTTAATTTTAATCAATTTCATGACGAAAATTGCTGACATGCCAATTTTCATTTAAGTGACGTAATGCAATGTAAAAATTTACCGAGCGGAACTGACCTTAAGGCTGAAGCTCCAATAGATGGACAAAAAATCGCTTCGTGTATGGCCCTGGGCTTATTATGGTGATTTAGGGACTTAATGGGCCGTTGCTTTGGGCCTTCAATATCATGGACAGTGATGGGCTGGGCCTAGACTCTAGTCCAGCCCCATGGGCCTAAAACATTTTTGGTCAAGAATGTGACACGGACAGAACATTTAGACATTTAGTTTGGGTTTGAAATCGAAAAATAAAACCCATTGACGATCGTAAACACGTGCCCAAGTGTTGGAAACTCATCAACGAAGTGAATATGTGTAGCACTCCGACTCGAGTGAGCAACGCCACAAACTTTTGTAATGTCAAACTTGAGATGTGTTGAGCGAGCTATCGAGTTGTAATGGAGTCAAGTATCTTGTCACACATCATTCATATGAAAATATAGAGTATAAAATATAATATGTCAAACTTCTAAACTAATAAGAAACACTTTTTTAAGCTCAAACTAGTATGAATTGGTATTGGGTTTAAGAAAACAAAATGGTCTGGGCCAATATCAGTTAGTTCAAAAGAGACAAACTGTTACAATATGAATGGAGGCTGAGGGTATGGTATGATATGTTTGATCTTTGAAAACTAAATCAATGACCAAGTATTATTATCAAATATAAATGTCAAGGCAGTATACCACAACAAAAATACACCTTAAGTTTTAATAGGTCAGAAACCAAGGATATATGACCTTTCAAACACATCAGTTTCACGTTTTTTTGATAAACAGCAATATATATATATACACACAACAGTTTCACGTTATATATATAGTTTGATCTTTAAGCTCTGCTGAATCATTCAAATTTCAAAGTCTGGGAACTTACTCCCCAAGAAAGTCACAACAGATCGAGCAGATGAAATATCACATTATCTCTTTCATATTCTTTGATCCAATATCTTTTGTTGAAAAATGAAATGTTAACCTGGTCAAAGGGTGGAAAAATTGAAGCTAGGAACACAGCAAAATGTTCATTATAAATACACATATATGCAGAGGGATTCTCCAATTAAGATATATATAGCAGCTCTCGTGTTTGTTTATATAAATATATCAACAATGGCCAAACGCTCCAAAACTGGTGTAGTCTTGGCACTAATTGCGATTCTACTCATGCTCGGGTTTCATGAGTGTTCGGCCAGATCAATCAAAGGTGAAGGCACATTTTTCTCAGATATGTTTGGAGCTACCAAGACTGAGAATGGTAATGAGGGACTGATTGCGCGGATTCTGAGAGGCAGAGACAGTGATAATCCTAGACCAACTCCGTCGACCCCTGGAACAACCCCTGGTGGACGACCCTAGCTCTATATATATAAAGAAGACTGTATCTATAGATAAACATATAAATATATATGTGTGTGTCTTGTGGGAATTTATTAATTTCTACAAATTCATTAACTTAATAAAAATCGTAACCGCAGCTTTTTTCTTCTTCTTTTTTAATATAAAAGAAACGTGTAGAACGTTGTCTCGCCACCTAATTCCAGTTGTATTGCTTTCAATGTTGAAACATCTTTGTGCCTAGAATGACCTTAATTTCAAGCCAAGTCTTTTAAGTTTTGAAAAATAAAATATTAATACCACTTTCAAAAGTGTTCAACATCTATATATAATTGTATTTATACATTTATATATATATGTGTATATATCTTGTAATTTTTCTACATATTCAATAACACTTCCAAAGATGTAATAAAAACGGCAACCGTGAGAATCACTAGTAACTCTTATGACACTCATGTGTGTAGTATCTCACGGATGTATTGAATTCAAGTCTCCCCATCCATAATATTCAATAAAATAAAAACCATAACCGCGGCTTCTTTTCTTTTTTTTTAATATATATTTCTAGGACTAGTTCCCAGTTGTATTGCTTTCAAAATGTTGAAACATCTTTATGCCTAGAAATAGAATGACTTTGTTAAAACTTTATTGGCTCTGAACCATTCAAGAGTTTCAAAGCCACATCAACCGTACATATATAGTAGATGAAATTACTAACTGCTCAAACGTGGAAAACTGTACAAAGCATGCAATAGTAAAATCCCCCTAGCTAGTGAACGCCTAAGATGTAATATTATATGATATTGTCTTGTGTACGGGAGATGTTTATTTTTTACCTAAAATCTCTCATTCTACATGCAACAAATAATATGACTCAAAGGTGCAAGAGATGTCATTTGAATTGAATACATTATTGTAATAGATAGCCATACTGCAGGGGCGGAGACAATGTTAGCCTAGAGCCCACCCCGAAATTTTGAAAAAAAAATTACTAGTATACCATGACATATTCATATCTAAGAATAAGTCCATTTAAATTTAACACAACATAAGTCCTAATTGGCCCTAGATTGCAAGGCCAGTGTTACGATGGAGCTAATAATATGCGAGGTCAATTTAATGGATTAAAAACACTAATCTTGAATGAGAACCCTCGTGCATATTATATTCATTGTTTTTGCTCACCAATTGCAACTAGCTTTAGTGCAATGGCAAAGAATCATGATCATATTTCTTCACCTTTTGATTTCATTACTAGGGTGTTGATAATGAAACAATCATGGAAAATTTTCAAAAGAGTAGAACTAGATGAGGTCAATTGTAAAGACTTTATTTAATAGTTTGTTGTATGTATAGTTCAAGTCTCAGAGGCTTGTCTTTTTTTGGAGTTGAAAATTAAATTGTAAGACTTCATCCTCATATTAATATGTGGATTTCTTTTGACTATTTTTTATTATCATATCAGTATTAAGCCTTAAAAAAAATTTCAGGGACGTTACCCTCAAACCCCCCTCAATTTTTCCCCCTCCTATAAATTCGTGGCTCCACCACTAACCAAGCCCCCTCTCAAAACCATTTTCTGGATCCGCCCTGGGGCATACTGAAATTAAAGTTGCATCCCAAATGAATATATGCATGTAAGTTGACTTGCTCAAGAATTATTACATGACCGGAGTTACGTACTAACTAATCAATGAGGAAAAAAAAATACATGAATGGATATTAGTCTAATAGTCCTGGTTTGACATTTGAACACCACCGAAATTACTGCATTTTAACAAAGTCACGCATGCATGTGTTTTCTTCTCTGAAAAAAAAAAGGTTGAAACATTCGGTCCCAAACTCTGGGTGCCCGGGATCTCTCGTAAATAAATTACAATTGACCCCGCTACAAAGTCTGCTCCATTGAAAAAGTCAAGACAGAGAGAGCTCTGAATTATATTCTCCTTCAATATATTTTTTTTTATATTGGAATTCCTTACCCCTCAAACGCGTAAAATTGTACGAGCAAGCAAACACTGATAGAGGGGGAGAGACATACAGCTCTTGTTTCTTCAACAATATGCAGAAATTGTCCAACTTTCTAGCCATGGCACTGCTTCTTATTCTACTGCTTGGATTACATGAATGTTCAGCCAGAGCGCTCGCATCAATCAAAGGTAACATTCATTCAAACTCCAGTTATTATGATTGATTGTGGCATTTTACAAATTTAGCAGTTGAGAATTGAAGGTATTCTCTGTTTTTTTTTTTTGGTCGAACAGAAGAAGTAAAGAAGGAACCTCTTCATGCTCTGTTCATCGCCAATGAGAGATTCGCTCGCATCCTGGAGAGAGAAGGCAAAGATAAAGACCGTCCCCGACCAACTCCGCCCTCCCCCGGAAGTCCTCCCGGCGAACGCCCCTAGATGTGGGATACTTCTCCATCGCATATTCTTACAATAAAGATCAAAAGCTAATGCTTACTACAGCTTTAGAGAGGCAGCATCGGCAGTTGCAAGCACTGATGCCTGGATTTGTCACAAAATTATTCTTTGAATTAAATTAGTTTTATTCTTAATTCCTCTACAGCTAGACTCTTCTTATCTTATCCCACAACTAAGGATTAACTCTGATTACAGTACCAATGTTTTCGTCTTCTGAGAGACTCTAATGAACTTCCATAACAATTGAAAGAAAACTTCAATGACAACCCTCTCTGTTGAAGGTCAGTGCCAGCCGTCTTAGAAACAAACAGACAAGAGGGTTGATTAATGACTTAAGTTCCATATCTATCTACTAAACCTTATGTTGGAAAATTGGTGAAAAGCAAAGTTGATGGCGGACAAATTGTCCTTCCTCGGACCTCGAGCATAGTTTTTCAAAAAAGGGGTTTTATTTAGGGTGTTTAGGGTTTCAGTGAACTGAAATTCCTTGTATAATATAAATATGTTATATGTTGCAAATCCTAAAGAGAGCTAGAAATTTTTTTTTTTTAAAAAAAACTTTGCGGCAACCCTTCGTCATCTTTGGAGCTATTGTGTTAATAATCAACAATGGTCAAATTCTCCAAAACTGGTGTAGTCTTGGCACTAATTGCGATTCTACTCATGCTCGGATTTGTTAAGTGTTCGATCGGCCAGATCAATCAAAGGTGAAGACACATTTTTTTCCAATATATTTGGAGGTAGCAAGACTGATAATGCTAAGGAAGGACTGACTAATAGCGCGCATCCTGAGAGGTAGAGATAGTGATCAATCTAGACCAACTCCATGGTCGACCCCTCGAACGCTGCCAGGTAGACGCCCCTAGCTACATATATATTTATATAAAGGAAACTGTATCTATAACCACACACACACATATATGTCTTGTAATTGATTAAATCAATGACTATTGACTAAGGATTAGCAAATATAAATGTCAAGATAGTATAATGAATACTCACACCGACCCATAAGGCCCAAGGTAGAACTACAACCCAGAAAATCGGCTTACCAGGGGAGGGTGCCTTGGATCTTTATAAACTAGAGTTGGTAGCCCTATTTTTTCGATGTGGGATACTCATCAAACCACCCCCCTTGGACAACCGACGTCCACAGCGGCTACGCTCGCTTGGCGGCTCCGCTAGCCCTTCAGACGGCAACCCTTTCCTTGACGGCAACCCTCTCCACAAACGTGACTCTCTCAATGAAAGCACCAATAATGAATACCCTTACCGACCCATAAGGCCCAAAGTAGAACTACAACCCATAAAACCGGCTTATCAGGTGAAGGTGCCTTGGATCCTTATAAACTAGAGTTGGTAGCTCTATTTTTTCGATGTGGGATACTCATCATAGCACCACGACAAAAAATACGCTTCTAAGTCTTAATTGGTCAGAAACCAAGGTGTAGAATGGATGACCTGTCAAACACAACAGTCTCACATTTTGTTTATATATATATATGTATGGGCCAAAAACCGTTGGTCCTAAAGTATGTGAGTACATGGTCTGAGGTCTGGTGTGGGCCCTAGTTGTCTCAAGTCCAGAGATGCATCTGATGGCCCATCTGGCCCAAGTATTGGGTAAAGCCCAAAGCCCATACCCAGATTGGGTGTAAAGCCATCTAAAGGCCACGATATCCTGTATGCATCAGAATGGGCCACAGGCCCAAATACGGCCCAACAAGGAAGCTCGTCCGTACGGTCACCACATGCTGACCACGTGAGAGGAAAACACTATAAATAGAGGAGAGGTCCTCCACATTAACTCTCTCAACCACCTGTTATCTCTCTCTTTCTAAAGCCTTTCATTTCTCTCACTTAAAATATCTCCCACCGTTGGACTGACTAGACCGTCGGAGCTCGTTCGGCTGTGAAGCAACCGGCTTGAAAAACAATGAAGTCGCCACCAATTGATTTTTAGGATGCAATTGGACATCCGTTCTGGTCTACGAGAAAAATGGGCAAGGGGGTCTATTGAGCATGGGGAAGGTGTTAGGCACCCCACAACTCCCGAAATCGGTTACCTTTAAATGTTTTCCTATTTGGCTCTAATTTGTTTTTGAAAATCCCATTTTGATGGGTCTTATTGGAATGTAAATGAAAAATCCACTTGGAGTGGTTTGGAGAACAAGGTGCACGGGATCATTGGGGCCATTCCCGGCTTGGCCAAGGATTGGAGAAAACACCACTTGGAGTGGGTTTGGATATTTGAAAAAAGGGATTGCACGGGATCATTGGGGTCATTCCCGGCTTGGCCAAAGATTGGATAGAATACCACTTGGAGTGGATTTGGATATTTGGGAAGAAGGGACTCTTGAGGACTTGGTTGATGTACCAAAAGGGCCCACCATCAAGGAATAATGTTCAATTCAAGCCTACTCACAATTATGTTCTTCATGAGAAAAGAAAAAATCAATTTATGGCTCATTGAATGGGTCAAATATCTTTAAACCCACCGTTGAGTCCGTAAATAAATTCTCCTAATCCCTCAAAACACATTTGCTTTCCGGATCCACGAAATCCAAATGTTTTCAATGAATGCCAATGGAACCCCAATATCTTGAAGGCTCTTTGGTATTTAATCAAAACATAAGGATTCCATAATTTAATCTTGATGTGTTTTATTAATGTGAGACGGCTTGGATTAATCCAATGACTAACGCGTTGCATTTATTTTCATGACATTCAAATAATCCTAGCATACGTCTAAGGCATCATGGCATAATGTAAGAAATCAAAGTCCTAAGCATGCATTCTAATGCAAACATCATTCACAAAATCAATTCCTAATATCTATATGCTTCTAGCACCCTAACATATTTATGTATGTATTTCTATTTTACATCCACTATTTTTATCCTATTACAAGGATTACACTTTACAATTATACATGATAAATAATGAAATGTACAAAAATCCACTATCACCCGCGAGGCCCATTGCTCAAATCCGGTCCAAATCCTCTAAGTATGTCCTCCAGCCCAAGTGGGATCAATCCCGGTTCAAACCCAACAAATCAAACATAAGAATGGTCAAATGGGTATTCAAATATAATATCAAGGGATCCAATTCACATCAAGTATACATGTACACAAACATATTTTTCATAATGCCGGTCAAACCATATGCACACACGCAACATATATACACATACCCAGACACGCTATATATATATATCAGACACAATATATATGTTTGTAAACGTAGCTCATATACACGCGCACACATGGCCTATAATATATGCACATCATATATATACATATATAAACGTATGGACATAAACAAACTCATATATATATACATATATATATATATATACATATACCCACCATATAAACATGTACATGACAGACCCATATCCATATGCAAACACATATACACCAGTCGCATATAATAGATATACAAATTGAGCATAAGCAAATGTTTGTACAGACTGGATCTCTATGCAATTCCTATATGCACCTGTAACCCACATACAGGCATCAACCTTAACAATATGTTTAAATCGGACATCAACAACAAAGAACAAATAAACATCCTTCAAATCCAAAATGTATTATAGATCCTACACATTGGAATAGAACCAGTAGGAACACATCCGAAAGCTTTACATAACCACAATCATGAAATCGAACCAAGGGTATTGAAACAGGGTCCGGTATGACACGATTAACACGGGTATGAATCGAAGAAACGAATCCGGCTTAAGCATGGAGGCAGGGAGTAACACATGAGTTTAACAAATAAATATTCAGAAATTTTGCAGAGATTGAAGCACACACAAAAACGAAAATCAGAACTAAAGATGAAAGTGTGTGTGAATCCTCACCTTTTCGATCCCAAGCTAGAAAAGACTGAATCCTTTTCTTCTCCTTGCTGTTTCTCTCGACCTCCCGCTACTCTCCCTTCCTCCCCCCCTTATTCACGCCACCTCTTTTCTTTTTCTTCTTTTTTTTTATTTACCCCCAATTTCCCCCTACCTTTTCTCTCTTTCTCCCCTACCTTTTCTCTCCTTTTCTTCTCCTTTTCCACCGATTTCCTTCCCCTTTTTCTCTTCCCCTTTTTTCTTTTCCACCACTTTATCTTTTTTGTTTTTTTTGTTATATATATTTTTTATATTTTTGTATTTTTTGACCGGACGAAAACCGGTTACTACAGCTGCCCCCCTTTGTATGTCTTTTATGAAATAAAAGGTAGACAAAGGTGTAGTTAACCGAATTTCGTACGGAAAGGATAAGGAAAGATGCTCGGGATCACTGTAGCCATTCCCGACTTGGCTGAAAAAGTGCTTGGATGAAATCCCACTTGGAGTGGGTTTTGTAATTTGAAAAAAACAGTGTGCTCGGGATCATTGGGGCCATTCCCGGCTTGGCCGATGCTTGAATGAAATCCCACTTGGAGTGGGTTTTGTAAATTGAAAAAACAGTGTGCTCGGGATCATTGGGGCCATTCCCGGCTTGGCCAATGCTTGAATGAAATCCCACTTGGAGTGGGTGTTGTAAATTGAAAAAACAGTGTGCTCGGGATCATTGGGGCCATTCCCGGCTTGGCCAATGCTTGAATGAAATCCCACTTGGAGTGGGTTTTGTAAATTGAAAAAACAGTGTGCTCGGGATCATTGGGGCCATTCCCGGCTTGGCCGATGCTTGAATGAAATCCCACTTGGAGTGGGTTTTGTAAATTGAAAAAACAGTGTGTTCGGGATCATTGGGGCCATTCCCGGCTTGGCCAATGCTTGAATGAAATCCCACTTGGAGTGGGTTTTGTAAATTGAAAAAACAGTGTGCTCGGGATCATTGGGGCCATTCCCGGCTTGGCCAATGCTTGAATGAAATCCCACTTGGAGTGGGTGTTGTAAATTGAAAAAACAGTGTGCTCGGGATCATTGGGGCCATTCCCGGCTTGGCCAATGCTTGAATGAAATCCCACTTGGAGTGGGTTTTGTAAATTGAAAAAACAGTGTGCTCGGGATCATTGGGGCCATTCCCGGCTTGGCCAATGCTTGAATGAAATCCCACTTGGAGTGGGTGTTGTAAATTGAAAAAACAGTGTGCTCGGGATCATTGGGGCCATTCCCGGCTTGGCCAATGCTTGAATGAAATCCCACTTGGAGTGGGTTTTGTAAATTGAAAAAACAGTGTGCTCGGGATCATTGGGGCCATTCCCGGCTTGGCCAATGCTTGAATGAAATCCCACTTGGAGTGGGTGTTGTAAATTGAAAAAACAGTGTGCTCGGGATCATTGGGGCCATTCCCGGCTTGGCCAATGCTTGTTTGTTTGAGAAAAATTGCTCGGGATCACTGGAGCCATTCCCGGCTTGGCTGAAATTTTTTGTTTTTTGTTTTTTTTGTTTTTGTTTTTTGTTTTTGTTTTTTTTTTTGAGAAAGGTATTCGGGAGTTTTTGTAATCTCACCTTGGCAGAAAGATGTTTCAAGCAGATGATATGCTTTGATTTGAGGAGAATGACTATGTCCAAGCTGTATCTTCTGCATAAACCTGCCATAATACAAAAAGGACAAACCATATGCAAAAATGATGCATGTAATGACCTACTTTGCTCAAATATGAATGTCTCATTAATGAGTGAATGCATGCTCTCTCAAGGCTTTGCCGTCCTTAGTCACGCGTACAGTTGCGAATTGCTAGAACAAATCTGCTTCTTTGTAGGGTTTGACCTTCTGATTCTGGATTTTCGATGCATCTTCTCTATACTGATTAGCAAAAGCCTTCGCTCATTCCCAAACCCAACTCTTCAGCTATCTTTCTTCCTTTTCTTTCCTTATTTGCACGTATGCCCACTTTTGAGTTCAATGCTGCCATTTCATCTGGGTTTATTTTTTCATTTGGTTGTGCGTGTCATATGATTATGATCTTCCCTTTCTTGCTAATGCTTACCTCGGCTTCAAGTCTTTTATTCAAATCCTTTCCAGCTTAGGATGCCAAAATCTAATCAAATTCCTGTCAAAAGTAATGTCCTAATGCATTCTTCATATTTTCTGTCAAAACTTTGTCAGTGATAAATTCAATAGTATAGCCATGCATGTCAATTACTGAATGCAAATGATAAACCTTTTGGAATATGGATTGAGAATGGAATTGGGTATGGAAAAAGATGTCACAAGTGACCAGGCTACAGAAATGAGTTTCTTCACCATTTTTATTGAAAAGGATGGGTGCCAATTGACAAAGATATGTACAAGAATGTAGTGAAATCAAAGGAAGATAGGACAAACCATGTAAATGCCAAGATGAAATATGTAATAATTCAAAGATTCCACCAAAACTGCCCCAGTTTTGGTGTGCACCCAATTAACAATGATCAAATCTGACTCGTCTGAGATTGTCTCTGAGTCCTCTATTTCTGCCAACAAACTTCTTACTCTGTTTAATGAACAAACCAATGATAGCATAAAGAGCATCCCAAAAACTGCCCCAGTTTTGGGTGCGTGCTCAAATAACTGTCATCTGATCAGGCAACTACGAAGCCGATTTTGTACTCCGCACCAATGTCAATGCAAGACAAGTTAACAACCAACAGACTCATGTCTCAACCTCCTTTCTTCAAACAATCTTCAACCGAAATTTGCAGCCATAATTAAAGTACCCGTAAGGGTTTTCACTTCAATAAAATTTCTTATTGTCCCTAATTTTTGCCTAGAGCGCCCTTTCAGGTTTTCACTCTAGCGGGATTTTTTTGCCTAGAGCGCCCTTTTCGGGTTTTCACTCTAGCTTTTTTTTTTTCTTTTTTCTTTTTTTTTTGTCCCTAATTTTTGCCTAGAGCGCCTTTTCGGGTTTTCACTCTAGCGGGATTTTCTTTTACGCATAATACCGCCTGAGAACATCGGCATTTACTGGGTGAGGCAAATCATCTCCGTCCATCTTTGTCAAAATTACCGCTCCACCGGAGAATGCTTTCTTCACCACATATGGTCCCTCGTAGGTAGGAGTCCATTTTCCACGGTGATCTCTTTGAGGTGGCTGAATCATCTTTAGTACTAAATCCCCTCCTCTGAAACAACGAGGACGCACTCTCTTGTGATGTGCTCTTATCATTCGTCTTTGATAAAGTTGTCCTCTACAAAGTGCTCCCAATCTTCTTCCCTCAATAAAATTTAGATGTTCGTACCGGGCTCGGACCCACTCCGTCTCCTCCAAGTTGGCCTCCATCACTACTCTTAGCAAAGGGATTTCTACTTCAATGGGAAGGACCGCCTCTGTCCCATATACTAAAGCAAAAGGACTTTCACCAGTGGATGTACGCACCGAAGTTCGGTACCCATATAAAGCGAAAGGAAGCTTTTCATGCCAATCTTTGTAATTCTCTGTCATCTTCTGGATGATTTTCTTGATATTTTTGTTAGCCGCCTCAACAGCCCCGTTCATCTTGGGACGATAAGGAGATGAATTATGATGCTTGATCTTGAACTGCTCGCATAAATCATTTACTATCTTGCTGTTGAAATTCGTGCCATTGTCAGTAATGATCCTTTCGGGAACCCCATAGCGACATACAATATCTTTTCTCAAGAATCGGGCGATAACGTTACTTGTCACTTTAGCATAAGAATTTGCTTCCACCCACTTTGTAAAATAATCAATTGCAACCAGGATGAAACGATGTCCGTTGGAAGCTTTGGGCTCGATAGGGCCAATAACATCGATACCCCACATTGAAAAGGGCCAAGGTGCTACTAATACCCGCAGAGGGTTCACTGGGACATGAGTTTTATCAGCATAAATCTGGCACTTATGGCATCTGATTGCATATCTAATACAATCTCTTTCCATGGTAAGCCAATAGTAACCTGCTCGCAATATCTTCCTTGCCATTGAATACCCACCTGAATGAGTACCACATATTCCTTCATGAATATCTTCCATAATCTGTTTGGCTTCATCAGTATCCATGCATCGAAGAAGCACAAATCCCGAGCTTCTCTTATACAATACATTTTTATCCAAGAAAAAAGAGCTTGAGAGCCTTCGGATGGTGCGTTTGTCATTATCTGAGGCCTCTGGAGGGTATTCTCCTTTCTCCAAATACTGCTTCACATCATAATACCAGGGTTTGCCATCAGGTTCTGCTACTATATTCAAACAGTGCGCCTGAATTTTACGCTTCTCAATCCTGATAACCTCTACTTCTCCTCGAGGGTCCAAATCAAACATAGCTGCCAGAGTGGCCAAAGCATCTGCCATCTGGTTTTCTTCTCTTGGAATATGATCAAATTCCACACAATCGAAAAACTTCATCAACTCCTTGATATGCTGATAATACGGGACTAACTTGGCATCCCTGGTTTCCCATTCGTCACACAATTGCCTGATCACCAATTGAGAGTCACCATAAACCTGAAGCTTTTTAATCCCAACATCAATGGCAGCTTGAATTCCCATGGCACAGGCCTCATACTCGGACACATTATTGGTACAGTTGAAATAAAGCTTAGCAGTAAACGGGGTAACTTTTCCTTCTGGAGAAATAAGCACAGCCCCAATCCCATTACCAACGATATTAGAAGCGCCATCAAACAACATAACCCATCTGTCAATATCTTTCCGACTCTCCATTTCTAAGGACAAGATTTCTCCATCTGGGAACCCTGGATTCATAGGCTGAGAGTCATCAATCGCCTGCTCTGCTAAGTAATCTGCTATTGCACTTCCTTTTACTGCCTTCTGAGCAACATACAAAATATCGTATTCTGACAACAACACCTGTCATTTTGCAATCCTCCCTGAAAGAGATGGTTTTTCAAAAATATACTTGATCGGATCCATCCTCGAGATCAACCAAGTAGTGTGATACAGCATATATTGCCTGAGCCTAGGCGCAGCCCATGCCAATGAACAACAAGTCTTCTCTAACATGGAGTAGTTTGTCTCACAACTGGTGAATTTCTTGCTCAAGTAGTAGATCGCATGCTCTATCCTCCCCGATGAATCATGTTGCCCTAACATACATCCCATCGAATTGTCCGATACAGTTAAGTAGAGAATAAGCGGGCTCCCAGCAACCGGAGGCATCAAGACCGGTGGATTTTGTAAATACTGCTTGATTCTCTCAAAGGCACTTTGACATTCATCATTCCATTCTGATGGGTTATTCTTCCGAAGTAACTTAAAAATTGGCTCACACGTAGTTGTCAACTGTGAAATGAACCTTGCAATATAATTGAGTCTGCCCAAGAAACCTCTGACTTCTTTCTCAGTGCGAGGATGAGGCATTTCCATGATCGCCTTCACTTTCTCAGGATCCACTTCAATACCTCTTCTGCTGACAATGAAACCCAACAACTTCCCCGAGGTTGCACCAAATGTGCATTTCGAGGGGTTCAACTTCAATTGGTGCCTTCTCAACCTCTTGAACAGCTTCTCCAGGTTAGTCACGTGATCTTCATCCTCCTTTGACTTAGCAATCATGTCATCCACATACACCTCAATCTCTTTATGCATCATATCATGAAATAGAGTAACCATGGCTCGCTGATAAGTAGCTCCCGCATTTTTGAGACCAAATGGCATGACTTTGTAACAAAAGGTACCCCATAAAGTGATGAAAGTAGTTTTCTCCTGATCTTCCGGTGCCATCTTGATCTGGTTATATCCTGAGAATCCATCCATGGAGGAGAACGCAAAATGTTTAGCAGTATTGTCTACTAATATGTCAATTTGGGGTAAAGGAAAGTTATCTTTCGGGCTCGCCCGATTAAGATCCCTGTAATCCACGCACATCCGAACCTTACCGTCTTTCTTTGGGACTGGTACGATATTTGTAACCCAATCAGGGTATTTTGCTACAGCAAGGAATCCTGCATCAAATTGCTTTTTTACTTCATCTCTAATCTTCAAAAGCATTTCCGGCTTCAATCTTCTCAACTTTTGCTTCACTGGCAGACAATCTGGTTTTAATGGCAATTTATGGACCACTATGTTGGTATCAAGTCCTGGCATATCCTGATATGACCATGCAAAAACACCCTGATATTCATGTAGCAAACCTATCAATTTGTCTCTATCTCCTCCTTCAAAAGCTGCACCGATCCTAGCCTCTTTTTCCTGATCTTCAGTTCCCAAGTTAACAACCTCAGTAATTTCTTGGTGTGGCTGTATTATCTTTTCTTCTTGATTAACTTGTCTCAACATTTCTGGCGATATCTCAAATTCATCTTCAGTGTCGGAATCAGATTCAACATTGTTAAGGGGTGCCCCAAAATCTGGTTCATTCGGTTCATCTTTTTTATTATCATCAATTTCAGTCCTGTTAAAATGGAATGTGTGAGATTTGGATTTTTTAGAAGTGATGTGTGAAATGAAATGAATAGATGTGAGAATTATGAGCAACGATTTTTGTGTATGATAAGCATATCAGAATCATCAGAAACATGAGAACATGCAAAGGCCTTACTATGCGAATTCATCAAAAGATAAAGTAAAGACATGCTCATTACAAAAACCCAATCAGTGGCCATGAGCTGGGTCACAGATCATAGTGCACATGGATATTACTCTTGAAGGCTGTTGATAGAGACTGGCAATTCAAAACTGGTCCAGTTGTTGAGCTTAAAACCTGAAGGACATGGCAAGGCTTAACAGCAAAGTTTTGATCATTCCCCATAATAGCAACATGGAATTCCTCAAACTGCTCACATAACTCCCCAAAATTACTGACTGTTGGATTGCTATGTTTTCACTTCCGTATCATATCCATGACTGCTACCAACATGTGCTCCAGCCTGTGCTGTCCATCTTCTAGTGTTTGTAGCCCCATCTCTAGCCGGGCTATCGCTGCACGCATGCGATCTGATTGTGGAGATGCTGCAATTACTGATGAGGAATCACCAGGTGGTGATGCTGAGGGACCCTCTTGGGTCTGCTTCTTTCCAGCAGAAGTTGTTTTCAAATGGTTGATGCTCTGAAGCCATGTCCTTCTTTCTAGCATGGTGACCTGATATCCCAAAGATGCTTGAGGCCGAGGAGGTCGAATGCTTTTGAACAAAAGCAACCTTGTGATAAGCCGTGGGAAAAATAACTTCCCCGCCTTTGTTGGCTTCGTCTCGACAAAATCCTTGGCTTTGAAGATAGATCTTCTCAATACCAAACCACTGCCCTTTATACATACAGTATAAGACTGACAAGAATGTTCCTCGTCGTTCTTGCTCATGGCTAATAGGGCACAGATTTTTCCTGACAACATCATCCAGCAACCACATCTTTGAAGGCAAGTAAGCACGACGTGTAGCGTTGTTGTGCCTATTGTTTTTTCCTCCACACATATCATCAACAATTTTCTGCTTTGACGCACAGATCGGTTGTCGAGATCCAGTGGGCTTATCATCTACTGGTGGATATCCCAAGCAGCAACACAGATCTGCTGTCGTGAATTGAACTTTTATACCATCTAGAATGACCTGATAGACCAGTTGATTCCTAGTCCGCTCACTTCGTGGTAGCTCGATGAGAGTGTGATAGAAGGAGCGAACGATCTGAGGATACACCAGTAAGTCATTTCCTGGATCTGGGTCTACTAGAAACAGCAAGGAATGCTCCCTCAAGTAGCGCATCGCCCATTTGTTGAGTGCTTCTCGCTGTACCGTTTCGTCGATTCTACATTCAGTAATAATTTCAGCTTTGTTGAACAACGCAAGCCTGGACTGTAATCTTGAGGCGATGGTGCGCGAGCGTCTCGGCATAGCTCTTGATCTTTGTGAGAGAACACACTTTTGTCAGGAATGATTGAGATGAAGATGGAGATGGAGATGGTGATGAAGATAGCTCAGAGAGAAAACACACTTTTGCAATTGAGACGGAGATGAAGACGGAAATGGCTCTGCATATACGAAGACATTTACGGTGCCTGTCACATCAGTACTTACTTTACTGTCACCATCCACTGTTATTTTCCCGCTTGAGGACAACTCTTTTCTTCCTTCTTTTTTTTCAACTAGATGATAATAAAAAAACAAAACTATCACACTCAACTATTCATTTCCCGCTTGAGGACAAACTTTTTTCTTTCTTTTTTTTTTTTTTTTTTTCAAATAGATAATAATAAAAACAAAACTGTCACACTCAACTATTCATTTCCCGACAAACTTTTTCTTTCTTTCTTTTTTTTTTTTTTTTCTCTCTTTTCTTCTTTTTTTTTTTTCAACTCAAATAAAAATAAAATAGAATAATAAAAAAAACTTTCGCACTCCCCGAGAAATTATGAATATTTGCACAATGAGACAGGGTACATAACGGACGGTCAATACCTAATCCAAGTAGGATCTTTTAAACCGTCTGATAGGAGATTCCAACAGTGGTAGAGAACACGGCTCTAATGGTGATGATGGTAGTGACGGAGAATCTGACAGCTATGGGGGCGGAGAGCTGAGAGTAGAAGATGACGGTGATGATGAACATAGATCACAAGTCTCTGGAAGCTCTCTCTTGTTGTTGATGCATCCCTCTTGGTTTCCGTCTTTGGTCATGTAATCTTTCAAGCGCTTCATATCTGACAACTTCACTGGCTTTACAATAGATTCCTTTGCTCCTCCTCCCAAGCATCTGTCAATTCGAGTCACTACGGTCTCAGACGACATGATTACTCTCAGATGACATTATTAACACCAGAATCTCTCTCAAGGCAAACGATCCCTTGATTTTCTTCAACAACTCATATCTTGTCATTCCAGGCATACAGTAGTTGGTGATGATCAGATCCACCTTCAAACTATCAAACCCAACAGAACAATTATTCTCCTCGTTTAAACCCAGAAACTGAAGTACTCTTATTCCACTATCCACCGCAGTCACTTTACAGGAAGTAATCTTGAGCAAACTATTCTATCAACAAGGCTTTTCGATAGCCAAAACATGAATCTCTTCAGAATCAGACAAAGAACGATCCATTCCAACCCCATCAACAAGAAAATTAAGAGTCAATTTCCTCAAAAACTGCACCAGTATTTTTTTGCTGTCCATTTTTCATTGTTTGAGCAATGCACAACTGTAATCTTGTGTAATAAGGATGGCAATGACAAGAGTGAAATGGTTTCTTTTTTTTCTTTTTTCTTTTTTCTTTTTTTCATGCATGACTATGAACTTATTAGTTTGTCAAAATGCAAAAAATGTGTGTAGTGAATGCATGGTAGTATTAAAAGAACGAGTGTAAGATGTGTATAAACATGTATGAGTGATTAACAATCATGCAAGTATATATGGACATGTATGGATGATTAACAGATGTACAAGTACATATGGACAAGTATGGATAATTAGCAGATGTACAAGTATATATGGGCATATATGAGTATTCAAGTATATATGGACATGTATGGGCCATTATGCTTGTGCATGATCATAACCTAGGCTAACATATATGACAAATGTATAAAGGATGTACATGTATGGTTCAATGAATGTATATACACAGGTATGTATCAAGTACATATAAACATGTAAATGAGGAATAAAGGTACATGGTATTTAAATGTACAAAAAATAAATAGAGTTAAGGATAGGAGAATCCCCCATTGTTCCTAACAAAATCAGGTTCCTACCAATTTCTGAAGGTCTCGAACCGGATCTAGGGTTATGTAATGTGCACATGGGTGGCATATCTAACTATAACGCGGCTACGCGAGAGGCCACTGGATCAGGTTAGTTCACACCCCATATCTGGAAGTGGAACCCATCCCCCAATATCTTGAAGGGACGTCAATCCAGGAGGATGTTTTTCCTGCTTACGTGAGGACAAAATCCATCAAAAGCAAAGATCAACCCTCACTAATCACTAGTAGGACCGTTGGACTGACTAGACCGTCGGAGCTCGTTCGGCTGTGAAGCAACCGGCTTGAAAAACAATGAAGTCGCCACCAATTGATTTTTAGGATGCAATTGGACATCCGTTCTGGTCTACGAGAAAAATGGGCAAGGGGGTCTATTGAGCATGGGGAAGGTGTTAGGCACCCCACAACTCCCGAAATCGGTTACCTTTAAATGTTTTCCTATTTGGCTCTAATTTGTTTTTGAAAATCCCATTTTGATGGGTCTTATTGGAATGTAAATGAAAAATCCACTTGGAGTGGTTTGGAGAACAAGGTGCACGGGATCATTGGGGCCATTCCCGGCTTGGCCAAGGATTGGAGAAAACACCACTTGGAGTGGGTTTGGATATTTGAAAAAAGGGATTGCACGGGATCATTGGGGTCATTCCCGGCTTGGCCAAAGATTGGATAGAATACCACTTGGAGTGGATTTGGATATTTGGGAAGAAGGGACTCTTGAGGACTTGGTTGATGTACCAAAAGGGCCCACCATCAAGGAATAATGTTCAATTCAAGCCTACTCACAATTATGTTCTTCATGAGAAAAGAAAAAATCAATTTATGGCTCATTGAATGGGTCAAATATCTTTAAACCCACCGTTGAGTCCGTAAATAAATTCTCCTAATCCCTCAAAACACATTTGCTTTCCGGATCCACGAAATCCAAATGTTTTCAATGAATGCCAATGGAACCCCAATATCTTGAAGGCTCTTTGGTATTTAATCAAAACATAAGGATTCCATAATTTAATCTTGATGTGTTTTATTAATGTGAGACGGCTTGGATTAATCCAATGACTAACGCGTTGCATTTATTTTCATGACATTCAAATAATCCTAGCATACGTCTAAGGCATCATGGCATAATGTAAGAAATCAAAGTCCTAAGCATGCATTCTAATGCAAACATCATTCACAAAATCAATTCCTAATATCTATATGCTTCTAGCACCCTAACATATTTATGTATGTATTTCTATTTTACATCCACTATTTTTATCCTATTACAAGGATTACACTTTACAATTATACATGATAAATAATGAAATGTACAAAAATCCACTATCACCCGCGAGGCCCATTGCTCAAATCCGGTCCAAATCCTCTAAGTATGTCCTCCAGCCCAAGTGGGATCAATCCCGGTTCAAACCCAACAAATCAAACATAAGAATGGTCAAATGGGTATTCAAATATAATATCAAGGGATCCAATTCACATCAAGTATACATGTACACAAACATATTTTTCATAATGCCGGTCAAACCATATGCACACACGCAACATATATACACATACCCAGACACGCTATATATATATATCAGACACAATATATATGTTTGTAAACGTAGCTCATATACACGCGCACACATGGCCTATAATATATGCACATCATATATATACATATATAAACGTATGGACATAAACAAACTCATATATATATACATATATATATATATATACATATACCCACCATATAAACATGTACATGACAGACCCATATCCATATGCAAACACATATACACCAGTCGCATATAATAGATATACAAATTGAGCATAAGCAAATGTTTGTACAGACTGGATCTCTATGCAATTCCTATATGCACCTGTAACCCACATACAGGCATCAACCTTAACAATATGTTTAAATCGGACATCAACAACAAAGAACAAATAAACATCCTTCAAATCCAAAATGTATTATAGATCCTACACATTGGAATAGAACCAGTAGGAACACATCCGAAAGCTTTACATAATCACAATCATGAAATCGAACCAAGGGTATTGAAACAGGGTCCGGTATGACACGATTAACACGGGTATGAATCGAAGAAACGAATCCGGCTTAAGCATGGAGGCAGGGAGTAACACATGAGTTTAACAAATAAATATTCAGAAATTTTGCAGAGATTGAAGCACACACAAAAACGAAAATCAGAACTAAAGATGAAAGTGTGTGTGAATCCTCACCTTTTCGATCCCAAGCTAGAAAAGACTGAATCCTTTTCTTCTCCTTGCTGTTTCTCTCGACCTCCCGCTACTCTCCCTTCCTCCCCCCCTTATTCACGCCACCTCTTTTCTTTTTCTTCTTTTTTTTTATTTACCCCCAATTTCCCCCTACCTTTTCTCTCTTTCTCCCCTACCTTTTCTCTCCTTTTCTTCTCCTTTTCCACCGATTTCCTTCCCCTTTTTCTCTTCCCCTTTTTTCTTTTCCACCACTTTATCTTTTTTGTTTTTTTTGTTATATATTTTTTTTATATTTTTGTATTTTTTGACCGGACGAAAACCGGTTACTACAGGCTGACACCACACCGGTGTCCAAATTTGACGGTCAAAGTTATTTGATCTTACAAGGTTGTCATAGGCCTCGATCGACAACAAATTGATTGCAGATTTTAGGATCTACAATATATATATATACTTTGATCTTTAAGCTCTGCTGAATCATTCAAATTTCAAAGTCACAGCAGAGCAGATGAAATATCACTCTATCTTTTCTTTTGTTTAACAAAATGAAATGTGAACCCCGTCAAAGGGTGGGAAATTGAAGGAACAAAGCAAAGTTTTTTCATTATAAATAGACAGAAAGGCAGAGGATTCTCCAACTAAGATAAACATAGCACCTCTTGCGTTGATCCACAATGGCCAAATTCTCCAAAACTGGAGTAGTCTTGGCGCTAATTGCGATTCTACTCATGCTCGGGCTTGATGAGTGTTCGGCCAGATCAATCAAAGGTGAAGGCACATTTTTTCCTGATACATTTGGAGGTACCAAGACTGGAAATGCCAACGAGGGACTGATTACGCGCCTCTTGAGAGCTGGTAGAGAGAGATATGGTAGAGAGAGCGATGAACCTAGACGAACTCCGTCGTCAACCACTCGAATGCTCCCGGGTGGACGCCCCTAACTATAAATTGTTTATGGTTGATTTAAAAGATGTGAGACCCAAAACAATGGTTTCACTTGTTATTTCACTTGTCTAGTCCGCATTTTATGTCTTTACTTTAAGTCCACATAAAATAATTCCTGGCATTTTATTTTTTTTTGAGTACAAATACAACATACGACACACCACCAGATCAAGCCTATGAAAGTACAGGTGTCAACAGGTCCCACGCAGGAGGCACAAATCAAGCCCACACAGGGGCAGACTAAGCCCACACACCTCCTTATAAATATTCGGAGGAGGTGAGACTAGAACCCATGACCTCAGTCAGGGACATGCAAAGTCCTGGTATTAATGTCTTGTAATTTTGCAATATATATATATTTCTACATGTGTGTGTGAGGATCTTGTAATTTGGGAAATCATTAATTTCTACCCGTGTAGCATTTTTAGTCTTGCTACCTAATTTGTAAAGGATTTACTTTGCAATTGTATCCTTGTAATTCGATTACATGAAATTGTAGAGGAATTCAAACGTTGAAATTGTACAAAGCAGGCAATGGTACTAAACGGAGAGACTAATAAGTAGACCTACCTAGCTAGAGGAGTCTGAGAGTCTCCTTCTCCATTGAAGACTGAAGTTAATACATATAAAATATAGCTCCCTTAGTTCATCAACAATATAAAGGAGGCCTCCTGTTGGACGCCCGTAACGTGTAATATTATCTTGTCTCGTGTACGGGAGTTGCTTATTTTTTTTACCTAAATCTCTCGTGAATCATAATGGATGCAAGAAATCGATAATAAGGCTCAAAGGTCCTAGAGAATGCCATTTGAATTGAAAACATTGTGGTGCTAGGCTCTAACAGAGAGCCGTATTGAAATTAAAGTTGCATCCCAGATGAATATATTCATGGAAGTTGACTTGCTCAATAATTATTGCTGGACCGGAGTTGCAAACTAACTATATGGTCTAAAAATTGTTTGTCAGGAATACTTAAGCCCACGAGGGCTTGGGTCAAGTAGGACTAGACGTCCGTCCGAAGATAAGCCCACGATGGGCGAATTCAAACCCAAATGGGGCGAAGGCCTGTGACTGGAGTAAGCGCAGGAATATACACATAAGGTACAGAGCCCATGATGCTAAGTAAGGGTAGCTTTAGTCACATTCTGATTTTTTTCAAAGACACCCCGTCAATTGATTTTTACAAAGGGTGATCAACTTATATTGGGGTGTTTTTAGAAAAAAATCGGAATGTGACTAAAGCTACCAGCTAAGTCAGTCCCATTTTGGGCCGGAGGCCCAACCAAAGCCCAAGGGTCGAAACCCGTCCATACGGTCAGCACATGTCAGTCACGTGAGTTGGAAAACTATAAATAGAGGATGACCCCCTCCTCATTTGCGTCTCCAGAACTTGATATCTCTCTCCCTCTCTCTCTAAAAACTATTCATTTCTCTCACTAGAATATTTTTCACCGTTGACTGACTTGACTGTCGGAGCTTCCCCGACCGCCACCACATCGGTGTCCAATCTTCACGGTCAACACTCTCTTTGATATTGCAGGGTTATCATAGGCCTTAATCAACGATAACAAATTGATCACAAAATTTTGGATCTACACTAATCAATGAGAAAAAGAATAAGAATGGATATTAGTCCTGGTTTGACATTTGAATCCTAGTGGATATTACTTGGTCATTAACAAAGTGTACTTGTTACACAAGAATACGAAATCTAAGGTCAAGGCAGTAGAAAAAGACAAATGTACTTTTCTATTACTTGTAAATTAATTAAATAATACTAGTAAAATTGTAGAACAGGGTGATCGGGGTCTGTTATAATGTAATGACTTTCTTGTGGCAATGGTCCGGGTCCAAATTTTTTTAAGAACTATAAATGTGTAACATCCAATCTTCTATTTTTTCGTTTGCAATAAAAATTAAATTTATAGCGGTAGAATGTTTGGAGTCTATTGAAGAAGTCAAAACAGAGCTCACGAATTCTATTCTCCTTTCATTTTCTTTAGATTTGAAATGCTTACTTCTCGAACGCGTAAAATTGTGCGAACAAGCAAACACTAATAGAGGGGGAGACACACATCTCCTTTAAACACACCTGCCGAGGATAACACACACAGCTCTTAAGAGTCTTCCTTCCTCAACAATGCAGAAATTCCCCAAAACTCTTGCCTTGGCACAGCTTTTTTTTTATTCTACTGCTTGGATTACATGAATGTTCAGCCAGAGCGCTTGCATCAATCAAAGGTAACATTCATTCAAACTCCAGTTATTATGATTGATTGTGGCATTTTACAAATTTAGCCGTTGAGAATTGATGGTGTATATATATATTTTTTTTGGTCAAACAGAAGAAGTAAAGAAGGAACCTCATCATGCTCTGTTCATCGCCAATGAGAGATTCGCTCGCATCCTGCAGAGAGAAGGTAGAGGTAAAGATAAAGACCGTCCCCGACCAACTCCGTCCTCCCCCGGAAGTCCTCCCGGTGGACACCCCTAGATGTGGGATACTGCTCCATCGTAAATTGTTACAATAAAGATCAAGAGCTAATGTTTACTACAGCTTTAGAGAGGCAGTATCGGCAGTTGCAAGCACTGATGCCTGAATTTGTCACAAAATTATTCTTTGAATTAAATTAGTTTTATTCTTAATTCCTCTACAGCTAAACTCTTCTTATCTTATCCCACAACAAAGGATTGACTCTGATTACAGTACCAATGTTTTCGTCTTCTGAGAGACTCTAATGAACTTCCATAACAATTGAAAGAAAACTAGCTTCAATGGCAGCCGTCTCTGTTAAGGTCAGTGCCAGCCGTCTTAGAAACAAACAGAAAAGACTCAAAAGAGGGTAGACTTAAGAGGGTTGACGAAGTTGTTGGCGGACAAATGATTCAGCTTCGCTTAACAAGTGCTGAGTATTGAAATTTCAGAGTTGGTAAGATAGATAGAAGAACTTAATCATCCCTAGTAACTCCCGTTACCAATGAAAATTATTTACAGCACAGATCAAACAAAAGCTTATTCTGAAGTACCAAATGTGTCCCTGCTGTGACATCCAAACTAAAAAGAAAACAAGAAAGCAAAGCAGAATCAATGCATTGCCTCAAAGAGAAAGATCTGCCAAGTCAAAAGTTCTTTCAACAGCTTTGCACCATGACTCCACCTTCTTCTTCCTCAATTCTTCATCTAGTTTGGGGTGGAAAATGGTAGAAGTCTTGACCACCTCACCAGAATCAAAGATTTCATCTTTTTTCCAGACCCCAACGGCTAAACCAGCAGCATATGCTGCTCCAAGAGCTGTCGTCTCTATGTCGGCTGGCCTTATCACTGCATTTCCCATCAAATCCGCCTAAGGCCATCAACAAAAACACCAAGATTCGAAGTTAGAATATTGACCCATAAAGAGGGTAACTTTGCAGGAAAAAGGGTACAGCAGTAAGCAACACTTGATGTAGAGAAAGTTACTAAATCAACATTTTACTTGAGATACACTATAATTGAAGAACAAAGGTCCAAACTTTAATCACTGCTTTGCAACATAAACAGCAGTTTGATCACAATTTCCAGGAAAAGAATAAAACATTAAAGCGCAAAAATCTGTATGTCAATAGAATAAAGGTAAACAAAGCCAAGTGAAAGCAGAAAGTGAAAACCTGAATTTGCATCAACAGGTTGTTAACGGTAGCACCACCATCAACTCGGAGTAAGAACTCCCCTTTCTCATTCTTAATCCCTCCTGCATCTTTGTGCATTGAATCCAGCACATCCTTCACTTGAAAACACATGCTCTCAAGCACTGATCGGGCAATATGAGCCTTGGTTGTAAACCTTGTGATCCCAATGCAAACACCGCGAGCATCATCACGCCACCATGGGGCAAACAATCCATTAAAAGCAGGCACAAAATAAACCCCACCAGTTGACTCAACCTGTGATGCTAATTCTTCAATTTCCTTTGCGGAACTAATTATCCCAAGACTGTCTCTAAGCCACTGAACCGCAGCCCCAGCAATAGCGATTGAACCCTCTAGAGCATAGTTTGCTGGTGCATCTTTGCCAAGCTTAAAAGCCAAAGTGCTTAGAAGCCCATTCGAGGACTTAATTACCTCTTCGCCAGTATTAAGGAGGATAAAAGCACCTGTCCCATATGTGCTTTTGGCCTCTCCTTTCCGGCATGCTTGTCCCACCATTGCAGCATGTTGGTCACCAAGACATCCTGAAATGGGGATACCAGTTATTGGCCACCCTTTGCCGATCTTTCCTATAATCTCAGAATTACTTACAATTCTAGGCAGAATCTCAGCGGGTATTTTTAGGGTTTCTAAAGTGGATTTATCCCAATCAAGACTTTTGAGATTCATGAGCATTGTTCTGGATGCATTAGAGACATCAGTAACATGTAACCCATTCTGCACACCACCAGTTAAGTTCCAAATTAACCAAGTGTCTATAGTTCCAAACAAAGCATCACCGGCTTTCACAGCCTCCTTAACAGCATCCACATTTTCCATCAACCAGATAAGCTTCATTGCACTGAAATATGTGCTAATGGGCAAGCCACATGACTCCACAAAATGGGTTCTACCGCCAGATAATTGCTTCTCCAATTTCCTAAACCAAAGAAATAACCACATCATGAACTTTTTGATACCGTATACGGTACTAAAATGCTGGCAAACATGGCTGCTAACCAGTGTATGAAAACTAATGTCCAACACATTATAAGAAAATCCTAGACTAGGCTATGATCCAATATCAAAAATAAATGAAACCCAGGTCACAATTATATTAACCAGAAAATGGGATTTGACAGAGATTCAAAAGTCAGGAACTAACCAACACCCAAATAACATACTAGAAAAAAAGAAACCCAATTAGGATGCAAATTGAAAAGCAACGAATATAAATCAGCCAGAATCAAGTATTCAATTTCCTAGACTTTTAATTTCTAAAAAATAAGAAAAGATCAATTCAGATGCTGATTTAAGCCACAAATATAAATGAATCAAGAGGCAAAAACCAATAGGAAACAAACATCACAACGTCCAAAGATCTTCAATTTCCAAAGCTGGAAGAAGACAATAATCATAAACAACAATCAACAAAGTAAAAAAGGGGAGAAGAGGGTACCTGCAAACAGCGCTGGTGCGGACATCCATCCAGACAATGGCATTGTGGAGAGGACAACCAGTGGATTTGCTCCAAAGAAGAGTGGTCTCCCTCTGATTGGTCAACCCAATCGCCTTCAATCCATTGTCTATGTTGTGACCTTCAGCAGTAGCCTTATTAATCGCCTTTGCCATACACAGCCTCACACTCTCCAGTATCTCCATTGGATCATGCTCCACCCATCTAACAACCCACAAACACCAAAACCCAGAATCACACATAAATTCGTATTTGAATCGACGAAACACAATAAGAGACGGAAAGAGTTTAAAAAAGTACCCTGCTTGTGGGTAGAACTGAGTGAACTCGACCTGGTGAGATCCTACAGCACGAGCATGGCGATCGTAGATGATGAATCTGGTGCTGGTGGTTCCTTGATCGATCGAGCCAATGAACACTTCATCGTTCTTCGACATTTTCGGTTGTTTTTGGACTCTGCTGTTGAGATGTAAAGAGAAAACGGAGAAAACAGAGTACACAGAGAATGAGCAAGCGTGAAAGGAGGGTAGTTTATAAGAGGCGGATTTGGAGAGAAAATCAAGGATTGAATTTTGACTCTCTCAATTTTTCTCGGGATTGCAGATTGAATTTATCCGATAATATATGGTATATATATTATCATAAATAGACATGTATCTATTTATCTAGTCATATTTGACCAATGGACTACTAGTACTCATGTTGCCTTTCTGGGTTACGGGGCATGGAATTAGTCCAGTCAATTTCATCAAATCTCCACCATCCAAATGCAACCTTATATTAGATTTGACAATACCACATCCAATACATTCAATAGTGCATATCATGTAGAATTGTCGAAATAATTTCAACGAATCCTTTTCCTGTTATTCTCATCTTTCTATTTTCTTTATCTTAGCATATAATAAGGAAACTATTAATCACGTCATTAGTCTACTAATTAGTCATTTCATCAGTCTATTAGGCATTCATGTGATGGAAAATTTGGACATTAATAGCTGAGATCCCCGTATCATTTAAACTTTATTATTGTCGGTTGCTATGAATTTTGGCAAGCATTGATTGGTACAAATAAAGCCATAATGGGCTGATTGAAGCCAAAACAAGAGAAAAGTCAATCTAATTTTGTTTTTTGCTTCTTTTTTTTTTGTGTTTTTGTGAATATAATTTGTTTTAATATTTTGTTGGAGAAGAAGAGATAAAAAGGTTTGGATTTATTAGATATTTCAGTTATGACATCATCGTCCCGAGATCTTGGTTTCATCAAAAAAAAAAAATCAAAACGTCATTCGGTAAAGTTGACTTTTGACGAGGATCAAGTGGCACGGAGTCCTCGTGCAACGTCACGCGATCCCATTTTTAAGGGGGAACAGCTAAGCCACTCGGAACTCCATTGGAGACTACGGAAGCCCGCCCCACTGTAATATACTTTTTTGACATTAAAAATTTTTATTTTTATTTTTAAAAATCATAAATATGTAGTGTTCATCGCAACGAATACAACGATATATTTTTTGTTAGAAACAAAAATCAAAGTCAACATGAAAAAGACACAACAATTCTAGACCATCGGATATAAACTTAAAATATTCAATGTTTTGATCACGATGAATTTGATTTTTGTTTCAAACAAAAAATATACCGATGGATTCGTTATGAAAAATACTACATATTTATGATTTTTAAAAATAAAAATAAAATTTTTTACTACCTATAAAATAGGTTACAGCGGGACCTGCTGTAATAAAATTACAGTAGGTCCCGGGCACTCGGAGACTACCATACTCGCACGCCTTGTGTCACTCATACAAATGATGAAATTGAAAAGAATAATTATGCTGATTTCCTTGCCTCTGAGTCTCTCAGCCATGGCAATGGGCTAACGCTTCTTCAACATCCTATTGTTGGCATTGAGGGTCTGCTTTGGGAGGATTTTATTGGAGTTGCTTGGCCTAGGTGGGTCTGGCAAGTAAAGGTTTAATCCTTTGGTTTGTATGTGCGTACTCCCCCTCCCTAATATCAAAAAAAATTATGTGATGTATATGGTTGGCCAACCTATTAATGGATTTGGTGGGAAATTATTTTTCTGTGTTCTGTTGGGAATCATGAATGGTGGAGAAGGTAGAAGAATATTGAACCATATATCTCATCCTCTTGACTTGTAAATGTACATCCTTATCCAAATTGATAATATCAAAAATACCCTTTTAATGAAAGGTTGATACATATCACCGCACAAATTGAAAAAAAAAAAAAAGATCGAGTTGGGGAACTAATTGTCATCTCAGCTTGTATTCCTCATATGGCCTTTGGAATCCCATATGACTAGAATACCTTGAGGATTCCAAGGAATACTCATCACTGAGTAGGAAGGAGATTTACAAGAGTTCGGAGATAGAATCTAATTTATTCAGTTCCAAAACGATTGCAATGCCTGGTCATTGAAGGATTCCAAAACAAATTGTTACAGTGTTTTTTTCATTCTTTTATTAATCATGGGCCGAAAACATAGTTTGGGCCTCGATGAGTGAACTCCTTTAACAAAAGGGAAACTTTAGTCACACCCCACTTTTTACTAAAGACACCCCGTCAACTGAGTTTTACAAATGATGGTCAACTCAAATTGGGGTGTCTTTAGTAAAAGGTGGGGTGTGACTAAAGTTTTCCTTAATAAAATCATGTCTTGGACTCTTGGGCTTGGAATTTGGAATTGAAGTGTGTACAAATGATAAGCCCCACCATATCATATTTCTTGGGCCTGGGCTTCAGCTTTTTATATGTACGTGGATCCAAAAGATAAGTTATTATCTCCTTAAAAAAATAATAAATAATAGATATAGACATATATGAACTGCCTGGGTGAGCCTTCCCTAGCAAAAGCAATGTCAGTATTTGAATAAAATATATTTAATTATATCACATCATTGCACCAAACTTTCTCAAATTGAGATTATGATTTTTAAACGAACCAATCAACTCCATTTTTGTGAACAAATATAATAATAATTTATGTGTGGTTGCTAATTGATTAGTTGATTGGTCTTAATTAGATTTGACAGGGGTCCTTACCTCCTATGAAAGAGAAACGATAATCTCGTCCTCTAAAATGAGTAATCAAATCCCCACTTTTTGAATTTTACTTTTTGAATATTAATTTATATATGTATGATTTGACATTTAATTCACATTTTAAAAATTAATTTTATCACCCCATTAATAAATTAAAATAAACTTATTATATCACATCAATGCAGATTATCGAGTACATTTAATGTATGGCTCAAGTTGTTCTCTGTACGGAGTGATCTATTCATTTGTAAAATTATACGTGTACATAAACAACTGAATCATAATATGAGATATCACATAATCATCTATCAATGCCAATTGAACGAATTGATAACCATTTACGAATCCTATTATGATTGTAATACGTAATGTCAGTGAGCTATGCATAGACGATGCACACTCATAATCATCAAATAGATCAACATACTCATCTCAATAAAATCTTGTTGAACGTTGGTCCATGTATTATTATCGAACCCTAATAACCCAACAATAGCTCTAAATCCACAATTTTCATATGCTTTTACATCTGTCACGGATAAAATATAAGGTTGCATTATTAGCGGAAATTAACGAAATATACCCGTCAATCTGTATTAATGTGATTTAATAAGTTTACTTTAATTAATTGATAGAGGTGTGAAAACTAATTTTTGGAATGATAATCAAATGTCAAATCACACACAACTGGAAAAAATCAAATACCATATCATAAATAAATTAATATTAAAAAAAATAAAATTTATTGATTGGGGGTGAGATTACTAATTTAAGGGGTGAGAATAATATTTTTCCCTATGAAATTGAGCTGTTTAGTGTAGGAATATTCCAATTCCAATCCAACAGCTCATAAATAAAATTGTTAAATTAAAAAATATTTTAAATAAAATTGATTTTAAGAATTAAATTTAAAATAGCTCCAACATCATCGCGGACAGATCAATGAACCTTGAAACGCTGTTGCTTCAGATTTGGAGACACTGTATGGGGGGTTAATTAATTAATTAAATAAATATAATAATTTTGTATCAAAGTGATATATATTTAATCATGACAGGCAACAGGCAGTGTTAAGATATTGTAAGGTAGGTTGCCTATTAATTATTTAATTATAGTAGTAGTGATTAGTTGGACCAAAACCAGGTTAATATAATTTGAAATCACTGAAATATTGTTTGTGTTCCAAAATGGACGCCAAATATTCAAAGGTTTCACATCGATCATCAAAAAGTACGAATTTATTTATTTTGATAACTAGAACATATTTTTTTAATTCCGGTTAGTCAACCCGTTTAGTTGGTGTGGAAAATAATACCAGAATGTAATACAATAACAAAACTTATGACGAGAGATTTCTTTTTTTAAATATCATTAAGAAATATGTTTTACATTGAAATTTAATTTTGAACATACATATGTTTAATCAATTAATTATTAATCGAGTCACCTTCTGTTGGTTATTGACGGGAGATCTTTTGGTGGTATTAATTACTAAATACCAAAGAATGGATTTCATGTTAAAGGCCTATGGGGTCTACCTTGTCGTGTTGGTGGTGAGTTAAATACAAGAAGGTGGAACCGAATCAAAAGTCCCAACTGGAGGGAACCCACCATAACTCATAAACCAATCAAAACGGCAACATTTTTTCTGGATCCCACGAACCCTTTGATTCGCGCGTCTCAACCGCTTCTACTGCCTTGATCGTCCTCGCTTGAAGATAAAGCAACACTAAAACTTACAAAACCCCACACCATACTCTCCGCCTGTCTATTTCATTTCTCACATCTTATTTAAAAGCCTACCCACCACACCACCACACAATAATAGAATTACTTAACATAACAACAAAATCTTAATTCCCACAAAAAAATTAATGACAAGTTACTATTTTTTACGTCCAAGTATTATCCACTCTAGAATATATTTGCGAGTTTTTCCTACCCCTCTCACAAAATAATATTCCACCTCACTCTCCCATCAATAAAAAACCATGCGTTCAAATGGAAAAGACAAAATATCATTCAAAAATAAATTCATAAGGGAGAGAATAGAAAAATTTACGGAGATATTTGGATGTAAAAATAGCATCTACATATACCAACTATTCTCAACCAATGCAAACAGCCAAACATTATTAATCAACACAAAAGCAAATGAAATGACAGGTAGGGCGGAGCGATTATATGATGTATCTGTTTGACAGTGTGTTTGTACTACGTTCATGTGCACCTCACCTCACAGCACCACAGCTTTTTACCTAACAGCACCTCACAACACTCCTAAATGCTTACAATATATGTTGAATTGTCTCACGTAATCAAATTAGGTCAATTATTTTATTTTAGATTAACGTACAATGTAAACGTTAAGTGAATTTATGTTACTATTATTAGTTATCTAATATAATCGTAATTTAGATACGCCAAACGCACCGTACCATAGTTTTAAAAGTGATGCGCCAAACAACTTTTGCGTTTCAACTCTCCCACAACATCACAACAGTGCACAATCCTCCCAAAGATCACCGATATTTATGTGTGTCGTGTCGTATCGTATCGAGTTGGCGACTACCATATCCCCTCTCATGTAATCAAAAAAAAGTACTTGGGTTAAATTTTATTGACATAAATAAAAGTGGAAAAAAATAGAGAATATTATCCGATTGGAGGCTCGCACGCCATTCTATACACGCAACGTCACGAGCCTCTGAAACCGTTCCCCCTGGGTTTTTACCACGGGTCACCTAATCCTTTCCCCAATTGGACTATAAAAAACCAATAAAATGGGGAAAATTTCCGAAAGTTCCATTTTTGTTAGACAAAAGTAGGTGAAAACGATTTCGACGTTAACCAATCACCTGTTCCCAATCTTATATCTCATCACAAATTCCTCAATCCCACGCCGTCGGTATAGTTGAAATCTTGATCATCTATTACCATCAAGGGTTCAAAATCAATAAATCCTCGCAGATCCTATCACTACCTTTGTTACCTATAAATTATCCCGGTCCCTATTCCAGATGCAACGAAAGTAAAATAGGTTCGGTTGCATGTTGTTTCTCTCTCTGTCACAGCTCACCCGCAGTTTCTCCATATGTACCAGTATAAATAAATTCCCTGAAGCATTAACGGAGAGCTTCTATACTTCTTCGTCTCGTTTCCTTGTTTAAGGTCTGTAATTGGGTTTCCGGCCGGCGAGTTAGGGTCCAGGAGATTAGTAGCAGGATGGGAGGGATGGTCATGCTGTCGGAGCTGGCTACGGAGATCTTGATCCCGGTCTGCGCAGTGATTGGCATCGTGTTCTCTCTCGTGCAATGGTCTCTGGTCTCGCGCGTGAAGCTTACCTACGAACGACACGACTCGTCGCCGAACAACAAAAAGAACGGTTACGGTGGTGACTACTTGATTGAAGAAGAGGAAGGTCTTAATGACCATAGTGTCGTCACCAAATGCGCCGAAATCCAGAACGCAATCTCGGAAGGTGAGGTTCTGAAGTATTGAACATTATTTTTTAGTTTTAGATCTGGCGTTTTTCTATATAATGTGTCGGTGACTGTTATTTGAGATGTTTTGACGTTCTTATTTTTTCAAATTCTGCCTTTTTCTTAAAAAGTATTATCAGCTGATTACAGTCTCTACCGTCTTGAAGAGATGTGCGACTATTTCGCTTAAAATTTCAATTTGTGAACGGGGGATGGAAAAGTGACATTAATGTTATATGTCTTAGAAAATTGAGCTTCAGCCTCTGTTTGGTGTCCTAAACAGAGGAGAAAAATTGAAAAATGAATTGCGAGAAATTTGCGTTACAACTGTTGATACTGATTGGAAGATATTCATGTTGCTTTAGGAAATTTGTACTTTTCCTTCGTTGGATTATCAGATTTCCCCGCAGCGCGTGCTCTTTCATGTTGCTTTAGGAAAATTTTCTTTTATAATTGATTTGCATATCTCCTTCTGTACCTTTTTCTTTAAAACTTTGGATTTACCCGTAAAATCTTCGTTCCTGACAAAATTAAAAATATGAAAATAAATATAAAGACTGTAACTTTCGATGGCAATATGACCCGCTGATTCCGTAGATCTACTTTTTGCCTCCTACTGTTTTTTAAAGATTATATATTTTCCTATTCCCATAAAAAGGTTTTTAGCCTTGCATACGGGATACAGCTTTATTTTGGTGTTGGGCTGTCATTATTGGCAGATAAATATAATTTTGTCTCATCTTAACTGAGGTATTTGGCTTTTTGGGTGTTATTATCACTTGTATGCATGGGACCATTGGTTATGTGGTTCACGCAAGTTATGTTATCTTATTAGAGAGATTGAATGTGCCGAAGAATCTTTTGGCAATCTTTACTTCAACAAAAAGAGAGTCGACAAATGCCTTGGAAGACAGAAATGAAAAATAGGAAAGAATCATAGGCATTAAATACAGAGTAACAATGTATCTTAGTGCTTTGGTTCACATTTTGAACCTATATTTCGGATTTCCATGCAGCTTTTGGGAATTGCTTTAGCTGATAAAGTCCTTAGCTTATTGTTGGTACTAGGAAATGATTTCTCTCTTATTGATAATCAGATTTGTCACCAGTTCTGTTCAAAGAATCATTATAGTTCTTGTTGTGGGATGATTGGTGTATTAGATATACTATAGCATGCTGACAGTAATATATCGGAGTATTATTCTCAGGGAGAATCCAGTGCGGTTGAATACTTGAATAACAATGCTCGGAACATCCATTTTCATTCTCACCTTTTATTCTCTAAATAATGTGGTCATATGTTCCCATGTGTTTATTGCTTGTGGACTTCTAACGGTCGAACAACTTGACAACTCAATTGTGACTGGATTAGGGAATCATTAAGATGTCTATGATTTCACTATTAGATATTGCTCTCCGTTTGATAAAAAAAGAAGAAAGATATTGCTCTCCCCTTGTTTGCCATCAATTTTAACTTTGGATTATTGTTGTATATATTATCTGTTTTTCACTAAATCGATGGATGGAACAGGTGCGACATCCTTTCTTTTCACGGAATATCAATATGTTGGCATCTTCATGGTGGCCTTTGCAATTCTGATCTTTCTTTTCTTGGGTTCTGTGGAGAGCTTTAGTACTAAGAGCCAACCTTGTACTTATAATGAGCATAAGATGTGCAAGCCAGCACTTGCTACTGCTGTCTTCAGCACTGTATCTTTCCTGCTAGGTGCCATCACTTCTGTCGTTTCTGGTTTCCTGGGGATGAAAATTGCTACTTACGCCAATGCAAGAACAACATTAGAAGCAAGAAAGGGTGTTGGCAAGGCTTTTATTACTGCATTTAGATCTGGAGCAGTGATGGGTTTTCTTCTTGCAGCCAATGGTCTCTTGGTGCTTTATATTACTATTAACCTCTTCAAGCTGTATTATGGGGATGATTGGGAAGGTCTGTTTGAGGCTATTACTGGATATGGTCTTGGGGGATCTTCTATGGCTCTCTTTGGGAGAGTTGGTGGTGGGATCTACACTAAAGCTGCCGATGTTGGTGCTGATCTTGTGGGAAAGGTGGAGAGAAATATTCCTGAGGATGACCCAAGAAATCCAGCTGTAAGTCTTGTTTTCCACTTTGATATGCTCTTTCTTATGTATATTGGGCAGCACCTTATGTGGTTCATTTCACATGGTACTCTTTCAGGTTATTGCTGACAATGTTGGCGATAATGTTGGAGACATTGCTGGCATGGGTTCTGATCTTTTCGGCTCATATGCTGAATCATCCTGTGCTGCTCTTGTCGTTGCCTCCATCTCCTCTTTTGGAATTGACCATCAGTTTACTGCAATGTGTTATCCTCTGCTCATTAGTTCTATGGGCATCCTTGTTTGTTTAATCACAACCCTCTTTGCCACTGATTTCTTTGAAATCAAGGCTGTCAAGGAAATTGAACCTGCATTGAAGAAGCAGCTTATTATTTCTACCGTTTTTATGACTGTGGGAATTGCAGTTGTTTCTTGGCTTGCTTTGCCCTCATCCTTTACAATTTACAATTTTGGTGTTCAGAAGGTTGTTAAGAACTGGTAAGACTTTCTGTAGTTTGTTGTCTGACTAGCATAACTGCTAGTGCTAGAAATGCATTGCTATTAACAGTTTTGTTAGTTTAGGAGTTCTTTTGGCTGACTATATGATTTGTGGTTACAGGCAACTGTTCTTGTGTGTGGGTGTTGGTCTTTGGGCTGGACTTATAATTGGATTTGTTACTGAGTACTACACCAGCAATGCATATAGGTATCAGAAAGACTGAATAGATGAAGTACATGTTCAATTATTGCTTCCTTTTGCTTTGTCTGTGAACTGAATCTTGACTATATGTTCTTTCTATTTGCAGCCCAGTGCAAGATGTTGCTGATTCTTGCAGAACTGGAGCTGCTACGAATGTTATATTTGGCCTTGCTTTGGGATACAAGTCTGTTATCATTCCAATTTTTGCCATCGCGGTCAGCATTTTTGTTAGTTTCAGCTTTGCTGCCATGTATGGCATTGCAATGGCAGCCCTGGGAATGCTGAGCACCATTGCCACTGGATTGGCAATTGATGCTTACGGTCCAATCAGTGACAATGCTGGTGGTATTGCAGAGATGGCTGGCATGAGCCACCGCATCCGTGAGAGAACTGATGCACTTGATGCTGCCGGGAACACCACTGCTGCCATCGGGAAGGTAACAAGATATATCTTCTTGTTGCTTGACCTTACAATGTGTATGCCCTTATTTTTGGGATTGATCATGCACATTGAGCTATTCTCTTTGAGCCTTGAGCAGGCCCCTCCTGTCTATAGACTATTGCTAGATCAAGCTCCTATGCTGTTGCTATTGTTCTTTTTTTTTTTTGGAATTTCAAATCTAGGTTTTCTTTTATGTTGATTGACTCTGTTGGCCTGGCATTATTGATCTAATTGTCATTTGTTTCAGGGATTTGCCATTGGATCTGCTGCACTCGTCTCTTTGGCTTTATTTGGTGCCTTTGCCAGCCGCGCTGCAATATCTACTGTTGATGTTTTGGCCCCCAAGGTTTTCATTGGTTTGATTGTTGGCGCCATGCTTCCTTACTGGTTCTCCGCCATGACCATGAAGAGTGTAGGAAGTGCTGCTTTGAAGATGGTTGAGGAGGTTCGAAGGCAGTTCAACACAATTCCAGGTCTCATGGAGGGTCTAGCCAAGCCTGATTACGCCACCTGTGTCAAGATATCTACTGATGCATCCATCAAGGAGATGATTCCACCTGGCGCACTTGTCATGCTTACTCCCCTCATTGTTGGGACATTATTTGGTGTGGAAACTTTGGCTGGCGTTCTGGCAGGCTCCCTTGTTTCCGGCGTTCAGGTAATGTTATAGTTAAAAAAGCATGTAGATGATATGCTCTTTATTTGTTAAATCATGATCAGTGATGGTGCCATATGAATGCTTAATATTATTTATCTTCCATGGGAGGGGTTCATATTTTTCTTCCATGGTAGAGGCCTAGAAGAAGAATGGACTTGCGAGAGTTAGGTAATTGATTCCTATGATGTGAGGTGGTTTTCATAGAATAATCTGCCCCTTCGAATTTTTTTTTTTTACATGGCCCCTCCAGCTTATCACTGTGACTTGGTTGTATATAGCTGTATTTCTGACACCGTCGCTGGATTTGTTTTAACAGATAGCAATATCTGCATCTAACACTGGTGGTGCATGGGATAATGCGAAGAAATATATTGAAGTAAGTATCTTATTTGTTTGATTGAAAGCTAGTTTGTTATTATATGTTTCACCAACAGATGATCTGATTCTTTACGACATTATTACCAGGCTGGTGCTTCAGAGCATGCAAAGACCCTCGGCCCTAAAGGGTCTGAACCACACAAGGCTGCTGTCATTGGTGACACCATCGGAGACCCTCTCAAGGACACCTCCGGTCCATCACTTAACATCCTCATCAAGCTCATGGCTGTGGAGTCACTTGTATTTGCTCCCTTTTTCGCTACTCATGGTGGCCTTCTGTTCAAGATTTTCTGAGGCAGAAAACGAAACAAAAAACAACTGGCGCTGCCTTGTCGAAGTAATCCTTGTTTACAGTTGTATTACCTTGCATCCTGTGAGTGATAAGTTTTTTTTTTTAAGTTAGTTGTTGTTAGTGATTACTACTATTTTTGAACGGCGAATAATTTTGCGAATTGAGCTAGGTTTTATTGATGACGAAAATGGTCATTCATATCGAGGGTGAGTTCAGGTATTATTCCCTTGTAGCCTTGGAAAAACTTCATTTTGAAAGCTGTACTGTTGTAATTTTTCATGCTTGGCAAGGAAAGCATTTTCAAAGCTTTTGTTGTAATAATAAGATTTTGGAGAGGTGCTCATTTTTTCCTCAAGTCCTAAATGATCTAAGCATGTGCCTCTCAACGATATAATGTGATAGATTTTCGGTGATGCTCTTATAGACTCATATAGTCTAGTCGACTCCGACTATAAATATAATGGAGCTGCATTGATTGATTAAAATGGTAAAAGTATACGCCATTTCAACTATCTTACGAATATAATGTGATAGATTTTCGGTGATGATCTCATATGCTCATGTAACCGGCTCCGGCTCTAAATATAATGGAACTGCATTGGTTGATTAAAATGGTATAAGTAATTAAGTATACGCCACTTCAACTAGTTTAGGAAACTGCAGCTCAAAAGTCAGTCAGTCGGTCATTGTGTCAAACACCTTGTCTTCTCCTTCCTCGAGCTCTGCTGAGAGCCTGAGACCCATATCGTCCGCTCCAACTCTCTCTCAACAATGCTATCGTTTACTTGCACAAAACCCTCCAAGACCTTAAATCATCTCCCTCTTCCTCCTCCTTTCCCATCATTCTCTCGGTCGCTTTCGCTCTCTCTGCCTGTCTCCATCTCTAGCAGCAAACACAAAGTCTCTCGATCACTCTGCATTATCCGAGCCATCGACGCCACTCAGCCGTACGATTACGAGGCCCAGCTCCGCTCTCAGCACATAAAGTCCCAGTCCCTCAAGATCGCCATCATCGGCTTCGGCAATTTCGGACAGTTCCTGGCCAAAACCTTCGTCCGGCACGGTCACACCCTCCTCGCCCATTCCCGCTCCGACTACTCCGCCATCGCTAGTGACCTCGGCGTCCGCTTCTTCCATGATCTTCACGATCTCTGTGAGCAGCACCCTGAGGTGGTACTCCTCTCAACCTCAATTCTTTCTACGGAGAGAGTCCTCAGGGCTATCCCTTTTCAAAGATTAAAGAGGAATACGCTTTTCGTTGATGTGTTATCGGTTAAGGAGTTCCCTAGGGACTTGTTGATGAAATATTTGCCAAATGAGTTTGATATCTTGTGCACCCATCCAATGTTTGGACCGGAGAGCGGAAAGGACTCATGGTCGGGGCTATCTTTCGTGTATGATAGGGTTAGGATTGGGAATGAGGAAGGTAGAGTGAGTAGATGTCATAGGTTTCTGGATATATTTGCGAAAGAGGGTTGCCGAATGGTGGAGATGAGTTGTGCTGAGCATGATAAGTATGCGGCGGGGTCACAATTTGTGACGCACACAATGGGAAGGGTGTTGGAGAAGTTTGGGTTGGAATCTTCCCCTATTAACACAAAAGGGTACGAAACTTTGTTGGATCTGGTGGAAAACACTGCTGGAGATAGTTTTGAGTTGTATTATGGGTTGTTTATGTATAATAAGAATTCGATGGAGCAGCTGGAGAGGTTGGATATGGCTTTCGAGGCAATTAAGAGGGATTTGTTTGGGCAGTTGCATAGAGTTTATAGAAAGCAGTTGTTTGGCAGCGCAGAGCTTGGACGGGCTCCGGAGGAGAGGCCTGTTGTGCAGAAGTTGCTTCACAATGGTGCTCCTGACCAGATATCAGAGAATATGCCTTAAAAGACTGCCTTTTTTTGGTATGAGGATCTCCTCCATGTATCAATTTTGTATTTTTATTAAATTGCAATTCTAGTATTTAGTTTTTGCTGGTCCCTGTAGTTCAAAGTGAGTGTAATCGTTGAATGTAACTTTCAGATAGAATCTAGAGTGAATGATGGATCATCCTCCACAGTGTCACATGTTTTCTTTGGTTATGGAATTTTGTCAAAATAAGAGAGAATGGAAGTACACCTTGCTATTGGGCAGATAGCGGTTCAAAGTTCACATTTATTCTATTGTAAGTCCCTTTTTACTATTTTTCATTTGAACCTGCATTTCTTAGACGTTTTCATGATCTGGATTATTTGAATAAAACATCCTTCTCTAGTTTTGTGCAAATTCTTCTCAATTCTCAATGTCCTGTGATATTTGGGATACATGCCATTTCCTCAATTTGAGTTGCATTATCATTTGTTTTATTGCTCTTTGGGGAAGAGGAAAGTACTTGAGATTTGACTCCACCTTGTTCTTATTGATACATGGCACGTGGCTTTATATTGAGTCAGTTGTTACTTTTCTTGTGATTTGGCTTTATAAAAGTTAGATGAACGTTTCTTGCCAATATATGTTTGATGAGTTTGTAGGATTGGTATCCCTTTTTCTTTGCTTCCTCCTAATTGTAGCTAAGAGGAGCTATTCTTTATATAGCTTGAAGTTGAAGCATCAAATTGGTGAAAGCATTCATATATACAAGAATCTTTTGGGACACTTGTTATGTTGTATACAGAATAACTGATCGAGGAAAATATGGTAACTAGTTAAGGGCTGTTTTTCCGTTCTTATCGAAAAACAGTCCTTTTTCGGTTTTTTTATTGCAAGAAAATGGCTTAACCTGCTCAAGAGTGAAATGTTGGAGGAGCTTGTTGAGGGCAATAACTTGGCCTCCTTACCCGCTACTGCTGCTTTTTTTAATGTTATTATGCTTAGGCATTCTCAGTTAAGGTGTTGGCAATATGTTAATCGATTCATTTGTCATTATTCTTTGCTAGGAATTTCTGTGAAAGCTCCTTCAATGCATTGAGAATTGAGATGCTTTCTTGGGTTTACATTTGGATGCAATACTTTCTTATACTTGTGCAGAATAATTCAGTAATTTTCTAACACCTGAGATTATGACTCAAAAATAGATCATATTAATGCAAGCTGTTGGGAAGTTCTGCCTGAGATTATACTTGTGATGAAGTTCTGCCTGGGAAGCTAAAAGATAGTATTCTAAAACTTTTTAGCTGGTACAAATTGTGAAGCTTAGTGATATTCTTCCATTTGAAGTTCCTTTTAGCACTCAGAGCACTATTATGCAGAATGTTCTCATGCAGTCATTCTGGAAAAAAAAGCTATAAAGAAGAGCATAAAAGAGCTTCCTCTGAATATAGTTTAGTCGTGATATATACATTAGTAAGAGTTGTAGGTGTACATTGAGCGCGATGATCAGACTATAGTAATAGTTCATACAGACAGAAATAGATGATCATTGATCAAATAATAGCTTCAAGCTTTGGCCACATGAAGTGCTCTCTTTCCTTGCTGGTAGTAACCCCAGTGTATGTCAGCATAATCCTTCACCTTCTTGAATATTCTTTGCTTTTCCTCGTTGACCAATCCATCTACTGGTCCAATCTCTCTTTTTGGTTCTGGAGTGTAAAAAACAGCCACAGAAATTCTCTCCCTCTCTGAGTTTGCCAGTACCCGATGCACTGGGCTCTTGAAGATGCCATTGGTAATGATCTGTATCATGTATGTTGTTGATATACAATGTATCGGTGTGCTATTTCAATGTGTAGGAATAATTGGATAACGCAAGTGATCATCATCAAAAATGTCGTAAACTACGTATGTAAGTCTTCATGTGCAGATTACTTGACATGGCAGATGTTGGCAAAAACCGAAAGTACATAATCCTTCTTAACTTCTTATAATTATAACTTTGTAAGTTCCCATTGTGTCCTTAATCAAGTTAATAATGCAATTCATGTGGCAAGCATTTGTTTTGGGTGGGGCGATATAATCCTGGATATTGTTTTGATATGATCATATGAATGCTAATACATGAATACTCCATTTCATCCTGCTTTCAAAGAGAATGAATATGCCATTTGAGATGCATGATAGAGTAAGGGAGAGAATACCTCCATTTGATCACCCATGAGGACTAGGAGGGCATCTGACATTGTAGGAACTGTAAACCATTTGTCATCTTTAAGTACTTGAAGCCCTTGTACTTCATCCTGCAAAATAATCGTATATCCAGATCCATCTGCATGGGCTTTCAAGCCAAGGACAAGATCAGGCCTCTGACAGCGAGAGTAATAATTAAACCTTGCCTGCAGTACTGCTTGTTCGCCAAACTGATCCAAGAAACATTTTTCTTCCAAACTTAATGACATTGCCATGGCTTTTGAGGTGATTTCTGTTACCATTTTTATCTTGGCAGTGTAGTCCTCTAAAACTTCTCTGCAGGGTTGGAAAAAGTGGTACACAGTTTCAGAACTGGTCAGCAGATTCTCTTCTTTTTTTTTGGTTAGTTATAAGTAGCTTCTCTTGTAGTGAAAGATCATAAAGTGGAAACTCTAGTTTTTCAAAGAGAAAAGGAGAAGGCCATATGATGCAGCTTTAAAGTTATTCAAAAAGGGGCAGAATGACAGCACCTGAATGATTCAGGGTTCTCTGGCCAAAATTTAAGCTTTCTTCGATCTTCTGGGTACACATCAAGGAATAGGCGATCGGACCAGTCGAGAGGCTGTCCTTCTTCAGGAACTGGATCTGCCCCATACCCTTCAAACTCTTCAACTCCTTTAGCATACTTCTTCTTTTCTTCCATTGGCTGTTCAAAGAATTCCTTTGCATCTTTCCGAATCTTATCAAGAAATGATTTTGGAATTCCATGACCAACTGCCTGAAACCCAGAAAAAGTCATTAAGAATTTAGCATGGGCACATAAATTTAGATTAAGGTTAATGAAATTGCAGTAGATCTGTTCAGAGAAGGTTCTTAGCGGTCTTGATATTTATTGCTGGTGACTTTAGTGGTTCTGATTATTCTGTGTTCTTCTTTTGGGTGATGAAGAAAATTGATGAATGGATTTTCTGAACTTTCTCTTTTCTTTCCTGTTTAATTCCGAGTTCATACCTGAAAGCAGCCCCATGAACAGAGTCCTGATTTAAGTTTCTGTAGTTCTTCTTTTGGAGTGCATGGATCTGAAGAAGAGACCAGACTAAGGTCGATGACAGGAATTTCAAATGACAAAGCAAAGTTTTCTTCAGCTTTGTCACCATCTCTGCAGATATATGGCGGCTTCAGTTCTTCACCATCAAGGGCCATTTCCTGGACACGTTTAGCAAGCAAAACCTCGGCAGGGAGAACAGGCGCTCCAGCCATGCTTATCCACTGAAGGCACACGAATCTGGGCTGCAAGTATTATTAAGACAATCAGGTGAAATTCTTTTTGATTGTTATGAGATGGAGGATATTTTTTGTGTTGTCAAAAAAATACAGAAAGATTGAGAGAAGAAGATGACTAGATAAGTGATGCAGACAGAGGTGGTCCACTCTTACATTAGGACAAAACGTTTGAAATTTGGTTTATGCCAAGGCTAAGATCAAACCACATCATTGGGTTTGTTGCTTAGTGTTCGTGACAAGGATGCTTTGAAAAATGGGTAAAATGATTGCCCTCATGCAGCATAGTATATGTATGGTAGCTGGTATTTGTTCTAGATTGACCTAATACCGACGTAATTGAATCGAATTGATTTAGGTTGAGCCTTCTTTATAAGAGTTATGATAATGTTCTTGCGTTATTGAAAATATTGTCCGCTCTTGACTACAGGTTCTCACGAATTTGTTCTTCACGGGTCCGCACAAATTTGTTCTTCATGGACAATCGTCATTGGTTCTTAGGCTCATGAAATCACATCTATAATGTGAGATATCTGAGTTTTACTTATGAATCACTATGTTGAGTTATGTTGGACTGATGCGGGATCTTAATGAAAGCTTTAAGAAAAGGACATTCACTAGAGGTAAGGTGTGTTTATTATATGCCCGTAGAAGGCCTGGTGTAAAAGTTACAATCTTGTTATCTTAATTTGCCTGATAAGATAATGTGCCTGTCGGCCCTGTCTCAAAGAGGAACCCATTTGGGAAATCAGATCTTTTGACATTTTGTTCACCATCTCCACCAAACCCATGAGCAAAAGCCAAGCTTGTGAGCACAAGGATGAAGGCCAGTAGCAAAAGCCCGAGTATTTTGACTCCCAAACGGAAGGGATACGAGTATCAAGAGAAAAAAGTCGAATCCACTTGGGTTTCGACTCTTCTGGGTTCATATTGAGGTCGTTTTCACTTTTTCGGTGGGACCGAAGAATCGACTTCCAGTGTTTTTTAAAAGACAAAATGGGTTACATAAACCAACCCACATCCCACCCTCATTCAATCAGCATAGATAGGGGGCTGTGCGGGTCTTGCACACCCCTACTTGGTTGATGCATCACTGCTGAGCCCCTCATCCCCAGCAGACTAATCAAATGATGTGTGTGGGTATATCCACATTATTTGAAGAAAGGTTTCAGAATGACAAGGTAACTTGGGAGGAACACTATGGTATTCCTTGATATGACCTAAAAGAGAAACTTCATAAATCATATGACACAATATCCCCCATCAAAGAATCCAAGGAGACATTAAAAGTTCAACATTCATGAAATTTGCAGCTTCGGCAACAGAGTTTTGATACTTGACTCCTAACTTTAAGAAGGAAAAAGAAGGAAGAATTTTCTCTATACCTGCATAAAGAGAGAAGGGAAATAAATAACTTAAAATTTCCCTCACTTCTTCTTCTTAGAAGGTGGCTGCATTTCCTCTTCCTCGTCATCTTCATCATCATCACTGTCATCGTCGTCGTCGTCATCATCATCGTCGTCATCTTCCTCATCATCCTCATCCTCGTCATCCTCACCGTCGCTACTTTCTCCATCACTATTTGCCTCGTCATCATCATCATCATCATCATCGGAATCCAATTCCCCATCATCATCATCATCATCATTTCCTTCTCGAGCTGAAATGACTTCATCATCATCATCGCTGTCATCTTCAGCATCCTTCACTTCAGCAGCAACCTTTTCCAGTTTCTTCAGTTCAGTGAATGGAAACCTGCATTCACAGAGTTAGTACTAAAATATTTTCCAGGCAACACTAGCAAATGATCAATGAAAAGCATAGAAAAGGTAAAATAAAAATGAAATAAATCCAACCTTTGCTCTGCTCCAATCAAATTAGCAAACATATTATGGTGATCAGGCTGAGATCCAACCTGAAAATAAAATAAATAAAACAATAAGGAATCAAATAAATAATGAAAAACTCAGTCCAAAGGACCATGTAACAGCTTATATCAACAGAAAATACCAATTCCCCCTAATTTGACAAAGCTACAGCCAAATTTCTGGTTCTTTATAAGAATTAGCTAACAGTTTTTCTGTTGTTTAACTTCTTCCTCAAGTAAAATTCATAGTCACGGAATCAAAAGGTAGACATGAGCGTATTTCAATCACAAAAGATCCAAAAGTATAACCAAATTATCAAAAATATCTACACAGAAACAAGTCTAAGCGTAGTAGATAGGGGAAAGGGAGGGCAAGAATAATTGGGTTAGATAAAACCAAAAACAAAGAGATGCATGTCTTCAACACAGTAACATCATGGATATTGAAGCTGTTGCATACTTCACAAAAGACAATGTACAAACACCATATCATTCAATATAGGATGCAGAAGCCATATGCATTACGGAAACAGCAAGAGAGCATGCATCTAATCGCTTTAACAAGAGAAAAGCCAAACATATTGCAGTGATCTCTGCAAGACAATTGTTGCCTTTGGGTTTTCTATTTAGTCTTTAATGTCCTTTAACTGTTCCCTATTTAATGTAGTTTCCTTTTAGAGTGAAATAGCATTTTGCTAGGGTAAGCAATATATAAAAAAGGCCTCAGAATGCTAATGACCGTATCTCAAGAATTACATCACAAATTTGCTTTGGCATTAAGGTTTAGCTCTGTCTTTGGTAGTCATCACACTCGAAGTTGTCAATTGGAGACGACTATCCTTGAATTGTTTATAAAATTACTGTATTTTATTCTAGCAAAATATTGGTATGTACAATTAGAATCACAGAAGTTTGATTAATGGAGAACATGGATGTTCCGATCTGGAAACAAAACATGAGAGATTTGGAATGGTTGGATTGTTAACCAGAACAGTAAGGATGATCTTGAGCTGTTACGAGAAGACTTCCAAGAAAACAAGACATTGCTCATAAAAAATTAAGTGGTTTACTGAAAAGAAGGAAAGCGACCAAGAGTTGATGACAATTTCAGATCAGCTATCTGATAAACAAGATGACATTCCCACATGAAGACAATTCATTGACCGTGCAAGAAGCATGAGATTGGGAAACTGATTCGGTGCCTATCAAGTCAAAAGTTTTGGCAGAAGATGAGACCAGACAAGTAGAAGTGATTTTGCGATACAATCGACAATTCATATCAAGACAAGCAAAAGAATTCTCCTCAATCTTTGTTTTGAACAAAGGGCGATGGAGTTTGTGTTTTTGAGGCTGAGGTCTCAAATAATCTTTTTGTGGAGTGTCTTTGAAAGTCTTTGGTTTGAACGCAACGGTATTTTCCAACACCAACATCTTGAAATAGAATGTGAAAAAATTTCGAAAGTCAAAGGTGATTGGGTAGTCCAAGACCAAAATATTGATTTGGAGTATGCAAAGTTTTCATGGGTTGAAGATGATGCAAACATCGAGGAAGAGATTTTTTCAAAGGATGGAGGATGTAACGACCCTGTCTCGACAAGATAATTATTGACTTGAGGCTCTCAATGTAGTTAATTGTTTAGTTCAATATAGATTCGTAGTCATAGTGGATTAGGGTTTGCTAGGGTTAGCTACTTACAAATAAAGTCTTAGAATATGCTAGTGGCATAATCTAAAGAAAAGACTTTTACTTCAGGTTCTCCAAGCTAAAAACTAAATCCCATTAACTGTTATTCCGTTTAACATATATTAGGGTTTCCCTCTTCCAAAATGGTGAAAAATCTGAGGCTCAAAGTCCCAGTATCATCCATACAGCCAAGATGTTGGGCAGAAGTAGAGATAAAAAATACAATGAAACAAATGACAGACAAAAGCACAAGACTATCATCAAGAGAAACTAGTTCAACTACACCAAAATTTAAAACAACTTATGCACGCAAGAATCCTGTAGCATTCAAGATACAGCAGTTGTTTCAAAGGCAGCAACTTCAGAAGACCAAATCTTTAAGAACCAACAATGACAGAAGAATCCTTTCCAATCACAAAAGTCTGCCTTTCGCATTCCCATAACAGAGAAAAAAAAATCTCTCAAACACAAAAAAAAACACCTTTTACATACAGAACTACCCATCAAAGAAAACATCCTTTCAATCCGACTATTAAGCGAAACATGTTTCAACATCACCAAAAGCATAAAAAAAAAACTCAAAAGATTAGAGAGTGGAGTTCAAAGCAATGTACCAAAACAGAGAAGCGAAAACAGAGAGTTCTGAGCAAGCAGGCAAGCAGATCAGTCTCCATAACCGAATATTCCACAACAGAGCCCCGAATCCTTTCGCTTCGAACAGTATCAGCGAACAAAAGTCCCTCCATCTTCGATACGAAGTTGTGAAAAATACCGACAGAGAGACGGACACAATTGAGATGGACAACTTCTTGGAACCAATTAGGGCAGAGTGAGTGAAATCAGGGGGTTTAGGGCTTTGACTTTGGTCTTTGTATTTCTTCTGACTGCCACGTCACCCTCTGTATCCTAGTGAAGAATAATATATCCATATCTTCTGATAGTTTAAATTTTTAATTGGAGAGAATATTCTCTCTTTTAGAATTTTAGATGGTCAATTTTCACATTTCTCTGTTTCTTTGTCTTATTTTCCTTTATTTTACCCTATTTTCTTAATTTTTAAAATATTTTTAAAAAAATTGCATCATCATCACTCTTTCTTTCAAAATATATACAGATCTAATACATAGTAATAATATACATTTAATTTGATTCCAACATTATCTTTCTTTCTAAGTTTAGTCAGACCATTGAATTTGCATAACATTATCTTTCTTTCTAAACCCATTTATAAATTTTTTTTGTAATTGTGGGACAATCATGTTTTTCAAACTATTGCCGAGTCTATGAATTTGACATTTTCCTTTATAAATCCATATATAAAATATTTATATGTTTATCGAACAACACATGTTTTGCGAACAATTGTCGAGCCTATGAATTTAACATTTCGTTCCCATATATGAAAATTTTATGTACTTATCGGGCAAACATGTTTTGCTAACTATTGCCGATCCTATGAATTTGACATTTCGTTCCCATATATGAAAATTTTATGTATTTATCGGACAAAACATATTTTGCTAACTATTGCCGAGCGTATGAATTTGACCTTTCGTTTCTATATATGAAAATTTTATGTACTTAACTTATTGGATAAACATATTTTGCTAACTATTGAGGGGCCTATGAATTCGACATTTCGTTCCCATATATGAAAATTTTATGTTCTTATCGGACAAACATGTTTTGCTAACTATTGCGGGGCCTATGAATTCGACATTTCGTTCCCATATATGAAAATTTTATTTACTTATCGGACAAACATATTTTGCTAACTATTACCGAGCCTATGACTTTGACCTTTCGTTTCCATCTATGAAAATTTTATGTACTTAACTTATCAGACAAACATATTTTGCTAACTATTGCGAAGCCTATGAATTTGACATTTCGTTCTCATATATGAAAATTTTATGTACTTATCGGACAAACATGTTTTGTTAACTATTGCCGAGCCTATGAATTTGACCTTTCGTTTCCATATATGAAAATTTTATGTACTTAACTTATCGAACAAACATATTTTGCTAACTATTGCGAAGCCTATGAATTCGACATTTCGTTCCTATATATGAAAATTTTATGTACTTATCGGACAAACATGTTTTGTTAACTATTGCCGATCCTATGAATTTGACATTTCATTCCCATATATGAAAATTTTGTGTATTTATCGGACAAACATGTTTTGCTAACTATTGCGGAGCTTATGAATTTAACATTTCGTTCCCATATGTGAAAATTTTATGTACTTATCGGACAACATGTTTTGCTAACTATTGCGGAGCCTATGAATTCGACATTTCGTTCCCATATATGAAAAGTTTATGTACTTATCGAACAAACATGTTTTGCTAACTATTGCGGAGCCTATGAATTTAACATTTCGTTCTCATATATGAAATTTTTACGTACTTATCAGACAAACATATTTTGCTAACTATTGCCGAGCCTGTGAATTTAGCATTTCGTTTCCATATATGAAAATTTTATGTACTTATCAAACAAACATGTTTTGGGTATTATTGTCGAGCCTTGTGACCACGCGCTAAACTTTGACTTAACTTACCCATCGTCAAGTGAAAAAATTTGTGTAGGCCTGACGGGCCAATTTTTCTTATATCGGATGTTCAAAAGATAAGATTGTATGATGTCATTCTATATTAAAAAAAATAAAAGTGCACAATAACAAAACTATCTGAAGAATGCAGCCCAAGTCCATGGAGCAACTCAACAAATCGCCATCAGATTCTCTTTATAGTTCTCTAGTAATAATTTTTGAAAGGAACATTCGTTACCAGCTCCACTAGATACATCAGGCAAATGTTGCCAAAACTAAGTTGAGTTACAGTATGCAGGCCTTAAAACCCTTCTCTATTTCCTGTCCATCCAAATTCTTCCCAATGAACACAATCTTGTTTACCCTTGGCCCGTTTGGGCCCCATAATCGATCTGGTGAACCTGGTATTCTATAAACTCTCTCGTTCACCTGAAAGACAAATCTCCCGTCCATTCCCTGAACAGATGGGAGAACTTTCATCCGATATATGTCCTCACTACGTTCCATTAACAACGTACCAAGCCACATGTTAGCCTGCCAAATATTAAGTTTTACCCCATTAGTTAGATACATAAACCTTTTACGACTTTCTAGACAACTAAATGGAAGCAAGAAAAAAATATAAATGTTCTAGACAATTGTTCTAAACGTTGAAACCACGTCTATACATTTATAGGAGAATTAGGAGTGAGTTCAATAAGTCAGAGAAACGAAGCGTAAAACCAACCTTCTCAAGATCTAAGCTCCCTGAGCAAACTAAGCTGACAGAAGAGATACCAGGATCGTGTGTGTGTGATCATGAGAATGGTGACCATGATGATGTTCTGCATTTCAACATCCAGAATAATTGTTATCAATCCACAATTTACAGGCAGAAGAGCCACATCATATAACAGCAAAGATAGTACTCAGTTAGCAAGTAGCCAAGTGCACCTTTTTTTTTTGTTTGGTAAGTGTTAGCAAGCACACCACCAAGTCACCGAGCCTACATCATCAATGAGTATTTTCCAGATAGCAAATTTCTAGGGCTGTTATTGGTATGGTAAATTATCCATTGGTATACCATTACCGATCAATTGGTTACCGAAAATAACAGAAGATTGGTATACCGTTACCAATTGTTCGGTACGGTAAATTTACCGATGATTTCGGTAACGGTAACGGTAAGCAAAGTTCAAAACCGGTAAATTTCCCGATTACCGACATATATATTAAATATATATTAATATTATTTTTAGTTTTAGTTTTATTTAATTATGACCATTAGATTGATCTAATTTAATCTAGACCATTTATTATTTTTAGGGTTATCATTTATATATCACTCGTAGCAATTTCATTAACTTTAAAGCAGCGTTTGCTACATAACAAAATGCTTTGTTGGTATTGATTACATGCTTTTCTTCTCCATTTCCATTATGGTCTTTTATCTTTATTTATCTTGTTTCTTCTAGCTTTCATGCTATGGAGTTTAAAACACTTCGGATACTAAAAATATTAGAAATTAATGAAATGAAAGATTTTCCGTTATAGATTGTTGGAATAATGTTATGTGAATTCTCCTTTCTTTTTTTCTCCGATTGATAGGTATTTTCTCTTATTCACATGTAGCACAATGATCCTTCTCATTAATCTATTACTTTTATTATTGGTATTGTAGGCAAGATGAAAGTGTTGTACTTTCATACAATGACTATTAAACACAATACTACTTGATGTATTTTTTTTTCTTTCTCTTTTTTAAATAAGTTTAAGAATTGGTAAATTTACCAATTACCGACTTACCATTACCGATCGATCGGTATACCGACCATCGGTATACCGACTCTTCCGGTAACGGTAACGGTAACATTTTTTGAGTTACCGAAAGAATTGGTATGGTAACGGTATTCTGTGTTTGGTAACGGTAACCGTACCAATAACAGCCCTACAAATTTCGCACGGCAACTTTCACAGTAATTGAGTTCTGGAATAGTTTCTTTTGAATAGAAAAAAAGAAGAAGAAAAAACAGTTGAAGAGGGGATTTAAGATATTGCCTCATTATGACATAAAGCTCCATGTTACTAACAAGGGTCTTCCTTCATATACAAACTGCATGCTACTCTTTCATGGCCTCTACGCAGGATTAGTCCTCAAAACACATCATGTAGTTTGGCTTTTCATCGTGATTTAGTTCTTTTTTATTCAGTGAGAAGATGCAAATTAGGTGGTTATGCTAAATTCTTAGTAATTCACATTTAAATATCGTCGTTCACTTGATCTTTGGTTATTCCGATATTGTACAAATATTTTGGCTTGTATGATACAGTAGACAATTATGTTAGCTCAGCAATTTGCTTGGTATTAAAGGAAAGAATCCAATGCTAGCACCACCAGCAAAACCAGAGCCACCATATGTCTTCATTGATAATCTTGCCATTATTCACACATATTGAGCATTGTAACAGTCTTCCTTCATATGCATTGTAACGGTAAACTAGTAGGGACTGACCCTCAAACCAGCAAACTAGTACTGCTACAGCGTCACTGGGGCATTTTATCAAACACTTGAGGTGCTATTCACCCACACAACTAACAGCAAGCTTAGCAACAAGGAAAGTTCACCCCAATATATCTAAGCTGTCCCAGCTTCATGCTCCAACACCATCACAAGATCATCTCAGTTTAACCATACAAACTAGTCTCCAACAAACATGTACATGTTCATCGAAAATCAACAACCTAAACACAATAAGTAGGAAGTTTACAAAATCAAGATGAAGAGAGATTACAAACCCAAACTTCGATCGAGCACTTGTGCCGAGAGTAAAGACCCCGAACTAAGGAAGAACTATGAACAACTAAAATTTCCACAAAATATCCAAGCTCCTCTTCCTTCAACCGACCCTCCTTTTGTAACACCAGCAGTGGGAGCCCTCCAAGGGCTAGTTAACATGGGCCTAGGCTGTAAGAACTTACCAACCCAAGTTGTTACATATTTTCACTACCAAATGGGCTTTACAGGCATAAGCCCACTGCATCATTCTTCCTATCAACCAATTCAGGAATCATTCTTACAAGATCAACCCTAACAGTGCAGCACAGACAACCATTGTTGAGCATTACTATGTCCTCAGCCCCAGTGTCTTTTCTGCCACCAGGGAAAAATCCAACATGCCAACATAAAGTGAGTTAAGAACTTCCCATGAACACAATTACCAACCAACTATAATTAGCTTAAACAATTATTATACACTTAAAAAAACTATTACCTTTATCTACAGAAACAATTCGAAGAAAAAAGACCTTTTTTTTAGACAGGGTGATGTGAGAGCGGGGTTCGAAGACAGGGTCCGGGAGTGCAGGGTCTTGGGTCTCAAGAGTAAAGGCAGTACAGCAGTCCTGATTGTGGAGAGCGGGGTTCTGTGGTGGCCAGAAGTGAAGGAGAGGAAAGCAGTGGCTAAGTCCACGGATAGTGAAGCCACTCTGAGACGGAAAGCGGGAAAGGAAGGGGCCTTGCAATGGAGGGGGAGGGCGAGGGTTTTGTGGTTATTGGGGTTTAAGTCTGATTTCTAACTTTTTCATACCCCAAAATGAAAATAAACAAAATATCCGCTGACCGACCCGATATCCAACACAGAGGGTCGGCGTTGTTCATTTCTGGATAAACTAAGCCAGGATCGAGTGGCTGTGTTACTCTCTCTCAAAGCTAAACATAATCGACCTACGAAAACAGCAGAGGATCCATGTGGGTGGCATCGGCATTGTCATTCTTATTCAGAACCGGCACCAAAATCCATGGCTATCAATAACATCACAATTACTCTGACTAGCTCTTCTTCTTCTTCCTCCCGTCTCCTGCACAACCTCACCAGAAAACCCATCCCAACAAAACACCGTCTTATCAACAGCAAAACAAAACCTGCCACTATTTCTATGGCCTCCGTCTCAACCAAAGTAATCCCATCCGTGATTGTGGGTGGCGGAAGGGTGGGAAGGGCTCTGCAGGAGATGGGCAACGGCCAGGATTTGGTTGTAAGGAGAGGGCAGCCAGTGCCGCTTGATTTCGAGGGACCCATTTTGGTCTGCACAAGAAATGATGATCTTGAGGCCGTTCTTGAAGCCACCCCTCGCTCCAGATGGAACGGTACCACCACCTGATTCACATATGAATACCTTCTGTTTTATCATCAAATAACGAAAACAGTGAAGTCTTGCTTAGTTTGTTGATTTCTAGATGAATTTACTCTTTCTCCTTTAATAGTTTTGTTCAATTACATATTGTTTATGGAGGACATGTACATGAGTTTTGTTTAGGGGCTTATGGTTTGTGATGAGATGCTTACAGTCCAGCAGATCTGGTTTTTTTCCAGAATGGGATGCTGGAGCCATGGCTTCAAAGTAAGGGTTTAAATGATGCGGACCAAGTGCTAGCATATTTTGCTGTATCAAAGCTTGGAGAACCACCTATTGATGGAAAGACTGATACCAATCCTGAAGGATTAACAGCAGCTTATGGGAAGTGGGCATCTGCAGTGGCTGGAAGATTGCTTGCAGGAGGCCTCACTTGTAAGGTGAAGAGTTATTCGTTTTTCCCTATTGTCGTTTGTTTTCTTTTGGAAGCCTTTATTAATATGCAGCATTTTCAGTTGGTATTCCAATGCTTTTAGATTCTGATGGCTGGGTTACAGGAACAATGTTATGAATTGATTTGTTAATCTTCTTTCATTTTTCCTTTTGATTTAAATAATAACCTCCTTCTTGCACAACACTAAGTTGATGCATTCTTTTGCAATCCAAGCCAGGTTCTTGGCAAGGACGCATTTCAGAAGCAGATGTTGGAGAAGCTGATATGGATTTCAGCATTTATGCTTGTTGGCGCTCGTCATCCTGGGGCCACTGTAGGTGTTGTTGAAAAGGATTACCGCTCTGAGGTAAGGCTCTTCTCTTCTTATCAATAACCTGTATCTGAATCTGCATCATACAAGTTATGCCACATTTATGGTGAATTACAAGTGCATTTTGGTTTGGTGTGGAAATCTAATGGGTGTTAACTTGGTTCCTTGTAGTAATCTGATCTCGTAAGTTAAGGCTTGGCATTTCCTTGCCTCTGACAAATCTAAGGAAAAATTTGTGCTTCTGGTCCTTCAGACTAATGTTGGTTAATCTGGAAAGAACGAAATTCTAGGATTTTCCATGATAAGGAGTGCTCGTTTGTGGCTTTCTTGGTTGGATAGATGACTCTTTGTGTTTAAGCTCTGGTTGAGTGGAATTTGTTCTAATATCTTTGATTGTTTTGTCAAATATGTAATTCGGTTTGTTCTTGGGATGCACCCCTTGGTGCCATTAATAAATTTTCTCTATTCAAAAAAAAATGAAGCAGTGCAGCATGTGTGCTCCAACCTTCTGCTTCCCTCTTCAGTCTAATTGTTTCTGTAAAATGTCAGTGTCATATGATTGGCTCTAGCCGGCTTGAATTATGCCTGATATAACAATTATGAACATTTTTCTTCCAGGTATCAAGCCTCATAGCTGAACTTGCAGCTGCAGCAGCAGCAGAGAAAGGATTAGTATTCGAAGAAGCCATGGAGGATAGACTATGTGCTTACTCACGTGCTGTCTCTCACTTCCCAACAGCAGTAAAAGAGGTAGAAGTTTGAATCTTGGGCATGCAATTGCCACACTGGTTTTTAAAAGTTTTGGCTTGTTTCTCACTGTTAAATTAAAACCTTGCAGTTCAAATGGAGGAATGGCTGGTTCTATTCTGTATCCGAGAAGGCAATCGCGGAAGGGAAACCTGATCCTTGTCCCCTACACACAGCATGGCTCAAGGAACTGAAAATCATTTAGAATGTCAACAAATAATTTGTGAACAGTTGGCCATTCATACTTCTTGAGTGTTTATATGTTACTAACGTTCAATCCCTCTTTAGTCTATTGTCTTGTTGAGTGTGTTACTACTTCTGCTCTGGCGGCCTGAGCCCACTCATCTATCTGTGGGTATGTTAGGTTGGATGGTTATTCGATTAAAAAAAAAAGTGTTACAGCTATAGCACAATAATGATGCCTACATAATTTTTTCCCTTGTTTCTCCTATGGTCTTCTGGATTTTTTTGCTACTTAGTAGAATAAAGGATTCCTTAAAGTGAACCAACACTGGCCCAACCAAAAATTTGTACATGGGTCTTGGCTCTTTAAGCCTTTTTGTGTAAAGCCCATGGGCTTGGCTCTATAGGCCTTTTTGCTAAAGTTCTTGGTGATTTGGTGCATTGGGGAGCGAATTTATCATAATCTTCAATTAATGCTTACATTAAGCGCCTAATAATGATAATGATTAAGGAGGTCAGGTTAATTGAACAATCAAAAAGATAAGCACAACATTGCCTGGGGTGTACAATCCTCCTAAATGGGCCCAAGTGAACCAAGTAGAGGATAAAGCAAGAGGGGAATGGAGAAAATATTTAAATATTTAATCAGAGGTGGGACCCACAAATTGGGACCCTCTTGTCTCCTATCTGACTCGACTGTCAACGTGTCAACAATCAGTTGGTTTGGACTCTGGGTCGGTTGGAGTGGCCTTGCACACTTCCATAATCTTCCTTTGGCTTCCGCTTCAGTCTTCACCTTCCCCCCTCCCTGATTCTGGCTCTGCTGCAAACAAATGGCTAATTATTCTCGAATTCCATTCGGAACTCTGTCACGAAGAGGTATTCATGATATATATATTTTTTTTGATCGCCGTAAAATTAGTTTTGAGGCTTAATTGATATGTTCTGGTACGTAAACAGTTGCAATTTCAAAATTTAGGACGCTTTTGAGTTTTGATCGGTAATTTTTTTATTTATTTCTATATTATTTTCTGGAGTTTACTGTTTAGTATCTGGTGATTTTTGTGCTATATTCATCTTTGTTGAAATTTTCTTTATGATCTTTGATTTTGGTTGCTTTGACGCCGGAATGTGTGGTTAGTGGAAGTTTTTAATTACTTTGAATCGATCATCTGTGGATAGGAAATTACTAGTTTTCTCTCTTTGAAAGTGGATTATTTCCAACTAACTAGTGGTTATGGAATGTTTTTTATTTGCCATTGCACTTTTGAATTTTGTTTAATCATCCATGGCATGTTTATGTAATAAGAAAAACCAGGAGTTCCGAAATATATACTTGTTTTGTGATAGATAACTGTGCTAAAGATTGGCCTGGTGGAGCCTGAGAGTTGTTGCCATGAAATCTTTTGGTTAATTCTTCCATGTTAAACCCCAGTAAGAAACTACCTGTCTTGTCACATGCGTTATATATATATGTCATATAGATTAGCTATCATGCAAAGTTAACGAGTACCTACTTGATTTGGACTATGACTTATGCAACAGTTTTTTGCAAATTAAAAATCATTTTGGCTTTGAAATAGTGCTGATTTTATAAACAAATTTTGTTGTCATATTATAAACTTCTTCATGAAAGAAGATTGTTGGACATATTTTCAGGAATACAGTTTCTTGATGGTCTTGCGAGCTGAATACTTATTATGCTACATTTCTCATTCTTTACAGGGTGGAGTAGACTACATACTGCATAGTTTCATTTTTAGTATTGGAATGGATTGAAGTATGGTCTGCTGCACTTTTTACTGTATATATTGATTCAGAAGGCATTTATTTGATGGGGGGATCTTGTTCGAGGAAGAGAGGCCAGCTTGACGAAAATGGTTTACACGTAAGGGTCTCTGAAAGATATAGCAAAAGTGGGAGTTCAAAGTGGTTGGCAACTTCCTTTTCTAGACCTGGTGTTGATATACCTCAGGGAAATGGGAAATGCCCATCCCTCATGGAGTTGTGCATTCATAAAATATGCAAGGTACATATGCTCCTATTTATGCTTGGGTCAGGATTCTGCTCTTTTATTGTAAATAATCTTGATTGATGTTATAAACTTATTACATGAATAGGACCTTGACCAATATAGCACATTTTCTATGCTCCCAAGAGATATTACTCAGCAGATCTTCAATGAGTTGGTGTATTCTCAATGCTTAAATGATGTGTATCTGGAAGCTTTCAGAGATTGTGCAATTCAGGTAACTCCTTTCTCGAGATTTGATGATTTGACTTTCAAATAATATACTCCTTCCATAATATTGGCAAAAAGAGAATCCACGTAGTGGACTCTTAAACAATTAAATTTTGTTTAAGATTCACATAGGCTACCGCAAATAGTTGGGTTGGGATTAAGGCTTAGATGATGGCAATTGTATGCTAATCTCTAATTTTTCTGTCCTGTGCTCAGGATATTTACTTGGGAGAATACATTGGGATAAATGACAGCTGGATGGATGTCATCTCTTCACAGGGAGCATCATTACTTTCTTTGGATCTTTCTGGTTCTGATGTCACAGATTCCGGATTACTTCATCTCAAAGAATGCACAAATATGCAAGACCTAAAAGTTGATTACTGTGACAAGATTTCTGATCGTGGGCTTAATAACATAAGCGGTAATCTTTCGTATCCTCTTTCCTTTTTTTAATAAAATTCTCTCTTATTCGGATCAATTGATACATGAAGCAGCATTTTCGTCTTTTCAATTTCTTGGGTTATGGGACTTTTTGATGTATTATCTTTTTGACTGCATTTCAGGGCTATGTAATTTGACAAGTTTGAGTTTTCGAAGAAACAAGTCTATTACTGCACAGGGAATGAGTGCCTTGGCTAGCTTAGTTAACTTGTTGAAGTTGGACCTGGAGAAATGCCCCGAGATTCATGGTGGACTTGTACATCTTAAAGGTAACCCTTGGTAATAGAAGTTGATAATAGTGCTTTTCCAATATTATGGTATCTAAAAATGGTTCTGTTCATAATTATTATTAGTAAAAAGGGTAACAAGTCTCATTTACATGATAAAAATGTTTTTATTTAAGCTTTAGTACTCTGGTGAATGAATTAAACAGGGAACTGATAGGTCTATTATACACCCCATAATGCACTGGATGTTGGTCTATTGGGAGACAATATAAAATGAATGTGAAAAAAGAATGTTGCATTGTGCATGTGCCAACCAAGGAATGGTAGGATAAGAAACAATACCATTTGAGCAAGGATAAAGGTAGAGCTGATTGAACAAGATGCGAGAAAATGGTCTGGTCATGTACGTTGTAGGGATATTAGTGCAGGGTTGCAAAAAAGTCAAGAAAATTCAAGTATGAGAGACTAAACAGACGAGACTTAAAAAGGCATGGATGGGTGCTATAAGAAAGGTAATGGCCCTTCTGGAAATTTTCGAGACTGTATCTTCAGATTGAAATGAACAGTGAAGGAGAATTATCTACTAATCTGTTTTATGAAAACTTTGATAATGATGATGTTTTGTTGAGTTTTAGGGTTGGTTTTCTGAAGCATTAAAATCAGGCCCCCATATGCAAGGTGGGGTCATATATGATTTTCATAAAGAAAGAATATCAATGATTAATAAAAAAGTAAACAAGGCAATGAACTCTTCCAAGAATATGAATTTCGCACTATGATTCAGTCAATGGCTTGCATGTTTTGCATTTATTCTAACAGGATTGACAAAGTTGGAGTCTCTTAACATCAAATGGTGTAATTGTATCACGGATAATGATATGAAGCCTATTTCAGGTAAATTACCTTATACCTTCTCTTTCTCAATGTACTCTTATCTATATTTGTAAATCTTTTTATCATTTTCGACTTTTTTTTTTTTACAATTGTAAGTTTTCATGAATATTCAGTCATGCATCCTTGAATTTGGACATCTAAAAATTGAAAATATTAGCAATTTATTTACCAAAGCCACTTTTATTAAATAGCCATTGCATTGAGAACTTCGTTTTTTTATGAGAACTTCCATTTTTATTTTTATTTTTATGTTGTTTTATATACACATGTACTAATAATTATCATTTTGACAGTGTGTTTCAGTAATACTTAGCAGATAACAATATTGCAGAGGATATGATGTGTTCTTTTCAACCCATGGACTTCGCTAGAATTTATTTCTTTTGGATGATCTTTCAAGCAGCAAATTTTACCAAATAAAAATGATACTTTTCCATTTATGCTTAATTTATGATGACATTTTCTCAGTCGATAGCCCTGCTTCTCAGTAATGTAGAAGTTTAATTTACTCTTATTTCAGGGCTATCTAACTTGAAAAGCTTGCAAATTTCCTGCAGTAAGGTTACAGATTTTGGTATCGCTTTTCTAAAAGGTACTTCATTTCTGTTTTATATATTATCATGATCATTTTTGCTAATATTAGAATGATAGATTGTGTTGTAGTCATGAATTTGCATTAGTGAGTATTGGGGTTATATGATACTTTAAGGTTTAAGCTTTATTCCAACCATGCTATCTATCAGGTTAATTGCTGTGTTTCAGGTTTGCACAAACTTTCTCTGTTGAACTTGGAGGGGTGCCCTGTTACAGCTGGATGTTTGGATTCTCTTTCAGGTATGCTTTTCTTCCAGCTGCTGGATCCTACGGGTCATTATATTTAATCGACTGACATTCGGATTGTAATCACTAACTCATTCATTAGGAGTAACTGTGAAATATATACCATATTTGATGTTGTATAATTATCTACAGTACCTAAATGATGTTATATAAGGAATCTAAAAGATGCTTGTGGCAAACACTTTCATGTTTGTGTGATTTCTCTTGGCATTTTATCTTTTCAGAGTTTGAAAAATCTTCTGCTTCCTATCTATATCTACTGGGTCGGTTGCTTAAGTTTGTGCTTGAACTGACATCCGTTTTGGCCTGTTTATGTTCAGCTCTTGCTGCTCTGTTATATTTAAACCTTAGCAGATGTCATCTTTCTGACGATGGATGTAAGAAGTTTACACGTAAGTTGAATAAAACTTTGTATATTCGCATTCTTAAAGATTAGAATACTAAGTGATAATATATTGCAAGTAGCCAAGATTTAGAATAGTTTTTAGCATTCCCTTGGTAGAAGAAACTGGAAAATCCTAATCTTTTAGCATACATTTTACTCTACAGAGCTCAGGAAGTTAAAGGTGTTAAACTTGGGGTTTAATCACATAACAGATGCTTGTTTAATGCATATGAAAGGTACTCTTTTTCTCTCGGATTTTGTTGAAGCTAAGTGTTTTCAACCACAACTTTCATACATTTCAATTTTATCTGTAATAGAGAAGGCTAAAGGATGAGAAGTTCCTTCTAGGTGGTTATGTATGGCATGAAAGCTTCACATCTTATTTTATGGTCTCTGTCTTGATTTTGAGCCTAAATTTTTTGAATGAGATTCATGAAATATTTCCCTAGGATTATAGCATTCAAATCTATCTAACATTCTTGAAGAGCATATGTTTGTGTCTCTTTTTATGCATGCATGGACAGAGCATTTTATTTCTTCGAAAAATTAATATATTTATCGTGAAATTTTACTCTTTCCCCCCTTGAAGCAGGTTTGACAAATTTAGAGATCCTTAATCTGGATTCCTGTAGAATTGGTGATGGAGGACTGGTTAATTTGGCAGGTTACCTATTGGTCACTTATCTCTATGTCAACAAGAGCATATGTTTGTGTCTCTTTTTATGCATGCATGGACAGAGCATTTTATTTCTATGAAAAATTAATATATTTATCGTGAAATTTTACTCTTTCCCCCCCTTGAAGCAGGTTTGACAAATTTAGAGAGCCTTAATCTGGATTCCTGTAGAATTGGTGATAGAGGAATGGTTAATTTGGCAGGTTACCTTTTGGTCACTTATCTCTTTGTCAACTATAGTTTGCTAAGTTCATCTTGGTTCTGTTTTTTAATAATAGGATTACTTGTTTCATTCATCATGTTCATGTTAGAGATAATGCAATAATACGAACAGAAAATTCCTTGCATGTTCGGGGTTAGCGGATCATTAATTGTGTGACCAGACGTATCTTCCCCATCGTTTTTGGAAATGATATAATGGAATTATACTTGTGAATTATTAAGCCCCGCTTCGTGAAGAAAAATCATTGACAGAGTTTCCATGGCATGTGGGAAGAAAAGCAAAAAATGATTGCGAGCCTTGTGACAATGATCGGTAAAAATGCTTGAAACTATATGCAGACTCATTTTAGTGATTAGCTCATGAATACTATCAGGCTATCAGTATCAGCAGGCTGGTTCTCTGACCCTTATTAATTGTCTTTTATTTTCAGAGAATCTTATTAATTGTCTTTTATTATCCTCATATAGCAACTGGAACTTGGAAGAAAATTACTGACAGACTTTTCTTGCACATCTGTCTCATTGCTTAAAGTCCTATCAAAATGACTCACACATAAACTAATGATGATGTGCAATTTACTCTCATCATCTGGAAAAAATTTCATAAAATTAACTGGAAGAAGTACTTGAGTTTGTCATCAGTAGAGTGCACAGATAATGAGGGCATTAAGGTGTGCCAATCCATGAATTCATATGACACTGACAGCCTTGTAGTTTTATGACCTATACTGTCTTTTTCTCATATTTTTGATGGCATGATGCAAATTTCTGTTTAGCGTCCTTGCATTTTATTGCATCAGGAGCCTTAGTATACAATGCAGGTGCAAGTTGATGAATGCTTAAAAAATGAAAGTTTTACAGCCTTCCAGCATAGGCTATATTGCCAAATATTGTAGCAAGCCTCCAGCGCTGGTCTTCCTAATCATCTTATTTATACATTTTTCTGTTTTGTTTCCATTTCTTTAAATAATGCCTGGCTTTGCTATTGTTTTGGCTTAGGCCTTCGGCGTTTGAAGTGTTTGGAGTTGTCTGATACTGGAGTTGGAAGCAGTGGGCTCAGCCATCTCTCTGGTGTGACACTGGCTTTCTAGTTAGATATCATATATGTCATAATGTGGCGAATCCAAGTGTTTTTCTAGTTCCTATTGAAGTCGGATCTGAACAAGAATATGTTGAGCGGAGTCTTCATTGTTCTTAAGGAAATTTACATGTGGCTCAATGGTAGAGTTGCATTGGTGTAACCTAGAGGTAATAGGTTCAATTGCTGGAAACAACCTGTCCATATATTATGTGAGGTCTGTATACATCTTTTTTTTTTTGTTAAACAACTCTTGTCTACAAGGCTCTCGCAATGGGTGGGGTGGGCAATAGGCAGGATGTACGCAGCTTTACTCCCACATAATATGTGGTAAGGCTGTTTCCAAAAATTGAACATGTTACCTCTAGGTTCCACCATTGCAACTCTACTATTGGGCCAGAATCATTGATGGCTTTAGAGGTCCATAATAGAGTTTTTGTGAGAGAGAATAATTATTTAAATCAGCTTAGATATTCAATTTAATATCACCATCTTCCACCTTGGAAAAAAAGTGCTTCTGGAATGGGCTTTTAAGATGAATCTGATGGAAAATGGAAAGATCAAAAAATTTTGCATTAATCATGACCTTGTTTCATTTTACGTTTTTATTGGTGCTCGGATCTTGGGTGCTGAAATCTCATGATAGGTTCTACCGGAACTTCAACCATTTTGAAGCTTTTCTTTATAAGGCTGTCAGTTCAAGGGAACTTTAGTCACGATCCAAGTAAGAGAAACTAGAATGTGGGATTAGAAACTGGTTCTCGAGGGGAATGGAGGATCTTAAGTTAAAAGTTATTATTTTGTCATAGCTAAATCTATTCCTTAAGAATAAATTCTTAGTTTAATAATGAACTATTGCAGTATATTCTGTTCTCAAAGTCCTAAGTGTCGAATTAGTTTTCTTGTTAATTTACTTATTTGCACTATATTTTGTTCTATAACCTAATCTTTGTTGGTTTTTTTTTCCTTTTTATAGGTTTGACTGCTCTAGACAGTTTGAATTTGTCATTCACAGTAGTAACAGATGGTGGTTTAAGAAAATTGTCAGGATTGTCTTCTCTCAAGTCACTTAATCTGGATGCTCGTCAAATCACAGATACTGGACTTGCAGCTCTTACAAGTAAGTTCATATATATTCCTTGTATTCATGTACTGAGTTTTCCTTTTAATTCCAGTTTTTTTTGTTACGTACTATATAAACACTGTATCAACTATGAACATTGAGCTATTTCTCAGCGTATCTTTTCAGTTTTCATTATTGTTATTGTTTTCCTTCTATATTATGAGCCCTATTCAAGTATGATTAGGCCTAGTATGTGCATGTAAAATCATTTCAATAATATAGAGTCCCTTACCACTTATTCTCAGCGTTCTTTACACGGTATCACGGTGTCAGATAGTGTGTTCAAACTTAGTAGTTTCTGTCAAAATTGGGTCTCTCTGTGTGTTGTCCAAACTCAAGCTCAATAGTCATACCACAGGTTGTCTCCCAATAGACTCTGCTGTTGGTATGTGGTATTGTACGTGCAACCTGAGTTCTCTGTGATCCTTGTCCATGTGTGCATGTTCCAACGCCCTGCAGACACTCTGCTACATTTTTCCCTGTTGTGATTAACTGATTATCAATGGGTTACCATTTGTCGAGTAGAGAAAGTTCACAGGTGATCCTACAATTTGCACACCACCATACTCTATTGAAATCATGTCTCCAATTTCATGGTGTACTGATCTGATTCCTGTGTCTTCTACTCTATTTTGCACCTTGTACACCGGAATCTATCACATTCAGTACCCAATCAGGAGCCCTCCTTACATTTTCAGTTTTAGTGCTTGCTGCACCTGATCACTGAATAACCTGTTTGCAAATCCATGATGATGTACTTCGTGAAACACAGATACGAATTTACTCAGTACCTGCTAAATGTTATTGTTCTTGAATAACTAAACAAGCTTGTTTGTGAGTATAAACGAGCCTATTCATGAATAATTACAAACAGAGGTCATCGCTATTCAAGCTTGGCTCGTTTAGTAAATAAGTTTAAGAATCTTGTTCAAGCTTATTCATTACTTCACTAATTGCGAACGGCCGTGCTCTCTTCAACTCAAACTCATTACAAGTTGTTCGTCAACTTATCACTCATTACACCCCTAACCGTAGCATACTCTCTCTCCAATCCCATAGAAATTCCTAATCCAATGGAATGCTTCACTTACTTTGCTTAAGCACAAACGATGAGTGGATAGACATTTTCCTCTACATTCTGATACCCCCAGAGTATCTCGTCTCTTGATGGACAAGCATTCCATACTGTAAAGCATTGCCTGAATAATGACAGACTTTTAAAATTTACCCTTTAGCATGCTATTTAATTCTTTTCCTGATGACTATGTTGATGCAGGTTTGACAGGATTGATGCATCTGGATCTTTTTGGAGCTCATATAACGGATTCTGGAACAAACTATTTGCGAAGTATGTTATCATTTTGATCCTTAGGTTCTCTATAAAGTTTATGATTTTGAATCCATCATAATTACTGATATCAGTACCTTTTTCAGTACACTGAAATCACCTTTAAAGCTTTTTTCTACAAAGAATTTCACAATTATCATAAGTCAATATTTAATGCCAATCTTTGCTTGTGCACAACCTTTCCAAGAATGGTAACAATAGAATGTCTTTACAAAACATGATGAAGCTTGAAGCTGTTTATATGAGTTGGATAAACATCTTGACTACTGTAGTACTGTGTGTATGTGTGTGCATGCCCTGATCATAAAATGAAATGGCTAATTCAATATATGGACCAAGGGTAAAATATGTGTGAATTTTTATTGAAGTTGGCTTTTTTTTAGTATGTGAGAATAAAAAAGGTAAGTACATGGAAGTAATTTGCCTTTACAAATGTGTCATATTTAAGTAGTAGAACTTCAACTTGGTTTGGTACTGAATTTTTATGATGGATACCGTCGTTCTCCTATTGTTTCTTTTACTTGTTTTCTCCTGATCTATGGATTGTCTTTTTGTCCAATAGATTTCAAGAACCTGCAGTCCCTGGAGATATGTGGTGGAGGCTTGACTGATGCTGGCGTAAAGAATATTAAAGATCTTTCATCCTTATCACTCTTAAATCTTTCACAAAACTGCAACCTGACAGATAAAACATTGGAATTGATTTCTGGTATCTTCGATAACTCTACATTTTAGGAGAATTTTCATGCTCTCTACATCGACTTAGGCTATGATGGATTTATCAATTGAATAATAAGCTGACAAGTTTGGTGTGACATCCACATGAAAAACAATAATTTTATTTATGTGAGTGTAGTGTTAATGTGATTTTGATGCCTTCGGTAGACTGCCCTGAATGGCGACTTTAGTTTCTTTGACACCTTTTTTCAAAGGTTGATTCCTCTCGGTTCTTTTTCTCATTTTTTTCTGAGCACCATTTCAATTCTGTGAGTGCATTAACAGCATGTAGTGTTGCTGTCTTTTTTTGTATCCTCCCATTTGATGATTCGATACTCATAGAACCCAAAAGAAATGTGTAGTTATGGTTTCATTGCCATTTTTTGTTGTGTTTCTCAAAGTCCTTATCAGATACCCACCTCTTCCATGTGCAGGATTGACAGGGTTGGTCTCTTTGAACGTATCAAATTCCTGCATAACTGGTTCAGGCTTGCGACATCTGAAACTATTGAAGAACTTAAAATCTCTTACCTTGGAATCTTGCAAAGTGACTGCAAAAGACATCAGAAAGCTTCACGCGATGGACCTGCCTAATCTGGTAAGTTTTCGTCCTGAATAGTTCTGGAGGTGATACCAAAAAGTCCTGTAAATACATCGTCTTGGTATGGGAGATCAACAAATTATATATGTTGACCTGGAAATACTGGCAAGACTTTGGACCTTATCATGTAAAGGTCCTTCTTGTAGACTAGAAACTTCATGCAGCATGTGATGCTGCTTTCTATATGAAAGAAATTGTAAATAAGCTTCCTGCGCCAATCTCCTTGGGTTCTAGTGGCAACTTCTGTACGTAACTCTGGTTGGTTGGTTTTGAATATTTATGAACTGCTTGCTGTTCTGCGTTTGTGAAGGCTTTGTTAAACCATTCCATCCTGACTTATTTATTTTCAGTAATTTGCTACCCTTGGCTTCATGTGTTGAAGCATCAATGAGCTTCAAGTTCACCTGTTTGGCACTTCGACACCGCTGTGCCAAACACCACTGTTAAGCTTGCTGTCCACGAGATTCAAGGTGCGACTTCTTCTTCTTTTTCTTTTTCTTTTCCATTTATTTTTTGTTTTTTTCTTTAAGTTTTAATTCAAAATTAATATTTAAATATTATTTAATTTATACTTTAATTAAATATAATAATAAATATTACTTATAATAAATTATGTTTAATCCATATTTATACTTTTGTAAATATTTATAAGAAATTAAAAAATACAAATAAAAATATATTTTCCACATCTTATATGATAACCTCAGTTACAAAATTCACCACACACTTATAGTTTATTTCACATCAAACACTTCTACTTATTTCACAAATTATAATTTAACTTATTTTTTACAGATTATTATTTAACGTTGAATTTGACAAACTAAGCTCTATCAAACCAAAGGGGTACGGGCACTACGCTTGAATAAAATCATTGCACAGCAGTAGTATTGAAACCCTTTCTTCGTCTTTTTTAAGGAAGAAAAATAAAACATACGTGTCCATATATCTTTGTCCGATCTTCAAAGAAACAGTGTCGGCCAGAATGCTTGAAATTATTTTTGTCTTCCAATAATTGGAGCACACGTCGTGTTGACATAACAACACTCGCCCTTGCCATCAATTTGTGGTGAAAAAAATTTCTAACGAAGACTCGGATGGTACCGCCTAATAAAGACAGCATGGTCTGCCATTGTGTCTTAAAACTCAAATACCATGTGTACACAACTCAAAATTTCCAACATTTTCATTATATGTTTAGATAGCCATGGCTCTCTCTAAATTAGAAATTTGTTGGTTATCAACGGTGAGTCAAATCAAGGCATTCCCGGATGGTTTACTCAAATTCTGGCATATTTAGGCTGTGTTCCACTTGATAAGAGGAACTCATCCTCCCTCAAGTTCAAAATGGCTGCCAAGTCCCAATATAAGGATTCTTAAGCTTCCAATATTAAACTCACACTCGATAATCAACGGGTACATCTGACCCTTCACATAGATCTAGTTAATGACAAATCTCATTGCCACAGTTAATGTTGATCTCATGCTCCTATGGCAAGAAGAAGATGAAAGAGATTTGAGTAGGGAAGACCCCAGCAATGGTTAAGCTCATTGAGGCAAGAAGACCAATGGAATGGTATATAAAAACAGATTGGCCCAGTTGAGACAAGGCCCAACTGAAGTAAACAGTTGGGCGTCTACATCATTCCTTTGCAAGGTTGTGTTAGCCAAAACTTTTCCCTTGACTGAACCTGCTAATATAGTGATACATATTTGTACACGGTATCGTTTTAAAAATGAAAAACTGTAAGTAAAGCATCAGCTTAAGTAAAATCCTACTTGAGGCAAATCAAATTATACATTGCCAAATTAAGCAGACATCTTCACAAATTATAGTGTCAACGGCTTGTGAGAATAATAAGGTTTACCAGATTCGGCGAGGACAAAAGTTATTCTGGTTTAAGGACTTCGATATGTAAAGCCTGATAGCGTAGCAATTCAAACACTGAAAGAAGTAATATAACGGCGAAGGGGAAACATAGGATCTTGCTAAAATAATGTACTTTCTAAAGCCAAAAAAACACGACTACTAGCAATTTTCCTACAACATTTACCTTAGATACCCAACATGTTAAATCTACAGCTTCTTGTGTTGTTTCTCGAGCAAATAACATATCGTGAACTTCAACTGCAGATCACAAGAATTGAAATTAAGTAAGGATGAGAAAGGAACAAAATAAGAAGACACTAAATATATGCTGCAAAAATACCAAATCAAGGAATAAAAAGCAGATAATTTTTACCACCAAATGCAGAATCAACTGGTTGGCCAGGCACAGCTATATAACCACTACTTTATCAAACGAAGCAATGGGTCAAACACAAAGCATACCTAAATTAGTGACGGGCCATCAAGCCAAGCATGTAAAAGAACTTGAATTCTGGCAGCCATCAAATCATCTTTGGGCTTGATCTGAACCAGATGGTCCAACTGTAGGAGTAGCTGGCACACTGCCAGCTGACCCATTCTCGACTGGTGGAGGAACACCCCATTTGCCTTCAGATTCCAGGGGCTCAAAGACATGAACCCCACCATCTGATAATCCCAAAGCAAACTGATTTGGTTCTTGTGGATGTGCAGCAATCACAAGTGGATGGACAGAAGAAGCCCTGCAGAAGAGACATAACAGTTGGTCATTCTAAAAAGTTGACACTAGAAACAAAAGCTCGCTACACGTTCAAACGTATCAAGTACACAAGGAAATGTGCAAAAACATGAACAAACTAAACTGCTATTGGGAAAATGTAATCGAAGTACCTAACACTCGGAAGATAACAAGAGGGATTGATACGGCAACGCAGCCTGAGATTTGCGGTACCAGCACTGAACACACATACAGTTGCGTCGGAAAAGCTGGCAAATACTAGCTGACTATCACATGAGAATGTCGCATGAGAAATTAGGGCGGAAGATTCACGAGGAAACCACTGTGTCACAAAAGAATTGATTAATACTTTAACTACAAAGTAATAGTCTCCTTCAATGACAAAAGGCAGTTCACATAAAACTTACCTGCTTTACACATTCTAGTTTTGTTGTTTCAAAAATGGCGAGCTGAGTTTCATGCACCACCAGGAAGTGTGTCTGGTCCTGATGAAACTGTACGCGTGTGTCTGATTGTCCTGTTGGTGTCCTTCCAGATGGAAGCTGCAGAAATCTAGACTTCTGCTTCTCCCAACCATCAGAACTCCATACACAAAGCTGCGAAAAAGAATTTGCAACAAGGTCAGTGAAACAATATTATACTTTCATTGTGCTTTACTGCAAGGAGCCCTAAGCAATCCAGTAGAAAGGAAAAAAACTTTGGTGATAATGCATATAATTTGGACATAGCTTGAAATGAATATTCTTGAGCACAAGTAAAGGAAACTGCGAGTACATTAAGAACAAGTGAAGTGGAAAGAGAAACAAGTGATATGACGTAGACAAGGTACCGAATTATACAAAGCTTGTATAGTGGGCAATCAATAGAAGATAAATAAATGCAGTAACCTGGTTAAAACTATATGAGAACAATAATGCTAGAAAGCAAAGGATTTCGCAGCATGTATGTAAATATTAACTTATTACCTGAGCATCTGCTCCTGATGAAACTAGCACATTCAGTACATGAGAGAATGCAAGGCCTGTTATTCTTTGAGAGTGGCCTTTCAGTTTGCTCTTAACCTGTACGAATACAATGGCAACTAAATCACCAATGACAACTCTAAAACTATGCACAGAACAGACCTCATCCACATGGATATTATAAATAACTCTGAAACTATGCATAGAACATACCTCATCCACACGGACATTATATATCTGAATTGTTGAATCATCCATGCCAATAGCAATAATATTATTATCTTGAGGATGGAAAGCAAGAAATGTCGCTGCAGGTGGCGGAGGCATGAAAGTGGTCATTGTCTGCACTTGCCCAAGGGAATGGAATTGGTCAAATGGAAATGGATATAAAATAAAAATAAATAAATAAAAAAAGAGACAAAGTACATCCAAGGATTCACGGGATACCTTAAACGTCATCATATTGAAAAGAGATATTTTTCCACCAGATGCTGACATGACATAAGAATCATTCTTCGACAAAGCAAAGCAAGGAACAGCATCCTCAGGATTAATGTTAGCAGTGTCATTTGTCATTAAAATGCCACTTGATGGCTGCCATAATTGAGGTGGCACACCGGCACCGGCAGTTGCCTACAGTGTGAATTACAAAATGTGAAGATATACTTGAATTTAAAAGATAAGGATAATTTAAAATACTTGTGTCATGTCCCAGTACCTTTCCAGTTGCATTACGTTCAGTTCTTTGCCATTTCCATAGAAGGTGAATAGCATTCGATGCCAACGCCAAAATAGCATTTCCCGAGTTTGTATATATTAACCTTGATATCTGTGCTAGGAAAAAAGGAAGTAATTGAGAATTCTCTTAGGAAGCACTATTCAAGTGGCTGAAAGCCTATCAGTCAAAATGGAGTTACAACAATTCATGAGTTCACTTCACCATTCAATAATCAACCAAATCTCAGGCAATGAGCTTCCCAACCTTTCTATCTTTCTGTATTGAAAGTAGGCACTAATCAGGTAGCACCCACTGACCACTGGCTAATGAAAATAGTAACCCATCTTCTCCACCAGGAGACCAACAAGAGACATAAGGATAGCGCATATATGAACATCACCCAGGAAAGACTTGTAATTCATTCAGAGGTTTGCTAAAACATGCACCACTAAGTGTACAAGAAAGCAGTGTGTGAATAAAATATAACACCGGTATGGCGGTATGTTGTCCAATTGGACAAGAGGAAAAGAATTTATGACAACAACCAAGCAAAATGAGAGAATATAATCAACCCATCAATATGTTAAGAAAACTTCAATAGCATAGGCATTAAGAGAGGTTTTATACCCTGGTTATTCTCAGGTTCAGGTTCTCAGGTAGCTTCGAAGTCCGACACTGAGATGGTTCATTAATCTCAGTTAGCTTCCATATCTTCGATTTGTCATTGGATTCTTCGGTTATTCTTGGTTTCACATCTCCCAAGTTCCGGACATCCCCGTTCTAGCATAGTAAAAGATTTTAGCATTAACGTGACAAATGTTACATCTTCAATTGATGGGCATAAGTATGTAAGAAATTTTTGACATACCATTTCAGTAATGCCAACCACAGAGGTGCCTCTCTCAGCAAGTCCAGAACTAGTTGCAGCCGCAGCTGCTGCAATCGGATTTATCACAGGCTGCATGAGATAACAAATATTAGACGAGCACATATAAACTATAGAATAATTAAATCAGGAATCAACCGTTTAATATCACTACCTTTGTAGCTTCTGATGCCCTTGCGGTATCGTAAGAAAGATTTTCAAATGTACGCAACAATCGAATACCATCTGAGTTTGCCAAAATTTTGATCCCGTTGTCACTGGAAGAAACTGCCAAGAGATTGCCATCCTTGTTGAAGCGGATGCGTGGGCTAGCCTAATATTGACAAAAAGAAAAACATTTCAACTACTGTCCTAAGGAAATTCTCTTGAAATGTAGTAAATTTTAATCTACTTACTGGGAGGCCTCCATCAGCGTCAATTGATGTTAACAGTTGAACATTGTCCATATCCCAGAACTTTATGGAGAAATCATCACCAGCAGCTAAAAATCGATTCTTAGTAGTATCAAACAGCACAACACCCAAAGAACGTTTGCGGAATCCGTGATAGGTCCTTTTTACAGCCCCTTCACTTTCATTCCATTCAACAATATGAGATTCGCCATCTTTACTCGTTCCACAGGAGAAAAGTCTGCAAAGTTTGGAGAAGGGGGGTTAAATATTTCAGTTTGACCAAGTACTAACAACCAGCAGAGAATTGGCATAGCTGACAAATTGTGTTGAAGTGTATTAACCTTGTACCATCAGCACTGTAAGCCATGGTTGTGCACCAGCGACCAGGAGCATCATAATCAACTCGAGATCCCAAATTGTCATACAACCATGCTTTAATCTTTCCATCCAGTGCAGTTGAAAAGATGAACTGAAGAATCATAGCATTAAAAAATGGAACATCAGAATAAGGGACAGCGAAAAGTGCAACAAAGGATTATAAATATAAGAGACCAGTCTCGATTACAAGAAGCAAAATGGTAAAAACAGAGTTCCTACCTGAATGTTCTCCTTATAGTGAGGGCAAACAGAGTAAACAGGTGCCTCGTGGCCTTCAAAGGTATACTGCCTAGTACCATTAGCAGCATCCCAAACCTAAATACACAAAGAAAGTTCAGTCGACCAAAAGAATAAAAACATATGTAAGACAAAACATATGCAAGACAAAACCGACCTTTATAGTTTTGTCATCACCACAGGTAATCACACAAAGTTGCTTATTCGGATGGGAGAATGCAAGATCATTTACTCCACCAACATGAGCATCAATCTATATTAAAATTTTCATCATTTTCAGTTTAGATAAGGAACAAGGTTAAATGGATACAAACTCACTAACTCGACATTTTAATACCTCCAGGTGCTGCCTCACATCATCACCTCCGTGGTAAGCATATATCTGCACAATGTGCCTAGAGTATGCAACTCCTGTAATTTGAACAGAAAGGACACATCATTCATGCTCCACTTAATCCCTAAAATATTTAGATGATTCTACCACAAGTCTACAATAGCCATTAAAGAATTCCAGTCTTTTAAACTTACCAAATAAAGTACCATCAGGGCTCCAAATCACACGGTTCACCGATACACCAGGATCTTTGACTAGAGCTGCCTGAATTACATGAGGATAAGTTCAGTTCCCAAGATTCTAACTTTCAAGAGTTACGCATACAGTATGAATAACTGGTCTCACTCAAAGGATAATCGGGCAAACCTGCAAAGGCATCGTACATGAACTGAGATCCCAAACCTTAAAGTTTCTTAAAACCAGTCGCTCCCTAGAACCAACCTCCCACAACCCTATGTCGCCCACATTGGTACCAACTATAACATAACATTGAAACAACATTGATTGTCAAAGGAAAGGTAACTTAAAAACATAATAAACACCAAGTATCAAAGACAACGTAGTAGACCAAATTGAAGGCTGCAGACCTAAAAGAAGAGTCTGTTGCACAGGATGAAAATCCATGCTCATAGGAGATGATCCTTGATTTAGAGTCCGTGTGACTGTCTTTGGCAAGTCATCGGGTGCACTAAATACCTGACCGTGGCCATGCCCGTGGCCGTGCCCTTGCCCTGGAAATGTTACTGGCATGACATTAACAGGCAAATTAACCTGCAAACAGAGAACATGCCTCAACAAGTGATGTATTGCGAAAATTAATTCAAAATCACACATTAAGTTCACAACAAAAAGATTAGCAATGCAGATAGATCCAACCAGATTACCTCATCAGAGATTCCTAAAGGTCTTGTTCTTTTGGCAACATGATCAGAATCTCCAGATGGGTAGTCTACGGAAGGATTAGTTGGCGGAGTCCTCGGATGCTTCAAAGCAGCTGTCGGATGCAATTAATTACAGGTATAATTAGACATTTAGACCTTGGATCATATTCAACAATCTCCACACCAGATAAAGATGAAATTTCCTAGACGTCGACAGCAAAAACACAGAATTTACTACCTGGGATTGATGGAGCACCAAGACCAATAGCCCCTCCTCCAGAAACTGCTGGGTGAGTTACGGTGGAAGGATTGGATATCCAACCTGTAAGTGGCGTTGGAGTTGGTACCGGCCCAGGTTGAAATGGCTGACAAGATAAAGCCATGTACATTCAGGAAACAAGATAATCAGTAAAAATTTGATAGCATAAAGCTGGAAAACCTACCCCATGTGCACCGAGAGGCGGAAAGCCTCCAGCTTTAGGTAAGGATCCAAGCAAAGGACTGCTTGCAGGAGAGGGAGCCCTGGCACCATTTGGTTGTCCACATGAATGATCAACAAAAAGAGTTTTTATATCTGGATTTGGTCGAGGGTTTTTACAAAGCTGATGCTGCCAATTCAAGCTGTAATTTGCATACCAAAATTAGAATATTCGTGCAAAATACATCTAAACAATTCCAAGGAAAAGGCAACTTATAACAGTTAAGCTCAGGTTGCCCAAGCCATAGAAATTCAAGTTCCTCTCCCAAAAACATACTCCAATACTAAACTGAAGATGCAGCTTTTTTGGAAACACATCAGTATCTCAATCCAGTAGCCTTTTAATGGCAAAACTGTACTGTTAGATTGGGGAATTTTTAAATAGGTATAAATCACAGCACATAAATTTACTAGCACTCCCTTCCAACCACTTAGAATAAACGTCAATCCAGTTTACTGGAACTCTTACAACTTTACCTTTGGTTAATGAGAGTTCGTAATCTCGAATTTTTAAGGTTAGGGAATTGCAGTTTATCACGAAACAAGGGATTTGCTTCAATAAGCTTCTTGAGCTCAACCAACATGATTGCTCTTGCCGACTTTGTATCCCCATATTTGGATAGTTGTTCATTTTCCCTACATCACAATAAACTCATTTTAATTGCATATGTTATGGTTACTCAAAGTTAAGACTAATAACTTCTGTGTAAACTTGTACCTTCAAGTTAAAACTTATAACTTTATCCAAAAGTAATACCTGAAATTCTCCAATGTTAATAGCTGAGTGATTTCTTTGAAAAGCTCCTCATTAAATGTGGCAAACACTTTCAAATCCTTTACTAATATATCGACAGCCTTGGAGCGGTCATGCCTGTCAAATTCCAAATGCCCACGTTACGTTCAGGCAAGAAATTGCAGCATACACGAAAATTAAATATAGTGGACATTGCGGTTATGATCATTGCATAATAAATTAACAAGGGAAGTGGAAAGCTTACTTATCCAAGGCCTCAAGATACTTCTGCTTCCTAATCTCGAAAAAGATTTTCATAGAATAACGATTGTCATCAACTTTTGTGAACCCAGAGAGGTACCTCTCTACCTCATCCCAATTTCCATTATGCACCTCCTCCTCAAAATACTTCATATTGAAGAAAAACCCAGATTCCTGTTCAAGCCTATTTAATGAATTTAGCAACAATGAGCCCGGGTCAGTAGAGAACAACAGTTTAAAACAATTAACTAATAATTAGAAATTCGATAAATAAATGACTACAGAAACTGAAATGCTATGAAAAACCCACTTGTGAACAGTCTCCTTGAACTTTTCCTCATCAAGGAACTGCAAGATCAAGAAAACAAGCTCTCTACTCAGCGACGACATAATGAAACCCCTGGTCTTTCACCAAGAACACCACTAGATCTGCAAAAGACAAAATCAGAGGGTAAACAGAAAATACAGAATTAGCTATAAATTTCAAGGGAAAAAACAACAAAAAATTATAATTAATATAATATGACAAAAAACTTATACCAGAATCCAGATCATTCAACAATCCTCAACATTAACACGGGGAAAAAAATAACACCACTTTTCTCTCATAATTAATAGCCATCCCGAGAAAACACATGATATACGAAGTGAAATCAGGTCAATATAAAAGTTGAAAATTAGGGTTTTTGAATTATTATTTTTAGGGATCAAAGACACCAACACGAAAGCAGCTTTATTCCCTATGCGAATCGAAGATGCAAAAGCGAAAGGGACTAAAATGAACACAAAAGCAAGACAAGCATAAATAAAATTAAAAACAAAAACACACAGAGAGGGGAAGAAGAAAAAAATTAAAGCTTCAAAGTAAAAGATTCCATCCTAAAACATGAATACCGAAAAGTAAAAAAAAGAGCGATTTCAAACAAAACCTGACCTTGTTCACAAGCATAAGCAGAGATCGATTCAGATACACAGGGAAACAGAGAGCTTAACGAGGCTTCTCTCTCTACAACACAAAATCTCTCTCTCTCCAGAACCAAAGCACAGAGCAGAGACTTATCTCTCAACCTCTCCTCAATAAAAGATGCATATACATATACATATGCATATGCATAATCTATATATACCAACATTATAACTAGCGGAAATGGCGATTTTTATAGAAAGAGGAGGAGACTGATAAGTAGAAGAACCTATAAACTGAATATCTTATCACTTTGATAAGCTCATCCGAGGTTATATATCCGTTTATAAGCCCAGTTTTGAGTGGGTCCCACTTAGCCGGCTTAATTTTGTCTAGTTTATCGGCGCGGAATCTCTAGCTGACAGCTGGTTTTACTATGAGAAATAGTCATCTACGTGAAAGTACAGCCTTGCTTCGTTAAATCTGACCACAGGATGCAATACTTTTTGTACGTTAAGATGAATCTGACGGCCAGTAACTGAAGCGGGGCCCAGGTTTGGCTAGAACGTGGAAAGTTCATAAAAGCGATTTTCGCTCTTTCTCAGATCCCCCACGAAACGACAAACCTTTTTCCCTGAGATAAAGTGTACATGAACTTCGCCCTAGATTCGAGTCAATATTACGATAGTTGCCACTGGGACCCACTTCCACGAATTATCATTGTGTCACATCACATGATGAGTGCAACGAGATGATTAATTCGTCTTTGAAAACAACTCGTTGAATTTCTCTGCGAGAATAAAGCGATGCCATTTTCGTCACGCGAAACATAACTTCAGTCAAAGCGGTTGCAAACCGACTAATCAGCGAGGGGATAAATGACCGACAATTGTGAAATTTAAAATAAATATATATATATATATATATATACATATATACATATACATACATATACATATATATAAGCAAGATTCTCTTTTCTTTTAAGAAAAGCAGTACGTACGAGATGCGACAGACCCCGGTTACGACGGCGCGTGTTGGACACTACGTACTACTGACATAGGAAGTTAATGAGTCCCACAACTCTCCCTAATCAGTCCGAGTCTGACTTGAGATTTGATTTGATTTGAGTTGATGGGTACTAAATGCAGCCCATTGTCTTCTTTTTCTATGTTCGTAACTTTGTATATTTATTATTTATATTCAATATATTTATACATAGTAAATTAGAAATGTTTTATTCGCATAAATTTTAACTTTTAAATATTAACTTTTAAATATACATAGTATATTTGAGTGGCAATGACTTTGCATGTCCCTGACTGAGGTCATGGGTTCTAGTCTCACCTCCTCCGAATATTTACAAGGAGGTGTGTGGGCTTCGTCTGCCCCTATGTGGGCTTGATAGTCTGCCCCTGCGTGGGCTTGATTTGTGCCTCCTGCGTGGGGCCTGTTGACACCTGTACTTTCAGAGGCTTGATCTGGTGGTGTGTCGTATATTGTGTTTGTACTTGTACTCAAAAAAAAAAAAAAAAGTTAGAAGAATTTTTACATAACCCGAAACAATACCATACAAATTTATACTTTTGACATCTGATATGGGTTTAAATTTGGGCCATCAGACCTTTGAGAATTGAACTCAAGACCTCTCAAATCCATACGATTTGACCGAAAAAAGGTTCATCAATTAAGCTGTCACCCGCACCTAGTTTTATTAATTCGCAGATTTAAATACTACGCATGACAAATTGAGAATTAATTGAGCAAAATAACCTAAAAATGCTAGGTGGGTAGTTTTAGTTATGAACATTATTTGCATCTCATTTTTTATTAAATACATCCCATTAATCCTTTAAAAACACATTAAAATGGGATATATTTAATAAAAAAAATGGGGTACAAATAATATTAATCTTTTAGTTTGTGGTTTGTGCTCATTTATATCGATTGGGGGGATTAATTGGTTTATTCACATTAAAAAGTGGGTGTGAGAATGCTTACAAAGTAACGTTTTGTTGTGTTATATTTGTACTTACATGCCTTGTCTTGACATGCTATCATATCATAATTATGGTTTGTTGGTTGACTTAGCAAGGCAACCTCTGAACTTCCTAGGTTCAAGACTGATAAATAAATAGTTCTTATGTGATAACTGATTTAATGATATATAGGTTCTTATATGATAAATAATTATAAGAGTGTTTCATAGAATATTAGAACGCAAACAAAGTCACACCCGAGTCACTAAAGAAAGTGATAAGGATGATGTGTATCATCCTGATGATCAGGGTTCGAATCCTCCCTCCTCATTTCAAAATAAAACGTTAATAAAATCTGGATTCAAAGTCCAGCCATAAATATATGAAAATGACAAAAATTATCAGTAATGGGATAATTAGGATATCAGTTACTGGGATCCCTATCAATATTGGTATATGCGTATCGTTATCTTAAGCTTTTTAAGTGGGGCACGTATGTTGACATATATATTTATTCTTATTCAACAGGCAGCTGTCAAATGAAAAAATGAAACCAAACACAATTAGGAATAAAAGGGAACTAATCATGATAGGTGTTATTGTCCCCATCAATTGTTTTGTTTGTAATTGAATTGCCCTACCACACCAATAACATATCATTCATCTAGACAAGTTGCTTTAACCTATCTTGTTTTGTGCTTCTTTTTATATTCTAAACTCAATAATTTGATCCATCTTGAAATGGTACCACACTTTTGATCGGGATACTTTTTTAATCTAAAATGACACTACATAAATTTCTCCTTTTAAATAATCAATATGCACCTAAATTCAGATCATCAGGTCCATTTATATAAATTTTTCACCTGATGAGATGATAAATTGGACCAAAATAGGATACTGACAAGTGACATGCACCTTATCACAACTTGCGATAATTATTTGTCCATAAATTCGTCAAATCTTAGTTCACATGATTTACTTTATTCGGTCAAAACTTCATTAAAGCTTATACATATTATGCAAAAACTAATTAAAAATCTCTTTCTAATTGCAATAAATTGTTATAATTACCTATTATTCTATTTTAATTAATTTTCCCACCCACTAGCAACTTTATGGGAATGCAAACATAATGGTAATTTTGATAAGAGTCACATCCTAGGGAGCTGTATATGTAATCGGCTCATGATGAACAAAACAAGCCAAAGCCATAAAAAGACAATATTCTCTAATAGTTGCTTTTGTGCCAAAATTCAAACCTTTAATGGGATAAAGGCACATGCCCTTTTACAATTAAGAAAAAGAAAGTTGTTGATAATATAATTATATATACCAACCACTCATCAATAGAGAGACCTTTCAAAGGAAACTCCACCATGAAAGGGACCATAAATTTTGTCTTATTTTATTTTATTTATTGGAAAAAAAGTTCTCTTTAATTGCCACTCCTAATCTTGATGATCAAATGAGTTTTCATGGGCATTTAATTAAGGATTTTTTTTTTCCATTGGGTGATTGATGTCATTCTTTGGAAATTTCAACCACAATGGACATTTAAGATATCCATAACTGTGAGAGTAGGAAAAGGCGAAGGGACTCACCTGGACAAGAGCCTTTTTATATATTTTTGTTTTAGAGTCACAATGCAAACACCCATCTCGAGTGGATGAGATCATAATAAGCCTATGTAATGTCAAATTTGATAGTGTTAAGCGAGCTATCGAATAACGTTTTGTTGTAAAGTACACAATTTAATATGCTAAACATCATAACTATTAACAAATGTTTTTCTTATGCTCAAACTAGTATGAGCTAGTTTTGGGTTTGTAAAGACAAAATGGTGAGAGTCAACATGAACTAACCCTAAGTGGACAATTGGATTAGATAAGTCAGGATATATAGGTGGCTGCAATATGACTGAAATTGTTGTAATTCCACACAACCAATGTAAAATTATGATCAAAAATGTTTTATGGAGTATTTTTTTTATGCTCATAATATTACAATATAATATATTTTGAGTCGATTGTCATCTTTTATTATAAAAAAAATAGCAGATAAATTCAAAAGGCATATTTCACATATATACGTTTAATAAAAGAATTCAAGATTATACTTAAAATTTTCAATGGTGCTTTTTACATTTTATGCAAGAATAACTTTAGTGATTATTAATACAACATGTTGATATCATCTATTTTGTCGTTTTCGTAAAAAAAAATTTGACGATTTAACATAATTTGAAGAGTAATTGCAGGCAATTTAAGTCAATTGAAATTGCAGCACCCGTCCTAGATAAGTATAATGTCATTTTCAACGAGGCCAAAACCACTTGTGTTACTGGGAAATATCGCTAACAATACATAAAGGTTGGAATTATTGTATGCATGGTCGAACTTTGCCAACTAGTCTAGTAAAATCTTCAATAAAAATCTATCAATTAAATAAAATGGCATTTCCGTGAATAAGAAGTGCTTAAAATGTTTTTTTTTTCCTGTATATTTGGAATATATTCGAAGCCAATCGTGAGAGACTCTCTTTATCTACAGGAGATTATTACAAAGTTTTTGTCATGGAGATCACAACGAGCATATAATCTTTCCTACTCTCTTCTCTTTTTTTTTTTTTAAATGTCACTGAGAAATATGTCAACCGAACCATTTCTCGTTTATAATCTTTAATACGTTTTAGTGACATTGTGCAGTGTATATAATATCATAATTACTAAATATGTAATCTGTACAAACTAAGATTTGTCTATCATACCAAATTACTAAATTGTGTTCAAAATATATATAGCTCTACAAATTGTTTGGGTTGGATTTTATTAGTTTTTTTATTCTCTCTTCATTCTTCAAGTATATTGGACCATGTTGTGAATTTGAAGACAAAATTCGTATATAGAAAATTTGCGGAAACAAAAGAAATAAAGAAGACACAAGATCTAACGAGGTTCGACACAACTTACCTACATTCTCGGGTGAATAACAATGAAAAATTCCACTAATATATATGAAAAAGATTACAAAATATATGAGTTCTTCAACTCAAGAACTAACACAAATCTCTTCCTCTGGAACTCCCACACTCTCAAACCCCTCTCTATGATTCTCAAGCATTTTGTCTCACACTCCTTAGAAAGTTGCATAAACCTTAACTTTTATAGGCCAACACGAAACACAAGAGAAGAAAACTCCAATTCCAACTCAAAATCTAATAGAATTTTAATTTTAGAACTAAAAGTATGTCAAGTCTGTAGTTTCATTGAGCGGTCCAAGCCTTCCTTGAGGAATGACAATCTTGTCTGAAGTGAAAATTCAACTTTGAGCCAAAAACTCCACGGACCCATATATATATGAAAATGACAAATGATTTGTCTGTCATGACGTCCCATTGAAAGCATATATAAAACTAAATCAAGTAAAAACGGGACAATAGTCTCCTCTTTTATCGTATTAGGACCGGTCGGCTCTCTATAGTTTATACATTATAGTCCTACTAATAATGTATTTATTAGATCGAACCTTAAATAATTAATTAGGTTAGATAAGAAGATCCCCAAACTATAGAATATTTATTTTTGGACACATATAATCTTCTGACCTCCCCTCTACCCTCCTAAATAGTTAATTTTGGACTTTATGTGTGTCCTTTGGGAACTTAAAACAATGCTATTGTTTTTTTTTTTATAAATCATGAGTAAGTGACGTGTGTTCATGCATATCTTGAAATTAGTGGCCAAGTCAAGAAAGCTACGACTCATCCCATGTGACTTCAACAATATCTTCATTCAATTCTTTATTGTTTTTTTAAAAATATCGATAAATGTAACACCCGACTGAAGTGAATGGGACCGTAAGTTTTTGAAATATCAAATTTGGTGGTGTTAGATGACCTATTGAGTGATGATGAGGTTAAGTCTCTTGTCCCACATTACACAAGAGAAGATGTGAAGTACAATATATAATAGGTCAAACTTTCAAATTAGTAAGGAACATTTTTTTAAACTCAAACTAGTATGAACCGGTGCTAAGCATAGGAAAATAAAATTGTATGGATCAATCAGACAATGTGAGCTAGTCCGAAACGGACGAAGTATTATCTTAAACTAGTTGCATGCCCGCGCTTCGCGCGGTACATATTTTGATTGGAAAATAGAGATGTGTTAGAATTTTTCAATACTTTGTTAACATGAAGAGCAATAGAGTAGAGTTTTAATTGTAGAAAATAGAGATGATTGTGAGATGAAGATAAAATATGTACAATACTTTTTTTTAGTTTGCTAAGAAATTTGATTCATAAGAAATAAGTATGTTAAGAGTTTATCAATTCTTATTTGCGTTGTTAGTATCTATAAAGTGTTATAGGTCACCAAAACATGTTTATGAGACAATATTGCATGGTTAGTACAACATTCTCTACAAAGTGACATTCAATATCGAGAAGTATAATGTAGCATAAGTAATATTTTTGAAATTACATTTTTAGAATAAGATTCTTAATATTTTTAGAATAAGATTTTTGAATTTATATTTTTGAAATGTTATGTATGACTGATAGATTTATCCCTATAATCACTTTGACCTTCAACAACTTATTTAATTCTACCATGCTTTCCTGTCACCACTTACATGTTCTAATACCAAATGGGCTAAATTTACTTACACATTAGAACAATATAGCGTGAGAAAAAGCTTTCATGTTGTGTATGTTGCAATCCAAACAGACTACTAAACGTGACCAAACTAAAAACATGCACAATACATCAATTAAATACTTAAAAAACACACAAAATACATCAAAAACACACAAAATGATAAAAATACACAAAAATAATGATAAAAACACACAAAAATTCCCACAAAATGATGATAATTAACGCCAAAAACATACAAAATGTTTTCAAACTAAATACTACAAACTAAATACTACAAAGGAATTTGAGTAATATCAAAAAACTTTCATAATTAACAATACATGGCTTTAGTGAAACCGAAACAACATCAAACCATTTCCATGAAACATTAAATCCCCATTATGGGTCTTAAAGTTTTTCAATATATTTTAATCTTTTCTTTTGTCCGTTATATTTTGTTTTTTTAAATTAATTCTCATCACTCAAGTTGTCAATCATTCATTTTTATCAAGTTTAATTAGAGTGTGTAATCTTTTTTGTAGAGGCGTCCACGTGACACCAAGAATTAAGGAAAAGTCTTGTGAATTCTCAGTTATATATATATATATATATATATATAGATTGATACACCCTAAAATAATTTATATATACCACCATAATTAGAAACAAAAAGAAGAATATGCACCACAGAAATCAAAACTTGAAATCGCTTTCACAACCTTGGAATCAAAGGATAATAATTGAAGTTTGGGGTCGTGTCATATACAGCTGGGTGGACCACACAATTGCTTCCCAAACGAGGAACCTCCTCCATACTCGGTGAAGGACAGGTAGTGCACTGCACGCGCCATCTCTGAAAGTAAAACACACAAGTCCCAAAACAGTGTTCCAGGCGGTCCATGACACGTCACTTTCCACCGTGCATATATTTGTTTTTTAATTTCTATATTTTATCGACCCATTCAAAGTTAAGGTAATCAAAGATAGCGATAGTTCAGCGTATCAAATTCTCTTGTTAATAATATCGTGATATTTTAAAGAACGTATCGTCACGCACAAAGCGTCAGCTGTCAGGCCAGTAGTGCTGATCGTTTTAAAGTGAGAAAGCTGGAGTTTACTGTCCATGTCCATGTACTATGACAATGATTTTTTTTAAAAAAAAAAATTATTCCATTTTTTATTTTCTTTTTTGATATTTTATTTTGAGTGGTTGCTAGACAATGACTCGTTTAAAGCTTGTGGAAATAAATTTGTTATATTTAGAACTAAATAATTTTTGTCTTCAATTTAAGAAATTAGAAATAGACATAGATGGTTAGTCTTACGTGTAAAAACCATTGACAACTAAACAATGAATGAATAAATGAAAATGACATATAGCTCAATACATGTGACAATCCAATCCATCACAGATCATTATGACGCCTAAGTGACATGTTCATGTCATCGTCAAGCTATAAAAAATTTTAAAATTCAAAAATTTCATATCATTTTTCTTATATTTACCCTAGCCATCGTCCCCCTCATCCTCACTCTCTCTCTTGAAATTCAAGTTCTTCGTCATTGCCAGTCCGTCTCGCGCGAGAGGAGAGAGACCATGAAATGAATTGAGGTTTTCATTGTTGAGTCAATGTGCTACATAGATTTGGGTTACTCTGGATCATTAATATTTTGGCTATCTAGTACTATTGGTGAATAAAAATATAATTTTTAGTTATGAGCATTGACTTGCGCGTCTTTGGAGGCTTTGTCTTTCTCCTCATCCGCATTTGGATTGTGTATTTTAAAAACTCACAAAACACAACTAAATTAAATGATGCAAGCAATAATGGACTTAATTACTAATTTAGTATAATAATAGTTGGTCCTTTCTTAGTCACATTAGAAGCGCAGTCCCACACGCCTTTCTCATGCTTTGATTTGTTGAAGAATTCCTATCAAGTAGACCCCTTTCATTAACCAATGGAATATGGCTTTTCTTGCTAGTCCCATATTATATGCCAGCAAGTCTTAGGGATCCAGTGTTTTTTGTCCTAACTATTCTAATTACTAAGATTGACGCACACGATTTCATATGGATCATGATCATTCATTTCAACATTTGAGATAACTGGAAAAAAAAATATTGAAATCCTTAGCTTTTTCTATTATCAACAATATTCATGCACAAGACTCTCATAGTGAACAAAGTTAGATACAAATAAGATGTACGTAAATCTTATCTCATGTAATAAGTTTTATCATTGAGTCACATGCTCGCATATTATACAAACAAATGTCTCATTCTGATACTTTGAATCATTGTGTATACATTAATACATGTTTCTTAAATTCTGTTCGTATATAAACCATTCATTATATCTATCCATATCTATTGACAAGAGAGCCTTGATTGTCCGCAGTTAGAAAGGTAGGACCACAACGTTGGCCCTTGACCATCCGCTATGGATGACCGTACAATAATGCCATGCAACTCCGGTCCCATCGAAAGCGATGCATCCAATGGCTCTAGTTTGGTCCCATTCTCCACGTCCGCCCATTTATAAAAAATCTTGACTTTTTCTTTTTTATATATTATTTTATATCTTTTGGACAAGTTGCTACCACGTTATTCTCATCGACCTCCCCGAGCCGAGATAACGTTTACGTACCTTCCTTAAAGTAACCAACTTTCTTTTTTCCAATAATATTCTCTCTCTTTAGCTATGGACTCACGGTATTTTGTTGGGAATTTGGGCTGCCAAATTATCGCGTTATGTCGGTTTGTGTGGTGCTTTGTCATCGCCCATGATAGTGGATTTTTGTGCAACTTTATCTAGCTAGGCTAGGTATCGTGTCGAGCTCTAGGCCTTTAATTTTTTAATAATAAATTTATTATTTAATACTATAGATTTATTGTTGATTTTCGTACTTTTCCATGTTCTTTGGTGGAAGTTTCTTGGTGTTGCACCAAACGAAGAATTTATTTATATTCAAACGTAATTGCATTATCAAGAATTTTGACTATTTATTAAATATGAAAATTATTGAGAAAGAGGCACTTTCTAATGTCCATTCCAATTATTCTATAACATGCAACGAACGAAGACTGAAGACAACAGGGAAAATAATGCACTAGTGAAGCATTCAACGCATACATGCTATTCCACGATAGTCTAATGGCCTATCTTTCTACACTTAAGATATGAAGACTCCAACGAAGAATCGGACTCAAGATTGAGAGTTCGATTATAAATTGACATGGTTATTTTTAAGTAGTTTGCGCTAAACTTCGACTCGACTAATCAGACAGGTTTATGTGAGTCTAGCCTAGTCTAGTCCAAATTTGGACTTAGTGGCATGTCCAAAGGACGCGTCTCATGAGTTATCAATTATAAAAATAAAAAAAAACATTAAACACATGATATGGATTGGGTTCTTAATTATAACGTGTCTACCCCTATGATCCCATTAAATGTTTGAAAGAGATTTAAGTTCAGCTCACTTAGGAGACGTACCGAAACAAATAACCCATGAACGGTCAAACCTATTTACATTCTTAATGTTGTTAATGACAAGGTAGCATCAAATTTAATAATAAGTATCTTCAAGAGGGGACAACAAACACATCAATTGTAAGATATTACACAATAATCTATATCCATGATCTAGTCATATTGGACGTCACCATACATAGAAAATCTCTATAATCTCTTAACAAACACCAAACAATTACATAACTTTACATATATTTGAATCACTTCAACAAAATTAAATATACTCGCGAGTCACAATTCAAGGGGTCCGGCGTCCCATTGTTCCACAATTTGTTTAGAATAAAAGAGTCTACATTTTATTTAAATAGTTTGGAAGGTGTCTCACATCACATCATTTTTTTTTATTTTTTAAATTTATTTGACTTATTTTTAAAATTATTAGATGTAATTATAAACTCTATAGAATTACAAAACACAAATAGCACATATCCCCATCAAGACGTCTAACTTTGATAATCTTGACTACCCAATAAACTCCCTATGAAATTATTCGACGGTGTTCGTTGTCTTTACTTGAGTGGGAGCAAAGACTACCCATTTTGTAGATTAACGTATGTCGAAAATTTCACCAGTCCCTTTCATGTTTAAAAAAATAAAATAAAAATAAAAGAAGAAACTTAAACCCTAAGCATGTGATGTTAATGCACTTTGATTTTAACAAACTTTCCGCAATTATTTATGCTCTTGATCCATTATATCGTGAGATGAGATGGATAGAACATGGGTGGAGGGGCTTGATGATATATTCGCTGTCGACTCACTTTTGTTATGATGTGTGTCAGGTGTCAGGAAAAAAATGGACTCACACCATTAATGACTTTGTCTTCAAAAGACCCCCAAAATGGAATTCCCTTCCCTATTTTAAATATATATATATATATATATATATATATATATTCGTAAAGTAGTCGACCTTACAAGGTGGGTCCTACTTGTGCCCAAAGCACATACCCGAATAGTCAATACCACTAAACACTCCTTAAAATATTCATGTGCATATCGTGCATCAGCAAAGTTGCAAGTTTGTGTTATCTTTGAATGAGATAATGATTCTCCTTTTATGTGGAGAGAATAATAGATTACCATGCATACACGTCACACTAATGGCGACTGCACAATTTGTAATTGCTGTCTTTAGGTTGAAAATTTCAATATGGTATTCGAATAAAGTTTCGGTCTCATTAGACGAGTCTCTACCCCACAAGTGTGGGGAGTGTCAAGTCTAAAAACATCACATCGGTATGACATTAGTCAACCGAGTGGTATATAAACACACCCCAACTCTGTTCACATATTGTAGACATTTTTCTTGGCCTAAATATCGATGGTAAAGGCACACGAAAAAAAAAATCGTGTGGATATGTGGTTCAGAACTGACAATATTTTCAATGTATTTGGGATAGGAACTTCAACATGTTTCATTAGGAGATTTTGATTATCTCTAAGTACATCCTAATAGTATATATACCTACTCATGATATATACTTCAAGCCCTACCTTAAAATTAAGTGGATTCAAATCAATATTGCTCCCCGCCGGAGCCTAGCCTTGGAGCTACATTTCATTGCGCATTGGAGTTTCCTTTGAAATATTGTACATTGGGTACGTGTTAATAACCCATTTGCTGTGACCCTTCTTTAATGTCTAGTCGTCCTTCTGTTTGGAGCTCTAGACGGCAAGTCCACACAGCACCGTATTTGTTATTTAGATATTCGATATGAGTCTAAACTCGATTGTCAGGCTTACGCGTATAGAAAATTTGTACTTAACGACATGATAAGTTGGATCAAAACCTAACGTGTTGTCATAAAGATATTGTTCTCAGTGAAAATTAAACTCAAAACTTCTAGAGTTTATTCGGTTGAACTCCAAATAGATTCACCACTAAACTATCGGCCAAATAATTAAGTTCTTTCTTTTATCATAGAAATACTTCAATTAACATCTAAACAAATTGAGTCCGACTGAATATCGATCCCCAGTCAATTCTATATTTCTATTGGTGTATTGTTGCGGCTAAATTTTAGAATTTAACAAAAAGAAAATCAAAATGAAATGCTGTCATTATCATGGTGTAGAAATTAGAAAACAATTTTTTTAACAAAAAAAGAAGAAGAAGAAGAGGTTGATGGGCCTAAAAAGATGGGCAATCTTTAATAATTATCTCTCAAAAACTATAGAGTGGGCCTCGCGAATGTCCAAGTCAAAACAAAATCCGATAAATTCGACGAGATATCGAGAGGCGGTGCTCTGCTCTTCGTGATTGACGACGATCTATAATCTTATGTGGGGGAGGTGGTTCGTTTGTGGGACCACAGCGAGTATGGATGAGTGGATGGGTATAGCCATATAGGTGTGTACGTTTGGGCCCGACACCTAAAACAATGGGTTTCCAGGGTACTAAGAGCTGACACGTAGTGAAATTAATAATTTTGTTTCTTTCCTTAATTTGTGCAACCCAGGCTCATGTCTTGGATCCCTACACTGGGATTTGTTTGGACTTTGGATTCCTTAAACTGTGTTTGGCTTCACAAATTCGGGGGTGTATGCTGTAAATTTTTTTACTATAGATGGATGTGATTTGATTGAATAATATATTTTCGTTTTAAATAGAAATCAAATTCATCGCAAACACATTTATCCATAACAAAAGTTGTTGGAAATTTTTTTCTAGGGCCTAGTCGCTTCCATTGCACTTAAGGTATTGTACATTTTGGGTTTGGGTCTGGGCTTGGGCCTATACATATTTTATTTTAAGATAATATCAATGTCTTCCTCAATAGAACCAATGATATATTGGTGATGAAAAAGTCCAAATATCTCTCATACACTCAAAATATAGGTGATAATGGTCCAAAAAATAAAATGTACGGATTCAATGTATTCACAGTGAATTTGTAAAAACTCAAAACGAACAATAATATTATTGAATGTTGAGTGGACGGAATCTCTCATAATATATAGACATGCCTATTTCTACGAGTTAATCATGCATATATGTTTTTATATCTTCATGTAATTTGTTCTATATAATAAAAACCCTATTATATGACAAAATAAATTATCTATTTAATTTTGTTTAAAGAGGTTGCATCCGCATTTGGCAATACCACAACCTCAAACAGAAAACTGAAAATATCTACCAAACCAAAATCCAAAACCAAATTCCACGGCCATGAAGTCCATGTTGAAAATTATATCCACCAATAGAAAAACCTATTTATTCCCCTTTCTCTGGCCTTCAATCGCTGTTCCTTCCTCTTCTCCTGGGTAGCTGAGAGAAACATCCACCGTTGACCCACAAAAGGTCTAATGCTTCTCTTGCCAATTCAATCGCACCAACCACAACGTCATTACGCCAATCTCTCTGATTTCTTTCAATCTTCCTTGTCTGCAAGTCATCAGGTACATTGTTCCATTGCATCTGAGATCTACCCATCGTATAAAGATTCAATTTTTTTTCTTCTTCTTGTACACAAATGGATAGTAATTACACACCTATATCCAAGAAAAACCACGTTGAATTGCAATTGCTAGATGATCCCAGTAATTTAACATCCCGTTCAGAAACCCACCTCAAATCGGTCCATTTTTATGAGGAAAGTCGTCTAGATCACAAGAAAGAGAAAGAGGGTAGTCGTCTTCTTGATGGCGATGATGATGGGGATCTAGAAAATTATATTTTTCCTCTCGTTAGTGATAAACCCAATAAAGGGTCTGGTGTATCTGGCGCAGTTTTTAATCTCACCACATCAGTTATTGGTGCCGGGATCATGGCCCTGCCTGCCACAATGAAAGTTCTTGGGGTTGTTCTTGGGCTTATACTAATAGTCTTGATTGGGATTTTGTCAGAAATCAGTGTGGAATTGTTAGTTAGGTATTCGGTTCTTTCGAAGTCAGCAACCTATGGTGAAGTTGTAGAGCGTGCCTTGGGAAGGCAAGCGAGGGTTTTGTCTGAGATTTGCATAATTGTGAACAATGCAGGTGTTTTGGTTGTGTATTTGATAATAATGGGTGATGTTATGTCTGGTTCTCTTCATCACACTGGGGTTTTTGACCAGTGGTTGGGGCATGGTTTCTGGGATCATAGGAAGATTTTGATTTTGGTTGTGCTTGTGATCTTTCTTGCACCACTCTGTGCATTGGAGAAGATTGATTCTTTGAGCTTGACTTCGGCTGTTTCTGTGGTTCTTGCAGTAGTGTTCGTCATTGTCTGTTTCGTTGTAGCGTTGATTAAGTTTGTTGAAGGGAAGAGTGAATTCCCAAGGCTGAGTCCGGATTTTGGGTCGAAGAAAGCAATTTTGGATTTGCTTGTTGTGATCCCAATAATGTCAAATGCTTATGTTTGCCATTTTAATGTTCAACCTATATACAATGAGCTTCAAGGGCGGTCGCCCCAGAAAATGAACCAGGTGGGAAGGACCACAACCATTCTTTGTGTATTGGTTTATGCATCAACAGCTGTATCTGGTTATCTGCTTTTTGGGAAGGATACTGAGTCTGATGTGCTGACCAATTTTGACAAAGACCTTGGAATTCGTTTCAGCTCTGCTCTGAATAATATTGTTCGGGTGGGATACATTCTTCATTTAATTCTCGTCTTTCCTGTAATTCATTTCTCCTTGAGGCAAACAGTGAATGCTCTAGTATTTGAGGGCTCAGCTCCACTCGAGGAAAGTAAGAAAAGGTCTCTGGCCTTAACAACAGTTTTGTTGGGACTTATTTATTTTGGATCCACTATGATTCCCAACATTTGGACAGCCTTCAAGTTTACAGGAGCCACAACAGCTGTGTCGTTGGGTTTTATATTCCCATCACTTATTGCATTAAGGTTGAGTCGACAAGGAGGAGCTTTAAGCCTTGTAGAGAGGTACTTGTCATGGCTGATGTTGGTATTGGCAGTTGTGGTTGGCATTGTTGGGGTGATTGGTAACATTTACAGCATCAAAGACCAATCTGAATGATTCCTTTGCTAATGATGTAGAGGTTGGCTTTGCTAGATAAAGACCTTACATAGCGATGCAATTTGAGATTTATTGATTTTTATGCCTACCAATGCCATCTGACAGAAGACGCGTAGATAAAAATAGATGATGTGTAGAACATTGTTCCAAACTGGAAATTGTGCATGGCAGCGCGCAGATGAAAGGCTTGAAAAGATTTTGTGGGTCTGATTATGTTGTGGATACAGTGCAATCTATAATCTCTAGAGCGACAGCAGCAAGTCGGCTTTGCAACTGAAAATGCTTGGAGAGAAGAGAACTTTGCTAACTTGGCACCCAATGTAAGTTGAAAATTTTGCAAATTAGTTGATATCATACAAAAAATGCTTTTCTTATTGTACAATATGACAACAATACAGTTGTTCACTTGAAATTTTTGTTTTAATAAGGAAGCATTGTTTCATATCATATTTTTCTGGTAGTAGAGGAAGCCTTATTTTCTTTAGCTGCTTATGATGTAATATTTCTGTTCCCACCATGAACTGTGTCATTGACCTCAGTTCGCATGAATAGGCCTATTAAACAATCTGATCTTCCTTCATGGCTTGGAATGCTTTCCATACTTGAGGCACATTGAAGATTTTCTCTCTCTGAAAGTACCAAGTCCATTTGACATTGGATTTTTTATTGCTATCTGATGTTGAAAGAACATATGTAGTTATTATAAAATTCGACTATTTGAGTATAACATCATCTTCTAATCAAAAACATTATATTCATGGAGAGATTCACTTGTCCTTTTGAACACACATTTCTATGTTTTATTAGCAAGATTTTCGTGCAATAAAGCAACATATGAAGCCTATGCTTGAAGAAACCAAAAACACCCATCTTTTACACTCTTCTTAGTGTCATTCTTTTTAGCCTTTGACATGCTACTCTTTGCATCTGATGAACTTTTGATTCTCTGAAGTTAAGTAATTTGTCTGTCTTTTCTGTTGATTGTATTTTGCATGCAATACAAATGTTATTTTCCTCATTGAGCTTTTTTTTTTTCCCCTGAATTGAGCTGATTCCTGCTTCTTTTGGTAACTCCCCTTCTGTTCCATCAGTTCCTTAGTTTCCTCTATATTTTTTTTTCCCACAATCCTTGGGAAGCATATATATTCGATGATAAGACATGAGTATCATATGTTTGTATTCCCGTTCGAACAAGCCTTTCAGTAACAAGCAGTGAGGAGTGGAACAATTCAAAGGCCTTCTCTCCTTTCCCAGCTTGAACATGAGCTGCGATAATGGCAGTCCAAGTCACTACATCAAGTTCTGGCATATTTTTAAACATGCTCTGAGCATCATCCAACATTTAAATTCTCTCAGAGCCCAGCAATCAGTGAGTTCCAAGAAACAATCTCTCCGAGTCGCTCTCATTGTCCTAAACACCCGAGAAACATCTTCCAAGCTGTTGCCCTTTGCAGACATTGATATCCAGACCATTTCCCACATACGCGTTAAATTGGCATGCCTAGCTAGCTTTAATGGTTAGGTTGTGTATCTGTCTTCCTATATTAACATCTCCGGTGATAGAGCACGCGTGTAGTAAAGCTCGAATGGCTTGGAAGCATTCCTGTACGATGAAACTCAGAGAACAAACCCAAACCTTCACTACATCGTCCATTCTGTACAAATCCAGAAATCATGGTAGCCCAAGAAATCGAATTCCTTGGAGGCATTCCTATGAACATGTCTATGGCTTCTTCAATTCAAGCATACCATTTTGTGCATAAGCATCAAGCATAGAGTGTTAATGTTTAGTAGGCCTTATCCTTGTGGTCACACGATGAATTGTGACCCAACTATACTCTGTCATTACGTGTGAAATTTTTGTGTGCGCGTGTCTTAACGGTCCGAGTTTAGGCTCATATCGGATGTCCAAATGTCAAACTTGTATGATGTGCTCTCTGTTAAAAAGGAGAGTTTAAGAGGCCATACATGTGTTAATAATCAATGGGTATTGCATATACCACATGAATCGAGGGTTAAAATTGAGAATAATTTTTGGGGGTTTGTACTTTGTAGCATTACTCTTACATGGTTGGGCTTGCTTCTCATGGGCCTCTTGATCTAATTATGTTTGACAATTTATGGGCTCTGTGGCCCAAAGACTAAGCATGAATGAACTTTAATTATGTCGAGTCTTCGTATACAAGGGTGTTAAAATTGAAATCAATTTCTTTTTCTTTTTCTTTTTCAAATGAGGGAGACGGATTCGAACCCTAATCACTTGGATTCGGACCCTGCTCTATTATAGTACCCGAAAACTTTGATTAAAATTCAATTAAGCAACATCATTGCTTTAATTGATCAACAATAGAGCAATCTAATTTATATTATAGTAATTAATTAGCAAAGCAAAGCATCCATCTAACTATATTACTCTTTTTTTTACTTAATTATGTATTTTACAAAGTTTATCATCATCAATCATCGTAACTAGTAATTCTTCATTTCTTGTCCATGGCCAATGTGTTTGCATGACATGGTGACAAGAATTTATTGATTTATAACAAAAATTATTGGCTTGTTAACTTATCATGTTCAATGTTGAAATTCAAACATGTAATTGATATTTATATTGAAGAAGACAATACATAATAGCAACATTTTTTGTTACTAGTGCGATTTCAGACAAACCTTGGTGTTAGATCCATTAAAACAAATCTTCCACAATATTTTGATTCAAAGAAAAAGCAGCTTCTCCATTTATGTGGAGCCACACACAGATATATATTCTTCACGTATGTATGCTGGTAAACTTCAAAATTTATGTATCTCTAATATTAACTACTAGAAATGACCAACGACTGAGATTAAAAATTCATTAAAAAATTATATCCACCCAACTTACAGAATACTCACCCGGATTCGAATCTTCTTCCCACCAACATACCCATCTCCGCCTCACATCAGCTCCGCATTCGTCTCTCTCGACCCCAAGATCTATGTCATCAGCGGCGGTTCTATCCACAACGTCTCTTCCCCCAAAATATGGGCCCTCGATTATCGCTTCAACACTTGGGAACCTTTACCCAACATGCGTGTCGTTCATGAGTACTTTGCCAAATATCACAAATTCCAATTTCCTTAACCAAAAAATTAACCACATCACAAATTCCAAATATCTATAATTTTCAAAGTTGAAAGAATATAATGATTTAAACAACAATAAACAAACTAAAAAGGGGATAGAGGGTAGTTGGTCTTTTTAGGGTTTCTAAAGTGAATTTATTCCAATCAAGGATTTTGAGATTCATGAGCATTATTCTAGATGCATTATAGACATCAGTGACATATAATTCATTCTGCATGCCACCAGTTAAGTTCTAAATTAACCAAGGGTCTATAAGTCCAAACAGAATATCTGCAACTTTCACATCCTCCTTAACAACATCCACATTTCCCATCAAACAGATAAGCTTCATTGCACTTAAATATGTGCTAATTGGCAAGCCAAATGACTCCACAAAATGGGTTCTTCCTTCAGATAATTCCTTTTCCAATTTCTTAAACTAAAAAAATAAGCACAGTATGAATCTGGTGCTGGTCGTGTCTTGATTGATTGATCCAATGAACACTTCATCATTTTTGTGTTTTTGTGTTTTCTTAATATTTAGTTATTTTAAATTCATTTTACTTTTGTTTTTTGTGTTTATTATTATTTAAGTGTTTCAAAATTATTTTACTATAGTCGATTGCTATAAATTTTGGCAAGCTATTATTGGAAGAAATGAAGCCGAATGTGATGAGATAGAAGCCAAAATAAGAGAAAATTCATTCTAATTTTGTTTTTGTGTTTTGCTAATCTTTAATTATTTCAAAAATCATTTTATTATACTCGGTTGCTATAAATTTTCTCAAGTCGTGATTTGATGTGCAAGACACATGACTTCACAAAATGGGTTCTCACGCTAGATAATTGCTTCTCCAATTTCCTTAACCAAAGAATTAGCCACATCACAAATTCCAAATATCTATAATTTTCAAAGTTGAAAGAAAATAATAATCTAAACAACAATCAACAAACTAAAAAGGGGATACAGGGTAGTTTCAAACAGCCTGGTGCCAGTAATTGAAACCCTTTGCCAATCTTTCCTACAATTTGTGAATTGCTTACAATTCTTGATAGAATCATAGTTGGTATTTTTAGGGTTTCTAAAGTGAATTTATTCCAATCAAGGATTTTGAGATTTGTGAGCATTATTCTAGATGCATTATAGACATCAGTGACATATAATTCATTCTGCACGCCACCATTTAAGTTCCAAATTAACCAAGTGTCTATAAGTCCAAATAGAGCATCTACAACTTTCACATCCTCCTTAACAACATTCACATTTTCCATCAGACAGATAAGCTTCATTGCACTTTAATATGTGCTAATTGGCAAGCCACATGACTCCACAAAATGGGTTCTTCCTTCAGATAATTCCTTTTATAATTTCTTAAATTAAAGTAATAAGTACAATATGAGTCTGGTGCTGGAGGTGCCTTGATCGATTGATCCAATGAACACTTCATCATTTTTGTGTTTTTGTGTTTTCTTAATATTTAGTTATTTTAAATTCATTTTACTTTTGTTTTTTGTGTTTATTATTATTTAATTGTTTCAAAATTATTTTACTATAGTCGATTGCTATAAATTTTGGCAAGCTATTATTGAAAGAAATGAAGTCGAACGAGATGAGATAGAAGCCAAAATAAGTGAAAAGTCATTCTACTTTTGTTTTTGTGTTTAGTTAATCTTTAATTATTTCAAAAATCATTTTATTATACTCGGTTGCTATAAATTTTCACAAGTCGTGATTTGATGTGCAAGACAAATGACTTCACAAAAGGGGTTCTCCCGCTAGATAATTGCTTCTCCAATTTCCTTAACCAAAAATTAACCACATCACAAATTCCAGATATCTTCAATTTCTAAAGTTGAAAGAAAACAATAATCATGAATAACAATCAATAAACTAAAAGGTTGAATAAAAGGGTAGTTTCAAATAGCCTATCAATATTTCCTATAAGCCCAGAATTACTTACGATTCTGGGCAGAATCTCAACTTCTTTTTTAGGATTTCTAACGTGAATTTATCCCAATTAAGAGTTTTGAGATTCATGAGCATTGTTCTGGATGCATTAGAGACATCGATAACATGTAACCTAACCAAATGTCTATAGTTCCAAATAGAGCATGTGCGGCTTTCACATCCTCCTTAACAACATCCACATTTTCCATTAGTCAGATAAGCTTCATCGTGCTAAAATATATGCTAATGGGTCAGTCACATGAATCCAAAAAATGGGTTCTTCCCCAGATAATTCATTCTCCCGTTTTCTAAACCAAAGAAATAATCTTAGCATGAATTTGGTGTTGATGGTGCCTTGATCGATTGAGCCAGTGAACACTTCATCGTTCTTGTATTTTGTGTTTTCTTAATATTTAATTATTTCAAAAATCATTTTAATTTTGTTTTTTGTGTTTTATTTATAATTAATTGTCTCAAAAAGTATTTTATTATACTCAATTGCCATGAATTTTGGCAAACAACAATTGGAAGAAATGAAGGTTAAAATAGACAAAGTCTCTATTTGTCGTTTTTTTTTTGAATAATTTTTCTCGTCCACCTCAAAAAGAGTTCTATTGGACTAAGAAGGGGAAGAAATAAATCGAGGGGGAAGAACGAAAGTGAATCAATAATTCCTTCCCATGGATTATTGTCCCAACGAATCAAAGTACTTGTAGTAGTTAAATCTTGATATTAATTCGAATATTCATTTTTTTATGTGTGTGTGTGTTTTTGTTAATATTTTATTAATTCATTTTATTTTTTGTTGGAAGAATAAATAAAAAGGTTTGGATTGATTCGATTTTTCAGTTATGACATCATCGTCCCGAGATCTTGGTATCTCAAAATATTATAATCTCATTCGACAGCGTGGCTTTTGACCAAATAGCATGGAGTTCTCGTGCAACGTCACGCGATTCCCTTTGAGAATAATTAAAGGCTTGGAATGGAAGTGATTCTGTGGTACGGCCCGGATCATATTTCTTGGGTTTGGGCCTTTTTTATATCTATGTGGATATTCGTCATGATAAGGCCCAGGTCATATTTCTTAGGTTTGGGCATTTTTATATCTATCCGAAGATACGTTATCATCTCCTTATAAAAATAATAAATATTTTGTACGTAATAGTAAATAGCACTTGCAATCGACAATATTTGATGGCCCATGGATGCCAAATTTTTTCTAAATTTATTGGCCCATGGACAATAAATTTGGCACAACAATATAATTTTATTGTCCCATTTCTGATGGGTCAAACAACATGGCATGGAGTCATGCTTGTTCACATGTTCGTGATGAAAATCCGAGAACAAACTCAAACCTTCACCACATCGTTCATTCTGTACAAATCCAAAAATCATGGTAGCCCAAGAAATTGGATTCCTCAGAGGCATTCCTGTGAACATGTCTACGGCTTCTTCAATTCAAGCATGTACCATTTTGTGCATAAGCGTCAAGCATAGAGTGTTAAGCATTGAGTTTTGGCTCAACTTACCATGTCATTAGGTGTGAAATTTATGTGCGCGCGGATTTGATAACCTGAATTTAGGACCATATCGGATGTCCAAATGTCAAGCTTATATGATGTGTTCTCTGCTAAAAAAGAAAGTTTAAGAGGCCTTACATGTGTGTTAATAATCAATGGATATTACAAACTACATGAATCGAAGGTTAAAATTGAGAATTATTTTTGGGGTTTTTATACTTTATAGCAGTACTCTTACATGTTTGGGCTTGCTTCTCATGGGCCTCTTGATCAAATTATGTTGACAATTTATGGGCTCTATGGCCCAAAGACTATAAAGCATGAACGAACTTTAGTTATGTCGAGTCTTCGTATACATGGGTTTTGAAATTGAAATCAATTTTTTTTCTTTTTTTTTTTAAATGAGGGAGAATGATTCGAACCCTGATCACCTGGATTTGGACCCTGCTCTATTATAGTATCCGACAACTTTGATTAAAATTCAATTAAGCAACATCATTGCTTTAATTGATCAACAATAGAGCAATCTAATTTATATGATACTAATTAATTAACAAACCAAACCAAACCAAACCAAGCCATCCATCCATCTATATAACTTAATCATGCATTTTACTAAGTTTATCATCATCAATCATCATAACTAGTAATTCTTCATTTCTTGTCCATGGCCAATGTGTTTGCATGACATGGTGACAGCAATTGATTGATTTATAACAAAGTCGTTGCCTTGTTTTAACTTATAACGTTCAATATTATTCACTCCTTGACTAATGGGTGCCAGCGGGTGAAAATTCATTAATTAATTTTTTAAACAAAGCAATATATATATATATATATATATATATATATATATATATATATATAATTGTGTGAACCCAAAATAAATAATAATATTAGATAAAATTAAAATGGACATGTCATAACTCATAATGCATTTGCAGATCTAGAGGGCATGACCAAAAAGCCTCGAATGGTGTGAAATTTGAATGCTACTCCATAATGTATACACATGCATGCATATATATATATATATATATGTATGTATGTGATTGGTTAAATGTGTATATTATCTTGAAAAAATATATAATAAAAGTCACTTTAATGGTATCTGTTTGTAGGAATAACTCCAAAAATGTGGATTAGTGGTTGATTTGAAATGGAAAATAGTAGGCCCCGTGAAGATGTTGAAATTCAAACATGTAATTGATATTTATATTGAAGACGACAATATATATTAGCAACATTTTTGTTACTAGTGCGATTTCAGACAAACCTTGGTGTTAGATCCATTAAAACAAAATCTGCCACAATATTTTGATTCAAAGAAAAAGCAGCTTCTCCATTTATGTGGAGCCCCACACACACATATATATGTATTGTTTACGTATGTATGCTTGTAAATTTTAAAGTTTACCCGTCTCTAATATCAATCGTTAGAGCTCACCAACTACTGAAATTAAAAGCTCAATAAAAATTGTGTCCACCTAACTGACAAAATATCTACCCGGATTCGAATATTCTTCCCCACCAAAATACCCATCTCTGTCTCACATCGGCTCTCTGCATTCGTCTCTCTCTGCCCCAAAATCTATGCCATCAACGGTTCCATCCACGACGTCTCTTCCCCCAAAATGAGCTTAAAAGCGTGCAAACTTTAAAATTTGTAGGCGTACTTACACGAGAACTACTTAATTGCTTTTTTAATCTAGGGTTTATTTGTGATATGACTCCAAAACTATGAATGCTTGAAGTTACAAACTTTCTGAAAAGTATTCAAGAATGTCTGCCCGTTAATTACTTTGGTACACATGCATGAAGTCACAAACTTTCTGAAAAGTATTCATGAATGTCTGCCACTTAATTACGTTGGTACACATACATGCATGTAAATCGAGTTTTCTCCAATTACCATTAGTTTGATGCTCCAAAAAGCTCCTTCCTCTAATAGGGTTAATATCACTTTTATACATTGAAAGATAATCAATATTTTAATTTGTATATCGTTGTTTAAAATGTTTCAATTTGATCACCCAATGATAAAATTATTTCAACTTGATCTCTCGAATAGATTCTCACTTTGGGGCAGTCAAAAACTATACATATGACACATTGACTGCCCAAATATTGATTGTCACATTTGCAGTTTGATTGCCTCCAAAATGAGAAAATATGTCTTTGAAACAATTTTATCATTGAGTGACCAAATTGAAGCATTTTAAACAACGGTATATAAATTGAAACACTAACTATCTTTCAGTGTGTAAAAGTGGTATTAACCCTCCTCCAATATAACTTTTTTTTTCCTTTAAAAAGTTTGGAGTTTGACTCTTGTCATTGATTTTGCTCATTAAACATTTAACAAAAATATATTTATGGAAAATATAGTTGACCACAAAATTAATACATATAGTCAAAAAAACAAAACGTCAAAATAAAATTCATAAAAATATATGTTATTTGAAAAAAAAATTGTTTTTAAAATTAGGCAAAGGTTGCATCACATTTTGTTATAGCATATATAGTTGACATTAATTAGTTATGGCATGCATAAATAATAAAAGAGGGAAACAAACTATCAAAGTCAAATATATTACCTTAAAATAAAGTCATTAGATAACATAAACTTGTTGTTTTGATTAGTGTTGGCAGGCACAACTAAAAAAGTGATTAAGTCAAAACCCTTTCTATTCTACACTCAATGTTTTCTGCCCCCCTCCCCCTCCCCCTCCCCCCCACTTTGTATATGCACCCTACAAACTACACCAATTTAGCGTCCTCACTAGCTAATTTTGTGTAATTTCACTGCAAACCCTACTTAGAATTAGTTTAATTGGCATGCAATATATTCATCTCACATAGAACATTTATTGGATAAATCTCGATTTTATAATTATAAGGGATATTTTATTTCAAACAATGAGTCGTTGGTTGAGATGATAAACTTGACCGTGGTAATTCTTAACATAAACGGGAGGTCATGAGTTCAAATTTCATGGATGTTTCCATTATAACAATTTGTGAGATGAGCCATTTCTTAGCTTAGAATATGCAAATGTCACCATGCGTTATCTCTTGCACGGGGCCTCGGCCTGGGTCTCAATATCACCATGGGAGTTGCAGAGTCTTCCATGTGACAAGGGTTTATTAGCTAGTGGTTTGATGGATAGCTAGGTGAGTTTCATGTTAGCAAAAAAAGTATTTTTATTTCACCTCATACATAATTGTCAATAATTAAATGGGTTAATTAAATAATTTAGTACGCCCAAATGCCACATGTTGTGTTTTAATCTAATTATCATGTCATGAGATGAGAAATTTCTATACTTGTTGGTTCACTTGTTAAAGTTTAGGGTCATATCAAATGTTCAAAGAACAAATTTGTATTATGTCAATCTCTATTAAAAAATAATAATAATAATAACTGTGGGTTTCTATCTTTGAAAAAAAAAGCTTTTACTTTTGTTTTTAGTTTTAACCAAATCCTTATCCAACTTTTTAAAAGGGCCCTCAATTTTGAAAATTTGAGCTACATTTATTTCCCCACTTACTTAGGGCACCTGCAATGGCTTAGGGGGAAATGTCCACAACAAAATTAATTTTGGGTCCCACCTCTATTACACAAAAAGTCAAGTCAGACACGTATTCTAATACAGCCACATCAGCAAAACACAAATTTCTATACACTTTCTCTTCCCACACACTTTCTCTTTCCACCCAACCCAACGACATTCCATTCCTCCATATTATCCACAACAAAACTACATCAAAACACCAAATACCAATACATCCACATCAGCAAAACACTTCTCTCAATGTAGCCACATAAGCAAAACACGTTTTACAATACAGCCACATCAGCAAAAGACAACATCTTTGTTGGCTCAATAATTGTCTACCATTACAAGTGCCCTTATCTCGTCCACACACAACAATAGGCCCATATATATATATATATATATATATATATATATATAGACACATACATACACAAACAATATTGGGTGTCCCTACTACTATTCACTCCTTTTCTTCCCGTGATTGATGGCAAAACATGAATTTCCACAGAAGAATTCTTAGCTCACAAGCTAAATAGTTTGGTAACTCTTTTAACCCCATCTTCCATCTTTGGGAGGGAGTGGACACATGCTGCCATGCCCATGAAAGTCCCCACACATCTTCCTTTTTCTTTAGTCAATCTCAAGTTTTTAACTCCCAACTGAGTTTTGTTTTATTCACATGAAGATAAAGCAAAAGCTTAAAAATTAAAATAACAAAGGAAAAAAAGAAGAAAAGAGGACAATTCCCCATTAATGAGGGATGGGCCATTATACTTTCCTCATAAATTCAATTAAGTCCCTCAATTTCCCTCTATCCAATTAGGATGGAGTTAACGTTAGTTAAAATGATGATGTGGTTCTTCATGAGTTATGTGTCATATTTATAGTTTCATAACAATAGTATCTAGTGACAATAGTCCAAAAATAAATTCATTTAAATTGGGGCTGAATTAGGTTTAGAAAAAAGTAAGGGGTCCAAATAAAAATTTAGGTAAAGTATAAGGACTCTTTTTGTAAAATCTGCGTACTTCACCTCCCCTGCTTTATATATGCACATAAATCTGTCTCAAAGCAGAGTCGAAATTCATTCAAAAGTCATGGACTGGTTTTCATGGCTATCAAAAACAGGGCTTGAGCCTTCACTTGTGTATGAGTATGGCCTTGCTTTTGCCCACAACGAGCTTGAACATGAAGATATTGTTTACATCAACCATGAATTCTTGCAAAGCATGGGAATCTCCATAGCCAAACACAGGCTAGAGATCCTCAAATTAGCAAGAAAAGAGAGAGGACCAAGCCCAAGAAGCATATCAAGGATTCTTGTTGCAATCAAGAAGACAAAGAAGTGTCTACAAAGGTATATTACCACGCTTATTCGCCGCGAAAAATCTGCCATTGTTGTGGTTCCAAGGCCAAGCTATAACACTAGATTAAGAGGAGGAATGTTGAAGAGGAACAAGAAGCTGATTTTGGGTAAACAGGAGAGGCTTTTGCTCACAAATGGAAGCCCTGGATTTGTGGGTGGGAATAGGATTAATAGCTTTTCAAGTCCTTATGATCATCAACAGATGGAAGGTTGTGCAGATGATGATGGGTACTGCCACTGGTCAACTGGTGTTGAAGAGATCAGGTGGGATACTATGTTTCAAGATTTAAAACCCACATAAGATTCTCTCTGTTTTTAAGGTTAATTTATTGGTTTTGTTTCTTCTGATCCTTCAAATTTTCATGGTGAGAGATGGGTTTTAGGGTTTCTTCCACCAGATTTTTTTTTCTCTAAATTTCCTTTTTTCTTGTCATTTGGGTTGTGTGATTAGAAAGATTTTGTTAAATCCTTCTCTTTAGTAGGTGGGTCTGTTTCAAGTAATCAATTTGTCTCCCCTGCCTTTTGGCCTTGTATTCCTTGCTTGATAGAAAAGGAAGCACTAGTTTTTTTTAATTAGTATCATATTTAGGAGGAAGATTTGTATTAGCTATGCTAGTAAGTAGAATATTGTAAGAAGCCCATCATGGAGCCCTTTCAATTTTTTTTTATAGATATATCATGTTACATCCGATATGGGCCTAAACTCGGGCCATCATACTCGCGCACACAGAAGTTTCCCACTTGCATTGAAATGTACATAAGGTTTGTATCCCCTCTAAGGGCTGATTCAACAAGTGAAATACAATGGATTATGGTCTCATACCGCTAAAGCTAATGCAAGGTCTGATAAGGAACTAAAAGCAAAGCCTAAAATCAACTTCAATGGGAGCCTTTGGTTTCTGCTTATCAGTGACCTGAAGTCTGGGGAAGACGGAACGAGCCTCCGGCGTAAAGCATTTGATAAACCGGCCTTATCCTAACAGTCAAAATTATGCTCAAAATTGTTCCTAATCCACATATGCCAGCTAATACTAGAAATGTCAACCTGAAGCAATTTGGACCCAAGCAGATAGAGCTGCCCTGCACTGCAGCTTCAGCATCGTATACATAACCAGCGAGTATACCAGAAAAGAGAAGCGCACCAATAGGATTGCCTAGCAGCATAAAGTTGTATATTACTCCAAAATGTTTCAGGCCGAAGAGCTCAGAGACGGTTGGGACCATTATAGAATACTGAACACCGTAGCATACACCGAGCAGAGCTGTTGAAATGTAGAGAGTACCATTGAGAGCTAATGCATACAAGACAAATGTTATGACCATCAGTATTAGTGTGCATGTCATCCAAAATGTTCGAGGAAGTGTTTTTGACCTGCAATGCAGAAGAAAAGCAGGAGGCTCAGAGTCCATATGATGTTGGGACTTAAACCTAGAAGATTGAAACACAAACACACAGAAAGGAAGCAAAACAAGTGATTGATTACCTGACAAAATGTTCAGAAACAACACCTGCGCCAAGCCGACCAGCGAAATTGCAAAAGCTGAATATACACAACAATATTGTTGTGTCATCAACACCAAATGCAATGCCAATTTGACCCAAATTATTGAGAACTGTGACCCCAGAACCAACACCAAGAAAGTAGACGATCCAGAGCAGCCAAAAATCAGCCTTGATAAAGGCCTCGCGAAATTTGAAATCCTCCCCCCTTCTTGGTCTTCTTTTCTTCTTCACTACTGCCCCCTCCCCAACAGCAAGAAGTGTTTCCATATCTGATGCATCGTCGCTGTCATTAAAACTTCCAAGATGTGTCTCTGACGAGGATGGAGCCAACAGAGGTTCATATTGGGTCGAATTTCCATCTTGATCAGCCAATTGGTCTGAAGAATCAACTCGAGAACTTTGTTTTTTCTTCGTATTTGCAGGGAAAAGAGTCATTTTGATAGGAATTCCGAGAGGAGATAAAAGAAGGATAACCATTATGGCAACCAATAGGTAGGAGACAACATCACTTAGAGAAACCAAGTCACTTGTTATCGTGACTATCACAAGATAGATGCCTAGGATAACACTAGCAATTTGGGTGAAAACAAAATGAACGTCCTCGGAAGAGTCCGTTTCTCCAGAAGCTGGTGTGCAAGGTCGAATAAAATACATCAAGGCTAGACATAAAATGGGAATGCCAATAGCAAGAAACAACATAAGTTTTGAGGCAGAATCTTTGAGCACCATATTGTACACGACTGTATATACTGCCGCAGCAAGGCCAACGTACCCTTTGAGAATACCAGAAACAGTGCCCCTGCTGAAAGGGAAATTTCTCATATTGGTTACAAGTACAGCAGTCCCAAACCATGCATTGCTATTAGTGGCAATAACAAGCGCAATCCACAACTGCCATGACAATGTGCAACAGAGATTTTAGTATATGAAAGCATACAAGTTGGAGTGAAACTGTAAATAATAGGCCAACACCTAGTTTTGAGTATGGTCAAAAATACTAATGGAAACACAACAAAATAATTGTTTCAAGGGTGGGGACAGGTGTCATTTCCACTTAGTGCTTAGGTTTAAACAAATCTCTTCCACTGGCTACAGGCATTTAATTCTCACCATGCCATAATATTCCCAATAATTCATATCCAACCGCACTATCAATAATTGAAATGACTTCAACCGTGTTTGTGAAAATATATTAACCATTGATTACTTTCACAGGGGTGGGAAGATCATTTCCAAAAGATTCTACCTTTCTACATAATGAATAGAAACAGTAGATACCATTAGCCGTCAGAGGATATGGTCTACAAATCTACAATACCATAAGAAGTGGCATAAAATTTGGGGCTTTGACTAGAGTAATGCCCAGATCCTTGGAGAAATAATTTATCGCTGTGCAACTCTTGCACTGAACAGAGGAATGGTGAATTATTCAATGCTTGCCACAGGGTAGTTACAAAGCCTGGCTAGCCAAAATACTGTTTTTCTCCATCATTCCAAACCCATAGAATCGATGCAAATACTCATACATATATGTCTCTTTAGCATCATCTCGAATATTCAGCAGTTAACCCAAGTGGATGCAAACTGGCAGGACCTTTCCAGTGTATAGTAATTTCTTTTCAGATTTATATCCTTGATCAGTCTCCATGGTTGCTGCTTGGTTATTCAGATGGCTACTAAGAAAAGCACCAACTATAAAAAGATTACACTACATGCTGGTTTTTGTCATGAAGATGATCACTACTTAGTTCTAGGTTGTTCAAGTAAATCTGTTGGGAAAATTAGCTAGAACTCCAACTTGGCACGGTCCCTAGTTATTTGACAGGCTATAACTTAAGTTGCACAACTCTTAGTCAAAAGGAATACTGTAACTTCTATCTATCAATTGGATTTAAGATATCCCCAAGAGTTATTTCGCTGACAATTGTCTGAATAACAGAAAATGTCCTTGAGCATCCACACAGAGCATCAATCAGCTGAAAATTATAAAACTCACATACCCACTTAACCAAAAATGCAATGGGATGCAACAAAACAATTCAAACAGAAGTAGGACTAAATGTGCAGAAACCAATAAACTCATCCAACATGTAGAAGTGCTAGATCAAGCAATCTTCATTAAAATCAAAGAAACACCGGAAGATAAACTATTTTAGATTTAGTTCTTTAAATTCAACTGGCGATGCCTGCAGGCAAACCCAAAAATGGTATGCAAAGAATCTAGCGCAAGAGAATATGAATACTTAATTAATTCTTTAACAAGATGAACAGTTATTAATTCTTTCACAATCAAATTGTCAAGTGATTATGTAATTAACCCAGTTAGAAATAAGCCAATACTTCCAAAACAAGCAAAACTTCCGATTTCCCGTAAAAATTAAATACTTTAGCAATCAAAGAAGGGAAGTTTAAACACAATCAAATCCACAAATGGGTATTCACAATTAGCAATTCTTTAACCAACCACCAGGGTATTCAATTTCAATTAGATAACCACAAAACTGCAAAGAAACAAAGACGGGTCACTTACCACCCAATAAGGCAAACCCTGAACAGTCTCAGTAATGGCTAACCAGAGAACACCATAGCCCAAGAAACAAGCAACAACGCCAACAAGAAGTACGCTCCATATAGGAAACTTGTTACAGGCAATTCCAGGAAGAATCCCCACACTCTCTCCAAAATCATTTGCCACTCCAAGTATAGTGATTTGTTGCTGGGTAAAACCCAACACGGATTTTATTGCAGAAGAGTAAAGTGGGAAGTTATAGCCGTTCCCTGCCGATATCTGAACCCATACAGCTGCTGCTAATCCCACCCATGGTGGCCTGCTTCCTGCTTTCAGAACTTGCGGTTGATCCGGCATTCTTTGATTGATTTGGAAGAATAGCGTCCGGCTGAATTTGTGTACTGTTTTTGTCTACTCCTCAGAAAGAGGAATATGTGTCTACTTCCCCAGATTCAGAGAAATCAATACCAATATTAATCATTTAATTGTAGTATCAATCAAATCTACTAAAAAAATTAAATCTAAATTTCTAAATTTGACTGCTCACTTGAAGACATTCATTGTATTAATTATGCCACCATTGTTATAATTTTATTTTATTTTTATTAGAACTATATATATATATATATATATATACACACCATGATGGATATTATTGGTGTTGGATTGGGAGTGATGAGAGCATCCACAGTGATCACCAAATATCCAGCACTTCAAAATCATTCTCTCTCTTCTCATCTATCTTACGTGGCACAATTTAATTGGATGAGTGAATCCCACAATATACATTATTCATCAACACTCCATACATTCCAACACTTCATACTCACTTTCTCTATTTTCTCTCTCTTCCTTTTTATCATCTCTCTCTTCTTTTTCATATCTCTCTCTTCTTTTCATTTTCTCTTTCTTCCTTTTTATCATCTCTCTCTTCCTTTTCATCACCTCTCTCTTCACTATTCATCACCTCTCTCTTCACTATTCATCAACTATATACATACTCCAACTCTCAAGTATCATTTTTCCACAACTAAATTTTCAAGTGTAATTTTTCACCCATTGTGTGTATGTAGCACTATATTTATCAAAAAAAGTAACATTTCAAGTACTTGAAATACACTCCATTATACCCATTGTGAACATCTAGCACTTAACTTATCAAGAAAGTATCATCTCAAGTACTTCAAATTCTTCCCATTGTGGATGCTCTGAGAAGATGTCCAAATCCTAATTTACACGATTTCAAGTTGAAGTTTTTTAGGAGGAAATTTTGATGTCTAGCATTAGACATGTCAGGCTTGCGATTACTACAAGACTTTAGAATCCTTGCAGTTGTATACCCAAAAAGGTTATTAATGATTTGACAGATTAGTTGTTTAGGGCCATGGCTTTCTCTTAATCTACAATGGTGCCCCACCGACAAATAAATGAAAGTATGTAGTCTCCACACTCATTACGCAATGCAGCGATCTGGTTACTTTTACGCCACAGGCTTAATCCTGTGGGTCATGCTAGAAGAATTTGATATTTAGATGAGAACCACGAGCAATATTCATATGTGTGAAAGTGAATGAGAGGTTCAAACTCGTTATATATATATATTTTATTACAAGGAAAGTGAATGAGAGGATCAAACTCGTTATTTTTATGATATACCACACATCACAGATTCACACATATGAATATTGCTTGTGGTTCTCATCTAAATTGGAGATCAAACAATTTGGTGAGGTTTTATTAGTGGAGTAGGGTTCTTACAGAAAGAACCTGTAATCAAATTCAAATTCAAAGATCCTCAGCTTTAGACATTCTGGAGAGGCGGCTTGGTCTTTGCTCAAACGCGATCCAATGACTCTGCTGGTGGGAGGAGGGTCGAATCAAAGCCAACAATCAATGCCCGCTTCTTCAACTCTCCTTCCACTCCCCCAATCCTCACTAATGAATTCTTCAAGTGTCGATAATTCAGTGAACTGCTCGCCTTGTATGATGTCAATGATCATCGATAACAAGAAACGATTATTTGCACCGATAAATAGACATTTCTATAAATAATAATTGGGTCTCACATATGATGTTTATCTACACCAAGAAACAATTGTAGGTATCAAGAAATTATTATTGACGCCGATAAATAGATAATTCTATATAAATAATAATTGGTTCCACATATGACGTTTGTTGGCACCAAGAAACGATTATTAGCAACAAAAACGATTATCGGCATCGGTAAATAGACATTTCTATAAATAATAATTAGTTCCACATATGACGTTTATTGGCACCAATTCACGATTATCGACACCGATAAATAGACATTTCTATAAATCATAATTGATTCCACATACGACGTTTATCGGCACCAATAAACGATTATCGGTACCAAGAAATGATTATCGACACCAATAAAATTAGACAATTCTATATAAATGATAATTGATTTCACATAAGGCGTTTGTTGGCACCAAGAAACAATTATTGGCACCAAGAAATGATTATGGGCACCGAAAATGATTATCGGCATCGATAAATAGACATTTCTATAAATAATAATTAGTTCCACATATGACGTTTATTGGCACCAATTCACGATTATCGACACCGATAAATAGACATTTCTATAAATCATAATTAATTCCACATACGACGTTTATCGGCACCAATAAACGATTATCGGTACCAAGAAATGATTATCGACACCAATAAAATAGACAATTCTCTATAAATGATAATTGATTTCACATAAGACGTTTGTTGGCACCAAGAAACAATTATTGGCACCAAGAAATGATTATTGGCACCGAAAATGATTATCGGCATCGATAAATAGACATTTATATAAATAATAATTGATTCCACATATGACGTTTATCGGCACCAAGAAACGATTATCGACACCAACAAATAGACAATTTTATATAAATAATAATTGATTCCACTATTACATTTGTTGGCACCAAGAAACGATTATCGGCACCAAGAAATGATTATCGACACCGAAAAATGATTATCGGCATCGGTAAATAGACATTTTTATAAATAATAATTAGTTCCACATATGACGTTTATCGGCACCCAGAAACGATTATCAACCCTAATAGTAAACATTTCTATAAATAATAATTGATTCAACATATAACGTTTCTCGTCACCAAGAAACGATTATCGGTACCAAAAAATTATTATCGATATCGATAAATAGACAATTCTATATAAATAATAATTGATTTCACATATGACTTTTGTTGGCACCAAGAAACAATTATTGACACCAAAAAATGATTATCGACACCAAAAAATAATTATTGACATCGGTAAATAAACATTTCAATAAATAATAATTACTGGTAAATAATCATTTCTATAAATGATTATCGACACCAATAAATAGACAATTCTATTATCAACACCGATAAATAGACATTTCTATAAATAATAATTGATTTTATATATGACGTTTATCGGCACCAAGAAACAATTACTAGCACCAAGAAATGATTATCGACACCAGTAAAAAGACAATTCTATATAAATAATAATTGGTTCCACATATGACGTTTATTGACACCAATTCACGATCATCGGCACCGATAAATAGACATTTCTATAAATCATAATTGATTCCACATATGACGTTTATCGACACCAAGAAACGATTACCGATACCAAGAAATGATTATCGACACCAATAAATAGAAAATTCTATATAAATAATAATTGGTTCAACATATGACGTTTGTTGACACCAAGAAATGATTATCGACACTGAAAAACGACTATTAGCATCGGTAAATAGACATTTCTATAAATAATAATTAGTTTCACATATGACGTTTATCGACACCGATAAGTAGACATTTCTATAAATAATAATTGATTCCACATATGACGTTTATCGGCATCAAGAAATGATTACCGGTACCAAGAAATGATTATCGACACCAATAAATAGACATCTATATAAATAATAATTGGTTCCACATATGACGTTTGTTGGCACCAATAAATGATTATTGGCACCAAGAAATGATTATCAACACTGAAAAATGATTATCGGCATCGATAAATAGACATTTTTATAAATAATAATTAGTTCCACATATGACTTTTATCGACACCAAGAAAAGATTATCGGCACTGATAAATAGACATTTCTATAAATAATAATTTATTCCACATATGACATTTCTCGGCACCAAGAAATGATCGGTACGAAGAAATGATTATTGACACCAATAAGTAGACAATTCTATATAAATAATAATTGGTTCCACATATTACGTTTGTTGGCCCTAAGAAATAATTATTGACACCAAGAAATGATTATCAATTTCGGTAAATAGACATTTCTATAAATAATAATTGATTCCACACATGACGTTTATCGACACGAAGAAATGATTACCGGTACCAAGAAATGATTATCGACACCAATAAATAAAAAATTCTATATAAATAATAATTGATTCCACATATGACGTTTGTTGGCACCAAAAAACGATTATTGACAACAAAAAATTATTATCGACATCGATAAATAGACATTTTTATAAATAATAATTATTTCCACATATGACGTTTATCGACACCAAGAAACGATTATCGATACCAAGAAATGATTATTGACACCGATAAATTGATAATTCTGTATAAATAAAAATTGGTTTTACATATGACGTTTGTTGACACCAATAAACGATTATTAACACCAAGAAACGATTATGGACATCAAGAAATGATTATCGACACGGGTAAATAGACATTTCTATAAATAATAATTAGTTCCACATATGACGTTTATCAACACCAAAAAACGATTATCAACACCAATAAATAAACAATTCTATAAATAATAATTGATTCCACATATGACATTTAACGGCACCAAGAAATGATTATCCGCATCAAAAAATAATTATTGACATCGGTAATTAGTTTCAGTCCGATTCTTCTCCGCCTCTCCTTATTCTCAGGGTTGAGAATAAAGAGAGGCGGAGAATGAGTACGATTGAGATAATACACAAAAACCAATCTGGTAATTCATACAAACAACAGCAGCAGCATGGCTACAGACAGACATGATAACAGCCTGTTATAGATATGTATAATGATGCATATTATTCAAGCTCAGAGATTGAACATAAGGAAAGATGGACAACATATATGACTACACTACGTCTCTTTACAAATGCCCTGATACCGACGGCAGAGACAGCTGTCCAGTAAGACAGAGGACGATCATGCAGCGCTCAAGCAGTTTTCCCAAGTCCCATATGTTGAGCTGAAGCTGCCACCGCCACTTTGCTGGGCATGCTCGGAGATAACTGCACGGGCACAGAGATCCCAGGTCCTTGCTATCTCCCCAAGTGACATAGGTTGTGAAAGGCTTCTGAGAAATATGCTAAACCTGGACTTTGCTTTCATTGAGAGATCTTCATACTCCTTACTGTCAAAGTAATACAGGGCAAATACACTTCTAAATGCCATGAATTAATAAATTACCCAATACACTTCCTAAATCCATATATTGAATGTTCCACACCCATTCAATCAATATACATGTTCTAGCATTCCCCAAAAAGAAAATAACAGCACGAGGAAAAAGAGACCTATAATAAATAATTAGGAGGGAGAGAGAGAGAATGTCATGTTCCTTCACCTGATTTCAACTGGAAACTTGTCTAAGAGTATTGGCGAGCATTTTGGATAATTCGTGGGAATCATTAATCGTAAGGGCTGAATTGGTGACTGCATGAGAATAAAGCACAAATGAATACAGAGGCATGCATGGTGCATATGGGTAATGTCATAACATACTGGTGTGTTTGAACGCCCACCATTTGTGCTGAAGCATATTGTGATTTCAAGTTTGGACTCAGAGCCACGGCACTGAAAGAGCACTTAACAATAGTTCCTTCACCTCCTTCAGCAGCAGCTGTAGTTGGATCAACATCTTCGTCACTAATATCAACCACTGTGTCTATAAATCGCTGATTTATTTCCCTTATCTCTTCCAGAAGGGAACGATTAGCCTACAAGATGCATCCTATGGTCAATGGGGATTTTGCAAGCATTGTCTGCTCCAAGTGAGCAACGTAGCCAAACAGAGAAAGGGACATGAGTAGAACACTTAAGACTGATATACTGGAGATAAACACACACTCACGTGACATTAGACACATATGGCAATATTAATTCAAAATTTCTAATGAAAAGATTGTTCCTTTCGTCTATCTTAATGCGTGTGTCCAAAATCACAGCATTATTAACTATCAAGCATCACCCACTACTACTTCCATTTCTTTTCTATTCTATTCATATCTTCACCTTTCCAATGAAAAGACATCTTGGAAGATAATATTAGAATAATATGATTTATTGTAGTTGCAAAATCTCGAGCTTTTTTTCAAAGAAGACCGCCTTTGTTTAGTGCAGTTGGCATTCTACCATATTGACTGCTTCGTAATTAGCATATTATCTTCGTTCAGTAAGCAGAAGCAACCAACTTAAAAAGAAATGCAAGATATAGTCCCTATAAGAACTTGGACAAAAACGTTAAATAGCAAGTATGTCAACCGGTACAATGGTGCATATAACATGAAGTAAACTGGCATGGCAAACTCAACAACCAACTACAATTTCAAAAGGAGTATACCACAAGCCAAGAGTAATACCTCTATTCTAGGCCTCTTCACACCCGATGATGCAGTGGACTCCAGTTCAGATGTCTCTAAACCACTTAATTGCTTAAGGCTGTCAGATCCAGCTGATGAGACAACACTTAAGGGCATGGCACTTGTGTAGCGCCACATCTTCCTTGTTCCACTTATTCCATCTTGAGTGATGAAATTTCTTGCCTGCAGACGACACTTTGTCATGGCAACCAAATCCTCACCAACTGCTGCTCTAGATCCAGTACCTGGTGCTGATCCTGCAATCCTATCAATCATACTGACAACTGAACCAATGTCACTCACAGATGCACTCAATGCTTGAGGTGACATAGACTTCACCTGAAAATTTTAATTGAAGCACAATGATGATATTGGCAACTATAAGTCTTAAGCACCACAACAAAAGAACAGGAGAAGGGGGGGGGGGGGGTTGGGAATTTCACTAACTGCTTTCATCAGACGCTCAATGGGCTGTTCCGTGATGCTTGATTTCCCAGGAACATTAATCAAAGCATTAGCATGAGCTCCATCTGGACTGGTAAATTCTGCAAGCAATGGAGAGGCTGATATCCCAGGGGTCCCAATTGCCAGAGATTGGGCTGGTGCTTGTGCACCAGTCATTTGTTGGGGCCCGATATTTCCAGCATTTGAGGAAATACCAGATATGAGTTTTTCAGAGTCCCCTGGCATAGGAGAAGGGGCTAAGGGAGTTGAAGGAGATGGGACCACAAAAGGTGAGTTTGCGGTCTGCAAAGGGGTTCCAGATTTGGTGAGAGATGATAACAGGTTTTGCTGGTCAACCTGTGGAGAAGAATGTTGAGGCATTTGAGGAGATGCAGCCTGAAGCAGTTGGGGTGAAGATGTAGGGAATGAAGCTCCAGATTTCAGTTGTTGATGCGGATAAGATGGGCGCTGGCTTGCTGAAAGATGTTGCTGGAACATTCCCGGCTTAGCACCCATTCCCTGTCTCATCTTCATCTCGCCAACATCATTCATCTGATGAAGCTGGACCATCTGGTGTGCAGGCATCTGCTGCCTTGCTTGCTGATGCAACTGCTGTTGCTGCTGCTGCAGAAACTGCTGCTGCTGCATCTGACGCTGTTGATATTGTTGTTTGAACTGCTGCTGTGTCTGTAACATTTTCTGCTCCTGCTGTTGTTTCAGATGCTGATGTTGTAGCACATTAGAATTTGACTGAAGGGGATTAATGTTTTGCTGAAGCATGGTCACCCCACTTTGAGTTGACAGGGCATTCATATTGGCCTGTTGGGGAGCGCTGACAGGATTTTGTTGCAGAGATCCCACAGGAACCTGCTGCATTGAGTTCAATGCATTTCCTTGTCCAGAATCCAAATTGGAGCCTGGCTGAAGTGAATTCATCATGTTTTGCTGAGACAGAGAACTATGCTGCAAATTAGCAATACTACTCTGCTGCATTGTTGCCGTAGAACCCTGTAAGTTCATTGACTGGGCCTGAGGGTTTATCGGATTTTCATGAGACTGAATTTGAGTAATTTGAGATTGTGACTGCTGCATGGAGTGCATTTGAGTCGGCAGAATCTGTCCTGGGCCTCCTAGCTGCTGGGAAGGAGGCTTCCTCGGCCTGTTTGAGTTTATAAAGTTTATAATCTGCTTCTCATAGGAACCCAACTTCTCCTTGAAATTGGGCACAATACTATGTTTGGGTATCTGTAAGAAATTTATAATGCGCTCCAACATAGCCTTGAAGACTTTCAGCTTCTCAACCTGCTCTGGCTTTGGTGGTTGTGGAAGAGATTCATTCTGATGAACAAAGAATAACATTTTAAGAACACCAATCCACGAACATATGCAAGCAAAAGCTAAAAGACAAACATTTCACTAAGTTAAGAAAATAACTTTGTACTTTTTTTCTTTTCCCTCTTTCCTGCTTATTTTCTTGGTGATAGACAGTGAGACTTATTTAAGATCACAAGACAATTGATTGACAGCCAATCTACACACAAATAATTTGAAGCACATTCATGCCTTGAACCATCTAACGTGACAATGAACTCACAGGAATATATGTGAGGCACAGCTAACCTGCTGAAATTTAGCAGCAATTTTTTGGTGCATTTCATTCAATTCAGGCAAGTAAGTCTCCTTCAAGGCTTTGATCTGCAAAGTAAAAGTAAGATATATATTTAGCTAATTTGTTTATAATGGTTTCCACAATCAATCAAACAGCTTTCTTGCATCTACATGCTGATGGAGAATTAACCATGAAAAAGATTCAACCATGCCCATTACTTGAGGACTCACTTTCCCTGCCAGGTTAGTAATTACTAGATTATATTAAAATGAATGGCATATTGAATTCATCACATATGACCGTCATCTGGTTATAATGTTCTCTCTACAGATGCTTACGCAATTTGGCATATCATCTAAATACTTGAAGTAGAAATGTACAAAGCTGGAGAAACTATGTCAAGTTAACCATGTAAGTAAAACCTTTGACAAATACCAAAGTACGAGTAATGACGACACACTGCCATGCACCACGGAAATATCTGTTCATGCCATGAACTATGTATTACTCTCTCCATTGTGCTAAACTCAACATAAACAAAGGAGGACGGGCAGTGGAGAGGTTCCATGTCCCCAAAATTTTCATTGGACAACCCAGGATTCATGTCATTCCCAGTTTAGGTTTTTCCATCCATGCATTGCATCATGGAACAAAAGAAAGGCATAAAAAAAGGGCCTGTTGTTGGGTGAAATGGAGAGAGAGAAAAAAGAAGGGGGGGATCAGCTAGACAAAAAGATGTTAAGAATTTCTATCATCAAGTTTTGTGGAGGTCTGCATACATCTTCCATGTCCCCGACCCAGGCCTTGCGGGAGCCTTGTGCACAAGTATTGTTTACCTTTTAGGCTTTTACCCATATGGGCCATATCATAAGCAGTTTTTATTCAATAGAAAATGAGAAAACAACAAATTACCTTTTGATAGACTTCCTCTTGCCAATCAGCCCCGTCAGCATGTCCTGTTTGGGCTGTGGAATCTAGAGATGCTACACAAAAAAATGCACGTCAAATAAGAGACTTGTGTACAATGGAAAACTGCATAGAACTTATTAGGCCAACCAATCTCATAATTAACAGAGATAACTCTAAATGAAATTATCAAATCCTAAACAGGAATCCCAATGTTCATTTAATTGGAGTTATGAAAAAAATGAAATGAACAAAAGTTTCCCAAATAGCAAAAACTAATTAATTATTGAAAGAAAATATAGAAGTCGTTAGGGACAAATTTGTGGTAATCTATATTCATTGGTGGTTTCAGAAGAATTCCTCACAATCAAGATAAGTAGCAGAGGTAACAACACTTTGCCAGAAGCAAAGATGTCAATAATCACTTTTTTTTGTGAAGCAAACTAAATTTATTAAAGGAGCTCCAAGGCGGTGCAACCCAAATGTTGGTAATCACAAAAGCCAGTACCCACTTTGAAGCAACAGTCAAACTGCAACTGACAGCAAGATGTACAAATAGCTACCGCTCAAGGAGATGCCACCAGCAGTTGTAGGAGTCTTTACCAAGAGATTATATTTTAACCTCAGCACCACCTTTGAAGCCTAATAGTCTCACTTGGATGACATTGAATGCATTTTCTTTGCCATTCCCATAATTTCCAGAAGTTCGTGACATACAACCTACCCTCTAGGAGTTAAAGACACCGCTTCTTCCAACAAAGCATGCATCAACTACCAAACTCTAAGAAAATTGTTGACTTAACTTATGATAATGAATAACATTGCCAGTAATATTATGGATAGAAGGTACAAGATGTTAGATATTTAGGATGCTACAGGCCACTAATAAAAAGCATCTATAATAATCTACCTGTAGCATGAAAGCACTAAACAGAAGCAGGAAGCTGCATAAATACGACAACATACTTGATGACGTCTCTGGAAGAGCCCTTTGTGATTGATACAATTGCTTTTCCTGATCAATTACATTTTGTGCTTGAAGCAAAGAACCTGATGCTTGAAGCCTTTGCTGCATATCTCGTTGTAATGGATTAGGTTGCTGATGCAAACCCAACTGCTGTTGCAACTGTACAGGCTGTGACTGCATCTGTGACATCAATTGCTGCTGAGATGGCTGGGGTTGTGACTGCTGCCCTTGGGTTGGTAACAAATTGGACGAGTTTTGGTGTTGTTGTTGCATTGGTGCCTTTGAAGGCTGCAGCATGTGGACGGAGTGCTGATTAGTTTGCATGCTTGGATTACTAGACTGAGTTCCAAGCAATTTCTGCTGCGGCTGCTGTTGTGACAGACCAGAAATGTTAATTTGTGGGCCCAGTTGCTGTTGATGCATACCTGAGAGGTTGTTTTGCTGAGTCATCAACTGCTGCTGCTGGTGCAGGTTCTGAAGATTGTTCTGCTGGCCCAGCAACCTCTGCTGTTGCTGCAAATTCCCCACATTGTTTTGTGACCCAATTAACTGATTCTGCTGCATGTTTGATGCATTTGCCTGTTGCCCAATCTGCTGCTGCTGTGGATGCAACAATGCCTGCTGTGCCATTTGCTGTTGATGAATGCCAGCAGCCTGCTGTGGCTGTTGTTGTGGCCTAAGGACTGGTTGTTGATGTTGCTGAAGCATAGACTGAGTAGATTGTTGGGCAGAAGACTGCTGATTCTGTTGAAGACTAGATAGAGGAGCTGATTGCATCAAGGAAGGCTGCATCATGGATGATGTTTGCATACCAGATTGCTGAGAGGATTGCAACTGTGTTGGTTGTAATATGTTCTGCTGTTGCTGGATATGTGATTGCATGAGTGAATGTGGGAGATTTCCCTGCTGGAATTTCTGCTTCATGAGTAACTGCTGCGGATAATGATACTGTTGTGTGTTCTGGGACTGCTGTTGCGGTGGTTGCTGCTGCTGCTGCTGTTGTTGTTGCCCAACCACCTGTTGCCTTCCAGCCATTGGCCTTTGAGAGTTAGTGTACATATTGGAGGGCACCCCCTGTCCCATTGAATTCCCTGCTGAATTCTGGGAAACATTCGATATGTTCTGCATGTTAGAGTTCTGGCTAACAACATTGGGAATAGGAGCCTGGCTTAGACCAGCCACAGAGGACATTGCCAAACCAGCAGAACCTTGAACTCCAGCAGATGCAATGTTATTCTGGATGTTTTGGGATAATAACTGTTGGCGTGCTTGCTGACTTGATGGAAATTGCATAGGAAGCGATTGCCCTTGATTTTGAAGTTGGGACTGCATATTATGAGATGCTACTCCAGATAAAAGAACAAATTAGACATAAATTAGCATAAACATGTAAGCTTATGAATTGTGAAGACACTTGCCAAAGAAATTATGAATTGTGGAGACAACTAAAAAGTAAATATGAAGGTACAGAACAGCCACAAGAAAAAGGTTATAATCGACAGATTGAAAGGGTCTACTTCAATGCATGAGGCCTTCATGCTGCCACTCCAAAGAGAAGAAGAGTGTTAAGAATCAAGCCAGGTGCACGCCCATACACACACCCAGCAAGCCCATACATTCCTTAACCGACCACACAAGCCCACCACTACCCACATATGGACTGGTTGTAACCAACAAGCCCAATAGGCCACTACCTAGAAAGATTGTTGGTTGATTGAGGAAGGCATTTGCCCTCCTATCAATAGATCACAAGTTCCCTATCTAAGCAATGTAGGACATTCGTATCAATACCCCCACTTTATTGAGTCGACGCCCACGTCGGCTGCATTCAGTGGGGGTCTTTCACTGGGTTAGGGTCATTACCCATACCACCAGATCCACTGGTAGCCCTTTACGTAGCGACCCAATCCAGTCCCATAACTGGACGAAGCCGACGCCCACGTTGGCTGCACTAAGTGGGGGTCTTTCACTGGGCTGGGGCTTACCTGTACCACCAGAGCCACTGGTAGCCCTTTCCATGGTGGCCCAGTCCAATCCCATACCTGGACGAAGGGAGATCCAAACACCCATATGTGCAAAGACTGAACACCTCTGATACCATTGTTAAGAACCAGGCCAGGTGTGCGCCCATACACACACCCAACAGACCCATACATTCCTTAACCAACCACTACCCACATATGGGCTGGTTGTAACCAACAAGCCCAATAGGTCACTACCTAAAAAACTTGTTGACTCATTGAGGAAGGCATTTGCCCTCTTTATCAATAGATCATAAGTTCCCTATCTAAGCAATGTGGAACATTCGTATCAAAGAGAAAGGGACGAAAGTGAGACAGAAAACATAAAAAGGGGAGCAAAAGATACCTTTATTTCTTATTACAAACTCATCAGTCACTTGCAGGAAAAAAAAAGGGTGAAGAAAAAAACAAGAACAAAGAATCATCAAAGAATGAAGGGTGACAAAATCAACCAAAACATTGTGTATAAGTTCCACAATTTATCCAGACTCTCCCGAATGTATCACAAAAATGAAGATTGGATAATGTACTACATCTAACAAAAACATAACAAAACAACATGATGGAGCACAAAAAGGTGGGAGACCAGTAGAGACATGCATACACCACCATATCAAAGCAAATGTGGAGAGCAAAGAAAATATGAAAGAGTGAGAGTCATATTTTATAGTTGCATAACATAAAAGCACTATTTTGATCATTTTATTACCTTGATCAGGGGGCATGTTGCTGTTGCTCGGAGAGTTGGACTGCAAAGGATTGGGCACAGTGTTCTGGGACTTGCTCTCCATTGTAAGCATCTTCAAAGATATTTTTCGAAGATAATCTTGCTGAAAATTAAAATAAATATGAAAATTTTTAGATTTCACGGTAATGCATATTGCAACTTGCTCAATGATTTTAAGCCAGCATTGACTCTGGCTCTGCAACTTCTTCTTTTTTATCCCCTCCTTTTTTGCCCACATATTTCCATGTGACAAGCTCAAATCTCTCAGCATTTTAAGTACGTTGCTTAAGTGGGAATATATACATTTACAAATATTTGAACCCCCCAGAGACAGGGAACACTAGAATCACCCAACCACAACCACATATATCTACAGCTCCAGATTATGAATTCATGCATATATATGTCTATGTATTGGTGAATGCAGAAGACTAGGACCAAGGATTTCTGAAAGTTGGAAACTTATAATTTCAGAAGGCGGTGGGAGAAGGAGGATGACTTTGTGTTCTGTTGTCTATAAAGGTCAAGGACCCAACCTAGTTTGTACTCTGTTCACAGCAGTACCATCTTGGTGCTCAGTGCATCAATGAAATTTCCTTTTAACTTCGAAGAAAATATATGTACAAATGGAATTGGTTTAAACGAACCACACTCACAATGAAACCCGAGCAATGTAAAATTACCTGGCTTTCGGCAGCAAAATATATTTTCTCCTCAAACCTTACAGCTATTTTCTTCAGTTCTTGTAATCCTTCTTGCCCAGAAAAAGGAAGATGCCTTTTTAATGTTTCCATTCTACACACGGAAAAAATTTCATTTAATAATAGCTTTTTCTTTGATGAGATTCCTCTTAATAGCAATTAACCATTCAGTATGCACAAAAGTAGCTAGTGAGAACCATCAGCTGGAAAAGAGTGCTAAAAGTACAATAGTGAGACATCCTAAGGTGGTGTGGACACCATTTCTATTTGAGTCATTTTGACTGAATCATAAGGTATAACCATATAAAACATTCCCTGATAAGGATGAACTCCACAACTTTAGGCACTCCAACCATTTTTCTAAGAAGACTTCTAAGGAGGACTCGTTGTTGTTAAAAATTATGTTATTCCTTTCAATCCATAACATCCGCATCACAGGCATTGGAATAAGTTGAGAGAAGCTTCTGTGATGTTTTCCTTTGCCAATAGATTTCCAAGCCAGCTCCTTGTCCGCTGAAGCATTTGTGACCCCTAATGCCCAGCATGGTCAGCACATTTCCCACACCTTTGTGGACCAAGAGCAATGTAGGAGCAGATGATCAATTGGCTCCAAGTCATCCATACAGAGACAGCATCTATTCACCATAGAGTAACCCCTCTTTTGATTTATTTATTACTATCACAGGATGTAAAAATACAAGACTCATAACTACCCCTGGTTCTTAGAAAAAGAGACAAATTCTTAAATGGAATCTGAAAATATTGCAATCACATTCAGATAAAAAGATCACGAAAAAAATAAAGAAGTAGAAAAGGTAAATTTAAAAATAAGCTTACATTTTGTTGACAATTCTGAGTCTAGAATCAGGCGGCAACTGAGCTCTCCAATCACCTGTGTCCACCGCAGGTTCCCCGCCAGGAGGATTAGGCCTCCAATTGTTGGTATCCATCAAATTCTAGCTGGGGAAAAAAGAAGAAAAGAAGAGTCACCAACAGTTGTTTCACCAAATAAACAGTTCCAGCAACCCTATCAAAGACGAACAGAAGTGAATTCCACGGAACTGCTCACCAATTAAGAATACCGCAAATTCGATTCAATCTTTTTTCCTTATATAGCAATTGATTCGTTTTCCATCCGAACAGAAACCTAATTCCAATTACTCTCAACGCAAACAAAAGAGGAGACAAAGAAACCAAACATCAAAGATTCTCTTCCTCGCAATTTCGGGTTTCGGAGAAAATTGAAGAAGAATTTTAGCATAAAACAAAAATCTATATTCCGATATAAGCAGCAGCTATAAGCGAATTGCATTTCGTATGTGTATGTAGATATCAGGACGAAGAGAATGGGCACCTGTGGATTTGCAGCGATGATAGCTGAAGCTTTGAACAAAATCAGTGGAGGTCAGGCGTTGGACCCGATTGAAGAAGAAGAAATTGACTTCGCTTCAGAAGAAATCATTCGATTCGATATTGGCACTGCAAAACGATAACTATTTATGGGGAGAGGGAGCACCACTTATCTATAGATCATGTTACGGATTTTACATGATTGCCCAATTCCAACTAGACTTTTTTTCACTGAGAATATGAGATAGTCTGATTGGTCAGGTTGTCTGACCCTCAGATATAACTTTTCGTGTGTGATTTACGAGCCTTTAAAAAAAAAAAAACTTTTTCACTGGTGGTAGTATTTTTACTTTGTAATAAATGTTTTTTTTTATCTATTTTATTTTTATTTTTTTTAATAAAATGATAGGGAAATTCAAAACTCACCCACTATCTTTATCATTCTAATTAATGGCTCAGTAACAATTACTTGTGCTCCTATTAAAGCCGGGGTAAAATGTGATTATTGATTTACATTGAAGACTTGAAGTGAACAAAAGATTAATTAACTACATTTTATTATTGAAACACATCGCCAAAGATATTCAAAAAGGTGAAATTACTCATAGTTGTCTGCTGGGTCGCGTAATTCAATTTTTCATAAATAATAATTTTTGTTACTGATAATTATTAGGTTTGATAGGTGGAATAAAAAAATTCTACGAAAAGAAAAATTCCTCCCAAAAGGTAATTCTCATTTCCTCCCAAACAAGATGATAATAATTTTATATCAAGGTAATTCTCATTGTCTGTTGAGTCGCGGAATTCAATTTTTCATAAATTATAATTTTTGTTGTTAGGTTTGATAGGTGGAATTGTAGGAATAAAAAATTATAAGAAAAGAAAAATTCCTCCCAAAAGGTAATTCTCATTTCCTCCCAAACAAGATGAATTTTCCTTGAAGATTGTGATCCAAACATTGACAAGGAATGAGGATGTCAGATTGCGAGGAAAACAGCTTTCTTGATATCCTCTTTCCATTTTTCTCGCATAAAAAAAATGTTATTAGCTTATAACTCAGGAGATGTATTATCCACCTTGGATCTAAGACTTGCACAATTTTATCTTTAAAAGGATATTCTTAGTTGAAAGTGATTAAATATTTACTTACAAACTACATGGCAACTCATACCTAACCAAACAAGTCTTAACAATCTGTGTTTGCCATCTTTTGTGATCATCTCTATTTTTCAGAGCGCGATAATTAACCAATCAACGCTCAAATCTTAGAGTCCAAAATAAATAAAGTTAGGGCTTCACATGTGTGAGCTGAACACACTCACAAATGTTATTATATAATATAAGTAGTGAGAATTTATCAGAATGTGATATCCATTTAACTTATGTGGGTTTTATATGTGTATTTATAGTTAATGTTATTTAACTCGTCACATAGAATAATGTTACATCCATCCAAAATAAGACCTACATTTTGCCTCCAAATCTACGTGACAAGTTAAAAACCTTGGCTATTTAACTTGTCTAGCCCAAAATTTACTTTGCAAAAAACACATATAAAATTACTAGTCCACTGAACTGCTAAGGTCCATTTGACTTTTAGTGGGCTAGGGAGTTTACAGACTTATGGGCTTTTGAAGCACTCCAACTTTCAAACAGCCCAAGTTCCACAAACGGGTCGGGTCGAATGTCCACTTCGACCCCGATAGACCGATACGACAGAATTCCCGATCCTAGGAATTACCGTTCACCAGAGACGAATTGGATACTCGGCAACGGCATAAAGGACAGAGTCTTGCGTTGCAAGCATCGATTCTTCTGAAAGAGGAGAGGAGTATATTTCTTCAATCGTGTCCAACACCTCTCATTCCTTCACCCGAAAATCCACAGGTGCCACACCTCTTCCTCTCCTTTTGATCCTTCTGAAGAGAATGTCTTTATGTTTGATTCATTCTCTCTTCCTTTGTTTGCGTAAAAGGTAAGTGTTTTTTTTTTTTTTGTGATGAAAAAGAAAAATCAATCGCAGCATATGAGATTATAGGAAAGAAATTTTTGAATCGGAATCCGTGGATTTGGTAGTCTCAAAGTGGGAATCGGTTGTAGTGATTGGTTTTTCGTGGAATTATTTTCTGTTCTTCTTTGACAAAATAGTTTCTGGGATACCGCCTTGTTAATCATAACCATTGACACAAGTTTTGGTGAGTGACTTCTTTTTTATTTAGGTAGGATTTGATGGATACCAACAATTCGAGTCCTCCTCCTGCCGGAGATACTGCCGTGGACACCGGCGATTGGAGAGCTCAGTTGCCTCCTGATTCTCGGCAAAGGATTGTCAACAAAATGTATTACATTTGCCTTTTCAATCCTCTTTTGTTTGGAATATTTGTTGATTACATTTAAGACTTTTTTTTCCGTTTTACTTTGATTTAGTGGTTGTTGCGGGTTTAGTATTTAACACCCAAATCAAAATTGAAGAGAAAAAAGAAAAATTGAAGTTAGATGTAGACATAGAATTGGTTAAGTTAGATGTAGACATAGAATAGGTGAGCCTAAGTTAGGTTTTGTTTTTATTAGCTGTCATACTAACTGGGAATACCGTGATGGAGGTTACCCGGACTATTTTGCGGATGTTTTTATAGCCATAAAAAATGTTAAAAAGGAAACTTTGGTGCGCAAGCCTTCCACAATGGAGGTGGTGCGGTCAGCCGTGGTGGTAAGGACAAGGTTTACAAAACCTTAATCCTACTTCCGACATAGCATAGAGGCTTTTTCAATAGTATGTAATAAAATTAAGGCTAGATGATATTTTGATTGACCCCAAACTATCTCAGGGTCTGCTAAATGAATCCATACGAGAAACTTTCTGAGAATCCGTCACATGAGTTATTGTTCGGCTCATCACCATAAGTTCCAAGACAATAAGGAAGTTATCACCTTCCCGGTATTGGGCATCTCTGGTGAAGCTAATAGTCCATGAAATCCCAGATTGGGAAGTAGAGATATTGTCACTTACTCTCTTGGTATCTCCTACTTATATATATATTTTTTAATTCAAACAGACTACCACCCTAATAACTCTGCTTTGCACATGCCCAAATGATCTTACGCTTATCCTGGATCAAATACTCTCGTTTCTTATCCTATCATTCATTGTATCTCCACAAATCCAATGCAACATGGTCATTTCTGCCACTCAATTTTTGGGCATGTTGTCTCTTAGTGACCCAACATTTTGTGCGATTTTATGCACTTTAGAGCATTATAAGTCACCTTTAAGGTGTAACACATATTAGCATGTCTGAGATATTCTTAGTTGTGTGTAAATGTTAGCATGTCTGAGATATACTTAGGTCTACTTTAAGTTTCAATTTCTTGGACCTATGCTATGCTTGTAGTTTCAAAATGGAAACTACTGGTAAGAATTGTTTGTTCATGGGTCTATGAGAAGATCGGAAAAGAACCTGTACAGAGCTGAAATTTTGGTGATAATCTGGATGATTAGTTTTTCTTTTCTTTCTTTTTCAAATAAGTGTTTAATCATTTGTTACTTGTATTTTTGTTCAAACTTTATTGAGTTTTTGTAGACCGTATGATGCAGTCAAAATGACTCAACTAGGAATGGCTTCCACACCGCTTAGGGTGTCTCATTTTTGTACTTTCAGCACTCTTTCCAGTTTATGGTTCTCACTAGCTACTTTTGTGGATACTGAAAGGTTAGTTGCTATCAAATGGAATCTCATCATATAAAAAGCTATTTTAAATGAAATTTTTTTCCATTTGTAGAATGGAAACGTTAAAAAGGAATAGTCTTTATTCTTGGCAAGAAGCATTACAAATAGCTGTAAGGCTTGAGGAGAAGATATATTCTGCTGCCTTAAGCCAGGTAATTTTACATTGCTGGGGTTTCCTTGTAAGGATTGTTCATTTAAACCAATTCCATTGATAGATATATATTCTTCGAAGTTAAAAGGAAATTTCATCGATGCACTGGGCACCAAGATGGTACTATTGTGAACAGAGCACAAACTAGGTTAGGTCCTTGACCTTTATAGGAGAACAGAACTCAAAGTTCTCCTTTTTCCCCCACGCCTTATGAAATTTACAGTTTACAACTTTCAGAAATCCTTGGCCCTAGTTTTCTGCATTCACCAATGCATAGACATATAAATGCATGAATTCATAATCTGGAGCTGTGGATATATGTGGCCGTGGTTGGGTGATTCTAGTGCTCCCCTTCTCTGGGGGGGTTCAAATATTTCGATATGTATATATTCCCACTTAAGCAACGTACTTAAAATGCTGAGAGGTTTTAGCTTGTCACATGGAAATATGTGGGCGAAAAAGGAGGGATGAAAAGGAAGTTGCAGAGCAAGAAACAATGCTGGCTTAAAATCATTGCGCAAGTTGCGATATGCATTGCCTGAAATCTAAAACTTTTCATATTTGTTTTAATTTTCAGCAAGATTATCTTCGAAAAATATCTTTGAAGATGCTCATATGGGAGAACATGCCCCAGAATACTGTGCCAAATCCTTTGGAGTCCAACTCTCCAAGCAACAGCAACAAGCGAGGTAATAAAATAAAGTATAACAGTGTTTTTATGCAAAATAGCACGAACACTCTATTGTATCGGACACGGATACGCTCATACACATGCTCGATATGTGTATTTGAGTATCCGATTTTTTAATTTTTTTGGTTATCCGACACCTATTGGACACGAGCGGTTTTGTGGTGGGCCAAAAGCTGCAAACCCTAGCTGGCTCTTATATTTTTTCGTCCTTTCTTAGCCAAACATGAAAGGTGAAATCAAAATGTGCGACATTGCAGGAGATGAATTTGGTACATTGGAGGATGCTGGACACCTAAATATTGCAAAACTCTCCCTTAATGAGCCGAACTTGGAGTACTGATGATGGTGATGGTGTTCGAGATGATGATGCTGATGAGGCAATAGAAGTTTGATTGCATGATAGCTTTGTTTTAGATTTAATGTAATAAGAAAGAAAGGTACCTTTTCCTGCAAGTGACTGATGAGTGTATAATAAGAAAGAAAGTTATCTTTTGCTCCCCTTTTTATGTTCTCTATCTCATTTCTATCCTCTCTCTTCTTCTCTTTGGAGTGGCAGCAGCATGACTGCCTCATGCATTGAAGTAGACCCTTTCAATCTGTCAAGTATAACCTATTTAAGTGTTTGTTGTTGCCGTTCTCACCTTTATAATTACATTTTAGTCGTCCACACAATTCACAAGCTTACATGTTTGTTTATGCTAATTTATGTCTAATTTGGTCTTTTATCAAGCAAAAACGCTATTTGTCACAGCAATTAGGATCCTAGTGATCTCAGTTGCTGACGTGTATGGAGGAGATTAAAATTGCAAGTGGGCAACTGAGATCACTGGGATCCTAATTGTTAGGACGAGTAGCAGGGCTGTTTATCAGGTTTTTCTAAAAAACTATTCGTGGACCCAATTTTCTTTTGAAACAAACGGGAAAGAAAAAAAAGGTTTTTTTTATTTTACTTAAGAATAAAGGTTTTGTTAAAAAAATTAGATAAAACAACGGACGTGCATGGGAATTGGGAATATTAGTCCACCCACTGAACTGCTAAGGTCCATTTGATTATTTCGTGGGCTACGGAGTATACAGACCCATGGGCTTTTGAAGCGCTTCAACTTTTAAAAAGCCCAAGTCCCACAAACGGGTCGAATGAACTTTCCACTTCATGTCTCCTGGGAATCATCGTTGACTAGCGACGAATTGGATACTCTGCAACGGCATAAAGGAGAGAGTCTTGCATTGCAAGCACCGATTCTTCTGAAGAGGAGAGGAGTCTATTTCTTCAATCGAGTTCAAAGCCTGAAGGCCTCTCATTCCTTTCACCGCCGCAAATCCACAGGTGATACACCTCTTCCTCTCCTTTTGATCTTTCCGACGAGAATCTTTTGATGTTTGGTTCATCTTCTCTTCCTTTCTTTGTGTAGAAGGTAAGCGAATTTGTGTTTTTTTTGGTGATGAAAAAGAAATCAATCGCAGCATATGAGATTATAGGAAGGAAATTTTTGAATCGGAATCTGTCGATTTGGTAGTCTCATAGTGGGGATCGGTTTCTGTGATTGACGAAATAGCTTTTGGGATACTGTCTTGTTAGTCATATCCATTTATATAAGTGTTGGTGACTCTTCTTTTTTGATTTAGGTAGGATTTGATGGATACCAACAATTCGAGTCCTCCTCCTGCCGGAGATACTGCCGTGGACACCGGCGATTGGAGAGCTCAATTGGCTCCTGATTATCGGCAAAGAATTGTCAACAAAATGTATACGTTTGTCTTTTCAATTCTCTTTTGTTTGGAGTATTTGTTGATTACATTAAAGGATTTTTTTTTCTTCCCTTTTTCTTTGATTTTGTGGTCGTTATGGGTCTCGTATTTAACACTTAAGTCAAAATTAAAGAGAAAAATGAAAAATTGAAGTTAGATGTAGACATAGAATAGGTGAGCCTAACTTTGGTTTTTGTTTTTATTAGCTGTAATACTAATTGGGAGTACCGTGATGGAGGTGATCTGGACTATATAGCGGATGTTTCTATAACCATAAAAAATGTTAAAAGAAAACCATTTAGCGGATGTTTCTAGTTTTTCAGTATAAAAGGTACAACTCCCATGCTCAAGCGTCCAGCAGGGTAGGCGGTGGCGGCAGCGGCAGCAGCAGCAGCAGTAATAGCAAGATGTAAGCCATCTTACCCCAGCATAGCGGCGAGGCTGTTTCAATTGTATATAATAAAATTAAGGCCTGCATAAGAAGCTATTTTGGGTTTTAAAACTTAGTTGCAGTTAGTAACTGGAGCGCAGAACTGTAGATGTAATCACATACATAGTTCGAACTTATATATATCCTCTTAACATTTTCATCGCGTTGCATTCATTGTTTTAAAGAAAGTTTGTGAATGAACCAAGATGCATTTTAGTTGTAGATGTTGTTGCCAGGTAAAAACCTAAGAGATAGCAAGAGTCATATCTCTTGATATTAAGTGAGCTCGGGAAAAGAAAACAGCTCATGAATGGCAGGAAATGTTGCTCTCCTATTCTTAATATAGCTGTATCCATGCATTCTGGATGGTTAGTGTTTCTTTTTCTTTTTTCATTCAAATAAATGTTTAATCATTTACTTGTATTTTGATTCAAACTTTATTGAGTTTTATACGGTTATACCTTATGATGCAGTCAAAATGACTCGAATAGAAATGGTGTCCATACCACCTTAGGATGTCTCACTACTAAACTAGCACTCTTTTCCAGTTGATGGTTCTCACTAGCTACTTTTGTGCATACTGAATGGTTAATTGCTATTAAAAGGAATCTCATCAAAGAAAAAGTCATTAAATGAAATCTTTTCCATGTGTAGAATGGAAACATTAAAAAGGCATCTTCCTTTTACTGGGCAAGAAGGGTTACAAGAACTGAAGAAAATAGCTGAAAGGTTTGAGGAGAAAATATATTTTGCCGCCGAAAGCCAGGTAATTTTACATTGCTGGGGTTTCATTGTGTGGGTTGTTCATTTAAACCAATTCCATTTGTAGATATATTTTCTTCGAAGTTAATAGGAAATTTCATCGATGCACTGGGCACCAAGATGGTACTACTGGGAACAGAGTACAAACTAGATTAGGTCCTTGACCTTTATAGGAGAACAGAACTCAAAGTCATCCTCCTTTCCCCACCGCCTTCTGAAATTACAAGTTTCAAATTTCAGTAATCCTTTATTCCAGTCTTCTGTGGTCACCAATACATAGACATATATATGCATGAATTCATAATCTGGAGCTATAGATATATGTGGATGTGGTTGGGTGATTTAGTGTTCCCCGTCTCCGGGGGGTTCAAATATTTCTAAATGTATATATTCCCACTTAAGCAACGTACTTAAAATGCTGAGAGATTTTAGCTTGTCACATGGAAATATGTGGGCAAAAAAGGAGGGAATAAAAAAGAAGTTGCAGAGCCAGAGTCAATGCTGGCTTAAAATGATTGAGCTAGTTGCAATATGCATTACCATGAAATCTAAAGTTTTTCATATTTATTTTACTTTTCAGAAAGATTATCTTCGAAAAATATCTTTGAAGATGCTTACAATGGAGAGCAAGTCCCAGAACACTGTGCCCAATCCTTTGCAGTCCAACTCTCCGAGCAACAACAACAGCAACAAGCCCCCTAATCCAGGTAATAAAATGAAGTATAATAATGCTTTTATGTTACGCAACTATAAAATATGACCCTCACTCTTTCATATTTTCTTTGCTCTCCACATGGTGGTGTACGCATGTCTCTACTGTTCTCCCTCGTTTTTGTGCTCCATCATGTTCTTTTGTTATGTTTTTGTTCGATCAAGTAAAACGTTTAGATGTAGTATATTGTCCAATCTTCATTTTTCTGATACGTTGGAGAGAGCCTGGATATACAATGTTTTGGTTGATTTTATCCCCCTTCATTCTTTGATGATTTGTTGTTCTTTTTTTTTCTTAACTCTTTTTTTTTTTTCCCTGCAAGTGACTGATGAGTTTGTAATAAGAAATATAGTTATCTTTTGATCTCCTTTTTATGTTTTCTGTTCTCTTCTTCTCTTTGAAGGGCAGCATGAGTGCCTTGTAAGAGCATCTCCACTGGCAAAATTATTTCAAGCACTCTAAAATACTTTGTAATTTGTGCACATCAATTTATCAAGACTTCTCTACAATGGCTCACAATATGAAGCACTCCAAACTCAAATCTTTCAACTACAATTTCCCTCCCTTTTTTCTATTTTATTCTCTCTCTTGGTTAAACTTGCAAGCGTCAAGTGTTGATTGGTTGTGCAACTCTAAAAAATACTCTCAAGTCACTCTTGATTTTTTATTGCTTCTGTTCTTTACCTTCATAATTACATGTTAGTTGTCTTCACAATTCATAAGCTTACATGTTTATGCTAATTTATATCTAATTTGGTCTTTTTTCTCTAGTAGCATCTCACAATATGCAGTCCCAACTTCACAATCAAGGGCAATCACTTCCTATGCAGTTGCCATCGAGTCAGCAAGCACGCCAAGAGTTATTATCCCAGAACACCCAGAATAACATTGCATCTGCTGGTTTGGCAATGTCCTCTGTGGCCGGTCTAAGCCAGGCTCCTATTCCCAACGTTGTTAGCCAGAACTTTAACATGCAGAACATATCGAATGTTTCCCAGAGTTCAGTGGGGAATTCAATGGGACAGGGGATGCCCTCCAATATGTTCACTAATTCTCTAAGGCCAATGGCTGGAAGGCAACAGGTGGTTGGGCAACAGCAGCAACCTCAACGGCAGTCCCAGAACACACAACACTATCTTTATCAGCAGCAGTTACTTATGAAGCAGAAATTCCTGCAGGGAAATCTCCCACATTCACTCGTGCAATCACATATCCAGCAACAGCAGAACATATTACAACCAACGCAGTTGCAATCTTCTCAGCAATCTGGTATGCAAACATCATCCATGGTGCAACCTTCCTTGATGCAATCAGCTCCTCTATTTAGTCGTCAACAGAATCAGCAGTCTCCTGTTCAACAATCGACTCATTCTATGCTTCAGCAACATCAACAACAAATCCTTAGGCTGCATCAACAACCACAACAGACCGCTGTTGTTCATCAACAGCTAATGGCACAGCGGACGTTGTTGCATCCGCAGTAGCAGCAAATTGGGCAACAGGCAAATGCATCAAACATGCAGCAGAATCAGTTAATTGGGTCACAAAACAATGTTGGGGACTTGCAGCACCTGCAGAAGTTGCTGGGCCCGCAGAACAATCTTCAAAACCTGCACCAGCAGCAGCAGTTGATGGCTCAACAAAATAACCTCTCAGGTATGCATCAGCAACAGCTGAGCCCACAAATTAACATATCTGGTCCAAAGTGGGTACTCGCTTATGTGATTACCAACATTTTGGTTGCACCACTTTGGAACTCCTTCAATACATTTATTTTGCTTCACAAAAAAGTTATTATTGACAACTTTGCTTCTGGTGAAGTGTTGTTACCTCTGCTACATATCTTGATTGCGAGGAAGTCTTCTGAAGCACTGATGGATGTAGATTATTTCACATTTCTCCCTAACGACTTTGATGTTTTCTTTCAATAATTATTTAGTTTTTGCTACTTGGGAAACTTTTGTTCATTTTATTTTTTCATTACTCCAATTAAATGAACAATGAGATTCTTGTTTAGGATTTAATAATTTCATTTAGAGTTATCTCTATTCTGATCTTTGGTAATTATGAGATTTGTTGGCCTAATAAGTTTTGTGCAGTTTCCCATTGTACGCAAGTCTCTTAATTGACGTGCATTTTTTGCATTATTTTGTAGCATCTCTAGATTCCACAGGCCAGACAGGACATGCTGACGGGGCTGATTGGCAAGAGGAAGTCTATCAAAAGGTGATTTGTTGTTTTCTTGTTCTCCATTTAATGAAAAATGTTTATGATATGGGCAAAAGGTAAACTACACCCGCTCCTGCAGTGGGCCGAGTTGGGGACATGGAAGATGTATGGAGACCTTACCTCCATAAAACTTGATGACCAATAATTGTTAACATCCTTTTTGTCTTGCTGATCCCCCCACCCTTCTCTCTCTCTCTCTCCATATCACCCAACAACAGGCCCCTTTTTTCTGCCTTTTTTTTGTTCCATGATGCATTGATAGAAATACCTAAGCAGAGAATTACATGAATCTATGGCATTGAGTTCACCTTGGTCCAAGATCCTGGGTCGGGTAGATACTAGATATATGGCATCTTTCGTGGATGTGATGAGAACTCTGTTCCTATAAAACCATGGCAGAGTATAATGGCTATGTGGTGCGATTTGTCCAATGAAAATTTTGAGGTCGTGGAACCTCTCCACTGCCCATCCTCCTTCGTTTATGTTGAGTTTAGCACAATGGAGAGAGTAATACATAGTTCATGGCATGAACAGATATTTCCGTGGTGTATGGCAGTGCGTTGTCATTACTCGTACTTTGGTATTTGTAAGAGGTTTCTACTTCGAGTATTTACATGATATGCCAAATTGCGTAAGCATCTGTAGAGAGAACATTATAACCAGATGACGGTCATATGTAATGAATTCAATATGCCATTCATTTAATATAATCTAGTTATTACTAACCTGGCAGGGAAAGTGAGTCCTCAAGTAATGGGCATGGTTGAACCTTTTTCATGGTTAATTCTCCATCAGCATGTAGATGCAAGAAAGCTGTTTGATTGATTGTGGAAACCATTATAAACAAATTAGCTAAATATATATCTTACTTTTACTTTGCAGATCAAAGCCTTGAAGGAGACTTACTTGCCTGAATTGAATGAAATGCACCAAAAAATTGTTGCTAAATTTCAGCAGGTTAGCTGTGCCTCACATATATTCCTTTGAGTTCATTGTCACGTTAGATGGTTCAAGGCATGAATGTGCTTCAAATTATTTGTGTGTAGATTGGCTGTCAATCAGTTGTCTTCTGATCTTAAATAAGTCTCACTGTCTATCACCAAGAAAATAATCAGGAAAGAGGGAAAAGAAAAAAAGTACAAAGTTATTTTCTTGACTTAGCGAAATGTTTGTCTTTTAGCTTTTGCTTGCATATGTTCGTGGATTGGTGTTCTTAAAATGTTATTCTTCGTTCATCAGAATGAATCTCTTCCACAACCACCAAAGCCAGAGCAGGTTGAGAAGCTGAAAGTCTTCAACGCTATGTTGGAGCGCATTATAACTTTCTTACAGGCGCCCAAACATACCATCCCGCCCTATTTCAAGGAGAAGTTGGGTTCCTATGAGAAGCAGATTATAAACTTTATAAACTCAAACAGGCCGAGGGAGCCTCCTTCCCAGCAGCTAGGAGGCCCAGGACAGATTCTGCCGACTCAAATGCACTCCATTCAGCAGTCACAATCTCAAATTACTCAAATTCAGTCTCATGAAAATCCGATAAACCCTCAGGCCCAGTCAGTGAACTTACAGGGTTCTGCAGCAACAATGCAGCAGAGTAGTATTGCTAGTTTGCAGCATAGTTCTCTGTCTCAGCAAAACATGATGAATTTGCCCCAACCAGGCTCCAAATTGGACTCCGCCGGACAAGGATATGCTCTGATTTCAATGCAGTGGGTTCCTGTTGGTTCTTTGTGTCAAAAATCTGTCCACTCTCCCCGACAGGCCAGCGAGAATGCACTCCAGAATCTTGTGTTAAAGCTAATTTTGATTCTGTTATTGGTGATCATTTTATTTCAGTTGGTGCCATTGCTCCAGACAGGCGAATCTACCTATTCAATGGCTCAATTTCTACCCTAGTCAAATGGTTTGGCGGGTTAAGTGCAAGGTCGACTGAGATAGTAAAAGGTAAATAACGACACTTGTGCACAAGGTTCTCATGAGCGGAGTGATATGCTACTAATGTCAATTTAATTTTAAGAGTTCTGGATTTGAGATGATTGAGTAGGAGCATGCATGGATTTATTTATGTTGCTTTTATTTTGAACAACAATATCTAAGATTCTGATACAACTTCTGGATTAATGTTTCTCTTGGTATGTTCTTCTGTGATTTAATTCTATCAGTCTTGGCAGTGCCGTTCCTAAGGACACACATTGTAGTAACCTATGGATTAGTGATTTTAAAAAAATCGCATTTGAGGACTGGGGAGTTTTGGAAATCAAGATTTCACTTGAAGTTGTTGCATGTAAGGGGATTGGTGAATGACAATGTTCCAGCTAATTTTGACGTTCTTGGTTGCCATGGATGTTCATTAGTAGGTGTTCTGACGGAGAAAGAAAAGTAGCCCAGTTATTAGTCTAGAAATGTTAGCGCGGTGGGCCATTCTCAATTTCTTGGCATGGGCTTAATAATTGCAGATGCTGACGATTGTCCAGTCCCAGCCCATTTGACATAATGAAAATATGTTTTTTTGGTAACGATAATGAAACCATACAAGCATGTAGACGCCCAATGAATCAACTTGGGTCATAGAAGTTTTCCATCTAATAATAAGGTAAGTTGGGTCAAAATCCAATGTGTGACTACAAAAATATTGTCCAGTCCCGATTCATTGACATTACTGAAATCTGAATATTCTGAATTTATCAATTATAAAATGGTTCAACATTTCAAGAAACCCTAATTTACATCAAAAACCATATAAAATTATAATTTTCTTTCTTGTTTACTTTCTTTTGAAACAAACAGCAAAAAAGAAAGCATTCATCTAGTACAGAAGAGAGAGAGAGGACACTGAGGTTGAGAGAGAAATCTAACATGAACGCCTATATGTTAAACTAGTCATCATGCAATTAGCCTAGAATGTGAAAAAATTACTGTTTGTACTACAATTGTGTTATTCAATGGATATCTATGTATCAATTTTTTTTTTCTATAGGAACTCAGTACAACAATAATATCTGAATGGAGTATTATCAGCTCTGACGTTCAGCATCCCTTTTCTGCTGTGATTCTATTGAATGTTGATCAGATATGGCTATGAACTGTCTGTGATATACCCTGTGACGTCTCTCTCTTGTGTAGAATACCCAAGAGATCAAAGACAGCATAACTGCAGCTGAAACCATGACCAGGCCAATGTAGATCAACTTACTCTTGCTCTTTAGGTCAGGACAGTGGTCCGCATTGATGTCACTGAAAGTTTTCCGGACAAACGAGCAATCTCCCAAGCCAACAAGGAATGGTGAATATTGATATAATGCATAACTTACATTTGCAGCAGCAGTCATGGCGTTGTAGTATTTAGGAATCAATCGTCCCTCGGTAATGCAAACGCTACTGTTGTCTGAAACTTGACAGACGTAATTCATCCATTCCTGCATACAATGTGCAAAAATGGTTAGACACTTACAAGTCACTCTTGCATTCGTTTGCTCGTATGAGAAATTAAGCCTTTTCAATGCATGTTTTGCAGCATGGCATTTTATCTGTTTACCTGTGCAGCATTGGTGAAATTCACTTCATTGGCAGTGCAATTCCGATTGGTTCTATCAGGATTGAACGGATTGCAGAGAAAAGGAACCGGAGGCCCGGATTGATTGTGATAGAGGGGAAAACCAGGTTGTAAGTCTGCATTGGATACATTGATCAATGTGTTAACAAAGCTAACCAACTGGATGGTAACGTTTTGGCTCTGTGCCAAGGTCTCCTGGGCAGTTGCATTATCCACGCAAGGGAGGATGTCATCTAAAGCTGTATGGGCCATAGGGTGTCGAACCCATTCATCCATCGCAACACACGTATCTTCAGTCACACTGGCAAGCCAGAAAAATAGAGCCCATGTAAAGATATAAGCTTGTCTCAAGCCAGAAAAGATAGAGCATGTCTCATGGAACAGATGTGACTGTGATCAAGAGCGAATTGAATGTTCTCTACATGACCAAATGGACTTACTTATGGAGAACGAGAAATACGCCAGACAGGATAAATGTGATCGTTACGAGGATCCATCCTATGATCACAAATCTGCGTTCATTCAGGTAATATTCAGCATCTTGTTAATCACGAAAAAAGGGAAGAGTCATGATAGTCGGAAAATGCTTGAAAAAAATAGAAGCAAAGAACTCACGTGTACACAAGACATTGCATGCCGAAAATCGATAACACTGCAACCAAAAGTTAAAGTAAGCCGTCATTCCGTACTGTTATGTGTTTTGGAGCAATTAGCATATATGGAAGAGATTAGTGGCTTACAGAAACCAGCAAAAGCCAAGAGAAGCATCACAGAAGAAAGTACAATTAGAGCCACTCTTCTGCAGGGTATATAACATTATATTAGTTCAATGGACAACTAATATTCTTGATCAACTAATAAAGTATAAAGATACTCACACGATATTTAAAGCTCTCCGTATCTCTCTCGAATTTTCTGCCGTCTTTTCATTAAGAGTGCTAGCAGCATTATTTATCTTTTTCTGAACTTTGTTGATATTGTTTTGTACTTCAGCCAGAAGAGAATATTGGTCCACCCTGATATTCTTAGCTTCATCTAGGTAACTCGATATGGTTGTGAGATTCATGGCCGTGTTATCGGCCTGCCATACAACATAGTCCAATGTATCCTTTGTGCTACTGTAAAAAGCTCCCTGTCCAGCAAAGAGCACAATGCACCCGACGCTGAAAATACAGACAGAAAATCAAGAGTGGAGTTGGACATATTTCATCTGTGCAGAGAAAAAAAAAAGAATAAAGAGGAGATTAAGGATGTTGGGAACCTACATGGCGGCAACAGTGAAAAATACGAGGGAGATGAGAGAAAGGGCATAAACAATTTCAGAATAGCCATAAGGCTGGCGGAGACAGCAACAATGATGGAGACAGACGGCAAACAAGAATAGACCAAATCCAAGAAGCCAAACTGCCGCAATGAAGAACAATGGAGCACCAGTGAACAAAACAGACTGCGTAAAAAAACCACAGAATATGAGGAAAGCCATTTCATCAGATTGCTACAATTGAAATTGGAAGATAATATATGGCAAAAGATACATATAGAACAAAGTAGCTATTGATAAAGTCTTCATCTGCATGAAATTCTAGAAAAACTCAAAACCAAAAAAGGGGATTTTAGTTCCAAGAATATGAAAACTTTAATCATCGGCACTTAAAAAGAACACTTCATAATTTCAAGCCAAATGTTAGAACCCAGATAGGAAGGTTGAGTTTTCAATGTTCTCAATTCAAAAAATAATGGCCATTCCTGATCAAGAAGACATACACTTTCAAGAGGAGAAACCAATAAATCATATCTCATAAAATAACTCACTAGTTTGAGAGACGAATTGAGAGAGGAAGAGCAAAAAAGGAAGTCTAAATCTTGAAAACAGGATTAGTGAGGTGAATATCCATGCCAATTGATCAGACGAGAGAATAAGGATTAGAGCAACTCACAGACAAGTAATGTTTATCGCCGATGTTCCATCCACCCTTGTAATGGTTCAAACCATCCAGAGGATCTTTCCTGTGTGTTCTACTTGTAGCTAATGCCATATGATTGTTTTCACCAGCATTATTTTCCTCAAGAACAGACCTAATTTCCAACGAAACCACACCATACTCAGCCTCGACGGTCCTCCCTACACAGCAAAATCGACATTGGAAACAACGAATTGACGAAAACAAGACAGATAAACACCAAAGCTTAGACCAAAATTACAAGAGCAAAAACCCAATTAGCACAAGCCATTACTATGAACAGAACAAAGTAATTGCATTACCCAAACGAAACATAGAAGTGATGGAGATAGACAAACCTCGAAGATGGGGTCTTTGAGGAAACCCACTTGAGACTGAAAACGTTGAAACAACGAGGAGAAGAATCGATAGGAGAAGCAATGACTGCAATCTGATATGGGTGTTCATTCTTGCAGGATACTGACTCTGAGAATTCAGATGCTAATAATAAATTAAATATGAGTGCTTATATAGACGTTGATGCCGTCAAAGTGACGGAGAAGACGAAGAAAACACCCAGTCAATTTCCATGCCATTTTTAGTCTTGACATTAGACAGGATTTGACTCTGGTTTTAACGTGAATGAACCGTCAAAAAACACGGACATTTCCACAAACTCCCATAGAGTATCACACCGGTAGAGATAGTGGCGCCCGACGAGAAGGATATAGAGAATTTGCGAAGAAGATAGCATAAAACGGGGAGGAAGAATTAAAAACACATTACTTAGAATTAGTGAGAAATATATAAAAACAATGAGAGTTATGTAAATATGATTCTATATAGAAATGAATAGCGAAGGCGAATACATTTATTTTGATTTTTCTCCTAGATTCATATAGATCTATGGACGAGTGTAAACTATCAAGTGTCGGTGAAGATTTTTGTGTGCGCGGTTTTGACCCAATTTATCGTGTCTCGTCAAATGTAGATTTTTGTTTGTGCACCCAAATTTAGACTTATATTGAACATTAAAAAGTAAAACTTATATAATGTGTTCCGGATATAACAAAAAAACAAAAGTGAGATTCAAAATGTCTTATCTAAAAAACCAGTAACAAAATATGGGATTTTGATTGCTCTTTTTTGACTGGTAGAAAGAACCTGTTTCAATAAAACAAAATGCACACTTCTTTTATATCAAAGGGAATTGTGTATTAAACTGGCAAAGTCTAGGGCGGGATACCCCTACAACGTCATCCTAAAAAGAAGAAATACAAACAGGAGGATTAGAGAAGAAATGCACTCCCAACAAAATGCAGAATTTTAGTGCATAGTTGTTGTGTTATAAGAGGTGCCCCTTATCAGTTCTTTTAGGAAAAAAACCAAATCAAATTACCTGATTAGGTTCTGTTATGGTCAGCAACAAAGGTGTAAGCTTTTGTCATAATGTAATATTAAAAAGGCTACAAAATAATGTACAGAATGAAAGTTTTCCATCATACTCTCATGGTGTCAAATCTCCTATTGCCTGTGCCTACATGTTAGGAAGAACAGTCAGACTTTTGGCAAATAAAAGATAATCTGTTCTTCAAAGCTCATGATCTGCTTCTTCCTACTAAAGGATATTCAGTCATACATATGGTTTTCTTGTAACGAATCCTGTGTCGTCTCTCTCTTAGAACAACCAGAAAATCTGAGAGAAAGCCATTGCTGCTGATACGATTACCATACCCATATAGGTCCGGAAACTGTTTCGTCTCAGACCAGGACAGTAAGTTTTGCTGATGTCTCTGAAAGTGTTCCGGACAGTGGTGCAATCAACAAGATCGGCGAGGAATGGTCCAAAACTAGTTATTTCGCTGCTAGTGTTTACAGCAGCCATCATCTGATCATATGCCGTAGGTGTCAAGCGCCCTACAGTAGTGCAAATACCATCTGCTGATACTTGACAGACATATTTTTTCCACTCCTGCACGAAAACACAACCAGGAGGCCGATAAATTTAATATCTTTTCATTGACTTCACAGTAATAGTAATCAAATGAAGCACAATTTATCAAATGCTTTCTGTATTGGATTAAATATACCTGTCCAGCATGATTGAAGTCTACTTCACCAGGAGCACAACGTCGCCTAGTCAAGTTAGAGTCAAATGGACTGCAGAGGAGAGGAACCAATGGACCGGTTTGATTGTGATAGAGAGGTCCAGCTTCTTCTGGGAAGTTCTGGTTGGCAATAGTGGTGATGTACTGATCAACAACTTCGACCAATCCAAAGGTGACTCCGTTGCTTACATTCAGAGACGTTTGGACAGTTGCATTGTCAACACAAGGCAGAAGATCACTCAATGCCGAATGAGCTGCTGGGTTTTCCACCCACTGATCCATTGCAATGCAAGTGTCTGTTACTACACTGTCAAGTGGCCAGAGAAAAAAAAAAGTCATTTAGCATATGCAATGATAGATTAAAATGCTAATTTCGAGGTGTCTTTCATAGATTAATTTCAAAAGATCATAATTAGTAACAGCAAAGATAATTTTTCATTAAATTAGTATCAGTCTTTTTGGAAGTTTTCTTTCGTTGTTCTTTGCATTGTGAAAAGAAATCCACCCCTCCTGTGGATCCTATTGCGCTACATGCTGAGGGAATGACTTCAGTTCTTGCTTCACAATTCACAAAGAGATATAAGAAATGAACCTCTTATTTCATTAGCCTACTACGCCATGTGGCCCCCCAGTAGTAGAGTTAAAGGTCACAAGTTCAATTCTTGGAAATACTCTCTCCACTTATTATGTGAGGTAAGGTCTGCTTACATCTTGCTTCTCCACGACTCCACCCACTATGGGAGATCTTTACCTTTTTACTAAGCCATCTGCAGCCCTTTGTTAATTGAATTCACATCAATTCTCGAAAGTGGCTGTAGTAGTTGATCCAAGATGTTATGCACATCAATTTTACATAAACAGTTACCAATTATTGAAATCTAATTCGAGTTTGCATCTCCAACTATGCCTATCACGATGAGTTTTCCGTTCTTAGGTAAAAAATAATCAGAGCAGCAAATTATTTTTGACCATGAGAATATATTAACAAGTGGAGCAGAAACAAAGAGAAGGAACTTACTTACGGAAAACTAGAAACACGCCAGCCAAAATAAATGTACCAGTGACGAGAATCCACCCTATGACTTCCAATCTGCAAATGTCTAACATTAGTCTATTGAATGAAAAAAAGATGGCGCTGTTAAATTGAAACAAAAACAATGTACTTCAGTTACGTACATGTACACAAGGAATTTAATGCCACAAAGTGCAAATACTGCAACCAACAAATACAACACAGAATATATAGTGAGTGAAAAAGCAGTGAGCGGGACAATTTTGAATTTTGAAGTAAAATACACCATCGTTAGGGCTTACGGAAACCAAGAATCGCGAAGACAAGAATCACAGCGACACCTATGTTAAGGGCGACTCCACTGCAAGAAAATGGCTCCAGTCAAAATACAAAGAACTTAAGACTTGGAGTGATTGTGGGAACAAAATGACAATGGATCCGTCAACTCACACAGGACCAATGACATTTTCTATGTCAAGAGATTTCTTCAGCGACTGGGCTTGAGGAAGATGCGATGAAACATTGAGCATTACGTTTACATCACCGATTTGCTTCAGGAGATCTGCCGATAAAGCAATTTGATCCACAGCAATTTCTGTAGACGACGTCAGAGCAATCAAAAAGTTCCTCACTCTATCATATATGCTTAAGGCAGTATTCACTATATAATCCAATGTATCTGTTACACTATGTCGGAACCTTGCCTGTCCAATGAACAGAAAAACAGATCCACATCTGGAAACAAAAAGTACGCAGCAATGAAATTAGTGACAGGAAATCAAACCAGGAAACAGGAAGTGCTAAGGAAATTAAGACTTACACGGCCGCGACAATGCAGCTTATGAGAGAGACAACTGAAAGTGCATAAGATGTTTGAGAATAGCCATAGCTCTTCTTTCGGCGGCAGCAGCAGCAGCAACAAAGGCATGCACAAATGAGAAATAGACCCCAAACCACAAACCAGACGAGAGCAATCCCAAATAGAGGAGCAGCAGTGTAGGCAACAGACTACAACAAGAACACAATTTAGATAATGTTCACCAAAACATTTACAAGGCAATAACAATCTTCCATCTCCTATATTCCCATGAGAGGCCCCATTTGAGAAAATTCTTCAAAATTTCCGTTCTACACAATACACACTAAACCAAGCAAAACCCAGATAGAGAATCAATGTAAGACAACCAAACATAACCGAAAGGATGCATATAATAAGAAAAAAAGAAAAATTAGAAGAAGAATATGAAGAGACTCACAGCAAGATAATGCGAATCAGTTATGTTCCATCCACCCCTGTAATAATTGAAATGGTCAAGGGGGTCTCTTCTGATTGTCCTTGTTGCAGCCAACACAATGGTTGAATTCTTCTCCTCCTCCTCAAGATCAGACCTTTCCGCAGCTTTTACAACAACACCATATTCCTCATTCAAATCTACTAAATACCAAAACCCATGTATCAAGACCAAATCTTTACAATGAAATCATACCCAATACAGCAACCCATATGTATATATACAATGTATGTGCATAAAAACATTATCAAGCATACGTACCTTCGATAGATGTGTTCTGTGCCTCTTCTGATGCAGAGAACCCATGAGAGATTGAAAACAAAGTAGAAGAATAAATCAAGAAAGCAGAAACAATGAGTGATTTGATGAGGAACATTGTGTGTTATGGGTTTTTGAGTTTTGAAATTAAGGGTTCTTGCATGTCGAGAAATTTTAGGGAGGAAAAGAAGAGGATTTATAGGGTAGCTGTAATAAGGAGTGTAACGGACACCGCACCCATGGAAGATGAATTGTTTAGAGCATCCACAGTTATGCTTGAAATATCAAGCACTTCAAAATTATTCTCTCTCCTCCTTTATCCTACGTGGCACAATTTAATTGGATGATTAAATCTCACAATATACACTATTCATCAACACTTCATACATTCCAACACTGCATACTCACTTTCTCTATTTTCTCTCTCTTCCTTTTTATCATCTCTTTCTTCCTTTTCATATCTCTCTCTTCCTTTTCATCTTCTCTTTCTTCCTTTTTATCATCTCTCTCTTCCTTTTCATCACCTCTTTCTTCCTTTTTATCATCTCTCTTCACTATTCATCAACTATATACATACTCCAACTCTCAAGTATCATTTTTCCACAACTAAATTTTCAAACGTCATTTTTCACCCATTGTGTGCATGTAGCGCTATACTTATCAAAAAAGTAACATTTCAAGTACTTAAAATACACTCCATTATATCCATTGTGAACATCTAGCACTTAACTTATCAAGAAAGTATCATATCAAGTACTTCAAAATCATCCCATTGTGGATGCTCTTATACAAAAGACGGTTTCTGTCTTTTTTTTTTTTTTTTAACTGTTTATACTTAATTATCTAATTATGATTTCTTAGTGTTGCAGTGATGAGGTCAAATCAATTTCTTTTTGAAGGAAAATTACGTAAAAGTTTCCCAATCCAATAACTTTTTTTAGCTGGAATGAATTAATCAGTGCTTGGATTCTTGTGATTATGTATACTTAAACCTCTATTATTATTATTATTATTAGAGATAATTATAAATAAATCTTTCCAGTAAGGTTTATAAACCAACAAAGACATCATTAACAGTATACTTAAATTAACCATTGATACTCAAATAGGCCTTTGGGCTTTGATTCTTTGTATATACTAGTTGCATGCCCGCGAAGCGCGCGACACATATTTTGATTGGAAAATAGAGATATGTGAGAATTTTTCAATACTTTGTTAACATGAAAAGCAGTAGAGTAGAGTTTTAATTGTAGAAAATAGAGATAATTGTGAGATGAAGATGCAGATAAAATATGTACAATACCGTTTTTTTAGTTTGCTAAGAACAAAAATTTCTAATAGGGTGTGAGAAATTTGATTCATAAGAAATATGTATGTTAAGAGTTTATCAATTTTTATTTGTGTCGTTAATATCTACAAAGTGTTATAGGTCACCAATGCATGTTTATGAGACAATATTGTATGGTTAGTACAACATTCTCTATAAAGTGGCATTCAATATCGAGAAATACAATGTAGCATAAGTAATATTTTTGAAATTATATTTTTAGAATAAGATTTTTGAATTTATATTTTTGAAATGTTATGTATGACAGATAGATTTATGCCTATAATCACTTTGACCTTCAACAACTCATTGAATTCTATCATGCTTTCATGTCACAAGTTACATGTTCCAATACCAAATGAGCTTAATTTATTTACACATTGGAACAATATAGCGTGAGAAAAACCTCTCATGTTGTGTATGTTGCAATTCAGACAGACTACTAAACCTGACCAAACTCTAAACATGCACAATACATCAATTAAATACTACAAAAACACACAAAATACATCAAAAACACACAAAATGATAAAAACACACAAAAATAATGATAAAAACAATCAAAAATTCCCACAAAATGATGATAATTAATGCAAAAAACATACAAAATGTTTTCAAACTAAATACTACAAACGAATTTCATTAATTGAGTAATATCAAAAGACTCTCATAATTAACAATACATGACCTTAGTGAAGCTGAAACAACATCAAATCACTTCCATGAAACATTAAATCCCCATTATGGGTCTTAAAGTTTTTCAATATATTTTAATTTTTTCTTTTATCCATTACATTTTTTTAAAATTAATTCTTATCACTCAAGTTGTCAATCATTCTTTTTTATCAAGTTTAATTAAAATGGGTAAGATTTTTATGGAGACATCCACGTGGCACCAAGAATTAAGGAGAAGCCTTGCGATTTTCAGTTATATATGTATATAAATTGATGATTGATAATGATGATTGATATATATATATAAAGCCCTTACGGATTTCTTATTCGAAAGAAAATCGTGAGAAATTCTATTGTGCGGGAGTCGGATACCATACAACTTGTCTGTTGATCTCTTTCCTCTCCAAAACCCCGCGAAAATCCGTTCATTAGGATTCACAATTATGTCACCGAGCTCGAGCCTGCCTACAGAAACACCGGCGGGGGATCGCTTCGCGCCAACGGTGGCGATGATCTCCAGCAATCCAGGTGACTCCTCTTCTTCCTCTTCAATCCTCAACATCCCCGACGTGAGTACTCAGGCCTACCCTTTCTCGTCTGGAAACCCTAGGATCGAAGAGACGCGCGGTATCATGCACCTCTTCGAGACCGACACAGCTTCTTTGAGTCTGCCTGTGAGCTCCTATTCTCTCTCTCAATTATCTTCTCGGTCGATCGATAAATTGCGTGTATGTGTGCGTCTTTGTCGCGGGTGGGGAATTGTTGTTTAGGAAAAGAAACAGCTACGATATTTGAGATTCAGTTTAGAAGGATTAAATTGTGGGTCCATCGATGGTCAGATTGTTTTGGTAGAACTGTAAATCAAATCAGGAGATGATCGTTTGATTTTTTGTTGTCTTTTGTATTTGCAATTAGTAATATTTTCGAATATAAATTAGTTTCAGTCAAATATAGTTAGAAGTTTCATGTGTTAAGAGAACACTTTTCTTTGTTAGGGTTAAACGAGTGGCATTAGAAGCCTTGGATGTACTTTCAATTGAAAATCTTTAAATATAACATCTTCAATTTGAAGTAATTGCTAATTGTATTACTCGAATGTTGTTCAGATTGGAAGGAAACCTGCTGTCTGTGTACATGGTGTGCCAAACCACATGACCTATGCGGATTTCTGCCAGTTTTCTGGCTCGTTTATTCACCATATATTGGAGATGCGAATTGTGAGGTAAGTTTGGATGGCATTGTATTGAAGATGATCTGGCAGCAGTGACTGAATTATTAGGAGCAAATGATGGAATCATTTAATGGAACTTGTGATTGGATTTAGTTTATTGATGCTTGTCATTTGTCAGCGGTATGGATTTTTGGTAATACTGAATGACTTTCATTCTCTATCTCACAAAACTTTTTAAATGAGGATACAACTTTTACAAAACTGATGTGGGAACTCAGAAGTGTATTCTTTGTGGATCTTTGAACTGTGACCTCTGCTCAATACTGAGTTACATACTTATATCACTTGAACATCCGCAGCATCACCCAATTTTGGAACTGGATGGTGTAAACTCTGTGTATAATACTGATTGTTATTATTGGCATGACAAAACCCCCACCCCTCCCTTCTCCCTTGTAGCTTGTGATTGTAGGTGGTTATGCCACTTAGTGATGGTTTTGTTGCTGCTTTGCATGGTGGTTCAGGAATGATGGTATGGAAGATCGGTATAGTATTTTGATAAGATTTGACAATCAAGATTCTGCAGATAGTTTCTACCGCCATTTTGATGGAAAACAATTTAATTCTCTAGAGGTATCTTCTACACTATCTCATGCTTCTCGTGTGCTTTCCATTTTGAATGAGGAAATCTCTGTTATGGCATGGGTATCTTCACTTATTGAATTTTAGGTTGAGCTTCTCCCAATTATCATGTCTATTGTTTTTCCTTCTTAATACAGGTTGAAGTGTGCCATGTGCTTTTCACAGTCGATGTACAGTATACTGGTTACAGTGGTTCCTTTGAACATGCACAGCCTTCCCCTGCAAGCTTAATTGAACAGCCCTCATGTCCAGTCTGTCTTGGTAAGTTCAATTTACATTCATATATCGATGATTTCCACTTTTTTCCTCGAATAGTGCTCTTGCATTAATGTATTAAAAAATAAACCAAGTCTGGTGCATCATAATAGAATGGGTAACTAGTGCATAAGGCTCTCCCCACTGTGGATATGAGGTGAAAGAATGGGCACAACCTTGCCACCACATTATGGAGAGTTTGTTTTCTTAACCAATTTTGATTGCTATCTTTTATATATATGTGGAGAGACGTGTCAATTAGCATTGCAGAATCACTTGCTAACTAGATAAAAAAATTTCGTAGCTGCCCTGTTTACCATTTTAGCATTGCACTTGTTTTTTTGTCTTGGTCATTTACTCACAACCATTAATCTTTTGGCTTATAGAATATTAAGATACTTGATTAATGAGTAAATATTTTTGGCTTTCATGCAATTCCATATACGTTCTAAGCCAAACAATTTACTGCAGTGTTCCTCTGCACTATGAGTGTTTCATGAGATTTGGTGCATAGCATTAGCATATTATTATAGGTTTCTTTGTTTACCAGCGGGCATGGCCGGGATAAAGACGTGGTTTTGTTGTAGTTGTGACATTGAGCCAGATACAGTTTTAGGTACCCCTTGTGGATCTTGGCAATTCATAGAACAGTAATTTTCATTTTTGAGAACTCGGGATTGGATTCATGTCATTTGGATAATATAACACTTTCCAAAATCTGCATTTTTATAGTTTTACTTTTTTTTTTCTTGCTCTTCTGGTGCATTAACCTTTCCCCCCCCCCTCCCTTCTCCATCTTGTATGTACACAAATGGTAAATTGTCGTTTTAACTTTTCAGTGATATTATCTTATTTTTACCTTTGTTGCAGAGAAATTAGATCAAGAAACGGGTGGAATTCTCACTACAATTTGCAATCATACTTTCCATTGCTCTTGCATTTCGAATTGGACAGACTCTTCTTGTCCAGTAAGTGATTATGATCTCTATGGTTTGCAGGAGAAATGTCTCTAAAGTGATACGACTTCAGATGAATTTTGACCAAAGGCCTTTTGGTCCAGTATTCGGTCAAAAAGAAGAGATTTATGTGCTTTAACAGCATTACACCTTGTAATGATAATTAAATTGACGAGTAGGTAAAAGTTTAATTTAAGCAGCAACTATAAGAGTTTGTGACTTGGGGATGGTGATGCTGCAAATATTCTCTTCCTTGGGATGATTTCCATAACTGTGCCGCGAAGTAGAGGAATAAATAACATAGAAATTTGAAAAATTTCTTGAGGATCTCTTGGTCTGCTGCCCGGTGGTGATTTGTGAACACTGCTTGCAAATGAGTTTTATGGAGAAAGTGTATGTAAGTTGATTATTCAATCATTGTATTCCAGGTTTGCCGATATTGCCAGCAACAGCCAGAAAAGTCTATATGCTCTGTGTGTCAAACTTCTGAGAATCTATGGATTTGTGTTATATGTGGCTTTGTTGGTTGCGGAAGGTACTAAAAATTTCCCCCTCTCTTGCAACTTTGAGTTGCTAATATATTTTTTTTTGCAAGAGAGAGGATGTACATGCATAAGCTATGCCATACAAAGTGAACATGCATGTGTGTTGCTTTTTGCATGGTATGTGCCTTCAGTCAGCCACTCCTTAAAATATATAATGATGCTTCCAGGTATAAAGGAGGACATGCCATAAAGCATTGGAAAGAAACGCAACATTGCTATTCCCTTGAATTGGAAACACAACGTGTTTGGGATTATGCTGGTGACAATTATGTTCATCGACTCATTCAATCCAAAACTGATGGAAAGTTGGTTGAATTAAATTCCCATTGCGTGCATTCTAATGACAGCTATGGAAGTCAAGACCTTGCAGATCCTGGCATTAGTGAGGTTATCGTGAATAGCAAAGTTGAAGCGGTAATGTGTTCCATGTTTTTCCCTAATAGTTGTGTGTTTGATTTTTGTGCATTATGTTCGTAACTACCAAAATAATCCAGTTTAACATATTCACAGATTGTTAATGAGTACAACGATCTTCTTGCATCCCAACTTGAGAACCAAAAAATAGTAAGTATTTTCTTTGCTTGAGCTGGGTCAACACGACTATTGTATCCCTTAAAATGCTTATATTGGTTATCTTACTTCATTGTTACTCTATGTGCATGTGCTGTTGGTTGAGTTGTGGTTGCCTGTTTCATGTCTGCCACTCTGCCTTGTAGATTCATATGTTCTTTTTTGAATGCAGTATTTTGAGAATTTGCTTCAAGGAGTTGAAGAGGAAACTGAAAGGGAGATTTCTGTGGCTATTAAAAAGGCTATGGCTCAAAAACTGCAGAAGATGCAGGCTAAGCTGGATAGATGTTCCAAAGAGAAGGAAATTCTTAATGATGTAAGTATTACTTGTCTGATAGGAGTGGCTCTTTTAGAATCTTTCATACATATTTTTTACTCATTAATGATTTGCAAAGTGATTCCATGTTTATATTGTTTTGATAAACTGCAAAATTGTGAAAGTCATTGTATTACTTTATAGTTTATACCAAATCTTTCCCCCTTTCAAAATTACGCTCATATTAGTCTCTTACTATTATGCGAATTTCCAACCTCTTTTGTTTCTTTGTGTGTAGCTCAATGAGAATCTTATGAAAAATCAGGAGATATGGAAAGCAAAGATATTGGAAATTGAGGAGAGGTATGACTTTTACAACAAAATCCACTTGGCCTCCATTTTTTTATGTCGGGAATTTCAATGGCACTGGCACATTACTTTTTCTCAGCCTTCTTGATTGTGAGAAGTTTTCTCAGCGGTTCAGAGAATCTTTTGGCCAATGTTATGTGGAATTATTTTTAGGTGCTTCCTGGGTAACAGTCCCATGAAACTTATAGCTTCATCTATCTATTTTGCATAAATGGTACTGAAATTATTTATACTAGGGCAACTGATTTTACATTAGTTTCCATTAACAATTAGCAATAATTATTTGCTTAGGTAAACATCCTGCTCAGCAACTAATTTTAGCAGTTAGCAATAATTATTTGCGTTGGGTAAACAGCATTCCTGCTAGCTTGATTCTGATTGGTAATTGTGTTGCTTTCAATTCAAAACAAGCGGCTGGAAGGTGCAAAAGCAATGATTTCTTTTAAAAAGGCATACTGATTTGTAATTTTAGTACTTTCTATTCATTCTGGTAACTCTAGATACATCAAAGAAAGTTTCGTGAGGTTAGAAATTACTCAAACTAATAATAGTGAAAACTGTTCAATGCACATAAAAGAGTTGTGGAACCCTGCATTGATACAGACAGTTTTGATGACATCTGGTGCAATTTGATCATCTATGTGCTCAAGACATTTTACTTTTTTGTTGGGGATTGCCATTCATTTGATGTCTCTTAGTGATCAATAAGCCTTCTGAAAAATCTTTATTTGCTTCTCGTGTGCTTGGGAGGTAGTTTAAATTTAGTGTCAAGGGATTTGGCTGTTCGTGCCAGTTTCTAGTGCAGGTCCCGACATAGAACACAGTATTGGGCATATCCAGGCGAAACTATATATATTTCTAAGCATGGAGCTATGTGTGGTTTTATTGTAAACGCAGCTTGGTTTCAGTTATTTGTGAACACACTTGATGTAACATATCTGTAACCAGTCCTTAAATTTTTATGGAGAGAAACTTGTAAGATTTTGATTACTGCTGAATTTATGGATAGAATGACATAAATAATATGGTGGATTACACTTTTGTATGTGTTATAATATCATCTGGAGTTTGAACTTTTTCAGGGAGAAAAGGACTTTGAAAATGAAGGATGAAAAAATTGCGTTGCTGGAAGAGCAGGCAAGATAACTTTTACATTCGGACAGATTCACACCAATTTAGGCACTACTCTTCAACTGATGCTTTTACATGAACATGCAGCTTAGAGACTTGATGCTGCATCTTGAGGCTGGGAAGACAATGGAGCAAATGTCAATATCTGATGAAATAAAGGATGGTACCACCGTGTTGCCAATTTCAAAGGAGTCCTCGTCAGTTACTGGCGACAAAGGGAGCAAAAAAGTTAGTAGCCGGAGAAGAAACTAGCTACGGGGAAGTGGGTTCGTCTCTCATGTATTTACTTTTGGGAACTAGTGGGAGCTTTTTTGGGAGGAGAACTTGAGAATGCTAGTCTAAATTTTAGATTGTGACAGCCTTTCAATTCATGATAATCCCGATTATCTTTTTGAATTTGTATAGCAGACAGACACTGACAGGGAAGTTGAATTTTCTTTCGAGCATTTGGAACATGTAAGGAGTTTTGCACATAGAAACACATTGCTTGAGGCACTACCCTTTGAGTTTCGACTGGTTTTAGCCTTTTCTAATTGCCCACTATATTAGCATACTATTTTATTTTTTTTACTATAGTGGTGAATGAATTCTAGCCTTACTTATTTTCTCCTCAAGATACGATGAGGAGGGGAGGAATGCAGTTTAGGTCGGGGTCATATTAGATGTCCAAATTAGTAAGTTTGTTGTTTTTTGATTTAAAAGAAACTTATTAATTTCCATTAGCTGACCAAGATATTTTTGTCAATTATAATCGGTCCTATGATATGATATTTATATGGCATCACCGGAAAAGAGATAAATAACACTGCCAGACTGCCTTATCAAAAAAACCACTTCCAGAGACTACCATCCCGGAAAAAAAAGAAAGAAAAAGAAGCATTTCTCCAACTACGATCAGCAAGAATAAGAGTTCTCCAACCGACAAATCAAGGGCGCTAAGAACATCGTAAAGCTGATCTGTTTTTCGGCAGTAGGGTACCTCCTATTCTTCCGTTTATTCAGTCAGCGTAGAACTCCGCAACTTGTTAGGAATTGCCTATCAGCTTGCTTCTTCAAGTGAAATCTGATTGCATCTGTCTTTCGAAGGTACAATTTCAATTCTTTCATTGCTGCAAAATTTTGGTTTAAAAAAATTCATGAGATCTGAAATTATTCCTCTGTTTTCTTGCCCCCTTTTTGCTTGAATTTATCTGCTTCTGCTTGTTATTGTGTTGCGGATTTTTTTTTTTTTTTGTTATGGTTGTTTGTCTGTTTTGATTGATAGCTTTTATATGGTTAAAATCGTTTTGGGTATTGGAAAAGAGGAATTTAATGTGTATATGTTAGAGACGTTCCTGGTTTTTCTTCCCCCTTCTTGTTATAAACAAATTCTGTTCTGAATAATTGTAAGTGATTTCGTTTCAGATTGTTGAGTCTAATACGGTAACTAATCCAGATTCTTCCACAATTTAGTTTTTGTTTTTGAATAGTTAATTCAGATTTCTCCAACCTCCTGTGGAATTTTCTAGATTGATTTTCTAAGCAATAGGCAAGTAATTTTAACCAGCTTCGTAATCTTGTTAGATTAACTAAGGTTGTGTTTTTTTTATCATTTGTAAGCGGTACTTGGATCGGGTTTGTGCTTTTCAAGCACTTGAATAAGTCTGGTTTCCAAATATGCCATTGCCAGGCTTAGATAAGGGCTCGCTGATGCTTGATTGTGGCTTCTACGAGCGGCTTGTTTGTACTTTTTTCTTTCATGATTGGTTGCATTGGAAATTAAAATGAGAGCAGAGAATCTTGGATTTTAATTTTGAAATAGAAATGACGTCAAACATTCATTTTGGAATGACCTAAAAAATTTGTGATAGATGTGCATTTGAAGTCGTATGCTTTTTTCTTTCGTGGTTGGTTGAATTAGAAATCAAAATAGGGAGGTCAGGAACCTTGTTTTAATCTACTAGAAATGACACTAAGTTCTTTTGTAATTACTTGAAAATTTTATGATTATTTGCATTTGAAGTTTTTGCGTAAACTATGTATAACTAGTCATTATTGTAAAATGTAAATGAGGCATGTTTTCCTCTTTTTTTTCCTGATTGAGAGATAATATCAGCTAATGCTTTGGGTTCAGGTTATTACACTTCAAGAAGGAATATCTGGTTCCAAATGGACGATTTATCTGACCATCTAGTATGGGAGATCATGAACAGGGTTAAGAAAACCGTAGACAGAAATTCTGCTTCACTAGTATGCAAACGCCTCTACAAATTGGAGAAAGAGCAACGGGATTTTCTTAGAGTTGGTTGTGGATTAAATCCTGCTACTGAAGCATTAACTTCACTCTGCATTAGATTTCCCAACTTGGTAAAAGTAGAAATAGTTTACTCTGGTTGGATGTCTAAACTAGGGAAACAGTTAGATGACCAAGGGCTTCTCATTCTTTCAAACAACTGCCCTTCTCTGACAGATCTCACCTTAAGCTATTGTACATTCATCACTGATAAGGGTCTCAGTCATCTGGCTTCTTGCTCGAAGCTCTCAGCCTTGAAGTTGAATTTCACCCCAAGAGTCTCTGGTTGGGGCATATTAAGTCTTGTTCTTGGCTGCAAAAACCTTTCTATTCTCCACCTTAACCGATGCCTAAATGTTACCAGCACTGAATGGCTAGAACACCTACGCAAGCTTGAATCACTTGAAGAACTCTCAATAAAGAATTGTAGAGCGATTGGGGAGGGTGATTTAATTAAGCTGGGACCTAGTTGGCAGAAACTTAAGAGATTGCAGTTTGAGGTGGATGCTAATTATAGATATATGAAGGTTTATGGTCGATTAGGTGTAGACAGATGGCAAAACAAATGGGTTCCTTGTGAAAATATGTTGGAGCTTAGCTTGGTGAATTGCATCATCAGCCCAGGGAGAGGACTTGCTTGGGTACTGGGCAAGTGCAAGAATTTGGAGAAGATTCATTTGGAAATGTGTATCGGGCTAAGGGACTGTGATATTATATGCTTAGCCAAAAAATCAAGAAAGCTCCGGTCTATTTCCCTCCGAGTACCTTCAGATTTGTCCCTGCCTCTTCTGATGAACAGCACCATGAGATTGACCGATGATAGTTTAAAAGCTATGGCACAAAACTGTCCTCTGCTTGAATCTGTTGGGATATCCTTTTCTGATGGGGAGTTTCCCTCACTCTCCTCATTTACTTTGAATGGGATTCTTACTTTGATCCAAACATGTCCAATTCGAGAACTTTCGCTTGACCATGTTTATTCCTTCAATGATGTCGGGATGGAAGCTCTTTGTTCCGCTCAGTATCTTGAAACTTTGGAGCTTGTCAAATGCCAAGAAATTAGCGACGACGGGTTGCAGCTTGTGATCCAGTTCCCAAGATTATCCACATTGCGACTAAGCAAGTGTTTGGGAGTTACAGATGACGGATTAAAGTCACTTGTCGGATCATACAAATTGGAATTGCTTGCCGTAGAAGATTGTCCCCAAATATCTGAAAGAGGTGTCCAAGGCATTGCCAGATCTGTATCTTTCCATCAAGACTTGTCATGGATATACTGAAGTTTTGCTGGAATCAAGAAACTTCAGTCGCCAAGGTCTGCTCAATTTAAATTGATGTTCTTTTTTTCTGTTCTTCTTGTTCTGCTTCTATCTCAAACATTGAAATTGTTTTGTGTTTGTGATTGTAATATATGCATTATTGCATTCTTAACTACAATGATCTGTTGCAGTCATTGGTATTTTTGATTCATTTATTATGAAGTGGAATATTGGCAGCTACACTTTAGAAGTGTGAAAGCCATAGTTGTGGTCACAGAGATGAGCATATTGCAATTGCAGGAATGAGAGTTCTTTATTGAACAATGATAAGCAGGAGATAAACAATGTCAAAGTGGGTTGAGTCCTAATTTATTGGCAAATTCTCTTTTTACTTCTGTAGGCAATTTATTGGCAAGCAAATTCAGTAGAACAAACTGCACAATTCATTCTGTATTCCTATTTTGATCATCTGTGGTATGAGCCGCATGGATTGATATGACGGATATAGATTGGGGTCTCACGCATTTGTCATTGTCATGTAGAAAATGTGCGACTTAACACCTATTTTAAGTCACTTACAAATTTGCTCTTTAGGTGGAATTCTAATCCAAAACTTTATACCTAACTAAGGTTCAAGTATTCGCTCCTAATTAGGAATACTTCAATTCATATTTCAACTCGTATATAAAATTATTATATGATTGTGCACACTAAAAAAAAAATTGTTCATGCAACCCTATGTGGTGACCAACTTAGATTTTTTTTTTTTTTACAAATTCTAATGACCTAATTTTAAATTTACCATGAATTGAGAGTTTGAAAATTCTGTCCACCGTGGATTTTCCGATCTTGTATTGCTAGACATTTTCTCTTTTGTCCGAATAAAATAAATAATAAAATAAAGCTACTCCCCAATTCAGCGTACTTGTCTAATTTGACCAACCCAGGCAATACAACGTTGAATACCCGCCCTCCACAGCAGCGCCGTTTCCATTTTGAAGGTAAAATACCGATTATAAGAAACCCTAACTCCTCCCACCAACCCCTCTCTCTCTCTCTCTCTCTCGATTCATCACCGAAATTGTTCCAATCGAGTAAACCGAAATGAGTTCCCTCCAGCTCTTCCTCAACCGTACGATCTCTTTATCGCCGGCGAATGCTGCTGATTCCCACCGATGTTTCAATTCCAAGAGAGGGAGGGTTTGTGTGAGGGCGTGCGTTAACGCGGATGTGAAGGCGGCTGATGGTGTTAAATTGGGGGCGAGTGGTGGTGGTGTTAGTCAGGAGGTGGTGGAGGCGGAGGGAAGGGTTCTGGTGGGGACTTATGCACGGGCGCCTGTTGTGCTCTCCAGCGGCAAGGGCTGTAAATTGTATGATCCAGAGGGTCGAGAGTATCTGGACTGCTCTTCTGGTATCGCTGTCAATGCACTTGGGCATGGGGATCCTGATTGGGTGAAGGCCGTCACTGACCAAGCAAATCTTCTCACGCATGTTAGTAATGTCTACTATTCGATCCCCCAGGTGACGTTTCTCTTCTTCTTCTTCTTGGTCTCTTGAAATATCAATTATTTTTGGTTATGATGCATATGCAAAATGGTATAGGAACTCTCTTTTGTAATGTGTAAAGGGACTGATTTTATGTTTTGAATTGTTTCTTTAGATGTTGCTGATACTTTTCAGACGATTATGTTTGAGTTGGGTTAATTCTTGCAATATAACGGGCATCTCAGTTTGTATTATGTAGTCTTACAGTACAGTCAATACTGGAATTAGGGGTGGGTTTCATGGGGGAGATTGTTAAAATTGGAGTTGGCTCATCTCTCTTTTGTTATAAGTGATTGTGATTTGTGAATTTGTGATAACATGTCCTATGTTAATTGGATGTTGTACAAGAGGGTAAAAAAGAAAGAACAAAGAAAAGGAAAATTGTATAGAAGCAGCATAATATGTTTTAACTGTAAGCAAGAAGCACATGAATTATTAATTTAAGATTGCCCACCCTCCTCATGCGACATGTTTTACATACGGTCTGCTGGCTATTTAAATTGTCTTCAGGTTGTTGGCTAAAGTTTTTTTGGTCCTTAATTTTGCTCACAATGAAAGTGCCATGGAGTTTTTTTAATTTAGGTGGAACTTGCAAAGCGCCTGGTAACTTGTTCATTTGCGGATCGTGTATTCTTCTCAAATTCGGGAACAGAAGCAAATGAAGCTGCCATCAAATTTGCGAGGAAGTTTCAGAGATTTTCACGTCCTGGTGACAAGCAGCCACCAGTGGAGTTCATTTCTTTCACTAACAGCTTCCATGGGAGGACATTAGGAGCCCTCGCTTTGACAAGCAAAGAATATTATCGATCACCATTTGAGCCTGTCATGCCTGGTGTTACTTTCCTGGAGTATGGAGATATACAAGCTTCCAGGGAACTCATTCAAGGTGGTAAAATTGCTGCTGTATTTGTAGAACCTATTCAGGGTGAGGGTGGCATATATAGTGCAACAAAGGAATTTCTGCAATCCTTACGCAGTGCTTGTGATGATGCTGGGTCACTTCTTGTTTTTGATGAGGTAGGGAGATGCTCGCTTTTAATTATTCTTATGTTACAAATTCTGCTGGATCATTAGTTCAAATCTCTTGGTCAAGTACTCACGTTTATGTTTTATAATAGGCATTTTATGTTTTGTAATACCCTGGCATTCCTCTGATTACAGGCTGAGTGATAAACACACTGATGAAAATTTTTTATCATCTCGACTAGGTTCAATGTGGTCTTGGGCGGATTGGTCATCTGTGGGCTCATGAAGCTTACGGTGTATTCCCAGATATAATGACTCTTGCCAAGCCTCTTGCAGGAGGACTTCCCATTGGGGCTGTTTTGGTGACTGAAAGAATTGCATCCACCATAAAATATGGAGATCATGGAAGTACATTTGCTGGTGGGCCTCTTGTCTGCAATGCAGCCATTTCTGTTTTAGATAAAATTTCAAATCCTGGTTTCCTTGCTAGTGTCTCAAAGAAAGGCCAGTACTTCAAAGAACTGCTTCTACAGAAGTTAGGAGGAAACCCACATGTGAAAGAAATTCGAGGTTGGGGGCTTCTAATTGGGGTAGAGCTAGACGTATCTGCTTCACCACTCGTTAATGCCTGTCGAAATTCTGGTCTTCTAGTGTTGACAGCTGGGAAAGGGAATGTGGTTAGGCTGGTTCCACCATTGATAATCTCAGAGCCGGAACTGCAGCGTGCAGCTGAGATTCTTCAAGAATGTTTACCATCACTTGATGAGAGTAAGTGAAGCCGGAGAGTTGATGCCAGCATTCTTTTACCGGTGATACATGTAAAATGTAAGCATTTGAAGTTTGAATATGGGAATTAGATAATAAATCAGTATTGAACTGAGCTGAGATAATTTAAGGTGAAATTCACTATCTTTATGTTTACCCATTCTTAATAGCATATTTATTTATATGTTAATCTGAAATGTTCATGGAAAAGTAACATATGTTTGTTAGACTCTGTTATTGTCCATGAACTGCTTGGCTAATCCCTGCCTCGATATGTTTTTTTCACTGCTCCATCGCTGTTGAAATAATTTAAGAGATTTTGCTAACAAGTCAGATGGAACCGACGGACATCGTTTTTGGATCTCTAGGGTTTGTCCTTATCGATCTTGGGATAGAAGAGATCGACAGACATCATTTCCTTTGTTAACTCTTTTTTTCTTTGGTAAATGATATTGAAAACAAGAAAATCTACAATATACGAGGAGCATATCCTAAAGATAAGTCAAGAGACACAAGATCTATCTCACAAAAACATGGGCATTGAGTGTACATCGGGCTTTAAAATCCGGACCGCACAACAATAAAAGCCCAAACTGAAAAATGGCCACAGGAAGGAACCCATATAAAACCAAATGCCACGCCAGCCAAACAAAAAGCTATGAAGAGAAAAACAAGAAAAGTATAGTCTAAAAATAAAAGAAAACCAGGCCCATCAAGGATCCAAAAACTTGAATCAGAAAAGTGACCAGCTGAGATGTTTGGTAAACTTTAGTCACACATCTAAATTTATTAAAAACACTTTAATTTTGGTTGATCACCCCTTATAAAATTCAGTTAATAAACTTAAGGGTGTGATTAAAGCTTACCTCTAAATTTATTAAAAACACCCTAATTTTGGTTGACCACCACTTATAAAGATTAGTTGATAGGCTGTCTTTAGTAAACTTAGGGGTATGATTAAAGTTTACCAACTCATCTCCACTTTTCCTTGCAAAAGCAAGCCCTAGAGGATCACCACCTTTCCTTGTAAAATTGAGTCCATTCATTAAAAGCCCATAAGCAAAGCCCATATAGGCTGACGAAGGCAGCAAAGAGGGCACCATTCCCGCATAACCCTTCGTAACTCACCAAAACCCTAAACAACACCCGCTCCCAACTAACGGAAGCCCACCAGCAAACTTTCTCTCTGAAATCTCTAATCCGGTTGTTTTTTTACTTGTTTGTTTGTTTGAAGAGCATAAAGATGGGCATGAATCTCTTCGACGACGGCGGAGACGATAAGCAAAACGACGACATATCGAAGATTGAGATCAACAAGGAGTATGCACGCAGATTCGAGTATAACAAGAAAAGGGAGGACCTTCAGAGGTACCAAGAGCTTAAGAAGAAAGGTGTAATCGAGTCCTCTGATATGGAAGACTCGTCCTCCGAGGATGGAGAAGATGATTTTGATTTGAAGGATTCGAGCAATAAGGACCTCGAGTTTTTCGATGCCCTGATTAAGGTACGAAACCAAGACCCACTCCTCAAACAAAAAGATGTCAAATTATTTGATTCTGATGATGATGATAGTGAAAAAGAGGAAGTAGAACTAGGTGAAAAGCGCGGGAAGGGGAAAAAGGCAATGTATTTGAAGGATGTGACGGCGAAGCATTTGATAGAGGAGGGACCGGAATTTGAAGAGAGTGAAGTGAGGGTGAAGGGTGGAAAAAAGAGTTATAATGAGGAGCAGGAGGAAATTCGGAAGGCCTTTTTGGATGCAGCGAAGGAGGTGGAGGATGATGATGGAGGGGATTTGTTGAATTTGAAAGAGAAGAAGAGAGAGGATGTAGTGGAGGATGGTGATGGGGACGAATTTGCTAAGAAGGTGGATGAGTATTTCGTGGGTGAAGGTGAATTGGATGAGAATAGTTTGTTCTTAAGGGACTTTTTCAGGAAAAGGATGTGGGAAGACAAGGATGGGAACAAAATGGATGTTGATGAGGATATGGATGAGGTGTTGCGAGATGAGGAGGAGATGGAGAGGCAAGAGGAGTATGAGCAGGGATATAATTTTAGATACGAGGAGAATGCAGGAGATAGAGTGATGAGTTACTCGCGGAGGGTGGAGGGTTCAGTGAGGAAGAAAGAGAATGCGAGGAAGGAGCAGAGGAAGAGCAAGGAGGAGAGAATGAGGATTGCGGAGATGGAGAGGAAGGAGGAGCTAAAGCACTTGAAGAATTTGAAGAAGAAGGAGATGGAGGAGAGGATGAGGAAAGTTCTGGGCGCTGCAGGGATTAGAGAAGACGACGAGTGTATGTTGGATTTGGATGATCTGGAGGAGGACTTCGATCCAGAGGAGTATGATAAAAAGATGAAGAAGGCTTTTGATGAAAAGTATTATGAAGATGAGGATGTAGACCCACAGTTTGGGAGTGATAAGGATGAAGATGGTGCTGAAATTGAAAAACCAGATTTTGATGAGGAAGATGAATTGCTTGGACTTCCAAAGGGGTGGGATGCTCCAGAGTCTCATGATGGTTTCTTGGCCACGAGAGAAAGAATTTTGAAACGTAAGGCAGAGAATTGTGGTGAAGAAGATGATAGTGAAGAAGAGGCAGAAGAAGGAGAAGAAGATGAGAAAGAGGGCGAGGAGGAGGAGAGTAGGCCAAAGAGGAAGCGTAAAATGTCTCTCGTGAAGAAAGTTAAACAAGAAATGCTGGAGGAATACTATAAATTGGACTATGAAGATACAGTTGGAGATTTGAAGACAAGGTTCAAGTATGCGAAAGTTCATCCTAATAGGTATGGTTTGAAGACCGAAGAGATATTAATGTTGGATGACAGTGAGCTAAATCAATATGTGTCTTTGAAGAAAATCACTCCCTTTCAGGAGGAGGAATGGAAGGTCCCTAATAGTAAGAAATATGAGCAGAAGATGAAGATAAAGGAGCTTGTTACAGGGAAAAAATTAGATGGCGGGAAGGCCGGTAAGAAGAAGGATAACAAGAAGGCTGATAAGAAGCAGAGGTCCAAAAATGAAGGTGATGTAGCAAATTCGGTGGTAATTTCCACAAAAGATGAGAAAGACCAAGCGCAGGAATCGAATGGTGATGTGAGTAAATTATCTAGGAAAGCTAGGAGGAAGCGCAATCAAGCTGAATTGAAACTATCCCACTCACGCCTTATAGCTTATGGAAAGATACAACCTAAGTCTAAGAATAAACGAAAGCACTGAGCACCGCGATAATTTATGCTGAGCTCAAGAAGGTTAGAATTTACCTTAAAATGAAATATAACTCAGTAAGATAACATTTTGCATCACATTTTCTGGTTGTTTCTGATTTGAAATTATTGATTGGTGTCCGAACTTTTTTTTATTATATCCTATGATACACCTGCTTATCTGACATAAGTTCTGAACTATGTCATATTTTAATTGATCAACAGAAAAAATTACTGTAGTGCATTAACCTTAATAAACTATCTTGTACTGAAGTTTTGTGACAAAGGATAGTACACGAAAGCTGTTGTTATTAGCCATTTACTTCCAATGATAATTAGAGGGGCTTGGGATTGAGCTTTTTCCTTTTATTATTTTTTATCATCAATTTTGTTAGTTTTATGTGACAAAGGATATTACAGGAAAGACTGTTATGAGCCATTGACTTTAATTGGGGGAACACTAAAAATTGAATTGCGGTCTCTTATGCTAGTCTCTGAGTTAGGCTCTACAGGTTATATTGTTACTAAGATTTTGACACATTTTCTGATTTAACTAACAGCGTTATAGCTATTCCCATAATTTCGGTGTTATTATGCTGTCATTGCTTAATTATGTCATCATAGTAGACCTTGTCAATGTTGCTTGGATATTGAGTTCTTTTTGTAAGCCATAATGGGTCTTGGTAGGGCATTTTAATCATTGACATTTAAAAGAGTCCGCATGCTAGTGAATAAATTCCCTTTATGCAAGGTATTTCGGAAACAATTTAATCATGGACCATGAAGCAACATTTCCGATGCTGAGAATTATTGGCATATCATAGTAGCAAGTTCAATTAGAAACAAACTACAGGCATTGATACATTCATAAGTCAAGAATCAAAAAGAAATTATGGACTTAAGCCTGCCAATAACTTGTTGGCTTATTTGGTAGGAGAAAACCAAGAGAGCAATGAGCAATGGGGGGAATACCAAGTTAGGTGGTGAAAGAGGTGGTGGAAGACCCTTTGTTTTTTAATTAGATTTTGTTTGGGGTTGGCTGATTTAGATTTTCTTTGGGGGCTTGCTAACCTTTTGTTTTATATATATATATATTTCTTATGCTATCTAGTTATTTTTGTGCCTACAACTCGGGCTTCTGCTTGAATTCAGTGGATGTTGTGAATGATACAGCTTAAAGTAGGACGCTAATGGATATCACACTTGCTGCTAACTGTAATTCTATGTGCACAGTTACTTTTTTAGCATGAAGTATGGTAAATGCACAAAGAGACAGAGAAGCAAGCCGCGTGATCATCGTATATTGGCAAGAGCTGGGGACCGTTTTGGTTTGATTTCTGCATTACTGAAGCAATCAAGTGCATATTAGTTTGAACTTGACAGACTCTATGGTGCATCTAGGTAGGCATTTTGTATTTCGCCCACTTTAAGTATTTTGTTTTCTCGTCCATGGAATTTTGAGTTTATCTAGTCAGTTTTCTAGACGAATATTATATTCAGTTTAGGCTTTTTACCAGTTACTACCCGTTTTAGTGATATCTAAATCTCTGGAGGATTTGGTTTGTCTTGGACATTTTTTATTGTGAGTTTAAGGATTGTATTTCATTCTGCTATTTATGAGAAGTGAAATAAAATCTGAGATCATGATGTGGTTTTGCCAATTCTGTGATTTCAGAATTCTCAACTTCCCAAAAATTGGAGCTCATTTTGGGCCAGGCTTGGACACTAGTGTTTGATAAATAAATCATGCCCTGCCTTGGATGAAGCCTGAAGGAACCATATCTAGCATATCTACCTTTTTCTTTGACTACTATTCGTCTCTTCCTTCAATTACTACTCTAGTGAAAAAGGAACCATAGGTACTAAAGATCAGCCGAAAGTTAGTTTTGAAGTTGCAATATCTGGGTGCTTTACATTTTCCCACACAGAACCATGAAACTAACAAAGAAAAGTGACAGACAGACAAGAATAAGAAAAGTTTTGCATGATACTAACACACTTTTCTTTCTCTGCTTTTTTTTCTTGGGATTTTCTCGCTCATTTTCTCTTTCTTTGCTTTCTCAAACCCCCAAAACAGACCCATTTATCTCATGATCTCTGAGTCCAGAGTGTGTTTACAAGACTAAAACCTTCGCGTGCACCAAATGTTGCATGTATCTTGGGAGTAACGTCTGTTTTGAGTAGAGTACCGTATTTGAAGTCCAGTAGACTGACATTCTTCTTCGTTGCTACCGAATGTTTGTTCAAATATGATATATATAAGAGTAATTCACCTTGGAAAATGCCCAAAAACAAGCCAACAACACACACAAATCAATGTGTATATGTATATATGTGTGTACATGGGTAATGTGTGGTTGAAAGACACAGAAACTTGAATTTTTTATTTTTATTTTTTTTGCATGAACCATTCGTTTGAACCACACGGTTATTCCGGTGTGCCCCTTCCGCGCTGAATTACAATGATGGTAATTTATTTGTTTCTTTTAACTGGGCCAAACATGGGGGACATGATGGAGTTTGATTTGCTCCTATGTTGGCCTTAATTGGCCCCCACTACAACATTCAAACTAAAAAAAATCTAGTTTTGCTTTCTGGTCCGATGACTCCACTACAATATAACAACAAAAAAATTTCCAGTATTACAACACATATCATTTCCATTATCAGCTACCTCATCAAAACACATATCTCAAAAAAATTTGTTGTCACAAACAAACAGCAACTCAGCATTGCAAATTTTTTGTTATCCAGACAAAATTTTGCTATAACTTTTTGGTACAATTTTTTTTTTTTTATTGTGGGTTAATGTGCATTTTCATAGACAGAAAGACAAAACAAATAAATGCCAAATGGCCCAAATATCATCAAAATTATAAAAAAAAAATGAAATTGGAATTTCGAACCCTAGTGTTCTTGTTAGTTGTTACCAAGTTAAGAATATGTGATGAGAATCCCACATCGGAAGATGGTGAATTTGAAATCTAGCTTATAAGGGAGGACAAATCTCCAATTGTCAACCTGGGTTTTCAATAGAGAGTTAGACCCAAACTTGTGATGCTAGACTTGGGCCCCCATCTGGCGGGTATTCATCAATATGACAAGACTCCTAGGGCACTTGGGCCCAATGGGCTAATAAAAATTAGTAAAGCTCGAGACATGTTATTGGGCCTAATGGGCTACAAGATGTTGCGGGCCTGAATTCTATAAGCAGCCCATTTTCTCAAGTGATACCAGCCCTTCATCTTTTACTTCTTTACTAGTCAAATTTCAGTTTGGGTTGAATTTTACAGCTTTATCAAGAGATATGGCAAGTCTCTAAAAAAATATTAATAAAAATAAAAATAAAAGAAGAATAGATTGATGTTGCAAGTGTTGATTTAAATTTAATTCAGGCTATAGGTATAAAACATATCTCTCAACAAGAAAACCCCAACTTGTTTACAACTGAGATATGTATTTTATTTACAATATTATTTTGTCCAAGGAAAAAAAACACAATAAGCTATATATATATATATGTGACGAAGATGATCGAGAGGATCGAGAAATACTCAATAAACACAAATATAATCAATATAAATCGCAAATTAGGCAAGTATACATAAAACAAGCTAGTTTAATTAGTGACCGATACCGGGGCTGGGAACATCACCATACCTTCTGTAGTAATAATCATATTCACCAGAATAATCTTCAAGCTGGTCTTGTTTAGGAGGCAATTTGTTGTGATCTTCCATTACTGGCAAATGGTCTTCAATAGCAGAAACCCTCTTCAAGTAATTGCACTGCAAACATGCAATCAGAACAACAGCTGCTGATACATATACGATGATCAACACTACAATAGCCTTTAAGTGCACCCTATCCATCTCGTATGTAATATATATAGATATATATGAAGTAGTAGGGATTTTGATCAGATTTGAGAGGAAAAGCTAGCTTTTGAAGAGAGGTGGTGTTAGGTTGTGCTTATTATGACGACTTATTAGAGGCCATCATTGTAAGAGTGTCATGATTTATATATAAGAAAGAAAGCTGTAGAATTGTATACTACTTTATTGTATCCGTAATTGTAGGCTCACTATATGGGAATTGATAAAAGTAGAGAGAGAAGGCATGCACTTGAGCTTTTTCTTCTTCTCCTTTAATGGAAAATAGCATTAATGAATGAATTTGTTATTTAATTATGAGACAGAATTTGTTAGTGCTACTACTTTCGTCACCTTTTTGTCTTTGATCACCACTCCATGGAAGGAGCTTCAAGGCCCTATCAATTCTCAATTCACACTTGAAATATTCTAGCTTATAATTTGGCTTGTCACACATGCAACTAATGTATGTGCATGAAAATATGAGGTACACTTAACATGTGTATGTTAAAAAGACTTTATCCCACATGATATTAGCATAATCCACCCGAATGATATAAGTAAATTTTCAATCCCTCTCACACGAGCATTTTCTGTTGACTTAATTAATTAGTGCCATATCTATAATTAGATCTCCCAATTACTTGTGTTGTTGTGTGTCCTGATCTCATATCATGACTACTAGCTAGGCTTATAAATCAAAGCAACAATTTCACAAACCCTCATCTAATGCGAGACTAACATGTCCACAAATTGAGGATACTTTGTGTCCCAAATGGATAAGATTAGTGAAACTACATGGAAAGCTTACATAAGCTTGATGAGCTGCGTTCATCTCCTTAATTTATTATTTTTTTAAATTTAATCAAAACTTTTAATGGTGTACGTATTCATGGCTTTTATATATATATATATATATATATATATATGTTGGCCAAATTATCATCCATGCACTTTCGATAAGGCAGCAAAAGTTTCTTTGGCCTTTTATTATATTGATTATTATGTTCCAACTACCTTCACAAATAAAGGCCATCACTTTCCCAATATGCATGTTACTTTTCATATATTGCATTTCTAAATATCAACAAGTTTCCTCTACACTCCCGAGCCATTAGTTGAAGTGATAAGAATAAGAATGATATATATCACTTTGGTGATCAGGGTTCGAATTCTCCTCCCTCGTTTAGAAAAAAAAAAAAAAAAAAAAATTCCTCTAAGCCAGTCAGATGGGCCTCACTGGCTGTCTTGTGACGGGCCGGGCCGGGGGCATGTTCCACTCCCTAAAACTTTATGGACTAACCCGTGTTAGCCATAATCCCCAACCCAGTCCGTGTTGAAAAAAGAGTGGGCCGGTCTTAATACGGCCCGTGTTCCGAGGTTTCGCATCGTGCCAGGCACACGGGCCCGACCCACAAACCTAAACGGGCCAAACCCCTAAACCCACTCCCAAACCCTACACTCATCCGCGGCTCCGCCTTCTTCCATCTCACAAATCTTGCATCTCACCTGCCATGGCGCTCTCCATCGCCAGACCCAAACACAGATCTCTCACCAATCCTTCTCTTGTCCACCTATTGCCCACTTCTTTTTCTTCTTCTTCAAATGAACAAAATGATCCCAACAACAACGACGCCCCACAATCAGAGTCACCTACGCAATCACAGTCTTCCTTCTCTTCGTATTTCAGTGATGTTAAAGCGAGCCTTCGGCAGCGGCATCAACAGATGGAAAACCAAGCTCAAAATCAATACTCCAGACGACCACTACCACAACAACAACAGACTTCGCCTCTCAGTAGGCCCTCTAAAATCGCGTCTCTTGAGGAGATAAAGAAGGATCTTTCAGAGTTCCGGCGCCGAACCTCTGTTCCTCCTCCTACGGACCCCAACGCTTCCTCGCACTCTCAGCCTATCTCGTTCCAAGAACTGTACAAACGCAATTTAATTGTGAAATCGGAGGCTGCCGCACAAGGAGGTACGGTATCCAGGCCTCCGAAACCCTCTGGGGTTTTTTCATTCGAGGCAATCAGGCAGAGTCTGCGACAAATGCGACCAAATAGGGAGGCGAACATTGAGCGCAGAGGTGGAGATCCGATTTCACTCGATACTCTCAAGAACAACTTGAGGTTGAAGCCCGCTGATGGTCCTGCCGGCATTCCAGGGTCTACTGTTATAGGCGGGACAGGGGGGCTTCCGTTTACCGTCTTTGGCAAGGAAATGAAGGAAAACAAGGAGGAAAAAGGCACTGAGGCAACGGGGACGGAGTTTGTGAAGATGTATAAATACGATGAGTTGGGGGAGAAGCTGAGGAGCCTTCGGCCGGAGGACGGGGTGAAGGAATTTAATCTGCATGAGTTCAGTGAGAGGCTAGTAAAGCTGCGGGAGATTGAGGAGAAGGAGGCTGCCTCACGGGCTTCTGGGTTTTCATTTAAGGACTTGAGGGACAGCTTGAATAAGCTTAAAACGGCGGAGATTGAGAAGACCAGAAAGACTACAAGTGAGTACTTCTTGTTTTATGAGTTTTATGAGTTCTTCTATTATTGGTGGTGTTGATTTCTCTTTAGTTACTGGAAAAGTGGATGAAGAAGAGTTAAAAAAAAGAAAAGATTTTTTCTAAAAATTTGAGTGAAATACAATATAAGGATAAAAACCCTGAACTACTGACTTTTTGTCATCATTCACTCCGTTGTGAGTTTTGAATGGGTTGTTAGCAGGAAGAAAAATTCGGCTTCAAAAAAATTTTTAATAAAGAAAAGAAACTGCTACTGAAAAGAAAGTTGTGTTAAAAAACTCTCATGCATTTTTCTGATGCTGTACAAAAACTTTCGAACCTAGCTAATGAACGAATGAGAGCGAGTTGGAGTGCTGAAAATATCATGTTTTGATAATTTGGCTGGAAGACATGGCCTTTTAGGATCTGTTTATATGAGATTCTTAGTTTTGTCACAATTTCACTTTGAAAAAGCAATGAGTGTTTGTTTATAATTAGAAAATGGGGTATAATATGTTGTTTTCAAGTTTCTATTAAAATTCGTATTGGAATGTTTTCCTTTTAGCTTTTGAATGTCATTTTATTTGATGTCCTTTGGTTAAACATATATTTTAGTAAGGATGACCGAATGATAATGAATTAATATATCGATCTGGTTTATTTTTCAGTCCAGAGATTCGATATCTTGGGTCAACTTGATGGAACTCCAGACTTTATGCGACACCCACCACAGGAGCAGTTAGTTGAAAAGGCAAGTACATGTTTACTTTCTTTTTCTTCCTGTACTGTTGCTTATCTAGATTGCCTTTTAATTTACTTTTTTTTTTTTTGAAAAATCCCTTACTAGTGAAACTCTATTGTGTTCCTAGAATAGTAGTTTGTGCAATTGCCAATGCATAACCTTGACTGTGATGCTGAATGCAAAAATCAATCATTTGTGAAGACTGAAGAGGTTGAATACATACATACACTTGTGCATCCTTATGCTATTTTCATGCAAGCATAACTTAAAACACAAAACATCATTATGGTGTACACTTGGGGCATCCATATGCTATTTTCTTGCAAACATGATTTAAACAAAAAACGTCATTGTAGTGTGCAACTGGGCCCAAAATGATAATGTTGGTCAATCGAACTTGTGGAAGGGGAAAACTCTCATTTGCATTTCTTTTGAAGATAGGCATTGACATATTTTAGCGACTGTTAGTCTAGTAATTGACATTGTTGGGTTATGTCATATGTGCAAGGTAGTGAAAACGTAAAATCGGATCGGAATCGGAGAAGGGGTGTAAAATCGGAATCGCAAAATCGAATCGTGTACAATGTAAAAATAAGCATAATTTTCAATACTAAGACATGTAACAAGAATAACATGATGCAATAATAATTAGATAAGGCCATACATGTTCAAAGTTCTAAGTTCTAACAATCAAACATACTAAAAATTAAAACACAAGCTACATAAGCTCAATCTCATGTTCCAACAACCAAAATACAAACTAATAAACTAACACAAATCATCAAGATCATCATCTTCATCACTTCCACCACCACCACTTCCACCACCATCACTCCCATCATATTCATCTCTCTCTCCCTCCTCCATATTCACATTTTCTTCTATATCTTCATCATATTCATCTCACAAGCCATGGCAGAGTGATTGAGTAGCAGAGAATACGAATCAGTTATGGATACCAGAATAGTCGAGATGCAGCGCAGCAGCAGCCAAGATTGTGTTAGTCGACTTCACCAGAAGATGCAGCAGCAATCGGGTGAAGAAGAAGTGAAGAACATCAGGATTTTAGGGTTAGACACTTAGACTACTTTGCTGAATGCTTCGAAGTGAAAAGGAGTCTTCAAAATGGGCCAAAAAAACTTGGCCAGAATAAGAAAAATGGGCCAAGTCAAATATGTGGCCTTTTAAGAACAAAAACAAAGTCGTTAAAATCGTATGTGAACGTGCGATCCTACCGAGTCTGATCGCGAGTCGCGGCGAGTTTGATATGCTACCGATTTCATCACTATTCTACTCGGCATCCTAGACAAGATCGTATGATCGTGCGATTTTACGATTAAACTCGCGATTTTAACTACCTTGCATATGTGGCATCATGTCTCTGTAGAATTTCAAGTTTCTGTGTTTAAGTAGTTCCCCTCAAGTGTTGTTGGGTTATATCACATGTGGCATCATGTCTCTGTAGAATCGCAAGTTTCTGTGTTTGAGTAGTTCCCCTCTTTCCCTTGTGGAGTTTTTTATTTATTAAAGATTGAAGAAGAGAAATAAAAAGGCTCCTTCTGTCCTAATTGTTGTTACCATGTGCCTAATGCAGTATTTCCATCCGGATAACATGTCTTCTGCTGAAAAAATGAAAATTGAGCTTGCGAAAGTCAGAGATGAATTTAAAATGTCAGAGTCTGATTGTGGATCTTCACGTGTTCAAGGTGAGTAGTTTTGATTCATTAGGCTGTACCGCCCTATCGAACTTGAGTCTCTTTTCTCTTTTTTTTTGTGAGATTTCTATAATCTTTACTTTTTTTGCGTTCACCATTTACAAACTAAAACTCTTAAGCCTTGCACTTCTACCCCCATGGTGTCATAGAAGGTAATGTACGCAACCTCACTGCTCCATTATGGATTGATGAAACTCATGGTTTGAACCTATGATATCCATGCTATACTGAAGTAACCTTACTGATGTGCCAAGTGTTATCTTCTAATAGGTATTAACATTGGACTTTGTTGAAGTTGAAGATTTCAGTCGTTCTGGAGATTTCTTCATATATATATATATATATATCATGTTTTTGGTCAGGTTTTTCTGGGATTCTGATATGTTTAAATCTCATTACTTTGCAGTGGCACAACTCACCATTAAGATCAAGCATCTATCATCGGTTCTGCACAAAAAGGTGACAGCTGATTCAAGATTCTTTTTTGTATTCTAGCATATGATTTTCCTGACAGTGTTATTATAGAAATATATGAGTTAAATTTTAGTAGTTTGACTGCTTCATTATTCTTAGTTTCTGTTAAAAAATTATTGTTGATTGTAGTTAAACAACGACAACTATTTCCTAGCAGGACAACATTTCCAATGTTGATAATCCCAAACCATCAGGATGGTGATGGAGATATAGACTGTTTGAAAAATGGATGTGGTCAGCACTGACACACGAAACATTAAAATAATTTTTCTAAAAAAAAAATTTATATTTGCCTTTTGGTTCCACACATGAGGTGAGATTGAGAAAATAGCAGGAGAGGTCTTCTCCTTTTCACCAACCACAATCGATCCTGCCACTAGTGAGAGGCTGTGTCCTGTGATACAGAATTAAGAATATTCTAAAAGGCAGTTAATGAATTTTTTACTATTTTTTTATACATTTTGTTTGGTAGGGCCTGCCATATAGTTACCTGATTAAGAGAATAAAAGTAGGCAGCTAATTTATGCTAGTTAATTGTATTTAATTGTTGGCCATTTTTCTCGTAGCTTCCCTTCTTGATTTGCTTTCATCATCCTCCTACCCTTTGTCCCAAAATTTTTGGGGTCGGCTTCATGAGTTTGAGAAAACCATTGAATTATTTCTGCCGTTCATTTCCATCTAGTATCATATTCTCAATAATTCATATTGAATCCATATCCTTTCATGCTACTTCAAGCTAATGTCTTCTTAGGTTCTCTTTGTTTCTTACTCTGTTCTATTCAAATTTTATCAATTCTCCTCTCCACTATATACTGATCTCTATGTTGTGAATACTCAAACCATCTTAAATGGTTAATTAGTGCTACTCCTACCTTAGATCTAATGATTTTATTTCATATCATATCTTTTCTCATGTGACGACACATCCAACGAAACATTCGCATTTCTTTTACATGCATTTTTTTTGATATGTTAAGTCTCTTAATAGCCCAACATTTGGAACAATACATCATCATGGGACATGGGTCTTATTGTTGCCATGTAGAACTTTAAAGGAATCATTTGGTCGCATAAGACTCTAAGCCTATTATTTCATCCATATGTTCTTAAGCCTATTAGCTACATTTTCACTATTTTATCTGTCATCTTGGAATATCAAGTAAGATATGTAAAAATCTTACTTTTTGTTCCTTCTTTCGCAATCTAATTCCATCGTTTTTTCATCCACTTGTCTTCTCTTACTAAACTTACATTTCGTATGCTATATTTTAGTTCTGCTTAATTTAGATCCTCTAATACTCAAGTTTTGAGTGGAGGTCCCATTGGTGTGCATCCTGTAGGAATTGAAACTATGAATTCGCGAATTATGAGCTGGGCGATTACTCCCGATATTGTTTCGTCCACAAGAACTATATCATCTGCAAACAACATGCACCAAGTTATCTCACCTTAGATATGTTGTTTGAGTTCATCCATCGCCATACAAATAAAAGTGAGTTTAACGCCAACCCTTGGTATGAACCTCTCGCGATAGGAAATTTCTCTGTACTCTTTAGATAGTTCTAACGCTGACTAGAGCTTCTTGATTTATTTTAATGAGCATAATTTAACTACTGTGTCATAGGATCTGTCCTTGATTATTGCATCGAATTATTTTTTGTGTGTATATTTTGTAGGATAAGCATTCTCGAAAGGGGCTCATAGCAATGGTGCAGAAGAGGAAGAGCATATTAAAGTACCTGCGAAGAACTGACTGGGATTCATACTGCTTGGTGCTGGATAAGCTTGGTCTTCGAGACAACACAGGCTACAAGAACTTGGCCAGACCACAATGAGAACTATTCCAGATAGTAATTGAATTATTGTTCTTTGTTTCTGTGGAGGAAAAGGTTACTGAAGTATTTTGAGAAAAAGTGACTTGGATTCCTATTACTTTTGTGCTGATTGAGCTTGCTTAGTCTTCTGAACAACTCAGACTTCAAAGAACCAGGCCTGACAGCCAAGAGAACTATTCTAGACAGTGGTGAAATCACCATGCTTTCCTTTCCGTTTTATCAAAATTTCGTACGCGCTCTGTAATCTGTTGGAGATCATCATGAAAATCAATCTTATTCCTCTTTGAAACTTGGTGTCAAGAATTATGAAACTTGGTGTCAAGAATTATGAGAGCACATTGATTCTTACAATCCTCCGGGTCTCTGTCTCGACTAAAAGTTACCCATTTTGTGTCGGTACCTGCATCAATCTACGATTACCAATGGTATTTAAGCCTTTTGGTTGCTTTGGAGTCCATTGATATGAGTTACTCCAACAGATAATAATGATTGAATAGTACCTGCCTAAAACACGGGGTTTTGCTCCCTATACACTTCTTTAAAGATGATGAAGAGGGGGTTTAGCAGATACATGAAATAGAAGGGGCGAAGGGGAGAGTAAACAGCATCAAACAAGGCACTACAATAACTATCTATGATCTAAAGAGTCCATTTTCTGAGATAATTTTTTACAGAAAGTATCTGGAAAACCCAATGTACTTCAAGAATTATAGGGGCTTCCTACCGCTGTCATCAACAAAGCATCCATGGAGCAAAAAAAAGTTCCTCCGGCTTTCTGAACTAACGATATCACGCGGTGGGACTATCCTCCTCAACGAGGGTCTTGAGAACACCATCCAAGCTACGATATCAAGGCTCACATTATTGCACCACTTCAGATTGATCTCCCTCAGTTTTATGCAGTTTGCTACGATTTTCTTGATCCCAGTAGTTGTCACATTTACACAAGATTCCAAGTCCAAATGCAGAAGCCCCGGACTTCTTTCTGCAAGCAGTGCCAATACTCCATCATTAATCACAGGTCCCTGAGCTCGCAAAACCTCCAAACAGGGAAGTTGACAGTCAATAATGAAGTTACCTATGCCTATACAATGGTTGATCTCCAAATGCCTAATCTCACAGCAACTACTCAAAATCTCGCTTATGCCTTCATCTGTAATACGCGGGCAGCGGCTAACATCAAGCACTTGTAAGTTGGGGCATGTAAATGCAATCTTTTTGAGGCATTCATCACCCAAATTGGGATTTGCAGACAAGGATAGGGACTTAACCTTGTTATTGACCGCAAAATCCATTGGAAGATCCTGAGTTCCTAGACTTGTTCTTTCCATTCTGATATCGCTCAACAGAGGACAGCTCCTTGTGATGGTGAAGAAGGCTAAATTGGTTAACTTAGAACAAAAGTTGAGGTTTATAAATGTCAAATTCTGTAGAAACATAGATAACCCCAAGAGGATCTCATCAGAGAGGAATCTAACTCCTTCAAGATCCAAATATGCAAGGAACCGATAATTATACAAAACAAATGAAGTCCCTGCACATGAGATGTTGCGGCAACAAGAGAAAGAGAGTTTCTTCAAAGGAAGATATGCCTTTGCTAACCCACATAGCAATTTATCATTTGCAGATGAATGTGAAAGATCAAGCTCACGTAAATTTTTGGCAAAGGCAAATGAATCTTCAAACAAGGAATCAGCACATGGAACTGTAACTCTATTCAAGGAAAGGGAACTCAAATTAGGGCATAAACGCAGAACCGTACCAATTCCCTTCTGGGTTATGAAATCACAATCACGAACCCCAATTTCTTCAAGTAACAAGCAATTTACCAACAGCGAGGCAAGGGATTTGTCGGTTACAAACCGATTTCCAGAGAGAATGATCTTACGCAAATTCGGTAGCTTCAATGACAACTCAACAATCCCAGCATCAGTTACGTGACATTCTGAGAGACATCGGGGAGACGAGTACAATCCATCTGGACAATAAGAATCGCTATAATTAGGATAACTGATATCAAGCTCCTCGAGAAACGGAAACGCAAACCCTATCGAAATGACATCGCTATCTTGCAAGAACCGAACGTTCGAGCAATTCAAAACCCTCAGATTCCTCATCTTGGGTCCGAGCTCTCTCAGACCCAGACAGGGAAACAGCTTATGCTTCGAGAAATCGATCGATTCGAGGTCCAAATTGAATTGCGAGATTTCGAAGAGGAGGGAATCTAGGTCACCCATGAAATTGCGGATCTCAATTTCTTTGAGATTCTGGAATCTGCGGAGAAGGGCGTGGAGCGAATGAACTACTTGGTTGGTGATGGTGAGGGTGCGGCGGAGCTGATTGGTGATGGAGAGGAATCGGTGGCAGACTAAAGAGGGGAATTCGAAGTGACGATCATTGTCAAAGGAATTGAAAATCAATTCCCAGCATTCATCTGGCAAATACATGGATTTCTCCGTCATTGGATTTGTGTTTGAGAGGGTAGGGTGGGGTAGAGCGTTCGATGGGCGAGGGTGTTTAATATAGGACCTTCAACGGCGAACGAGGTAAGGTAACTGAGCTACAGATGTTGCAGGGTAGGGGGGGGGGGGGGGTGGCAAGAGTAACGGCCAAATAATTATCATTTCAAACTAAAAGACAAAAAGTGTCAAAATTTGAATTTCCAAAAACGCTCTTCAATTTTTTGGTTTTATTTATATATTATCTTCAATTTTTTTAAATTTTAAAAGTTGAGATACCTTGTCCTGGGAGGTTATTCAAAATTATACCTTTTTTTGAAAGATTTAAAATTATATCTAATAATGGCTTACCTACCAAAAGTATATTATATTATATACACAACTGTCTAATTCGAGCATGATTTAGTTGAGAAATACATAATTAAATGCACTATTATCACACTGTCATTTTATGTGCTGATTATTTTTTTCCAGAGATTATGGCCTGAGAACTTAAAACAATTGTTTTTAACGGGGGCCGGTCCTCATACTTAAAGGCACAAACAAAGCCCGGCCTGAAAATAATTTTGGGCCTAGACTACCCTCCAAGCCCGGCTCATGCGCATAACAGATACACCCAAGCCCGTGAAAATGCAGGCCTGGCCTGTCAGGCCCTGCGGCCCATGATAATAGCCCATATATCTTAATTCATTCAATATAGTATTATTTAATAAAGTTGTATTATGATGATTATGACAAGCCAGCTAAAATTGAACATTATTTAAATAGTCAAGTCCTAACATGGCCCACTAGTAGAAAGTATAGTAGACAAGATCATAAAATCAAAGTAAAAGTTGTTTGATGGTTAATAAAGACATGGATCTCCAGCATCCAACCTCCCACTAATGAAGTGATGGGCATGTCTGTTTGTCCTCTCTAAAGCTAAAACCACTTGACATAAAAAAAAAAAGTAAACTCAAAAGCACATGGAGAGTGTTCATTTCAGAAAAATTATTTGTATTTCATGGGTGAGGTTGAGACTGTCCATCAACCCATTTTTTGTGACTCATTTTAATCTTTTGAGTTGCCTTTTACCAACATTTAAATTGATGTGGCCAATTATGATTACAAATTATCCATAGTAAAGTGTTAAGAAAACCGAGCTGAAACACTACAAATTAATATGGTTGGTTTTGACTTTTGAATCAAAGGCTGGCAGAACTTTATTGTTCTTAACAGTTATATATCTTTAGTTCTTAGGTTTAGAAAATGCGTTGATTGTGTAAGAGAGTGATTGAACATTTGCTTATATGTCATTCGATTGAGTTATGTCAATCCAATGCGGATTAAAATCTTAACACCCCCCACACACTTGTGGGTTGAATTATGTTAGACATAACAAGCGGATAAGTAAAGGTTATGCCCAGATTAATGGGCCGAGTCTTAGCTCCAATATCATATTAGAAAATTCATTCAAAACACTCTATAAATCAATATTGTCCGTTTTAGATCAATAATCATCATTGATTATTATACTGAAAAAATAAATTCGTTGTGTGAGAATGACTTGATTTTTGTTTAAAATATGTCACTCGGTTGTGTTATACAAAACCGATTGTCATTTCACCTTTGAGACTTTTACGTGGCTAATTTTGGGGACATGATTCAATCTCATATCAGCCTCTCCTTTCTATAATAAGTGGTGAGATTTATCATGATAAGAAAATAAAACCCTCCATGTTTACACCATGTTGTAGGGCTCTTTCGATCCCATGCGAGGTCAACAAAAATAAAAAGTGACAAATTTGATGTCATGAGAATTTTGAAATGGGAGAGGGAGATTCGAATCCCGATCATTATCGAAGTGATACGTATTATTCTTACCACTCTAACAAATGGCTTAAGTGTGCGATGTCATGAGAGTTGGATTTTCTTAAGAACAGTATATACACAAACACTAGTACTACAGTTATTGAATATAGTCGGTGACTTTTGCAAGGAGGATGTCGGTGCTAATTTGGTCTGAATTTAGTCATGAACACACAATCTGCCCTAAAATCTGATATTTTGATTAGTTCCTTCCTTCAACCAAACACGTGTAAGAAATAAAAAAAAGACAAAAAAGAACCTAACCCATGTGTGCAATATCAATGGTGCAAATTAGTCAAGTTCATTAGTCATTGTAAAAATGGGTTTAATAATCTCATCCCCCTCTGCTGAAAATGACCAAAAAACTATTTATTTTCTACACAAAAAAATTCACATGAGACCTGTGACTGTATCACAAGTACAATGCACAAAAGTCAAATTTTTAGCTTTTTTATGGGTTGGTTGTTGTTTGTTTTTCTCATACAGCTGGTTAAGGCTGCTTCGTGTTACTGAGAATCACAGATGACCAGGGATTATTGCTATTGTCTTCTGATCACATATATAGTTGATGAATCACCAGAGTAGACTCTCAACTTTGCAAGAAATCAGCAATGGAAGTTCTATTCTCACAATGTATAATATTTAACGCATACCGTCCAGAAAAGAGATAGCAGCGAAAAAATATCACTCAATAAAGATAAATATGGGTGAGACAAAGTGTGACCACCACCCTTTCCAAATGCCACCGACTAAGTAAGTAAGTAGTATTACTAAATTTCCAGATAAATTTTTTTTTCAAGAAGAAAGTTTGGTTAATATGCAAAGAATAATTGGGTATATCTAGTCCAACAACTATCGCCATCATCCTCCCTTGATATAAGGTGTCTCACATCTCAAAGATCAGAACTTTTAAAAAAATTTGAAAAAATAAAGAAAGTGATTTCTGGGTTTCCCTTATTTTGTATTGTGGTCTCTTTGTCATCTTCTGCAACAAAAGCAAAATTCAAAAGGGAAGGCCACTACAAAAAGAAAGAAGCTTCACTGCAGGACTTTTGATTCTTCTTGGTCTGTTGTTCACTTGGTCAGCCATAATTGTTACCTCACCCGAGTCAACTCTCACCACCATTTTTGGGTATTTTGGGAAGAAACCCAGTTCACATTTTCTGCAGAAATGGATGCTCAATCTCCAGGTTTTTCCGAAAATGCACACCGCATTGTCCTTAAATACATTCTTTTCATGAATCTCGAACCTCTCTATCTTTATTTTGTGTAATGTATTTAATTAATTTGATTCAAAATTCAAACTCACATTGGAAAACCTAGTCACTGGAATTTGATATGCAGTCTAGATTTGGAGATTGTAGGTTGTTTTTTTCGCTGAACTTAGATTCTTGGTTCTGTTGATGAGATGTAAGAAAAGGAAAAGACTTGACTTTTGAACATGTGATCTTTGGCACCAAGGCACTGATGTTAGTTATTGCAATTCAATGTAGACATGTAGGAGGAAAACTTAGCAACTGAAAAGCTTGAATCTTTCACTTGCATTTAAACTATTATTGATCCCTCAGTTTTCTCATCAAAAAAGATGAAAGTTAATCCCATTTACAGGCTGATTCTTTTAATCAAATATAACTAATTTAGTTTGGAGTAGATTATTAGTTCTAGTCTTGATCATGATTCTGTTTTGATCCTTGATATATATATTTTTTTTAAATTTTCCTAAATCACTATGTTTTGGTAAAGTTTCTTAATGTTTGACCAGGGACTCCCGTGGTTAGAGTGGTGGATCACCAAGATTTGAACACGAGAATTCTTGTGGCGCTCATTGTTGCTTCAAGTCTCCTTGGATGCCTCTTGCTGTCTCTAGTTTGCTTCTGGATCTGCAGATATAGAAACTTGAAGAATTCCAATGAGAAGACTAAGCAGAACATCGGTATCTCACCAGTTCCTCACATCTGTTTTTCTTTTCTGTTTTTCACTTGAAGTATGTAATCTGCTTCTACATTTTTTTATTTCTTAAGGTTTTTTTTCATTGTCCATTAAATCAGACATTAGTGCAAAGGGGGTCTCATTGAGTCCACTTAAGGAGAGATTCAACAGCTCCAGAATTAACAGCAAGAAGGGTTCAGTTGCCATTATTGACTACCAGTTGTTGGAAGCTGCAACAGAAAATTTCCGGGACAATAATATTTTGGGGGAAGGCGGTCGTGGACGTGTCTATAAAGCTCGTTTTGATGAAAAATCTCTGGCAGCGGTGAAGAGCTTAGATGGCAGCGGCCAGGATGCTGAAAGAGAGTTCGAGGTATAAGGTTTACCTGAAACTGATTCTGATATTTACTTTTGTGGATTTGATTATCTTTCTCAAGTGTGTGATTTGAATTTTCGAGTAAAAATGCAGAATGAGTTGAACTGGCTGGTGAAAATCAAGCATCAGAATGTAATCTCACTTATGGGTTACTGCATTAATGGGGAAATGCGGTTTCTTGTTTATGAGATGATGCACAATGGGTCGTTGGAGAGTCAATTACATGGTATGAACTTCTTTGTAAGTTTTTTTTTTTAAAAAAAAGATGAATGAAAGATGAATGGAACAATGCCAATCTTTACGATATCTTGTGTGCATTTGGTGAACATTGCAGGACCTAGTCATGGGTCAGCATTAACTTGGCCTCTGCGGCTGAAAATTGCTGTCAATGTTGCTAGGTAGGTCAAGTTATTTTCTCATTATTTGTTTGTTGCTTCTTTATGTTCTGCTAATGTGGTTAAAAGGTGTTTTACTTTTTGACTAGAGGGTTGGAATATCTCCATGAGCACTGCAACCCCCCTGTAGTCCATAGAGATCTGAAATCATCTAACGTTCTTCTAGATTCCAACTTTAATGCCAAGGTAAAACAGCTTTGCATGACTTGCGGAACCTTGGTTTGCATGATTGTTGATAAATTACTTCCTTTAATGAGTTTTTTCTGGATTCAGCTTTCAGACTTTGGCCTTGCAGTGACAGCCGGAACCCAAAACAAGAATATAAAGCTTTCCGGAACTTTGGGTTACGTAGCTCCAGAATACCTTTTAGAAGGTATTCCGAAACATATTTGGTTTATAATTGTTGCTGTTGTATTCTTACTCACCAGAATACCTATGTTTGTTGTTGCTAGAGTTCTAAAAGTGAGTAATCTAAAACATGGGAATTTAGTAGGAAATATTGCTACATTTCTCGTTTTCTTGGGATGATACTCACTGGCATATATCCTTGGCAGGTAAACTCACCGACAAAAGTGATGTCTTTTCTTTCGGGGTTGTTCTTCTTGAGCTCCTAACTGGCCGAAAACCAGTGGAAAAGATGTCACCATCTCATTGTCAGTCTGTAGTAACATGGGTAAGTTTCCTTCAATGGCCTTCTGCTGACTCTCTATTGCTTGAATTTCCATGAAAGTTCTGCGTTTTTGAAATTTAATTGTGCAGATACTTTGACATGCAGGCCATGCCTCAGCTCACCGACAGATTAAAGCTTCCGAACATTGTGGATCCTGTTATCAGAGACACTATGGATTTAAAGCACTTATATCAGGTGTATATATAATAGATACTATATCAAGTTTTGCGAGTTAGTTATGCTTGTTATAGTTGTCAAATTTAATCCACATAACCACAAACCAGGTGGCTGCTGTGGCAGTACTCTGCGTACAAACGGAACCAAGTTACAGGCCATTGATAACAGATGTTCTGCACTCCCTCATACCCCTTGTACCTCTTGAGTTTGGAGGGTCATTAAAAATTTCGTAACAGGTAAACTCGCACAGCCCTCTCACTTATGACAATCTTGCTGGGCATTATCACCTTGTGATTCTCTTCAAGATGGTCCAAATATAGCTGTCATTTTTCCGGTTAATTTTCTTCTTGGATGGCTGTTTCATTGAGAGATTCAGTTGCTAGAATTCGTGGCAGAAGAAAGTTTTGTTTCCCGTTATGGGAGATGTAAATTGAATTCTTCTGTAGTTATCGGAATGGAACATCTTCCGAGTTTTCAAGAGCTTCCCTTTGAGAGTCGCTTGTTATAGAATGCTCGTCCAGATTTTTGTTCAAACTCAATATAGTGATAATGTCGAACAAATTTGGATTTGGCTTGAAGGGTCTCCACTTTTTATTAATGTAAAAGTTGTATGTCCATGATACCAGTGAGATTCGAAAATGAATTCGCAGTTCTCTGTTATGTTACTCTATGTTAGAACATGGTATAAATGATGTGAAATTCCTCAAAGTAACTAATCTCAACATAGTATCGGAGTAGAGGTCTAAAACAATGAGTTTAGGACAAAATACTAATGTCAAGAGGTCCAAGAATATAAAAAGGAGAGAAAACCCAAATCACCTTGGTAATGTCAGTGTACATTATACAAAAATACATGGCCGGCTCTCGGATGCATTTCTGGAAAGGACGGGAGGCTAAGAAATCCATATAGTAATAAGGGGATCACTAGTAGTCGAGCTGGTTCGATCCCCACAATGCTTGGGTTTGAGTCCCCTCTCTCCATCCAAGTTGCCTAGAAAACGACATTAGAATAAGACAGTCAAACAATGAGGATGGCATATAAAAGAACAAAGCACAAAAGGCTTGATTTGTTGTCTGCATCTTAAGTAAACGACTCTGAAGTTCCTTGAAGTTTTCGGTTAATGAAACTGATCCTGCACAACCCACTTGACAATGAAATATAAGAAAAGGTGGAGGATCTTCATATTTTATACCCCACAAAGTATCTCTCATTCTTTGTTATCATCAACAGTTTTTACAATCACTTGCAATAACTTAGTTGTTACCTCTTTAGAGTTAGGGCCTATGGTGTTTGAGATCGGGAATTTGAATCCACCCGTTGAGATATTGTCTTGTGAAATCTTGGTTCCATGGGCTTGTCCCACTTTCTACCCCCTACCCTAGGCTTCGGTCAGTTTTACATGTCGTTAGCATGGTGCGTGCTATTCACAATACCTCTTGCGCTATTTGTCTTGGAATATCAATACCCAAATGGGAATTTCCTAATTTGTGTTTGTTTCAATAAAATGGGTTGCATTTGAGGGAACAGACATACCAAAGAATATATAGAGACAAATTTCAATGAAGTCCATTATCGTATAAGACAACACATGACCAAGTTATTGTAACTCTTGAAATCAACGTTGTAGCTTTGGTTTAATCAATGGCATTAGAGCAAAACAAATTGCCATTGTTGGAGCATAAAAGTATGCATCGACTTTTGATCCACAAAAACTCTTTTTTTTGGTTACTTCCATGGAAATCCTTTGTTTCTTCTCTCTGTTTTAGTCTCTTCGAAAACAGAGCATGGCATTATCAAGGTGGTTTTGCACCAATACCACCAAATCCATGTTTGTAAAGATTGTACATCCAGGAGGACACATTGAGCTCCATGACAGGCCTGTACTTGCATCCGAGATCATGTTCCGGAACCCAAGATGTGTCGTTGCATACCCACATGTTTTTAAGCAACCATGGGCAGTTGTTGCACCAGCCACAGAACTAAATCTTGGTCAGAAATTCTATGTAGTCCCTTTCAGCACAATCCGCAAACTCCAGCGACTCGCCTTCAAGTCTTCATCTTCAATTCCATTGATTCTTGAACCCCAACAAGCCAAAAAAGGCGACAACACGAATCCCAGATGTTGTTTCAATATGTTCATTGCAGGGATTGATGTTAAAAGTGATGATGATTCAAGTACAGGCAGCAGCAGTGGTAGCTTTGGTTTGTCTGAGACCAAGAAGCTTAACAGGAGAAGGAACAAAGATCACCACATAATTAGCTCGCCGAAAAGGCGGTCGTCCTTTGAGCAGTGGCAACCAAGTCTGGAATCCATAACTGAAGAGTAAAGGAATTGCTCAGTTGCCTTAGAATAATAGGATTCATATGTAAAATTTGTAGGATGACGAAGAACTCGAGGTTGTTTTTCTTCTTCTTTTTCGCCTTTGCTTTTTCTTTATTTTTGTGCAATAAACAATTGCAGAATAAACATTTTGCCTTTATTCTTTTTTCTTAAGACGAGCCTTGAAGCTTCTGTTGCTACTTTCCATTGTTGTCATAGATAGAGTAATGCTACATATCCTCAATTTATAAGATACTAGTTGCGAGTATGTTCGGCCATGTCCAAACAGTTTGCGTTCTATAATGCTGTTTCGCTCCATTTGTGCGGACAGTAAATGAGCCCGTCCGAAGAGCAATGCTTTTGCCTGATTGGGACGCTCCACCTGTCCGGACAGAAAAAGTTCTGCCAAGCTTCCTGACTGTCATAGATCAAAGTATGTCTATGTCTGGACTGCAGCTCCACCTATCTGGACAGCAGCTCCCCAAAGTAGCTTCAGAGCTCACACAGGTATTATTCTTATATACACCCATGTAAGACCCACTTAACATCCAACGATCTACATTAATTGGCGATAAAAGAGATGGAATCATATTTTGAGATCTCAAGCATAATTCATGTACTTAGGAATAACATAGCATTTGTTCATGTTTTAACATATTTGCTATGGACTATGTAAGGTTACTTCATAGTTTTGTTTAGTATAACATAATATTTTATACTAGTGTGTTTAGAGGTGGGAGGCCTCAAATTTTTTTTAAACAGGCCTCCTTGTTGGGTCTCAAACACACACTCCTGGACTCTAATACAATGTAAGAAATTTGGATCGGGGATAAACTCACGTTCCATGGACTTAAAACGGACTTTTGGACACAGGGGATGGTGGCCCATATTAACTCAAGATACAACTCAGGAGTTTGGGTCCATCCACATGCATAGATTAAACCAAATAGAAATCGGTCCCCTGGTTGAACAGATCAATCCGGCCTGGTTTTAATAACCTTTACAAAATTGAATAAGTTTGGTTCAAATTTTTTATTTTGGCTAGTCATCAAGAATTGAATAAAGATTTTTTAATATTTTTTTTGTATGAGGAAGTATTATTATTATTATTATTTTTTGTGGTTATCTGTTTTTGATTTAATTATAATAACAAAAAATTGACTCACCAATTATGACCACTCTCCCCCATTAAAGCGTAGGTTCGAATCCTAAACAAATGATTATTGCCAAACCAATCGTGTTAAACGGTAAGATGATTGACATGTACAGGACGGCCCACCCACTAGGGAGTGAGTGCGAGTCCTCCCCTCTCCAAATCCCCTTGTATAAGAATTTGTGTTTTGTTGATGTGGTTGTATTAGAATATGTGTTTTACTGATGTGGTTGTATTAGAATACGTGTTTGAATTGACGTTTTGTGTAATAGAGGTGGGACCGGGTCAATATTTTTGTTGGCCCAGCAAATAAGCAACCATTGCATTTGCCCTAACATAAAAAGAAAACGGAAGGACTACACATCCATAAAATTTCATCCATAAACTTACATAATCTAGGTGGCATGCCTATGTGGCTTCTTTAATAAAGTTTATTTATTTTTTTTAATCTATGTGGCATGCCTCATAAGCATACCACCTACATTATGTAAGTTTATGGATGAAAAAATTATGGACATATATCATTTTGGAAAAGAAAAAAAGCAAACGACTATTCATCTTCACATCAGAGTGATTGACACGTGGAATAATGTTGAACAGTCCGACAAGTGGCAGATAAACAGTGGTCTGTCACTGGGAGAGACAACGTGTGAGATGTCGTGGTTGATAATGAGTGAACAAGCTGGATTACCGGGTCCACAAGATCCCGGTCATTCGCTCATATGGGGTTCGTTGTACATGGTATAAAAGCAAAATTAGACTCCGACTCCAGAGCTCCACTGTTATTTATCCTCCCACTGCTTTATTTGAATTTTGAAATCACCGGAGTTCGTGTTCCATGAATCCATGTCTGCTAAGCTCATAGAGAGAGAGACCAGTAGTACCTGTTCACAATTGCAGACTGACTAAGAGACCGGCTTATAGCGCGTATACGTGTGTAAAGAAAGTGAAAAATTGTATCTATACATTGTTCGTAAAGTGTAGTAGCCGGAGGTGAACAATGGTGGAGAACGGAGGTATCAGCTTGGAGGAAATCAGGAACGAGAGCGTCGACCTTGTGAGTGTTTGATGATTCGTGTTTTAGACATACATTCATGATTCTCGTGTTCTTTTTTTTTTCTTCCTGTGCTGTTTGTGTTCGATACGTGGTTTTGATATTGCGATGTAATCGTTCTGGTTCGTGCTACTTCCGTTTTTTTGGCTTTTGAATCTAATTCTAAGCTAATAATGGTGTTGATAAGACATAATAGAAATTACTTCGGAATGCTAATTGTTATTAAGAGCTGCAAGCAGTGAACAAATATGTTGATCGTGCCAGTGATGTTGTGTATTTACAGGAGAACATTCCGGTTGATGAAGTATTTGAACAATTAAAATGTTCCAGAGAAGGTTTGTCATCAGAAGAAGGGCAGAAGAGGCTTCAAATCTTTGGCCCAAACAAGCTAGAAGAGAAAAAGGCAACTTCCTGAATCATTTTTGAAATCTTTGTATTTGTTTGTATTATTGATTTGAATTGCAGTCTCGATTGGTAGTTAATGAGAAGCTGATAAATCTCCTAAAAATAATCCTGACAGGAGAGCAAATTTCTGAAGTTCTTGGGTTTTATGTGGAATCCCCTCTCATGGGTCATGGAGATTGCTGCTATCATGGCTATTGCGTTGGCAAATGGGGGAGTAAGAAACCAAACTTTTTCTCCGTGCTTCCAACTGCAAGACACCTAGTTTTATATATATATTCATTTCAACAAACAAATGCAGGGCAAACCCCCAGACTGGCAAGATTTTGTCGGCATTGTTGCATTGCTATTTATCAACTCCACAATAAGCTTCATAGAAGAAAACAACGCAGGCAATGCCGCAGCTGCTCTTATGGCTGGTCTTGCTCCCAAAACAAAGGTATTCTTAATTTGTATCATGAGTCTGCAGTATCTGTTGGATATATGCAATTCCTGTATCAAAATTAGACTTAAAATCTAATGCACTTTGAACATTTCCAAACCATTACAAGATTCTGAGAGACGGAAGATGGAGTGAGCAGGAGGCAGAAATCTTGGTTCCAGGAGATGTGATTAGCATCAAGCTGGGAGACATCGTCCCAGCAGATGCTCGTCTTCTGGAGGGAGACCCTCTCAAGATTGACCAGTCTTCCCTTACTGGTGAGTCCTTGCCTGTCACAAAGAACCCTGGTGACGAAGTCTTCTCTGGATCTACCTGCAAGCAAGGTGAGATTGAGGCAGTTGTCATTGCCACTGGTGTGCATACCTTCTTTGGAAAAGCTGCTCATCTCGTTGACAGCACTAATCGAGAAGGGCACTTCCAAAAGGTACCAAATCTATAAGGGTTATTTTAGTTCTGACTTCTGAGTACCCGTAATTTTCAATATATGTGAACTCATCTTTTTCTGATATGCCTGTGGATGGTGATTGTGATGACTTCATCAGGTGTTGACAGCAATAGGAAACTTCTGTATTTGCTCCATTGCAGTGGGAATAATTATAGAGATAATAGTGATGTATCCCATTCAGCACCGAAGGTATAGGGATGGGATTGACAATCTTTTGGTGCTTCTCATTGGAGGGATTCCAATTGCCATGCCAACAGTGTTGTCAGTGACAATGGCTATCGGTTCTCACCGGCTTTCACAGCAAGGTGCTATCACCAAGAGGATGACTGCTATTGAAGAAATGGCAGGAATGGATGTACTATGCAGTGACAAGACTGGGACTCTCACTCTAAATAAGCTTACAGTTGACAAGACCATGGTTGAGGTAAATGCAGCAATTGTACATGAATGCTTAGAGTGGTAATGACCATAATTAATTTCTCGGTACACCAAGCATATGGTTAGCGAAAAGAACTAAAACATAATGTTTAATTCATTGATCCTCCAATCAATTGCTCTTCAGGTATTTGGGAAAGATGTGGACAGGGATTCCTTGATGCTGTCTGCTGCTAGGGCATCAAGGGTTGAGAATCAGGATGCTATTGATGCTTGTATTGTTGGAATGTTGGGTGATCCCAAGGAGGTATATGATGAAATAAATGAAATGCTTTTTTTTTCTTCTCTCATCCACAGGTCATGCGCTTATCTAGTGATATCGGAAAATTTGTCCAGTAAAACTTTTCATTCCAAGAAACATCCTTATGGACGTGGGCAAAACCCTGGAGTATGATGTTGTCATTGATATGCATTGTCATTGGTAACAGAACTGAAAGTTAAAATACATATGATTATCTGAAAATCCAGCGGAGAAGCTAAGTCTGAATTCCTGTCCAATCTCTAGCGTAATTAGTGATTGTGACGTTTACTACCACCAAGATGCAATGCAATTGCTGTCACTTACAGGAAATCACAAAGCAACACTTCTTTCTTAAATATTAATCTTATTTGTTAAGAGCAATCCAAACATGTTTCTCAAGAGTATTTTGACTGGGAGGACTTATAGAACTAGTTATTTCAAGAAACATTTGAAAAATCCATGTTTTCTATGCTTCTGTATCCGACTGGCAGTTACTTTGTTCTGTATTTCGCTCTGCAGGCAAGAACAGGGATAAATGAGGTGCATTTCCTGCCCTTTAATCCTGTTGATAAACGCACGGCCATAACATATATAGACTCTGATGGCAGTTGGCACCGAATCAGCAAAGGCGCACCAGAACAAGTAACACTTCGTTCAGCTCATGCTAACGGTGCTTTTTATTTTCTTTGCTTTGTATTAGTTATTGCTTACATTATTACATGTAAATCCTGTTGTAGATTATTGAGCTCTGCAACCTTCGCGAAGATGTGAAAAAGAAAGCACACGCCATAATTGATAAGTTTGCTGACCGTGGACTTCGTGCTCTTGCTGTTTCTAAACAGGTTGGTTTGTTTGTCATGAAGGAATGTAACACAAAAAATCCGACATGATTTGGGTCACATTATTTGCTTCTACAGGAAGTTCCAGAGAAAAACAAAGAAAGTCCAGGAGCACCATGGCAATTTCTGGGTCTCTTGCCTCTCTTTGATCCTCCAAGGCATGACAGTGCTGAAACCATTCGTCGTGCCCTCAACCTTGGAGTCAATGTCAAGATGATCACTGGTGATCAGCTAGCCATTGGGAAGGAGACTGGCCGGAGGCTTGGTATGGGAACCAACATGTATCCTTCTTCTGCCCTCCTTGGTCAGCACAAGGACGAGTCTTTATCTGCACTACCTGTTGATGAGCTTATTGAGAAGGCAGATGGTTTTGCTGGTGTCTTCCCTGGTAATGAAACTAAACCCTTTCTTCTAGACGATATCTGCCTATAAAACACAGCAGAGTAGCAAGCATTACTCGAAAGCTTGCTTGAACAGATTTCAACAATTTGAAATCATGTAATAGTGTAACTTGAAATTAGATTGTGTTATTTGGTTTGTGTCAATGCCTCCATGGTACTAACTGATGGAAGCATGCAGAGCACAAATATGAGATCGTGAAGAGGCTACAAGACAGGAAACATATTTGTGGCATGACTGGAGATGGAGTGAATGATGCCCCAGCACTCAAAAGGGCAGACATTGGAATTGCTGTAGCTGATGCTACTGATGCGGCACGGAGTGCATCTGATATAGTCCTGACAGAGCCTGGATTGAGTGTGATTGTCAGCGCTGTTTTAACAAGCAGAGCCATTTTCCAGAGAATGAAGAATTACACCATTTATGCAGTCTCTATAACTATCCGTATTGTGCTGGGTTTCATGCTCATTGCTCTCATTTGGAAGTTTGATTTCTCACCTTTCATGGTTCTTATCATTGCCATACTCAATGATGGAACAATAATGACCATTTCTAAAGACAGAGTCAAGCCATCTCCTATGCCTGACTCATGGAAGCTCAAAGAGATTTTTGCCACAGGCGTTGTTCTTGGCGCCTACTTAGCTATCATGACTGTTATATTCTTCTGGGCAGCTCATACTTCCGACTTTTTCTCGGTAATAAATGTGATCTAATTATTTTGCTATAAAATTAGCCAGCTTTATGGTCAATACGAGTTCTTTACTTACCCTACTAAGAGTTGCACTAAATATATTGTTGCTATTCATCTTATCCAAACAAAACTTGCAGGAAAAGTTTAATGTTAGATCCATCAGAGATAGCCCTGATGAGCTTACTGCAGCTGTCTACCTCCAAGTGAGTATTGTGTCGCAGGCACTTATCTTTGTCACTCGCTCCCGGAGCTGGTCTTATATTGAACGGCCTGGTCTCCTGCTATTGAGTGCCTTTGCTATAGCACAGCTGGTAAGTCATGTGAACATTTTCAGTTTTAAGATCATTGTCTTGTTATTTGCTCGACCAAGTGACATGGACACTGTATTGATTCATTCAGATTGCCACGCTCATCGCTGTCTATGCAAATTGGGAATTTGCAAGAATGAAAGGTATTGGCTGGGGATGGGCTGGTGTTATCTGGCTCTACAGCTTGGTTTTCTATATTCCCTTGGATATTCTTAAGTTCCTCATCCGATTCGCCTTGAGTGGCAGAGCTTGGGATAACCTTCTCCAAAATAAGGTAGCTGATCATTTTCTTGATTAAAAGGAAAGGAAATAAGTCACTGAATATATATTTTTTTGATTCCTCTTCTTTATTTTGCCCTTAATTATGCAGACTGCCTTCACAACAAAGAAGGATTATGGAAGGGGAGAGAGGGAGGCACAATGGGCCTTGGCTCAACGTACCCTGCATGGCCTGCAACCTCCCGAAAGCTCTGATAAGAACAATAATTACCATGAAATGTCTGAGATTGCTGAACAGGCAAAGAAACGTGCTGAAGTTGCTCGGTAATGCTATAGCACCGGCTCAAATGCTATCTACCATCTTAGTTCTATATTTGATTTTGTTAATTATAAGTCGGATACCTGCAGGTTGAGGGAGCTTCACACTCTCAAGGGACACGTTGAATCCGTTGTGAAGCTCAAAGGACTTGATATCGAGACCATTCAACAGCATTACACTGTTTGAGAGCTACACTTGCAAAAGAGATTTTTGAATATGGCGCAGATAATTGGCATATATCCCTTTTGTTTCAGATTTGTATTTGATGATTTTGTAAGAGGATGTAAGATTGGGAATAATCCAGCATGAGAGATAGGTTTACGCGATTATCCCGTGTTGGAATTAGAGTTAGATGAGAAAGTAGTAATCCCGGATGTTAAGTACTGTTACATTTCATTCAAATGAAAGCTTCCTAATATTTGCTTCTGGCAATTTTTTTTCCTTCTTGTTCTGAACTCTTTTACCACTTCATTGTTGCATACTGTCCAAATTGGCATTATAATCCACGTCGGTCTGGCGTAACCCAACCTTGTGGCTTATGAGGCACCGGAACCGAAAGCAGAGGAATATTTACATATATGGTATGCTCCTTTTCACTTTGTTTACTGGTAAGTCTTCGTCTGCTTACTAATCGTTATGGAATTGGAGTGACAAAGTGTACAATGAGTAAGTGCTTTACACTCACAGTAATCTCTTATATTTTTACCACAAAAGTGAAATATAGTTACAAGGAGATGGTACCATATATATATATATATATATATATATATATATATATGTTCGTCTGTTTAAAACAAGAACAGGAGAAGTTGTATATATAGCTAAAAACCATGTGCATGTCAACATAGGCAAATGGGGGACACTATTTGGATAACATGTCTTTGTAACCTCTCTGCATGTGAAGGAATGGGGAAGAACATGCAGAGTATGATAGAGAGACATGCTATAGAGAGACATTTTTTTTTTCGGAGTCTTATGAATCTCAGTGTTTTTTTGTCCTAAATATCTTAAATACTGAGATAGACGCACGCGATTTCATATGGATCATGTGAGGTATGTGAGGCCCACGATTTCACATGATCATATGCATCCATTTCAACATTTGGGATAACGGGGACAAAAAAACACTTGAATTCTTAACTTTCTTGTATTTTTTGTCTTCATCCTACACAAGTGTGTATGGTCCAAATCACCATTTGAAAAGAAAAGCCTTATTTGGTGGAGCAATACATAATTTACTTGATCCTAAGTATCTAAATCAAATGATAAAACATATCCAACGTTTAAAAAAAAAACATGGAGTTGACATAAACATAATTAGGGTTTTGTCATGCTTAACATCCCATGATTGTCTCTTTCTCTCCCCATTATATGGACACAAGATCCCATGTGTATTATGATTACTCTTGACTACTTTTCTTTAGCATTTTTTGGAAAACAAAAATATCACCTTAAGTGCTAATGATTTTACATCATTGTAGAGATGGAATTCACTTACTAAATAAATTTCTCTATCTATATAAACAACTTAATCATATATATATTTTTGGAGTCAACAATATAAATTCATAACAAAATTAATAACTAATTAAACCAAATAACTTTGCTTAATAAGAGGGATTCCGAAATTAACAATTTAAGGTTATCCACTTTTGATCTTGTAAATGTTTATGGGGGACAAAATCAATTAGTTTATCCATAATCAATCATGAAACATGAGATTAATTTACTGGAATGGACCTCAAAGGTTAAAAACTAATATCTACAAATTATATAATTTAAAGGGTTAAATAAATGGGAGAAAAAAAACTCTACCCTTTTGCAATCACAATTGACCACTTCTGTTGTTTTTCCACTAACAGTAAAAAAGTAGAAGTAAACAAAAATTACCTAAAAAGGAAAGTAGTTAAAAAAAAAAAAGTCTTGAATTAACGGTAAATTTTTATCATGTGCATTCAAAAGGAAGATTCCTACAAGTATTGGGCATATAATTTCTTGTTGTTTTCAGTCACATGATCAAGTGGGAGTGAAAAGTAAAATGGGAATTGATGAATTTTAAAACTGGATCCGTCTGGGTGACGTATGAGGAGGAAGGATTGAAATCAAAAGGTATTTCCGGTTATGTTAAGGATAGCCTGCACATGAAAAAACATGAGCTATAAGGGGTCCCGAGAGTGTTCTTGGGGGATCTCTTTGACGCTCAAATCAATATATATGTTATCACCAACAAGTGGTGGCTCGGTTGGTAATGGATTGGGTTAGGCATATGTATATGTCTAATGTTCGATTCCAATAACAAACAAACTTCTCAATGCTATTTCAAAAAAAAAAAAAAAGTCAATATATATGTTATCGGTAGGGGAGTACTCGGAACTCTATCTTTCTATCAAGTAACTATTAAAAATGTAAGGTTCAAGATTAGGGTCTTTTAATTACATATCTAAAGCAGAAGGTCCCCTTTTGTATAAGTTGGAGAGTTCTAACTCAGGCATAGATATCTTCTTTCCTGATTCTTAGGTGGATTTACATGAAGGTGAATTCTATCACGATTCATTTCCTAAGCAGAGTTGGTATCCTTTAGGACTCTGAGTTCCCCATGAGTGTTCGATCACCCTGGCTTCTAAGATGGTATGTTCGGCATTATACCGAAGGGCATCTCAATCTAGCCGAGATGCTTTCTTCTTGATTGTCAGGCCCTCATGTGGGCTCCTCGGCACGTTTTCTTCTCGGATGGGCACCTAGGCTTTGCCTTGGTCAGTAGTCAGACATACTCCTTAGCATCTTGTGCCACATGTCAATATTCTAAAGGAGGGTATTTTTGGTATATCAGGAATGAATACATATTGCCAACTCCTTTTGCAATCCTAGAAATGATAATAGATGGCATGTACACAAAAAATAAAGGTTACTTGATTGATACTCCATTCCTCCATTGAAAACCAAAGATATATTGTTATATAATGCCAACATTATTTCTCCAACGTAGATGATCAACAACCATTGATTTTATAGGTATGATCATATATGTGTACTTTTGGCTTAAACCGTGTTGATCATGTAATGCTCATAAATATAAAGTGACATGCATGTAGGTCCATATTGTTGGAAATTGCAAGAAAAACTTGTTTCTAAGCATGAATAAACACCATCCACTCTTAAAAAGTGTTTGATTTCAGTCCCATGAACAACAGACAAAGTGAGTTTACCTGATGTGGATAGCCATAACTAAAAACAAAATGAAGAAAATTAGTTCAGAGTAATATATATATATAATTGTTAAGTTTAGGTGTGCGAGACTCTTTCTCACTTCATTCATGTGGAGACAAGTTGGAACCATATGAGATGATCATTTTAAGGTGATCGTTTTGTCGATGCTCTTATTACACTCATAGTCTATGAATGATGAGAGCCAACCATATTGCATCTACATCAAGAATTTAAGTATTGTATACATCATTAGTCCGATCATTTATAAGAAGTACCCGTAATAACGAATTTTTTAAATATTTGTACGCCTCCATTACCTTTTGGGGGGCCTATACCCCATAGATACCGTCTATCTGAGACTGTCCTTTGGCCCGTAAATCCTGACACAAGATTAAAATTCTAGCTATTTCAAAGTGATATCTCAATGATGTAACGCTGAAACAAATAACTATTTTACAAATTAGTGCAACGGGAGAGAGAGATGGCAAAAGCTGTCAAATCTCTCTTATCAAGTAGCAAAGTGAGTGAGAACAATGAGAATGTTTGTGTAAACAGACAATGCATGGTCAGGTGCATGACCATATATACCATCCAAATTTGCAATCTTTGTCTGCTTCTTCTTGTACTCACAGTTTGGAAGGGGCATTTAGGACAAAATTAAAGGAGCATATCAGAGAGGATCTTTCCTGCTGGACTAATGGCCCCTTTACCCCATTTATTACCATAGTTTATATAGATCGATAGCTCTAGCTATAACAAAATGTCTACTGATCATTGAAATGAAGATAGGGTTTTATATCCAAGGTGACCAAAGAAAGATATATAAAAACAAATAAGCTTTGTTTGGGATGGTGAAATTGAATGTAGTAATTCTTTGTAAATGCGAGAGGTCTTACCGATCACTAGCGTGAAACGGGCTAAATTATTGCCCGAATTCAGAGCTACCTCAACTGTCAGTTACGCATGTTAGAACTGAGAATTCTCGATGACCAAAAAAAAGACAAGAGATATCAAACTTCATTCAAAGCCGCCCACATTTTTGCTTGGATTCTTTCCCTCTCTGTTACTAAATACATGAAAGGGAAGAAACTTGTTATATGCCTTTCCTCTGTTTTCATCTTTCCTTTTCCACAGTGTATTGGGTATAATAATGGTTTTTGTCATTTCATGGGTATATTCTAAGACCATTTTTCATGCTACCTACATTACCCCCATTCACACGAATTTTACCCAATAAAGATTGAAGTGTGCACTAGACAATTGCTTTATGTTGAAGAACAGAGGAGAATAATACCCAATACATAAAATTCAAGATCATGAGAGATCATTCAACTATTAAATGTTTATTATTAGAATTACTTGGATAACAAAGGAGATAAATAGAGGTTAATTGACTAATAAAGCTACTAAATTTGGACAAATTATGTTGACGAAACATCAGGACAAGAAAACTCCATAGACCCATAATCAAGCAACTCTTCAATCATCTGCTCTATATGGTCATCTTCAAGTGCCTTAAACTGCTGCTGTTGCTGTTGATTGATCCCCAATTGACCAACTTCCCCACCAACCCATTTGGCCTCCTGCCATTCTGTGCCCAATTCAACTCTTCTTCCTCCAATGCCATCACTTGTGACAAATTGGTTATATTGAGACGTTCCATTGGACTGTTTTGGTGCAGTTTTCTTGGTCACTTGAAGTTGGAGAGCTGCCATATGACACTTGTGTAGCTTAGCTGCTAAAGTTGCTGAGAGAAGCTTAGAAGAAGATGTTTGAGGCTCATTGGGATTGTATGGGAAGTTGGTGCGTGCTTTTGGTCCACACATGAGCCTCGCAGCCTCATCGTATGCTCGTGCAGCATCCTCTGCCGTTTCGAATGTGCCAAGCCAAATTCTTGTCTTCCTGCAACCCAAGAAAAACGTGAAACGTTTTTAAGTCAAAAACAGAGTAAGAGTAAAGAAACGTTTTAGTATATGAATTTGGGTACTGAATTTACAATAAAGGGTGGCGAATCTCTGAGACCCACGAACCCCAATGCCTTTGGCGAACTCCACGATAACGATGTTGAGGTCTAGCCATTTGTTTTGCAGAGAGAAACGTTCGGTTAATGTGAAAGCAGAGAAGGTGTTTGTTGAAATGCCTGTGAGAGAAGAATTGAGTAGAAACAGGGGATTGAAGTTGGAGAGTTGCAGGGATTTATATAGGCCCTCTATTGCGGCCTTCTGGCAATCAATACAGCAATTGGGTCCACAAGGTGTGTCACTCTTTCTCTCTTCTCCTTTTCAGGAATTCTCTCTTCTTTACACAAAGTTAATTCTCTCTTTCTTTCTTTTTTACTCTGGTTTGTTTTGTGTGCTTAAACCTTGAACATGAGTCGTTATATTCAAAAAGAACAACTGGGTTTTTGTGAGTATATATATAAAATGTGTTCAAAGTTCAAAGGGTCAAGTATAGTAGTATACCTTTCTTAACACTAAAGTTACTCTCCAAGTTGTATTTATTTATGTATAATTTCCATACCAAGATGTTTTAGAGAGAGAGAGAGGATAAGTGTGTGTGTGTGTTTGTATTTATCGTAGTAGTTCAAGAGGACATGACTACGTGGCTCACATTACCATTACTAAACATGGGAAACCTACCCATATGCCATAATCGTAATGGTGAAGACTGAAGAGAGAGAGACCATGTTTCATGTAATTTTCAAGCCCCATAACATACACTGCCCCAACGGACCTTGTTTGTAGCAGCTGCTATATTTGACCAACCTATTATTAGTCTTTTTTTTTTGTTTGTTGCAATATTGCAGATGTTGACATCAACTATACACCCATTTTGCTTCTTCTCCTCTTTCACTGATCACTCATTTTTTCTGGTGTCCACATGGCCATGCTATTTTGATATTGCACAGCTACCATATTGCATCCAAAGGCCTATCTTTAGACCAAATGCAGATTAAATGAATCTGATATTTTATCTTACATCATCAGTGCCCCTCAGAACTCTCATGAGTGATTGAGGAATTTGCATGAACTCAGGTTCTTCTTACACATGAAGCCATCCATTAGGTACCCTCAAAATGTAGCTATATGTGTGGTGTTAATGACATGACTCACAAATGACTTATTTGTGATCTATAGCTTCAACCACTTGACGATAACCTATAGTTGGTTATCTCTCCGAACTTAGGGAGTACAGTGTTCAATGTCAAGAGTTCGAACCAGTCAGCTAGATATTTCTTTTTAGAATCCTGGTTCTGTGGGCTTTTCTCACTTCCCCCTAGCCGCATGGGCTTTGACCCAGTCTTAACTGTCGCTAGCCGTCCAAAGGACATGCTGGGTTGGGTGGTTCTTCGGTTATCAAAAAAAAGTGATATATAGCTTCTCTCTGGATGCCACTGTTTTTCTGAACACAATTGTGTGATTTGTGTCATTGTTTCTTTATTTGGATGGGCTAAAGCCATCAGGTTATAGCAAAAATGACATGTATGACTAACCCTGCAAAGCCTTCCTTGCATATCCATCTGTTGAATTGCCTCAAAAAAACACACATTCACACGCACACACATGTATAGTTTGATGGGCATTCACTCTGGATGATACTTTTTAAGAAAAATTTCAGACAAACTTGAAAAGGTTGCTTGCATCATAAGCATGCATATGTTTATGGGATGTAGTTTATTTTATGTTCTGATTGCAAGGTATATGATGCAATTGCAGTAGTTGATGACAGCTAGGGAAAGAGTACTACTGCTCAGCATTCTTATTAGAATTCAATTTTTTGCATACTAGATTTATGAAATTGCTATATATATATATATATATATCATATCTACACTTTTTTTGGACTTCCATGATTTCATTAGCTGTCTTGGTGCTGCAGAGAAACCTAAATGACATCACATAACCTGGTGTTAGTCTAGGCTGTCTCTTACCAAACCATGTCAAAGTTCAAGCTGTTCGATTTAGAGATTGGTTCTGAATATATAGTATCAAAATATTTGGTCATCGTGATTAACAATAATCATGTTTAATTTTGGATTTTGAATCCGAAAATCAGAATTATTATTTTGTTTGATGCAGGAATACAATAGTGATCATGAAGCTAATTATGTGTATATATGTATATGTATATATATATCCTGAAAGGTTATTGAAAAGTAGTCATGGTCCCTGTTAAAAAGCTATATGTATATGGAATCATTGATGTAGAATTATGCATCAGAGGAGGATTCTAATGTACTGAAAATCTAGCTTGTTAGTACAGGGAAGCATTACCCGTGCACATTTCCGCGAATAATTAGCAACGTTAATGTTGATAACACTGATTGATCTTCATTAACACATTCATGAAAGTACATGTGAAATGTGAAGTTTCATCAGAAAATTCTCATCTCATGTTGTTTTCTCGAGACAAAAGACACTTGGGACAAAGGTAGAAAAGCCATGCTCTTGAGTCTTGACCAATGAATTATTATTAGAACTGGCGTGCATGCTCATGGTGAGCAGCTGCTTTTGTTTCCAACTTTTGGGGACAAAAACAAAACAACCCAACATGAATTTCAACAAGGAGGATTGAGTTTGATCGAAACTCAGATACAATATATATACATACACACAACATTTTCAACACAGGAGACTTGGAAAACTTCACATACTTACAAACATAAAAAGGTGTTTGGTTTGTGACTTAAAAGAGGGGAAAGTTAAGATAACGCATGCCTGGATAATCATAAGTCTCAGTCCAAATAACAAAAGTAGTAATTGTTTTTCAAAAAAGCAAATAGATCCTTATATTATGTGCGTTCCTTTCCTAATTGACAATTACTTAACGAAATAAATTGAGACTTTCTGTAACGCACTTGAAAGAGTTCTATCAATATGCATATGCATGCAATGCAAAACTTTGTAAGTAGTCAGTTGAGTGCAGCCATGTTGATTTTGACCCAATTTAATTGAGTGCGACCTCCCATTCGCCAAGGGTCGTATAATTATCTAATATGTGTGGGACGAAGATCCAATGTAGCCGTGTCATCCAATCTAGATCTAGTACGTGTGGAACAAAGATCCAATGTAACCGTGTCTTGGATGACTTCCTCATTAAAAAAAGGTAAGCTTGATTATAATTCACAAGCTTCACACACCTTGCTTGGACTGGAGGTTTGGAAAAGTAAACTTTTGTAACTTTAGCCAAACAAACATGTTTTCCATACTTACCCGTCCAATATGATTCTCCCCCAAAAACTCAACTGATAACAAGTGCAAGAGACTAAAGACTGGTTCTCATTTTCTTTTTGTGTCAGAAAAACCTTTAAGAGGCCAACATTAACTCCTCAGGAGGCTGTAGATGCTATCTGAAAACTAATGACCAGATAAAACAGAGTCATGGGCTACTTTCCTACATAAAGCTAATTCAAAATAAATCCTATTGATAGGTGATGCAGAAACAAAAGGAACAAATTCATCTTTTCGTACGAAATAACTCGTTTTTGTCAATTATAACCCAACGAAAGGGTGGGAACCCAGGAAACTAGCATGGGTCACCTTTTCATATCTAATATTGTCACTAGTTGAAATCAAAACAGCAAAATGCGCATATACTTGCACGAGGAACCATATCGCTGAACAGGCATTCTATACCATGAGAAAGAACCAAGTCTACACTCGTCCTAAGATAGTGAAAACAAAATCAAAATGAAAAGGAAAAGAAAAAAATCCATAATCAAACCAACATATGACCAGTAAATTTTTCACTTCCAGGCTCCCAACTTTCTGGTGAAAAAGAGAAGCATTTTTCTCTACATCTACTTTCCTTGGAGGAAAGTGGCTTTACTTTCTACCACTTGTTCCCGCTCGTGGCTTGGCTTTAACCTCAGCTTCCTGCAATGGTTGAAAACAATAACACATCATGCTGGCTGACATTAACATTCTAACTTAACATGCTCCACCATTGAAAGACAATAAAAACCTGTGGCAAGTGCAGGTAAATGTTGGTCTTTGCCGTTGCTGGGTTGTGATTCTCTGCACCCTTACTCCAGTCATAGCACACCTGCGGAAAAGGTAAAACACAGAAATTAAATTTTAATTAGCTAAGATAAAGGAATAGTTAACAATTTGTAACTCTTTGTAATGTCAACTCCTTTAAACATCAGAACCTATGAGCAGTCTCTGTCACAATGCAAGCATAAAGAGTGTATCCTTGCAATGAGCCATTTATTTAAAAAGCGCATGACATTTAACATTGTTTTCCATGAAACTTTAATGGGAAAAGAAAAGGCTACCATCAACTTCTCCAGCATTCAGTAGATGGGTAAATTAAGACTTCAAAAAATTCATGCTACAAGATAACAATAAACGTTCTTTCTCAGGTTGCATTAAGGCATTCACAAGCTTTTGTGGCATGTGGGCAGTTCTCTCGACATGCAAACTTGGGGTTGGCTGGTTGGGTGTTTGTGTGCGGAGAATGACAAGTGATTCTGCAGAAATCTTACACACGACAATTAGACCTACCGCGTATGCATATATTGAGCCATCATTGTTGAAAGCACTGCAAGGTATAGGTTGGCTGCACCTTGACATGGCCTAGAAAATAGGAACACTTGTATTAGACTTCAAACATAATACCAATAAGCAAAAACGATACATGAAAAGAAATATTTACATCTTATATACAACATCCTGAAGGTATAATTATAATAATATAACTGACACCTAGAACCAACAATATAGATCATCACAACTTGATACCAGTATACCACCAATGCTGATGTCCTAAAAGCAGACTGCCAAACAAAATACTTAGCCGACTTGAGATGAACCATGGCAAGCATATTAGAAATATACGCCAGCATATGCATATGATGACACAAGCCAGAGGCAAGCCACTGCAGATGCATGCTGATGCTGATACCCATGCTATATTAATTGGTTAATGCATACACAATGTCCATTAAAAAAAATGATAAACTCCCAAGCACAAGGCTCCCACAGTGGGACGGTTGCACCCCCGCAACTCTATCACAGGGCCACATGTTTGCTTGTAATGTCCATTCAAAAAAAATCCAGACAAATTAAAATAAAATAACAAAATGTTGGAAGTAGATCATGTATTAAGCAAAAGTTCACATAAGCCCTTTCTCTGAAAGTAAGATGCTACTGATTACTGACCCTTGGGCTTGGATAATGAACTATGACAGTGATCCATAAACAATAATTTACAGTAAAGCCCAGCTTCCAGAACCAATTAGCTCCAACCATTTATAACGAGGCATCCCACATTAGATGCAAATTTCCAAGTCATTATCATTTGATTTTTACCTTTTTTTGGAGCCAAAGCCTATATCAATTATTAGAAAGCAGAAGTAAAATTGTTCTAATAATAAGCAAAATAGATTAGAATGTAAATTGCTGATTAAAGACACCTTGAGTCTCTGTTTGCTATCCTTGTCCCAAAAATTAAAAGCACCATCTGATCCAGCTGTTGCAAACGTATGGTGCACCTGAAATGAAACAAGACAATGATGAGAGACAGTGAAAGAGAGAAGAAAAAAGAAAATAAATTGAAATCAGGCTGAGCCAAACAATCTTTTAATTGTAAAAAAAAATTTATTAACAAAGGCACAAGCTTTTGTGCTAGAACTGCTACCGACAGAGAACATAATTCCACATATGCACACAAACGAACATGCTATCAAGCAAAAATTCTATTATCAAAGTGCAAAAAATAATGAATTAGGGAAAAAAACTTACAGGGTGGAAGTTCAAGGAATTGACAGAGTATATATCGGCGTTGTCTCTATGACATTTGAATGTGAAGTTTTTATTTTGTTGTGCATCATCCAGATGATGTACACCAACCCTCCCCTCTATAGAACCAACCTACATATGCCATAAAATATACATTTATCATGCAGTGACAGAAACAAAATATCAGCCAGGGTTATTAAAACTGCCATTCCAAAATTATTGGACAATTAAATTTAAAGAACATCACAACCAATGTGAGCAATTCAAAGTACATATTAGACACAATAAATTACCTTACAATACATACCAGAAAACCTTGCTGATCAGGAAAAGCAGCGAGACATCTCGTCTGATACTTCAGTGGTGAAACGATTCTCTTGAACTCCGTCTGTTAGCATTAAATTTATCATCAAAGTTCATGATGTATAGTAAACAGAAGGAAAGAAGTAGACTCAAATTTCAGAAAAGAAAATTGGTAACAGAAGTTAAAGTTGGAAGAATCCAGTAGACTGTTTCAAATGTTCCCAACCTGAACTGTATTAAACTTCAAGGAACTGGTAGAACAGGTAGGATAGATATGTTTCAAATTGTTTCATAGGCAAGTTGAAGTAGATTGATGTGGACATTAATTACCAAACCTCCTTCAATATGCAAGATCGACCAGCCACACACATTACATATGAAAAACCATCAACTTACTACTTTCTGCCAGGATCAAGTCCCCGTATAGTCATTACACATATATATACTCTAACTAAAGACCACGAATGAGGATTCTTCTATCATAATCAGAGAAACAAAGTGCACCATGCTGTGATTCAATATCAACCAATTATAGAACACTGTAGATAGTTAATGTATAGAAAACGAGTCACACACAATAACAAGCCCATTAATACAAAATGCCCCAGTAGTTCGTCTAGTGGTAGAGTGGACACTTGCTTTTCTATATGTCACAGGTTTAATCACCCACTCCCACCACTTTCATGTATAAAAGCCGAGTATGCAAAAAAAAGCCCATCAATACAAAAAACAGTAAGACAGGAGAACACATGACCGGGTGGTAGAGTTGAGGGAGTGTAACCTAGAGGACACAAGTTCAATTCCTAGAAACAACCTCTCCACATGTTATGTGGAGTAAGGTCTGCATACATTTTGTCTGTCCCCGACTCCGCCCAATGTGGGAGCCTTGTATGTATGAGTAGTTTACAATACAAAATACAGTAAAATTGTTTACTGCAAGAGACTCTTTCTCTAAAATAACATAGATTACCTGAGGGTTCTGCAAATTAAATACTACCATATTTCTGTCTGCAGTACCAACGACCATCACAGGATACCTCACAGTCATTGCGTAGCACCGTTCAGGAAGCCGCTGAGTATGAACAGGGTTTGACTGTCTTAAATCCCAGTACCTAAATGGAAGCAGAAAAGACTCACATGAGCAATGCAGTCAAAAAAATTATACAAAAGATGAATGCAAATACTAGACCAAGTGCATGCAGACCAAAAATAAGTGCTAGAAAATCACAGTAGCCAAAGCCATGATAAAGTCGGGAATAAGATTAGAATTGTAATTCAATAAGAAAGCATGTAGCAGAAACTAGAATGTTTTAAATAGTGGATGTGTAGCAACGCAAAGAAAGATAGAAAAAGAAAAGAGGGTATTCAATCAAGGTTAAAAGTAATGCTAAAATTGTTTCGACAAACAATGTGGTATCAGATGTAAAATATTTGCAATTAATCAATCAAATTACTCATTAATGACGAAATAAATTTACTTCAGTGTCTTGTCCCAGCTTCCTGTGGCTAAAAGGTTCATCTCTGGAATCCAAGCAAGCTCCTTAATAGGTGCTTCATGCATTGCAACTGTAACAGGTTGACCACCAGAGAGCAGAGGCCACATCTTCACCTGCTTGTCACAGCCTCCAGAAAAGACAGTTGTTCCATCATCCTTCCAAGTTGAGCATAGAACCTAAAAATAATTTCACAAATTAAGAAATGGAAAAATAAATAAATAAAGAGACAGAAGTAACTGCAAATTCAGCCTTCATAAACCAAGTTTCTGTAGCATGAATTCAATTTATTACTGGTTGGTCATGCGACATTGATGCCTTGGGCACACTGGCTACTGCGGTTCCACTTCGTGTTACCTCCCAACATCGAACCTGTGAATTTACCAGCAAGTGTTAAATTGTACACAAGTTACCTAAAATATGCCAGCACGTGCAGGGTGGATGTATTCTCATGCTGATGAGTGTGTGCGAGAGAGAGAGACGATAGTAGAAAGGAAATCTTCTGTTGTTGTCAATACACAGTCTTTTTTTTATTGTAAGAACAGTAAGTCTATCACAATATAAATAATTAAAGAAAAATTATTGCAAAAGAAATATCGAGTAAAGAGAAGGAAAATGCATGAGTAGTTTGCAATTGCCCCTGTTTCATTAGGGTAGATCAATTAAGCATTCATTTGTTTTGAAGGAAAATTGAGTATTAATAATATCAGGTATCAATAAACTTTATTTTCCCTGATGAACAGAGCCACAACAAATATGGTCGTTGGTTGATGTGTGTGTTTAACATATGCTTAACTTTAATAAATTTAGCAAAAAGAACCAACTAAACAAACCTGATTATCCCATGAAGTGGCTACCAGAAAATTGGCCTTGGGACTAAAACAAAGGCTTGAAACAGAATCACTAGGAGGTTGAGCCACCTACAATAGAAGGATAAAAATAAATCCATTCCCATTATTGCCACGTAAAAAAATTCAAATGAAGCCTATTCGCAAAAGATCACTAAAGTCTGTTCTCTATACCTCTACCAAAGAACTAATAAGAATAGCAAATATTACACCCATTAAGCAAGATAACTCACAACAACTAATAGTTAATAGCAAATATCAGACTCATAAAGATCCAGTGAGGGAGCGGGAGAGAGGGAGAGAGGGAGAGGGAGAGAGAGAGAGAGAGAGAGAGAGAGAGAAGTGTTCGTATGTTGCACGAACATATCAAGGTGACTCCTTGGACATGCATGCATAACATATGACAATAAAAACAGTTTCGAAACCATGCCATGCAAATATCCTTCTCATTTTATTCTTCAATCCAGAAGTTTATAGAAAAGCTATAGAATATTTAACAGAATGGGAACCAAAAGGAACATCCCAACCATATATAATCTGATAGTTATATATTTAATAAAAAGGAAAAAACTTTGATGCCAAAGACCAAACTCCACACACCATTAAAGGCATCAGCAACAAGAACTGGTTTGGCATCACTATAGCCTATCTTCGTCCAACTCATGCCAAATTCATAAAAGCACAAAAACTATTTGACAAAAAAAAAAAATTTAAGCATATTCAAGCACAACATGAAACTTGAACAAACACTTATCTTCGTTCAGAACAACATGAAATCCAAGGGCAAATTTCAATCTCTCATGAAAAGAAATCCTAGTTTTATGAAGAAAAAAAAGAAACCTTGACAGAAGATTCAGCCCAACAATCAAAAAGACAAAAACGTATACCCACAAATTCACAGAGCACTAACAAAAACAAATATAAACCAAGTGCGGAAAACAAGCGTCACAGAAAAGCAAAATCCCAGGCATACACAGACCTCAAAAATAAAAAAACTAATGTCTTGAAATTGAAAATGAATATAAAAGAAAAGAACAGAAACAATGCAGAGTGAACAAAAACAATTTGGGGGGAATAAAAAAAAAGAATGCTCACCTCGGACGATTTATTAGGGTTTTGATTTGCGATAGCAGCGGAGCCAAAAGTAGCCATTGAAGCTGCACAAACATAACAGCATTCAGAAACCAAAATCGAAATTATAATCATAACATCTGCGTTAAATCAAACCCACTATCAAATTTGAAATAGATCATACCAATTTCAGCGCCAATTACCAACAGTGAGAGGGAGAAGAGAGTGAGAGAGGCTTCAGTTTGATGCTCGAGAGAAACACACTGGAGCGGTGGGCTATATAAATGTGTATTAACGCGGATGGCGGTGCATGTTAAGGGCGGCGTATACACCAAGTAGCGTTTGATGGACGCCACGGCCCACGATATCGCGTGTTTTGGTACGTCATGATATACGGGCTTAGCATTGACCCAACCGCATACCAACGAAATTATTAAAATCAGTTTCAATTTTAAGGACTAAAATTATTCTTACACAATTGATAGCGATATCATGCATGTTTACCTTTCCAACATTCAATATGAATTCGAACTCGGGTCATCAAGTTTGTGTACACAAAAGTTTTTCACATTACAACAAAGTAAAATCGAACCTATAACTTTCCGAGTTCATACGATTTTATTTCAAAGAAATTCATGACTATTTTTTCAAACTCAGTATTTTCTGAATTCATACGTTTGACCTAAGAGAGTTTCACGATGACTAGTTTATTGGTTAGTGTCATTTTATAATATAAATAGTTTCATACAAGTTTGAGGGATGGGGGAAGGTGGGGTTGAATCGGGGTTTAGAGAGACAATACGTGGGTAAATTTAACAATAAAAATTCTAATATTTTATAAATAAATGGTATAGTTATATTTTCACTGCAATTTTATATGTAGACTTATAAATTTTTAGTGTCAACTTATCATGTTCCAAAAGGTATGTAAATATAGTATTTTTACGGTGTATATATAAAATTTCTCTTCCATCTTTTTATCAAAAAATTATAGGATGGTGGGCTTGGGCCGCCTGGCCCTTTTTCAGCTTACTTTCTTTTTAACCGGGTTTAGCCCAACATAAATAAAACCATTCTCATTTACAAAAATTAAAACAGAAAAACAAGAAACGGTAAAGTAGGATTCATTGACACTGCGTCGGACTGGAGTCTCTACTCTCCCGCAGATTGCCGCGCTGCGCTTGAACAAAAGGAAAAAACCAAGTTGGTGTTCAAATCGTGATCCTCCGAACAGCTCTACTTTCTCTTGCTTTGTGTTTTTTTTTCTATCTTGGGCTCGTGTTGTTCTGAAGAAGCAAAGGTCTCTCGGTTCTTGTCTCGGTAGGTTTCTATAAATCTTTGCTTTCTTAATTTGTTTTGAATAATGCGGTATTGGCGTATTGCAATTTGTTTTGGAATCCTTATTGCTTAATTTGCTTAACCCGGCAAGTTATGCTAGGGTTTCTGATGGGCTTTGAGATAATTTGTTTGTTTTGCGCATTGCTTTCACAATTCAGTAATCTTGCAATTAGGAGGGTTTAAGGTTGTGCAACGTAAACCGAAAAATTTATGAAACTTGGTTTTGGTTCGCTGTTATCCTCTGCAATGTAATTAGGGGTGTTTTTCATTTTGGAATTATTTGGATAGTTTCTGTTTGTAGGAGTTGGTAGTTCTTACAAATCGTTGTCTTAAATATTTGTAGTGAACAATTCCTTGGGTGCAAGTTCCGGGATGGATGTTGAAGTAGGGACCTGTAGTGGTGATACCATATCTCTAATCAAGAAAAGGAAGATATTCCCAGCAACAGATTTTATCTCAGATGGGGTGTGGAGAGGGATTAAAGATTCTTTGCCTATACTATGTTCGCCTGATTATTACATTGAGCCTTCTTTGGAGTATTTGGCTACCATGGAATTGATGGACCCTGGTTACTGCTGCCAAGTTCCGGATTTTACTGTCGGGAGGTGGGGTTACGGGAGTGTCAGGTTTCTTGGTAAGACTGATGTTAGATGGTTAGGTTTAGATCAAATTGTGAAGTTTCGTAGGCATGAGGTAGTGGTATATCAGGATGAGATGTCTAAGCCTGCAGTTGGTCAGGGCCTTAACAAGGCTGCTGAGGTTAGTCTGATCTTGAAAGTAAGACCAGCAAACTCCACGAAGGAGCAATTAGATAGATTTTTGAAGAAGTTGAAGGAAAACTCAGAGAGACAAGGAGCTTCCTTTATTTCATTTGACCCTGTAAATGGTGCATGGAAATTCTCTGTTAAGCATTTCAGCAGATTTGGATTGAGCGAAGATGATGAGGAAGATATTATAATGGATGATACGGTTGCAGCTCAAAGTCCCGTGGAGGTGAATGGTGGTGAGACTTCCGACATGGATGAGGAAGCACCGATGGATACTGGACCGGAGCTTTCTCATTCTCTACCAGCACATCTTGGCCTTGACCCTGTAAAGATGAAAGAAATGAGGATGTTAATGTTTCCAGTTGAGGATGAGAATGAGGAGGAGAATGATTATTTCAATGGGATTTCTTCAAGTCAGAGACGCTCCTTTGGTAAAGAGTTTATAAGACCTCCTTTACAGAATTCCATTCAGAGGATTAGCCATAGATCTAGTACTGCCATCGGGAGGAAAACGCCACTAGCTTTGCTTGAGTACAACCCTGGTAATAGTTCAAGCTCCCCTGGAACCATTCTGATGGCCCAGCAGAATAAAGGCATGCCTCTAAAGGCAGTAAAAGGAGACAGTTTTATCCTGGACCTCAACCATGAGACACCAGTTACTGGAAGCCATTCTCACAACATAGTTGATGCAGGTCTCTTTATGGGCAGGTCATTTCGTGTCGGATGGGGCCCAAATGGGGTCCTTGTTCATTGTGGTGCTTTAGTTGGGAGTAACGATTCTAAAAGGGTATTGTCTTCAGTAATCAATGTAGAGAAGGTTGCAATTGACCAAGTAATTAGAGATGAAAATAACAAAGTGGTGAGCGAACTTGCAGGTTTTGCTTTTGACTCTCCTTTAAATTTCCACAGAGAAATAGATCATGAAACGAATGTAGTTGAAGTGGGGACTACCAAACTGAAGCTTCAAAGAGTTGTCTCCAATCGCTTAATGCTTCCAGAGATTTGTCGAAGCTATATAGACATTGTTGAGAAGCACTTGGAGGTTCCTGGGTTATCTTCTTCTGCTCGTTTGGTTTTGATGCACCAAGTGATGGTCTGGGAATTGATGAAAGTTCTTTTCTCTGAAAAGGAGAGTAGTGGACAGTCAAAATCTGTTGGTGCTGACAATGAGGAGGAGATGATGCAGGATATAAAGGAAGGGCCTCCAGATGTTGACCTTGAAGCGCTCCCTCTTATTCGAAGGGCAGAGTTTAGTTGTTGGTTGCAAGAAAGTGTTTGCCACCGCATGCAAGAGGAAGTTAGCTCTTTAGATGAGTCCAAGTATCTAAAGACCATATTCATACTCCTTACAGGCCGACAGTTGGATGCAGCTGTGGAACTCGCTGCTTCTAAAGGAGATGTAAGACTGGCTTGTTTGTTAAGTCAGGCTGGTGCGTCCACAATAAACCGTTCTGATGTTGCAAGGCAACTTGATAGTTGGAGGATGAATGGGCTGGATTTTAATTTTATTGAGAGGGAAAGGGTTAGGGTTTATGAGTTGCTTGCTGGTAATATTCATGGTGCTTTGGATGACAATAAAATTGACTGGAAGAGGTTTCTAGGTTTATTGATGTGGTATCATCTATCCCCTCACACTTCACTTCCTGTTGTTTTCGAAACTTATCAGCACCTTCTTGAAGATGGAAAGGCTCCATTTCCAGTTCCAATTTATGTTGATGAAGGGCCTGTGGAGGAGGCTGTTGCATGGGATGGAGAGACACGCTTTGATCTCTCGTATTATCTTATGCTTCTTCATGGCAAGGAAGAGAGTGAATTTGGCTTTCTGAAGACAATGTTCAGTGCCTTTTCTTCAACAAATGATCCACTTGACTACCATATGATCTGGCATCAGCGTGAAATATTAGAAGCGGTTGGTGTTTTCAGTTCTAACGATCTTCAAGTTCTTGACATGGGGTTTGTTTCCCAGCTTCTGTGTGCAGGGAAATGTCATTGGGCTATCTATGTGGTTCTTCACATGCCCCGTCATGATGATTACCCATATCTCCAAGCTACCGTTATTCGGGAAATCTTGTTCCAGTACTGTGAAACTTGGAGCTCAGAAGAATCACAACGCGAATTCATTGAAGAATTAGGCATTGCTTTGCCGTGGATGCATGAGGCAATGGTATGTCACTGTTTGTTGCATAGATAGTTAGATACTTTGAAGTCATCATACATCTGTCAAAGCCATAATTTGCACTTTACTTTTATTGGTATCATATTGGTGCTGCTAAAATTGATATATTACTTTTCTCTTTCCCACAATGCAATGATTCATTTGGAAGCACGAATGGCAAGGTTGTATGTGCATACATACAAAATGAAAGGTAATCATGGCAAAAGTAATAAGGGAAAAGATACACTCCATCCATGACCAGGAAAAAAAGAGAAAGAAATACTCTATCCATAGAGAGCAAGTGTGATTTCAGGTTAGGGGGATGTTTGTTAGAAAATTGTCCACATTACCAGGTTCAACAGTCTCGGCTGCCATCTTTATTCCTCCAAAAGCCCTATTTTCCTAAGATTCAATTGCGTCTTATGAAGCATGATGTTTCTCCCTAGCTGTGTCTCTTTCTTTCCATATGTTGATGGTTAGTAGTTTTAACTTTTAACAAAATTGGGGGTGAGTTCATTCTATCATGCCGTGTGGGTAAATACTTAACATTAGTGAGTAAATTCTTTGCGCTTGTAAATGAATTTTTAAATTCAAAACTAAAGTTGGTATTTACTTAAAATCAATAACCCATTGCACATCATTCTTTAAATACTCAACAGACCTTAAGTAAATCCTGACAAAAATAAGTAGAAGGTATGATAACTTGCACAGTATCATAGAATTTTTCCTAAAATTAGATGCATCTTGTGCTATTGTGAACATAAAACTGTTATTTCATAGCTTCCTCATCTCTTACACACATAAACAATGCTTGATTTGTTTATGATTTTGGGCTGTTGGGTACTTAATTTGTTTACTACTTCATTGAACACATCTTTCCAATGCTTGATTTTCATTCTGTGGAATGCAGGCAGTTTATTTCCATTATCACGGGGACCTCTTAAAGGCTCTCGAGCATTATCTTAAATGTGATTATTGGCATAAAGCCCATTCTATTTTTGTTACTTCAGTTGCTCATATGCTGTTCTTGTCAGGTAAGCAAGAAATTCTAATCTATATTTGGTTGTATTATCTTATGTCGAACTATTTGGATTACTTACTGACTGTTTGTGAGGATATTCATTCGTATTGAAGGATCCAATTTTACAAACTTATTTCTACGTCTTTCATGAACAATTTTGGAAACCGTGAAAGTTGTGTAAATTTTCAGTTGTTATTCATTCTTGTTGCATCTGATATAGTTTTCTTATTATCTTCTTGATGCTTTTGGTTGAAACTCCTATTTGGGATGTACCATCTCTATGCTCCTTAATAAAGTTCTTTTGTTTTAAATCCCTCTTCAGCTGCCTCTAGCCTCTAGATTTGACAAGAAGTTTGGGTACCGTGTGGCATGACTTTAGTGTTTTTCTTTGATGATTGGGTGGAGAGGAGATGCATTGTCGCCTGCTACAGAACTCCATTTGTCATTGATTTTGTTTTTCTTGTTATCACTTTTTGCTTCTTATTATTTAATGGAAAACTGGGGTGATCACCAGTTTTGCAAATTTCGAGTTATTGAATGCCTCCAAATCTAATCGTTAGTACTTTTAGCAATGTGAATTTGGACCATTATGTGTGCTGCTTGGGTCAACTTGGAAATCCATAAGGTCTTTGGAATGACGGCTGACATATTTTGGATGTCTGACCTGGGATGCAGATGCTATATAAACTGATGCTTAGGAGGGTACAGTCTGATTTTCTTCCTTGTGTCGAATTAAGAAGTCAACATGAATATTTTTTGTTGCTTTTGTCACTGTTCTCAAATTATAACTACCTTTGTTTGGCTATGTAAATCATTAGTATAGAATTAATACTTTCACTCTGAATTCTTCTGGATAAGTTTCATGTGATAATTCTCATTCTGAATGTAAACTAGAGAACTATGACCTGCGTTAACAGTTATGGTAATTGTTCCTGACATGATGGACCCGTAACATCCTGGGGAATAATCTTCTTTAGACATTGAGTTGCTCATTGCTTTTACTTTTTTGCTTTCATGAGTAACTTAATCCTGTTGCCTCTTCCATCGCTTCACTTTGTTCTTTGCATACATTTATTTGGTGCAACGTTGCCATTTTATTGTCACAACGTAGAAGTTTGCTAATTTATTCCTTCTCCGGACCAAACTGAATCAGGCAACCACTCAGAGATATGGAGGCTCGCAACTTGCATGGAAGACCACAAGTCAGAAATTGATAAATGGGACTTGGGAGCTGGAATTTATGTATCTTTCTATTTGCTTAGAAGCTCGCTGCTGGGAGATAACAATACAATGACTGAACTGGTGAGAAAACTAGTCATAGATAGTCTGTGAACCTTTATGTCATGTCTTATCTTGTCTTGTACTCTGACATCTTCATTGGCATTTAAAGTATCAACTGCAGAGTCCATTGCTTGCAGCCGCTTACTTCAGCCATTTAATCGCAACTTGCATTATCTTTTGCAGGATTCTCTTGAAAGCAAAAATAGTACTTGTCAAGAGTTCCTTACCCATTTGAATGAATCTTTGGCAGTTTGGGGTGATGGACTACCTGATGATGCAAGGTTCTGCTTCTTAACTTTTGGTTTGGTTTGCCCATTAAATTATTCACGTGTCCCTTATTACATATTGACGAACGTTTGAAGTCGCTAGCGGCTACTTAGTCACCACTGTTTATTCTCTTGTCACGTCCAAAACTCCAAATAGTTCTAAACCTCTCTAATATTACCACCCATGCTGCTTGAAAATATCAAAACAAAATGAAATATTTCTGGCACTTTTTTTTCTATAAGGGAAATATTTATGCCTTTTGAACCACCATTTGTATTTTTTTTAGAAGTATCTTATATTCACCTTCTGTTTCTTGTTAACTTAAATGCTACCTTCCTAACCTCGGCCTCTTCTCGTGATTGGCTTTTTATATGTTATATATGCTCTAGATTGACATGGTTTCATGTTTGCTTTGCAGAATAGCATATTCGAAGATGGCAAAGGAGATCTGTGATTTGCTTGTATCAGATATCAGTGACGGCACACCTGATACCCAATTTAGCTGTTTTGACATAGCTTTTAGTGCTCCAATTCCTGAAGACCTTCGATCAACTCATGTGCAGGGTGCAGTGGCCCTCTTTACATGCTATCTATCAGAGACTACCGCTTAGTTTTTACTCATTCATGTTTTTGGGTTATGCAAACTCTAGCTTGGATGCTTGAAGCATTCTCCTGCCACAGAAGTAGCGATCCATCACAGATCGAGTTCTCTCTCTTTGCTCAAAAAGTGTCCTTTCCTGTGTTCAAGTTTTCTTCATTGTTGCAAACAGCATCCCTGCAATATCAACTGGTGATTTATGAGATCATGGAAATTGGTCTTTCTGAAAGTATTGGATGAATTTTTCGTATTTATTTGTGGTGAATGTTTTTTTTCTGCTCAAGAATTTGATCTGCACAATGTGGTGCATACAGGATTCTTTTACCTTTAATATATCAGTGTCCTTGCCATGCATTCAGTTTTGATCCAATTTATACTGTCGTCGGGTGAAAAAGTTTGCAAGCATGATGCCCGTCGCAGATGTATTTAGTTGTGACCCAACTTAGACATTCGTCTGGTAGAAAACTTCGCACAGGCGTGATGCCAGATATATAAATGTTCAAAAGAAAAGGGTAGGTTATTAAAAAAAAAAAGAGTTTCTTTCAGGTTAAATTTTAGGAGTACCAGTCCTTATAAAACTCAAACTCCTGTTTACAAAGGAAAGAAATCTAGACTACAAACTTGGAACCAATCACACAACCAAATTTACCAACCTTAAACCAATCAATCAAAAGCTCTATATATATATAAAGTAGAGAAAATCCGAAGCAGAAAGATCTCCGACTCTGTCTAGAAATCGGCGCTGGACATTGGTTTTTAGGAGAAACGAAGCTTCTTTTGCTTGGTTTGTTCACATCGAGGTCTCTTTTTAAAGTTTAAACCTTTGTTCTTCCTCTTTATATATAAAGAAAACCCAATTCCTTCTAAATTCTATTCCGTTATTTCTTTTCCCGTCTCTCTAGAAACCCTATTTTACGATTTTCGCTCGCTGAAGTTGAGATTCGTCGTTCTTGTTTTCTTCCTGAAAGCGAAGATGCGCAAAGGGAGTTCGAAGAAATCGGGCCAGTCAAATTCAATTACGTCCACCGCCACGGATCTCTTTCGGTCAGGTAATCTCTCTGTCTCTGCGACTGCAGTTTTGAATTTTGGTCGTACTGCGAATTATTGTTTTGTAGTTTTGATTTTAATTACTGGTACTCTCGTGAGCCTCATGATTCGTGTTTTTCAAATATATTTGGTTTTGAATTGTTAAGGTGGAGTTTTTTTTTTCTTCTGATTTATATGTTTGTAGGGCTGAGTATCTAATATGAATTAGGGAGATCTTTTTTTCTTCCATCCAAACAAACTGAAGATGAGTGGAGATTTATGGAGCCGATAATCTGAGTTTGGTAGGAGTAAGATTATGCGTAGCAGCTAAAGCTTTTGGATTTACTTTTTAAGGACTAAAATAGATACACTATGCCAAACGCAGCTAAAATTAGTAATCTGTGAATTTTTTAAGGTATATTGTCAAGTTGAAAAGTAGCTTTAGATCAGATTGAGCGGGGATAGACTGGATTCCGAATCCTTTCATTATGGATTATTTGTGTAGTTTGTTTCCTGAATTTAGTTGCTTTTAGCCATGAATAGATGAATTTAGTTCCTATGCTGCTTTAGGCTATTATTTATATTATTTGATTACTTCCAACTGTCTGAATTCCTTTTATTCAGCCTCAAGTAAAGCATCTTTGAAGGAGATGGAAAGAATCGATAATCTGTTTTATTCGTATGCGGATAGGTCTTCGAGTTTGATTGAGTAAGTATGCTGAAAAAGTTGTCAAAGGATTTCTTACTCGTTATATTTAAGGTTCCTTTACTTCCAAGTATGGCACTCATGTTATAAACATGTATTCGAACAGCCCAGAAGGAATTGAAGCTCTTTGTTCAGATATGGAGATAGATCATACTGATGTTCGAATCTTGATGCTTGCTTGGTAAGTTAGTTAAATATAATTGTTTGATACCTTGCTTTCTAATTTTTAACTGTAAGATTCACAGTTTCACACAATGAATTGACATGCTAAACATTTCAGGAAAATGAAAGCTGAGAAACAGGGATACTTTACCCTGGTACGGATTATCACTCATAGGCACTTTCTTTTTGTTCTACAACTCTTTTTAGCTGATTGTCCCTCTCTCTTTATTTTTAGTTAGTAAAAGCATCTTGGTTTCACTTTTTTTATAAACATTCTTGTGAGTATTTTGGTTAGCATGTTGATTGAAGTGGAAAAGATTGAGCCATGCACCTGCATTTAGCAGTCCTAGCCCCTAGGCTTTGTGCGCAGATATATACATTGCGAATTGGATTCAAGTCCCTTAACACTTGCACAAGGTGCAAGGTTTGATTCTCTTCTCCCTCGGAAAATTCACATAAAAAAATGTCCTTTATGTGTCGCTTGTAACCCAAGAAACATAATTACATAACAGCTAGGCTGGCTTTGTCAAAGAATTACATACTTTCTCCCCTCTTCTATATCCAGACCATCCTTTACTGTGACATCTTGTATGTGTGATGAATATTTGATTCCCTTTTTCAATATACTGAGATCAGATGTCTTGATGTTGATTAGGAGGAATGGCATCAAGGCCTCAAAGCATTGGGGGCTGACACTATAAGTAAATTAAAGAAGGCCTTACCAGAGCTTGAAAAAGAGGTACAGTTCTACTACTGATATTCTTGTTGATACTTCCTCAGTTTTTAGTACGTTTCTATATGTAAATTACCTTGATGACAATTCAAAGAAGGCTGATTGACTTATACATACTCAAAATAGGTGAGGAGGCCATCAAGTTTTATGGACTTCTATAAATATGCTTTTAGGTATTGCCTTACAGGTAATATAAGTTATTTTTTCATGCAGTTGAATCTGAGAGTCTCGACCTTGTTGTAGTAGTTTTGACCTGTTCTGTTATATTTTCTCAGAGGAGAAACAAAAGAGTATAGACATCGAGAGCATCTGCCAATTACTCAATCTTGTTTTAGGGTCCCAATTCCGAGCACAGGTGGATTATTTCATTGAGTATCTAAAGGTAAGTAGTTCCGTCGTTGCAAATGTCCTCTGATGTTCTAACTTTCAGAGTTCGTGGATTCCGATTTTATGTGATAACTCTTGTTTCTATGAGAATTTTCATTTGAATTTTGGTTGCCGGAGTTTGTAAGTTCTCTCTGGGGTATTGGTATACCAGTCATATATTTTTTTCCTCGTACTGATGGAGTCTGCTCTTTTTTTAGTGGCAAAAGTCTGGCTGCTGTTCGAATTAGGATTTTTCCTTTTGATCTTAGATATCCTACAGTCTTGATGTGCTTTTGTTCATAGAACAAGTTGATACTTGATAGGGATAGACTGGAGATAGAAAACGATTTATACATGGTCGCTGATATTTTCTTTTAACCAAAAAGAGGGTTCCTATCTTGCCCTGTATATTTCGTTGGCAGATTCAGAGTGATTATAAGGTCATAAACATGGATCAGTGGATGGGCTTTTACCGGTTTTGCAATGAGGTACTGCTTTCTTGATACGTACATCCATGATGAGTTACCTCGATCATAACTATGGGCAATGAATCCTTAAGTCCAACACTTGGGGTTTGACCAATACTAATTTGATTCAGACCACAGTAACTATGAATGCTACTAACACTTGTATATTTCTGGACAGATAAGTTTTCCAGACCACAAGAACTATGATCCAGAACTTGCTTGGCCCTTGATCTTGGACAATTTTGTAGAATGGATGCGTGCAAAGCAGGCAGCCTAAAACCACACTATATTGGTGAGCTTGCTTCGCTGTTAAACACTGCCAGCCAATATTGAACTACGTACTCATAAAATCCTCAATGCCTTCTTTTCGATATTTGAAGAGGAATTATGTTGACAGCTTCTAACTTTATTCTACGGCTAATTATTATTTATCTGGTTGCAGGACCTGCCCATACATACACATAAGCTGCCCCAGCAAGCACCTTTCCCTCTCTCTTTTTTTAGTTTAATTTTTTTTTGTTGAGATTTCCTGCTTCTGTGTAATGAGATATGCTGGCGATAGTGTTCATACATTCTCCATTTTGCAAAATTACATTAACAAACAAAATTACATTCAATATGGATTTAAACTTTAGTCATTAGGTTTCCACGCAAAGAAGTTTTTGATGTATACGCACAGAAGTTCCTCATCTAATCATCTTATGTGGATCTAAAGTGACCATCCGATGTGGATCTAATTCTCGTTGACGATAAGGTGAGTCAAAATTTACATGCACATAATTTTTCTCTTGACGGCAAGTTGGGTCAAAGTACAAAAAGATTCAAACATGTCGTGATTAGTACTAATGGAGTGACAAAAAAATTAGAATAAAAATTTTAATCAAGGATTTCCAGAAAAAAAAATCGAAAATTGGATCTCCAAACTTGGATCATCAAGATGATGAAGAACCAATAATCAACGGTGAAGACTGTGGAACAGCACGTCGTCTGCTTCTACTTCGACCGCGAGTTTGAGCAGGAGATGATGACGACGAAGATGAGGAATTAGAAGAAGTGAATCTGTTGGATCCACTGGTCAGTTTCTTAATCTCTCCTTCACGAGGCTTATTTTCCATTCTGTGTTGAGGAACTTTAGTCGCATTCAAAGTTGCAGGAAGAACACAGTTGCAGAGAAATCCTATATATAATGAAACATCAATAAGAACCTATATATACAGCATAGAAATTCTATATATATAAGGATGTGATCCTTACCAATTCTGGCAAGGCGATTAACCCAGCTTGGGATTGAATTGCCTGTCAACCTGACACAAGCATCATTGCAGAAGTGATTGCAGTTCTTAGTAATCAAATTATATGAATTTCCTTTATATTTCTCTGCTAGCTCCTCCATTACTGCCTTCACCTGTGCAGTCCCCATCTCTGTTTTCCCAATCAAAATCGCCTTCCTAAATGTAAACCCATCACACTGTTTTGGTTCTGCTTCAAAGATTCCAGTTGATGGATACTCATGAGCTCCGAATGCATACTCAACACCATGAACTGCAAACACCAGATAAATCAAAACCCAGAAATGAAAACTCCGACTTTCCCAGATCTAATCGAGACCCATTAATGTAGATCTGATTCTGAATTGACCCAGAAAAGGAAATCTCAAACTGAGAAGTGTTCATTAATTAAAGCACGAACCTTGAACACCGGAGTGATAAACTCCAAGACCAAGCCAATATGCATAGACATTGGCTGGAGTCAGATCGTAGACATTCAGGTACACCGGCACCGACTTTGGGTTCTTCTTTTGGCCGTCGACGTCGTTATTGCACCAGTTTTTTGAACACAACAACATTGTCTCTGCAAAACCTCATACAACAAGTATTTATCATATCATATCATGTCATATGATACCGGAGTCGCGTCCTTTTCAACCTATTTGAATTCTATCTTTCTCTTGGTTCTCTCTTTAATAATTCAATTATTTAAAGCAAATAAAAATAATTTTGAAAGTGTTCCAAGTTTTTGAAATTTTGGTTGAAAAAGAATGAGAATCTTCTGTTCCATCCCCCATTATGTTTTTTATAATATAGTTTCTATTCTTCTTAACAGTGGATTGGGAATTGTTTGGTGGGCCCTTCATGTCCTAGTCCGATTCCTCGCTAATTTTTTTAATATTAGAATTTGCGGTCCAATGCTGATAGGGATCCTAATCGTTAATATTCTAATTATGCACATAAAGAGATGTGACTTCCACATCATCATTTATTTATTTTAACAAATCCTGGAGTTTTTGCGGATTAATACACTTGAATTTCTCTGAATTTACAAAACTATCTTGTTGTAGAATTTTTAAAAAGTAAATATATATTTTTTGAAATTGGGAGGGGAGATTCGAACCTTGATCATTTTTACCACTTCAACTAATGACTCGGGTGTAAACAAAAATTCTTTTATGGAACAAAGCAACGCACACAACCATTAATCCATTATTTATGGTGAACGGTGGGTGGATCATATTATATATAACTATGATCACTGATTTGCTGATTTATATAAGTGTGCACTGTCACACTGTACGACGGTCATCTTTGTAACTTGAAAAGGGAAGTAATAGTCAATAGATTAGGTGCAAAGAATGATGGTGGGACCCATACACAAGAGACCGATTACCTCTCTAATCTCAATTAGAGGGGAAAAAGAAGTAGGTAGAACCTAGAGATTCTCAATCTTTTAGTGTAACTAGTCGGGAGCTTAGCTTAATTGCGCGAAAAAATTACAAAATTTTAGGTTTTAACATGTAGTGGTAGTTGGTTTATAATAATGCTCTAGCATAGATATACACATGAATTATCTTATGCGTACCTAATTTGCACACTTAAAATATATATTTTATGTTTTTAACATTGATTTGAAACATATGGGATCCAAAATAATGATTCTCGTTTGTTATTTCACTCATCTATACCATTAAAAAGTAGTGCGTATTTTAAGTGCGCATAAAATAATTTATGTATATATATATATATATAATTGGACCCACAATTAACCACTTTTGAGGTATATGTCTTAACATGGAAAGTTTGGGTACTAGGCCAAAGACTTAATAATTCCCAGCACGATTAGATTATTAAAGAAGTTGATTACCACATAGATCATTATTGCATTCCATTTTGCTCTTTATTTCAATTTCAATAACGTGAGACACTTTTTTGTGTACTTGAGAATTTATATATATATATTGGATCTAATTTTCCAAAATGAATATTTCTTTAATTTCGAGTTGATCACTTGACTGGAAGAAGTTGGGTGACAAAGTTAGTTCCTTTAACAAGTCAATAAATACCAGTCAAAAAAAAAAACAAGAAGTCAATAAATTAATAGTATCATTTGGAGAAAAGGATGTGGGCCCATGACCCAATAATGATGATCTTTTGTATGGATAAATATAAACCAAAACATGATAAACGTTTTTTTAATAGAGAAGCACACTATACAAATTGGGTCGTTAGACCAAGATGTACGGAAGTTTTTCATTTGACGACAAGTTAAATTGGATCAAAATTCAACGGATGGCTAATATGGGTATTGCTCCCAGTAAAAACTCAATGCCTTTTGATTTTATACGGTTTGCCTTTAATCATTAGATTATTTTCTAAGTAGTTATAAGAGGTCTCTAAAAACGCAAATAATAGAGACAAACATCAAACACAATGTAAAATGCAAAAGTTGAGTGAGCTTAAATCAAGGCTTTTGTAGATTTGATGCGATCGATAATATGTATTGAAAAGAATAAACACTTCACATGCAATATATTGAAGAAAAAAAAAAGAAAGAATAATTAATTATGACCAATTTTTACAAAATAAATTACCAATTCTGGCTACATTATTAACCCAATTGGGGATATGTTTGCCAGTCAAATGAACACAAACATCATCGGAGAAGTTGTTGCAGTTGTTAGTGATGACATTGTAGTTTTCTCCTCTGTATTTCTCTTTCAACACTTGAGATATTATTACTTCATTCACCTCTGCAGGTCTCATGTCTGTTTCTCCTATAAATATTGACATCTTATACTTAAATCCAGGACACTGTTTTGGCTCTGCAGTGTACACTCCGACTGATCCAAATACATATTCAACACCATGAACTGCCAAACACCATATAAACACACATCATTATTTACACCATTGAGAAGAGTAAACGTAAACAACTCTCGCAGTGGGCAGATTCGAGAACATACCATAATGTACGTTGATCTAACCCTCACATGCATGATATGTGGAGAGATTGTTTTAGGAATTGAGAAGAGTGTGACAATCTAAATATCCGAACTTTACACAATATCAAAATCGAAAATGATAAAGATCCCAGTTATCTCAGCTGTTGAGTTAGAATATGTATAGGATTTGAGTGAATTCTTGGGCTATACATATTCAACATGATGCATAAAACCCTATGCATACAACTCGATCTAAAGTTAAGGTAACTGAGATATCAATTGATGTGATTCATATCATAACTGTATATATCAAGATAAATTAAATAGTCAGGAGGATGCAGAAACAAACCTTCTACACTGGAGTGGTAAACTCCAACTGGAAACCTATACAAATCATAAACATTCAGGTACACCGGCTCCAGTCCTCCTCTGCCTACACACAAAAAATAAAAATAAAAATAAAAATAAAAATTACACACGCATGCATGAACTATTAGCAATAGTTGATAAATAGCTAATTAGCAACCCAAATTAAGCAAATATTATATTTTTTAAAAAAAATTATGCTGTATATATTTCCATGAAAACTATATTGAACATGCATGTTATATATAACATACCTTCCATTCCCATCTCAATAACCACATCATTCATCTTTTCTTCTTCTTCTTCTTCTTCTTCTTCTTTATAAGTCTACCTTTCATTCCTATCTCAAAAGTTCTGCCGATCGATCTCTATGGTGTATATATATGTTTTTTGTGCAACAATATTTTTTATTTATAGAAGTTTACCTTGTTACTCCAAAACAATTTTTGTGCATTTATTACCATAATTTCAAATTAAATGCAAGCATGCATATAATAAAGATTATATTATTAGGCCATATGAATTATGATTCGTGAATATGTGGTTCAAATGAAATTTTAATGCATGTAGGAAAATATATTTTAGAAAAATATTAATTATAGATATGCATGTTTGGCAATTAATAATAACAGATACGTACAGAATTGTAATTTGTGCATATTTTGGGCTGCAGTTAACCACACGTTGGGCCCTCGAAGGCTAAAAGCCTCAAACAGCCGGGGTCTTAGGCCCATTACATACTACGTAAAATGCCGTTGAACCCTCTCCGTTCCTGCTCTCTCCCTCCGGTCAAAATCGGGAATCGATTTCCCTCTGCTCGAAATCGGACATCGATCTGTCTCGCTCTCTCGCACACAGCCGCACGCCTCTCTCCCTCTCTCGCTCTCTGCTTCTGGTCGAATTTTCGACCGCGGAAAGCCGTACACAGCCACATCGCCGTCCACCGAATAGCTCCTTGCTCTCTGTCTCTGCTCTTTTAGGTATTGGGAATGCACCAATGTTTGTTTTCCGTTAAGCATTCAGGCCCTGATTTGTATTTGAATTATAATAAAATCGTTCAAGCCTTGATTTGTATTTGATTCACTTCCGTGTTTGATGCATTAATCATTCATTACACCTTTTTAGTTCGTCATTGAATTTTTACTTTAATATTAATCTTTTTGGCAACAAGTTTAATGGTTTGGTTATGTGTTTATATACCCAAGTGATATCCCTGTGCGGCCGCATGTTGATGTCTTGAACTATTGATGCTTATTCATTGTCGACTACTTATTTTTGTCACTGTTGCCTAGAGTTTTCATTCATTCTTTTCACATGTATTGCAGCAATCTGCTTCCAAAATTCACCATGAAACAATTGAATTCCAAAACTGATCTGAAGATAAGTTTAGAAAAAGATTGAAATAGTTGTAAAATTAAAATTAGTTTTAGGCATATGTTATGTAAGCTTTTGGAGGAGCATATGAAGCTCTTGCAGGCAAAGTGGATAAGGATTTGCGCTTTTTTCATTTCGGTCCACCAACTTTCTACATTCGAAGCTATGTGCACTGTGCAGCATGCATGTCTTTTCTGTTTTTGCTTTAATACTGAATGTTAATTAATTAGGAGTTGTTTGGTGTTTTCATTAAAGTTTTCAGGCCATATGATGATATGATTATATTAAATAAAAACCTAAATGATAGATTGTTTGTTTCTCTGAATAGATGTCAATGTTTTTATCGGGTCAACTATCAAGCTCTATGGTTCGTTAGCTCTTATTTACATTTTCAACCGGTAACCTGTTCCAATTTCTACCCGAAACATCCCTCCCTTTGCATCCAGCATCGTGTTTGCCGTCCTCCACTCCTCCGTATCCAACATGGGTCGCCTCTTATAATGTAAAGAAAATTGAAAATGGCGCTTCGCGCCAGAGACCTAGTTGCTAAACTATCAACTCGATTGAAGTCTCCTCAGGGCAGGCCATTCTGCAACACCCCCACCATCACCAACAACAAAAGCAATAACGACAAGCGTGATCCCAACGTGAGCAGTTACAGTCAAGCGTATAAGCAGCTGGACAAGCTCGATTTTATGACTGCATCCAAGATTCTTTTTACCGGCCCACCTAAGAAAACGAAATTTGGGTAATGTATGTTGCATTTATTCCTTTATTTGAACTTTAATTTTGTAATTCAGTGATGAGTATAAAAATGATTCTCTGCTGGTTCTCTCAGGTTTTTTTGTCGAACACCTTTGCCTTGAAGTAGTTGTGGATCATTGAGTGACTCCTTGTTGATAGTGAATGCTGATGCTTTTGATTCTTATTGTTAATGTCTTAATGATCATCAAGAGACTAAATAAGTCAATATCAAGAATGCTACTAAAGAAATATGTGGGTTTTTTTTTGAACAATAAAAGGAGAAAGATATGAAACTTAATTTGTATTTTTGGACTGTAGAAAGACTGACAGATGTTTACTTGCTCCCATAATGTGTTAGAGACTGAATATAATTGGGCAGTTGTAGCATTTCCATACTATGTGCCAGGGATTTTTACACCTACATCCCTGGCACACCTACATTCATAGAAATAAATTATCAAGGATTAGTTCGTAACTCTCTTCTTCATCTTATATACTTGAAATATTTATGTCCTGCTGCTTATGCTTTGGATCATAAGTCATGCACGTACTGGTTTTATGGATTCCTTAACATGGATAATTGCTCTGAGTATTCCTTCTGTTAGAATTAATGATAGCTATCATTCGAAAGAGATAAGCATCATGGCTTTTTAAAATGTTTCCCGGAGAAGTGCCTTCTGATTCGATGATAGTTGTCTCCTCCTTTAAATTATTTGTATCTTAATTTTGGCCATTGGATTTGCTTCATATATCTCTACACTTTTTCAGGATTGATTTCCATTTGGTGCAGCTATTCTTTGCCTGTCTGCCTTCATTTGGTATTTCAATTAACCACTCTAACATATGCCACCTTTCAACTTGAAACCTCTCTGGTTTGGCATAGCTATCTAAATGAAAATTTTCTTATGACAGCTGTATATTTGGTGGCACAATATGCTCGACATGAGGCGAAGAAAATGGATGTGGTAACCAAAATTTCCTTCTACGTATTTTTATTATGCATTCCTCATTAGTCGTTTGTATTGACGACCAATTGTCTATATGTATCAGTATTAGACTACTTCATTCTTAATTTTGTGAAAAACTACCTACATACATTTACCGTAGATTTGACGTTACTTTTGGGACTGGATTGATATTTGATTCTGGTATTGGATTTGATGGAGAGTTGATTAGACAGTGATTTCATTGGGGAATAATCAGTCATTTGGGCTCGATAGGTTTCTTCGTTGTCGGGTTAACCTTAATGCCTATGTAACAGCGTTCCTCTTGTCAAGGATGTCTAGAGTTTTTCTTGCTTCTTCATTTGTCTGTTTCGAGGTTGCTCTTTGTATAATGTACCTTATACTATGTATTTGTTCTTTTTTATATGCTCCAAGAAACACAATGGAGGGTTTTCATTTCCATCACAATCATCCTAAGTTGTTCTTATTTGACTCAAATTTATGATGTTAGGAGCTTGAGAAGAAAAAGAAGGAAGAGGAGGAGAAAGCTAAAGAGATGGAGTTAAATGCCACTAAAGAAGCAGAAGATAGGTCTGATTCGAAGCTTCTGGAGGTGAAAGTAAGACTGGATAAATTAGAGGAGGTCGTAAAGGAAATTGCAGTTGAAGCAAATAAACAATTGTGTGACAGCACAACCAAAAATCAGAATAATGGTGTTGAAAGGAAGCATCCTGAAACAGTTGAATCAAGAAATAGCAAGTAGATCAGAAATCCGAAGAACTTATTCCCGGCCTTGGTTGGTAAGTGGATTATCGCCTCAACTGGATGCCTTCTAGCAGAATCGGAAGAATAAAATTCCAGAGCGAAGGTCTTTCTCATGATACCAATGCAATAAGAGATGTAGAGCTTGTTTTATCAGACGTATGCATGTCTGTCTTAGGAGCAAAGCGTTAGGCCTTTTCTGCCCCATTGTCCAACCTTGGATTTGCAATTTTTTGACTGCAAGAAGGGGCTTAGGCTGCTGGTAGATAGGGGAGGCTCTTTGCACTTTATAAAGTCTTGGAGGGAGGTTGCTAATACACCAATATGGTTAGTTGCAAACTTCTCTGGCCGGTGCTAGTGTCAGGCAGCAAGAGTTGGCATGCTGGGTCTGGGAGTTCTCCATCAAAGTTACTGGAAATTTATGTCTTTCCCTTGGCTTATTATATTTGGCCCTTCCAGCATTTTTTTTCACTGCAATGTTCATCATAAGTGCATTTCAGATCTCAACATTGTAATAGGCAACAATTGCCAATTCTATGTCAAAGCTTTTCACATATAATTATAATGAAAATGCAAGGAAGAACCAAACATTCAATTTTAAGTATCAGCAATGACAAAATGCTAGCGAAGTGTCCTGATCCCGTGTAGGAAAACTCCCACGGGTGCGGATACACAGGTCTGAAAAAACCCTAAACTCGGAGAAACAAAGAGAAGGGCAAGGCGACCAGAGGGCTGCACCGCAAAGTTAAAATCCTTCTGTTTTTTTATTAATATTAGCAAAGCAGTAGAACTATACACTTGACTTGATGTATTATACTACAGTGTACACTTTGAATTGTTGTATTTCTTTTTCTGTGAGAGAGACAAACACAGTCTTCATTAGATCTTTGAGAAGATCCATATCCTAATATTTAATTTGATTTAAGACAAACAATCTATTCTTTAATAATTAATTATTACAAAATCTTTTTTTTCTCATCTTCCACCTTAACTTAGCAGAATGATTGCTCCGCAACTTGTGTTTAATTTTTTGACAAGTGTTTCTTGAATTAGAGGCAAACTCAATAAGTTGTGTATACTTTAATGGCAAAATGACTAGGATAAAGGCAATCCAACCTAAAAGAAAATAGACTAGCCAACCCACTTTTAACACATGTCAAAAGCCCAGATGTCCCAATCTATATGATCAAGACTTGGTATTGTGACAATGTTGTCACCTAGTAATATGATAATTAACTATCATGATTACAAGATTTTTCTGTTACTTTGTAACTTGATTCTAGGCAATTTTGTGTTCTAAACCATGATTAATGTGATCAAGATTGTAGACATCAGGGTGCTAATTTGGGACCCCACTTAAAGATATCTATCTTAGGTAAGAGATCAAAGCAAATCAAGATTTATATACCCTTTAATTATATAATATCATATAAAAACAAAAAAATAATGATGTGATAGCATAGCTGTGAGGAGGGTCATTATGTGCCCTTACTTTCCACACCAACCTCTTTCCATTTCCTTGAATGACCCCCTTTGATTGCCCCAACACCCTCTCTCATTCTCAGTAAATAAATTGGATAATAATCTAATATAGATTAGAGTTCAAATTAATAAATCATACAAGATTTATATGTTTGGATCCAAACCCAAATTTAAACTGGATAAAAATTTTGTGTTTGAATCCAAATTTTGAACATATAACTTATATTCAAATTTGATTTAATTCGGATCAAACAAATTCGATCATTCAAATCGGATAAAATTTTACAACTCCTAACCCACCCACACAGACTCCCTCCCAAATAGAGAGCGTCTATTTCTACAACTGATGGTGGGTCAAAAGATGGTGTCACTCAAAAACAAAACAATCACAACCATCTAATATTTGTGTATATAACAACATGACTTGACACCCACAACCTTCCAAAATCCAAATGTTAATTACACCCACCACATCACTAAATTAGGTTGAGACTAAGCATATTTAATCATCAAAGTACCCAAAATCAACTTAAGTGAACTTAACATACTAATCACATGATACCCATGTCATATTATTTGTTGTTTGTATTTTCAATTTTGAACGATTGTGATTTCAAAGCAATTTACGTAAACCAACGAGAGGTGACTCAGTTAACAATCCATTGGATTAACATAAAAGCAACTTGAAGTTAAATATTTTAAAAAAAAATGTCAATTAACCCATCAATGAAGTTTGTGTTGCCATTGCTAATTCTGGGAAGGTTTGGGATGGAAAGATGCATGCAGCTAATTATCAAAATTCAATATTGTAATAGATAAATCCATTAATACAAAAATCTTGAACTTGAAATCTTTCTTAGTCTTCTATTCCAAAAAGAGAATTTACAAGAATCCAACATCAAATAGTTAAAAAAAAACAGTTAAAAATCTAGAACAATCAAAACCCAAAAATTCAAAGAAGACAAAAATTTAACTTAAAAAAGAAGGAAGAAAAGGAACTAGAGCTTCAAGGACAAGTCAAGCTTCTGCATCTCATCTTTCTTGGTCTTCAAGTGGCCAAGACCATCCCACCGGTATCCCCCAACCCCTTCACCGGCCGGCGAAAATGGCCGAGAGTTTTCGAATCTTGCAGCCCCTTTAATTGTTGATGATGATCCAACATTAAAATTCTCCATAGTAAGCCTTCCAATTGCTGGTTGTTGATCAATTTGTTGCCTAGACCATCCACTTATTTGCCCTTGAAAACCAATAGTACTACTTGATGACAAAGAATTGGAGGGCTTGTGGATCAAAGAGTGAACTTTTAGACCAAGTGATCTATTGAATGATCCATGCAAAGGCAAAGAAGACATGCTAGAATATGCGCCACCACCACCACCACCAACAAGTCTTTGCCCTCTTTTGGCTAGTGTTCTCTCTCTCTTATGTGCATTTTGGTGCCCTCCAAGTGCTTGTGAGCTATAGAATTTCCTTTGACAATAGTTGCATGAGAAGATTCGCGGCTCGGCTTGATCATCCGATGGAGGAGGAGGAGGAGGAGGAGGAATACTTGTCTTGATTGAATTGATGAGATTGAGTTCAATTTCAAGCTTTGAAGAAGACCCTTGATTGGAAGAATCATCCTTGTTAGAGAGGCTAAGATCCAATACAAGCTCATGATGATTTGCGCCTTCTTTGTGTGCTATTTCATGATGATGGTCATGAATATCTTCTTGCACCTCTTGTTGTTGATTGATGGTTGAAGTTTCAGAGAGACTTGGCTCTAATAGTACTACTACTCTTGAAGACTCCATGAGAGGGAAGGAGCGGGTGGGGGTTGAATTTTCTTGTGATGAAGAGAATAATTGGGTTTAATAGCAAGTTAAGGTGAAATGTTAATATTTATATGGTAAATATAAATACTTTATATATATATGTTCTACTATTTCTCTATAGTTATATTTCAAAGTCTTTTACTAATTAATATATACATTGTTGACACGTTTTTTTGAAAAAGAAAGTGATTTGAGAGATTGAAACTCAAAAAGGGGTATTGATTGAAAACCCTAAAACTATGTACATCTTTTTTCTTACATGTACCCCATTGCATGTTATATCTAACTTTTCTGTCTTTGCACTCTTGTCCCTTTTTACATTTCTTGTCATTTTAGGGTTTGGTCCTCTTGAAACAATGCTACATTGAAAAAAAATAATAATGAAAAAGACAATTTTGTACATAAAGGAATTATTTTCACAAAACATTAATTTCTTTATCTAACCGATCGAGAACGATACCATATATATAAGCTTGTCCGTCCTTTGGACATCTGATATTGATCAAAAATCATATGATTAAAGCCTTATTGGACCAGTTATGAAGAAATCATGGTTGTAAATAATTATATATATCTTATCAAAATGAGTGATTTATTTTTTATTGAATTAATAGCCATTGAAATTGGCAGTGCGCTTAATGTAATCAATACTCTTCAATTGATTTTTCTCGTCCAAAGAAAACTAATTAAAAAATACTGAAATTAATTCATTAATTAAAACACTCATCATAGGCTATAATGTGATTCAAGTTATTAAATTATTCTATGCAATTAAGAATTGTCAAGTCGCTATGATTTAGTGGATATGAGTCATCTCACAAATTTATACATGCACCCACTATATTCTACTCAAGTACACATCAATATCCCTCTATATATATATATATATGAGACTCCTAAACTTGCATAAGTCAACTTTGAAACTTATTTAGGTGTATGGGTGTATATATAAGAATTCTTTAGTAAGAATGTCCTTATTTTAGTTAAAGTAAATACCTTTGTTTTTAGGTCATTGGATCTGATTGAATAGCTGAAATTAAAGTCGATTTAAGATTTAGAGGTCAGGGTTTAGGAATTTAGGGTTTAAGATTTAAGGTTTATGATTTAAATTTTAAAGTTTAGAGTTTAGAGTAGTATAATTCAGTTTTAATCTCTGTCATTTGGTTAGATCCAATGGGTTAAAAGTAAATGTCCTTATTTTAGATAAAAATAAAGACACCACTATTGGAGAAGGAATATATGGTATTTATATATAAACATTTGCACAGTGTATGTGTGTCTATATATACACACACACCATAGACAAACTATATTACATTTGGATTTTTCACTCTGCCTTCCTTGGATTATAACAAATAGTATTATTGTCGTGGATTAAAGGAACACATACCTACTGATAAAAGGACCAAATATGTATGTATATCGACATGCACAGCAATAGCCATTAGCCACTATTAGAGAACACAAATGTTCAAAAAGTAGAATGATTAGCTTCTTTAGGTGGACACAATTGAATTTGTCGTGGATCCGTTTGGTAGACAAAACATATATTGTAAATAATAAATGGTCGTATATATGGTTATTGAAATGCTGAGAGTGTTTGATTATACTTTTGCATGTAGCATATATAGTGTAAAAATTGTCGTGACAAATTACGTGCAGGGGTATTATACTTTTAACTTGTAACAAATTAAAATAAAAAATAAAAAAAAAAAAATTTATAATATTAATAAAAGCATTTTTAATTAATAAAATAAAATGACATGTTCTCACTCTTCGAAAGCCATGTCTCTGCTGTTTTCTTCAAAAAAAAAATTGTGAGAGAAACTGGAAAGCATGGAGGACGAAGGCCCAGCGGCAGCAGTGAGAGAAGAAGAGCGAGCTGGCATAGTTTTGGAATATCATTAATAAAGAACGGTAGAATGAAGAACAAAAGTGAATGTGAACCAAAATTGTCTTAAAATGGTCCCATGTTGAACAATTTGAGAAGTGTCACATTATTTTCATAAAATTATCTCGATATTTGGGTCCAAAAATGGTTTGCTGTCGCTTAATAATATATGGTCAAAGAACCATAAATTGTCTTCCGAAGTTGTCCCCCCAAACGCGCTGGTTGTATATACATATATGTATGTATGTATGTATACATATGTTAGGTAGGCTTCCACAATTGAATAGACATTGGAGGCATGGCATACAGTGGGAGTTTAGTTTCTCTGCAATCACATCCTTGGAAAGTGAGAGTTTTCACTTTTCATGCTATTTTTTTGTCTTTCACGTTCACTTAGCAAACAAGCCTTTGACATTCGATGGATTAGTATGAACTATCTTTATATATATGTAGAATCAATTCTTTATGGGGGGTTTTTTTTTTTTTTTACCTTGATTTGGTGAGAAAGTGAAAACTAAACTGTAAGTTTTGTAAAAACTAATAATTAACGTAGGTGAAATGCACAATTGATTTGTGTCCCATTCCCATATGTTGTTTGTATTAAAAAAGGGGCAAAGGTGGTGGAGGTTTTGCACTTAAATAGTTAAATATACAACATATCATATGATTAATTTTAATTATGTAGGGACAAACATTACTTCAAAGCAATTAATGAATAAGTAAACACATAAATATAATCTCCTAATATATCAATAAAATATTTACGTTTATAATTACCTATCCAAATTATTTTATTGTATACATAACAAATTATTTTATTATATATATATGCAACTATTTTAGCATATCTATTCATAAGAACACAAGATATGTCCTTTCATTTGGATATGGGTGTTTCGTAAATATTTTGAAATTATAGAGTTTACAATTTCAATCTAATAACTTGGGAGTTATACCACATCATACTACATTTTTGTTTTATTTTTCCATTTATAATTTTTGTCCGACTTTTTCTCTATCATTAAATATAAATATGAATGATAAAATTCAAGAAATTACGAAACTTCTAAATCCCATTCATTTTGGGTTGGAAAGTTTGGAATGACACTCCTCCAAAAATGAAATCAATTATCCTACGAACAAAGGACACGTGGCAACAGGTATATATTTCGTTGTTTAGAGCAGCGACAAATGGCCGACAAGTAGATGGAGTAAGTTGATTTGGAGACCTCCTAATGTGCTTCTTCAACACTTCCAATTTCATAGTGCTGTCTTATATATATACATATATAATAATAATATATGTATGTATGTATGCATGCTATGTAAGTAACATTATGAATTATATGTATACACCTAAAGTAAGATAAGGTTCAACTCATGACACAATAGTAAATTAATGAAACTGAAGTCTAGGATTGATGGATGGAGATTGGAGAGGAGAATAATTGCTTTTGAAATTTCTTGTTTTTTATTTGTCAATATTGCTGATTAAGCCTCCCACATTAGGCCATTATGATTAATGATTCCTCTGTTGGGTTTAGCTTCCTTTGTCTAATCAAATTGGACCCCCCCACCCCAAAATCTCTTTGTGGATTTCTTCCTCTCTCTGTTTTAGCCTTTTCTTGTTTGATTAAATATATCTAGCACTTTCAAGAGAATGTCATGGACTAGTTGTCTACTTCTCCCTCAATATCTAGCCCATACTCAATTTGCTTAATTACACATCAATCAATCACAACTTGAACATGCAACACTTCCCCCACTTGAAAAAGGTGGAGGTTCCACACAATTTCTTGTCAAACTCTTTTATCTTTTCTACTCTCTCTCTCTCTATCTATTTCTTTCTCTCAAAAGGAAGAAAATCACACTTGAGAAAACAACCAACATATGTAGAATTACATTATAGCCACATTAAATTCCACTCCTCAATGATGGATTAAGGAACTCTAGAGTCAACTAACAATCTCAAGATTAATTTTGATGCATTTTGGCATATGCTTATGCTGATGTGGGAGCAGTGATCCAGGACAATAGTGGACGAATCCTACTATCTGCTTACAAAAGGATCCCAGCAGCTTGTGGCACTACCACGGCGGAGGCCTATGCTTTCCTGTTCAGGGTCGAGCAAGCCATTGATCTTGGCCTTACACGTTTTATACTTAGTGGATGGCTTAGCATCCTTAGGCTTTAATTCTACAACCACAATCATCTTGCGGAGATAGTCCAACCATCGCTTAGGCTAATTCTGCAACCACAATTATCTTACGGAGATAGTCCAACCATCGCTAATGTTCTTTTGCATATCAATACAAAAAAACTCTAGTCTTAACTTCTAATTGGTCTTACGAATGATGTCAGCTACTCAAGAGTGTAAAGAACATCTTTGAAGCTTCTTCAGGAGGAGAAAATAGATGCAATGCTTTCCTTAATGGCTTGTCATGACCCAGTGAGAATTGACACTAGGAATGCATTAGGGTGCATACATTGATATGACTGCAAATATGAAACTTCCCAAATCATTTATGCTTAAGCAGTGAATTGAGCACGGTATTCCCTCACAGGACTCAGGGCAGTGACATCAATATCTTACTTTTGGTCTCCCCTCATGAATGATACAAAGTATGTGCCTATTGTCAGTTCGTGTGGACCTTTAAAAGGGATTACAGCGGGAAAAAAAAAATTTATACACCACCTACTAAGAATGTGCCACCATACCCCTCGCTGAATGCACCAACAAGCGTAACGATAAGGATATGGCAACTTCAGCTAATCATCTGCAGGCAAACAAAATCAAATCCTCACTTTGTCAACCAGTATATGAAGATGAGAAACGTGCACACGGATGCAACGAGGGAAAGTATGATCGTATCCATAGATTTTTTCCTCTTTATTGCTGAGAGAATTTGATTTACCTGCACCATGTTTTGTGAAAATAGGATGTCAATCAATTAGCACAGACAGAGAAGCAAGCGGGGGGTGGGGGGGATTGGAACGGCCCAAGCAATTGAGAACATCCACCATGTTCTTATTTGTCCTTAAAATGATTGCACATACATTTAATACTATTATGGTATGATGCTTTATAGACTCACAATTCACAAATGAACCGTGTAGTGTTGAGTCACTTACTGCTAAGATATGATGTAATATGCTCACAAATGTACCACTGTGTGTCTTAAGTCATTGCTATAATTCATTGAGATGGATTGTTTTGTTAGCAATTAATACAATCAACTAACTGTCACACAGTTTGAAGTTCATAAAATAGCATGACTGCAGAAAGAAATTTCTTTTCTCATGGGCGTTCTAAGGGATAAAGTATCACTTGTGTGACAATGGAGAAAATATTCAGACATCAATAACTGGGATAGCAAGTTCCATACCGATGGGAGGCGGCTGCTAACATTGCTAAGCTTTGAATTTATGCCCCCAAATGTTGAACGTTGAAGTACAAGCGTGCCAAGTGTTGCGTGAGCTTGGGATATCACAGTATCCATCTGCAATACCAGAAAACAGAGAAATTCCATAGAGAGCACAAAACGCTGCTTTTTAAGCATAGAATTTTATTCCCCAATTTTTATTACCCTATAAATTGATGCAATGTCAACATAAATTCAGACAAAAAGAATCCCAAACTGTCTGCATCAATCACATTTCTGGAGTGATACTATACAAATAGAGACAAACAGTTTCTGGCATGACATACAGCAAATTTTAGGTATTGGAAAGCAATTCCATTTCATATTTCTATCGACAGCATAACAAACAACATCCAGCATAAGAACCCAAACTCTGCTCTTTTGTTTTTGGCTATGGCAACTTGGGGGAGCAAGATATCATCCTCTTTCTATTAGAATTAATTATTTGTCAGTTTTCATCTGAGATAGCCACCATTCTCTCTATCTGCTCTTTAATCGAGGAAAATTCCTTTTGAATAATAAAATTATATGGAAGGGCACCAAGGTGGTGCCAGTGCCAGTGCCACCCATATATACAAAACAGAAAAACTAAAGTCAAAAGAGGAGATATCATACAAGTGAAACACAGTGACTCCATTAAACCATATGCAGGCTCCAACAAATCAAAAGGCAACCTCAAACTAACAGGAAATAAATCAACTGATGCTGATGTAAACGCGAACTAAGATTGAATACCATCCCACAATAAGTTACTACTTGACATTGAAAGGAAAACAGGGATGTTGCTGGAAATTACAATTACGGTAACTTAAAAAAAACTGCTTGTTATATGAAGAATTTTGTTTTATATTTGTCTTCCCAGCCATTTGAACCTCATTCTTATTGGAATTTGGAAGTATGAAATTGAGGTAGTCATTTTGGCAACTGAACAAGATCTATTTTTATTTGTCACAAACCTGTCCTGTATTCCGGCTAATGGATGCATGTTCCTTCAGAAGACCTTGCTCTTCTGAAACATCACCATCTTCCAAGTCTAATCTTGTACGATCAAACTCCCTAAAATCTTCAAGAAGCGAAGCATGTTCCTTCTTAGCTCTAAGGCTTGAGCGAAGTCTATAAAATTCCTGCATTTCGGTCATGAATAGAAAGTAAGTCATCTGGAAGTCTATATCTATATAAACTACACTTAAAGTTAACAGGAAAAGAATGCAGATGATAAGGCTTAGATGGTATGAACCCAAAGTGTTGAAGGGCTATGAGTAATTAAGGTTCAATATAAAACTAAACCTCAAATTTTAAAATAGAATTTTCAGTAAGAGTTTGAAATTCAAACAAAGTTTTAAAGAAAAATTTGCCATCCACATTCTCATTGACCAACACATCAATTTTAATCCCCTCGAAAATTCAGGGACAATAGAAATATTCTTTTGTCTTCTCTCCTCACTTTTTAACAATGAAAAGAGGTAGGGGAGAGTATACCATACAAGGCCAAATCCAAAGACGGCCATTAACTGAATGAAAATGAGAAATATCAATAACAGACCAACATGTGCACCAACAAAGACAACTAAAGTACTTTTGCAAACATACACATGGGAAGGAACAAAAGGGGGAGGGGGTTAGGGAAGAAAAGGAAAGGGCAGTCAGAGAGAGAGAGAGAGAGAGAGATTAGAGGTAGTAAGAACTCCAGCGAAACTTACAAAGCACCTCTCTCCAACTAAAATGTTCTCTCATTTAGAGGAAGCCAAATATTGCGGATATCTAGAAGAATAAAAAAAATATCAGGTTTTCAATTTTTCAGCAATCAAAATCTATTTGTACTCTTTTTAATGTTACTACTTGCATCAATGAAGCGGGAGTTATAAAACCTTACCACTCTTTCCCTTTACTAAGTGCTAAAGAAAAGTATTTAAAAAGAAAAAAAGGAAAAAGCTTCCTCAAAAAATAAAGGGTGCGATCAAATATTTTAGCCCCAGAAGACTTTTTCAAAGTGCAAAAGAATTTTGAAGCAGGGAGTAGCACGTCGTGTCATGTGTCTCACATGGCCAACTTCAATGAAGCAACCCAAAATTCCATCAAATCTTTGTGAAATCCAATACAAAGTTAATGTTCAAGCTCACACTTACAATATAAGTATAGTCACAAGAGGCAAGAGCTTCACACGACCCACGACAATCAAGTAACCCAAAAGGCCAAAAACATCTTTTTGAAATCTTATGTAAAGTTAACTTTCAGGCCTACACATGCAATATAACTATAGTTGAAGTACGCATTCTGCAAAATCTTATTTACAAAGACATATTACCTGCGTCAGATCCTGAAGAATTTCTTGATGCCGAGTCAAGGTGTGAGAAACCATTTCTGAGCCACCTGATGAAACCCAGGCTTGCATTTGTTCATTGACTTGTTGAAGTTGTTTCAGTAGCCGGTCTATCCCAGACTCCAGATCATTCTCAGAAGTATCAACTTTTGTAGAGACCTTTATGTAAACCAATCTACGATAGGAAACTATCTGCTCATCCAACTGAGCTTCAAGTTTCCTCGCCTTCAGCCAAAAATTAAAACACCAATCCCGGTAACAGATAATTAGTTTGGCAGAAAACTTAAAATACGAATTAAATTCTAAATCAATTAGTCATATATGCACTTGTCAACTCAAGCAAGGATTTTGCCACATTAAGTTGCTGCATTGCAACCTAAGCATAACATGTTTAAATCAGGGCATGTTGACTGACTGTGAGTTATATTATAGCCTTCGCAGAATTGAAATCCAGCCACGGCGCATAAGTTAATGTCAATTAGCATTGGATCTCCCACACATTCTCAAGATGCAACCAAACAAACCACCTCGGCAGCATCAAAATCTGATAGACCTCGACCCTACAATTTGCATCACCTACCCACTGCCTTCAAACATCCACTCAATTGAACACACCGATATTACATCCAAAATAACGATGAACGCAGCATATTTCGATTCCCTTGACGAACCTCACAAAATCGGACATTAAAAGAAAACAAATTACAGATTCTCATTCCTTTCAACCGCAAAATCGACAGCCGAATAGAAAAATCAAACACCAAAAACAAAAACGGAACGTTAACAGATGAGGAGGAGGATTCACACCTGCTTCCGCAAAGCGTCCCATGAGGTTGGAACATCCATATTGACTTGGAACAACAGAGGAACTCACTCGATCCTATCGAAATCTGATTCTGCGTTATAATCGTTATGCTGTGTTTCGGAAAACGGAGAAAATTGAGGGTTGTTTGGAGACGTAGACAGATGGTCTGTCCCTCAACGGCAATTTGGCCATTGACAATTATGTTGATTAATAGATAATTAAAAACAATTCCCTATCCCATGTGAGCGTTCTCATATTAACTTTTATGACCTTACAAATTTTTTAAAAAACAAAATAATAATATCAGCCCAATTTTATGAGGATTAGGGTTTTTTTAGCTGCCTAAAACCCTTGCTTTCCTTGCTCTCATATTATCTTCTGTCGACTTTCAAGGGCTTGTTCGTCTCCTTTCCTTTGGTACGTCTCTCTCTCTCTCTCTCTATATATATATATTTCGTGCTGGATATTGAATGATCACGGGATTTATATTCTTTCTGCTGATCTGTTTGGTTGGCGAATCGGAGCCGAACACATTTAAACAAAAAAAAGGGTGCGGGATTGCTGTTGGGTGGTTCTAAGAATTTTTGGTTTGCTGCACTGGTAGTGTAGGCAATAATGATGGCGGAGGAGGAGGTGAATCAGTTGACATATGTACCGGAAGTGATATTGAAGAAAAGAAAAGGCAATGAAGCATTGGCAATTTTGAGGAGAAAGCAGTTAGAGTTGGGCAAGCATGAAAACAAGAAAAGAAAGCTAAGCGAATTCAAAAGGCCTGAACAGTTAATCAAAGAGTTCAGAGACAAGGTAATCATATTATTGGTAAATTAACCATGCGTCTGTGCCGTCCGACATACGTTAACATCTAATGTATGTGGTTTTATGTTGGATCAGATCAGAGCATTCGAGCTATAAATTTAGGCTATGATAATAAATTATTGTATTGCAATCTGCAAGTGCTTGAAGTTGGTTATTTTAAGTGCATATCTTGAAAAAGATGATGTTTTTTCCTTTTCTTATTGGGAATTCTCTGAGCATGTATAGTTACGCATGATTTAATAGTCAAGATTGTAATGCGAAATGTGATTGGAAATCTAGGAATTATTTCTTTGACCATGAAGCACTGCTTTTGTTAAACTTTCATGTTCTTGTCTTCAAAAAGAAATTGAGGAAGAATTTTACTTGCATGCTTGCTGATATATATATAAATCCACAACAAAGAGTATTTATAAGACAGCCTCTTTACGTCACACAATGTCAAAATGTACAACTGTTGCTTTTCTGAGTAAATGTGCTGGGGAGTGAAGGTAATGTGGGTTGTCGAGGACTTGTTACTGGATTTGGGACAATGTGGATGTACTGTTTGGCACCTGCTTTGTGCCACTTAAATATATCACGTTTTCCTTTCAAAACAACTAATATTAACATCCTACTGCAGGAATTGGACCTTGTCAGCATGAAACAAAGGGGAAAGAGACCGAGATCTGTGTCACGGTTGCCAGGATGTAATCTACTATTTATCATCCGCATACAGGGGTAAGAAATAACTACTTGTAATGATTTTCCTCTATACTTTTACAATTGGTTTGTTTAATTTCTGATCTCTCTATCTATTTGTAGCAAAACTGACATGCATCCAAGAACTAAGAAGATCTTGCGGAACTTGAGACTGAACAGAATATTTGATGGTGTCTTCATGAAGGTAGATGAAGGGTTGATGGAAATGCTGCAAAAGGTGGAGCCATATGTAACTTATGGGTATGCAAACATGCCTTATTCCTAGTTCTATGCAGAAAATATAATGAGTTAGAGATTACAAGGCGATGTGTACTAATGTAGTGTCCTTGTTACTGTAGATTCATTGTTGAATTATCCTGAGTGGAGGACTTTACCTACTTATGTAGGTACTTTGATAAGCTTAGTCACTCTAGGCTCCATTTTCTTTCTTTTTTTAATTCTGCTCTCTGTGTAGTTCATTGGTGTTTACCCTCATGTTGAACACTCTTTTGCCCATCTGTCCAACACAATAAAGAATTAGATGCCACTTGCTGTGTTTGAATTCAGCCTAAGAGACATGATGAGAAAGTTATATGAGATGGTGGAGTCACACCTATTGACACAAAACATTGCCAATGTAAAATAAGTGTTTCTTTGCCAAAAGCTACATCAGTGTGGCTCCATCTTTAATGTCTAAAATTGCATCAGTTTCCTGATATTTAATTTTTTTTACCATCATATAAACTGCTTACATGGTCTATTTTCTTGAACTACTATATAGCGAGAATTCTTAGCTTTTTGTTGAAAGAACGATGGGTATTTTGATATCTCTATACTTAACTCTACATTTTTTTCCTTGTTTTAATCAGTTTAACTTATTTTCCAGTATTTTATTTTGGTTGATTTTGTCAATCAAGTCTTTGTCCTCATGAGATGATGAACTTTTCTGAAGATGTCCTAATCTGAAGAGCGTAAAAGAGCTGATTTACAAGAAAGGTTATGGATTAATAAACAAGCAGAAAGTTCCCCTGACAGATAATATCATCATCGAAGAGGTACGTTTGAATTTGCTAAACATTGCATAATACTTGCCTACTTGAGTATCTTTATTGCTTGGAGACATCGAATTCTCATAATGTTACTGTCCATATAATTGCTTGGCAGGCATTAGGAAAATATGGCATGATATGCATAGAAGATATCATACGTGAAATCTCTATTCTAGGTCCACATTTTAAGGTTGTCAGCAAGTTCTTGGGACCCTTGGCACTTAACAGACCAACGGAAGGATTGCAGGGTAAGAAACAACCTTACAAGGATGGAGGCGACTCTGGTGATCGTGGTGATCAAATTAATGAATTGATTAGTAAGATGAATTAGCATTGCGATCGTGAGAAAAAAAATTTTGAGTTGTGATTTACTCTACATTTACCTTCTATAGGTTCTGGCATTTTGTATTCCAAATTTATCAGTTCTACTGATCAGATCATTGCATCTCTGGTACTGTCGATTTGTGGTGTGTATCAATGATCAATCTGGTGATATTTGAATCCCCTTTCCGTTTTAAAAAATAATAATAAAAATTTTGACTGTTTGCAAATAAAACTAAAATAATTAAATTTACTAAAATAACTGGGATATTCAAAATCGCTTCCTCTTCTCCTTTTCCGCTCGACTTTCTCACCAACCAAAAACGGAGCCTTGAACTAGAACCTAAACTGCCATACCACAATGGGTAGCGATGAGGATCCCTGGCTGGCCCCAGACAAGCTCTATCACGTCATCTTCTGCCTTTCCCTCACCTTGTTCTTCTCCATTCTCGCCAACCATACCCGCTTTCCGCTCCTTCGCCGCTACTCCATCTGGATCGGATCCATCCTCTCCCTCGCTGCCGGAGCCGCCAAGGAGACTGCAGACCAGCTTGGCTATTTTCACTCCGCTGGGGCCTCATCTAAGGACGCGGCAGCTGATCTCCTAGGCGTCTTGGTGGCTGCCTTGGTGCTCTCTCTGTGTCGTAAACAAGCCCTCTCCAATTCCAGTCACAGCGGACGGGTTTTGCCTGTTTGATTTAGCATCTGGAGATCAATGGCTGGTGCGATTTGTACGACGGTTGCAACTTGGAACACGGATTTGGTTTTTAGGACAATAAGTGATCATCTCTTTGTCGCCAAGAAAGTGTCATAAAGAGAAGAAGTTGGAATTTTGGGTACTGATTTAGTAGAAAAATACTTGATTGAGGTTAGTTTTTTTTTCCCGCACTACATAGTTTTGAGTAATGCTTTAATTTCCACTTTGAATGGCCATGTAATGTTATATTTATTTATTGAATGTGGTATCATTTTATGAGCCACTTTTGTGATCTCTTTGGGGTTGTTCTAATATTGTTAAGAGAGGCTGATCGGGGGAATTTGACATGTATGGGTGTGTGTTCTTTTGGTTTGAATTTTAAATCTCTAGTTTAACTTGATGTACTTAAGAAGATAGGACAGAAGTTTGAAACTCAGATTCTTGTTCATAAGAGATCCTGAACATGTCACAAAAATATAAAATAGGTTATATCTTCTTATGGATTTTAAATAATTAGTGTAATAGTAATAAAATAAATCTCGTTTCAGGGTGTGAAATTTTGCTAAATAGAACAAATCAAATATTCATGGAGGGAGAGCAAATGACAAAGGATGTTTGGTCCCAGTATGATGACTTTAAATGAACATCTAGAAGCAAAAACACAAATACACAGTGTTATGAAGCCATAAATGGCCTTTTCATTACTACTATACACTGATATAGATGAAGGTAACCAGATTTTTTCTGCCATTGCCCCATCTTGTTCACATGCTTATAATTCTCCCACTGTTTACTAAGAGGGTACCTGGTATTGTAGGTGACTCATGTTCTGAAGCTCCGTGCTGTTGAAGGCTTTCCATGAGTTGCATCATCTTCCTCTGGCAGCTTGACAGCAGTGTAAGTTCCTGCTCCACCCAGTGCTCCAAGGATGGGGGCAGTGAGGTATACCCATATGGCTTTGTAATTGTTTGCAGCTATGGCTGGTCCCAATGTTCTCACAGGGTTCATTGATGCACCAGTTGATTCCCTGCACCATGGCATAAAAGAATGGTTTCAATAATACATTTGGAGGTGTCAACAATTACACCAGGTTTTGTATCTTGTTGGTCTTTGTGAAAGAAATAACGGGGACGAGGCTTTATGGCAGTTTATAGCCTCTGAACTTTATGTTTATATTATTTTTATCTTTTCCTTGTGGAAACACTTCTTTTGATGGCGTATTCCCTGCTTAATATAAGTTAGCAGCTTCAAGGAGAAGAAATAACATTATTTTCCTTTAGTCCCTTGTTTATTTTTTGATGTTGAATCTCTCAACTTATATCAAGTAGATTTTCAACAGGGAATGGACATACCCAGCTATGAGTATGTTGACCATGACAGTAGCCCCCACCACGATTCCCGCCAATTCTCCCACCTGCAATGTTGGGGAGTGAAATCACAGATGCAAAGTTTGAAGATTTGATAGTTATCAACTCCTATTATTGCACTTTCTTAAAAATGATTTTCTGAAGACAAAATGCATATTAGACTTATATATTCAACCATGAAATGCATAGAAAGGCTTCTGTGACTAAAGAGTCAAATATAGCATATGGTTCATAAGCTCTAAACCTCGATGGAACAGTGAGTTTCACTTGCTCCAGTGCTGAAATATGTGCCCCTCTGAGAGAGCAAATGAAAGGGAACATGGAGCGACAGCAGCAAGTGCAGGTTATGCTATACAGCTTATGAGTTTGATAAAGAAAGCAGGTCCGGTTCCTTGTTTAATATACTTTTTGTGATGATTAGTTTGTTCTCGTTGCACGTTGTGGTTCTTGTTTATTATAGCTATTTGTTGTTGCTAGATTATTTTGGATGTTCTTAATATTTTACTCATCAGAGACTGGGATTGCAGGTTTGTCAAACTGTTGGAATTCTCAAATCAAGTTTGAAGGGAATTGGTCTTCTGGAATATACTTGGAGAAGGTCTTTAATTCTAGACAAAGTAGACTTTTGAAGAGAAGACAGAAACTGATTTGAAGTTGAAAACATGTAGAGGGAGAAGCAGTGTTTTTACAAGTTTCTCAAAGTTCTCTTTGTTTGAGTAATACTAGAATGTGACTGCTTACAGCTCTAGTGTCGGTGGCTACAGCAGTGACAACAAACATGAGGTTGAAGCTGATAATGAACTCCAGAGCAAAAGCCTGACCATATCCATCTGCTGGAACCGTAACTCCTCCACCCATTATAGGGTGGTATATCCCCTTAAGTGCAAATGCAGCACACAGTGATGCCATCACTTGTGCCCCAATATACACTGGTACCTGTACACCCACAAACAAAGTTTATCAGTCTTTTGTTTTGCTCTTTAATTTCAATGGATCAATGAAAGAGGAATCCATCCTTTTTGATTAAATGTAGTTTTTTTTTAGCTGTACATGTTTCCATGGGAAGTGCTTTAGAGCAGCAAAGGAAATGGTGACAGACGGATTGAGATGGGCGCCTGAGATGTGGCCAGTCGACAATATCACAATCATGGCAGCAAGCCCGGTAGAGGTAGCGCAGCCAAGGAGGGTCTCAGAGCCTTGTGTCTTTTGGTTCACAATAGCTGTGGCTGTCGCAGCAAAGATGAGTATTAGTGTGCCTATGAATTCAGCCCCCACCTGCACAAGTTTTCAATCGTTAGTCCATAGATGTTACATGTATGTAGTCTTCCCCTGCATTGCATTAGAAAGAAGTGTTTAAATTAACATTCGGAAGAAGGAGTTCTCACTCTCTTTTTACCTTTCTTGCAAGGGAGATAGGAGGAGGAGGAATGAAGCAAGACACAGGGGGCAATCTTCCTTCTTCCATGGCCCATTCTTCGACACTGAAGCATTTGCAGCTCTTGAGAAGTGATTTTCTACCAATGCTGCTTAATCCTAATCTCTCTCCCTTCAACCCTCCAAACAGAGGTCTACCAGGAGTCCCTGGTGTTGCTGGTGTTGAAGGCACTGATGGAATCTCCTCATTATCCATTATCACCCCCAAAATAGCCAATCAAGAGCCGAGATGTATATCTTACAGATTGTACTGTTCTTTTCTTTTCTATATGTTTTGTGTACCTTAGCTTGTGTTATTTATAATGCAGAAGGAGAGAAAAGAAGTTGACTTAGCGAATGTCAAAAGAAGAAGTTAGTGGTTGGAACTGCTGGAGGTTAAAAAAGATGGTTTGGTTGGTGGCACTGGAAGTGGATGGTCATGGTGGGACATTCTCAGTATGTGAAACTTGTAAAGGAGGCATGAAAGATTGCGCCCCTGTCAGTCTTAAGGCACTTGCACTCAATTGCCATTCATTCAATTATATGGAGCAAAGAAGTCATCCATGTTAGCTTCTCATTGAGCTTGTCCTTGTGAGTAATGAAGGTAACCAGCTTTGGCTTTTCAGTGCTATTTATCATATTCATTTTCAATTTAATTTTTTTGAGGGGAAAAAAAAAACTAACTAGGTGATTGAATTTATCCTAGAACTTGTTTCATATTCAATGCACTTGAATGTATAAGGTGGGTCAAACTCAAACTTAATGGTTGCTTCTTGAATCATCTTGTCTCCACTACTTAACCAGTCAACGATGCCCATGTCTTCTTTTAGCTAAGAGGTCTTGACCCTTTTTTGGCTATTTGAAATTGATATATGTAACGAATCTCTTTTTCTAGAATGCATTAGATTATTAAGAGCAATTATTTTGTTATGAAATAATGAAAGCAATTAGACTTGCTCTTATGACTTGAGCAAAGGGCAAGTTGGGTCTTGTCCCACTTACTCACTCGTTAGGAGAAAAATTTATGTGCGCGAATGCTCGATTGTCTGAGTTTAAGTCCACAAATTTGTATGGTAATATTCTCGGATACCAAAAGTAGAAAAGTGACCAAAGCAATTAATTCTCTAAATGGCTCACCAACTAAACTACCAACACTAATTATGTGTATTATAAGGTTTGAGATTCTGTATCTCTAATTATTTATATTGTAATTGGTTATTTTAAGGATTGTTCTTATTCACTTCCAATAAACTATGCTCTTTCAGTATATATATGGATCATAACTCTTTGTGTTCTTTTTCAAAAGATACATGAAGAACAAATAAAAAGACCCCATTATGACCTGCTGTTATGGTTTCCAGATCATCATGACTTCCAATATGATAAAAGTATTGGCTATTGGCTTCTCTGAACCCCAACCTCTCACTATATATGCTCCCACCATGCACATGCCATAAACAATCTACTTCAAATGTTTAATTCTAACTACATATATAATAAGTCATTTCGATATATATATATATATATATATATATATAGTCTTCTAAGATGCATACTAACGTATTTGCCTTACATAGAATTCTCGTGTACAAGATTCTTGCCGTTAGTGGAGTCAGTGAATGAAATGCATGATGTACACAGGTGTTGCCCCTATATGAGATGTGGAGAGGTTGTTTTTAGAAATTGAACCTTTACGTGTATTGATTTATTATCTACCCAATTTATTGACTTGTGAATCGCATCTGAGTTTAAACAGATGAAATTAGGATGAATTTTAATCTGAAATTGAAGTTATTATGGCTAGAAATTCATGGATAAAAAGCAAATGTGTTCATCAGAGTGGCCAGCCTAATTATTTTATTTGCATGATATGAACGACTTCTGTTCTTTTATATGTATATATATAGTAAGGATTACACGAACACAATTGATGGCGTTTCTTGAATCATCAGAGTTTCATCATTCGTGCATGAGAGTATTGGTCATGGTTGAGTCCAGAACCTTGTAGTAGTACCCACAATCCACATGGTTAAGAAGAACAAGCACTCTTTTTTTATAACTTGGATCTAGTCTCCTTCTAAGCTTTCATGCATGCATTGTTATTGTTAAAAATTCAAGTCCAAATATATATTAAAAAAAAACACACACACATTTTTCGCACTTGTGAACTTTGTTTGCGAGACCCAACAAATGAACACAAGTAGAGATCATGTTCAAATTGACCGATTTTTTGCTTCGATAACATGTTAAAAATCCAAATGCATTAATAAATATTGTCCGCTTTGGACCAAAGACATGCATGAATTTGTTCTCTTGGACCATTTTCGTAGTACTTAGGCCTAGAAAATAAATATATTGTGAAAGAGATGCGTGGACTTTGTTTATGGTAATATATCACTCGGTTGAGTTATGTCATCCGATGTGAGAAAATTGTAAACATTTTAATTTAGGGTTTCGAGTTTCAGATTTAGGCATTTTAATATTCTTGAGACACTTAATAATGGAAACAAAATGTCTTGGACATTGAAAAAGTTGCATTGATACATGTGTTTCATCATTTTGAAATTTTGTATGGTTGTTCTTGTAGATGTGGGCCGGGCTGGCATTATATTTCAAACTAAAGCATGAATGTTTAATACTCTGACAGATATGGGCCGGGCAGGCATTATATTTACGACTTAGGACTGTGAGATAAAACCAACGGCTCGGATTTAAAATATGTTATTCGGAAAACTAAATAATTAACTATTTTAATATTTATTTACATGTACGGTGTCGTTTACCAAAATTTAAATACCAGTACACCACCACCTGCTTTTCGCAGTCGGACAGTCGCGTTACATCAGGTATTTACTTCTTCCTCCTCCATGTCTTCTTCGTCTGCTTTTTTTACTTATACTGGTTACTGTAGCCGGTGAAGCGAGCTGCTTCTACTGTGCCAGAAGCTGCATTTGGTCTAGGAGCAACCAGCGGTCGGTGTTGCTACGGCAGAGCGTTTGCTTTGGCGCGAGTAGCGACTGCTATTTTTGCATGCAGTCTCTAGCTGTTGCGATTCAGTATCTTCTGAAGCCTTAAAGCATTTGCCTCCATTTTCTCCTTCTATAATCGGTCCATCTGTCATTTTTCATTATTGCAGGTTATTGAACTCAGATTTTCGGTTTTGAAGCCCATATCAAACCCTAATTCAAGAAAATGTGAGTCTTCTTTTTTTTTTTTTTTGTGTTTTGTTGATATTGAATTCTAATTGGTTGAATGTGTATGAAAAATTCATATAAAATTTTATCTCCTGCTTTCTTTGCTAGATAAATGAAATCAAGTGCTGATGGCATTCAAATATGTTTCTATTTATTATCAATATGTTACCTAATTGTAACTGAGGTGCTTATACCCTGTGGATAATTATCTATGTCCTTATTTGCTTACTTTTTCTCACACATTAACGTTGAGCTGCCATGATTTGAATTAAGGGAGGTCATAAAGTTTACTGCTGTTTGGTTGGTTATTTGTTGATTAGTTATTTAGTTGATCTACCTTTTGTGTTCTCATGCCTCTTTTTTAAAACGTCATGTCATCATTAATTTATTGTTATCATTAGCCTGTGAAAGAACTCAAACCTTAACATGGTTCAAGTCCTAAGGATTAGGCTATGACTATGCCAAAGCTCCTCATTTATTTTTGTTGTCATGCTAGTATAAAATTCCTAATAACGACGGCAAACTATTGTAAGGAACCTTCTGCTGGTTTTATGATTGGGCCATAGGGAAAATTACAAATGCTATGAGTGGATGCTTCTTGTTCTCTTTGGTCACTCGATGAAATATAGAAGTTATTTCTGTTTGAGTTGATTCTTTGTGGGTCCAGTTCTTGATCTGTATATTGTTGAATGTGTCCTGCCTTTCTTCTTTTGTGCCTTGTGACGATAATGTACTTATTTATTTGGAGAAAATATCAAAAAAGAAGGTATCGCACAGATTTTCTGAGAGGCCATGCACGTCTCAATTACAGTTACAGTATCGCACTCACAAACTTGCTGTTCAATTCTGCAACTCAGGACTCCTGTTCATGAGAACCTTTTGTACTTTTTTTGGGTGCTTGGGGGCGAGGGGAAGGTGTTGGGTAACTGCTATGTTTATTAGTTTAACCACTATATTCTCATATGTTGGTTTGCATTATTATTATTTTTTTTCATTTGGTGGGATGTCAGATGGACTCTAATTCTGATGAAGAGTCAGACATTAGTGAATCTGAAATTGACGAGTACAAGGACAAGCCATATGAACAGCTAAGGAGTGGAAAATACAAAGTTAAACATATAAATGGTGCATTGAGATGCCCCTTCTGTGCTGGGAAGAAGAAACAAGATTACAAGTATAAGGAATTGTTTCAGCATGCTTCAGGAGTAGGTAAAGGATCTGCTAACAGAAGTGCAAAACAAAAGGCAAACCATCTTGCATTGGCGAAGTATTTGGAGACTGATCTAGGTGCTGAAGCAGATCAAGCTCCGCCGCCAGTTGTTTCAGAACCTGTCAAAAAAACTCCGGGGCAAGAAGATCTCTATGTATGGCCCTGGATGGGAATAATAGTCAACATAGTGACTGACTCAAAGGATGGGGATGCTTTGTTTGATGGTGGATATTGGTTGAAACGGTTTGCCCAATATAAGCCTTTAGAAGTTCGTACTTTCTGGAGTGAACCAGACCATACCGCACAAGCTGTGGTGAAATTCAACAATGATTGGAATGGTTTCATGAATGCAACTGAGTTTGATAAAGCATTCGAAGCTGAGCGTCACAGCAAAAGGGAATGGAATGAGCAGAAAATGAATCTTGGCTCTCATATATATGGCTGGTGTGCACGTGCTGATGATCATAATTCTATCGGGCCAATCGGGGATTACCTGCGCGCTGAAGGAAAACTAAGAACAATAGCTGACCTTGTCCATGAAGCAGCCCAAAATAGAAATAATGTGGTGGCGGATCTGACTGATAAAATTAGCTTGACAAATGAAAACCTGAATGAGTTAGAGTACAAGTACAATGAGAAGACTATGTCTTTGAGTAGGATGCTTGAAGAGAAAGACAAGCTGCACAATGATTTTGTTGAAGGTTTGTTTCTGTGAATGTCTCTCTCTCCAAATGTAGCATAATGGCCATATACACTATATGTTATGTTTACACATCCATGGGTTCATGGTCTTTTTGAGGATGATAAATAATCAAACTCTGATTGCTGTATGTTGTTCGTACACTTGGACGTCCATAGATACAAAACACACATCTGCTTGTAAATAGGTTGATGAACCCACCCACAGTTAGGTGCCTATATAAATTCTTATAACATACATACTTAAACACGTGTCATAGAAGTTGTGACATCTATTATTTTCCCCTGTTCAGAGACAAGGAAGATGCAGCGAACTGCACGTGAAAATGTTCGAAGGATCTTGGAAGAACAGGAAAAACTGAATTATGAATTGGATGCTAAGAAAAAGCAACTGGATTACTGGAGCAATGAATTGAACAAACGTGAAGCTTTAACAGAACGGGAAAAGCAAAAGCTTGACGAGGAGATAAAAAAGGTAATTACATATTAAACTGGCTGACATTCGGGTTGAGAGGTTCTATGAACTATTGAATTTTCTTGCTTATGTTCAGGTTACGTGTATTGTTTTGTCTGCTATCCAGCTCTTATTCCATTGTTTTGATTTCTGTTCTAGCTGTTCATTTTCTTTTGAAAGCCGTGATGGTTATTAGACATTTTTCTTTGTTAAAAGGGATAATATGTGATCTGGTGTCATATGAGGCTGAAAGTGAAGTTCTCCTTAGGAAGATCCATTATTTTTGCAGCGTAGTATAGAAGTGCAGGTCAGAGTGTAGCCTCTTTAACATTTTAGTGTAACATGTGCTGGTACTATAGGCTTTGTTTTCTATCATTTGAGGAACATACACAAGTATTGTTTTCACTAGCGATGTTAACCAGACCACACAAAAATAAAGATGGGCATGGAGAATCGAAGATATTGATGGACCTAGGTTACACAAGAGGGGGGGTGAATTGTGTCCCCAAATTCCGAATAGGAATCCCCCTTATATCAATTTCACAAATCAAGCACAACACCAAGCACACAAAGTGATTCTTACTAATACAATTTCCCTAATTTATTTCCAAGCAAACTTGTAACTTAAGTATATAATGCGTCTAGATGCAAAATTCTGTCAATTTAATTATTGGCAAAGTATAGTTGCTCACAAATGGACCTATATGAGCAATATGAATAAATTGCACAATAGGAACCAATTGAAGCAAAGCTTCTAACAAGATAAGCACTAGAAAGTACTTAACTTGCAATTTTTACAGGACAATAGCAATATGAACAGAATAAACAATAATGTAAAGTAAATAAAATAAAACAAGTTATGTTAAATTAGAAGAGTTAATGAAAGCTGTAAAAGTAAAGCAAGTAAAGAACACACAAGTAATTTATAGTAGTTCGGAGACCCTTCTCCTACGTCTACTACCTAGGTTCACCACCTAGGATTTTCAAACCTTCACTAAGGTGTGGCTTTTCAAGAGCTCCACAAAACTCTTACACAAGGGTTTCAAAATTACCCCAACTCTTCCAAAATCTCACAAATATAGTACCCGGTTTGGGTTTTACAAAGATAGGCTCAATGATTCACTCACTCAGTGTTTGCACTCAACAAACTAGGAGGAACTCTCAAGAGATTTTAAAGTGAGGCTCACGAATAGAAAATCGGATTTGAATTTAGAAGAGCTCACAAGAAGAGAAGATTCTTCACACCTGGAATTGCAATAGCAATCGGTGAAGATGAACAATGAAGATTTAGTTCTTCACACCTGTGTTTGCACTAAGCAAACGGTGAAGTAAGATAGAAGAATATTATATGAGCTTGGGTGAGAAATTGAGAGCAAGTAGCTTTGATAATTCTAACTCTTTCTTGTATATTTTCTCTTGTGCTAAGGAGCTGCTTATATAGGCCAAGAAAAATCATGTTCCCACGATTTTAGCTCTTGAGATCATCATCCATAAAGTCAGCAATAATGTCTTGATTCTTCTCTTTCAATTATGAGATTTTGCCTTGTAAAAGTCTTCGGAACATGTGATAGAACCAACTTCTTTTGACTTGTATACAAAGCTCCATGATTTTCTCTCAATTAGACTCATTAATTTGACACGTCAAACTATGTATTCAGCTTTGAATTTTGCACTTGTAACATAATCAACTTCAAATGTCAAAGTCTTCCCTCCAATTTTGAAAACATCCTTGAATTTGCCCCTTCTTTATTCATAGAAGAATCAGCTGCAAGATCTTCTCAAATTATTGTGATTTTGGTAAGTCAAAAAGAGAACTCCTTTATTTGATTTCCTTCTCCATAATTCATGGCTTAATGGCTTCAATCAAATATGGTAAGTCTTTCTTTATTTGAAATCAAATCCCAGCCAACTCTCTCTCCAAATATCTTTGCATAGATAGGCTAATGTGTATGTAAGTTTCCAGCTCAAATAAATATCATATAGTCATATAATAAGTCACATAAATCAATTGAATAATAACATTTCGTAGCAATTTCAAACAGATATTTGGGCAACGATTTTGAGTAAGAAGAAGTCAACATTTCTTAGTCATGTCTTCATGAAAAATGTTTATTATGATGTAAATAATGTCTCTACCAAATTTCAGATTAATCCGAATTCATTTGATATAAAAATGATCAGTGAGTTCACAAGTAGGTTTAAACCTCATCAATAAAAATCAATCTCAAATTCAATCTTAAATTCATCACATAGTGCATGTAATCAAATAGCACAATAATATTGGATCATCAAAATTAAAATGTAGGACGTTTGGTCCAACAGATATGTGGCATCGAGAAGAAATATTTTGATATTGTTCTTGGAGGTCAAACGGGATATTAAGTCATTGTGACTCCGATACTTGTTCTATGTGAGGCATTTAAATGCAGATTGAACTTCAGCAATATGATGCACTTTGGTGTCATCCTCTTGTTGCTTTCAATACTTTTCTTGTTCCATTTAAAACATATTAGAAGTGTCGAGGTTTGGGACAACATTGAATTACCCATCCAGGACCACACTCTAATGGAATGAGATTGGATAACAACACTAATTTGGTGTCTATGCTACTTGAAGTTGCAGTTTTAATGTGTTTACTACTTACATTGGCTTAGATATTGATTATGCTTGCATTGATAGAAACTAGAAACAGCTAAAAATGGCATCTTCAAATATATCAATAGCTACTCATACTGTGTTGTATTTGAACTCTCTAATGGCATTGCCAAGAATGGTGTGTGTTTTTATGTTGACAATCTCTGGCGTTAACTGAACCTCTTTTTGTTCTTTTAGAATGATAGTAGGAACAGTTCACTTCAGTTGGCATCCGTGGAGCAGAGAAGGGCTGATGAGAATGTCTTAAGACTTGTTGAAGAGCAAAAGGTCTGCTACTTAGTGTTAAGAGCATATTTTGTACCATACTTATGTTTCACTTTTTCTGCTGTTCAATTGGTATGGATTTATGAGTTTTCAGAGAGAGAAAGAAGAGGCCCTCAAAAAGATACTTCAGTTGGAAAAGCAGCTGGATTCTAAACATAAGTTGGAAATGGAAATTCAAGAGTTAAAAGGGAAGTTACAGGTGATGAAGTGCCTTGAAGAAGATGATGTTGCCGTTCAGGAGAAGGTGAAACAGATGAATGAAGATTTGGAGGAGAAAATTGAAAATCTCAATGAGATGGAGGATCTGAACAAAACTCTATTGTTAAAAGAGCGCCAGAGCAATGATGAGCTTCAAGAAGCTCGTAAAGAGCTAATATCGGTATGCATATGATCTTTACTTGCATTTGCATATATTTTTTTATGCGGCAGGTGGTGGGGGGGGGGGGGGAGATTTTTGTCCTTGGATTTAATACTTCATATTGGTTTGTTAAATCTGGTTTAAGAGTTAAGAGACAATTATAAATAATAGTACGAAGCTGAACAGAATAGCTTTTTGCTGCATGTGGAATCAGGAGCCACGGATCAAGATATCTTCAAAGTCGAATGAATTAGATACTTTTGACTATCATTTCATGATATTTCTTGTATTGTGAGAGATAGAAAGAAAGACACACTGAAGGCATTCAAAGAATGCTTTGGAGCATTGGCAACCACGATTGACGGGAGAGTGATGGGTTATGTGATGGATCCGGTGAACCAGACCCAGTATTATGTGATGGTGATAGGATTTTTCACCAATTCCCTTGCCCTTGGAGCATTGGTGACCACTATTGATGGCATAGTTAATGGATGCCTATGATAAACAGACTTAACTTTTGTTGCTATATATCAGATATTCTTCACTTTTACTATACTTCAAATGTTTCTCCTTTGATAACTTAAGGAATGTGAACTGGTTATTGTTGTCTATCCCTTGCATAAACAGATAACCAATAGGCAAGAGGTAACAAAGGTATATCTTCCTTTGTAGGGTTTGAGTGAGATGCTGAGTGCACGCACTAACATTGGAATAAAGAGAATGGGAGAAATTGATTCAAAGCCGTTTCAGAACAAATGCAAGGAGAGATTTTCTGCTGAGGAAGCACCGTTGCAGGCATCCACTGTTTGCTCTTTGTGGCAGGAAAATTTGAAGAATCCAGGATGGCATCCTTTTAAAATAATAAATACTGAAAAAAAACCCCAGGTATGGGTATTCAAACAACTAAATTGTCACTTATATATTAGTCATTTTTGCTTCTAGTAGCCTTGCATCAGAATGAGGTTGCAATTAATCTCTGCTGCACACTGCTGATAGATGAATGAATTGAAATTATAATTGATTTTTCTTTCAACAATTGTCGTTATACGTACAAGTTCTCTTGTATAGTTGTATACTTGTATGGGTCTTTTCTCTGACTATTTCCCCATTTCCAGGAGTAAATTGGAACATTTTCTTTCCTTCCTTTTATGATCACATAAATAGTTTGAAATTTATTCATCTTGCAATATGTCTTTATGATGCAGGAAATAATTGATGAAGAAGATGAAAAGCTACGGAATCTCAAGGAGGAATGGGGATCTGAAATCTACATGGCAGTTGTAACTGCTTTGAAGGAACTAAATGAGTATAATCCAAGCGGGAGATACGTGATTTCTGAGCTCTGGAACTACAAGGAAGGAAGAAAAGCCACATTGAAGGAAGTCATCAGTTACATCTTGAAAAATATTAAGTCACTTAAGCGCAAGAGGACTTAAGGTAAGGTCTGCTGTCATATATATAGATTTTTGGTTTATTAAGAGATATAAAGTGGGCTAATCCTCAGAGCCCAAGCATAATTTTCATTCTACTGACTTTTAAAAGCGCCATTAATTTTGCACTGTATGGATAACATAATTGGTTAAAACATAAGTTGTGTTCTCATATGTACGCTAGTAGTAACGTTTTCCTTAGTGCAACTGACAATGTTTGGGGGCATAAAGTGAAAATAAACAATCAAGGCTGTGTTCGCCAGCCACCAGACTATCAAATATTGGGGTTTACTTGTAACTTGTATGAGCTATTTGATATGGGGGTTTCAACACTGATCCTAAAGTTATTTGCATCAAACAATAGATCAAGGAAGAGACAAAAAGTTTGTTGATTGTTTGCTATGCATGTATTTTATAACCATTTAGCTCCATATACCAATGGAAAATGGGAAAACCATGTGTTAATTTGCAATTAATACATGTAAAACAGTTGAGTTCGCCATTGTTATACTCATATTGCTAAGATTGCAGGTATTACTTATTATAAGATGTTCGGAGCCAGAATTGGTAGTTCTCGTGGTATTGGCATTTGCCTGTTTGGGTTCTAGTTTAAGTTGAAAACTGTTTGTTGTGACAGAAAAATATTGCGGTTTCGTGACGTTCTTGTGAAATGAGTTGGTAATCCAGCTGCATGAATTTTGCTCAGGGCACTTTGATTTTTTACACTACTCACACCTTTTCACACTTCTTGAACTCACACAGACCTTACTAAAGTTTAACATATCATGTTTAACCATGAGATTCACTGCCAGGTGCTGCAGAAAGAGGAACATCAAGTTTGAAGAGGAAGCAGAGTGACCTTTGAAGTGGCGTAGTATTCAGGACCTTAATTCCTTTGAGCTTCTATCTTATGCTGCTAGATAGCTTGATATGATTTATGGTTATAAACCTGCTATCTTAATATCGCATGGAGTACAAACCTTGTTAACTCTATCCCATATCAACTGTAATCCTTTTATTGGGAAGATCTCTTTGTGACAAACACTTGCATAATTGCATGTACTTCATGCTCATTTGTCTCGAAACCTCATCTCCTCTCTGCCCCCTGTTCTTACCTGCTCCCCTCTCTCTGTAATTATGATTTTGATGGGGGAATTGGGAGGAAAAAGAAAACAATGGTGAGTTTTGTGGTCAAGTTACATGGTGGGAAGGGGGTTTAAAATCATGTCAATGAGGACATGTTGATCAGAGTCCAACAAGTTAGACCGGCAGTGGTTTCTTTTTTGTTATGATTAATAATGTTACTTCTAGTTATTACCGCGAAAGAATTTGAATCTTTTAACATGTTTGAAACATATCTCAAAATGGCGTAAGCTACTAAACCACATGGGATGGGTGTCCATAACTTTTTCTTTAATTATTTTCAGGAGCAGTGTATTATTTTTCTAATGTGCTGCCGACTTCAATGTACATAAAAAAATAAAAATAAAATTCTAACAAACTTTATAGGTTAAAAAGAATTCAATGAGAATTTTGTTGAGCTGGGCCATCATATTTGAGAAGGCGTAAAATGGTTGTTCTCAGTAGGGTGGAAAAAAAAAGATTTCGGTTCAGATAATATCACGTGTTTATGAAATATTTACATGTTCGAATTCTAATCTGAATTGAATTTTATACGTATTTAATAAATCAAATTCCAATTGGTTTAACTTAATTCAAGTTAGGGTTTGGATAAGTAAACTAGAAAAAATTGATATGTTTGGATTCAAACCCAGTTTTAAACTGGACAAAAATATTGTGCTTAAACCAGAATTTTAAACATATAACTTATATACATACTTGGTTTAATCCATAATCGGACAAATTCGATAATAGTCATGTACATACTTTGTTTAATTCAAAATTGAATAAATTCAATCATTCAAGATTGGATAGAATTTTGTCACCCATAGTTCTCATATCTGTCTGACTTTCTTTTTGATCATTTGAATTTTTTTTTTGACTTTTTGTTTTTCTTCATTATTACGAGAAGGCGTTTTAGGTATTTCCAGAAACCTCTTTTGAGAAAAATCAAAACTTTTTTTGCAAATCAAGAAAGAAAAATAAACAAATAAAGAAAATTGATCTACAAAACAATAAAAAAATGAAAGAAAATGAAAATGAAAAAAAAAATCCGCGTCGCTTTCTCTTTCCCCGATCCCTGTGCTGGATATTAACCAGTCGTTGAAACCCTAGAGAGACCCTTCTCGATCCTCTCCTCTCCTCTCTCGCACTCTACCCATGTTTGTTTTTCTCTCTCGGATTTGCTGTTCCAATTCAAGATCTGCTGTTCGAGGGCTTATACTATCGGTTATTTAAGGTCCGATTCGAGATCTGGATTCATCTCTCTGTAATTTTGAATGTTTTTGAGTGGTTTATATGCTCGTTCGCTGGTGTATTTTTTTTCCCGGCTTCTTTGACAAGGATCCTGTTAATGCTGGTTTTACGAAAAAAGGCTGAAGTTTGTCGTATTATTGTGTTCATTTCTCATTGCTTAGTTTTTTTGCAATCATGGGATTGTTCAGCTGTCTTTTTGTGTCTTCTTTATAGCTGAATTTGTTGTGATTATGCTGCAGATTTGGTGATATCTTTTTTTTGTATAATTATTGTCTGGTGGAGCTGAAGACGCTATTTTCATTGGGGAGTTGGGATTGAGCAATTTTGTATTGGGTCACTGATTAATTTAGTTGTTTTTTTAGGAATGTCGTTGTTGCAAAAAGATGATTCAATCCATATTCGAGAGGTGTGGAATGACAATCTGGAGGAAGAATTTGCTTTGATTCGGGATATTGTGGATGACTACCCTTTTATTGCCATGGACACAGAGTTTCCGGGCATAGTTCTGCGCCCGGTTGGCAATTTCAAGAATAGCTATGACTACCACTACCAAACACTGAAGGACAATGTTGATATGTTGAAGCTGATTCAGTTGGGTTTAACATTTTCAGATGAGCATGGGAATCTACCTACTTGTGGAACTGATAAATACTGCATCTGGCAATTCAATTTCCGTGAATTCAATGTCAACGAAGATGTGTTTGCTGATGACTCAATTGAGCTATTGCGTCGAAGTGGGATCGACTTTAAGAAGAATAATGAGAACGGTATTGATGCCTTGCGTTTTGGTGAACTCTTGATGTCATCTGGGATTGTGTTGAACGATAATGTGCATTGGGTAACCTTCCACAGTGGGTATGATTTTGGGTACTTACTTAAGCTGTTGACATGTCAAAATCTGCCCGATACTCAAGCAGGGTTCTTCAATTTGATCAACATGTACTTCCCGACTCTCTACGATATTAAGCATTTGATGAAATTCTGCAATAGCCTTCACGGTGGATTGAATAAGCTCGCAGAGTTGTTGGAAGTGGAGAGAGTTGGGATTTGTCATCAAGCAGGTTCAGATAGTTTGCTCACATCTTGTACATTCATGAAATTGAAAGAGAATTTCTTTAGTGGTTCTCTGGAAAAATATACTGGTGTGTTGTATGGTTTAGGTATTGAGAATGGACAGAGTATACATTGAAGTGAAAAATAAAATTAAAAAAAAAAAAGAGTTAAGAGGGATGTTTGTCAACTGTATGTGTCAACACCCATAACTCAATGTTCACTTTTGGCAACAAGTTCCTTAATCTACAGACATTTCTTTCTATTATTATTCTCCTCTCTTCTACTGGTACTTGTCTTTCTCTTGTTGTACTTGATAGTTGCATACGGTTAAAATGAAAAGCACAAGTTATAAAAATAGAAAACAGCATTTACTCCCTTAGTGCAACATAAAACACAAATATCTCTTATCTACTCCTGTAAGTGGCTAATTGTTGTGATCTAAAAGAGAGCTTTGCCTTATGGATGTGCATTGGTCTTCTTTTTGTACCGTTTTAGTCAGTACTTCATGTATCAACCAATGGTTGTAAAATTTCTTTTCCATCTGATTTATTGGTTTTGTTTGGTGTTCCTTACATGTTTTTCTATAATTTTGTAAAACCTCAGTTGTTGGTTCTTTCTTTTCTGAATGGAGTTCATGCTTGCAAAAGGACATGTTACAGTTGATATACTTTGGTGATACATGATTAAGTCTGTTTCTCCATTTGGGACTGGAAGTGAAGAAAAGCGGGGTGAATGGATGTTGTCTTTCTACAAAGGAAACAAGTTAGTGGTGCTTAGGCCCTTTGTAATGTTGGACTTAGCAACGTTTAGATTTGGTCATGTTAATGGTATGCCTTCTTTCTTGCGTAGTTTCCGTTTCCGCTAACTTTGAGTCATGGACGTTGATGTGGAAAAGAAAACAAACTATAGTTGCTTGAAAAGTTCTACTTAAATATGTTGGTTTTATAATTTATTTCATTGTTACAAGTTTCTCATGTCTTTTTCTGGGAGTGTCAATTGTCTCATTTCAGCTTTTGCTTGAGTTATCAATGGAAGAGTTTGTTGCATGCATTCATCTTATGTCCAATTGACTAGTCCATGTTAAAGTATTCTGGTGAATCTCATTCGGCTTTAATTTCGGTTTTTCTTTTCTTTTCCCCTTTGTCACCTTGCATGACAGTCTATCTTGTTACTGTTAACATGGGAAGTGCAGGTCTTGCCTAGAACAAAGAGCACCCAGGAATAAATACTGAGTTTGCTCTCTTTCTCTCTGCTCTATGGCTCTATGCATGCCTTAGATTGGGAGACTGCTTAAGGTTTTGCGTCTTCTTTGCACTGCTTGCTTATCCATCCAGGTTTTCATTTTTGGTCACCAGCTTTGATGCATTTTGTTTGTCTTTACCTCCTAGATGATAATAGATATTTTGACATTGTTCACATATTCATTGCTGACATTTACTTAGTTCTGAAACATTGTTGCATGAAGAACTATCATCATCTCCATGAATACAGTCTTCAACTCTTCATTTGGTTGGACTTCATGTGTTTTTTTTTCTGGCAATAGTTTCATCTCCTAAATCTGCGCCTGCAACTTGAAATTAGTTGTGAATGTGCTATATGAACAAGGAACAAGCTCATGACATCATTGTAGGCAATAAAGTTCAGAAAAACTTTAGTGGAAGTGAGAGTTATATGGTTCTATATAGAACTGAACTTGAATTTCTCTTCCAAAGTGTCCTCTCGGTGTTCCAACTAGTCTGATGGCCATTTCAAGCTTGAATTTGGGTCTTTCATGGGGGTGGCTAGGTGGTTCGTAAATTAAGTGATGTGGACACTGTAGTGGAGCTAGTATTTATTTTTTATTCACGGTTGTTGGGTCCAACAAGCTTTCATAGCTCAGTTGGTTAGAGCACCCGTTTAGTAAGCGGGAGGTCTTGAGTTCGACTCTCAATGAAAGCAAAATTTTCCGAATTTTTTTAACTTACTGGGCCGCCCAACCAGCACCTGGAGCCTGGAGGATATACGGGCTGAGTTCTCGACGGGCCCAAGCCCAACAGAAAGGAGCCGAAGCCTTTATTTAGGGTTTTTTCCTTTCCAAGGTTCGTGTCTTCGGGACTTCTGAGTTTTACCTCGCTTGCCGATCACAGAACGATCTGGGCTTCGAGTTGAACATCTTCAGGTGCCCTTTTTTCTTTTTCTTTTTCTCTGATTGGTATTTACTTTTTATGATATGTATCCCATTCAGTGTTCGGGGATCGACAAGACTCCATTTTTAGTTTAAATTCGTTTTGGTTCGTAAACCAGAACAATAATGTTCTGGGCGACTAAGCCTCGAAACGCATATGAATACAGTTGGGCATCACGGGCTTAGTGTTTTTAATGTTTATACTTAATAGTTAATAGTTTAATTATGCTGTTTATCCATAAACCCTAGCCTTTGGTTTATTTTTGTATTGGGACTGATTTGGATATTTTGATGTTGTGGGAAGGAAAGAGTTATCTGAATATCAACAGAAGGAAAGATGTCTGGGTAAGTCTTCTCTTTTTTGAACTTTTGGCGAGTGCAGCAGTGCAGGGCGATGCCTTCTGTGTAGTTAGTATATTGATTGAGTCGAATTCTGTACTGACTTTCATCATTGTGTGATATAATGACACATGATGTTTTGTGGGTTTGGAATGATGTTACTTATTCCAATTTTCGGTGTCTGAAATTAATGTTGTTTAGTTCTTATGAAACGTATGTTTTGAGTTTGTTTGGAATCACACAGGATTTTGTTGTCTTTGTATAGTTCATTCAAGCTGTATTTTTCAACTTATTGGTATGTTAGGATATGAACATGATGGGCTAGAAGCTCCTGTGAGTGTCATATATGGGGATTTTCGAACTTTTCTGTGATTGTGGAAATTTTTTGAGGCAAAGCAAGACTGCCTTTTCGAGTGATAAGATAACTGTAGATTGGAGCAGTTTATTAACTTGGATAATCCCTTCCCTTTAATGGCTGTGAATCTTTAGGACACAGACATCATATTACTTCTTTTGATAGTTTCTGCAATTATGCTCTATATGCTGTGGCTACTTGGTTAGAACTTTATTTTTAGTTTTTCTTATTATTCGACGTGTAACACATAGTGCGACACATCAGATATTTCTGCTGTATATGGTGTGGCTAGCTTGGTTAAAACGTCATTATAGTTTTGCTTATTACTTGAGAGATGGTGCAACAAATTTGTCAAAAACTTGAGTTCAAGTTGGTTAGAATTTCATGATAGTCTATAATTGAAGAGAGATAAGATTAGTTCTCTCTTGTACCTCACTCTAGTGGAATTGGATGAAGCTTGACTTGTATGTTGATTTTGTATTCTTTTGTTATGATTCAATGTCCTCTTTTTCCATTACCCCTTGTTTTCCTTTCTTTTTTGTTTATGGGAGGTCTGCATGTCTGCTCAATTTATATCACAATATGAAAGTTTCCACCATGTCCTCATGAACGTAAAATATCTTTTGACAGTGAGGAGGCTGCTGTTGTTCCAGAGGCTTCTATCATTGCTCCTGAGTTGGATTTGATGACAGCCATCCAACTTGTGCTCAAGAAATCATTGGCTCATGGAGGGCTTGCGTGTGGGCTGCATGAAGGCGCAAAAGTGATTGAGAAGCATGCTGCCCAGCTATGCTTATTGGCGGAGGACTGTGATCAACCCGATTATGTGAAGTTGGTAAAAGGACTTTGTGTTGATCACAATGTAAGCTTGGTAACAGTACCAAGCGCAAAGACCCTTGGCGAGTGGGCTGGTGTAAGTATTATTTGTTGAAATGTGCATGCCATCATTTCCTTTTCGGATGCAGAAAATGGCTGTAATTTCTCTCTGTATATCATTCACAGTGATCACTGTTAACTTTTGTCTTTCTTTTCCACTCTGCTGGCGTAAGTAATACATGTATATGCAAGTTGTCTGTTTGCACACAACTTTTGATGCCTTGGAAAATGTTGTGTCCAATCTCATTTTAATGGTTGTTTGGGACACTGCAGTTATGTAAGATCGATTCAGAGGGAAAGGCCAGGAAGGTTGTTGGATGCTCATGTGTTGTGGTCAAGGTATGAACAGATTTATGAAGAAATTCACTTCACATCTTTGTGCTCCTCTGTCATTCACGTCTGTTTGCCTTTAAGCCGTTTTCATGCAGTTTCCTCCTTTCTTGTTTGCATTGCAGGATTATGGGGAGGAAAGCGAAGGGCTCGGAGTTGTTCAGCAGCACATAAAGTCTCACTGATCGACAATGAGTCTTATTTGTCAGGCTTGGAGTAAACTATGGAGGACCTTCTATATGTTTTCCTGTTGGAACCTAGCTCTAGAGCAGTTTTTAGTATTCCCATTTAGCAAATTCTGAAACTTTCGTTCAAAATTGAATAGATTGAATGAAAAAAGAAGAGTGTATTCAGAAACTTTTTCACTTTTTGAGGCATGTTTTCCTGCCAGGCCAGGCTTGAGGAAGTTTTCGAACCCTATGTACCGCGATGGGCCGGGCTGGATGCAGTATGTTGTGCACTTGTGCGGTTGTGCCTACATCCTTGTCCAATGCTGGCCCGGGTAGAAGTATGTTTTAAAAATGATCGGAATGGGTGAATGGGCCGGGCTAAAGTCGAAGGTGCCAAATTCAAGCTTCGGTCTGAAAAATAGGTCGGGCTTAAACCAAAGCCTAGGCCTGCAGAACCCGCACCGCACTTTGCCACTTTCATTCTTCATGCTTGGTGGGCTGGCCAGGCAGATTATTGGGCTGACGAATGCATGTACTTAAGTTTGAAAACAACACGGCCCAATGGTTCATCAATCTGACGATCTGACCTAAAAAACCCATAACCCACTCAAATAACCAGCCCAACCCATCGTCATTAAATCTTCACCAGTTTCAATAAAATACTCTCCTGTTAGTTTCTCCTGGTATGTTTGCTATGGTAGCAAAACTGTGAATGCTGCCATGGTTGACAAAGCTGTCTAAGTCGACATAGCTGAGGAAGATACAACAATGACAGATGACAAGTTGAAAGAGGATGACAAATAACCAGGAGAAGAGTCTAGTGCATTCCAGGGACAGGTAGTTGGACCTTATGAGTAACCAACCAGAGTATGAGTGGAGGATTCCATATGCGGTGCAGGTAAGTTTCATGGCTTAGGTGCATGTCACATGAATTGCTGCTACATTTTGACAGCACTCAGGGGCAATGAGACCAGGAGCAAGTGTGGAGGGTCCGGTGAGATCATCTCCAAGTGCATAGTGAGTTGGAGTTGAATTCGAATTCCTCCATTTAGATTAAGACTTATTTTTGACCAGCTCAAACTAGCGACGTCGAATCTAATTATGTATGTCTATAAATTTTTTTCGTAATCAAGAATGATATCATACACAAGTTTACTGTTTGAATATTTTATATAAGTTTAAACTAAGGCCGTCAAACCTGTATGTTCTCATATGATAATACGGTAAATGGACCAAAGTCCTAAGAATGAATTTATGACATTCCTAGTTGATAAGGTTAGAACTGCATTTACAGCAAGTGATTTATAGAACTTTACTACTTAGAGATGAAAATATAAAAACATAAAAAGAGAATATAAAATGAAGGAAAAAGCGGACAACCCAGCGCCGTGGAAACCAGGGATTGGTTTGTATTTTGTAAGTCTGTGTTTGCATGTTCAACACATTGCCCAAAAAACCCAAATTTGCCATGGTGAGTTGTAAGCGATCTGGTTGCCATCTGAGTGTCTCCCTTTTTAGGCTATAAATTGGAGGGCGGGTATTGGTATTTTGTCAGTCTGTGTTTGCTGTTTGCATGCTCAAAACATTTCCTAAAAACCCCAAATTTGCCGTGGTGAGTTGTAAGCGTACTGGTTGCCATCTGGGTGTCGCCTTTTCCGGGCTATAAAGTGGAGTCGCAGAGAGTAACAGAGACGGGATACAAAGTTTTTACCTCTTTTTTAGGGTTTGTACTGATAGAATGAAGATGGTTCTCACGGACATTCACATTGAGACGCAACTTATGGAGACTGGAAATAGCCTTCTCAACCCTCCTTCATCCACTATTGAGCTTCGCTCTCTTCTTGATGTAATGCTTTTCTCTTTCCTTTTTTTTTTTTTTTAATTTTAATCCTTATGTTTGTGTTATTTAGTATTGCGATTTTTCTTTTTCGTGATTGATTAGGATGTTGTTTTCGAATTGTTAGTGGATGATTTTGTGGGTATGTTAGGTTAATTTTCTTTGGCTTTATGTGGTTTCCCCCCTTCCTTCCAATCGCTGATCATGTTTTATATTGATCATGAGTAAAACTTGGCACAAGAATCAATTGTTATATTGGTCATGAGCAGCCTTGATCTCTGTTGGTGTTACATGGGTTTTCTTTGTCAAATTGTTTGTTAGTCTTCTGTGTCTCATGTGTTTGCATTTGCATTTGTCTTTTGGGCTCTTTTTGTTTGTTAATTTCCCTATTGCAATGGTTTAATCTTTCCAATTGCAATTATATACATACATACATACATATATATATATATATATATATATATATATATATATATTTCTGCCTTTCTTATGTAATAATTTCTTCTCTTCGTGTACATGTGTATGCTTGGGGATTTCATTGGTAGAGATGGTGTCTAGTTCCACACTGATTCTTGATTGGACAAAAAGTAAAATTTATTGACAAGTACTTTGCACCTGGGGCTGTGATATTTGTTAAATTATTATGTTAGATTTGCAGATCTCAAGATATGCTTTATATGGTTATAAAAATCAGTACAACCGAAACGGTGTTAAGGTTTTTTCTTGCTGATGATCCTTCTAGTTGATTTTTAAGTTTTTTAATTGGTTGGTTGGCATTCACTTAAGACCTTTGATACAGTTATTTGATTCTGCAATCCTTTTTTCCCCCTATTGAGTCAAAACGATGCAAAGTTGAGCAATAAAGTAAAAGTTTTGATTTTCCAAATGTTAAATGACCTATTCTCAATTAGATTTAATCAGATTTGACTGCTACTTAGAAGATGTTGCAGGTGAGAATGCCAGACTTTGCTGATATGGTAGGCATTAATTCCATGACCATATTAGCTTCTGAGTGGTTTACTGTGGTGCAAATTCAGAACGATTCTCTGATTACATCTCCATGCATTTAGGATATCACCAAGGATTGGGTGACTAGTAATTTGTTTGATTGATAGAACAATAATAATCCTCAAATTGTATCATCATGCATTTATAATACTGGTCTGACTTCTCATCATGGACCATGCATGCAAGCTTATATTCTTTATGAGGCTCACTTTTCATGGATTAGCGCCATTGAACATTCTTGAATTCAATGCTTGCTTTGGTTTTTAATCTGAAATAGGGTACTTTTGAAATATTCACTGTACTTCTTGATAATGTTGAATTTTTATTTGGTCTAATGTGTCTTTTTGGGCAATGGGACAAATTTTATTTTTGGAATTCTCTTCTACCCATCTTTAATTATCTCGTTCTCTTTCATCCCTAGAGGGATTCATTTTCTTTGTTTGTTGTGGCTTGTAGAAAGCTGAGCACTTGCTCGCAAATGTGGATCAAGCACCCTCGAGAGCAACGCAAGATGCAATGCTACCAATAATGAAGGCCTTAATTGGGAATGACCTTTTCAGGCACTCAGACATGGATGTAAAGGTCTCAGTTGCAGATTGTATTAGTGAGATCACAAGAATAAGTGCCCCCGATGCTCCCTACAATGATGACATGATGAAGGTACCCATAGCATGCAAATTAATTGCACAATTTTAATTGGCTTGCAGATTTTAGGCAGGTTCAAGTATAGGAGGCTTAATCAGCATTTTGTACTGAAATGCTGAATTCCTAAGTGCTCATGTTGTGCTCTTTTTCCAATACATCGTTTTACAGGAGTACTTTCAGCTGGCAGTGGAAGCCCTTGAAAACCTATCCCTTGTGTCGGGTCGCTGTTATACGAAAGCAATCTCTATTCTTGATACATTGGCAAGGTGCAGGTCATGCTTGGTAATGTTGGACCTGGAGTGTGATTCGTTGATCATCAAAATGTTCCAAATTTTTTTCAAAGTCATCAGGTAAGAACTTGTTCAAAGTTTTTTTTTATTGTTATTATTTTTTAATTGTTTGGAGTGGATGGTTTATTATTATGCAATAAGAAAGTCACACGTTATGCATAGTTTCATAAATCGATACATGCATTCAGTGACTGAAATATGGGTTGAACTTTCATTTATCATATGAGTTATTTATCTTAAACTTTTATATTGAACTTATCGAACTAAAGAATACTAAATGCCCTTAGATTTTAATAATTGTTTTGCATTTAGGGAAGTTGTGACATAAGTTGGTTTGACATGCGTAAGCCTATATGTCAACTGTGTCCATGATTATCTAAGCATTTGCAAATGTGTGCTGGTTTCACTTATATTTGCTAGCTATTGTTGTGTTTTTCTAGTGAGAGGATGATTATATGTAATATATTTTCTGGTCACTTGTATACTCGTTTTGCTACTTAAAGATGGGAGTGTAGAGGTCAGTTCACTATGGCTCTGCATTATTTGCTGGTGCATTAAGAACCTCACAAGATCAAGTGGATGATGAAATCATCTGGAGAGGGTTTTGTGAAGTTGGAAGAAACCGAAGAATAGATTCAAGTAGATAGAATGAAAAGTGAGCCAAGAAAATTGTTTGTGATTGTGATGAATCTTCCCTTTGTGACTTGGCATCATTAAAAAATAAAAATCATTCCCTTCTATTGATGTTGATAGGGTTGACTGATTAAACTCTAACATATGCTGAAGAAGACTTCCAAACTTTTTAGATTTTGCGCTGCCATGGCTATTTTTGGATGGTGAATTAGTTTTTGCTGACTCCTGTCATTCTTTAAAGAGTTTAGTGGTAATAAATTTTGATTTATGTTCTGATTTTCATTACTCAGATGGAAATCTTGAAATGGGCCCTAAGATAAGATAAGTTGATTGACATTTATATTTGGGCTTTGATTGGCTGTTACTGTTCCAAAAAAAATATTGTTAACGGTATAGTATGAATTATGAAAGTTCTGCTTTGTGTCTGCAGCAGTTGTCACAATAATGCTTAAGGTAGATCTCGTAGAATTAGAAATCAGTGAATCGGGGCTGGAGTTGGCTCTTTGGCTGATGCAAACATGGCATAGAGATGAATGCAGCACCCAACACTACTACACTAGCCTCAGCCTTTTCACCCATAATCCGCCTTTTCACCAATAATCTGCTAAGACTTTGCTTCTTCGTTAGTGGATTTTTTCTGTAAATTCTGTATACATATTTTGAAGTCATTTATTTTTAAAATTTTAATTTGCTCTGAATTTTTTCAGCAATTTAATAATTTATTGCACATAAAAAATAGTTTCGCAACTAACGTTTTATCTTCTATTCTCTCAAAGGTCCAATCATCCGCATATTGTTTTTACGTCGATGGAGACCATAATGACCATGGTCATTGATGAAAGTGAAGAAGTCTCTGTGGATCTTATCAATCCTCTTTTAGCTAGTGTCAGACAGGAAAATCAGGTAACCGTGTTTGCTAATCTTTACACAATTGGAGGCACAGAGACATGATCTTCGGTAAGATTTTTGTTTTACACAATTGTGCTGTTTATTCATGATTCCAGAGTGTTTCTCCAATATCATGGAAGCTTGGGGAGCAAGTTCTTGTCAGCTGTGCTTCTAAGCTGCAACCATATCTTAAAGATGCAGTGCAGTCTATTGGCGTTGCTTTGGATGAATATGCTCCTATTGTTGCTGCCCTTTGGGAAAACAAAACTAATACTCTTGATAATGACGATGGAAGTGGGTCGGGGGAGCATCTGGTACATATTTTATCATTCCATGCATAACTCTAATCATTCAAATATAATTTTCTGTTGCATATTACTGGTACCTCTGTAATTTTTCCTGGAATCTGCAAAATATCTACCTTTGCCTTCGTCAAAACTGACATATTTATATTAACAATTACACTTTATGATCAAAACTGACAGGCTGATACTGGGATGGAATCTGTATTAACACTCACATGGTAACAATATTATGTTGCCGTGCTCCCATACACTCTTTTGGGAGTTGGAATCCTAACAGATTAGAAATGCTTCTCTACACCATTAAAGGTGCAGCTGCAAAGAGAGATGTGCAGAAAAGTTGACCATCAGTTAATAGTCTCTTACGAAAATTCTGTTCTGGTTGTAGTTGACGTAGTGCTCATAGTTGGACATTCACAAATATGAAATTATCTTCTTGGAGAGCATGCCCAATGATCTGGCATATGATTCACCATATTCACTCTGAAATAAGTTTAGTTTCTTTGAATTCATGGTATTTTCGATAAATAATTCTGATTATTACGCAAAATGCTCCAGGAAGAACACAGGCTGGTAAATGGGGAAGGTTTAATTGAGCTACCTGAGGTATGCAATTTTTCTTGTCAGCTCAATTTCCTTGTTAATGCTACCGATAATAATTACAATATTCTCAAATTTGTAATTATCTTCTTGGAGAGCATGCCAAGTGATCTAGCATATGATCACCATACTCACTCCAATATAAGTTTAGTTTCTTTGAATTCATGGTATTTACGATAAATAATTCTGATTATTATGCAAAATGCTCCAGGAAGAACACGGGCTGGTAAATGGGGAAGGTTCAATTGAGCCACCTGAGGTATGTAATTTTTCTTGTCAGCTCACTTTCCTTGTTAATGCTACCAATAATAATTACAATATTATCAAATTTGTAATTATCTTCTTGGAGAGCATGCCAAGTGATCTGGCTATGATCACCATATTCACTCTGAAATAAGTTTAGTTTATTTGAATTCAAGGTATTATGACTAATAATTGTATTCCGCAAAATGCTCCAGGACTCACACAAGCCGGTGAATGGGGAAGGTTCAATTGAGCCACCTGAGGTATGTAATTTTCCTTGTCAGCTCAATTTCCTTGTTAATGCTACTGATGGTAATGAGTCCTTTTGACTTACTTTTCTGAAGATAATCTTTTTTATTCCCTTAGAATGATCCCTCCAGAATTCAATTTCAGGTGAAAGAGGAACTCTCACCAGATGCTATGTCAAAAAGTGAGTTAGAGAATGTTCCATTTAAAAGAGGTCGGAGGCCTAATTCTTTTCTGAATCCTGAGGAAGGCTATGATTATTCGTGGATCTTTAAGGATAAAAAAACTCCAAAAGTACCAGGTCGTGTAAAATCTCGTGACAGGGGAAGTGGTCATTCATCTTCTAAAACCCCAGTTTCTGAGAACACAGATTTGACTTCAAGACATGATAGAGGGACAAAGCCTCCGGGATATACATCCAAAGTAGGTGAAGGCATAGGTTCTTCTTCCCCAATCCCGAAACATAGCCTTCCTGATAAAAGTCATCCTAAAAGAGGCCGGCCAAGGAAAAAAAAGAATCTGGTGAATCAAGCAGTGGATCCTAATACCTCATCCGTGTTGAAGGTAGAGAACTTGAGGGCTGAGGCTGAGGAAAAATATTCACAATCTACAGATATCAGCCTAAAAAAGAAACCTGAAGAGAACAGTAAATTGGAAGCTGGGCAAAGAAAACATATGAGAAAAACTAGTAACTTTGCAACAGCTTTTGAAGAAATGACTGCATCTCAAGGATTTGTTGCCAAAGTGAAGAAAGCAGTACCAGGTCCTGTAAAGTCTCGTGACAAGGGAAGTGATCATTCATCTTCTAAAACCCCAGTTTCTGAGAACACAGATTTGACTTCAAGACATGATAGAGGGACAAAGCCTCCGGGATATACATCCAAAGCAGGTGAAGGCATAGGTTCTTCTTCCCCAATCCCGAAACATAGCCTTCCTGACATAAGTCGTCCTAAAAGAGGCCGGCCAAGGAAAAACAAGAATATGGTCAATCAAGCAGTGGATCCTAATCTCTCATCTGTGTTGAAGGGAGAGAACTTGAGGGCTGAGGCTGAGGAAAAATATTCGCAATCTACAGATTTGACTTCAAGACATGATAGAGGGACAAAGCCTCCGGGATATACATCCAAAGTAGGTGAAGGCATAGGTTCTTCTTCCCCAATCCCGAAACATAGCCTTCCTGATAAAAATCATCCTAAAAGAGGCCGACCAAGGAAAAACAAGAATCTGGTGAATCAAGCGGTGAATCCTAATCCCTCATCCGTGTTGAAGGGAGAGAACTTGAGGGCTGAGGATGGGGAAAAATATTCGCAATCTACAGATATCAGCCTGAAAAGGAAACCTGAAGAGAACAGTAAATTGGAAGCTGAGCAAAGAAAACATATGAGAAAAACTAGTAACTTTGCAATGGCTTTTGAGGAGATGGATGCACCTCAAGGATTTGTTGCCAAAGTGAAGAAAGCTGAGATTCTAAGTGAGCGTGAGGAAAAGGCACAACAGCTTTCAATTTCAAAGGCAGGGGTAAGGATCGTCAATGATCACAGCTCATCAGTTAAAAAAGATGTTTATAGGAGGAGTGTTGATTCTGTTTCAGATAGAAATACTACTGAAGCATCTGGCAGTAAGGTCTGGAATAGGATGACTTAAATTATTTTGTTATGTGTTTTCCAGTTCTTGGTTTCTTTGTCCAATAAGTTCTTACATTCCTTTCACTCAAGAAAAAAACGTCTTATTTTCCATTCTCTTCTGTCATCTGTGCAGAGCATATCTAAGTCCACATTCAAAGCTTCCAATAAAGACGGAAATCAACTTGAGGAAATGCCTAAATCTAAACTCAAGAGGAAGCATAGCATGAGGAAGGAAGTGGTATTATTTTTGTTTTCGCAAATGTATGTTTAATTCCTTTGACTGAGTAATCTTTGGTGCAGGCTAGATAAAACCTTTGTGCTTGTGATATCATTCTCCTTGCCCTAAAAATAATGGATTCATCAAATTTTTTAAAATTTAATGCTGTATAAGATTATTCTTTCAATTGTTTGCAAAAGTTTTATTTCGAGCTTGTTTTGACTATGAATCCTAATTTCACTGTAGATATCGATGTTTCTAGTAGTTGGACTAATTTGGCTTCACTGGTGTTTTGTTTAATTCCATTCTTCCCGTTTCTGCTATTCCTAAACGATGTTGTTCCAATTTAACTTGTATGTTCTCTTCCTTCTCATTCAGTCTTCTGGAATTCCCTATCATGGGAACCAGCTGGTTGGTCGCACGATAAAGGTTTGGTGGCCAATGGACAAGGAGTGAGTACTGCAATGCTTCCTCTATCTTTTTTCAAGGGAAAATGTCTGAAGTTATAAAATGTAGTTTCATATTCTGCAGGTTTTATAAAGGCGTAGTTGATTCCTATGACCCTGTGAAAGAGAAACATGAGGTATGAGTACTCAGCAATCCGCACCCAATTACAATTTTAAATTTTTATGTATGTCCCTTAATTGTTGCTTTTTTCTTTGGTTGGTCGAATTCTTGTTTTTCCTTTCCTTTTATTTTTTCTCCTGCCATAATGTAGTTTTTTTTCCCCGATAAGCGCCATAACAGTTGTATAGAGGACTAATCTTAACTGAATCAGCGTCTCTCTGTTCGCATTGCCTTTATCATTAGTAATGGCTCTTCAAGAAACATTGACCTATCATATTGAGTATTGACTACTTGCTGTTGTAGTCATTGGTTGTCGTGAATGACTAGAAAAATTGTCTTACTCAACTTCTCTCATATGAGTATATTATTATTTGTTAAGATTAGTTACTTTGTTGTTCAACCCAGTAAGTTAACTTGTTGATTTGGGGCATTTCACATTATTTATATTATATTCTAACACTCGCCCTCACGTGTGGGCTGGACAATCCGACGACCCCACACGTGCACAACAAACGAGGTTCAACACTGGGGCTATTCTCACAAAGGCCCAAACTTGGGGCAACAACAAACATACACAAAGGCCAACACTAGGGGCAACAAAAAATTTGGGTTTAAATTGTAGAAACTAAGTTTTGAACCAAGAAGCCCCGCTTTGATACCATGTTAAGATTATTTATTTTGTCGTTCAACCTAGTAAGTTAACTTGTTGGTTCGGGAAATTTCACATCATTTGTATCATATTCTAACAATTATAAAGTGGATCTTTCATAAAAAAAAAAAAGTAGGTTATGGCCTAGTGCTAGCCAACTCCTTATGATTGCACAATGTGCAAGGTTCGATTCCCCCTTCCCCTAAAATTTAAGATTATAACCTCATAACTTATGTTAAAAAAAGGGGGTACTTTCTTTCATTCCTTTGTTTCTGTATCTTATAGCTCCTAATGTAATTGTTGATGCTTCTTACCTAGGTGCTATATGCTGATGGGGATATAGAGACCTTGAATCTCAGAAAGGAGTGCTGGGAATTGGTTGAAGATGATGTTTTGCCACATGAAGTAGGCATCTTATTTTCATTTCCTAAATTTTTTTGATTTACATTAGCCAAAAATTTTCTTAAAGTAATTCCTCTATGATACAATTGTGCTTGTATTCTTAACAGGGGCAAGGTATTGATCTTCCAAAACTAGACAATCCACCAGATAGGTACGTAGTTTCTCTTTTGCCAATACTGTTTGTTTCGCTTTCCTGAGTTGTTTCATATGTGGATTTGTAGTTGAGACATTTTATTTTGAAACTGTCTTTGCATATGCTCTGGTCATGGGCATGCTTATGTGTAGTCTACTATCTTGCTTCTCATTCTTTTGTGAATTTGTAACCCTTAAGTTGCATATGGTTGTTGTGGTTATTATGGTGATCAATTCCCCTTCTGTAAGATCAAAACAAAATTGTATCCCTCTTGTAACATCATTACTTTCTTTGCATCTTATATCAATTAATTAGTAACAGCTGTCTTGTGTTGCATTTGCTTGAGTTGAGGCTTTAGGTACTAAATCTTTGCTCTTCTGCAATCTTTCCTCTGAAGAACAATTTTTGCTTCTACTTTTTTTTTTTTTTTGACTTGGGCTAAACTTCAGTTGTTGGCTATCTACAAATGGTTTTCATGTTGGAAGGTTTCGTGTCCATACTGGGATTTGTTTATCTGCTGTTTGTGCAAAGGTCCTAATCATGCTGCAAATATTTTTGAGTTCAACGGCCATTTTAGGGGAATCTTGTAGTCCTAGACACGTTTTGATGTCTAACCCATACTTTTGGAATTAAACCATGCATGACACATCTGCATTATTCTTTACAGAAACACAGTCTCTTTGTAATGCTTATTAATATGCCTAGGTCGTGATCCCCTGACCTTGCAACCATGGAGTCACTTGCTCTGGGTTGATCATTATATGTGTTAATGTTAACCTGCAAATAGTTATTGCATTAGGTTGGCTTGCTGTGTCTTTGATATCTTCCTTACAATCTGTTTATCATTTGATCCTGCCAGAGGGAGTTACTCTTTCTTCTTTTTTTCCATTGGAAAGAGGGAGTTGCTCTTTCGAACCCCTTTCCCTACAGAAGTTCTACTACTGCATTATCGGCCCATTCTTCCCTCTCGTTATGTATTGTCTAGTATTGGAGTGAGGAAAAGGACGAATGATAGTTCTGCTTTTAAAGAGGATTCTATACATTCATGTTTAATTGTTTATCATTAGCTCTTGAATGTAAGTAAATTTGTACTGTATCAAGGACATTTTTAAATTATGTGCTGGTTATAAAAATGAAGCGAGCACCTCCTTGATAACCTTTATCTTTATAAAATTATTTTCCCTAAAAAGGAAAATGAGAGCATCTGAAATGCTCTGGCCTTTTTATTTTATGTTGGAAACTAACTTGCTTAATAGTCATATGGGGATTAGAACGATAGGACAGAACAATTCATGCATTGAAATGGCAGCATTAAACATTAATACTAATACTAGATGATTGATGTTGCATGATCTTATATTTGTGGCATATATAGGTGGTGATTCATCATCATCATCCGAGCCTTTATCTCATAAGTTTGGGGTCTGCTACATGAGTCTATGTCAACGGGAATTCATTACGTGGATTATATAGTTGGTGGTTATAAAAAAAAATTTTCTTATTTTGCTGGATTCTGTACATGCATCTGCTTTATTATCCGACCAGATTGGAAAAGCAAAAGGGGAAGAAAAGGAAGCTGGAATCAGGAAAACAACGAAGTGCCAATGTATCCATAGAAAGGTCAGTATCCATAAATATATGGGACTTTTATCGGTGTCAGCATGTGTTCCTGACTAATATGATTTTTTTTTTCCAGGAGTGGAGCTACTGATAGCGCTTTCGAAGTCAAAGCTAGAAATAGTGGTAAAACTGATAAAGCTGTTCAAGTTGATACGTCTGTGGATGCAGCAACTCAGACAGATAACTTGAAAGATGATAATAAAGAATCTGCAGGAAATTTGAGAATGGAAAGTCCAGGAGCGGTCTCAACACCAACAAGATCATATCAGAGAAGCTGACCCTGTTCAGTGGCGAAAGTCCTAAAGGCATTAGCAGTTGATCATCGGTGGTTGTTATCCAGACAAAAATGAAAGAATGCGTGTATAGAGGCAAGAGGCAAGAAGCAAGTTATTGAGAGATTGGGAAGCTTGGCATGTGTAGTGTCTGTTTTGTTCAGGTTAGTAGTAGCTTTGCTATTATCGTTGCATATTTAGTCCACAGCGCTGTACGTGCTGTCTGTCTTTTGCTGGATTCGGACAATGGACAGCAGGATGGTCCTGTTGATAATTTATCCAGTTCATGTTGTGATGGTAACTTAATCCCCTCGATTTTGTACTTGTAGACCTAACGTTCGGCACCTAATCATGTATGGATGGAAATATGAAGGTTTGGGAATGGGAATGATGTTGTTGTCCTTGTGTCAATGACAAATTGCATTTGCGCCTAGTCCTTCACAACTCCTGGCCATGCTTCACATGAGTTTTATTTGTTGGAGATGGACAAACGTTACATTGATGCTTTGGTGGACTGTTAATTTTGTTGGTTGGAGAAAAAGCTTAATCGTTTTTTTTGGTAGAATAGTTTATGGTATGGCTTTCTTTCCCATTTTTGTTTGAATCGGATTAAAATTAAGTTAAAATTAAGTTTGAACATCAGTTATAGTTATATTTTTGAAATTTGGTTCAAATACAAAAACTATTTTTCGTTTAAAACGGGTCAAGGTCTAAACATAAAATTTTTGTCCTATTTGAACTCGAAACCCGAATTTTTTTCATTATTCAAATCTATATAGAGATTGATGGATGATATATGGATTTGTAACGGACGAATCTGGCCGGGTCCAGATATTGACGATCTGTTTTAATTACAGTTGTTTTCTAATTTAACGAATAACAATATCGATTATAAATAATAAATAATGATTAGATTAAATTTAACAAAAAAAAAAAAGACCAGAAAGAAATCAGAATGTAATGCTTCGTTTGTCTGGCCTAATAAGCGAGCAAGGATTGGATAGTGGATGCATGTCCTGTCCGCCACTATCCCGTCCTCATATCTATAGACTTCAACAATTCATCTTCTTGTAATCATTCCTCGACGAAGCTCATCCTTCTCCGCCTACGCAGCTCGTAGACTTGGTCAACGAAGGTAAGCTCTTCTCTCGTTTTATCTCTTTGGATTTTAAACAACAAAGCTTCGTTTGGATATGAATTCTTGATTTCGGTGTTAATTCCGAGTTATCGTAGGGTTGGATCTGATTTTGATTGTTGATTTGAAATTGTGGGAGAATTTCTGAGTATTTGTTATTTTCTTCTTAAAGATGCTACGTTGATTTCTTTTATTCTTAGACGTGAGAATTGCATCATCTAAAGTATTGATGCTGATCTTGTGGTGTGATATGGTGAATTTTGAGTTCTTTTGTTTTTATTTTCAAGTTTGTTCCGTCTAGTGAAGTTGTACGTCTGAAAGGGAAAAAGTGAAGAGCATCAACTATTGACCTTGCGGAGTTTCCAAGAGACAGTATCGAAATCCTAATCTATTGAATGAGGTCTGTGCTTGATGTTTTAATTTTGGCTTTCTTCTTCCTTTTTGAAAGACAACTTTTGCGCTTTTTAAGGGACAATAGGGATTTATCATTTTGTAGCTCAATTTACTTCTCTGTTGGGTTATCTTGGCGTTTTGATTTAATGATTTATAGCTTCTTCTTTTTTTTTCACTTTGGCTATTTAGAGTTTTGATATTGAGTTTTATGACTTCTGTTGGTAGTTTGATTTGAATGATTGGTTTGCCTTATTCCAATGTGGATTTGGAGTTGCGTTTATAACAGATTGGCTATGTTATATCTGTTACTTTACAGTGACTTGATTTCTTATAGCCAGATTATATTTAACAATGTTTATCTGGATTGTGTCAGTATAAGTTATGAGCGTCCCTCTTGGTTATCTTCATTATAAAGGATTCTATTCTCTGCACATCATTTTTTGGATTTCATATCCAAATCTTACCCAAATTTGCGTGGTTGGTGGATTAATTAAATAATGAAACATATGAATGTATCTGTTATACATTTGGAGCAGTCTCAAATTCTTTTTTGGCATCAGGACTTTGACTTACACAGGTGGAATGGTGGTGGAGGTTTAGTGTCTTAGCAGGACGTGACCATGTGCCATTATGGTGAGTGTCCTGTCCTATGCTTCAGTGAAAATTTGAACTGTATAATTTATGTACTCAGAGTCGTCTTAGATTTCTCTATTGGGCTAATGGTTCTTTCAAAGACTTTTTAAATGGGTGTGGTTTATGCCTTTATGGTATAAGAATATGTGAGGATATGCAGTTATATAACTCATGTTTTGCAATGTTATGTACATCTGTTTTGTAGCAGCTGCTGTAAGATTCCAATTAACAAAGCTTTTCTCAGAGTGTTATGGGCTACCTTTCTCTTTATTACTTGCTAGTATCCATGCGCAGAACCGGGATTATTAGTATCGCAAATCTCTGGTCACATGTAATGCCGCAGTTTTCTGTAATTCATACTCTCAAAGAACGATTTGTTCAGTTTTGTAGGGTTGAGATTGGCTAAAGAAGACCTGTCTTATAGTTACCGGTTAACAATGTCAATATTTCATATTTCTTTTTTTGATTATAATTGCAGCAAAATGATGCTTTGTTACTTTAATACCATGTTAAGCTAGTTTCTAGGTGAGGTTCCACATCCCTTGGGAAAAATACCACATTTAAGCTAGTTACTTCCAAATTGCAAAAGCTTGTTGAATTTTCCTAGCTACTGCAAAACACAAAGATTTGAGCTGGGCCTGCTAACCGTGTTAAGCTATATTTGAAATAATTTCTTCTTTAATTGTACTGTTTTAGTGTCTCCATATGCTGTGTATTTTCTTAGTCTTTACTCTTTGTCTCTGTCTGTACCCCTGCTCGTGGTATCACATATTGATTCTTTTGTTTATCATGCCTGGTTTCTTTTATTAATTCTGGAAGTTATAAAAAGAGAATCTTCTTTTCACATTTTTCAGGAACTAATACTTGGCAGTCATGACTGATGTGGCATAAATGGAAGGACAAGTTCATGCACTATATCTTCAAATATATCATATTTTTGCTGGGGATTAGAAGTCAAATCGTCAATGGTAGCCCCTAAAATCTCCCACCACCCACTTATATGCTATAGGCAAATTCAACCTTCTGATTTAGAGATTTTAGAGCAACTACATGGTGACATATTTCCTATTAGGTAGGCAGCTTAACTATACCCTTTGTGAGATAAGCTTCTGGAGGTTTCATTTGCTTCTTCATTAATATAAATTTCTTTCCAGGTACGAGTCTGAGTTTTTCCAGAATGTTGTCAATGGACATGATATTGTGTCCTGGGCAGCAGTTGATCGTAATCGACCCGATGGCCACACTGATGAACTTATTGGATTTGTTACTGCACGAGTTGTCATGGAAAAAGACACAGAGGTGGGTCCTCTACCTTTGTTAGGTTACAACTTGTGAATATTTTTTAATGAAAAAGTTGTAAGCATAGTTTATGTAATTGCTGATGAGCTCGTATATATCTAACATCCACCCTGCAGATTGTGGATTTCCTTAGATATGATCCCTCAAAACATGATCAAACATTAGTCTACATTTTGACACTGGGAGTAGTAGAAAGTTACAGAAATGTCGGCATAGGTAGGAACTTTCTCATATGATTTGGCTTAAGTATGCTATGCCGGTCTCCATCTAATCAATACGATAATCTTGTATTTGTAGCATCTTCACTGATTCAGGAGGTCATCAAATATGCTTCAAGTATTCCGACTTGTCGTGCAGTTTACTTGCATGTTATTTCATATAATAATCCTGCCATTCATTTCTACCAAAAAATGTCGTTCAAGTGCGTACGGAGGTTGCATGGGTTTTACCTGATCAACGGCCAGCATTATGATTCCTACCTGTTTGTTTACTACGTAAATGGCAGTCGTTCTCCTTGCTCACCATTGTAAGTACGAAAAAAAACTTGTTCTATGTTTTGACATTGATACTTAGCATAAGAGTTTTGACATAAATGGTGCATTTTGCATGTTCCGCATAATGAGGAAGCTCTTTTATGTCAATGATTAGAATCACCTGTAGATGATATAAATCTTATAGGACCTGGGCCAAAAACTTACCAGACGATTATTGTTTGTGAAATTTGCTTCTTTTGAATGTACTTGTGCTGCTGAATGAACTATTTACTGAAGTTTTACTGTTCTAAGGTAGTGTCTTTCTTGTTTTTGGTCTGCAGAGAGGTTGTCATGTTTGTGGTGAATTATATCAGAAGTGGTCTCAAGTCAATAGCAGCAAGGCTAAGGATGGGTGAAGAGAAGGTGATAAAGTGGCCCAGATGTAGAAATACCCAGAGTCCTATATTCAAGCAGAACAAAAGAAACCCAACATCGGAGTATACCGGGTGTGAATATGTGTGATGCGCGCCTCTCTTTATTTTGTGATAAATAAGAGACATGGTGTGGAAATCCAAAAGCTGGAGTATACTCCTTCCTTTCCTACCTTCGTTCTGGCTCCTATTTATCTGAGCCGTGAAATAATGTCTTTATTAAGTCATGTGTCCATGATCTGCCCTAATTTGCTTGAATTTCTCCTTGCTTATCAGGAAGCTTGATGAACTTGTATCTTGTCATTGAACCTGTAAGACTCTTAACTGTAAGCTTAGTGTGGCATCTTACTATATTAAACCAAAACCTCCACTGCTTCTGCGCGAGCGTCCTTCTGAGTCGGTCTGCACGCTACGCGCATTTTTACCTTGTTATTCTTTTTTTCTCATGATTGATTGTGTATTTTGTGCTAATGACTTGTACATCAGGCTTTTTGTGTATTTTGGCTTACTTAAGGTGATTATATCTGGGTATGGACTATGTGTTGTTGATATGTAATTTCATTTTCATACCATCTCAGTTACTGACAAATGAAGAAGATATGATGAACTATATGCAGAATGAGTGGACATGTTAATCTGGTCCCCAAGGACTAGATTGAGTCCACACGAAGGGATCAAGACCATGCCAAACACAACTTTTATTACAATAAGTCTCGGTTACCAAGCTAAAAAGCCATTTCAAACCTTTAATGGCAGGCATGGGAACCAATATGTGTACCGACTACTAATTGAAAGCAATCATTTAAGGCCAAAACAATGATTGAGTTGGTGAAGATTTTTTAAAAGAAAGTAAAAATTGTTTGATACACGTTCTTAATATAAAAAGGCAATTATATTTAATCATTTGTAAACTTTTTCTTAAAAAAAAATAACTCATCATTATCTGGACCGTCAACGAACTTCAAACTCGAATCAGGGTAGACATGTATAAATCTGTTCGCGAAAATAATAATGCCAGTTTAGAATTGAACTCCTGATCTCTGACTAAATATTTTACGTCCTAAGTTTTAAGTTGTGAGAGATAACCACCTACACTATGACCAAATTATTTTCTTTGTGAACAATACTCAACTGTAGAGATTTTTTTCTTTACACCTTTATTTTGTCTTTTTCTTTGGCCAAATTATTCTCATCGTGTTTTGCAACTTCATTTTGGTTTTTTATATTATATCGTTAAATTAAATTTAAAAAAGAAAAGAAAAGATTGCAGTCCGTCCGAACTCCGAACAACAAACAAAATCACAACGGAAGCAACAGAAATGGTTTGTGAACCTCCTGCCAATAAATGCAGATTCAGAAAAGCTACCACGTGTATTTGCTGACGTTGCTACGCATAAACAACTGGAAAATATTCCATTTATACCAAAAAAAAAAATTAAAAAAATAATAATAATAAACCGCCATTTCCAAAACTCATTTCTCCCTCTTTCTCTTTTGCTCTCTCTTCCTCTTTTTGTTGCCTTTCTTTTTTACCTCATTTAGTAAGTTCAAATCTGAGGGAGAAAAAGTGAGCATCGTTCTTCCGGAGTTCCCAAGGGATAATATCGAAACCCTAAAACAGTGAATGAGGTCCGTGTTTCGTTTTTTCCCCTTTACTTTTTGTGCGTTTTAGGGAACGATACTGGTTGAGCACGATTGCTTTGCATTTTTCTGTTAAGAATAATTTATAAGGGATTGGGAATATTATATCTATCAAGAACTTATGTTGATTTGTTTTCTTCTAGCCAAATTAGATTTAACACAGGTGTCGTATCTGGATTATGTCAGTACGAGCTAATGAGTTTTTGTCAATGTTGTTCTAGATGAGAGGGATTTTATTCTTTGCATATCGATTGTTTGAGATTTTGTCTCTGTACCCGAATATGTGTGGATGCTTTGATTGATTATTTACTGAACCATAAAGATGAATCTATTATACATTTCAACAATTCCCTCATATATGTTTGGCATTAGGACTATGGATTAAGTGGGAAGACTTAATGGTAGAGGTTTAGTGCCTTAGCAGGATGTGGCTATTTAGTCATTGTGAGTATCCATTGCTTCTGTGAAAATGTGAACTGTGTAATTTGGCAAACACAAAGTCTCGTCGGACTAAATTATTGGTCTAATGGCTCTTTCAGAGACCTTTTAAATGAGTTTTGTTTATAATGGTATTAGCTTGGACCATGCTAATGGAACTTCATGTTTGGAGCCTCCTTGTTATTTAGGGTAGTGGTCTCTCCCTGCGTCACTATTTTGATTTTGTTTTTGAGGTGATATACCAGTTGACAATGTCTTGTTGCATTGAAACTAGGAATTGAAGATCCTAGAAAATTCTAAGCCTTGAAAATTTGCGAGAATTGGATGCACTATACTCATTATAACTGTGTAGTTTCTGCATAATTATACTTTTTTGGTAGGTCAAATTTGAAAGTGGAGCTGAGGATTTGTTCAGGAGATGTGAGAGAGTGGAAGGCAGGAAGGTCCCCATCCTCTTGAGTATTGTCTGTTGGATAGACAGGAAGAGAAGGAAATGAGTGGTGGAGGTTAAACTAACCCTTTTATAGTGTTAATCATTTCTCAATTTATTGTAAGATTACTTGAAACCTCCCACCTCTGGAACGGATTGGTTTTAAGAAATATGGGATGAGAGTTTCCCATTGCATTTCATTCTCCTCCCTCGAACTCCAACCAACAACCATATCGGCCTCTTTTCCTTCTCTTTTCTTCCCTCCAGCAATTCTCTCTTTCCTTTTCACCAAACATAGTGTTATGGGTTTCAATGGTAGAGGGGCATGATATATTGTGCTTGTAATTTGGGATGGGTTCCTTGAATGAGGTCACTGGTTGAGTGGGATTGGGCTACCAAAGTAGCCTTTTTACACATACATAAACACACACGTATACATGCATATGCTTGAAGGAAGAAACTGACGTGTAAGACATTCGGTTATATCATTTGTTTTCTGCAGTCAAATCACTTGATAAGAGAGTGATTTGTGCTTATAAATCGAAATTATGTTCTTCCTATTTTAATTCAGGGGTTTTTCTAACTTATAAAACCACGGTTGATTGTCTGCTTTCTTGCTGCTGTTTCACCTAATTCTGCTGCATGGAATTTTGGTGCTTTGTTGCTGTAGGTCATATTTGGCTGATTTGGCATCTTTCCCTCCAACACCTTTAAGATGAAACCAAGAGCAAATGTGGAATCTAAAGCTCAGAGGACAAAAGCACTTCAAGGTGATGGGCCGAGTTGGATTCTCATTGCAGGTGGTGCCTTATTAAGTACACTTTCAATTCGCCTTGGTTACAAGATGAAGCAGACTCTTGACTCAAAGCAACAAGCAAATGCTAGTAGTAGCCTAAAAGGTCTTATAATATGTTGGAATTTGATAAGTCGTCTTTAACGCAAATCCATTCCTAACTTTTAAAGTTCCTGATGACCAGGGAATGGAATATCTTCCGAGAGACGGAGACCACATGGTTGCCATTTGCATTCAAATATGTATTCTTTTCCACACGATAATGATGGTTGCTTTCACTGCACTTCAGGTATGAAAATTCTTATGATTGCTATCTACCGTTCTTTGATTTAGTGTTCAGAGGGAAGACAATCTGCTGCTAAGAGGAAAAATCTTCAAGCAGGTGTTTTGAAATGGATATGCTAAAATGGATAGTCATGAGATTCATCTGTTATTTTTCCTCCTCCTTTTTTATGTTGTTAAAGTTCTCCTTACATGCCATGATGCTGGAGTTTAACACCACGAAGTTCTTCTAGTGCTTGTGTTTGTTTGTGCATGTCATTTGATTAGGCCTAATGTGGAGTCTCAAGTCATGCTGTGAGTATCAGTTTTCTATTACCCTGACTTTTGGCAATATTATGTACATGGTTGAGAACAGTTTTTGTAGTTGGTCTAGCCCTGTAACATTTTCTTAACACATTTGGAAATTGGTTAATTGGGTTGGGGTGTTGTTTTTCATGTATTATAATGTTAAGGACCTCTGTTTGGATTTGAAACAGGGTACGCGAGCATGGAGTTGAAGTACCCGCCCAGTGGCCAGGTGCTTTCCGAATCTGATGTTGCTCTTCCACTGGTTACAGTTCCGTCCACTGAATATCCCAAGGAGAATGGTGTTATTTGGGCATCTTCTCCTGATCGTTTGGAGTTGCCTCCCAAGCCTTTTCACCATTCAAACTGCTCAGATTCTCCATGTGTATCAGAATCCGGTTCTGACATACTCAGCAAGCGGGAAGTGATACACAAGCTTAGGCAGCAATTGAAGAGGAGAGATGACATGATACTTGAGATGCAAGATCAGATTGCAGAATTGCATAATTCACTGAATGCTCAGGTTGCACATTCCAGTCATTTGCAGTCTCAGCTTGATGCTGCAAATACGGACCTGTTTGATTCGGAAAGGGAAATTCAGAGACTGAGAAAGGCAATTGCAGATCATTGTGTGAGACATGTGGTCACAAATGGCGAGTCACAACCTGGGAATCTGAGTGAAGAAATGGCTACATCAATGGCGAGAGCAATTGAGTCGTTGGAAAAGGGAAGGGGAGATGGGGACAGAGTTGAGATGCTGAAGAGCGTTGTGGGAGAGTTGAAGGAGGTGATTGAAGGAAAGGAATACGTGCTGCAGAGCTATAAGGAGCAGAAAGCAGAGCTATCCATGAAGATCAAGGAGTTGCAACAGAGATTAGATTCTCAGCTACCTAATATTTTGTAGGTGCACCCTTAGTTTCTTGTTTTCCTCGTTCCTTGTAATGGTTTTAAGTTTCAATATGTAGGAGAGGCTTCCCTTTCTCCTTTTCTTTCTTTCCATGTTTGGTTTTGCTTGAATGTTTGACATTGTTTTATACTAGAGAATGTGCATGAGTTGAGACTAAAGACGGAGAGACAAAATAGAGAACTGGGGTATGGTATTCGCAAAAGCAAAGCTGTAGGAACATTACACTGGTTTTGCCATTTGTCTGCTCTTCAAATTCAGAGTCAGAAGAGTTGAGAAAATTGATTTTGAGATTTTGTTTTCTTACATATTAGCTTTTGATTCCAATCCTTATTATAAATTGGGGCACAGTGATGTAGCTCCTAGAATGATCTAGTGGACATAGGTCTTGTAGTTCGAAATTTATAATTTTCTAAGCTTTCCTGGTGATGGTTCTAGGTTTAAATATGATATTAAATGAAATGTTGGGCTTTCAACCCTTTCAAAAATGGTAAATTATGTAATGGTCTGTTGGGCCGGCCCAATAAGGAGGATAGATGGCTGTCCATATCTTTATATTCCTCGCGAAACGGCGGAAATTCAACCTTTCTGCCCAACGCTTCCGACACGCCGATCCCTAAAACCTACCGCAGCACATACACTTCGTCAGAGTACGGAAGGTAAGCTCTTCCATCTCCCTAGATTTATCGTCTTCTATCGTCTGTACATAATTCCTTGATTTCGGTGTTATTCGTGCTGTCGTTAGTTCCGATCTGTATCTGATTATTGATTTGAAATTGTGGGGGGATTTCTGAGTAGTTATCATTTTCTTTTATATGTTCTCGACAATTTCTTGGTGCGATGATTTCTTGTATTCGTAGATGTAGGAATTGAGCGTAATTGTAAGTATTGTTGCCGATCTTTGTTGTGTAATGAATAATGATGGTGATTTTTCAGTTTCTTGTGCTATGAATTTGGAGTGTGCTTTGTGTACACGTGTCGTTTTTCATGAACTTTCTTGGCTTATTACTTCTTCACCAGATTGGAGCCTGTGTTATTGGTGTTAGGTTTCCATTTGATTATTCGTTATGATTTCTCTTACTCAGATCCCTTGAATCAAATTGAAAGTCAATGTCCCTTTTAATAGTTCAATTTGAAAAAAGTCTGGTGGTTTGAAATCTGAACCAGACAATAGGTAGCATTGTTTTTCTTGCTTTTGGGCCTTTTTCCTCGTAATTTTCAGTTCTAAATGCTTTGTTAAATACTTTTGGTCCACTTTCGGTTTGAGGAGAGTCATTTTCACATTCCTATCTATCATATACACTTTTTGAATCTCTATGTTATAATTTCCTTGTCATGACGAATGGATTAACCATTTAGATTCACCACTTGTCATTCCCTTTGAATAACTTTGTAGTATGTTTCATATCAATCACTTTGATCCTCTCTTCAATGGAGAAGGCTCTACTGCAGTCATTTGTTAATGCTTGATGCTGTAGGTTTTTGAAGTTTTTCAAATAGACAAATACTACTCTCATTGGTTAGGTGCTGTTTGGAGGCACGAGTAAGAGGCTGCTTATTTAGCATGTTTGGTAGGGCAGATGGATAGAACTGCAGAAATCTAGCAATACAGGCTTGTGTTTTCCTGTGATTGGGATTGGTGGTGTGTGGCAAGAGATGGATAGCATTAGGATATCATTATCTCTTGTTACGAAAAAATGAAAGAAAAGAAAGATTTTGAGACCAAAATGTATTCCAATTGACTCCTTTCATGCATATGTTACAAAATGCTAGATCTCCACTTTTCCCCAGTCCCTTTTTTCTTTACCTTTCTGTGTTATTTGATTTCTTCTGAAGAAACGTTTTTCATTTGAATTTACTTGTTTTGTGCATTTTATCTTCATACTGTCTTGTGCTGTTTGACTGTTTCTCTTTCTTTTGGTCTGATTTTGAGATAATGGTGGTTTTGGTTTTTGTCTTCACTAGGAAATTGCACATCTCAATCTAGCTATACCTTTCTTTTCTTTTCTTTTTTTCTTTTTTTCACCTCCCTTCTTTCGGAGTTCTCCATCTTGTTCTATGCTTCCACCAAACAGCATGTGAGGGGATGTATTAATACACATGACACAGGCAATGAATTTTGCTTTATGGTTTTTATTACCATACATGTACCTTCACAACGGTTGTTGGTAGTCATCCTCGAAGTTTCAAGGTCCAACTTCTAATGTTTCCAGGATATATTTTGTTTTCCTTTTTGTATGCCCCTTTCTTTTGGAGTTTTCCCTCCTGTGCTATGCTTCTTCAAACAGCATGAAAGGAGACATGTATAGAACATGCACATGATACAGGCAATGAGTTTTGCTTTATGGTTTTTATGACCGTGCAATTTCCCTCACAATCTCTGTTGGTAATCATCCTCGAAGCTTCACCTTATGATGTTTCCATAATTTTATATGCTTTTGTGTCACCCTCATTGCTTTTATGTGGAGACTTATTACCAATTTGCTGTGTAGGATGTCAGAGACTCCTTTTAGACCACGAGAGGTACTTCGTGAAAAGCAGAAGTATTTCCAAAAGGTGCAAAAACACACCTACTTGAAGGGACCATTTGACAAGATCACCTCTGTTGCAATTCCTGCTGCATTAGCAGCCACTTCATTGTTTATGATCGTGAGTTTCTTCTGACCCCGACATTTGATCCCTCTTATCTTGCCCCACCCCAAGACACTTTAGCTGTCTAAACTCGTAGATAATTTAACAATCATTCATTTTGTGCATTTTCCTTTCAGGGACGTGGGATCTACAATATGTCTCATGGAATCGGAAAGAAAGAGTGAGGTGAAAAATCTTGCTTGATGTCCGACAATAATTATCTGCTTGTGTTTCAAAGACTTGTGCTCATGGACTTGAACAGTTTTTTTGGTCCTGAGTTCCATGTTTAATGTTTACATCCGCTAATAATTGTTTATTTGTGGACTTTGTTACAAGTTCTTGAAATTTTACCATTTATGGCCTTTCCTTTTCCCTTTCAATTTAGTTTTCCTGCCACATAATCAAAGGCCGGGCGGGCTTAATGCTTTTTGCTTACTATTTACTTATGCTTTTTCCCATTTATGGTTTAATGCTTTTTGGTTCATTTTGTAGATAAGGGTGAATGCAACAATTTACACTAAGAGGTATAATGTCGTAAGAAAAGATGCAAAATAATTTAAAAGAGTACAACAAAACTTAATGCCCAACTACAAGTATCAAGCCAATCTAGTGACCAAAAGAAACAAACCATAAAAAGCAAGATGGCGCTCTTAAATTCTTAGTACTAATCTAACAGTCACTTGTAGGTGCCAATCAAGACATTAAAACCTACTTACACTCACTTCATCCCATCAAAGCTCCCTTCCACAACCCAAGAGAAGCAATGAGCTAGCTGCTCTCTTTTTCTCCACACAGACTTGACCTGTTAAAAAGGTAAGTAGAAATTTTTGAATGCATCTCTTGCCATTTCTTTTGATGTTAGTTAATTCTAGAGTCTAATAAGAGCATCTGCACCACCAGTTTATTCCTAAAATACAGACAAAATATCACTATCAAAAAGCACCGAAGCACACGCTCAAAGCGTGAAGTGAGGGGGGAGCTCACGGATCGTGACTCGGCCCCCCTCACCTCTCGCGACTCGCTTCGTCGCGGTTGGACAGGTGCAGGCGTGCGTTTTTGGCAAAGCACAAAGCGCGAATTAGCATGCATTGGACCTTTTCTTGGGCTTTGAAGCCCAACGTGAGAAACGAAATATATATATAGAAAAACAGAAAAGCAAATTATCTCAATATTCTAGTCGATCTACTGATTGCCCTAGACACAGAAGTCTCTTTGTCAAATTTATCTCGGAATTGGATCCCAATAGTAGCTGCTGCCCAAAGGTGCTTTATGAAAGCCGGTCCACAGCAGTGAAAGTACGATGGATTCCGTCGATCGAACGAAAACCGCTTCTTGCTTGCGCAGGACAGTGAATATTTGAATTGGAGGAAGATTTGTGAATGAGATGCGAATCCTTGTGCATCCTCAACGACGACGGACGTAGCCAGCGATTCTGACCCAACGTTGACACCAGTCCAGAGGTGTTAAGATGTAATCATTCAGCGGAAACCAGTTTTTGTACGCCACCTCTCTCCCTCTCTCAGTTTTCACTTCTCAATTTTTTAATTAATTAATCTATTAAACATATATATATTTGTGCGTTTTAGCCAGTAGTTGGAGAGTTAACAAGCAGGACTCGAAACACTGTCTTTGTTTATATTATGAGTCTTTGTCTATCATGTTAATTACATTGATGATAACCACCACTTGTTAGCGCCTAGAGGTGGACATCAGGTTTCCAAATCCTGCTCGACCCAGCATTTATCGGGCAGGCCTGAAACCTTTTTATTGGTTCGAACCCTACACGATAAGTTCATAATAGGGTTCGTGGGTTATCTTAATAAAATTGTTGTTGAACTATCCCCTAATCTTTTTCTTTTTTTATTTGTGTATTTAGGGTTACATATGCATCTGATGGTATTGATCGAGCCAAAAATTCTCATTTCGAGCTTCTCAGACTATCATTGGGAAGGTATAGATCTTTTTCACAAACTCACCTCTAGATTTCACCTTGCTTCATGAGGATCAATCTTTCAACTTTATAAAGTCGTTTGTTATACTTTGAACCAGTACAGAGAAAGCCAAAAATGTTATCTTCTGTCATTATACCAAAAACATAAATGGCTTTGCTGCAATGCCTCAAAAGGAAAAAAGCAATATAGATTCTGAGTAAGAACTTCTGATTTAATTTAGTGTTAACTCTTTACTATAATTTTTCTCATTTGTTCCCTTCTTGCCTATTTTTGTCTGAATCGATGGAATTTTCGTGGCGCTTATGTTCTCCTGATTAATTATATGATTTGATCAAATGTCCAGATGTTGTTTCGGTTTAACTAAGCAAGGAAAGAAAATTGCAGAGGCATGGTCATGGGTTTCCTTGGACAAGAGACAGGGGAGAAATTCCAAGGAGCTCAATTTTGAAGAAGACAAGGTTTGGTGAAGGCACGATCATCCAAATCTCGACTTTGGCAAGTCTTGTAATCTAAATGCTTGTTTCTATTGAAATACTTTGAGGGGAAAGAATATGATTTTTTTTTCCTTCATATGTTTGTCATTTGCTATCAGGTTGTCCTTTGAAATAACTTTTGTATACTAATTTTTTTGTCCAGATTTTGTGTTTTAGGTGTTTGGCCAGAATCAGAGAGATTCAGCGATGAAAGGTATGGACTAGTGCCATCGAGATGGGAAGGACCGTGTGAGGAAGACGACCAAGAATCCATTTGTTGCAATAGGTTCATTCTCATCTTCATTTACTGCCAATATTCTCTATAGATTTCCCATATGCAGAAAGGTCCCAAACTAAAAAAATGGTCACTGGATTAACCAAAACGAACCTCTTTGTATTTGTGCTTCACTACAAGGATACTCCTCACATAATGATTGTCATATAGCCAAACCAAGTATCCAAATACATAGTCTTCAGACTTTTTACTAACATTGACCTTGAGAGAAACATTGAACCTCATCTCTTCTCCTATCTCCTTAAATGTAAGTGTCCTTGCATTAACCAAAATTGGCAAACCTGTTGGCTCTTTAACAATTACTCTGTATGGAGAACAAGGAAGAATGTTCTCTAGGGACATAGAGGAAAAGTTAAATAGTCAACAAGTTTGTCAATTTAGGTTAATCCAATGACACTTACATTTAAGGAAATATGTGAAGATAAAGAGTTTCAATGTTACTCTGGAGGTCAAGGCTCTTTAACAATTACTCTGTATGGAGAACAAGGAAGAATGTTCTCTAGGGACATAGAGTAAAAGTTAAATAGTCAACAAGTTTGTCAATTTAGGTTAATCCAATGACACTTACATTTAAGGAAATATGTGAAGATAAAGAGTTTCAATGTTACTCTGGAGGTCAAGGCTACTAATAAGTTTGAAGACTATATATTTAGACACTTGGTTTGGCGAGATGACAAACATTATGTGAGGATTCGCCTTGCAGTGAGCCACAAGTACAAGGAGGTTCATTTTGGTTTCTATACTACCTATTGATTAGGTAATACATCAGTGTAATAAGAAACATATTGTTAGCTATAAAGCACCTTGTTGTATTGATGCTACTTGTGTACTGTTGCTGCCACGATGTCATGTTTTCCTTATCTTTATTTGTTCAGAGTCAGATCAAAATTCACCAAAGTAATATATTGAATATCATGTGAATTTGATTCGACTCGCCAATTTCCCAATGTTGGGTTGCTTATGATCGTAGGACAACATCATGATCTTTTCTTCGAACTGTTAGAACTTGGGAGGTTAATATTTCTTTGATATGATGATTATATGCTTTTAAATAATGAAATTTACATACATTTATGTATGTCTATTTACTTGTCATTTTTTATGGGTGTTTTTATGTCAAAACTTGTGCTATGAACTTGATAAAACAACTATAAGAGCACTTTTCCTTATGAACAAAAAGAGATAAGGGGCATTATCGCTAGTAAAAAGAGATCTTATTGATGTTATTTCTTTTGAAATTTAAAGAGCAATATTAATTGACATAGTTTGTCACATAGATAGCTCCCTTAAGCCTTTATGATATTGGATTCAACACGAGGTGGCTCGCATTGGCAGATATGATCTTTACAAACCATGAAAGGAGGACATATAAGTAGTCCAACACAATCATCACCGGTTTCACAATGATGCACGTTCGGGGATCGCCCACCTATATATATATATATATAACAAAACAAAAATCCAATATTGTTAGCTCTTTTTTATAATCAAGGAATCATATAACCTAACATGTTTTTCGAACAGTTGAGTGAGAATAAACCGGAGAGAGAACCAATGAGGTTATAGCCAAGTGATTTATTATATTGCCATTTATTTTTCAATAGAAAGATTTTAACACATAAAAAAAAACACACTACTAACCTTCAACGCTTGAGATTGGCATGCCTATCCAAAACAAAATTCATTAAAGAAGAAAAAACCATTAGTAACCTTGAACAATATATATATATATATAGTATATAATAATTTTTTTTGTAGCACAAAAGAAATAATGATGAATCCACTACAAATCTGAATATTATCAAAACAATTTCATGTATCATTTGAGAGAGAGAGAGACTCACAAAATGCAATGACAAAGAGGATGGCAAAGAAAGTAATCTTGATAGAAGTCTTCTCCATCACTTTTTTTTTCTTGTGGATTATGGTTTTTGGACTGAAATATGTGTGTGTTTGATTGCAATGTAGAACTCTCCACAATATGCATGTATTTATAGGTAATAAAATTCTAAATCTCACAACATAGTGGATGAGTATGAATTTGCTCACCTACTTTTCACAGTGATATGCGCATAGTTTTCAAAACCCTACCGTACTGCCAATTGGATTGAGACGTTTTTTTTATTTTATTTTACATTCATACCGCACATGCAATCAAATCGTGAAACTCGAGGTCAAACCGCGGCATTTCTATGAACCATGAACCGCGGTATTTCATATAAAGCTACAAGTTTTGTAAATTACTATTAAAGACATTAGATTTAATTTTAAAAATATACAATTAAGGTCACTAAATAATTTTCTACAACTGCCCCTCCCCCTTGGCCTAATCTAACTCACAAAAGTCGAAATCCCTAATTTGTGAGGAAAGTCGGAGACTCTGGAATCTGGATTCTGGAAGAGTTGCGCTAGAGAGATTGAGAGTACAAATGCAGACCTTCATGGCCTGAGGAAGGTGAATTTGAGCCATGTATTGTTTATTTTGGAACTTCTTTGAACTTTGTATCTCACATTTGAGAATTGAGACTCTATTTTGAGTTATGTATAACGTATATACTTATATTTAATTATTCATATAATATATATATATATATATATATATATATATATAATATAAATATAATGTATATTATAAAAGAGTGGTTCGACCTTCGTCGCATCGGTTGAACCTTGAAAACCTCGAACCCTCATCTAACACAGTTTGATGCACGGTAAGGTTCTGGAAACTATGCATATGCGCCAATATTTTTAATTTACTCTTACTATTTATAGTTATGTGCACCAATATTTAGGTGTTCAATTATATACCTCTAATGACTCTCATTATTATGCCCGAACCACTAGTTTGAATGATAAGAATGGTGAATATTATCAAAAAGTGTCAGGTAAATCATTCTAAATCTCACAAGATATTGGATAAATATGAATTTACTCCATAGTTATATTCGCCAATAAATTTAATTACTTTTTATAGTTATAATTTCACTTATAAAAAAAATTACATATTTCTCAATGGTATTTCAAAAAAAAAAAAGAGAAAAGATTGGAAACCATTTGGGTGATATACTATTGGTGATTCGATTCTTACTAGGAGCAATACCTTTATGACTAACTGTCATGCTTCAGCCTAATTTATCACGTCGTCTGTTGGGAAAAATCTGTGCATTAGTTTAGACATATATCGAACTTTCAAATGACCAATTTGTATGATGTCATTATCGGTTAGGAAAAAAAGACAGGAGGTTGAACATCATGTAAGACTTGTGGTGGATTTATTACAACTAAATATGTCTTATAAAGGAGTGTTTTTTTCTTCCCTTGTTAATATTTATTAAATTGAAAAATCATTTTAATTAATTTTATATTAAACCACCCAATAGAGGGGGAGGATGTGTTTGTGATGAGAGAGAGGAGTGTGCGGGCCGCGTGACTTTTATCTCTCTTCTTTTTACCAGGCTTTTTGAGCCCAACTTTCGTCTCGATAAAAATAGAGGTAAAAGTAGGGCCATATGGACGCGGGCCAACAGTTAAACAGGCCAACACAAGGCTGGGCCCGACACCATCCAAATTAATGTCAATAGAATGTTGACGTTATCTCAAACCAAGTAATGAGAATCCTTACAGGTATATAATTAAAGACATAAATATTGATGCATATAACTATAAAAAGTGAGTGAGTAAATGCAAAAATATTGATGCATTTAATTATAAAAAGCAAATGAGTAAATTCATACTTATCCACTATCCTGTGAGACTAACAATTTTTTTACCTATAAATACATGCATATTATGGAGAGTTCTACATTGCAATCTTTCAGTCCAAAAACCATAATCCATAAGGGAAAAAAAAAAGTGATGGAGAAGACTTCTCTCAAGATTGCTTTCCTTGCCTTCCTCTGTGTCATTGCATTTTGTGAGTCTCTCTCTCTCTAGATCTCTTTCTCTCTCAAATGATACATGAAATTGTTTTGTTTATATATGTATAATCAAGGTTATTAATGGGGTTTTTTCTTCTTTAATTTTGTTTTGGATAGGCATACCAATCTCAAGCGTTGAAGGTTAGTAGTATATTTTGGTCACAGTCTCGTTGGTTATCTCTTCTGTTTACTTTCACTCAACTATCCAAAGAACATGTTAGATGGGGTGGTTCTCGATTTTAGAAATAAAAAAAGAAAAGAAAAGAAGACTTGTAATAATATAATACTGAAATTTTGTTTTGGTTGATATATGTGTACAGGTGGGCGATTAGTTGAGAACGCGCATCATTGTGAAACTGGTGATGACTGCGTTGGATTATTGATATGTCCTCCTTGGGCCATGATTTGTAAAGATCACATCTGCCAATGCCAGCCACCTCGCGTTGAATCCAATATCATTAAGGCTTAAGAGTTGAGAGTTAATGGGGCTATCTATGTGACAAATTATGTCAATTAATAGATAACATCAATAAGACCTCTTTTTAATTATATGTCATAATGTCTCTCTGTCATATTAATTATATTGTTTGCTTTGAGGTTTTGGTTCTCTTAGATACATCGGATTACCCTCATAGGTTTTTCATGTTATTATAAAAAATCCACACCCTCCACACCCCATAGTTATATTGTTCGCTTTGAGATTTCGGTTCCCGTGAATACATCGGATTACTCTCGCAGATTTTCATGTTATTATAAAAAATTCACACCCCATACATACCATACCAATTATATTGTCCGCTTTGGGATTTCGATTCTCATGAATATATCATATTATCCTCACGGGTTTGTTTCTCATAAGCGGATTACTCTCACAGGTTTTCATGTTATTATAAAAAATTCACGCCCCATACATACCATACCAATTATATTGTTCGCTTTGGGATTTCGATTCTCATGAATATATTATATTACCCTCATGGGTTTGTTTCTCATAAGCCCAACAACTTAGCGTTGACCCAAATCACTTAAGCCCATGAAAAGGGCTAGATAACAAATAGGAGTGGACTTTGCTTATATAAATCACTCGGTTGGGACTTACCCAACGAATGTGGTATATTTTATTCATAACAACAAGTACTCTTATAGTTGTTTTTATCAAGTTTATAACACAAGTTTTGGCATAAAAACGCCAATAAAAAATGATATGCAATACTTTTGTTACCAATGAATCCAAAAGTGACATACACAAACGTATCTAAATTTCATTATTTAAAAGCGCACCACTGTCATATCAACCAAAAACGTATGTCGTCTGAATATCAACATTCCAGTTCAAAGAAGATTCATGATATTGGTGAGATCCTAAGTTTGATTCTTATTGACAGTAATGTATGTCATTGTGACTAGGTGCTTGGGTTTTGACTAACTAACCCCTATCGTAGATGAAAAATTATGTGCGCATGGACCCAGCAACCCGAGTTTAGACTTATATCAAATATATGTCCAAAGGAAAAACTCATACGATGTCATTTTCAATTATCTTGAACAAAAAAAAAATTGACCCACAATTGCACTAAAAATTGATTGTTTAACATGAGAAATTAAATAAGCTCTTTATTGATGCAATCGCTTGCCAATTACAATAGTTTGTGACATGGTCTTAATCAAGCCAAGATGGGTCCAGCAACAAGTGGTTCACATTTGCAATAATGATCTTTACACACAAACTGACCAGAACACACATTTGGGATTTTTGTACAATCATTGTTATTAGAACAAGGGTAAATTTGCTCTTCTTCTGTCGCTGGTGGCACACCTATTAAACAGAAAAGAAATACAAAATCAGTTATGATAGAGATCCCAACATATAGTAGCTCAGTTATCACAGTTGTACGTTGAGTTGTACGCACATGATTTCATGTGCATAATGTGGGACATGTGGAGTTCACAAATTCATTGAGATCATATGCGTCCAACTCAATATCTGTGATAACTGAAATATCAACAACTGCTGAGATTGTTATCATTTTGCGAAAATTCATGGGTAGAGCTCTTATATAAATTAATATATGGCGACTCACACTTGCATTTATGATTTACACACTTGAATTGACGGAAACATGTAGATATGCGTCCGGCACAGTCTTTGTCACTAGAACATGGCCCTTCCTCCATTAGAGTTGTTTTGGCATTCACACCCATTAAACCTAACAATGAGCACAAAATAATAATAATTAATTCCCACATATATGAAAATTATCTAAACATATTCATGTGGGTGTGCTCATTTTAGAGAGAGAGGGGAGGGGAGGGAGGGAGAGAGAGAGGGAGGGACTAACCAAATGCGATGACAAAGAGGATGGCAAATACGGCCATCTTGCGAGAAATCATCTCCATTGTTTTTCTTGTAGTTAATTTTGTGATAGGTTAGATATGGGGTTTGATTGCAACAAATTGTTGTGAAATTAGGTTGGACGAATAAGTATTTATAGGATTACTTATAAATCCATAATATGGAAATCCTTTAAATTTGTAAATCTTGTATACTTTACTAACTTACCATTTATAGTTATATATACATAGAAATTCTATATATATAACTATATAACTATAAATGGTAAGTGGGTAAGATGTACAAGATTTACAAATTTAAGGAATTTCCAATTATATATAGATATAGAATTTCTATGTATATATAACTATAAGTGGTAAGTTGGTAAGATATACAAGATTTACAAATTTAAGGGATTTCAATTCTATATATATATATGTAGAATTTCTATGTATATATAACTATAAATGGTAAGTGGGTAAAATGTACAAGATTTACAAATTTAAGGGATTTCCATATTATGGATTTATAAGTAATCCTATAATACTTATTCGTCTAACCTAATTTCACAACAATTTGTTGCAATCAAACCCCATATATATATATGCGCATTTACTGACTTAGCTTTAATAGTTATATGTGAATTTACTTGCCTTTTATAATTCTAATTAATTAAATACTTAGTTATATGAGAATATAGAAACTGTATTACGAGAATTTATTTACTTACCTTCAATAGTTATATGTCAATTTAATTAAATTACTTGTTATAGTTGTAATTGAATACTTGGTTTAAAAAGTTGGAAGAATAGAATATTGATAATTGTCAGCAAGGAAAGGAAGTATCTTTCCACAATTCACACAATATATTGATAATCTCTTGCGAGTCATGGCCATGTCTGCAACGACTCTCTCTATCCCTTCCCTCATTACCATCCTTCGCCCCTCACCATTGCAGCCTCTCTTCACTCTCCCCACTCTCTCCTCTTCTTCTTCTTCTTCTTCAAGGTTCACTTATCATACAAACATCCAATGGACTACCAACAACAAAAAACAATAGCAGCAACTGCGACAAGGGTCTCCAAATTCTGACCCCAAGACCGGAGTCTCAATTTACAAGCCCAAATCCTACGCGGTTCTTGCTAGCGACGCTCCCAATTCTCTGCGGCAAAATTCGCTTGGAAATTGACTTCCCGTAATTCTTTTGTTTTCTTGTCCAATTGGATTGCTTTTCGCTTGTGCGTGAGTTTAGACATATATCGAACTTTCAAATGATCAATTTATATGATGTCATTATCGATTAGGAACAAAGGTAGGAGGTTGAACATCATGTGAGACTTGTGGTAGATTTATTACAACTAAATATGTCTTATAAAGGAGTTTTTTTTTCCCTTGTTAATATTTATTAAATTGAAAATTCATTTTAATTAAGTTTATATTAAACCCAATAGAGTGGAAGGATGTGTTTGTGATGAGTGAGAGGAGTGTGCGGGCTCTTCTTTTTATCAGGCTTTTTGAGCCCAACTTTTCACCTCGATAAAAATAGAGTAAGAGACAAAAGTCGGGTCATATGGACGCGGGCCAACACAAGGCTCGGCCCGACACTATCCAAATTACACGGTTAAACCGGAAGTTTGGGGGGCCAGGCCGGGTCCAACACTTTTTAGAACCATAAAATGTAAGAGGGGAAAAATCACAAAGAACGTGACTAGAAAATATAGGTGATTAAATTAACTTTAATGTTAATAGAATGTTGACCTTATCTCGATCAAACCAAGTAATGAGAATCCTTATAGGTATATAATTAAAGACATAAATATTGATGCATATAACTGTAAAAAGTGAGTGAGTAAATGAAAAATATTGACGCATATAACTATAAAAAGTGAGTGAGTAAATAAAAAAATATCGATGCATATCATTATAAAAGGTAAGTGAGCAAATTCATACTCATCCACTATCTTATGAGATTTAGAATTTTATTGCCTATAAATACATGCATATTGTGGAGAGTTGTACATTGCAATCAAACACACACATCTTTCAGTCCAAAACCCATAATCCATAAGGGGAAAAAAAAAGTGATGGAGAAGACTTCTCTCAAGATTGCTTTCTTTGCCTTCCTCTTTGTCATTGCATTTTGTGAGTCTCTCTCTCTCTCTCTAAATCTGTTTCTCTCTTGAATGATACATGAAATTGTTTTGTTTATATATGTATATTCAAGGTTGCTAATGGGGTTTTTTCTTCTTTAATTTTGTTTTGGATAGGCATTCCAATCTCAAGCGTGGAAGGTTAGTAGTATATTTTGGCCATAGTTTCATTCGTTATCTCTCCGGTTTACTCTCACTCAATTGTCCAAAGAACATGTTGGATTTTGTGGTTCTCGATTTTAGAAAAAAAGAAAGAAAGAAAAGAAGACTTGTAATAATATAATACTGAATTTTTGTTTTGTTTGATATATATATGTACAGGTGGGCGATTAATTGAGAACGCGCATCATTGTGAAACTGCTGATGACTGCGTTGGATTATTCATATGTCCTCCTTGGGCCATGATTTGTAAAGATCACATCTGCCAATGCCAGCCACCTCGTGTTGAATCCAACATCATTAAGGCTTAAGAGTTGAGAGTTAAGGGGGCTATCTATGTGACAAACCATGTCAATGAATATTGCTCTTTAAATTCAAAATAGATAACATCAATAAAACCTTTTTTATTTGTCATAATGTCTATGTGCCATATCAATTATATTCTTCGCTTTAAGGTTCTGGTTCCCTTGGATACATCGGATTATCCTCACAGGTTTGCATATTATTATAAAAAATCCACACCCTCCACACCCCATAGTTATATTGTTCATTGTGAGATTTCGGTTCTCGTGAATACATCGAATTACCCTCACAGGTTTTCATGTTATTATCAAAAATTCACACCCCATACATACCAATTATATTGTTCGCTTTGAGGTTTTGGTTCCCATGGATATATCAAATTATCCTCACGAGTTTGTTCCTCATGAGCTCACGTGAATACATCGGATTACCCTCACATGTTTTCATGTTATTATCAAAAATTCACACCCCATACATACCAATTATATTGTTCGCTTTGGGATTTCGATTACCATGGATATATCATATTACCCTCACGAGTTTGTTCCTCATGAGCCCAACAACTGAGTCTTGGCCCAAATCACTTAAGCCCATGAAAATGGCTAGATAACATATAAGAGTGGACTTTGCTCTTCTAAATCACTCGGTTGGGACTTACCCAACCGATGTGGTATATTTTGTTCATAACAAGTATTGTTTTTATCAACTCTATAACACAAGTTTTGACATAAAAACACCAATAAAAAATGATATGTAATACTTTTGTTACTAATGAATCCAAAAGTGACATACACAAACGTATGTAAATTTCATTATTTAAAAGCGCACAACCGTCATATCAACCAAATACGTATGTCGTCTGAATATCAACATTCCAGTTCAAAGAAGATTCATGATATTCGTGAGATCCTGAGTTCGATTCTTATTGAGAATAATGTATGTCATTGTGACCACGCACTAGGTTTTGACTAACTAACCCTTGTCATAGATGAAAATTTATGTGTGCATGGACCTAGCGACCCGAGTTTAGACTTACATCAAATATATGTCCAAAGGAAAAAACTCGTAGGATGTCATTTCCAATTATCTTGAACACAAAAAAAAAATAATAAAATAAAAAATTGACCCACAATTGCACTAAAAATTGATTGTTTAACATGAGAAATTAAATAAGCTCTTTATTGATGCAATCACTTGCCAATTACAATAGTTTGTGACATGGTCTTAATCAAGCCAAGATGGGTCCAGCAACAAGTGGTTCACATTTGCAGTAATGATTTTTACACACAAACTGACCATAACACACATTTGGGATTTTTGTACAATCATTGTTATTAGAACAAGGGTAAATTTGCTCTTCTTCTGTCGCTGGTGGCACACCTATTAAACAGAAAAAAAATACAAAATCAGTTATGATAGAGATCCCAACATATAGTAGCTCAGTTATCACAGTTGTACGCACATGATTTTATGTGCATAATGTGGGACATGTGAAGTTCACAAATTCACTGAGATCATATGCCCCCAACTCAATATCTGTGATAACTGAAATATCAACAACTGCTGAGATTGTTATCATTTTGCGAAAATTCATCGGTAGAGCTCTTATATAAATTAATATATGGCCACTCACACTTGCATTTATGATTTACACACTTGAATTGACGGAAACATGTAGATATGCGTCCGGCACAGTCTTTGTCACTAGAACATGGCCCTTCCTCCATTAGAGTTGTTTTGGCATTCACACCCATTAAACCTAACAATGAGCACAAAATAATAATAATTAATTCCCACATATATGAAAATTATCTAAACATATTCATGTGGGTGTGCTCATTTTATAGAGAGAGGGGAGGAGAGAGAGAGAGGGACTAACTAAATGCGATGACAAAGAGGATGGCAAATAAGGCCATCTTGCGAGAAATCCTCTCCATTGTTTTTCCTGTAGTTAATTTTGTGATTGGTTAGATATGGGGTTTGATTGCGACAAATTGTTGTGAAATTAGGTTAGACGAATAAGTATTTATAGGATTACTTATAAATCCATAATATGGAAATCCCTTAAATATTTTTAAGGGATTTCCAATTCTATATAAATATAGGATTACTATAAATGGTAAGTGGGTAAAATGTACAAGATTTACAAATTTAAGGGAATTATATATATATATATATACAAATTTAAGGGATTGCCAATTCTATATATATATATATAGAATTTCTATGTATATATATAACTATAAATGGTAAGTGGGTAAAATGTACAAGATTTACGAATTTAAGGGATTTCCATATTATGGATTTATAAGTAATCCTATAAACACTTATTCGTCTAACTAATTTCACAACAATTTGTTACAATCAAACCCCACATCTATATATATATCTACATATAGAGAAATTCTTATATAAGGGTATAATGTAGGAGTATAAAATAAGGGTTTATGTTTACACCATTGATTTGAAACATGTGAGACCAAAAGTAGTGGACCTCATTTGTCTTTACACTGATCCACACCATTAAAAAGTGACCCTTACTTTACACCCTTACTTTATACCCTTATGTGAGAATTCATATATATATATATATATGAATTCTCCTATAAGTACTCAAAGTAATGACTTAAAATAAGTACAACATTTTGACCATTGATTTAAGTGAAATGACTAGTGGGACCCACTGTTTTGGGTCTCACATGTTTTAAATCAATGGTGAAAATATCTGTACTTATTTTAAGTCCTTACTTTGAGTACTTATAGGAGAATCTCTCTCTATATATATATATGCATTTACTCACTTAGCTTTAATAGTTATATGTGAATTTACTTGCCTTTTATAATTCTAATTAATTAAATACTTAGTTATATGAGAATATAGAAACTGTATTATGAGAATTTATTTACTTACCTTCTATAGTTATATGTCAATTTAGTTAATTACTTGTTATAGTTGTAATTGAATACTTGGTTTAAAAAGATGGAAGAAAAGAATATTGATAATTGTCAACAAATGGAAAGAAAGTATCTTCCCACAATTCACACAAAATGTTTTTGAAGTAACATGGAAAAATAGTGCATGATTAAGCAATGAGCAGCATATGCTTACACAACAATGTTACAAATCCAATCCCAAAACATCAACAAATATTGTCCGTTTTGAGTTATGGGTCCACACGAATTTGCTCTCTTGAATTGTCTCCATAGTACTTAGCCTAGAAAATACATTTTTTGTATGAAAGGTGTTTGACTTTTGCATATATACCTCCGTAGTACTTAGCATAGAAAATATATTTTTTGTATGAGAAGTGTGTGATTTTTGCATATATAACATTCGATTGGATTACGCTAATTCGATGTGCATGATGTGAAACTCATGAATTCACTTAGATTATCTGTGTCTAACTCAACTGTTGTTGCTGGGATAACTGATTACCATGTCTTCAAATCTCTTTTCATTTTAGTTCTGTCTGTATTTATTTTTTGAAAATAGAAACAATCCAGAAAATTTTATTGGTTGCAATTAAAAAAAAATTACTTGAAAACAAAAAAATAAAAATATATTCTGAAATAGAAAAGAAAAAAATTTTTACTTTTTTAACGGTAACTTTATTGACTTTATTTTTGTTTTCTGAGGCTCCCAAATCCCGACCATAATCTCTTGCGAGTCATGGCCATGTCTACAACGGCTCTCTCTATCCCTTCCCTCACTACCATCCTTCGGCCCTCTCCGTTGCAGCCTCTCTTCAATCTCCCCACTCTCTCCTCTTCTTCTTCTTTAAGGTTCTCGTATCATACAAACATCCAATGCACGACCAACAACAAAAAACAACAGCAGCAACTGCAACAAGGGTCTCCAAATTCCGACCCCAAGACCGGAGTCTCAGTTTACAAGCCCAAATCCTACGCGGTTCTTGCTAGCGACGCCGCCAATTCTCTCGCCTATGCACTTCAAGACGGCAAAATTCGCTTGGAAATTGACTTCCCGTAATTCTTTTGTTTTCTTGTCCAATTGGATTGTTTTTCTTGCTGTTTTTACCCTAGAATTCTCTCTTCTCGTTTCGTATCTTGTTGATTCCTTTCGGGTTTGACCAGTTTGCGTGATTTACATATGTTCTTCCGAGGAATTGGATTAATAACTATATGAAAACCCGCTTGAAAAGTTTACCTTTTCTCTCTCTTTTTCTCTCTGGTGACAATTTAGTTGTTCTAGAATAGGATTATCTCTAGACCCATTTAGTAATAAGGAGCTTCATGACTGAAACTTTTTGACAGATTTTCTGGTTAGTTTACACATGTGTATTCGTTATCTCTGTTTTCTTTTTTGGACTTTGACTGTAAAACTTCTCTCATTGAAAGATAAAATTAGCCATGCACTTTCTCTGTCACTATGCATTGAAACTGATGGTAGCAATCATGGATGATTTGTGAACTTTGGATCAAAGATACATGATTCATCTATTTTATTGTTATTTTTATATTGTATTTAAGCTAACAAATTCTTATACGAATGTGTTATTTTGCTGGAATTGTTAACTTTTTGTCAATTTTTAACTAAAATATCATATATACTGAGATCTCCATATCATTTATTTTTGTTGCCATATAATTCTGCTAACATTTATATATTCTCTGTTTGTTTTCTTCCCTTGTTTGCATGCACTTCAGGCCCTTGCCTAGCAACATATCTTCTTACAAGGTATTCCTTCTTGCACTCATTTACAAGCGTACTTTTACACTCAAGGGCTCTTGCTTAAGGCTTTCTCAAATGTTTATGTAGTGCTTTCTGTCATCACTATGTACTGCAAGTTCCTTTTATTTTGAATGCTTTCATTTCTTTCAGAATATGAACATGTTTTTGGGTTACCAAACCATACTTCATGTTTTGTTTTTACCAAATGTCAATGGTATTGTTGAGGGGATCATGTAGATTGATTTGGTGGTCCAATAATGAAGAACAGATTCTTTCTGTGGAAGGGAGAGATGAAGAAAATAGATACATCACTTTTTAAAAAAAATTCCTAAACATGTGAAGGGATCTTCAGACGATTTCATTGATGCCAACATTCAACTTGCCTTAGCTGTTATCAGGAAGCTTCAGGAAAGAATGGAAACAAGAGCTTGTATGGTAAGATAAGACTCCTTTCTCATGAAACATCTTCAATATTTGAAGTAAAAACTGAGGTAAACGAGTGTATTTCATTTCAGGTGTTTCCTGATAAGCCAGAAAAACGCAGGGCCTCTCAGATGTTCAAAGCAGCTTTTGATTCGGTATTTTTCAGATCACAATCTTTTTGACAAAGTATGCCTGTTCAACCTATGACATCGGTATTCATTTTGTCAGTGGTGTCTGCACCTGAAATTTAAGGTCATTCATTTCTGTTGTAATGAGTTGATGGGGATTTAAACAATTTTAGAGATTTAGTTATAACTTCTGCATTCAGTCAAAATGTACAATGTAATTAGTGAAATCCCATCTTTGTTATGGTAATTGGTAAGGTGTTCTTATAGAATCTTTTGAACTAAATGAGTCTTAATTACTGAAGGACACAATGGCTCAAATTTCAAAATTTTCTATTATCTCTGACTCTTGTTTTTTACTTTCAGATTGATGGTATAACTATAGGTTCTCTGGATGACATCCCCACAGGTCCTGTTACCTCTTTCTTCAAATCTATAAGGAGCACTCTAGATTTTGATTTTGAAGATGATAATGAAGGTAGGTTATCCTTGAATCCTTCTATTATGGTGGACATTTTGTTTGCTCGTGGGCATTCTATTTTCTATATAATGTCTTCACTTATATGGGAAGTACCTTGATTGTTTTGCATTTACAATCAATCCGAAAGTACCCTGATTGATGGTCCTTTACTCTTCTCTTTGAAATCGAGCATGGCTGGAGATTTAGAGCACATTTTTGTGCACAGAAGGGTCCACCAGGCACTTATATCTCTATTCGTATGAAGATGAAACAATGAAAAAGATTGGTCTTAGTCTTCTACTCTTCTCTGTTATTTCTTACAACTGCAGGTTGCTGGAAATCGAGTGAGCCACCGTCCATCTACATATTTCTAAATTGTAGCACTCGTGAGCTCTCTAACATTGAGAAATATGTGGTACGGCTTCAGTTAACCGCAGTTTTTTCCCCCTTTTTATCAGTAGTTTATGCATATTTTAATGTCGTTCTCCTATTTAGAAAAGGAGGTACTGCTTTTGTTTAAAATTCATTTCATAATACCTGCATATAAATCTGTAAATCTTGTGGCATGATTGGCAATGGAGTCTTTTGACCGAATCTCAGCTGGTTTCTTGTATACTACAAACTTCAGTATCTGTTCATTGTAATATTTATAGGCGAAGAAATCACTTTTTGTTCTTCTCACGTGATTTTTAAGAAGAAACCTTTCTGTCATTCGTTTTGCCTTTACACAAAGCAGAAAGGTAAATAAAATATTGTAGTTTACACTTGCCATAGTTATAGGCATAGCAGAACTGCAGAAGGAAGTTTGGTAGAAAAGGAAAGTTTTATATTTGAAGTAGAGTGCTCTTATAGGAAGAGGAGGAAAACTTATTTAAAGTAGAGTGGTCTTAGTATTTAAAGTTTAAAGTAGAGTGGTCTTAGTATTTAAAGTTTTCGACTTGTCATTATTTCGATATTTCGAAGTATGGAATGGTAGAGCTTATAACTTATTTAAGTACAAGGGAAATGTAAGAGGGTCTCATTTTAGAGAGGAAGGGAAGCAAATAGAGGAGATTTTATCTTCGTACACACACTTGCTATGAGGTTAACAGAGTAAAATATCTATTTTAACATTTTAAGATGTTACTTATATTTCCTTCGTTTTTGAAAATTTCCTTTTAATGGAAAGAAATTACATTTTTCACTTATCATCATTAGCTATTGCAACTTGATGTTTGATCACATCTATAGGTGCCTCCAAGAAAAGAATAGGAGTTTAATTATGAGTATATGTAAATGTGTTGATTTGCTAAATTTTTGTAAAACTGAAATTTGTATGTATACCCCATTTATACTACCTTGGGCATTCCAGTTTTCTGTGACCGTCATCTGCATTCTTATATAGTTTTCATTTTTCTCTTATCTTCTCCAGAGATTTTGTATATTTACTCACTTTTGTAGAAGTTTGTAGAGCCTGACAAAAAATTTGTTGTCTTCAAATGAATCTCTTTCAAGAAATTCACACAGATAATCGTCCATCCTATCTTGTAGTTGAAGATTTGAATTTAATAAGTGATGTATTTTCATCTCAGCTGTTTTTGCATGCCTGGACCATAAGTCTATAAGAACAAGCCAGCCGCGGTGTTTAAACTTTAAGAGAGAAATTAAAATGTTAACATGAAGACATTGTTTATATCCTCATTTTTATGCCTGTACGTGAAAGATCCAAAGTATTATTAACTTTCAGAAAGCATTGGCAAATACCTCATACTTTGATTCCGATTTGTAGGAAAATTTTGCCATGTCAACTCCAACGCTTCTGTTCAACCTTGAACTTGACACATTGCGGTGCACTTTTTTGCTTTTCGTCTCTACAAGTGATAGTTGATTCCTTGGTTATTAGCTACTTTATAATGGTAAGTAAAATTTGTTTGGCTCGCAGTGCTGACTTGGGTCTTCTTGGATTTCCAACCAAAGATCTGCATTATCGTTTTTTATCCCAATTCATCCCAGTGTTCTATATACGAACAAGGGAGTATTCAAAGGTACTTCACTCCTTGATATACATATTTGTTTCTGTTTAAGGTTTCTTTGATCTAATTTTTAATGACTGTTTTTTTAACCTACATAAGACAGTAGCAACAGCACCTTATGTCTTGAACTATAGTGGGGCACTCTTTCGCCAATACCCTGGTAAGATTTTAAAATTTTTCATTCTATTGAGTATTCAAGCCAGTAAACCCTAAACCCTTGGTCGTGGTGAGTGTTTGGGGTTTTAAGGCCTAATCTGATCAAATCACAAAATGATGAAACAGGTCTGTAACAGATTATTGACCGGTAATACTTATTGCATTTGGAATTTCCATGTAAGAGGGGTATATAAGAGTAATAAGATAATTTTCAACCTGACTGGCAAAATTTTATTATTTCTTATGCTGATTAGAATTGGAAAGAAAAGTCCAAGATGAAAGGAACTTGTATGAAATTCAAGTAACCTTTATTTGTTGGAAATTTCCTGGTCCGTACTTGTGTCTCTGTGTTCTGCTGTTTACACTCATTTGCTAATGGAGCAAAGCAGGTTGTCAATTTGCTTGCGTCAGTGCTTGAATAGCTGTTTTTCTAGCTTTGTGCCAACTCTTTTCCCAATGCATTATTTTTTTCCACTATCAAATATGTGCATAGTTATTATATTTTTAGGTTGAAATTTCTTACTTGCAACTTGTGCAGGGCCATGGCAGGTGATGCTTAAACAAGCAGATGGTTCTTATGCTTGCGTAGCAGAGAGTGCAACACGCTTCACACTTGGTGAGGTATGGACGTGTCTTACTGTGTATGCAGTCTTTTCTTGCTTAGTTACATAATGAACATATTCTTGTTTTAAGAATGGACTGATTATTTGGTGCAATCCAGACCAAAGAAGAACTATTGAGGGTCCTGGGACTACAAGAGGAGCAAGGAAGCTCATTAGAATTCCTTCGGAGAGGCTACAAGGTTTCTCCTGTTCAAACTTTGTATTTTATGATTTCATTGCAAATTAGTGAAGTAGTAAACCATAAGTTGTATGTAGGAAGGATAAAGGTATGAAAAATGGTCAACATTTCATCTTGTAGGAATACAAGTTATTCGCTTGCTCTTATTTTTCTAGTAATTACAAGTGTTCTGTTCTGGAAACATTCTATTTCGAGCTTGCTATGCGTAAGCCAGAATGTTACAGATTGAAACCATTCTGTTAGATGTGTTTAGGTAAGTAGAGCGGATTTAAAAGAAAATAAACTAATAATATGGATTTTCTTGTTAAGTATACGCGTTACAAAAACTACCTTATCTAACCTTGCAGGCTGCCACTTGGTGGGAAGAAGATGTTGAACTGGAAGCATTTTCTGAATGGCGTAGTTGAGCCAGAAGTCGCTGAACTCAGCAGAAGCTCATTGAAAAGTGACAGATTGCAAAGAAGTTACGGATGCTGCTTCAGAGTCGAGATTGAAGATTTCTTGGTGATATTCTTTTTCCATCGTTTTCTCTTCCACCGTAATGATTTTTGTTTCGTTCATCTATATGTAATCCTCTCATGTTTCTTGCATTCTATTATTTATGGTGATTCGAGATATGTAGAATGCCTAAATCCCCAACTCCTTCAAGTTACCCATCACTGGATTGTTTTGTAGTTCTAGTGTAAGAGAAACAACTGTTATACATAGCTAGAGCAACCTTATTTGTCTCATACCTGTAGGCATGTCGAAGAATGAGATTACCGTTACAGGCGGCAGCTTTGATTCTTGAAGGATGAAGTATGGGAGGATAAAAGAGGGTTTCTGTGTTTGTAGAGGCGCAGAGAGAGAGAGGGGGGCAGACATGTGTCAGAGCGATCGATGTATGTTTTAGGGAAAATGGCCAAGACCGTTAAAGCCGTTATACTGAAAGGCTGAATATCTGATCAAGCCCAATTTTTTATTTTCAAGAGAAAAGCTAACGGAGGGCCTAGCCCAACCGTTAAACAGAAAGCTGAATTCTGATTAAGCCCAAATTTAAAGGAAGCTAAAGCTCACGGAGGCCCAGCCCAATCCAAATAGGTCGAGCACATCAATCCCCTGAATATCTGTAGTTGTTGAACTTTATAGTATAAAGCATACTTTCCCCACTAATTATATTTTAATTAGTTCATTAAAAGATGTCAAAGTTTATTATTATATTCATTAGAACATATGATAGACTGGTAGAGTGTTTTAAAAAAAATCAGGATAGCCTAGCTTATTATCTTTCCGAATTTAGGGTAAACTGCATCCAACATCGAAACTTCGAACCAGCGAGCTGCGATATTCCCTTGCGGAATCTTAGTTCAGTGGACTTGTCCCACCTCTAAATCCTTATATACATGAACTTTGACCAAGTCTTATTTATTGTCAACTATGCTATCTAAAGAAAAAAGGTGATTTGAAAGAAAACTTAATTAGTACTAATATTGCATTAATTTAAACCCTAATTAATTATGAGTATACCCACCGAATATTGTGGATTCATTTGTGCATAGTATATACGTTAGCTTTGATGATTTAATTGATCCACTTTTAATATCTCGTGATTGTACAATACAAGAAAGATATATATATAAAGCCAAAACTAAGAACAAAATGAGATGCCTCACACTCCCACTCCCGGCCACCAAAGAACAATAAGAAAGAAGAAAAAGAAGAGAATCCTAAGACCTCTCTCAATAATGCAATTTCATTAATCAATACTTATACAATAATGCAATTTCCTTGTGTAAATCACCACGAAAGAGAGCATTATTGACATCAGCAACAAGAGTCTTGCTTCATACCTCTCAATTGAACCATTCGACTTGAACTTCACTTTATAAATCAATTTGCAACATACGGGGTGCTTAAGAGAAGGAAGGGAAGTAGTTTCCAAGTATTTCCGCTGCCATGGCATCTCTCCCATGATGATTTTTCACTGTTTGATGGAAAATTTTAGGCTAGAAAGTAGAAACAGAAGCCAAAAAATACATGTGATTTTTGGTGTGATTGAATCAAAAATTTCCTTGATTTTAGAAATTGAAATTTCCCTAACTTCTCCCTACTTTCTTCTCCCTACTTTCTTTCCTTTTCTCTAGCAAACCATTTCAAATTTGAATTCTAATATCTTCTAGCATGATTTTTTTTTTCTTTGATTACTCAATCAAGTCAGCCATCACTGTAATCCATATTCCCACCATTTTCTATTTCTTTTTTCTTCCACTCTCATGACTTTCTCTGCAAAAGTTTGCGGTTTAGTCAATAGGACCTTGGGACCCTCCAACCCTCCTTTTGCCCACCTTCACTTCCTCATCACAAAAATGACAAAATCAAAGAGCTCCACTGTTTAGAAAAACCAACACTAGTGTCAATATCAGTAACAAAAGTACTAGAACGATAATTATCAATCCTGGTTATGATTATCCAACTGTGAAGCAACCATGAAAAAACTCTGAAAGAAGCCAGGAAAGAAAAAACCCATTTACTCGTTTTGTTAAATTTGATACATTATCTTGTGGTGCCAAACCCAGAAGAACAAAATCATGCCTTCAAGGGCACTCTCTCCAGGCTTCAATCCTACAAGACAACCCAGGATCATATCCAAGACCAGGATCTTGTTTTTGGGTCTCACAATTTCTGCATCTGCAGTAATTATCTTCACAATTCTTTACTTTCTTTACTATCTCTGGTGTTCCCTTGTAAATCGCTCAAAGACTATTCCTTTTGACTCTTGTGCGCCACTGAAGCTCCAGAGGTTCTCGTATAGAGAACTAAAGAATGCCACAGATGATTTTGATGATGCGAACATTATAGGCAAAGGTGGGTCTGGAACAGTGTTTCGTGGCATTATAAGAGATAGTAAATTACTTGCTATCAAGAGACTCGACTCTCTGTCTTTGGAGACAGAGAGAGAGTTTCAAAGTGAGTTGCAGATTCTTGGTGGTCTAAGGTCTCCTTTCTTGGTAACCCTATTGGGGTATTGTGTTGAAAGGGGCAAGAGATTGCTTGTGTATGAATATATGCCAAATAAAAGTTTGCAAGAGATGCTATTTGGAGATGGACATTTGGGTTTTTCTTGGGAGAGAAGATTTGACATAATTCTTGATGTTGCTAAAGCTCTAGAGTTTCTGCATTGTGGATGTGACCCTCCTGTGATTCATGGAGATATTAAGCCAAGTAATGTTTTGCTCGATTCGGATTTTCGAGCAAAGGTTTCTGATTTCGGGTTGTCAAGGATTAAGGTTGAGGGTGAGTTTGGGGTGGATTTGTTTAGCCAAGATCTGGGGAGGAGTCAGGAGCTATGGAAGAGCCAAGAGCTGTCAGGGAACTTGGGAGGAACTGGTGTGGAGACTCCTGCAATTAGTACACCTGTTGAAGATAATACTGAGGTAGATTTTGCTCTTGCTTTACAAGCTTCATCTTCCTCCAAAAATAGTAAGGTAAGTCACAATGTTAGAGCTTTGAACTTGAATTCATTAAACTATAATGCCAATATGGTAACTGAGAGTAGTGATGTTAAGGTTTTGAGTGGTAAGGGGAAAGAAGTTTCAAACATGGATATTGGTGGGGATGATTGGAATTGTAAGTTTGTGCCTTATGATGATGAGTTCTGCAGTGTTGAACATAGTAAGGAATTGAATAGGAATGCTTGTTCTGTTGTTGACGATGTGGAGGATACAAAACAATGGGGGAAAGATTGGTGGTGGAGACAGGATGGGAGTGCTGAATTGTGTAGTAAAGATTATGTCATGGAATGGATAGGAAGCCAAATTTGTCCTTCAACGAATCCCGATTGGGATGAAGAGCAGATAAGTACTCCTGAGAAAGCTGGATTGTCAAATTCAACCCCATTAGATAAGCTAGAAGATGTAAATGAGCCTCAGATGCAAGAATCCAAACGCGGCAAGAAAAATCGCAGAAAGAAGCCAAGGAAGATGCAGGAATGGTGGAAAGAAGAGCATCTTAGTGAAATCAGCAATAAGGGTAGCAAGATTAAGAATTTCAAAACCAAGTGGAAGAAAGGATTTAAGATTGTTCATATTGATCTGGGTAAAAGGCTTCTCTTTCGGAGACGAAATGTATTCGGGGAACAGAATCAAAATGATTGTGATCAAAATGGGGAGTTCAGTTTCAGAAGAGGTTGGAGGAGAAAGAATGCACTTTCCACGGGAAGTGATATGTGTAGTGGAGATCTTTTTAGCAGAGAGTTAAGTAGCACCACAAGCATGAGAGGGACCTTGTGTTACGTTGCACCAGAATATGGTGGCTGTGGGTTCTTAATTGAGAAGGCTGATATATACAGTTTTGGGGTTTTGATTCTTGTGATTGTGTCTGGCAGACGGCCATTGCATGTTCTTGCCTCACCAATGAAGCTCGAAAAGGCGAACTTGGTAAGCTGGTGCAGGCAATTAGCTCAAACTGGGAACATACTAGAACTTGTAGATGAGAGATTGAAGGATGAGTATGATAAGGAGCAGACAAGCTTGTGCATCAACTTGGCACTTGCTTGCTTGCAGAAAATGCCAGAGTTGCGGCCCGATATTGGTGATGTTGTTCGGATTTTGAAAGGGGAGATGGATCTCCCATCACTCCCATTTGAGTTCTCTCCTTCTCCCCCATCAAAATTGTTGAGCAGGTCCAGGAGAAAACAGAAGGCTAATGGAGACTAGGGTCTGCAACATATATCATTGATTTTGCTTCTTTAAATCATGTGACATTGGTTTTTTTTTTTCTCTCTTGAGTGTAACATAGATTGGAAGCTGATACTGAGAAAAAAGAACTGAGTGTATGTGGAATATGGGATTATGTTGATGTATGTATATTAGAAGACTGGTTTCTTGCTTTCTATGCCCCTAACCAGCTGCAAATATTGATGGATCAGGTTCATGTTGTGCTCCTTAGTTTGTAAATTATACTGTGTTTTTCACATTTCAAGTTGCTGGGTGCATTGCAATTTCTTTGACAGTCCTAAGACAGCAGAACTCCCATCCATTGTGGTTTCTATTTCAAAATCCAGTTCATCAGTCAAACTTGTGATTGAATTTTTCTCTTTTTGGTTTTCTTGATACTGCATTTTGATGGGGCCAGATAGTGACACTTACAACCTCCAATAAATTAAGGCCGGAAGCAACAAACTTGGCAATAAAGATGCCTTACAAATTTAGGTGAGAAGAATAATGTTGCCTTCCCAATTAGGGTTTGAATTTTCTTATGCATTAAATGGGGTTTGTTCATCTTTTTGAATGCAATATTTAAGGGTGCAGGTAATGATTGCCAATCTATTTTAGATTGATGTTTGTTGTTTGACTAGCTAGGAATCACTCATGTCATAGTCAGGGGCTAAAGCTTATCAACTATTGAAGCTATGCATCATTACTTCAAAATAAAAGGCACTAAGTGCAGCAGAAGCAAGAATATCTTGTTTTGTATTAGACAATTTTGCTTGACCTTTGGTTGTTTCACATTTTCTGAAGCAAAAGTTCTGGGATTTCTTGAATGAGCAGAACATATGCTATTCTTGGCTTGAATCAATAAAAGACAGAACTTTCACAATTTCTTCAATTATGGGTATGTCTTTTCTGTTAGACAAGTCAATACTTAGAGATAGAGATTGTGGAGGAGAAAAAAACCAGAAAGAAATAAAGGTAGGCCATGGCAAATGTTTAATGATTTCCCACTAGTTTTTCAAAATACCTAGCTATTTGGGGCTTGAGCATTTGTGATGGTAACTCAAGAATTCCATTGTGTGTTGGATTGCAACAATAGCTGCTGCTTTTTTTGTGAAATGAGACGCAGAGGGAAAAAATTTTGACTTGCTAGTGCAGAACACAACTTCATTTTCTTGCAAGTGCTTTCATTCAACAGAAAAAAGAAGGCCGTATAGAAACAACACAGTGAGTGAACAACTCAAGAATAATTGACTTCCCTAAAACTACTTGCAAAAACTAAAAAGAGAGAGATGTTGCGACTCATACACAACCAGAATTTCAGATAAACTCATCTAGGACATGTTTATGATAGATTTGAGTGCTTGTGCAACTTCATCACCCCCGTCATCAAGATCCCCATCATCAAGTATTTTTCTATACCGGTTACTGACATTCTTTCCATTCAAGATCTCCATCAATACAATCCCAGGGTTGTACCTGCATCGCTCCTCGGTTAAATGCGCTGTCCCCGCAACTTCTGGAGCTGAATACCCTGTGCTTCCAGATACTAGTACGTCCACATGTGTTTAGCCCAAGGCAATTCACAGACATTTGGGACTCAGTTTGACAATGTTGCCCTGGTTAAGGTATATGTGACCAATTCTAATGTCTCTATGGATGATCACTCTGGAGCTAAGCGACTACGTTCACCATTTCGTTTGCAATTCTCAACTTGCTGTCCCATGGCAGACTGTTTACGATCTCATGTGAAAGATTTACTCCAAATTTGTTGACTAATATGGGGATTTCACTCTCCAGGCAGCAGTGCAGCACCCCAGGAGCTTCAAGAAGTTGATATGATTGCTCATGTTGGATGCAATTGCCATTTCATTTGTCACCAATTCAAGAATATCCAAGCTGGCCCCAAGCATAAACCTTTCTTTCTTGAACTTCTTGACAAAAACAGAGCGAGATTCATTTGTTCCCTCATACATGCAGAAATTCCAGTCATGGTGCAGGAGTTTTCTTCTGCATAGTAGTTTGTTGCCCTTATAAGCTCTTCCTCTGAGAAACTTTGGATTGCACTTTCCTTTAAAAGTTATGATGACCTGTTCTAAACATCTTACCTCCATTCTTCAAGACAAACTACTCTCTTTCATTTACCCAATCTAATATTTAGCTAGTTGGGTCTTCTCTGCATCCAAAGGCATTGACCTCTAATTAAACAGGTATAGCGAAGCCTGAAACTTCAACACTGCTTAATGCGAACTTCCATGGACTTTCCCACCCTTCCCATGCCGACCTTATTGCTTGGGATTTTGGTTGATGCTATTGCATTGGATGTCCAGCCGAAGTCAACTTAGATTTTTTTTACCCTCATTCTGCGCCTGTTGAATCATGGTCGAAGTTCCTGCCATGAATATGTTTTTAGTCTTCATATCCCAAACAGCTCACAGTTTGATCGACAGGGACAGCATAGCTAGCTCATGGTTGACAATTTAACAAACAGCAGCAACCAGCACAATTTTATTAGGATATCATTGGGTATCTTTCTTGCATAACTGATACATAATCGTTAATGGAGAAATGACTGATACCCTGGCAAACATGCAGGAAATTCCTTTTTCCCCAATTCCCCAGATTATCATGCTAGGAGGGAAGACCTGTGTCTTCTACTGATGGATCTGAGTTCTTGCGAGACTTCTTTCATGGTGGGTCTTTCATCAGGATTATGTTTGAGACATTTAAGTGTGAGCTCCCCAAATTCCACCAATTGCCTATCTCCTTCTTCCAATAAAACGGCCTGCAAGCAGCACTGAAAATACGTGTTCCAGTAATTACTTCTCCCATTCTCATGATTAGAACCAGATTCATCATCACTATCTTCCCTGGCTATTAAACCATAGGTAGATTCACGATTAGAACCAGATTCATCATGACCATCTTTCCTGACTATAAAATCATAGCTAGATTGATGATCCTTATCAAAGGAGACTCTGCCAATGGCCGCATCTAGGGAACCGTTGACATCACCAGGAGCAATAATGGTTCCCAATTCATAAAAATCCCCCAAATCTCCCACTCTTTCACGTGTCAACATTTCAAGCAGTACTACTCCAAAACTATACACATCGCATTTCTCTGTGTATCGTCCGCTAAGGATCTCAGGAGCCACATACCCCATAATTCCACAAATCTCCTCTGCATAAACATGTTGTTCACCGGCAGGGATTGGTATGGCCAATTGAAAATCAAGCAATTTTGCAACATAGTCCTCCCCTAATATTATATTAGTAGGGTTTATATTCCGATGCAGAATCAACTTCGATGTTCCGTAGTGAACATACGCCACCGCGTTTGAAATCTCAGTCGCAATCCTCAGCTTAGTCTCCCATGGCAGTTCCTGCGGTTGATTGGCGGCGTTATATATGTATTTAGAGAGGATTCCGTTGCCAGCAAATTCGTATACAAGTAGAGGGAGTTGGGTCTCCAAACAGTAGCCGATGAGCTTCAAGACGTGCTTGTGGTTGCTCATGTTGGAGGCGATTGCGATCTCGTTAGTGATCCATTCCACGGTCGATGTTCTTTTGAATTTCTTCACCGAAATCTCGCGGTCTTCGTGGATTCCTTTGTAGAGTGTGTGGTAGAGATCGTCCCGCAGTATTCGACCGCGTTCATAGCTGTTTGTGGCCTCGTTGAGCTCTTGTTCGGTGAAACTGCGAATCGGATTGCATTTGCCGTTGAAACCAGTGATGATCTGTTCCAACACGAGCGCTCCGTTTTTCAGGAAGAAACGCTCCTGATCTTCCTTCCATTTGTTGGACATTTTCTTCTGGGTTTTGTGGAAAATCAGATCGGTTGGACAATTTTAGGGATTATTGCTGATTCTTTATCCTCCACATCAGGGTTATATGAGTTCGGAGGTCTGGCCCAAACCCCTAAACAGTTCAACAGGCCTATAGACGACCCTACGAACACGCGCCCATGAACAGGTTATAGTCCAACAGGTCTCCACAATCAAGACCCAACCCTATCATGTAAAAACATTTTGCACGAATGACATTTAGTTTCCTTATAAAGAGCACTTAACTTCTCGATCTTTCCGATATGAAAGTTCCCATCAATAAACATTGGTATAAAAGGGTACCTATCAATTTTGTCTTCATTAATCAATGATTGTCATTGATGTTTTTTTTCATAAATATATTATTTTGTCCTAATTGGTGTCACCAGGTCTTTGTTTCTAGTACAAGAGGTATTGCAATTCAAAATAACACAGTTAATATGAGTAATTATTGAATGATCTTGGCACACTATGTTATACGTTGATGTAGTACTGCATCAAAACTATAGAAGACGGTGCCAATTCACACGTAGTTTGTATATTTTTAAAATTTGAATTGCAAACTACCTATTTCTATCCTCGACTACCCATGTATGGTTACAACATTTGTGAATTGACAACATCCTATTAGTTCTAGTATACTATATCAACATGTGACATGGTATATCAAGACCATTGAATAATTTCCCAAGTCGATATATATACATACAGTTGAAGTTCATATGCCAGTATATTCAGTGTGCAAATTCGGAAGGGACTACACAAAGATTATGCCAATGACAGTTATTTTGATACATATATCAGAGTGCTCCTATGCTCTTGATTTATAACCTCCTCTATAAAAGCCAGTCTCAGCAACAAACGTTGATCTCCAGCAGGATCATCATAAGCAAGAACCCTTTCAAAGCCGAAGTCTCAGCAACTAGCACTGAGACTGAATGGCATCAGTAGTCCAGTTTTGACAGAGAGCTTTGCCATCAGTGTCATAAGAGACCTCAACAATCTGTCCACAATGTAAATTTCTCGCGCATCAACACTGAGTTCGATTTCTGTCTGACAAGGATTTATCCAAAAGATCAATCTCTGAAGACATTCTCCCTCTGGTTTTCATTCAATGAGAACATTTTTTGCACCACTCAAATCCATCTAATAAAAGGCAAAAACACATCATAAAGGGCATCTAATTCTGAAGACAAGCTATGTTCCTCCAACACCATAAAGTTTCACATCTAATGCAGCATAAAAGATGATACTATTTCCTGAAACCAGCCAGCGAGTAAGCAGTCAGCTGAAAGACAGATGCAACTTCCATGTCAGACATCCCCCAACGAAATTGCCATCCATCACAATCCTAGTGAGCGTTGCATTCATCATCAAAGAAAAATAAATAACTAAAGAAATAGTACCTGAATCATGCGGAAAACTGTCAGAAGTATGGAGCCCTGCAGGTCCGGAACTCTTGCTCATGAGTAATGCCTAATCACCTCTATTTGAATTTGTTATGGAGGATGAACTGGGTTATCACTTGAGATTCCTTAATATCCTGCCACATAAGCTCCTCTGCTTCCAGTTTTCATATATTTTGTGTGTTTCATCAAGAGCTTCTCAAGGAGATTCTTCAATTGATGTCCCTTTTCTTTCTTGATTGACGTTGATGACTTTGCTCTTCATTGGCTCTCCTATGATTTACCTGTTTATCTTTCTTAAACTTTCTCACCTGCCGTTTGCTGTTATCACGGCTTCCTCTCGCTGGTTCCTTCAAGATCTTCTTGAGCTTGGGATCATCGGGAATTCCAATTGATTTCATCTCAGAATAGAATTCCCTGGCTTTGATCAACAATCCACACTTAGCTAGCCCTTCAACCAACAGTGTGTAGTGTGTCAAATCAGGTATTACCTCATACCGCTTCATTACTAACCATAACTTCAATGCATTGTCAGGTTGCTCTGATTCCAAAAACTTGCCAAGAATTAAGAAAAAGGTCTCCCCATTAGGACCTAAACCAGCTGCCCTCATGAGATCAAGAACTTTCGAAGTTCCTTCAAAATCAGCTCCCTCAAGAAATGCATGATAGGTCTCAATTGTTGGGGTGAGTTGCTCCCCTATCATTGTAGCCAATATATTTCTAGCTTCTTCTTCCCTTTTTGCTTTACACAAAGGACATATCATTGAGTTATAAGTGGCAGAATTCGGCTGCAAACCTTCTTCTTTCATTTTGTCTAAGATTTTGAGAGCTTCCTTCAAACAATTCTCGCGAGTTAATACATAAATCAAAGCGTTATAGATCTCGAACCCTGGAGTCCAACCCCTTCTCTTCATTTCGTTGTAGAGCCTCAGTGAGTCAAAAAGATTACCAACCTTAGAGAAGCAGGAAATCATATAAGTATAAGATGTTGCATTTGGACTAATGCAGCACTTAGACATTTCCCTCCAAACTCTTTTTGCTTCAACTATGTCAACAGATATATTACACCACCCATTGAGAACAATATTAAAGCCCTCAGTGTCCAAGGGAAATAGATTTTTGTTTATGAGCATAAACTCTTCTGCCTCTTCCGTGTTCCCATTTTTACAAAGGGATTTCAAGAGGCGGTGGAATGCTTCTTCATCAGGGCTCAATCTGAATTTCTCCATGATATGAAATGTCCGAATAGCCTTGCCCGGATCATTAGCAGCTGCATATCTAATTAGAAACAAAATGCAAGACAATAATCATTGTGAATGGAAGTCCAGAACAAAGTGCAAAACAGAAAAACTGTGGAAACTAGAAGGCACTAGGCATTGTTTTCCAACAAAAAAACTCATAAAAACCCTGTTGCACTATTTTTTTTTTCACATAAACACAACATGTAGTGAACTAAATCAGTAATATAATGGTAGGCTGCTGAAGAAAAACATGGCCACAGCCCTCGTCACTCAACATCAACAACAAGAGATGATAAGGTACATAACTGCACATATGAAAAAGGGAAGGTGGAGAGGGTTAATATTTATAATAGTGGTTCAGTCTTACCTATCAATCATAATGAGCATTGCCCTCCGTGTGCCACCCAGTGAGGCCCGATGCAAATCTCGGATCAAACACCAGGCAACATTGAACTTCCCATGATTACCCAACACCCATACCATCAACTCGCAAGCTTTATCATCGACGCAACTCAATTTCTCGCCCCATTTGAAAGCCAAAAATGCAATTCGCCACTCTTCCCTCAACACCCATATCACCGAATATATCAAATCTTGATTCGCTTCAATCCCGGACTCATTAAGAGAGACCATGGCTTCTGCTTCCGAGGGGAAATCAGCGACCTGTTTCAGCAATTGCAGAAGATCCTGTGCACGAGGATCACAAGCTTGAATTTTGATCCTTTCGGTGATCTCAAACGGATCAACGAATGTTCGAGTGGAGAACCACTGAAGAGCAGAGAAGTGAGGTCGGGTTTCAAAGGGTATGCGACGTGTTTGATGAAATGCCGAGGATAAAGAATAGAGTGGACGTAATGATGTAGGAGCGTGAGAGAAGCGATGCAGAAACGGAAAAATGAACTGGGATTTTTGAAGCCTTCTTGTAAAGCAGAAAAGTGCCATAACCTACGGTATACGACGGTATAAAGGCACTGCCGTAGTTTCAATCGGAAAACTTTGAACCCAAGTGCATATATATCCCCCGACGATGCGGGCACAGGCAGGGAAAACCTGTTTTTGCCCATTCGGGCAGTTCGTGACCCGACCGTTTTCAGGTCCAAACGGCCCAAATAGGGCCCAAAAGTGAGATTGGGCCTGTTCGGGGTAGCCTCTCGGGATATCTAAACCCCTAAAACCTATAGAACCGAACTGGAGAGGAAGCGGGGGAGGAACTCAACGAAAGCGAGTCAAAAAATGGGGGGCGAGGCTAAACCCAGTCAAGACAGTAGCAGCGGTGGAGGGTTCAAGTCACGAATGGTGTACTATATCAACAGTGGGGAAAAGAAGCATGTCTTCGCCGGAGTGGCAATTATCAGTGCTGTCTTTGGGATCCCTTGGTACCTCATGACTAGAGGTTCTTTTCTTTCCCGTTCTTTTTTTTTGGCTTTTCTGTTTATTTATAATATAGCTAGTGATTTGGGTTTACTTAAATTTTGTTTCTTTGAATCCGCGGTGAATTTTGTTCGGTTGCTGAGGAAGTGAATGATTATTTCGTAAATTTCACAATTTTATGAGGTTTGGTATTGCTCTATGCCTATAGCCATATGGCTGGGGATATGACGCAGGTTTTTATTTTCACTTGTTGATACATTACCTGAGGCATTAGTGAGTATGCGCGATCATGGTAAATTGTTGAACTTTTTTTGTTTTAGTGGAGATGATAAGGCATAAACATCTGGTGAACTGTTGAACTGTACATGAGAAGGTAGAAGACTATGATGGGCGATGTAGAAGATGAGAATTGATTCATGTTGTTGGGTTTTTGTGGGGTGAGAATTGGCTGCCACATCATTGGCAAGATAAACGAAGTTTTGACATCTATGTGGTGTATGATCATTCAATGGAGCTTATATGTGATTTTTAATATAAGAATGCAGCAACTTTGTATGGGAGACTTTGTCATCCTAGATGCTTTATTTTCGACAAACATCTGTTTGTATCTTATTTAAGGGATGTCTAAAGAGGTAATGTGGGAGCAATAACGACTGAAATTTGAGATTCTGAAACATTGAACTACTGTGATAGACGTGGGATGCAGATGATGGTACATTCACAAATTTGACCTATGAGGAGTGTGGTACTGTTGTGGAATATGATATTCCTTATTGTCCACTTTCCTTGTACTCCAGAAGGCTTCTTGGGATGTTTGGAATCATCGGCAAGTTATGTGCGTTAAAGTACTAATGTACATGTTGCAAGTTGGGAAGTTTAAGTTCTGCATTTTCGTTCAGTAGATTGGAATAGGTTGAATAGTGAGAGATCTCGGGGTCGGCAATCAGGCTCATTCTGGTCCCTGTTGAGGTGGGTTCAGGTTTATTTCTAATGGGGATGGTTGGCATGGTTAGAATGGTTAACCTTTATGTGTCCAAATTTTCAAAGTGAACATTTTTGTCTCTTATTTACTTAGCTTAGATGACCAGCCTCGCGTTATGGTGAAGTTTCTCTATTGCTACTTAGGTGTACTAATTCAAATAAAAACTCATTCTCTGTAATGCAGTATTAGATTACATCATTCCTAGTACTATCGCATCAGAAGGCTTGTGCATGGGGTTCAACTTTATTTTCTTGTTCATGGTGTGAAATCTGACAGTTTTGCCCCCTTTTATGTCCTGAAGTAGAATTTGCTTGAAATCTAGCCTCAGCCTGTACTCTGATGGAGCAATTTATGGGTGCCACAATGAGGCATTGACGAGCATTGGTGTTTTTGACGTTGGAGAGTTTTGTTAGTTCTTGTTAGGTTATTAGTTTTTGTTTTAGTCTCTTGGGGATATCTTCATTTGAATTGGGGAAAACATCCATGTTGATGTAAACGGAGATATATAGTTAAATCACAATTTAGTGCTGGTGTCATATCTTTCTGGGTTGGGTTGTGCTGTGGGAGACTAAATTTCTTTAGCTCAATCAAATTTTTGAGAACGGGATTTGAACTCTTGTATACATGTAGCAATGTCTAAGATTCTTATACATGGTTTCCTTTCATCTTTACTATTATGTTGTTCTCTCATGCAACATCACATCATGGTTATCCACACTAATATTATTAAATGCTCTTAATAATTTTAAATATTGCATGTAATTTTGTTTAGGACAATCTAGTGAAAATGTTACCAGTGCAATTGGTCTAGGGGTAGACATAGAATACCCATCTCTACGACCATAAGGTCGTAGTTTAAAATTTAAATCAATCTCCCCACCTAAAAGGAAATGTACTATCTAGTTATTTAGGTCTTACCCTGTAGGTGGTCAATTTTCGTATCCTTCTAATATTTCTACTGGAATTAGCCTTGATTTGGTTCACGTCTTATTTGATTGTTAGAGTTGGCGCACTAATCTCAGTGTCCTTTCCTAGAGTTGGCGCACTAAATTTCAAACGCGAGCCTCGGTACTTGTTGCTGCCTGAAACTTGAGCATGCAAGCTGTCTCGAATTTAAAATCCTTCTTTTATTGCAAACCTAGGCCCATTGTTCTACATTTCTAACATCCAAATCTCCAATAACTGTTAAATTTTCATATTTGTTCTGCAGTAGGAAAGTTTTTCAAGTTTGAAGTTAGATTAAACATGGTTTCATGAGCATACATGCTTCAGAAAGAGTTATATTGGGTAGGAGTTAGAGAGTTGAAATTAGTTTGGCCATAAAAGTAAAATCTTTGAGGATTTTCTTTTTTGAAAAATGTGTTTCAGCTATTAACAGTTAACGAACTGAAATCTGGAAATTCTGTGTCTTCTTGTAGGATCAAAGCAACATTCTCATCAGGATTACATGGAAAAGGCCGATAAAGCTCGACAGGAAAGGCTTTCTCCTGGTTCATCTTCTGCTACATGATTTCTTATACCTTTTCCAGTGATCTCCTTGATAAGTGGTCGAGTGGACCTTTGTTGTTTGGCACTCCCTTTTAAGTCTCCCTCTCCTACCCACAAGTGGCTGTGTTGATCCATGAGGCATGTTTTCAGTGTCCAGTTTTGGGAGAACTTCTGTTTATTTTCTTTTTCAGTTGCCATACCTGGGCTGAGACCTTGGAAGTGTTTAGGGGGTTGATATGAATAACGCTTGACTACTTAAACACTATATTCAATCAATTTGATGTTGCAGACCATGCTTAAATGTGGCATGTAAGCACATTAATAAGATTATATGCACCGTCTTACGTAGTAGTTGGTTGTAATATTATAACACTACACATTGGATACAGGAACAAAGTGTTGCAGGCGCCTGTAATATGTTTGAACTAATTTCAGAAACATTGTTCCAAGGAATTAGTGATACGAACAACCCTTCCCACCTCCAACAATTAGCCATTTGTCCGCTTTAGGCCTTTGTTCTCCCAAGCCCACCCCATTATGGGCCCAAGAAGTTTATCCAGCAATAGCCTCATGCGGGACTAGGCCCGTGGTCATACAATTGTCCAAGCCTACACTGTCAAAGATAAGGCTCACGACAATGAAAACATATCAGCAAGTTGATTGATTGAAATTTTAATAAATTCTATCGGGTTAAGTCAACTTTTGGCCATTGAAAGATACTCAAAATTTCACTTTGGTCATCGAAAGATCAAACGTTTCAAGTCGATCGTCCAAAGATTTTTTTTGATACAATTTGGACACTCGGACAGATTTGGTGAATTCTGGGCAGTCAACGCGCTGATGTGTCACATTGACCGATAAAAATAGGGTTGTTATTGGTACGGTTACCGTTACCAAACACGGAATACCGTTACCATACCAATTCTTTCGGTAACTCAAAAAATGTTACCGTTACCGTTACCGGAAGAGTCGGTATACCGATCAATCGGTAATGGTAAGTCGGTAATTGGTAAATTTACCAATTCTTAAACCTATTTAAAAAAGAGAATAAAAAAAATGCATCAAGTAGCATTGTGCTTAATAGTCATTGTATAAAACTACAATACTTTCATCTTGCCTACAATACCAATAATAAAAATGATAGATTAATGAGAAGGATCATTGTGCTACATGTGAATAAGATAAAATACCTATCAATCGAAGAAAAAAAGAAAGGAGAATTCACATAACATTATTCCAACAATCTATAACGTAAAATCTTTCATTTCATTAATTTCTAATATTTTTAGTATCCGAAGTGTTTTAAACTCCATAGCAAGTAAGCTAGAAGAAACAAGATAAATAAAGATAAAAAACCATAATGGAAAGGGAGAAGAAGAACATGTAATCAATACCAACAAAGCATTTTGTTATGTAGCAAACGCTGCTTTAAAGTTAATGAAATTGCTACGAGTGATATATAAATGATAATCCTAAAAATAATCAATGGTCTATATTAAATTAAATCAATCTAATGATCATAATTAAATAAAACTAAAACTAAAAATAATATTAATATATATTTAATATATATGTCGGTAATCGGGAAATTTATCGGTTTTGAACTTTGCTTACCGTTACCGTTACCGAAATCATCGGAAAATTTACCATACCGAACAATTGGTAACGGTATACCAATCTTCTGCTATTTTCTGTAACCAATTGGTCGGTAATGGTATACCAATAGATAATTTACCATAACAGTAACAGCCCTAGATAAAAACAATTATATTTTGCTTATGTGGCATGACAACTGTCAAGATTAAACAAATAAAAATGCCAACTCAAACAAAAAACCTAAATAGTGACATCTCAAAATTTCCCCAAAATTCAAACAAAAACCCTAAATAAACAATTACAATGAAGAAGACGTTGAACTCAGGCAATCCAAGCATGAAATCATTGTTTCAAAGACATCACAATGGACCAAATTAATAGCTCACAAGGGATTGCTCTCAGGTTCATACAAAGAGAGACGAACGTGATAGCTCATGAAGGATGGCTTTCATGGATTTAAAGGCTCACAAACCCGAGTTTACCATAAAGGAGCTCCAGCCGTGAAGACAATCAACGCCTTTGATGAGTCCTCTTCGAGATCGGCGTTGATGATGATGCGAAGGTTGTTCGACTAGAAGACCTCCGAGACACCGGCGGTTGACTCCAACTCCCCACCCAAATCTGATTAGATCTCAACTTCAGAGCAAACCACCAAAATGAGAGAGAAGAAGGGTCGGAGAACCAAACCAGAAGAAGAATCTGCTAAATCGTTGCAAGACAAAGGGGTAGAGATGGAAGGAAGGTGGAATATTAATTTTGTTAAAAATATTAATTTTTATGCCACGTGTACATATAGTCTTCACGTCGTCAAGCCACATCATCCCACATTAACGGTTGCCTACCAGTGACTGCCCAAAATTCACGAAATCTGTCTGAGTATCCAAATTGTATCAAAAAAAAATCTTTGGATGACCAACTTGGGACGTTTGATCTTTGGATGACCAAAGTGAAACTTGAGTATCTTTCAGTGGCTAAAAGTTGACTTAATCCAAATTCTATCTAAACCATCAAAATGGTGTGAATTTGATTTGAAGTGACCAAATTAGAACATTTTGACTATTAGTGACTAAAATGGAATATGATCGATCTTTCGGAAAATCTATCAAATTGAAGATGGGCTACGCTATAATAAAGATAACGATGGCAATGGATTTGGATTTAATTCTGGCAGAACCTTACAACCTTGTCATCTCCAATAGTAAGCAAAGATATAAGTTTGAAGCCAGCGTACATCATATGTGCAGAAATTGACAATAACATTAGGGTTTAGACCCAAGTCTTTTACCTATACAAGCAGCCAACTTCAGCTACTAATATTTGGGTCTAATTTTTTATTATAACATTGATTAATTCACAATTTACTTCAAAGGTAAGGGTTAATATGCGACGAATAGTCGCGAATTCCAGCTCCTTCCCATCCCATCCACTCTTCCCACATGTCCCAATCTGGATCGTTCATCCCTCTCATCGGCTCATCTATTCCTTGATCACACGGCTCATATGCCATTCTTGGCTCATCTATGTCTTCTCTCAGATTACTCATCACCATCTGCAAATACCATCACAAGCCAAACATAAGTTACAGGGATGATTTTAGAATTCTGTATCATGACATCAATCTGTAGGCCCATTGGGCCCAAATGTGTACTGTCACGACGTCCCTCAAAGGGCCCATTGGGCCCCGACAATCCAAATATTGGAAAAGAGAAGGTCATGATTAGTGTGGTCCCCATCAAACGCCATATCTTTTCCTGGCCATACCAAGAATTGATGGGAGCGTGTCTGATTGCAGGCCACTAGCTAGCTGAACCAGTTAGAGGTCTACCCAACAAAATTTCAGTTCTTGCAAAATCAATTTTGTAAAACGATAATACAACCACTTGCCGATAGCTATTTCTCCAATCTTGGAGTGTAAAAAATCTTGTCCAGACTGAGTCGCCTTAGACATCATGATCCAAGATCAATTGAAAGAGGATATACAGAGAAAGGGAATACATACGTCGTAGGCTTCGTTGATCTGATGAAATTGAACTCCACAGTTGCTTCCTCTACAAACATCCGGATGATACTGAAAACCACCAAAAAAATTTCCAATCAATCAATAAAACCCAAAACCAATAACAAACATCTTAACCCAGAAAAAAAAAATTCAAACGAATCACAAACCTGCAAAGCCAGCTTTCTGAACGCTTTCTTAACCTCAGATTCGGAAGCTCCAGGTTGGATCCGAAGAGTCCTGTAAGGATCCATCACCGAAGACGGAGAGGAGGCAACACAACAAATCATCACACGATCTCTCATCGTCCTTCTCTTTCTGTCCTTCAAATTAATCCAAGAATTCGAGCAAGACGACCCGTTTCCACCAATAATTCCAACAGCAGTTGTCATTGCGACAATCAATCAAACATTAAACGATCAAAAAATTCGCTTAAACCCAACGCAATCCAACAACACCCAGAAATCAATTCAAATCGAAGAAGAAAAACAATGGGCAAAGCCAGCTGAATCAATCAGGAATTGGTCTGTTTGGTTTGTGAAAAGTGGATTTGAAGCTTTCAAATATATAGGAAATCAATAACAATAGAAAAAATAGATAAGAATGACTGTTCAAAAACGGAGACTATATTTAAAGAAGGAGAAGGGGTTGGTCCTTATCCGAACGATGACCGTGTTTTGGGGGAATGAATCAGAACGATACGATGTCGCATTGCGCTTATCGTTTGGTTCTTGTCAGATTCAGAACCAGTGATTTAGCATTTTTGAGGGGTTTTTCCATAAATAAATAACACTGGACGGTTTATTTTTGGAATATTCGCTTTTATTATATTACCCCATTCGCCACAAAAATATTGGTAATTTACACGCGTAGCTTCCTTCATTGTTCACACTAGATAAGGGACATGTTCTTTCCCTATATTAATAATAATTCAAGAACCTTCATCCGTTGCCGTCAAGCATCTACCGCAATATAAAATTTATTGATGCCCAAAATATTTAAATAACATATGATGTAGAGATTAGGTGGCATAATGTCATGATGTTCACACCAATAGTTTCTATCACCTAGAGATAACATTGATAGAACAACTTTATTAGTTATTATCATTGCATTAATGTTGAAATCCTAAGCTGAAACAGATTGAATCTATTATTCACTATATATGGATAACGTGTCTGCTCAAATTTGTTCTTCACGAACAGTTATTAGTTATCAATGGTTTTTAGACTTGTAAAACGTGTCTTCGAGGGGTCAGAGTGGCGTAGAAGACACACTAAACCCGCAAGAGAGATACAATCCTCTTTGGACTCTGGTTCACTGTGGATGCATTGTTTTACCCTCAATGTTTTATTTATATGCGTCTTCAACGTAAGAGAATCTGAGATTTGCCTATAAATTACGCGATTGAATTATGTTAGAGCAGTGTGAGATTTTATTATTGACAAAATAAGAGCAGAAATACTGCTAATAAGGTAATGGAATCTCCTTACTTTTAACCTAAAATCTTTGATTTTAAAGAAAGGTCTACAAATTAAACATTTGTTTGTACATAAAGTCTAGGCTTATTGTGCATGCATTGAACCATATTTGATTGTTACGTTTTGACTTGTTCCATTCAATCATTGAAGCATTATATAAATATTAATCATGTTATAAGGTGACCCAAAGACGGTGACTTGGTATGTGAGTTGTGTTGATTGAGAAATTTAAGAGTGGGTGAAAGTATAAATAGAGAAACTTAGTGGGGCAAACCGAGAAACCATATAATGTAACTTAGAAATAGGGATGACGTGTAGGCTTTTAATGCGGAGATGGGCAATAAAAGCAGGAGCAGAAGATGCATTTTACCTCGTGTATCGTATGATAACGAACCGGATAACGTGACGTGTCATAGTTTAAAAATAGCCAAAACCGATAACTGACAGGATAGCGTCTGTTTTTTAGGAGCGGTTGTCGTTGGAATTTGTAAACGGATTTCTGGATAAGTTGTGAAAAAAGACGCTGTGGATGAGATCGTCTATGAGTTCACATGTGTCGCTCATGCATTCACTTAGGTGTGTTTTGAAATGGGGATGGAGATTTGAACTTTAGTTATCAGGATGATACATAATTTTTTTACCGTTTCAACTATTAGTTTGGGAATTCGGGTGTCACTCAGGTGTTTTTGTTGAACTTGTGCTCGAAATATGTATAGATCAAATCAATGGTTGAGATTAGGCTAAAATTTTGATATGTACATTGTGCACGTGTATGCTTGCACTTTGTTATATAGAATTGTAAATACATGTCTATAATATTTTTTAAAAATTCTGCATTGTTTCAATTTTTGTCAGATTTGGCAAATTCGGTATATGAATTACAATAATAAAGAAAATTTCAGATATAGGTGTTGGAGCAACTCCAATGAGAATGTTAAATGGGGTGCTATATGGTTTTAACTATTAAAATCAATGTTTTTAAAACCGACTTGGACATCGACCAGGACAAGGGACCAAGTCACTGGTTCACTCGTTCAACCAGTGAATCATCGATATTGGGTGATCGATTTTCCGATTTGATCGGGCGGCATGGTCGGATTTTTAAAATAATGACCAAAATAGTATCTCAAGCTAAAAAAAATATCACTCCAATGAGAGTGCTAAATGGAATGTTTTATAGCACTTTGGGTGGTGGGGTGGTATATTTAGCGCTTTTGGAAAGAGAACGAGAGGATAGGTATAAATGGAGGGAAATATAATTAAGAGAGAAGATGGTGTATTTTGAATGGGCTCGGCCCAAAAAATCTTTGGGTCACCACTCACCTAATTGGTGTGGGCCACTATACTTGTGGATTATCATCAATTCATCACCCACCTAGAGTGAACAACAATGGCCTTTTAAGGAAAAGAACCGTGGGCCTTCATCTCAGAGTCAACCATAAGTTTTCAAATTAAATTTATACGATGGTCTCATAAGTATTCAATTTATTAAGACTTTGTATCCCACATCGATTAGGGGTAAGTTATCAATTTCATTTATAAGTAAATATTCAATCCCTCTCAACCAAGAGGGTCATTTTAAGGACAACCATATGGGCCTTGAACCCTGAACAGACAATACCTCTACCGCTCTACGAATTGTTTGTGTTGAATTCTCCCACGAGTATCCAATTTATAAGAACATAAGGGGTTTGATATTGGAGTGGGAATTTATGATTAGTGTTAAATTGCTAATCATTGGTTCGCCACACGTTGGAGTTTGGGCGTTAGTGTTACTGACAATCATTGAAGCTTGGTGAACCACCGTTGTCATTGCTCATGTAGGTTGATCTTGGATTTAGGGGTTTTGGACTGGGTTCTGTTGGGGTAAGGTAATTCGGGTTGAGCTCGTGAGTAGCGTTGGGCTGAGCTTGTGTGTGTTTCTTGGAAAACTTTAGTCACACCTCACCTTTTACTAAAGACACCCCGTCAATTGAGTTTTACGAGGGATGGTCAACTCAAATTGGGGTGTCTTTAGTTAAAAGTGGGGTGTGACTAAAGTTTTCCGTATTTCTTTGTTATGCGTTCACGGGTCCAGGCTGGGTTTGATGAGTACGGATGTCATGGGCTTATGTGGGCTGTTGGGCTTCATGGGTTGCTAATTGCTATCATGCTATGCCAGTCTAGGACTTCATGGGCTGCTATCTCTGCCAGGGCCTCAACATCTTGGGTTCTTAGGGGCGGCTATTATGGCTGGACACTTTTTTTTTGGTGAGGAGGGAAACCACCGAAAGCACAGTTCATCGGATTCCATCACAAATGATAAATTCATGGGTCGCATGCAATACTCACAAATCACATGGGCGGGTTAAGTATTGGGCCGAAACCCAATGCCGAAATAACGTCAAATTGCATCAGATTGGGTGTTAGAACATGGGATCTTCCACACACATGTGTTAAGAGGTTCAAACAGTTGACTTAAGCATCTAAACTGGACATGACATTTGCTCTGGCACTATTTTGTTATGAGGTAGGCGATTGGTCGTGGCCCCCTTCTTGAAGAAGCTTTTTGATGGTTATGCTTATATACGTGAAGGGTAAGGTTGTCTGTTGCGGGATGTTTTTGCTTTTGCCACATAAACCTCCCAGATATATTTGAGGAAAATATTACGTCCCCATTAGAACCCATGATCTTTTGGAAGTGGGAGTACCCTACTTACGAATCAAGCGGACATGCAATCCCTACATAGAGAGATGATGACATAATTTCAATCAAATGAGCAAAATACAACAATTATAGGGAGGTGAACATACCATAACTGTCAAGAAAATGCAGACACCTACCCATTGAACACAAAACTCAATTTTCCCTGTATGGTAGTCTTCTGATTGAGATTGTTATGCATAATGATGGTGCATGTTATATGGGTTTATAAACCATTATGGGCAATGGATCTAAACTTGCACGGTCGCTAGTCCAATCCCAGTTCCAGTGCATGGACCGAATACGGCACCGTTTTAACAGTTCGGCCAGTATGGGGTATGGACATTCTTTAGAGTGACGTGATCGACACTTCATGCCTCACCATTCACCAAACCTTTGGATGGACCCGCATTAACATTATATTTTACGGTGGGTCCCAAACAAACAAAATTAGCCACCGAACAATATCATCACCTAACCCCATGGGCTCCACCTCCACGGCTCCACGCCACATATGATCAAAATTGTGTGGAATACCAACAAACAAGATAGGTGTTGATGATTACTTGAGTGTTTGAGTGTGAGAGGTTTCGAAAATTTCAGGTCACCGTCTCACCAACTTTTGCCAATTCCCTCTCTTTGCAGCTCCTACGTCCACCAACTTATTCCTTGATAAAAAAATATTGACTTTTCTCATCAAGATCCCATTTTCCCACACACTCCAAACAGGTTGGTGACAGGGTGGAATGAGTGTCATTTGATCTTCTTATTGAGGCCCAAACCAAAAGGGTACTTTTTAAAACTTGTTTTTGTGGGATTTTTTTATCAAGACAGACAATCGCTAAGAACACATAAAACTTATTATCTGCCTAAAAAAAAAGAAATAAAATAACTTGCTATCTTATCTTATGAGGGTGTTGGTGGGTTTGTTGAAGGTCAAATGAGTGAGGATGTAGACTTCATCAGGCCAACCCTTGCCTATTTTATTTTATAAAAAATTGTTTTATTTTTTTTTTCTTGGGATTACTAATTTGGCTACAAACTGTTACGGATTGTAATATTTTTTGTCCAAATTATCTTCAATATTGAAATTAAGGCACTTGACTTCGTATAAAAAAAACATTTTCTTTCTTCTTTTTAAGTCTGCAAGTCTACCACTCCGTTTGCCATTCATCACTGTGCTCTCTTTCCTAACAGGTCTAATTGATCTCCCATGAGAAAACTCTGTGTTTTTTTTTTGTTGGTTTAATCATATTAGATAGGAAGTGCGGCTGGGTGTTTGACAAACATAAACAGAATTATGATTTTTCTATCAGAGCCAATCGCAAATTTATTTATCGTGGCAGATTAATTAGAAATTGCCAAAAAAGTATCTTTTTTTAGGAACCCATTTGCGTATAAATGCTCCATTACTGATTTACTGCCTCTGCCTAAGAATAAGTTTTCTGATTTCTCATAGACTGTAGAACTTGTTGGTAAGCGACATTGTTGTTGGGTTTTCAATTTGTTTGTTTCTTGCCTTCAAAGGCAGATTTATGCCCGAATGGTTAATTTCAGAAAATCTTCCTCTTCCTTGTGTACCCATTAAAGGATTTTTATCTCAATTTTGTGGTTTTGTAGTGAAGTTTGTTCCTTTATGACCTTGCAGATCAATAACCGGCGGCGAACATTGGAGGGTTGAAAATGATCATCAACGTTAAGGAGTCGAACATGGTGCGCCCGGCGGAGGAGACGCCGCAGAAGGGGCTGTGGAACTCCAACGTGGACCTGGTGGTGCCCAGATTCCACACCCCTAGCGTCTATTTTTACAGACCCACCGGAGCCTCCAACTTCTTCGATCCGCAAGTGCTCAAGGAGGCTCTGAGCAAGGCCCTCGTGCCGTTCTATCCAATGGCGGGGAGGCTAAGGCGCGATGAGGATGGTCGTATTGAGATCAATTGCAATGGTGAAGGTGTCCAATTGGATCTGGCTGAAACTAACTCTGTGATTGATGATTTCGGTGATTTTGCACCCACCATGGAGCTGAAGCAACTCATTCCAACTGTCGATTATTCTGGCGATATAGGCTCTTTTCCTCTCTTGGTGTTGCAGGTATGCATTTATTAACTGTCTCTCTTATATATTTTGGGCCGATTTCATTGTTTCAAACCATTGATTGAACAAGTTTTGGATTGGAAAACAACAGCTCCTTTACGGTAACTTTGACCGTGGTAATTCTTGGCACTTGACACAAGTGGTCGTGACTATCATGCGTGTTTGCATTATCGTAATTTGCAAGATGAACCCTTGATCCATTGCTTAGCCTAGCGTGTGCAAATGTCATCTTGTGATATCTTTCCGCATTGAACCTTGACCCGGTTCATAGAGGTCGTAGGATCTTCCATGTGGCATGAGGTTTATCAATACCGGACAACTGAGTGAGTTCACGTTGCCAAAAAAAAAAAGGTTTTGGATTGGAATATGATCTACAATGGATTGTTTTATTCAGATTAATTACTTATGCAGTAATTACATAATTTATTATTGTCTATTGTTTTATTCAGATTAATTACTTATGCAGTAATTACATAATTTATTATTGTCTTATCAAATTTGCTATAGATGCTGAGGAATCACAGGAGTTTTAACCATTGATGTGAACTTCAAACTATGTGTTTTGATCAGGTTTACGGGTCGAAAGATATTTTTCTTAGGCCTCACTGGCCGAGCTTATATATGTTGTTTGAAATCATCTTCAATTTCATATTAGCATTAAACTCCACAGCCATTCATGTAAGCTTTTGGTTTTAAATATTGTTAGTTCACATACTTCAAGTGTGGGGGAGTCTCCCTTGGTGTTGGCATGCAACATCATGCGGCAGATGGATTTTCTGGTCTTCACTTTGTGAACACATGGTCAGACATGGCTCGTGGTCTGGAGCTCACAATTCCACCATTCATCGACCGCACCCTACTCCGAGCGCGGAACCCACCTCAGCCACAATTCCCTCACATTGAGTACCAACAGCCTCCATCCTTGAAAGCTCCAACAAAACCCCTGTCTGGTCCTGAAAGCACAACAGCTGTGGGCATTTTCAAGTTGTCTCGCGACCAGCTTATCACCCTCAAAGGCAAGAGCAAGGAAGGTGGTAATACAGTCAACTACAGCTCATATGAGATGTTGGCCAGTCATGTATGGAGGTCCGCGTGCAGGGCACGGGGTCTAACCGACGATCAGGAGACTAAATTGTACATTGCAACTGATGGACGGTCAAGACTGCAACCTCCTCTGCCTCCCGGTTACTTTGGCAATGTAATCTTTACTGCCACACCGATTGCTGTAGCGGGTGATCTCCAATCAAAACCAGCATGGTACGCAGCAAGCCAGATTCATGACGCATTGGCAAGGATGGACAACGATTACTTAAGGTCGGCCCTTGATTACCTAGAGCTGCAACCTGACTTATCGAAGCTTGTCCGCGGGGCTCATACTTTCCAGTGTCCGAATCTCGGGATAACTAGCTGGGTAAGGCTGCCGATTCATGATGCAGATTTTGGTTGGGGTCGGCCAATTTTTATGGGGCCTGGTGGGATTGCATATGAGGGGTTGTCGTTTATCTTGCCAAGTCCGATTAGTGATGGGAGCTTATCAGTGGCCATCTCTTTGCAATCTGAACACATGAAACTATTTGAGAAGTTCATATATGACATTTAAGAAAGCAAAGCAGCTGCTGACCACTCACTTGTGGAATTTCTTTCACGTTATGTTCTTGTTCTCTCTACTCTCTATACTTTGTTGATGCCTACTCATAAGTCAATATAATGTACAATAAAAGGTTGTTTTTTTTTTTTGGTGTAAAGCAAGAAATTTTATTGCTAAAAGTAAAATTATAATACAGAACCATCGAACAAAAATAAATTGGGAATACATGTCGCAAGGAGTACGACCGGTTACTTTCTTAAGAGGTCATCCTTTTGGACTTGAAGATGCTAGTTGGATAGAATCCAACAAGCTGAGAACTAATATAAACGGACTCGGGTCGGATTGGAGACCACCGCTTCACATAGGAGACTAACATGTTGGGATGTACTTGTATAGATGAAACAAAATTAAAGCTCTAGTTGAAATCCCAGCTCCACAAACCAATAACATAAATAGTAGCATCGAATCTCAAGAAGGAAAGACCATTCATGTAAAAAAAATCCTCCAAAACAATAGATCTGAAGAAGAAACAAACTCAAATTACAAGAACTCCCATAAACAGCTCGTCAATCTACTAGCACATCACACCAACCGATCCAATAAATCTAACAGAAATCTCCACAAAACAAGTTGTCAATGGGTCAAGATCCATGCAGATTAATCGTCATGACATTATATTATTGAAAGAAAAGTACTCAGAACAAGAAAAGTAAGGAAATTAACTTAACTAGACTAGAGGGGAGGAGGAAGAGAGGAAGATTTGTCACTCCTCCCTTGATGCGAAACAGATTCTTATGATTCTTTCTCTATTGGTAAAAGGGAGAACACTAATAATATCTACGTAATCCAGATTTTCCCATTACATAGCAGAAGCCATGAAGTATGAGAGTAACAAGAATCCTATACGCCCAACAAAGAGCTTCAAGACTGTGTTGGAGATATGTAATGAGCTTGAGCCATTGCAGCAGTTATAATAACGGGTTTGGGTTTGGGTTTGGGTTTTAGTTTTAGTTTTCTTCGCTGCCACAGCTGGAAATACTGTCATAGCCATTAAACTAAGCACAAGAAGGAATCACAATCGATTTCCTCAGAGAACACATCATCATCTTGTTCTTGTTCTTGAAAATACCAGACACTGGCTTTTACTCTTGATTCTGCAATTTTTTTTATATATAGGGAGCGAAATTAATTACCTTCAAAATCATACATTTATCTTTTCATTAAATTAAGGCGTGACAATATGTGTAAAACTACTTAAAAGGGATTTTGATTTGGTTAATTAAAATGTGATTATAAGGCATGACATGCCATTACAACAATATTACTCTTTATCCTTTTGAGCTTAGACCATCTGCATAAACTCTTCTTAATAAATTCTCTATTATTTTTACAGTAAAAATTCACCATTTACTGATTTACAGTTTGTCTAATAGTACCACCACTAGTAATGATAGAGATCCCAACAACTGATATTCAAATTATTCCGATTACGGAATAATGTGCATCATGTGAGACATGTAAAATTCATGAATTTACTTGGATACTGTGCATCCAACTCAGCATCGGGGATAATTGAGATACCAATTGTTAAGATCTTTATCATTTTCAATACCACCACACATCACATACTTTAAACCATTCTAAATAATTTAAATATTCATTTCTATTATACTCATTCTTTTTTATTTAAATTCAGTTTATTTTACAACTATCATAATATAAAATCTTACCATATTAACATAATAAATAAATTAACATCAATATTAATATTTTCCTAAACCTAAATATATCATATAAATAATTATAATAATTATTTTATTCAATATTTATATTGGTTTGATTTGCTGCATTTTTGTTGGAAGCTTGGACCAATGGTTTGGTTTCTCGGATAGGCCCATGTAGCCCAAGACCAGAGCCTGAACTGACCAACCAAGCCCCGTAATGTGTGATTCCTAAAGTCGGTTTGCGAAATATCTCGCTTCTGCTTGCGTCCGCTGACCTCCAAGCTGATCCAAACACCCATAAAAGTCCTCGACACCTCACGGCTTCTCCAGAACTCTCCAGTATTCGCTTCACTGTATCTTCTTCCTGTTTCTACAACTCTCGGGCCTCTTCCTATCTCGAATTTTCTGCGCAACAGTGTCCTGCCCAAATTTATATATATACACCTCTCGCAGCCTCCATATACAGAAAAACTAAACGGAAGAACTCAAAAACACAGCAAACGCAATAGCGAGCACTCTGTCAATTCGTCGAGCACTTTCTGTTCAATCGGATTCTTTTCACAATGGCGAAGACGGAAGGGAAGGCTATTGGCATAGACCTTGGCACCACCTACAGCTGTGTGGGTGTGTGGCAAAACGACCGAGTAGAGATCATAGCGAATGATCAGGGCAACCGGACCACTCCCTCCTATGTGGCCTTCACTGATACCGAACGTCTTATTGGCGATGCAGCGAAGAACCAGGTGGCGATGAACCCTCACAACACTGTCTTCGATGCAAAGCGTTTGATTGGCAGGCGCTTCTCCGATACTTCTGTTCAAAGCGATATGAAGCACTGGCCTTTCAAGGTTGTGCCTGGACCTGGTGACAAGCCCATGATTGTGGTCAAGTACAAAGGCGAAGAGAAACAATTTGCAGCGGAGGAGATTTCTTCTATGGTTCTGATCAAGATGAAGGAGATTGCGGAGGCTTTTCTGGGTCAGACGATAAAGAATGCTGTGATTACTGTGCCTGCTTATTTCAATGATTCGCAAAGGCAGGCTACAAAGGACGCAGGGGCTATTTCTGGGCTTAATATTATGAGAATCATCAACGAGCCTACTGCTGCTGCAATTGCGTACGGGCTGGATAAGAAGGCGTCGAGGGCAGGTGAACAGAATATTCTTATATTCGATCTCGGAGGAGGAACCTTCGATGTTTCTTTGCTAACTATTGAGGAAGGGATTTTTGAAGTGAAGGCCACTGCGGGTGATACTCATCTTGGAGGTGAGGACTTCGATAACAGGCTTGTGAATCATTTTGTTCAGGAATTCAAGAGGAAGCACAAGAAGGACATCAGTGGCAATGCCAGGGCTTTGAGGAGGTTGAGGACTGCCTGCGAGAGGGCGAAGAGGACTCTGTCTTCGACTTCTCAGACAACCATTGAAATCGATTCCCTTTTCGAAGGTATTGATTTCTATTCCACAATCACCAGAGCAAGATTTGAAGAACTTAATATGGATTTATTTAGGAAGTGTATGGAACCGGTAGAGAAGTGTCTTCGAGATTCGAAGATCGACAAGTCTCATGTTCATGAGGTTGTTCTTGTTGGTGGGTCTACAAGAATTCCCAAAGTTCAACAGCTTCTGCAGGATTTCTTTAATGGTAAGGAACTCTGCAAGAGCATTAACCCAGATGAGGCGGTTGCATATGGAGCTGCTGTTCAAGCGGCAATTCTTAGCGGAGAAGGGAATGAAAAAGTCCAAGACTTGCTCCTCCTTGATGTCACACCTCTCAGTCTTGGTCTTGAGACTGCTGGTGGGGTGATGACAGTGTTGATTCCAAGGAACACCACCATCCCCACCAAAAAAGAACAGATCTTCTCTACATACTCTGATAACCAACCTGGAGTACTAATTCAGGTATATGAAGGGGAAAGAGCAAGAACAAAGGACAACAATCTTCTGGGTAAATTTGAGCTCACCGGCATTCCACCGGCTCCAAGAGGGGTACCACAGATCAATGTATGCTTTGACATCGATGCAAACGGTATCCTGAATGTATCTGCAGAGGACAAGACTGCAGGGGTGAAGAACAAGATTACAATCACTAATGACAAAGGAAGGTTGAGCAAGGACGAGATAGAGAGGCTGGTTCAGGAGGCAGAGAAGTACAAATCAGAGGATGAGGAAGTTAAAAAGAAGGTGGAGGCCAAGAACGGATTAGAGAACTATGCCTACAACATGAGGAACACCATCAAGGATGAGAAGATTGCAGGGAAATTGGACCCAGCAGACAAGCAGAAGATTGAGAAGGCAATTGAAGAGGCCATTGAGTGGCTAGATGGGAACCAGTTGGCAGAGGTGGATGAATTTGAGGACAAGTTGAAGGAATTGGAAGGTCTGTGCAATCCAATCATTGCAAAGATGTATCAAGGCGGTGCTGGGGACGTACCGATGGGAGGCGGCGGCGCGGAGATGCCGAGTGGTGGATATGGCAATGCTGGGTCTGGCGGTTCTGGTGCTGGGCCTAAAATTGAGGAAGTTGATTAAAGGGTTGCAGATGATGTTCTGTTTCATATATGCTAATGTTGTTATGTTGTTTCCTGTTATTGTTCTTATATAAGAGAGTATGGTTATGGTGGAGGCTTGAGAAAGCTTCATATTAAGAAAAGCTTAGCGATGTAAATTATTGTCTGAATGTAATAAAGGAGAGCTTTCGAGTTTTCTCATTCCTGGTTTTACAATTGATGCGAGCAAATACTACTGTTCCTTGTTATCAGATTTTTGCTCATTAGAAGGGTTAGACCAGACCAGACCAGACCAGACCAGATATAATTTGATAATGGAATTTTTAAATGTTCATACATACATGGGTAGATTTTGATCAGTGAGAAATTTCCAGAACAATTTTAACTTTTGATTTTTAGATTGGAACGTTGGCATTTGGGAGTTAAAAATTGATAAATCTTTTAGTGATGAAAAATTACATTACCCAATGAAGATTCAAGCTTGAGAATTCTAGGCAATTGGAAAGGAAAACTAATGTTTAAGCCTTCCCTAAGGTTGCTCCTGTGGACCTGTGATATTCTCAACGAACCTTGTGCTATTACATGTGGCCCATGTCCAAATACATGGGCCCAGACAGCCCAAATAATGTTGCCCGCTCAGTTCGAATTCCATTGCTTGCAATGGGCCTAAAGCATCGCATCCGGTGGAGTTCGCAGGTCTTCAACGATACGATGTCTTCTCCGCATGACCTGATCGGACGAAGAACAACGTCACATAGCGCAAGGAAAGTACTCAGAGATTGTGCTGGAGGGGAAGAATTCCGACAAGCATGAAGAGTGTATCGATTCCTTCTTCACAGGTTCATTTCATGATAAAGAATGTTGGTGCATTCCAGTCTAATTTAGTGGTTGCATATAATGCGTTTGATATAATGCTTATAAAAAAGTGTGGTATGTGTTGCTTCAACGATTCCATGCAAGTAAATTGTTTTCTTTTGCATGTATAATGTGTCCACACTAGCTTCTTTGGTTATTGTCGAAGAGCAAAAGTCAAATTGTGGCTGAAAATCTTTTCAATCAAGATTTTCGTTGGAATAGTTCGATCGGGGTTTGTTGAGACAAACGGACAAAGAAAGGAAGAGCAAGATATCGTCTTATATGTATGGTATTGGTGTTCCACTAATTTTTAAGCCACCACTTCATGTTAGTTGATTTATAGCTGAACCAGTAGTCTTAAAGGTCTTCAGACGGCATGAAAACAAGGTAACTTGTTGAAGTGTTAAGGTGGGAAGATTGATATGTTGAGAATTCTGTTGAGATTGAGCAGCTATGAGGAGGAGGACAAACAGGGCTGATGGCAGAAATTTTGTTCTCCAATGGATTGAAAATTAGCTGGAAATTGGTTAGGGAATTAAGCAAACTGAATGTCAACTCATTTCAGGTAGTTGGTATGATGACAAATGCTTCTAGAGTTTTTGAAAGCTCTCTCGTGGTTCTTGCTCTGGAAAGCTTCCTAATTTGGGATAAGAAAATGACTTATTTTGCAATCTGTCATGGGCATTTGTCCATACCATAAGCAATATACCTGAAAATGCCTTGGATTTGGCCTGGGAAGCAGCTTTGTTTTTCTCATTATAAATGCATCAAAATTTTAGCCAGACTGATAATATATGCAGTTGTCTTGGACTAACCTATGCAAGTCAATTATTTGCATATGTGATAATGATAGTTCATGTCTAATTAAATTAAAAGCAAGAGAGAGAGAGATGCTTGATGCAAATTCCTCTTCTTTTGCTTTTGTTGCAGTTGTGAATTGTGTGGTTATAGTGGACTACTCTGTAAAGTTTTATGTGCTTCTGGGATGATGATAACAACAAATGAAAGAAATGGGATATGTGATGCAGATCCCACCTTTTTGTTCTTGTCAGCTAGATATGGATTGTGTTGGTGCATGTGTGTGGCTATAACAAATGACTTACTTGAAACTGTTATTTCCTTCTGCAATGACGTTTTTAGAAAATTAATAAACAAAATAAAACAGAAAGGTGAAGAATCTCAGTTATCTTGCCTTTTGAGTCTGTTATGATTTTTGATATGTTTTGATGTTAAAAGATTGTCCATGACCATATATTTGTGACCATCTGTGAGTCATAGGTTGTTAGCATACCTACTTGCAAAACCTTCCCTAGCAATCTATGCTCGATTGATGTAGATTAATTTTCCTACAGTAGAGGTTGTTATAACTATTGCTTGTGAATTGTGATGTATGAAGAAGAAAGTTATATATTTCCTCAACATTTGTCATGTGATTGTTAGATATTGCATTAGATTATATCATATTGGCCAAAATCATAGTATCAAATATTCGCTGTGGTGGAGAAGTGCCGGGCAGTAGTAGAGAGAAAAAGAAAAGGATGTTCTGCAGTTTTCTGTAATTTTTCCTTTTGAAAGTTTTGGATCCAAATAATCTAGTCTTTAAAAATAAATGCGACGCATAAAATTATAATGCTTTGGATATATCGATTGATTTGACACCAACAAGATGCTGAATTCTTTGGCTTTTAGTTGCTAAGTGCTTCATTTTGCTAGATTGTTGGACACCATATTTCCTGAACACACTCATCAGCTGATAGCTGGTGGACTTCCTTATAAAGTCAAACTTATTCCAACATCCTACCTAATTACTTCAACCATGACAGATTTCTCTGTCCCGTCATTTTTGGACATGAGAATGTGATTCTAGTCAATGCTGGAGGTTTTAGGGGGAGATACTAGGTTTAAAGCTCAGGTCATTTTGGTAACCTTTTGCTTGTAGTTGTCACAAATATGCTTTAACCACCAAACGTTATGTTTTTTGGTGGCAACAAAATGTTGTTATCATACGTACAACAAAGAAGAAGAAAAAAAGAGAGGAAATATGCTAATCTCTAATTGGAAATGTCAATCGGATTTCATTCTCATCTTCATCATTGCATCTTCAGCTCTTTGTTGGTTTCCTATGTCACCGCTTTCAGTAACTTTAACATTTTCGAAACATAAAAATTGTGCGGGGCTCTCTATTTTAATAAAGACAATAGGAAATATTAACTTGTATGGAAATAGCATATGATAGAAGGTGGGTAACCTACATTCTTATAGTATGCACTATGCACTAAATAGCTTTTCCTGTAAAGTTTGACTTATTTTTATTGCATGAGTGGAACGGTACTTAATTATGATTATTTAATTTGATTTTCATTGACATGAAGATCCATTATTTTATTGTTCTTGTTCTAAATCATTACTATTCATTTTTGACTGGCTATGTGGTTTTACCACAGTTGGACTAACAGTTGATGGTGGTCGCCATCATGGAAGGCCAATACCCACTCAACTACTTTTTGTATCTGGGCTTGGTTCTTGACATACTGCCGTTATCCATGTGAGAGAGGAGTTAGATTATGCATTTAAGCCTCGGTGGGGAGTGCACTAGATGGCAATCCCTTTAAACAGGATAGTTCTAGATGTGATATAAAAGTCATTATATGACTGGCCCTGATTTCCAACCCAACCTCTTTCCTGCTTCTCCAGAAAAATAGAAAGGGAAAGAGAGGGAACAATATGGTCGAGGAAGAAAATAAGAAAAAGACATTGGTTTACCGACTTGTCAATGAGATTAGAGAGACCTCTGTTGATGGGAGGCCAGATAGATATAATTGTTTGGTTTCATACAAATTTCACATGATAGATACTAGGATTTAAGGCTAGAGGTCACTGGTTCAATCCCTAGAAACAGCCTCTCCACATATTATGTAAGAGTAAGGTCTATGTACATCTTGCTTGTCCCCAACCCCGCCCACTATGGGTGCCTTTTGCAAGGGAATTGTTTACTCTTTACTAGGGTTTAAGGCTTAGGTCATTAGTTGTACTGAAATTTCTTATTGCCATTTGTCAGTGATTTATGAGTGATTTGATCCTAGGAGGAAGGTAAACTTCTATTCCATCCTGAGTTTTCTCATTGGGAATTGACTTGGCTGGATAAACTGCCTTACTAACATTTTCGAATCTGATTTGTTGATGATGATGCTTTTTTTCCCCTCTTTCTTTTGGTGTCTGGAAGAATAAGGCATATATCTTGGTAAGCTTCAGTAAAATTGTTAAAATTCAAAGCATAATGATATCATAGACTCTTAGTGAATGTACAGGATGGGTCTAGTCATCCCCTAGAGTGGATGATGAAATTCCTAAAGAAGAGGCAAATGTTGTAGTTGTGTCCCCGCTTAAGTATCTCTTAAGCCGATCCAAGTCATCTGCAGCATCAAGCATCGTAGGCCTGGTAGAGGGGGACTCCTGTGTGCAAAGGAGGCCTAACTCAATCAGCTCTCCTATTGTTACTTCCCACATTTTTCTCACTTCTGAGGATTGATCTCTTGAAGTTCTCACCAAGGAAGAGTCTATCACTTTCTCTACTCTACCATGGTAGTGACTCTTCACCCATTTGTGCAAGCTTAGTCCACCAACAAACATGTCATCTGTTGGTCTCTTTCTGGTCACCAACTCAAGGACTAAAACACCAAAGCTGTAAACATCTCCTTTTGTTGATGTGTTGGATCCAAACCCATACTCTGCATTACAAATATTTAAGGAAAGACTTATGCTATGTTGATTTAAAATAGTATAAAAATTACCTAAATACTAATAAGACAGGAGGGAATATGTTGGCAGAAGGTTGTACGTGATCATGATTACAAAATCACTTGGCAAAACCTAAGCAATTGTTGTTTTGAATGACTGTCAATTGCCCTAGTTCTGATTAGTATTTTAGGCAGAAGTAATTAATGTGATAAGAAAAGAAATTCAATGAAGCCAAATCCTTTAGTTGGAAGAACAATAAAGTCTTTGTTTATAGTGAATTGATAGGCATGCATTTTTGTGTCCTTCAAGTTAGATATAATTTTCTCAGGAATTTATTTTCTTTTTGTTTATATTCCAGGTGCAGTAGCAGAGGGAAAATATATTTCTGTACCTGGAGCAATATATCCAATAGATCCACATAACAGATTTGCAGTAGAGTTCCCTAAATTCTCCACCACTCCACCATTGCCTCCAGCAGTCATAACCAACCTCGAAATCCCAAAATCAGAAACCAGAGCTGTCATGTCATCATTGAGAAGAACATTGCTTGGCTTGAGATCACAGTGTATGACCTTAACTGGGGAGTGGTGATGCAGGTAGGCCATCCCTTCAGCTATGTCACTGCAAATGTTCAGCCTCTGGATGAGACTCAAATCTGAAGAGCCAGAGCCTATACCTGTGCTGGAATGAGGATAAAGACGGCTATCTAAACTCCCATTTGCCATGTAAGGAAGAACCAGAGCCTTGAAATCAGGCAGACTACATGCTGTTATAATCCGTATCAAGTTCCTATGTCGAATCCTTTTCAAAACTTGGCATTCTCTGTTAAAACTCTTTGTTGAATTTCCTGATTGCAAATGCAATACCTTTACTGCAATGGGTGTCCCATCTTGAAGAATTCCCTTGTAGACACGTCCGTAGCTGCCTGTCCCAATCAGTCTCGGCTCATCAAATCCTCTGGTGGCCTCTAGCAATTCCTTGTGTGTAATTCTTGGGATGTTGTGCATGAGTTCTGCCTGTGTTGCTTTCTCTGCTGTTTGAATTTCCTCAGATTTCCCTGAAGAAACTTGTACTTTGATGCGATGGAATGCAATCAAACAACATATTGTTGCGACAAATGCAGATCCAGATATGACTGAAATAAAGATAATAAAAACCTTATTTATCTTTTGAGGGCATTTACGCATGCCAGAGACTTCCCCACAAAGATGCCGATTCCCTAAGAAAGACAAATTTGTGACTGAACTGTAGATGCCACCAGAGGGAATCATTCCCATGAAGTCGTTAAAGGAAAGATTTAGAAAGGTGAGAGTTCGACTTTTCTCGAGGCTTGCTGGGATTTTTCCAGATAACTGGTTAACTGAAACATCAAAAGATTCGAGGTTCTTTAGATCACCCAGAGAATCTGGAAGGGCCTTCTGAAGATAATTGTGTGAGAGATTTATTGCCCTCAATGCAATGCAGCTTGATATCTGAGGGAAGATACTGCCATTGAGTTTGTTGGAGGAGAGGTCAATCTCCAGGATATTTTCTAGCTTGCTAAGTTCGAGTGGCAATGACCCTTCAAGTTGATTATGTGAAAGATTTATAAATATCCTGATCTCATGCATACCTGATATTTCTGGAGGAATGATGCCTGTCAGTCTGTTATATGACAGGTCTAGCTTGTCCAGATTTCTGCACTGTCCAAACATTGGAGGTATCTTTCCTGACAGGAGGTTGTTGTTCAGAAATATATACTTTGCTTGCAACAAGTTTCCAATAGTTTCCGGGATTGTTCCATAGAATTTATTGTTCGACAAATCTAGCAGACCCAGACGAGGTACGTGACCTAACGCTGCCTGAATCTCCGCATTAAAAAAATTGTGTGACAAAAAGAGCTGTTGCAGGTTGGGCAACCGACTAATCTCTGACGAAATTGTTCCGTTTAAAAAATTGGATGTTAAATTCAGCACATTAAGACTAGAAAGATTTGCAATATATGCAGGAATGGATCCAAAAATTTTGTTTTCTTGCAGGAGCAGTGTTTTCAGATTCACAAGTTTGCCTATGGATTGGGTCAACTTTCCTCCTAAGCCCATGCCAGCCAATTCAAGCTCCTCTACGGAACTGAAGTTTCCAAGGGCAGTGAAGAATGGGTGAAGATTGGTGTTGTTATCATGGCTTACCATATTGTTATAGGATAAATGGAGGTAATACAATTTGGGCAACTTCTCTACCAAAGATGATGGCAATTGACCAGAAAGATGGTTATATTCCACATCTATGCTTGACAGTGAAGTATTTATTAGAGCGAGAGGAAGTTCTCCTGTAAATTGGTTGTTGTATAAATTGAGAGTCCAGAGGCCTGCACAATTTCCAATTTCTTTTGGAATTGTTCCTGTGAAAAAGTTGTCGGAAAGATCTATAATTCTCAACAAAGTGCAGTTAGAGAAAAAGGAAGGAGAAAGTGAACCGTTCAAATTATTATCCATAAGTGTTACTAAAGTCAGGTTGGAAAGAAATGCAAAAGATTCTGGTATTGGACCATTCAAATTGTTCATCTCTAGCCTAAGCACAAGAAGACGTTGGAGTGAGGAAAATTCAGATGGAATATTACCAGAAAAGTGATTGTTAGCAAGTTCTAAGGCTCGAAGTCCTGTGAGGTTTGAAATGAAAGAGGGAAGCATTCCTACAAGTCCTTTGCTGTTTAGACTGAGGTTTGCAACACGGTGATGGTATCTGTTGCATATGACCCCGGTGAAGTTGCAGACGTGAAAAGCCTCGACCCAGTTAGCAAGCGTTGAGTTGGGATCAAATTTAATCACCTTCTTGAATGCCAGAAGAGTCTCCTTATCTGTTTGTAAAGAGAAGTGCGGAGGACGGTGATGACCTGAAGCTGCATGAACAGATGTTAAAACGAAATACTGCAGCAGAAGAAGAAAAATTGTTCTGGTGAAGGCCATGTTGGATACAATGCAAGTACCGAAGCCTAATAATATCCTTTGTGAGATCATCTACTCCTTTTTCTTTCTTCTCTCTTCATAGCAATAAAATAGTAGGAGAAAGGGAAAGGTTTCCAAAGGCGGTTGGCAGCGTGAAATCCGCTTGACTCTTCTGAGGCCTTTTAAGTGAAGGTGGTAATAGATCTTTTGGGAAAATGTTCAACACCGGCCATGATTTTTTTTAGTGCAGTGGAAATAGTATTTTCCTAGTTCTCATTATGCCCTGCGGCTAAGGTTGAGTATATTTTCAACTCAAATGGATATCCAATTGGAATCCAATAAAGTTTTGCATCAAGAGGCAGGCTGATGATTCTTGATAATTGGCCATGGCTGATGGAATGTGCATGACGTTGGGGAAGCAGTTGACTCTTGGTCATTCTTCATTTGTGTAACATGGTGATGTTGACTTACACTTGTTCAATGACTGCTGATTGTGACAAAGGTTGGCTAGCTTTGGCTAGTCTTTGCTGGAGTGAGTGCTGTCAATGAACCACTGATCAGTACCTGGAATTGAATGGTAGCCCTGCAAAGTGCATTCTGTTTGTATTTGATGTGTCTTTGAATCCATTTTCAATTTCAGCTGATCTGGATCACAAATTCACAACCGTTGTTGCACTACCCATCTTTGGGCTGAGAAAAATAGCACTTAGTCTCCATGGATTTATATTGTTTTTACATTTTTCAAACCAAATGAAGGCTTGAGTAATGTGAAATGTGTATGTGGTGGTGTTGGATCAATCATGTTTTGCAATTGTAGGCTTTGTTTGAGAGGAGGGCTGGTGGTGGAATCAAAATTAACTAGAGATCATCTTCTTCTTTTTTTCTTCCTTTTGTGGTCTCTATTTTTATTTTTATTTTACACGAGTCCAATTAAGATAAAGCTACAAAAATAAATTAATTCAACTAGGTTGGGTGGAGGAATACAAAATAAAGCACTAAGTTGGTTAATCATCCATTTTTCCTTTAATTTTTATTTCTTACCATAAAGTGGGGCCGTAATGTGGCGGTTGGGTTGGGGCGTGGGGGCGGGGAGTGTTAATAATCTTCTTTTAGGCGTGGGGTGGTTATTTGCCCAACTCAATTTTTTTTAATAAAAGTGTTTATATAATGATTTAATATCTTTTTTGCCCATGAAATCTAACTTTTATTGGTCATAAGATTGATGAACATTATTTACACCCTTTTTTTTTACTAAATACACCATATTAACCCTTTAAAATCACACTAGAGTATAGAGTAGAATGTATTTAATAAAAAATATGATGCAAATAATATTCATCCATAAAATTAACTTTCTTCGTCAAAATGTTACATTATTATTAAAATGTTACAAAGACAACAAGGTTCGAGTCGATCAACATAGTATTTTTGTCATTCAACTAAATCACATGTACGGACAAACTCCCATCAAATTGCAGAACAACGTTGTCAATGATTTTGTTTGGTGTTCTATCGATGAGATTCAAACTTCTTCTCTGAGTACCCAATTCGGAGGTTCAATCCAACATTTCATTGACCGCAGTATATGAAGGAACTATGTCCACGGGCACCTGAAAGATCAAAAAAATTTACACAAGAATAAGGTTTAAAGACAAGGCACAATGATCTCCATTTTCAAGTCATAAGACTCCAGGTAATCATACTATACATTCCATATTCAATCGATGGGAACTCTACATGCCAAAGGCAGGCACTCTTTGAAGGTAGGTCACAAAAGTGCTTTTCTTTTTTTAATAAAATAAAATAGCGGGGAAAGAGAAAGGGCGCACACGCATATGGCACCAGAGTGAAGAGGGAGAGGAACACTTCCCATTAGACTCCACCTCAATAGCAAACCCACGAGTCACATGTAATGCCCGCAACGTGGGTTGGTTAAGTCCTAAGTTGAAACCCAGTACGGAAATAACGTCAACTCACGTCAGAGTGGATGTTAAGATATTCAAACAATTAACTTAACAATCTGAACCAACTATTTTTTTGTTAAGAGGAGAGGAGCACACCACTACTCAAAACCGTGAAATTTGAGTAGCACATGACCCTAACTTTAAACCACACTACAACTCTATATTTCAGTGATGTGGGATGACAGTAAGATATAGGGTTGAAACAAAGAAAACTTCCACTTATAAATCAATTTTGAATTTAGCTATACAGCATCCTCCCATTGGATAGAACTCACAGCTACTATTTATCACTGGTCTACGGGATTTTCTGAAGTTATGTAAAACTTCATATGCTGCAACGAGGGGCAGACTGCAGAAACATAATCAATCAGGCCTTTTATAAATGTCGACAATGATGACGACAATGATGATGACAAGGAGAAAGCCCGTGCTAATGTACATAAGAAGATTGAGAGGAATGCACTGAGTAGCTCAAATATACTTACTACACAGTAAATCTATAACCTTGTTGCACAAATGTGAATTAAACCACAGAAAATGGTCATACTTGGCCTCGGAATTTGAATCTAATATGCAAAAAATAATTTGATGATTGAACATATCTGCAGTTTTCACCTAATTAATCCACAGAACAGAGATATTGGGTCATGATATATCTTCATTACTAAAATACGGTGCTCCTCATAGAAAGAAAAATGTTCCTTTACGAATATGAAATATGTCACAACTCATACCTGAATATTTTCCAATGTTTGCAGTGCAACTTTCAATGGCTGTGTCATCGTACAATATTTCTCCAGCAGCAATCTTGCTGCCTCTTTATCACCTTTTGCTTGTATGGTGAGTATCTCCCTACTCAGGCTTTCAACTGCCTCTTCAACCTATAAAATGAAAAAAGGAAGCTCACAGCTCTAATACTCAAGTTACAGAGATGCCCTTCAACCATTAACACCTATACCTTGGCAAAATCCACGGAAAATGTATCATCAGGATGCCAAATGAAGGCTCCTTTCTCAAACAGCCAATTGAACTGCAATGCTTGTCCTTTCCTGACAATAATAAACAAAAATTTAGATAGTTATTTCCTTAACAGCAACAGTATAGAAAATTATATTAATAATCAGCTTACCCATGAGCTTCTTCTAAACCAAATCGTATCGAGCGAAAACATCCTGCGAGGAAAGAAACATACATGGACTCTACCAAATCCCTTGAAAGGAAATCCTGCTTTTCATGCTCATACAAACAAATCAAGAGAATGTCAGACAATGAAAACCTAGACAAGACTAAAGACTTGGTCTAAAATTTTCAATTAAAAAATAACTCCACATAGCCCGGTAGTACTAAAAATGTGCAAACCACAATCCTTATTTTTCGGAGTCATTGATCATTCATCGGGCAACATTGAAGGTTGAAATTTGGAAATAAAGCACCATAATGTTTCAGTATGCTTAAATAACGAACCTGGCTGATCAGAAACTTGAGTGCCCAAAGGCCAACTATATCAGCTTTTGCCTCTTCAAGAGCTGAATGGAGTTCTTGCAGCTCCTGTGCCAAAAAAAAAAGAGAGAAGATAGAAGAAAGAAATGATGAGCAAAATAATTAACATCAAAATATTATTTATTCTGTTTTTCCTAAAAAGATAAAATAATTGTACAAGAAAAAAAGACCAGATCAAGGAGTTGGAAATATCAGATAAAATTAGATTGACTATCAATCCCACCGTGCTGTCAAACTCGAGCAATATATAAAAACCCAAACGTCAGTAATCTACACTGTCACCATCCCTTGGTGATGCCCCTTTCCGAAATTTTTTCACTATTATTTTGACACCAGGGACCACTCCAAAGAAGGCCCACATTGGACACACTCCCAAAGAGTAAAACCCGAACGTCAGTAATTATCCCCAAGTAGCACCAGAGGGGATTCGAATGCAAGACCACCAAGTTTATGGGTGCCTGCTCATCCGAGAGAGAATGTGGTCACTGGTCGAAGTGTCAAAAGAAATAAAGTCTACAATTGAAGGATCTTACTATCATGAAGTCAAAGAGACGGATGAAATCTTTCCAACCTAAAATCATGAGTTCTTTTTGTGATGCGATACTAGGGACGGTCACCCCTAAGTGCAGTAGAGCTCGTCTTGAAGGGGAAGATTCAATACTATATCTACTACTTGGTTAGACAAGAAGTGTGACATAAGAAAACATAAATCTAGAGTAATGAGCCTTACGCCCTTACTGTCTCTCTCTTTCCTTATTCTCTTCACTTCCTTTCACAAGGCATCTATGGGAGATCAACTTTCCCAACAAGCATTCACATTTTTATAGGCAACAACTAATTTTGGCAATCAATTTTCACCAGTGACATGATAATGGTCATGTTAGAGATGTGTATTTTGTATATTTTTAGTATAGAAGGGTAGTATGGTCTTCTCTTCATTCTCTTGTCTATATACTCATGTATTACTCATTTGTTACACAATTTCATATCTGTTATCATGGTATCGAGTTAAGTTTTTTTTTCTCTACAATTTTTTTTTCGTGCGGCACTCTTCTCCGACGAGCTCCTCCCAATGCGCCACTGTTCTCAGCTCTCTCAGTCCAGCTCCGGCGAGATCTCTGCTGCCGACCAGCACTGCCCAGTTCTCTACCGACCAGCTTTGGTTCACTCTGCCAACCCAGCTGCCAGCTCCCAGCTCCGATCTCTCAGCTGCCGGCGAGCTTCTTCTAGTGCGCCTCTACTCTCATCTCTCTCGGCCCAGTTCTCTGCCGACCAGCACTGTCCAGATCGGTGTTCTCTGCCTTGTTTGGTCCACTCTGCCAACCCAGCCAGATCTGTTTTTTTTTTTTTTATCTTCTGACATTGCAGTTTGGCCCTCCATATTTCTGAAATTGCAATTTGGTCCCTCCATCTTTCTGACATTGCAGTTTGATCCCTCCAGCTTTCTGACATTGCAGTTTGGCCCTCCATATTTCTGAAATTGCAGTTTGGTCCCTCCAGCTTTCTGACATTGCAGTTTGGTCCCTCCAGCTTTCTGAACTTACAGTTTAGTCCCTACAGATTTTTTTTTAAATTGTAGTTTGTATTGATGGCAACTCTTGGTGCTGATTTTCTACCTTTGACGGGGACTGGTTCCTCTGCCACTCGGTCTTTGTCGACCTCGGCTGCATCATCGACGACCGTTGGTTTGACCACCCTTGACCTTCCTCGGGATTTTCTTCCCACTTCGACTGATTTTCGGCTCACTTCAGCCGGTGACTGGCCTACTTGGAGTGCCACGGTTCGTAATGCCTTGTTTGGCCGAGGGCTCTTATCTTATCTCACAGATGGTCCACCTGCTGATGGTTCTGATGATGTTTTAACTGCTTGGACTCTTCGAACTAACCGAGTCTCCAGTTATCTGATTGAGTCTCTCGACCCGGCTCTCCGTCCTGATCTAGTTACTCAAGCTGCCCATGTTGTTTGGAGATCTCTTACCTCTCGTTTTGTTGAACGCAGTGGGGCTCGTCAGTATTCACTTCTCACTCAGGCTGCTACTGCTCGTCAGGATGATCGGTCTATTCAGCAGTTCTATCACCACATGCGTGGTTTTTGGCGTGAGTTGGAGGTTTTTCTCCCTGCTGGCAGTCATATTGCTGCTGATGTGATTTTTTGGGATATGCGTCACATGTACGAGTTTCTGATGGCTCTCCGCCCCGAGTTTGGTCCTCTGGTTGGTCAGCTTATACATCGTGACCCCCCTCCCAGCCTCGAGACTGCAGTTGCTGAGTTAGTCGCCGAGGAGACTCGTCTTCGCCTACTAGGTGGGGTCAAGTCTACTCCTGCACCCTCTAGTTTCTCCGGTGTTCTTGCTGCAGCTCCCTCTAGTGTTTCCACAGCTCCCTCTGGTCGTCCTACTTGCCCTCATTGCATGCGGCCAGGTCATACTATAGATGACTGTTGGAAGCTCCACCCCGAGCGTCGTGTTGGACCTCGTGGCCGCGGCCGCCGTGCCTCCACTTCCACTGTTGCGGCTGTTACTCATGCACTTCCTTCTCCTGCTCCTGCTCTTGCTTTGCCTCAGATTGATATTCAGCAATTTCAGCAGTTCCAACAGTATCAACAGCGTCTTGAGCAGATGACTACTTCTTCTAGCACTGGTAGCACTCCTGCACCCTCTGCTTTCTCAGCCACTGGTATGTCTAGTACTTGGATTTTTGACTCTGGGGCCTCTCATCATATGACCTCTGATGCCTCACTGTTGACTGATTGTAGTCCCTCACCTCCTATTCCCTCTATTTACACTGCTGATGGTTCTCCATTGAGAGTTTCTCAGGCTGGCTCTATTACTACTACCTCAGAGCCCTCAGGCCATCTCTCTCTACCCTCTGTTCTTCATGCTCCTCAATTGAGCATGAACCTTATTTCTGTTGGTGGTATATGTGATTTTGGCTATGATGTTTTATTCACACCCTCTTCTTGTCGTGTGCAGGATCCGTCTACCAACCGGGTGATTGGCAGTGGTCGTAGAGTGGGTGGCCTCTATCATCTCCAGTCCCTCCACATTCCCTCCTCGCGTCCCAGTTTTTGTGGTCTTGCCTCTCCTACTCCTGATATCTGGCATAGACGATTAGGTCATATTTCTGAATCGCGACTGAAGAGTCTCTCCCTGTCTGGAGCTCTCGGTCGTGGTCCTTTTTCTGCTTTGAGTCCTTGTCTTGGTTGTAAGCTTGCTAAAGCTACAGCACTCCCCTTTTCCCCCAGTGTATCCCAAACTTCTAGTGTTTTTGATCTATTACATTCAGATATTTGGGGCCCTGCACCTCTCCCTTCTATTTGTGGTTATCGTTATTATGTTTCCTTTATTGATGACTTTACTCGCTATACTTGGGTCTATCTCTTACAACATCGCCCTGAGATTCTCTCTGTGTATGAGCACTTTACCACTATGATTTTCACCCAGTTCGGTCGTCGCATCAAGACGCTTCGATCTGATTGTGCTCTTGAGTACTTGTCTTCTAGTATGCGCTCATTGCTCTCCTCTCACGGTACCATTTTTCAACACTCATGTCCTCACACACATGAGCAGAATGGTGTTGCTGAAAGGAAGCATCGACACATTCTAGAGACTACTCGGGCACTTCTACTTTCGGCTTCTGTGCCTCGTTCTTACTGGGCTGAGGCTGTTCTCACTTCAGTCAATCTTATCAACATTACTCCCTCTTCAGTTCTCCCTGGTCGTATCTCTCCTCATGAGCGGCTCTTCCGCTCCCCACCTGACTACTCTCGTCTTCGCACATTTGGCTGCACTTGTTTTGTCCTATTGCCTCCTCCTGAGCGTTCCAAATTGTCTCCTGTTTCTGTCAAATGTGTTCTCCTCGGTATCAGTGCTGAACACAAGGGTTATCGTTGCTACGATCCCTTGACTCGACGCGTCCGTATCTCTCGTCATGTCTCCTTTCTTGAGGATGTTCCTTATTTCTTCTCGACATCTCAGGATCTTACCTTTCTTACGCTTCCGCCTTTACCCACTCCTGAAATTTCTACTCTCTCTCCTCCTATTTCTTCTACCTCCATTCTAGATATTTCAATCTCTTCCACTCCCTCGGATTCTACTCCTACTGAGCCTAATCCTCCATCTTCCTCGTCCTCTGTTGGCCCTGATCACGTTCCCCCTGTACCTGATCCTCCCCATCTCCATCTTCATCATCGTCCTCGACTGATATTGTTCCTCCTCCTCCTTCATCTGGTATTACTCCTTATCCTCTTCACTACACCCGTGATCTTGACTATGTCCCATCTTCTAGTTTTGATACTACCTCATCCTCCTCGATCACTTGTCCATCATCTGCTAGTACGGATCCTCCTGCACCTCGCTATCCTCAGCGCGAGCGACGTCCTGTGGAGAGGTATGGTTATAGTTCTGTTTCCACTTATGCTCCACAGTTTACTGCTTTTCTTACTGCTCTTCATTCGGAGTCTGAGCCTAGTACATACAGTGAGGCATCTCAGTCCGTTTAGTGGCAGCAGGCTATGGCTGAGGAGTTTGAGGCTTTTAGGGAGACTCGGACTTGGGATGTGGTTCCTCTTCCTGTTGGTGTTAGGCCTATTGGCTGCAAATGGATTTACCGGGTCAAGCGTCGACCTGATGGGTCCATTGAGCGCTATAAGGCGCGTCTTGTAGCTAGAGGTTTTTCTCAGGTGCATGGTATTGATTATGATGAGACCTTTGCTCCAGTTGCTCAGATGACTACAGTTCGCACTTTATTGGCAGTTGCGGCAGTTAGTCAATGGCCTCTTCTTCATATGGATGTGAAGAATGCCTTTCTCAATGGTGATCTCTCAGAAATTGTTTACATGCAACCCCCTCCTGGACTTCGGACTCCTCCTCAGCATGTTTGTCGCCTTCGTCGGGCTATCTATGGTCTCAAACAAGCCCCTCGGGCTTGGTTTGAGCGTTTTCGTCAGGTGGTGACTCAGGCTGGATTTACTGAGAGTTCTCAGGATCACTCTCTATTTGTTCGGTCATCCCCTCAGGGGCGGGCGATTCTGCTGTTGTATGTGGATGATATGATCATTACAGGTGATGATACCGCTGCCATACAGTATCTTCAGCGACACCTTCAGTCTCAGTTTCGGATGAAAGATCTTGGTTCTCTCAGGTATTTTCTTGGTATTGAGATTACTCGTTCTGATCATGGCATTCTGCTGTCCCAACAGAAGTATCTCTCTGACATCCTCAGTCGGGCTGCTCTCTCAGATACTCGCAGTGTTGACACTCCTCTTGAGCTTAATGTGAAGCTCCGTCCGACTGATGGTCAGCCTCTTCCTGATCCGACTCGCTACAGGCAGATTGTTGGTCAGCTTGTGTACCTATGCATCACTCGTCCGGATATTGCTCATGCTGTGAGTATTGTGAGTCAGTTTATGTCTGCTCCCAGCTCAGTTCACTATGGTGCTCTCCTTCGGATTCTTAGGTATCTCAGTGGGACTATGACTAGGTCCTTGTACTTATCATCATCCTCGCCTCTCGCTCTTCAGGCATACTCAGATGCTGATTGGGCAGGTGATCCTACTTCTCGTCGCTCTATTACAGGCTACTGTGTGTTTCTTGGTGACTCTCTCATCTCTTGGCGCAGCAAGAAACAGAATGTAGTCTCTCTTTCTAGCACGGAGGCGGAATATCGTGCCATGGCCACTACGGCTAAGGAGATTGTTCATCTACGTCATCTCCTTAGTCACTTGGGTGTCCATATTTCTGGACCCACACCGATGCATTGTGACAACAGGAGTGCTATCCATATTGCCAGCAACCCTGTTTTTCACGAGAGGACGAAACACATTGAGATTGATTGTCACTTTGTTCGTGAGCAGTTTCTATCGGATGTTCTCTCCTTGCCTTTCACTTATTCTGTTGCACAGTTGGCGGATTTCTTCACGAAGTCTCACACTGTTTCTCGTCATCAGCTTCTTATTGGCAAACTCTCGGTGTTTGACCCACCTTGAGTTTGAGGGGGGGTGTTAGAGATGTGTATTTTGTATATTTTTAGTATAGAAGGGTAGTATGGTCTTCTCTTCATTCTCTTGTCTATATACTCATGTATTACTCATTTGTTACACAATTTCATATCTGTTATCAGGTCAGATATCAACTAAGGAAATTTGTCCTAAAAGAAAGACCAAAGATGAGTAGTAAAAACATGTTTCACATACTAAAAAAATTGTCAATCTGAAACATAGTAAATGGCAAAGAATAACATAAAAAATTATATTAAACTAACCAATCTGACAGTAGACTTTTGACCATTTGGCAGTGTTATGGTATGAGGCCCAATCCCATGGCAGCACTCATGGCAAATAGTGTGAGTGAAAAAAGAATCAAAGTCTACAAGCTCCCGTTGTTCCTTATTTATACAAGCATTAGCTATTGGCCCCAAAATATGTCTGAACCTGTCAAGATAAGCAGATCTTCCATCTAAAACATTGTTCCAGAACTAAAGACTAATTTATCAAGACAACTAAAGACAGCTGATCGTAGAATAGAAACTTCAAAGAAAGGAATAGTACTTTGCTTCAGAAATGTTCTTCAGCATGACCATACATGTTCCTCGATCTTTTACTATACGCTCATCATTTGGCAAATTGAAGGCAACAGTCTGAGGGCCCTTTACATCCTGACATCAACCAGAGCATATAAGAATTCCATAAGTGAATAGAGCTCAGATGGGAAAAAAATAATAATAATAAAAATAACAGCAATTTCGTACAAGTAGTAGAACCAGAACAAGAACTGAAACAGAAGTGAAGAAATAGGGGAAAAAAGAGAGGAGAAGCCAAGACCACAACAGAAGAAAGAGAGCGAAACAGCAAGCAGGAAGAGAATGAAAGGCGTCCAGCAGCAGCAATAAAATGAAATGCAAAGTGTAAAAGATCAATTGAATTCCTTGCAAATGCACATGTGCATATGAGAGAGAGAATCACTTTCCAAAGGAGGTTACAATTAGCCTCTGAAGAAACAATTATAACAAAGAAATTGGCTTAGATTTCAATTATTTTCCTACTGAGTTCACGGGTCCAAGAGAATATGATAATCATGATTGGATATTCTTCACATATAATAAAACTCACCCCCGCAGCATAAACAAGATTGACAACGCGAATAGGAGCAGCAACAATATCTTCTGATTTGTACACACTTTCCATGGGTAGATTTTTCTCCAACAACTAAGAGACAAAACATCTTTATTAGAAACAAAATATAAAATCTTGACATGTATCTTAACAAAAAAAAAGGTTCATATGGTAAAAGAAATTTCAAAGAGAAACAAAGCCAAGCAGCTATTAGAAAGGACTCATAACTTCAGTCACAAATACCGCCATAATAGTACCTGCAAATTATCACCAAAGAGTTTAACTTGTGCAGTCGCCACATCATCACGAATTCCAATAAATGCTTCAAAGGTTGCCTGCAATGAGAGGAATGCAACTGGTGAGCTTCATCTTCTCTTCTTTTCTTTTCTTTTTTTTTCCATTTTCTTTTTCTTCTAAGATGAATCATAAAGATTCAAGAAAGAGGACAACTTCCTCATACACAGGTGGAGCATCAAAGAGAATGCTTTAACATTTAAAAAAGTAAACAAAAATATGTATATTCTTATCTGGAAGTCTAGATAGGACCTTACTACCCCTCAAAAGATGCGAAAACCAAAGTATAAATGAAGAATGAGAATATGAGGTAGTAGCACATCAATTAATTCTGAACCACATCAAACAAACTAGCATTTTACAGCACAGAGAGGGGGAGAGAGAGATGAAGGAGCAAGAGTTGATATACAATAGACAGATAAAGGCGCAAAGCAGACCTTTCAGTAAATATCAAAGACAATAACTATATTTCATCCACCCCATCCAGAACCTCAACAAATTCAAGCATGGTTGGGCTAAGCAGACTGCAGACCCCAAGCATGTAACCACTGAAATCATGGAATAACCCTCACGAAAAAGCTCAATGACGCCGTAAATTCACTCAGGACCTTTAAGACAACTGTGACAGAAACACGTGAAGACATATACTCTTCCTTGCAAACTAAAAGAAACAAATGAAGATGTAAACAATTGAATTTGTCGAATAAAACCATCAAATATTGTTCGGTAGTTGCACTGAGCGATCTTGATGTAGATTTGCTGTAAGCATATTGCATTCTTACTAGTGCGATTTCCAGTTTAGCCACAAAATGGCACAAGTATGCATGCAATTAAGAAAGCTCGAAACATATATGAACTGCTGCTATGGTATAAAAGCAAAAGCATTTTTACATCAGCAAAGAAGGAATTGCATTGAAAATGAAACAAGGGGTTGCCACTCAAATACAATCTTATGATACAGAACCATAAAAAGGAAGATTTTCGTCAAGATTACGATGTACTGAACCATGAAAAAGGAAAGAACCAACTGTCTTTTACAGTCTCCACTGGCGGTCTCGACTCCTTCAAAAGTGCTTTTGCTAACTAGGGCAGTTTTCTTATTTATCTCTTCCATCAAATTTACATCATACAACACACTCCAGATAAGTTATCCCTACAAGCCTATGCTTCTTGAGCTGAAAAAAATTCAAGCCCAAAATCTTTTAGAACCCATACTCTACCATTGAATCAGCTCGGATTTAATGCAAATGTAAATTCCAGTAATATTTGTCACTCACCGTGCTTTAAGATTTGTTATTTGGAAGCCTTACGAACTTGTTAAAAAGAGCAGAAATTGGAAAGGGAAAAGAAATTATCAAAGGAAAGTATCTTTGGGAAGCAGTTTGTCATAAAGACATAATATATGCAGGAGCAACAAGCAAAGCCCCATAAGTTCTGCTAATGAAGTGAAAAGATGGTCAACCCGCATGCCTCTTATATTACCTTGTACCCAAAAAGTGAATCTTCGTATGTCTCATAGGGACCGATGGTAACATCCAGCTTAGAATCCTACACCAGAAAAACAGAATGGAGGGGTATTGTCAACTGAAAGGTTAAAATAATTTGACATCAACAGTGAGAAAAAGAAAAGTTCTATACAATTCAGAAAAACCAGGTCATAATGATGTTAAGAAATAATATATATACCCTTTTTTCAATCAAAGTGCAGAACCACATGCATTATGAAATGTCAACAATAGAAGGAATATCAATCATTGATAAATAAGCGAGAATCGTAAGTACCAACCAATTCCATCCATGCTATATCTGATTCATAATAATCATTCGAAAGAAAGGATTTGGCCTTGCTATGCAGCAACCTCTTCAAACTGCATAGGGCAAGAAATAGTCAACAGAATTTCCAGAGAAATGTTGATATGAATGATGACATAAAAGTTATCCATAATTCCTCAACAGCAAAATTTATGTATCATACCTGGGTGAGCTGGCAAGGTCTCCAGCTTTATGTAATAGCTCAGCAGCTTTCACGAGGAAAGAATTATACTCTTGGGAGAAGGGAACAATATATAAATCATGGGACCCTGTTGAATCGGTCAGCCCATCAATTAAATGATGAGAAAGAATGTTCTCCTGACTGTGCCTTTTGATAACATTGAAATATCCTGTTGCATCACGCTGTTGATCATCTGTTAGACTGCCCTTCCATTTGTTAAATTCCTGTAACATGAAGATACAATTGGCCTCATACTGAACAAAAATGAAATGATTAGCACAGAAGATTTGTTGCACAGTTATTCATATACGATACATGACTTGTGCAATGTAAACAGCGCCCATCTTATTACACCCATACCATTTTGTCCATGTCAGGTGGGTAGAAGTTTGCACCAGGTGGTTTCTTCATTGGAAATGCAGCTTTGTATTCCAGACCCTTCCAACCAGTAATTTGCTTTGCAGCTTCTGGAAGCAACTTTACAGCAGAATCTGCAGTTGTCAGAAACGGCTCATTTTCATCAAGGCAGGACCTGTGAATTCCAACGAATCAAAATTAATAAACAGATATTCCCTTTGAAAAGAACTTCTCCCAATCAATAGAGACAATATTAGGGAGGCCTGGCAGAGGCATCCCTCTGGAAAGAACACCCCCCCCCCCCCCTCAAAAAAAAAAGCTGAACTATGCAGACCAAATTCTCATACGAGTTCTACTTTTATTCCTCGTAAAAAGATGAACAACACCTGTGCACAAGGCTCCCGAAATGGCTAGGGTTGGGGACATGCAAGATGTACGTAGACTTACCCCTACATCATATTGAAAATAATCTCCTATGCCCCAGAACAGGAATGCCTATCTAAGAGATTAGAGTTACTCCACAATCATCACCGACAGTTTGGTAGTACTAAACGAAATAACTGGCCTAAGAACGTGTACATATTTATGGATAAGCAACTAGAGAAGTATTTAGATTCGAATTCTAAGGGTAACTTTATAATTGGCTATCTTTGCTATCATAAACAAATTAATAAGAAGGAACAAATTTCTTGGAATCTTCCTCAAACCACAGTCTACAATTTAAATTTTCTATCATATTTATATTCAGTGTGTAACCAACCATTCTAACTAGTTTCTATCCCATCAAAGGCCCTCATATTCCTTTTTTTTTTCAAATCACCCAAAAAACTGAAGGTACTGCATTTACAAAAATTACCGAAGGTATTGCACTTATAAAATCCTGCCATTTTGAGTATATTAGAGAACTGAGAGGGTTTTACTTCACTCATGCAGAGTGGTTAGTTTACCCCATTATTGGGGTCACCTCACCTGCCCACCTATATGCAAAGTAACCCATGAAGTTGTACCAAGTACACGGTGACTGCTGAGAGGGTTTTACTTCACAGAACATACTTCAGCTCTGTTTAACTAAGAAAACTACTTGACAGCTGAAAACATGTAGGTTCTTTCCCTGCAGTACTGAGTGGTAACAGCACTTCCAACAGGCTGAGGTACATCCATATCATGACCATAGGGGAGGATAAGATACATAAAACACATTGAGCAACTTCAACAATTTATGCTGCTTGTTCAACCACCAAATGTTATGGTGATATGTGGTTATACTATGTTCAAGTCTTCCACACATTTGTTTTGGCACATTAACACTAACAGCACCATAGGCAACAAAATTCAAGATTGAAACTTTTATTATAGTCGCTGCTACATAACTGTTCGTACACAATCATGCATAATTACTTTTCAGAAGAAAACTAACCCACATTTATCATCATAAAATGCCAAAACACTGCCTCAATTATCCAAAATTTGTTCAACATTTCATGCATGTCACTACAACACGGACTTGCTATGCTCCCCCAGATTAAACACGCACACATGCAAACACACCAAAATAAATCAAATGCGGCTGAAGGAAAAAGTTACCATGGACTCTTGTTTATTAAGTAATACATCCATTTCAGCTTGTCTAATTCTGATACATCGGCATGCTTTTTCAACCAGTCTCTTAAAGCTGGATTGCTGTACCAAACCTGATTGGAAAAAAATTTTAACAAAGGGCTCAAATCATCTTACCATGCATTAAATTTGTAGAAGGGTACCAGATGCTCATATGAGCCTTCATTTTTCATACATGCATGCATTTGTTTGTGTATTTGTGTGCGTGCGTGCACTAGTGTTTGCTTGCATATGCATATCCATATAGACAGAGTCACCTGAAGGTAAAAGATATTATCCATAATTCTTGCAGCCTTTACAAGTAAAACCAGAGCCTCCTTCTCGGCATCTGATAGCCCAGTTAACTGTATTGAGGAGGGTAAAAGGGGAGGAGATTTGTCAATCACCATGCACATGCTTTGATTTGAAAAAGATAATGAAATTATCAACCATGTGGAACAACAGAACGAAAAGTGGACTAAGAACAGGTCTGTAACATGTATATTTTTAACTTCCATCTTTTCCTAGAGAGCCAAGCTGCAAAATCTATTAGATTTAAATGATATTCTTCTTCGAACAGGAAAAGATCTAGAAATTGTCTTCTAGCCTCTAGGGCCAAAGGAACTTGAGCCAACCCCTACAGAATCACTTCCACAGCACAAAATCAACATAATCACGAGTGTCTTGAACATGAACAAATTGCGCCCAGTAAACCAAAACAAGAAAGCTCTAAAAGCCTTAAAAGTGGACAGAAGCAATTCTTGCCTCAAAACTTTACAAGTAGTTCAAATTATCCATTCTTTATCCAATAAAATGAAGAAGAAAAAATTGAAATATATTAATTGAAACATACAGATCAAGTTTTCAAATAAGAAGATTATTTAACCTCAAAGGTAACACTTCGTGGTAATTTCTAGGCATGATAAAATTTTCCACAGCTAAAAGATCTATGAATATTGATATCATGGAATATTTCAGAATCTGATGTCTACCTGCAAAGTGCAAACATAAATGCTTTGCATATCATGCAGTAACATGTATAACACTGTAACACATAAGCGAAAGTACAAAACAACCAAGTGTGTACAACAACAAAGAAGATCTAGAACAAATGAAAGAAATAGGCATCTTAGTGATTGTGAATTTGTGATTCCAACAATCCAGTCCTCAACCCCTTGCCTTCATAAGATTAGCAGCATTAAATAGGAAGTCTTCTATGAGCAGATACTTTTCAAATGCAATTAGGTCAACACAACAGAAGAATGTTTGCTGTGAAAAGGTCAAATGTATTTACTACTCTCGGTTTTTCCTTTCACTTCAAAATCGAAAGATAATTTCATTGAAAATCAGCAAACAGAGGATGCCCCCATTGGCAAACTGTAAACAAAATGTGATTTTCAGAATAGTAAATCTAAAGTAAAAGTAAATTATCATCTACAACGTGTCTGACCACTCTTGCTACATGCAGAATTTATTATTTACGATCAATATGATGTGCTAAGAAGTTCCACCTACTGATACATCTCATTCCTATTGGTTCCTGTGGCTTTGTCCCATTCAACAGGGAATGAGAAACAACTTTAAAAAAATTATCTTGAAGCCACCATTTATTAAAAAATTTAAAAGCCAACTTTAAAATAACAGGTAAATGGTAAATAAAACAAAATCATAGAACTAGAGAATCTTATCCCATATAACAAAAATCAAAACCTCAAAGGCGATACGTACAAGAACAAAGATTTCAGATATTAATGAGAAGGAAAACTAAACATTGAAAACCTCTGCAGTGAGGGAAACAGGAGCATATCGACCAAGTTGCTTTTGAAGAGCCAAATGGCGTTCCATTGAGTTCTTGGTGTACCTTCAATAAGTTTAGAAATACGCATCATAAGTCTAAAAGAGTTTTTCACAGGAAAAATGATAGCACATATAATTTGCATGACAACATTCAAATTCATTGCCAATCATGGAATACTTTTATTCGGTGCTTCACCAAAGCAATGTACAGAAAGTGGAATATGAGTCAGTCATGACATTTCCATTTTAATATATAAGAAATATGTTGTGACCAAAACTCACTCAAAATAAATAGTGGCCAAAACATATTGTAATCTTAGTCTCTGAAGATGGATAATTATTCACATCAACATGCTTCTTAAGAAGGGAAAACAAATTATTTTCCCTTTGTATGGGCTAAACCATGAATGATTTTTCCTTTTTGTCATGCCAACAAAAGATTGGGCAATTAGCTTGATGCAGCTTGATGAATTTGGTGACTCTATATAAGTTACCTTTTCATAATTATGTCAAAGAGTAGACCGTATTGTCCACTAACATCATAGGGGACGTAGTCAGGATCTGATTTAGCAAGCAAGCTTTTGTATTCCTTGAAAAAGATATAGTTGACAGCAGAGACTTCTGTTTCCTATAACAAGGATGAGCAAAGATAAACTTTAAGATTCTAGCAAAATTAACATCTAGAAGCATATTACTTATGATGAAACTGAAACAAGCAGAGCAAGCTTGAAGAATATTTTATATGAAAATTTAGCCTTCCACATCTCAAGGTATGAGACAAAAACAATCTTCTTACTTAGATCAATCTAATGAGAATAATTTAATACCTTCAAAAGAAACAACGTATACATAAAATTGAATTTTAAGAGCACAAATCAATCATCCAAGATTCATAGAGCGCTATATTAATATAAAATATCAGCAAAAGACGGCATTCCAAGAGACATTTGCTACTTCCGTTAGCAATATCATTGTCCTTTGAGTTCCCCTTCCACAAGTTTATTACATTTGTTAATTCAGCTAACAGAACGACTCAAGGTTCAAAAAAAAAGGGGCGATTTCACTGTTAAAATAACATAGTCATAGATAGAAAGGTTGTCCTTTCATTTCCTTTCTTATAAGAGTTTTCTACCATAAACCAAAATCCCAAGATGCCATAAGTGCCAGATAGAATATTAGGGAGAAAATGATCTTCTTAAATAATACAATACCAAATCAATTCTTAAGTAATTATGAATATTAACATCTACCTGGAGAGTGAATGCCTCTGAAGGAATTGGGTCAAGTGTTGTCACTAGGTAAACATCATTGTACTCATTATTGATGAATTTTCCATCATTTATGACGCTGCACCCAAATGCAAGATTCAAAACAGTTGGTCAACTACGGGGGAATTTGGATTTTCACCAAGCATACTGCATACCATTGAACTAACCCATCAGTGAGATATTTGCATCCCAATAGAAGTTTCCAGACTAAAGTTCAGCTAGACAACCGATAATTTAGGAACTGGGGAAGGCAATTTAACCACACATGCAATCATGAGAAACATATAAGACCTAGTAGTACTGTCATTCTAGTATCAAAGTTTAGTGCTTCATTTCCAAGCTAAATATGCCAACAAAAATACATGAAATAGAAAGCCAAGATAGTACTTCAAAAAATCTCCGTCGTGGTGTACAAGAATTCGAGAATTCCCAAGGAAAAAAACACCAGTTCTACAAGAAGACGTGGCCTTCAATGGACTGCATAAAGGCCTAGGCATAGCAGACTGCACTGTACGGGTTACTTATAGGATTAAGTGCAAACAGCTCCAGAAGAAACATGCAGAGGAAAATAAAAGGATTGTAAAGCACTGAAAACAAAAGAACCTTAATCCTTCATTAACTAAATTAAAAATAAAATTCATTATATAGATAAGATAAATTAATTTGCTCACCACTCTTGAAGAAAAACAAATATCGGCTCAAATGCATCTTTTGGAAGGGAGATGCCTAGTTCTTCTTGAAGCTCCCTCCTGAAGGCAAAAAATTTGAAGTTTTAGCAAAAATTGACCTAAGAACGACATAAACTAAAAATAAGTTAAAAGATATCTATGCAAGTGAGAATGAAGAGCACCAATAATCTAAGTGTTTAACCACCCTACCTAAAGGAAGGAGTTCGAATGATCCCCATCCCCATCGCAAATTTTAGGGGGAGAGAAAAAGTGGCAATGAAAGCAGCTTGACAAAGTGAAAAACCAGTTTCCCACCCTCAAATTCAAGGTATCTCATTAAACATCAGGACCAAACATAATCTGGTTTACAGAACTCATTATATATAATCTGGTTTACAGAACTCATTATATATAGTGAGATTAGTTTGAAACTTAGCTAGATTTAGACTAAAACTAGTTATGTCCTTCAATGGACTTGTATGTCTACAATAGGAAATTTATGTCTGCAATAGATTGGTTACTAAGCAAACGGCCAAAAAAGTTAGAAAACTTAGTATCCAAGCCACGAGAAGATTGAGCCCAAATAAAATTGATCTACAGTTCTGAAAAACAAAACATCCAACCAATCGTTAATTTTCCAATCAATTTTTCCCGCCAAACAAAACCTTAGCCACTGAACCACAATATAGATAAACCAAACAGAATCTTAAGCACAATATCGACGTTAATATTATCACGAAGAAAGGATGAAAGGTTCGCTCACTGTGCAGTTACGAGTGATGAATCACCCGCAGAAATATGACCAGCACTGGATATATCCCACTTCCCAGGCCACGAATCCTTGCAATCGGCACGTCGTTGGAGAAGCAATTGCTGTGTCCTCTCCGCGAAAATCCACACATGGACCGCTCGATGGTAATCTCCATCTCGATGAACAGCTCCCCTGCACACACGCACATCAACAGAAATTAACGAAAATTACGTCGTTTCAAGCTTCGAGTGTGCATCGAAGAACAATCGGAGTTTGTTAAATAAAAGAGAGCTAACCTGGGTTTGGAGACGCCGGTTTTTTGACCGTCTTGACTGAGAACATCGAGGTGCTCTTCTTGTACGGCAGTCTCCTCCATTGCTTGCATCCGAAGTCAATCCCTAAAATGCAAATCCCTGAAAACTCTTACGGGTGTCAAAATAAAAAATTACCGTTGCGCGTTTATATGGGACTTTGATCGTAATTACATATTCGCCCTTTGAGAAAGTCGGTCGTATATTTTCCAATTTTTTATTAATATTTAATTGTTATTAGGTGCAACCATGTATTCTCTCATCGTCTGCCAAGCACCTTCCCCGATTCTCTGAAAGATGAAGTTCATATCGAGGACCTTTTCTTTTAATGATACCTTTTATTTTAGAGCATATATTAACTCATATATTCGTTTCGTGTTTAAAAAAAGACTAGGCATTTCGAATTATTTATTGATGTCGAGGGATTAGATGCCCACATCTCTCTAGGAAGAGATCCATTTGAGTCTTGAGAGGCCATAAAATATTAAAATCTCGTCACCCAGCAGTAACAAGAACTACGATTTCTCACTCATGGACCTTGCTTTTGAGCGCACTTCCGATCAGAGTATTCCTTTCTAGAAGTAGCTAGAAGAGTATGCTAGAATTTAACCTTTTCGCAAGATATCTTCCAAACTGTTGGGGTCCTTGCTTTGGATCTTGTTCCCCCGGTGCGAAAGAAGTTCAACTACTTATAATCATACCCCCATATATGTCAATATGTCAATAATATTGTCCGTTTTGAGTTATCCAGTGTACGAAAGAAGTTCAACTACTCATAATCACACCCCCATATATGTCAATAGTATTGTTCGTTTTGAGTTGTCCAGTGTGCGAAAGAAATTCAACTACTCATAATCACACCCCCATATCGTTCATATATGTCAATATGTCAACAGTATTGTCCGTTTTGAGTTGTCCGGTGTACGAAAGAATGTCAACTACTCATAATCACACCCCCATATATGTCAATAGTATTCTTCGTTTTACGAAATAAGTTCAACTACTCATAATCACACCCCCATATATGTCAACAATATTATCCCCCATATATGTTTTGGGTTGTCCGGTGTGCGAAAGAAGCTCAACTATTCATAATCACACCCCCATATATGTCCATAATATTATCCTGTTTGGGTTGTCCGATTCCTATTTCCTGATGATATACATCGGGCCCGCACTACTTTGTTCCTCCTAAGCCCAACTACTAAGCCCGATTTTGTCCCTCCTAAGCCCAACTACTAATGGGACAAAGCCCAACTCACTAGGCTTAGGAAAAATACCTTGTTTTATGTAGGGAGTGAGTTTTGCTCATATAAATCACTCAATTAGTGGTGTCCCAACCGATGTGAGACAATATGTTCCTAACATAATGATCTATTCATGTTTATAATCAATTTTATGAACAACTAATTACAAATCTATTCATACTAAGGGTGCGTTTGGTAAGAGGGTAAGAATTTGGGGGTATAATTTGTTACCCATGTAAATGTTACAAGAGTAATAATAATTATGGAGAACAAGTGTTACCCTTGTTTGGTAAAGAAGGGTAAAATTTACCCAAGTATTCATTACTCTTGTTTGTTACGACTATACATTACTGGTGTAATACCATTACCCTTGTTTGTTATTATTGTAATGAACCAAATTAGAAAAAAGTGAGATTATGTTTTTTATTGTTACGACTATCATGTACCAAAATTTTAAAAATATAGATACATATGCATAGATATACACACATAGCCAGACATATATATATATAATAACAATTGTTAACAATTTCAACAAAATAATCTGGTAACATTCAAATCCATGACAAAGACGTAACACAAGAGTAGGGGTCATCATTTGGCCCGCGGGCCTAGGTCCGAGCTCGGCCCTGCCTGACCTCTTGATCGGGCATGGGCTCCATTTTTTGGGTCAGCCCAACCCGAAGCCAGACACCTCAGGCCAATTTTGGCTCAGCCCGACCCCTACCCCGACCCAAGCCCGACATTATTTATTTATATATATATATATATATACACAGACAGTGCGTATGTATATATTTATATGTGTGTGTATATGTATATGCATGTATGTATATATACACACATATATGTATGTATGTATATATATACACATATAGTGCATATGCATGTATATATATATATGTGTGTGTATGTATATGTGTATATATATACATATGTATATATATACACAGACAGTGCATATGTGTGTGTATGTGTATATATATATGTGTGTGTATATATATGTGTGTAAATACACACAGACAGTGCATATGTGAGTGTGTGTATATATATGTGTGTATATATATATATATATATATATATATATATATATATATGTGTGTGTATATTATATATGTATATATATATATATACATATATATAATATATAATATATATATATGTGTATATATAACTTATGGGCTTTTATAATTTTTTATTTAAAGGGGTAATAGATTGGAGTAAAACTTCTCATTACTTTTTATTACCCAGGTCCCCCCACAAGTAAACTTTATGTGTAAAAAATAAGCTCAATTACTAAAATTTATTACAGGAGTAAAAGTTATACTGACATAACAAACACAAGTAAATTTAAAATTTAATTACCCTTATAACTATTACACTCTATTACCCTCGTACCAAACGCACCATAAACATATAGTCCGAGAATTTGCTATCCGTCCGAGTTGGTTACTCCAATTTCCCATGATAATAGATTATAGTAAGATTAATTAAATTGTTAATTAGACCTAGGGCCGGTGGAGGGGCTTTGCTATGGGTGAACTACGATAGACCTGTTGTAGCCCCTTTAGGCCCATAATGATTTGTTTTCATTAAAAAAACTATAAATGTGTAGTATCTAGTTTAATGAATGTGAATTTAATTTTATTTCAGACATAAAATATATTATTGCATTCGTAAAATCCATCAAAACATAAATACTACAATTTCAAACTTGAAAAAGAGTTTTATTGTGGCCCAAAATGGACTACAATCGGGTATGTGGATGAAAATTTTATTTTACTTGATGTTAATACATTGTTTGTGAATTATTATGTAAATTTATGAGTGTATCTATCCGATGCATATTCAAAAAAGTCGTGCGTAGAAATTGTGGGTTAAATATTTATAAAAAATATATAAAAAAAAAGAGACAATTGGACAAGTCTAAAGGATCAAGAAACAAAATTTAAAATATTTCTGTAAAAAGCAACTAGGTCTAGACGGACCAAAATTTCATATTATTATAATTTATCAGGAGAAAATAAAGCTTTTATTTCAAACTTAGATTCCCGCTTTGTCGCCTTTGTGTTTGGACTACTAGTCACAGGTCAAAACCCCATTTGATGACAAAAGAGAACAGCCAGTTCTAAAGTTCTATAAAAACACGTAACCGTTGCCCACCAAACCCTATGCCATTTCAAATTCAAAACACAAAATCTCAGTGTCTGTGCCTGAAAATGAAATTACTATAACAAAGCCCAACACTCACCAAGTAATCTCTCTGTCTCATCATTTTATCAGAAAATGACCAGTTCCAAGAACTCATCACCCCAGAATCAGTCTTACCACAACTCCCTCCATGTCAACGACCCCAAAAACAGCCCCAGCTGCAGGGACAAGCCCATCTCTGACAACAAAGAGAATGTCATCTTTGGTGGTGATGACAACAAAGAGAACATTGAAGCACCCACAAACGGTTGTAAACGGACTCCTCTGGTCCAGAAATCTTTATCCACTAATGGGTCTTTTACTTTGGCCAGAGAGCCTTCCAATTTCAAATCTTTGTCGACTGGCAGAGTCTTGAAGCCTTCTTCCCTTCAGCTCTGTATGCAAATGAATGAGCCTGATAAGGAGGCTTTTGGGTCCAAAATCTGGGACCCCGTAGAGTCGGAGAACTCTACTTCTTTGAAAATTTGGGATTATTCCGATTCCGAGGCTGCTCCAGCTTCTTCTTGGTCAACACTGCCTAATAGGTTTGTAACACAGACACCCATCTCTTCTTAGACTTATAGTGGATGTGCTCGCTATCTTATTGAGGTTGGTGCAAAAATAGCCAAAGTTATTTGTGAAACTAAAGTCGATACAAGCTTTCATGCCGTTGATGTATGATTTACGCTATGAAATGTTCTCTAATTGAACTCGTGTTTTCGGCTGGGTTTCAGGGCTTTGTTGTGTAGGACATTACCAGTGGACATTGGGAGATGTACATGCCTTATTGTGAAGGAGGCATCGCCTAAAGGGTTAGATGGGAGTACTCTTTATTCACTTTACACAAATGTAAGATTTCTGAACTTGTCATACTTTTTCTCTGACCTCTTGTGATCTCTAGATCTAGGCACAAGGGACTTGGAGTCTATCAGATTTAGTGTGTTCAATCTAGTTATCTAGGGCCTCCATGAATCCTGTCTAGTAGCTTAACTAGTTATGGTTATGGAATTTCGTTATCGTTGTATCATCGTTATCGTTGTATCATCATTCATACCCTTCAGTTATAGCTGTATTATACTCCAGATAATGTGATTTGGCATATTGACGATTCAGGAAGGTCAAGGACGACAGGATCGGAAACTAGCTGTAGCCTTTCACAAGCGGCGTAATGGGAAGTCGGAATATGTTATAGCTCAGAATGCAAAGGGAATATATTCAAGTTCAGATGATAGTTATATGGGGAATGTAACCTCAAACCTTGTGGGCTCAAAGTACTATATATGGGATCAGGTATATGTTTTCGAATATTTGAAACGCATATAGAGAGTTGTCTCACCTCTGAAAACATATAGCAGGTGTATTTAATCCGAATGAGAATGTATTCTGATTCTGTTTTATTGTTTTATTTCATAGCAGGGAAGCCGTGAAAATTCCCCAATGAAACAGTCTAATCCACTAGCTGTTGTAAAGTAAGCTAAACTTATCACTCTCTATTTCCTCCCTTTCTGCCTATGGTTTTATCAACCGTTGTTTCTGCAGGTTCATGCCAACGATAGCTACCTGGACTGGAAGTCACAGAAACATGACAGTGTATGTACCTAAGCAGCAATCAATGCAACTAAAGAATGCAACTCAGGTGAGCTGTACAATTTAAGATACAAACCAATGAACCATAGGATCATCATAACCTATTACAAATGTGTTGTTGGATTTCAATCATCAAAGACCTAATTCCGGGTTGATGATATTTAACGCTTTTCTTTAATCTTCGTAAACTTTAGACGCAACACGTTGGCAGACTGCCTGAGGACTGGCAGAGCAGAGTGGAAAGAGTGCATAAGCTGTTTTCAAGAATACCGCAATACAATAGTGTAAGACAACAATGAATGTCTTTCCTCTTCATAGAAAAGTAGAAACTCTTGTGTATTGAGTTATTTTTCATTCCATGAATTTAACCTCTCTTTTTTTTGCTTCTTCAGGGTTCTAAACAATATGAGTTGGACTTCAGAGATAGAGGAAGAGCTGGACTTAGAGTCCAAAGATCAGTTAAAAATTTCCAGTTGACATTGGAGGTATCAAGAACATTAGATTTGAAAGTTATTCAGTCACAATTATTCTGTGACTCGATGGTACTATTAACTTGTATACATATTTATCTAGGAGAATGGAAAGCAGACAATTCTGCAGCTCGGAAGGGTTGACAAAACCAAGTTTGTGATGGATTTCAGGTACACTGGTCTCATTGATTCTAGATTCGAAGCCTTTGAGAAAGTATCAGGAAAACGTATAAATAAGTATACAATCTTAATTTTGCAGATATCCTTTAACAGGTTACCAAGCATTTTGCATATGTTTAGCTTCGATCGATTCAAAGCTTTGCTGCACACTATAACTATAAGCTACCTAGATCCAACTGCAGTTTCAACCTTAAGTTGCTAAGTTCTGTTCTTGCATGTGCTTACGGCCCCTCAGCTGAAGTACAGAGGTACCATTTTTGTATCAATGCAAGCTCTGTAATCAAAATGTAATGCACTGGAGGTACTGGCTTGCACCTCTACCACTAGATATCATGGCAACAATGATGCAAGAGAAATTAAAATTTTCTTATTAAGAGAAATGTTTTGATGAACAAATGTTTACATGATCCAACTAAATTTACAAGTTAATAGATATGAAGTCATGAAGCAATAAAAATTAGCAAACTTTCTTCTCTTCAAAATTCTGGAGAAAGCAAAAGAAGTAAATGACAAAAAGAAAAGAAAGAATTTCAGATGTCTATTCCCATCATCTTCCCTACGCATCAAGCTCAAAGCGAAAAGTCGGCGAAGTAAACGAATTCAAATCACCAAGAAAAATGTCATCACCTTCGGTGTAGTTGCCGGAATCATGGCAATCAAAGTAGGTCTGGATGTCCTCGGGGAAGCTCCGGCGTGGCTGGTCGGACTCCGGCGGTGTTGATGGGGAGTCAGCCGCCGATGTCTTCTCAAGCATTTCCTTGTATTTCGAGGATTGCAGGAGAAGGCCTAGCGCCGATGAGGCGGATCCTCCGCCCCCGCCGGTTGGTCTTGGTGGAAGCTGCTGGGCTGTTTCGGTAGAATTGGGGTTTTGGTTGAGGGGCAATAAGGTAAAAGCAAGTCCATCGTCGTTAGGTTTTGCGGACCGATTAACGTCTCCGTTAGTAATTTCTTGGTGGCCGTCACTGTTAAGTTTCGTTTGGTTATCGGGGCGTAACCATTTTATGTAACGGCTCAAGTCAAAGTTCGTGACGGCGTTAAGTCCCCGGTACTCTATCGCTGCCATGTCATATGCTGTGGCTGCTTCTTCCTGGGTAGCTGTTATAAATGAAAATAATTAGGGGCAATTTTGGAAAAGCATAGAGACAACATTAAATCACTACTCACTAGAGATTATACTAAAAACAATATAAAAAAGGTCCAATTTTAACCTAAGGTAGTAATTTAAACCAAGGTCCAATTTTATGTTCTATTTAGATGTCCAACTGTGTATTGACTTTGAATTACCATATCAAAATTTTTTTTGATCGAGAGCGACCAGATATAAGTTTATCATTTGAACATCTTATATGAGCCTAAACTCAGACGTTAAGGCATGCGCACATAAATTTCTCACCTGACAATATGATAAGTTAGGTCAAATTCTAGTGTGTGACCACAAGGGTATTGCTCTTAATAGAAATCAAACTTTGAATCTTCGAATTTATATAATTTGTCCCCACTGAAATTCAACACTAAACTATCACCCAAATGATTGTATTAGGCTATCCCCATTTATAAAAAAAATAAAGTATCTAATCCACAACAAGGTATTTGTAGTATTAATTGAAATAATATTAATTTTTTTAGATATATTAATGAGTTTGAATACATCATAAGCTTGACTAGGCAGTTGAGGGTTGGTGATCAATATCCCAACTAACCAAGAAATTACATCATATTATTATGCCATTATGCTATTTGTCTTGACTTGCATGTCCAAATAAATATTAAATGTTTAGAAAAGCCATCCATTACCAAGTGTAATTTCTTGGATTTCACTTGATTATGTTTGACATCAACATAGTAATAAACAAGTGCATTTTCTTCCTATAACAAAAACATTCTTACACAATAGAGATAGAGACGTTGAGTTTTAATGTTTATTTATTATTTATTATTAAGTTGTTTTTATCAAAAAAAAAAAAAGACAAGTGTATACATACCATATGTTCCAAGGTAGAGATACTTGTTCCCAAAAACTCTCCCAATGCGAGCTTCCCATCTCCCATTATGATGATGTCTACACACATATTCACAATCACTATCTTTCCTCTTTCGTGTGTGGAATAGGTAAACTCATGAGCTCATACAATAACCCGTAAACTACGAATGCAATAACAATAAACCTAATTATTACCTTGCTACTCCTCTATATTTCGAGACCCCGCGAGAAAATCCACTACTTTTTCTGCAAAATTTGTGAATAAACAAGATTACCACAACAACATTGGTATGCATACACACACAAGCAACTAAAATATGTATTGATTTCCCTAGAAAATTTGATTAATACCTCCTCAAAGATCCAATATATTCTTCCTTGGACTGACCTTCCATCTCTTTAAGTTCTTCTTGATAATTTGATGACTACAGAAATTAATAAATGGCTAAATCAATGTAAAATTAAGAACAGAAGGAAATTTATGATCTAAATTAAGAAAAAGAAAAGAAAATTTACTGGAAAATTGAGGACAGTGTCCTTTCCCCAGTACTTCAATGCTGCCAAGTCGTACGCACGTGCAGAAGCTTCTTCATCATCATATGCACCTTGAGAAAAATGTGCATTATATTAAGGCCGTGTTTGCTTTGCATGTGTGTTTCAGCAGTGATTCGATTAAATTTTGTTCAAAAATGGTGTCTTTATTATTTGTAATTTGGGTAGAATTCCGAGTGGACAAACATGGTCTTATTTTTTTTGAAAACGTAAGGATAGAGATTGTGTAACTTACCAAGATATACTGCATTACAGTCGGATTCCACAACAACCACAATCAACATCGTTGGCAGAACATCCCAGAAAACAAAAAGAAAAAGATTAATCAATACTCTTCGACACAAATGTACTAGTAAGACTAAGAACGGCCAAATTGACAAAGATCCAAACAGTTTGATATCCCAATTATTAAGTTGGACGTACAAGATTCAAGTGAATTAGTAGGTTACACATATCCCACATGATGCACATAAAATCATATACGTACAACTCAACCGCTGGGATAATTGAGATACCGGATACCTATCATTACTGAAAGAACAGAGCCCATTGAACGAAAATGGATCAAAATCAAACCTTGTCTTCCTTTCTTGTTCTGTGACTCATTCCAGCAATTCTTATCCCACAAATGAGCCTCATAGCGACCCGTCCATCGATGCCTGAATCAAAACCAACCATTAATAGAAGATAATCAATAATACCATACAAAGAAAAAAAAAAAAAAACCCTGTTTTGGTGAATTAATCATGAATGTGATGTTCCAAGTTCCCACCTTGTGACTCCTCTGTAAATGGAGCTGCGTCCGGGAGGAGAGTCTCTGGGCACACTTTTTCGAGTCCGTTTTACCTTTGTTGTTTTTGGGTTTGCAGTGTTTTTCTGTGAGATCTTCCCCATTAAAATGAAAGTTCAAAAAACAGAGAGAAACAGAGAGAATGAATGAACTGAGTGTCTTAGGTCCAATGAAAGGGTGGTTTTAAAAGGGAAGAAGAAGAGAAAAGAAATGGAGAGAGTGAGGGCCGGCTAGGGAGAGATTTGAGGATGGCTTCTAGTGGCCGTCTCTAAGCGGCTATGTGTGTTCTCTCTCCACTCTTTTGTCCTCAATTGTGTTCTTTCTTTCTCTTAATATTTATTTAATACACATTGTCAACAATTAAAGTAAAATATGGATTAGGATTTAGGGATTGAGATTTTAACACTAATTAGGTCATTTTGTACACATTTGATTAGGGGATAAGATTTTTCAATTCATAATTTGTGCTCTACATTCATTTTCTTCTATTTTTCCAATTTTGGTTAGGTCTCAAAAATAGATAATCCTGTGCTTCATTTTCACGTAAACATCAACTTAATTACCATGATCTTGCAATCATTTTTCCAAACTAATGTTCCTCGATCTCAACCTTTTTTTTTTTTTCTTTTATCAATTGTGGATATGTGGGATCTCATTCCCTCTATCTTTTTAGACCCTATAGGGGGACTAGGGGCCGCACTCCATGTGAATTACATTTCCCGAGTGTGTTGGGTTTTGGTTAAATATCGATATGTTGATTTTTATTTGAGACTCTTTTTATGGTTTGTAAATTTGTAGTATGTTGTTGATGATTAATGAATTACTTATCTTAAAAAAGTTCAAATAATATTTCATATTTGTTAGAAATCTAAGCTCGGTTATTGTGAATATATGGGGCTCGCACAATTTTTATTCTTCCTGAACCATCACACTTTGGTACTTAAACCCAAGGAAAAAGTCTCGCTAATGGAAAGGAATATTTTATATATAAAAAAATCTTATCCCCTACCTCTTATAATTTATAAAAAGATCTCTAACTCGATAAATGAAGCAAAACAAATAAAATGAAACAAGTATGTTGTCGTCTCACTTTGCCATCCAAAATATGATACTATGTGGATGTATGTTGTTGTATTGTTTGTTTAGGGTCTCCAAATTATGGATGAGTCTTATAAGGCTAATGTCTACATATAGCAAAGTCATCCTCTAATTTGTCATGTGTGTTGGGCAAATGAGAGATATGGATTACTGCCCAATTGCCATGTAATTGTAACAATTGATTAATATTAACAAATAAATTAAGACACTATTTTGGTGTTACTTATGACTTTTCTCTTGGAAAATTTGATAAGGAATTTACTAATCTCATTAATTATACACACAAACACATAATAGACACACAGGGTTAAAAATCCGAGTGTAGACCCAAAAAGAAAATCCAAACTAAAAATTTATATGATATTATTATCGATTACCTAAAAAGATATATAAACTCTTTTATCTTTCTGACTTGTTTCAAGTATTAGACTACCACTATGCCAAAATGTCTACAAATTAATAAACAAGGAATCACCATTCAAAACTATATAAAGAAAACAGGCATAAGAGAAATTGTCTTCTTCATTTTATTTTTCAAGTATGAATTTAGTAGGGAGCTATTAATTAATGTGTTGCATGGTCATTTAGGGATGGCAAGTGCAACACTTGGGATTTAATCCCCAACTTACTTTTTTAGGTGGTGCCATATATTTCTGGCTGATTTGCCTCACTCAAATTCAAACCATAGAAATTTTCACAATTAATGGATCTAAATTGCTATCATAGTTTTCTACCAAACCCCTCCCAACTGCTTTTTTCTTTTTCTTTTTCTTTTGTTCAATAACAATTTAAAATTGGGTGGCAAACTGTTAAGTTAAGTTGGGCTGGTAGTGCACTGGTCCAAGTAAAACCCAAATCCAGGAAAAAATGAATTTGGGCTTATTTTTCTGGCCCAAATCTAATGCATAATGAACCTACACCCCCAACCCACATGATTATTCATTGTAGGACCCTATTGTACAATTCCAGTCTCTCAATTACTGCGTACTATGCACAAAAATTTCATGTGCATTATATGAGACACGTGGAACACAGTGTGATTTCGCTTGAATCTTATGCATCTAAGTTAGAAGATAAGATATAATTGATATATCAATTACTGGGACCTTAATCATTTTCGCTCAAAAACATTCTAAGAAAATCAATACTTGAATCCACATATACTATGATATATTAATAAGAAATCCCTATTTTTATGTGACTGATATGAACCGGGAGACACACTAAAATCACATTTTCTGTGCCAAAAATTTAATTGGCAATACAAATACAAAGATATATACTCCCTCCGTCTCATTATATATACACATTCAGAAGCCATACACCCTACTCAAAACTACAAGCTTCTTCTGCAAATCCAAACATAGATTGCTTAGTATCATACACAACCCTCTGGTTTTTCTGCTGAAAGTTGCCAATTATACCAATCTCTCCTTCATATGAAAGACTAGCAAGAGCCAAACAGACCTGTGAAGCATCAGTCTTCACAAAATAAAAAACCCCAGTCACATCCACAGTCATGCCAGAATTCCCTTCAAATTGGATTTCAATCTTGGGTATGTCCACTTCTTCGTACCCACTTAGGTCAAAACAAGTATCAAGTATTGAATAACCAGGAGCAGAAGGAAACCCAGAAACTTGTTTCATAAACTCTGCTCTCACAACTCTGTAGATTGAAGGAGGAAGTCTTGAGACTACTGTTCCCGAATCTATCAGAAACCTACTTTTACCAAAACTTGGAGATTCCAATGCCACCCCACCAATGCTGATTCCAGTCAGGTTGATGAAATAAAATGTGGGTAGCATTGGATTTTGTACCATTTTAGTGTATGAAATTGGGGTTGAATTCTTGTAAACTGAAGTGTTTCCTCCTAAAACTAATGACCCTGAAGCCTCAGCTTCTGTTGTAGGTAAACAATAGGAGAAAACTCCTCCAAATATGTTGGGAGTCTGAGAAACCAATGAAACATTACTCATTCCCAATCCCATTAGCCCTGAAACTCCTCCAAATAGACCATTATTGCTCCTTCCACACCCGAATACGAAATCGTTGACAGTAGTGTTGCCTAGATTGAGATTTTCGCGGCCTAATTCACCACTTGTGTAAGACCCATCACCATAGCTAACAGAATAGTTACAGGTCTGTGTGTTGCTCGCACATACTCCCCTATTGCCAGTGTCAAACTGGAGGGATTGACAAGTTGTGGAGTTGCACAGAACTGTCTGATATGAAGAGGACATTGAAGGGTTAAAGAGAGGGTCTTGTTGATTGTAACATGATTTGCAAGGTTGGCATTGAACCCAAGTCAAGTCACTTCCAGTGTCCACAATTACAGTCAGTTTTCTACCACCTAATTCAATTGTAACAATGTAGTTGAGAGTTTCGAGGTCTATACCAGATGTTAATGGGATTTGAGTGTCTGAAACACCATTGTTATAGTTGAAAACCATGTTCTTGATTCGAGATTGCAGCGACTTAACGCGGATTTCATCCGTAATTATCTTCCTCTGCTGCCTCTTGTTCCAGTCAGCATTAGTACCTCCATAGCAGTGATCACTGTGCTTCATTTCCAATATTGTTGCACCCCTCTCAATCCCTGCAAATAAAATCAGATTCAATGTGTATATTATACTAAACTAGATGGGAATAAAAGGGTATATATTGCTTTCACTACAAGATTTAAGAGAGAAAAAGAGAGACTAATGATTATGTTTCCCATAAAAGCAAGACAAAACAGAAAAAGAACTCCATGTCTAAACAGGAAGGAAAAAAAAAAGGAAAGAAAGAATATATTGCTTTTACTCACTTGATTTCTTTGAGAGGCAATTTGAAGAGGTAATGATTTTTGGTTCCCTTTTCAAGTTGTTCAGATTGAGAACTCTAGTCTTCTCTTCAAAAGAGTAGTTAATTGCATCACAACATACAATGAAGAGCAAAACAACAAGTAGAGTAAACAAAAGAGGTGATGGTTCCACCATTGTAACTGAGAAGTACAATGGCAGAGATAAGAAATATTGGGTTATTTTTTAAGAACAAGAAGAAGAAGAAGAAGAAACAATGAGATAGAGAAAGAGATAGAGAGAGATAGAGAGAGAGAGAGAGATTCTATGAAAGTTGGAAGTTGGGTTGAGAACAAAAGAGGAGGGGCTGGCATTAAGGACCCCACTTGTTGGGTGCATGAGAAATTATTGGTGATTCACGTGCATATTCTATTACAAACACAGAAGAAAAGCAAATCAAGCTTGCTAGTTGCTATTGCTTGCTATGGTGTGGGATGTGGGATGTATATGAAGAAGAAGTTGTCGATGTTCAATGATTTCTATTGGTTTTGCTGAGCTTTCAAGGGATAAGGACTCCCCATTCACGGAATCAACTGTCACAACTCATTTAGTTTGGACTTCTTTGAGAGAGAGAGAGAGAGAGAGAGCATATTGTGTGTTTCATATTGTCCCTTTCATTATTGTCCTGATTAATGTGATAGTACAGTTGTAGATATATCTACAACTGTGAGTGTGTGGCATTGCATCATGTTTCGCTAGTAGTTAGTAATGGCAAAATAATTCAGTCTCAGGATAATCTAATGAGGAATTAAGACTCACAGGTGATGCTTGTTTTTTTTGTTAAAGTCATGGGGTTGATCATGATGTGGCATGTTTTTCACTATTTGTCATGTAATGCTAGTAAGAGATCACGACATATGTAATGATGTTCATTTTAGTACGAAACGTTGTATCGAGTCTATACTAATAAATAAGACATTTAAAAACAATAAACAGAATATAATGATTCTCTTTGACGGTTTGTGATTGTTAACTCTCTCCTAATTTCAGTTGTCTGTCCAATTTCGACAAAACTTTGTATTTTGACATCATTTTGATACGAAACATACTACGGAACCATACTAACAAGTACAAGTTAAATATTTAAGAATAAAAAAAATAAAAATAAAGCCCACCGATGCTTCAGGTTAATATCTCTGGGCTGGATCACCACTAGTAGGCCCATTTAGAGAAGTTGAGGGCTAAATTTGGCCCATTATGGGATGGGTGGGGCTGAAATTTTAATCCTGAAATTACTTGAAATCTTTTTAATCCTACCCATCCATTTCATCTAATGGTGAAAAATGTTATCCATCCTCTTTCCTTCTACCAAGTCTCAACTCTACTTCCCTCTTCCATAACCTCTTCTCTTCCCCTCCACAGATCGATCCGAAGAACCACTGCCAGATACGATTCTGCTTCCCCTTCGTACTACCAAAAAAGAAGATTCTTGCCCGGCTTTCTTTCGGCTTAAGAAAGAAGGCTGCGGTGAGAATGAGGATCACTTCGGAACTCTAGGAGAATGGGCGTTTTAGGGCGGGATCTAAAAGCTCTCCAACGTGTTGCGGAGCCTTCGGCCGTGAGAGGGTCTTTTGGCTTCCTCAGGGGAGGGTAGGACTTTTTGCTGATTGTAGCTCTTGTCTTAACAGGGGGCTCTGTTAAGTTCAAGGTGGAAGAGCCGAAGAGGGAAGAGAGGAGGGAACCCTAGATGTTGATGAATTGTTATTAAATCTCAGCCATTAGATGAAATAGATGGCTGAGATTTAATGGATTTCAGGTAATTTCAGCCCCCTATACTACGGAGGTGCTTTGCTTATTATTGCTTTGCCAGAAGCCCAGAAATCGGGGTTTCACAACAAAAAATGAATGTGAAGAAAGATGGTTTTGTCGAGCCTTCGAGCAGTGAAAATGCGGGTTCTGGAGCAGAAATTTCAGTTTCTCAAGCGTGTATAATCAATCTCGCCTGTGCTTTAGCCTTGGCCACTGGATTCTTTACGGCTCGCAATTTCTACTCCGTCACTCTTGTCTCCAATCCGTCTCTTACCCTTCTCCTGATCTTGGTGCTTCTCTTACCTTCCTCGTTCTGAATCGCTTTTCGTTTCCAAATTTGGGTTTGAAATTTATGTTTTTGGTATCAGGTTATTGAAAGCCCTGTTGTGATCCTCACATACAGTTGGTTTCGGCAGAATCCGGACAAATGCTCTGTAAGTTCCAATAATTGATTGCTCCTCTTTAGTTTGGTATGAGAGAGAGCGTATAAATTTCTTTTCCTTTCTTTTTCTTGTTCTTTTGGATTTCATTGGCTAATAGTTTATTTTCATTGTCCTGACAGTACTTCAGAGCTGTTGGACGGGGCGTACTGGGACTTCCTTTTGGTTAGTCTTCAATCTCACACTGCATTTGTTTGTTTAATCGTGTAAGTTGTAACTTGTGAGATGATTATTACCTGTTGTATCCTAGTTTCAATAGCTTTTTATATACGTTTTATTGATAAAATTAGACTTTTTACATGTTTAGGACCTGTTTAAGAACTTCTCTTAGAAATTTTTTGTCCATATGTTAGTTGGGTTTTGTATTTGTTAGTATAGAACTGGAGAGAGAGAGAGTAATTTTATGCCTTACCCTAGTAGTGGATGCCTAATACAGAAGCACATTGTGCATTAATTAGTGAGCTTTGTTGTCAATTAGTAGGGCAGAGTTTTCGTGTTAGGTCATTTGCTGGAAATCTATATAAGAATGTGGTTATGTCCTATATAGAAATGTATTTTTTTTGCCTGATCAATATGTTTCTATCTCAAGATTCTGAATTTATGTTTAGAGATGTTTCCTTAACGTGCTTAAAGGTGTTTGTTATAATCTTTGTCTTCAAATTTGTAGGGGCTCTAGTAAATGCATTTGGAGCTATTGCTTTGGGTTCACCAGTTGGCACTCAGTACGTGATATTTAGTATTCAATAGAATTCATATCATATAGCATTATGTAGATGTCCCAGTTGAGGTTAGAAGTAGCAGAGTGCACAATCTTTTGTAGCCTAAACAGTACTAGGTCCATTAATCTCCCATGTTTTTGGTAGGTTGATGGTTCTTTCTGCTTCTATTGAAAAAGGAAATTAAAACTAATCATCCCATATTTCTATGGCAATAAACTCCAAAGTTCTTTTTACCATCAATCTCAACTGTGATATATATCTTCATAGTTATGAAGACAAGCACATATAGATAACCCATAAATAAACTAACTGAGCAACTAGAACCGTGATAATTGACTTTTGTTATTCCTATTTCTATTATGGCTTTTATATCACAAGCTTTTAATTGACTTGTACCTTCTCACTGATCACAGGTATTTACCAAAGACCCTTAACTGGTCACTTCTTATGTCATTATTCACTGTAAGTTTCTAGTATGCTAGTTTTTGCAGTTTAAGTTTCTCTTTGAAGGATTGACCTCGTGTCTTGTTTTCTGTGAACTTGTATGAAATCGATGGCTGTATGCATTAGTAATGTATTGCATTGATGTTTATGCTAAGTATCTGTTTGGTTCAAGTAGTGGCTACATGTAAGAAAGTTCATAGGTGGAGGTTTTGATCTGCTTTCCTTTCCCCAATTTACTGATTTCACCTCTTAGAAGTATGCATAGAATTCTAAGCAATCCTTGTAATTTTGTTGTTATTGTTGTTGCATTACCTGTGTGTTCTTTTTCTTACATGATTTACCCACACTGCTTATTCAGTGCGTACCTGCTGCTTCTGTATTTGGCTCAGCTTGGTCAGAGTGGCAACGCTTATTTGCTCATACCAAGTAAGTTTTCACGTATTACTAATCCATTGTTAGGCGTTTAGCTTTGTGGCATAAGTATTTCCTTCACGTTCTTCAGGACATCTATATAATACCATAAAAACCAATTGATACACGAGAAGTTAATTTACATTTGACTGGACCTGGGGGATAAGTAAATTACAATTTTGTACATGGGATTTCCCTTATTGGGCCTGGAACCTGTTAACTACGTCGGTCTTAGTAAATTGTTCACAAAGATGTGAAATCGGGAAAGCATATGATAAAGTAAAGTAGGCTTCCTAAATTCATCCTGGCCTATAAATTATGTTGATCACTGAAGCACCCGACTAGCTTTATTACGAATCTAGGTAGTTGGATTTCAGTAAGATACTGTATTTGCTAATATGATTTATGGATTGTCTCATGATTAGGCCAAAAGGTTCTTTAGACTATCTGATATGTATACCTGCACATGGAGCTGTTATTGGAGCTTGGTTTGGTGCTTGGCCCATGCCGCTTGACTGGGAGAGGCCATGGCAGGTTCAGTTACATTTCCCTTTTTGTCCTAATTTTCTAGTGCAGGAAGTTTTTACCTTTGATTGCTACAGTTCAATAAGTTTCAAACTGGTTCACTAGGTCACAATTCCTTAATGAACGAGTCATTTGGTTCGATTATGTAGTATCTATTATTTTGTTTATCATATGAAGTTGTCAAAGTGGATTTTACACTTGGTAGATAATACTGAACTAGTGGTAGTCATTTCTTCTGGTTTGCATTACTCAGATGTAATGTGATTTGACTGAGGCCATGATTCACTTATTTCCCAATTACAGGAATGGCCAATATGCGTCGCTAATGGAGCTTTGATCGGGTACCTAGTAGGAATGGTAGTGTCTGTTGGATTCATACTCGTGAATGGTCGACGGCAGCATCTTAAAGCGGATTAATTAGCGATGCAAATCTCGTAATTTCATATAACTTTAGCATTATAATCTTACCTATGCCACCATTTTTGATAGAACTCTTAATTAGGAAATAGCTTTAGGATATGGAGTTGGTTTTTTTTTTTTTTTTTTTCTCCCTCTCATGCTCTCATGGGACTATCATTGTTTGATTGAACAGATGGGGTACATGTCAATTTTGTATAAAATTTCGTTGAGGGGTATTTATAAGGGGTTAACGCAACAATTGGTTATTGAAAGATTAGTTACATTCCAACTCAGTTATATAATGTTCAAATGTTCTAACATGGATATCGAATGTTCAAATGTTCCAACAACTTAAGAATTCAAAGTTGAAAATTGTTTTAGTACATCGGGTAGATTTTCAACATTTTGGATAAGGAACTCTATGAGAAGGCATTGCTCAAGGTATGAGCCAAACTTGGGTCTGCAATTCGACTTGTCCAGACCTTCAGGCCCATAACCTGATCTACATAAGGATCGAGGCCCAGCCCACATAGTTTATTTCCAAATCCCAAGAAAATTACGGAACCCAAAAAAGGATATGCTCTGGCAAATCTGTAAGAAGAAGAAAGTTGAGGGAGTAATCAGCAATCACCAGCTTTTCCCTTCCTAAAGAAAAAACAACGATAAAGACATTAATATTATTTACATCAAAGCATGGGGTCCACGTAGAGACTGTGAGCATGAAATGAGAAATCTGAACCGTTGAAATGATTCATCCTTGATGGTGCCGTCATCAGACACACAGTTGACGGCAGAAACGTCTATCTTCACCATCCCTTGTTGTCTTTAAGGCATATAACAGATTAACAGGCGCACACACAATCTTCTATCTTTTAAGAATTTCTCTCAGGAGTTGAACAACAACAACAACAACAACTACTGATTTCTTCTTCGAATGGACCAGTCGAACAATTTGGGTGGTGGGGCTTTAAATGGATTCGCTCCAGTCTCTACTACTCGGATACATTGGAAATCTCGAAAGAGATCAGGTATTTCTTGATTTCCAGGTTTTACTCTGTTTCTCTCTGTTTTGGTTCTGAAATTGATTCATAGATGATAGGGCAATGAAACTTATTTCCCCAAATCGTATTCGTGATTTAAGACATACCCATCAAATTATATGTTGAAATTTGGATGCTTTATAGTGTTTATCACCTTGATTTATGAATATAATCCAGTTTTGATTTGAGTCAAATCGTACCCATTTCAGCAGAGTCCAATCTCTCTTTTCTTCAGTTGAAATACAGAGAAAGCTGAATTACATCTGATCCTCCTATCCATAATGTTAATACATCTGATCCTCCTATCCACACATGTTTTACAATTATTTATGTGGGGCCATATATAACAGTACCTGTGCAGTTGTGCTTTGTATCTTTTCTTTCAATATTTTTATCAAATCTGCCACTTTCTTCTGTTTATGTTCTTTTCTACTGCAAATAGGGATTGTTTATGTATATATACTATCTTCCTTCTGCTCCACGATTAAGCATCTTGTGGAGCTTACAAGAAAGCATCTCATGGAATGACAAAAAAGTGTTGGTACCAGGTACTATGCATATGATCCTGCCTAAACAAAAGAGAGTCAGTATTTGTTCAAATGGAGCTGTTGCATTAAAGATGGTCAAAAGATTTTTGTTCTACTTTGCAGTTTGAATTAGTTCAGTTTTGGTATTGAATCCGTGCATTGTATGGTCTGTTCTTAGAGCATTGATAGGTCCATTCATCCAACACCTTTCCATAATATCTGTTTGATCCATTGGACAAAACTTCAGTCAACACTCTCTGTTGAACGGATTTGGCATCTTGGTTGGCGTTCGTTCTGGTTTAATGTACAATGTAGCAAGTGTGTATAAGTAGTCTAGATTTACACTCTGTCTAAAACTTCTTGGAACTAGAATGGTGATTTCTTTCCAACAGCTAGCGGGAGGATGTTGAATGACGTGAAGGAAGAAATAGTTCATGAAACACCCAGCAAACAGGAAACAACTCCGAATGATGAAAAGATGGAGGAGCCAACTCCCACTTCAGCTGAACTTTCTGAGCGTCGGAAGGCTCTTTTCGAGCCATTGGAACCGGCAAATGGTCGAAAACCATCAAATGAGTCTTTACTCCCACCTCCGGACTTTGATGCTGCAAGTTATCCCCGAGGCTGGCTGGTTGGCAAGAAGCGTAAGCTTGTTAATGTGGATGTAGTTGAGAGCATGCGGAGGATTGCCGTTCAGGAGATGAACAGAAAGGTAATTAATTTCTTCGCCTCTTTGCATCCATGTACACTAACATGTGCAGACTGAATCATCACTAGTTAAATTCTTGCAGGATCGAGAAATTAATGGTCTCAACGAGCAGCTAGACGAGGATGCACGGTGCCTAGAACATCTACAACTACAGCTTCTGGATGAAAGGAGCAAGCGAACTGAAGTTGAAAGAGAAAATGCTATGCTGCAAGACCAGATCTCCATGTTGATGAACATGCTGCAGGAAAATGAACCAGAGGAGGATGAAGGCCCTGAGGAACCTTAGATATGCTCTTGTTTGTTATTTGTAAGTAGTTTCGGGAGAAAAGAAGCATGGATGATACATATATCTTTGTCAGGGTTAGGAGTGAGGTTTTCTGATATATACAGGTATACCAGTATTCTGCATTGTTGTTTGGTCTACCATAATTTGTAATTATGAAACACTTATCGCATAAAATTCTATGAAAATGATTTTTTATTTGATTTTTCTTTCCTGTTGTTAGAGAGAAGGCCAAAAAGGATGCTTGTGTATGGAACTGTGGTTGGAATTAAAAACTGTAATTGCACTTTATTGTTATTTGATTTTTCATTTATTTAGGCTTAAGCCATCATCTAGGCTAATAATCTCAACCATCTTAGAAATCCAAGTCCAAACACACCAATAAATATTGTCCGATCTAAGTTGGGGTCTGCACAGATTTATTTTCCTGGGCCGTCTCTGTAATACTTGCGCATTTATTGTGTGAGAGGTGTTTTGATCTTTACTTATATGTCACTTGGTTGTGTTATGTCAATCCATTGTCGGATTACAAGTCTTGACATTTCCTTACACTTGTGGGTTTAACAAGTGGATCCGGATAGAGATCATGTTCAAACACATCTTATAAATTCAAGTCCAAACACATCGAGTCTTTGCTCCAAATTCCGATACGTCTTATAAATTCAAGTCCAAACACATCAACTAAAAATGTCAGCTCTAGACCACAAGTCCACATGAATTTGTTTTCTTGGGCCATCTCTGTATGACTCAGAAAATGCATTTGTTGTGTTGCGTGAGGGATACTTAAGCTTTACGCATATGTCACTCGGTTGGGTTAATATCAATCCGATGTGGATTACAAGTCTTCCTCTACTATTCTCAGATGTGCGAGTTCGTTATTTACCGAACCAAACTAAACCGTTATTAATCGGTTTTCTTTTGTTTTGTTTTATGACAGGTTCGGTATGATTCGGTTTCCTCTTGTTGGAACCGAAATATTTCGGTCTCCCTAATGTCAACACATTTGAACACCCCTAGAGAAATACTAGAAAACCAGAAGTGCCAAGTTTTGTCCATCTTTTTGTAGTAACAGTCAATTTCAAAAATTCATAGACTCAGTTTCAACAATTAATTCTTCTAAATTCATCTCACAGTGCAGGAGTAAACACTGATATAAAACTCTTAATTTTTGGCAAATTTTTTCCTACCCTACCCAATAATACAATGCAAAACTAGAGATTAAACCACCTTAATATTGACTAATCAAATTACAAGTCCAAGATTTCCCTTCGACTGACAATTTGTATTAATCATCAAGTGAACCTACAAAATGTTTTAGCTATCAAAACAGCATCGGCAAAAACCATTTTTGCAAAGCATAGTTGGTTTAAAAAGAAAAGAAAGCTCTATCACTAGCTGATAACTATTGAAGCACCTATTTATATAAGGTCATGAGGCCAAGCTAGTGCCCTTGCGACCTTATCCAACACTGGATTTCATATAAGCAAGGCATTATTACCTTAAATCCATCAAACTCTTCAAGAATACTTTCACCTTAATTAAACCATCAGAAACTCCCAAAAAGAAAAAAAAAAACACAGAGAAAAGGTTCAGAATCTGCGATCTTGAAATGATCACCATATGAAAACTAATGCCTGCATAAGGTTGCATACTGCATTTTCAGGTGGACATTGGGGGATTCTTCATCAACATAAGTTTCCAAATCCCCTGGCTTTCGGATGAAAGCACCAATGATGGAACATTGGCATGACTCACCATTTTTCTCGATTGTCAGACTCTTTGGTCAGCAAATGCGGCAGAGATGCGATCCTAGGGAGATTGTGAAGCAGCTCCCCGACAGATTCATTTCCCGAAATGGCCCCATCCTGGTCCTCGTCAGATACATGACAGGACTTGCCTTCAGCAGAAAAATCCTCCGGAATTTCACCTTCACTAGCTGATGCATCAACAGATTCTGTGATGATCATATTATTAATCTCATCAATTTGACCATCAAGAATAGTCTTACCTTTACTCTCCAAGTTCTGTGCCACTGCAGTATTAGACTCTTCAGTAATGTCGAACAGAAACTCTTGTAGAGATGCAATTCTAGGGAGATTGTGAAGCAGCTCCTCAATAGAATCCTCTCTTGACATGGCCCCACCCTGCATGTCATCAGATACTTGACTGGGAAAATCCCTAGAAATTTTATCTTCACCTGCTGATTCATTGACAGACTGTGTATCCCTCAAATTCTTATTCTCATCAATTTGCGCATCTTGAACAGTCCTAACTTTACTCTCCAAGTTCTCTGCTACCGTAGGATCCTTCTGCAGCGGGAAGCAAAGGGAATTGATCCTCAACGTAGCGGACTGCTCAGCAGGAATAGATATTTGTGTTGTTCCAGGATCCATCTGTAGCAGAGAACAAAAAGAATTTGCCTTTGACATGACGGACTGCTCATCAGAGGTGGACATAAGTTGGGAATCACCGAGCAACAGATGGGTAACCTTCTCCAGAAAGGGCCTGCACTGAGAGTTGCCAAGCAAAGGGGCAGGATTGCCTGATGATTTCTGCTCTGAAATGCAGTTTCCAATGACACTAACTGGGTCATTCATCTCCACAGATTGGTGACTTTCGGACATCTGAATCTGATCAGGATGCCTGAGCAAGTTGGATTCCTCTGTTCCAGCACTCATATCTGAAATTGAGATGTCTATTACTTTAAAAAGGAAAAGAAAAATAAAATCAAGACAAAGACAAGCTACAAGATAACAGTAACACAGATAATCCAACATACACATTAAAATGAGAGTAATCACAATCTAGAAATGAAATGAAATTCAACTGCTTTATCTGAAATAATAGTTGAGATGAAAATAGGGAGCAGGAAAGTTCTTTCCCTCCTTTTCCTATTTGGAAAACAACAATTAGCTTCAAAATGGAAAAAAAACTCTTCCTCATCTGTACCAGCTAAAACGAATTACATAAGGGTTAAACCTTTCTAGGCCAGCCATTTTCAAAAGAGAAGAGCCCCTCTAGGCCATGCGGGCCACCCAAAGAACATCACATGCTTGCATCTCAGCAAACTTTCACAAGCATGTTTTGGCTCCTAAACTTGATAAATAGTATTACCTAACAGAGGACTTTTAGTAGGCCATGGTTGGATACTCATGCCATCAAGGTACATCTTGATAGCGGAACTCTAGAGGCAAGTTTATCCTACAGCACTTTTGGATGAAGTGACAGCTCTTAAGACCAAAACGTGCAAGCTTACGGTCATCAGCCCAAGCTGGATAGCCCCAACCAGCCAACATATTCACCTGGAAATAACGATGACTACTATGTCTAGCTCAATCTATTAGAGCACAGTTGCAAAAAACCTCAGCAGGCCACACTAAAATATATGGGTTTACCCAGAATAGAAATAACCCCAGTTCAAGTGTAACGAAATAAAACAAAATGAAACAATGTGCGAAAACCCAGACATACCTAATGGCTGGATTAGTAAGGATAACCATATTAAAGGCTCAATAGTATAAATGAAACAACACCCAGCATTCCCTCACATTTTGAAGAGGTTGTTTCTGGGTTGATGCTTGCGTTGCAGTGAAGCAACTTTACCACTTAGCAAACCATCCCGTAGACATTTTGATACAGATAATAATGAAATGTATGAATGTATGGTAACTCAAGTAAAAAGGACTTTAAATGGAGGCATTTACTTGTAGAACCGCCGGCAAATAGTGTATATGCGTCAAAAAAGAAAGGAAAGACAATAAATAATGGAGACTTGTGTACATCCGCCACATCAATGTGGAAAGGGGGTAAAACGCCAATGCACAATATTGGTAATTCAAAAATAACAATTTAAATGGAGCAATTACTCGTAGGAAATCTGGCATATAGTGTATACTTATCGACAAAGAAAGGAAAGACAATAAATAATGGAGACTTCCAAGAAAAGGGAAACAACTTTCACATACAAGACTCTTGCAACTGACACATATTCGGACACTGGTCTGTGAAGAAGAATGGTACGCAATCTTACCATCACATCAATGTTGAGGCTGTTTCTACGATTTGAACCCATGACTTCTTTTGAGACAACCTTACCACTAGTCTATAGGCTCGCCCTTTGTCTCAAACTAGTAAAAAAGGTATCTATGCTTAAGGTATTTTTTGCTGGAAAAATGAAAGCCCGAAATAAGAACTCGTTTCTAGTCCAAGTATTCCATCCTTCTACCATAAACATCGTTGTAGCCAAAAAAATCAAATAATATCTACTGCTCATGGAATGCTTACCTTGTTTCTCCTTTCATTCATCGGTTATAATTTTTTTAATTCCTTTTACTGGTGGTGCGAAGGTGAACCTTGCGCAATGATAAATTTGCTCTATTTGGAGTGTAAGCATCACATGTTCAAGTCAAGAACTAACATCTTTGCAACGAGAGGAACCCTTAGAAGAACCAATAATGATGATGGTGGTAGCCTTATGCACTAATTTTGAATTTCCTTTTAGGGCACGATTGACATTTTCTTGTCAAATTTTCACTGTTGGTTGTCAAAGAGGTGAACATGTTTTAAGTCAACATCTTCCATCCTCCATCAATTCAACTCTTTTGGGTATGAAAGTTTTGGCGGAGGAGGGATTTGACTTGACTCAAGTTCATGGTTATGACATGGCCCCTTCAACTGGTAGAGCTTCTCACTAGGAAAGTTTCTCTTCCATAAATTCAACTTGTCTCTACAAAATATTAACCCCAAACTAGATGGTCCTTTCCACATGTACTCTTCTCTTTTGCTTGATTTCATCCAAGAATATATACCCACCAAGTTTACAAGAGAGACCTTCCATCTCCTTCATCCAACAATAAATTCTCAGTTTCTCACTTAGGTTGAGATCCTCATATTTTATATCCATTCAAAAAATCTTAATCGAACTAAGTAGATAGTCTCAGGCAAAAAGTTCCTTTAAACCACTAGGAGACTCAATGATCAGTGTTTCAAAAGAGATACCATATAGCTTTTGTATGAAACTTATACACCTATTGAGGAAATTTTATTCAAGCGGAACTCCATCATTCAATTCCATAAGTCAATGAAAGCTATAAAGTATCCAAATCTAGCCACCAATTCCGCCTACGAAATTTAGTACCCAGAGTTTCCCATGAAGCATTGTTGGCAATCGTTCCAAGGAACATTCAAAGTGGGTGTAAAAGAACATAACCGAATCTTAAAAGTGGATTTGACCTTATTGCACTCTAGTACATACTTTATCCTTCCAACACAATGAACAGAAGCTGCACCTTAAAGGTAGGTCTTACTAATCTGATCATTGTGTTTCAGGTAAAAATTGGTGACGTTACCAAGCGTTTGCTCTTGAATCCAAACATTATCCATCATATACAATGATCAAAAGGAGCAACTTAAAGGTCTTGAAAATCTGATTATTGGTTTTCAGGTAACTAGCGGTGCCAGATTTCACTATTAAATCCTCTATAATGACAAAATATTATGGCACTTTTACCAATTTAAAAGATGATACTCAGGTATCCATGACATATCTGTTGCCATTTTCACGCTGGGACATAATCTAGCAAAGGTTAAGTTTTAGCGAAAAAGGAAAATCTAAATTGCATCTTTTCTCAAGAACAACCACGTTCAATCAGTCTACTTCCACTCATACACTAACCCACAATATTGGCCAACAACACTCGAAGCCTGCTTTTCTCAGATTTAATCTGAAAGAAGTTTCTACAAATTGGAGAACTATGGACAATTTAAAGAAAATACCTAGAAAGAATACTAATCACTCAACAATATACATACAACAGGTACTAGCATACTAATGAGATAGGGGTGCTCTTGTGGCCTAGTAGTGGCCAGCTCCTTACACTCACAAAAGGTGTACGGTTCGTTTGTCCCGTCCGACAAAAAGATCACGTCCGACAAAAAGATCATAATTTGACCTTATGAATTATTGTTTAAAAAATACTGATGAGATAATGAAAAGGAAATTTCTACCCATCCATCAAAATGAATGCAACAAGATCAAATCATTCATAATTTTGTTCACTAAACATTCAAAACATCTCATATAATTCAATCGACTTAAACTGTAATCTGATAGAATGGTTCAAAGTTTAATTACAACCAAATTTCCGCATGGTTCTATGTGAATTCAGCTCTTAACATGGATCTAACTTTAAGAACAAATAATTATGGAAACCGACAGTTGACCCCGAATAATTTCACGATCCTCAAACTTCTCACTGCAACAAACATCAGTTTATGTATTGACAGTCGAAGCTCTAGGTATATTATGCAAAAGTATAGTCGTAGAGTACATCAAATAAATCATTGCAGTGGTGCAACCTAAAGGTCACAAGTTCAATTCCTAAAAACAACCTCCCACATATTATGTGGGGTAAAGTCTGCGTACATCCTTCCCGTCCTCGACTCCGTCCACTGCTGGAGTCTTGCGTACGAGAATTATTTACCTTTTTACAAGCGAACATGTTGCCCAGTGGTAGAGTTTATGTGGGCATAGGTCTGCATATATCCTACTTGTCCCCGTCCCCACCCACTGCGAGTTTTTTTTATATATATATTTCTATAGAGAACTATAAATTTTTAATTAGCAGAACTATTCTGTAAATTTGTTTCCATGTACTGAAATGAATAGTTTATATATGAGCTGATGATATATAACTTTCAGGAATGGGTTCATAACAACTACCTGATCTGGGCGAAGGAGCTTCATTGGAGATATTTTCTGGGAGTTCAGGAAGGGACTCTTGTCGCTCATTCTCCAAGGCAGATGAAACTCCAGATGGGGGTGCACCCCTGGAGATTGATCCATTTGTTGCATTAAGTGCTGAAGCTTGGGGCTCAAAATACGGAAATTCCAATGGAATTTCCGGCTGCTGACTTAGAAATTTGAGACGAGGATAACATTGGATAATCTTTTCCAAATGCTTGGCCAGCATGCCTTCTGGGCACTGCAGAAAATGTTGCCTGTTACAGAAATTAAAAACATCATCATTATGCATTCAAAATTTTGAGAACACAAAATTCAGCAACATATTTTGTGAATGGTTGCATCTTCTACCAAACATTTTGAAGCTATTACAAAAGGCAGATTCCTAATTTCCAATCCAACTCTTGGTCTGATTTACTTGAAGCAAGCCAAGATAAATGGCAAGAAGGAAGCTTAAACACATGTCAACATAGCAACCAAAATAGTACCAAATAGTGCACTGTGAGAAGAAAAAAAAGAGTGTGTGCGCACATAAAAACAAGTATGTGCACACAGTGACACACAGAAACACAAAAGATAACGACTAGTATCGTGTGAACCTCTAAGAAACAGAAAGCCTGTTCACAATGAGTATTGAATAGAGCAAGCTCAAAATAAAATAATAAACTCAATCAACCCATGTTACCCATAGCTGATTTACCGTGCATGAAAAGACAACACCGCACTAAGTTTGAAAATTCAAATTTGAATTTAGCATATCAAGAAACCAACTATAGACAAAGTAGACATATCAAGTAAACCTGAAATTTAACCCTTCAGCACCTCAATGATTATGGTCCATTGCAGAATTTTTGTATACTAGGCAAATAATCACCAAAGATGATTTTCAGGTTCATATAGCAAAGCATCATCTCCTTCAATTCACACCAGCATGGTGACTGTTTGTCAATATGCCTGCTTTAATTGATATCAAGAAATATAAACCAAGGCCTTTCAAATAATTAACGGATGTATATTGGGTTGATTTTTGGGGAGGACGTATTAGTGGTGGGTGGTAGTTCCTAATTAGTAGTAATATTCTCTCACATGATGCCAAGGCCACAAGGCCCCTGATCTGAGACCCATAATTATTAAAATTAATGAAGTGAGAAACAGATTGTGTCATCTGATGCTTGAAGTAATCTTCTTGTAGGCTTCTGGTTTGCCTTTCAACAACAATTCCTTATTTCAAAAGACGGATTTGGATATGACGAGAGGTTTTCATGCCAGACAGGGTACGTATCAGCTATAAAATGATTTGATAGGTTACAAGCTTTCATAATCATATCATTATTTCATATAGCTTCCTGTCTTTTCCTCCTTCATTTTTCTCCGTTCTATCTGCTTTCAAAAAACACTCAGTCGATGAACCCAACACAGATAAACATACAGAGGCACACAAATAAAAGGACAGAAAGGAAAAGGGTTCTTAATATGATTTTACAATGTACGACGCTTTTCCAACGGGTTGTGTCAACTGAGTTGATATTGCCACAATTTCTTTAACCTTATATTCTCTTCTCTTTTTTTTTCCCAACTCAAAGTCTTCATTTTGGTTGATTTATTTTTGCAGTTGTAACATGTTCAGTCATACATAATAACATCAATAGCACAATATGGGATGAAAAGCATCAATAACGACAGAATAGTATAACCAATAAAAATTACTTCAACCACCTATATTTTGAGTATGCATACATTTAATCACATCAGTTATGACTAGGATCTCGAATAAGCTACCTGTGTATGCTTGCTTGTCCACCAGTGAAATCTGAAGTTTCATGCCATACGGTATGCTTCCTAGGTTGGGGATTAGTCTCCCTAAAAAATTTGGGCCTCCTAGCCAGCTATGGAAAACAAAAACAGCTGTGAATTTTCACGACAGCAACAGTGACAAGCAAACATAGTTGTAAATACATCTGCTTAAAATAATAAATACGTAGGCCAAAAATATTAAAGCATTTACTATGTGTACATAAATGTCCAAATAGAATTTCTTGAAACAAAAGACAATTACCATCAAATCCAAGGTACCCGGTCCATCATCAGGGTAATTGGCTTTGATTGCCTCGATATCTGACCACCGAACTTCGATCTTATTCTTGAGACTACCATCAAGAATTTCCCACACAAGCTTATGCTTGGCATAGTAACATTTCGCCATCAGGTCTCCTTCATATTTAGATTTACACTGCCATCCAAAAAAAAAACTAAATATTAACATTGGCGGTGGGAAAAACGACAATTGGAACAGACGACTTAACAGTATTGCAGAAAAAGAGGTAAAAAAAAAACATAATAATATCTACTAGAGTTTAGATCATAAAAACAAGCGCAATTATGATCGCACCTCCCATGTCCCAATCCTGAGAAGAGAAACTGGGAAATTCGAAGCCTTGAGCTTATCGGCAGCAACCTTATGATCTTTTTTAAGGCTCTCAGTAGGTAACTTTGTGTTGTTTCCTTGACTTTGAGAGAGTGTCGCCTCAATCAATGCTATAAACGATGGACTCTTTGTGAGCTTCAGTCCCAGCGGAGGTGGCTCATCCAGTAGATCGTCCATTGAAGGCAAGGTCGACATCACACTCTGGTGTTCAAAACACAATGTATCAGTAACAGCCTTTTCACATTCCTTCTATGAACAACAAAATATAATAAAACCAGCAAAATAATCTTCTCAGATTAAGAAAAAAATTAACTCCTATTTGGTTCTAGATCAGTTTCCTAAAAGTTAATTGACTAACCTAATCTGGAACAAGGTCATTTAATGCTGTTTGGTTCCTAAGAAATTGAACGGGAAATGCCTAAATACCGCAAGGGAAAAGAATTCGAATCTAATTTCAATCAAACGCACAAATTCATATGTTACAAAAAAAACCTCTAAGGCGGCATCAAGTTTGGCTTTCTTGTCGAGATAGCCTAATTGATCCTCCAAGGAGTCGTCAGTTTCCAGCTTCCTCTTCTCCTTCTCGTTCTCCTTCTCCGAATTCACTAGCTGAACCATTTCGAAGCCTCCGAGCGGACGAGTTGACTCCGTAAATCTGCGATTCAGAATCTCTGTAAAACCTCGAAAGCTTTTTCAGTTCTGAGAGAACATGGCCTTAGTGTCTCCGGCTGTCTCCGTGAGAGCTATCAAGTCTCAGAGACAGTGGGTTAAGCACGAGAATGAATTTGAATTCGCCACGTTTTTATTACAGAACTACAATTACCAATTTACCACCCGCATTGAGATTAATGCCCTTGAGTTGGATTGCTACTGCCGCCACTGGCTAGTGGTATTTTCGTCTATTCATTGATTGTCCGGTGCTTGCAGAGACCGCCACGTCATGTTGCAAAATTTGGATAAAGTTGTGGGGCCTTTGTGCTTCAATGGATCTCTGTTTTTTAATTTTAAGGAACAGCTGTCATCGGTTGAGAGTGACACGTCATATGCCGTTTCTGGATAGACGTTGCCACGTCGGACTTGTCATCTTTAGTTGTCATTCCTTAAATGGACTACTAGCCATTAATTAAAAGACTAAAAATGGACTTGCTCATTAATAAAAATAAAAATGGAAAAAATTTCAATAAATAAAATACAAAAAAAGGACTTGGTCATAAATGAAACAAAAATAGACTTGCTCATAAACTAAACAATCAAAATGGAATTTTTCAATAAATTAAAAAAAAAAACAAAAAAAGGACTTGATCATAAATGGAAAACCAAATATTGACTTGCTCTCATAATTATTATTTTTTTGGTTGTCTACCTTAAATGGACTTGATTTCATAAATAAAGAAAAATAGATTTGTCCCATTGGGCTTACCTTATCATCAAAAGAATTGTTTGTGCAAGTAGATGCTTTTATTAATATATATATTTTTTGAAATGAGAGGAGGATTCGAACCCTGGTCACCAGGGTGATACACACCGTTTTTATTACTTTAATTAGTGGTTCGGATGTAGCTTTTATTAATATTATTTGGGATTAGAATATCCTCTCTTTTTTGAACCAATTATTAGAATATCCAATTACCAAAAGGCGCTGTATAATGGACCGAAAATTTCCACCGTGCATTGTGCAAGGGAAGGGATGATGGGCTGGCCCATACATTTGTGAATGGGCTGGATAAGGTATTCAGCCTAAATCGAAACACAATTATTGTAATTACTCATTATAATTGTACATTATGCTATAGTAATGGCAGATTAGTCTGTACAAAGGGGTGGATGCAAAATTTTATGTCAAGACAGGCAAATTCAAGCGGGGTTTGGGGGCAATGCACTCGAATTATTTTTATTTTTTATTAATTATATCTTTAAAAGTATGAAAAATAATATTGAAAATAAAAAATTATAAAATAGCAATGGATAATAATTGAAAGTTAATTTACAAATGTTCCTCGAAGATTTTTTATATTTTGAAATCGTGTCATGATGATCTCATTTGGAATAGTATCAAAAATATATTTCTCAATGAACACAATTAAACTATCATTTAATCATTGATCATCCATTCTACTCTGAAACCGTAAATTCATAAAATTTACTTGAAATATCTTCTCGATATAAATTGAGTTGGGCAGGACCAAATAACTACAAGACTACAATTACACTTGTGCTGGGTCAAATGACTTATCAGGATGAACAAGAGTTCGGCTACAAAGCGGACAAAAAAATTGGGTTGATTGGGTGAAGGCTAAAGAAAAAAAAAAATCGAAGTGGACAATTGCCCACCCTTGGCAGTGCTAAGTTGCTAACTACTTTTCGGCCTGGTTACGACTTATGACCATGAGTTGGTCGGTCACGCATGATTCTCTTGCTGCACAACTAGGTACGACGTGATCATGTAAGAGATTGCTATTCATATATATCTTCATTGTACGTGATCCATTATTTGATCTTGAATCACATTTACTGATTTACATCTTTCTTGGAAAAAAGCAAAAAAAAAATAAAAAATCCAATACTGAAAGATGCTTTTTACAACCATTGATAATAAACGACTATATATTTCAATCATTGCTTCCTTGAAATCTTATCACCATATCATTAATTAATTAGTCTGCAAATGAGGATCTAAGATATGACACAATTATTCCCAACTTTTAACCTATATCTACCCCATCTCAAAAATTCTCATAAATATTTAGGAGTTCCTCAACTTAATGGAGTTTATATAAGTACATCTACTTTAAGTCCAAAGTTGATTTAGTATATAAGTACTTAATTATGAAAAAGGTTTAGAGTTTAGGGTTTGAGATTTTAAGGTTTAAGATTTAGAATTTAGGAAGTTAACTTTCTTTGTGGTTTTCAGCCTCGTTCTCTCCACAAGGGTCTTGGTTCGGTCTTACTTGTCGTCAGCATATAATAGGTTGGGTTGGCGGCCTGAGTTTAGAGTTGACTCACCTATTCAGTGGGCATGTTGAGTTGGGGAATTCTTGATTATCAAAAAAAATTTAGGGTTTAGGAACAAAAAAATGTTGGTTCAGATGGTTAAGCTATTTTAACCTAGCTCTTAGTGCATGTGCATGGGAGCTAGGTCACCGATTCTATTATCCACTTTGACATGATTTGACGTTATTTTCGCATCAGGCTTCGGCCTAGAACTTAACCGGCCCATATGATTTGTGGATATTGTATGTGTCTCGTGGGTTTACGTTCAAGATAAAATGCAGTGAGTTGTGCTTTTAGTTGGTTCTCTTGTCACGAAAAAAAAAAAAAGGATTTATGATTTTTTAATAACTTTAATATCAAATGTTTTAATGTTTGGGGCTTAAAAGTATATGTATGGTTATCTAAATCTCAATCGGTGCATCTTTACTTGTAGCTAGGAGAACATCTGGGGATATATATGAAACTAGCTAGCAGCCAGTTAAGTGCCATACAATCATTAATTCCAACAATTTTCTATTACAAAGCCCTTCCAAAAAGTTAATCCTCTCACAATTATTTGAAAGAGAGCTAGACAAATTAAGATGACAAGAAAGCAAGTCAAAAAAATGGGAAGTAGGTCATGCATAATATATCTACATCTTCTTTGGAAAAGGCTGAATACTCAATTCCGAAAGATGCTCTTACCATCAGTACTGATAATTGATGATAAACAACTATATTTCTAAGCATTGCTTCGCTGCCATCTTATCACCATACCATTAATTAATTGTAATATGACTAAGGGAGTGCTATTGGTTTTCTTTCATGAAGAAAAGTAAAAACAACTCTCAGCTTTATTGCACAGATGATTACAATATTCCACACAAAAGGTTTAGGAGAAGTAGAGACTAATGGTTTTACTAGTTATACCAAACCCTACTTCTACTAAGCATACATACATACGTATATGTATATATGTCACAATACATTGATAATTAAACACTAACTAAGTTACTCTCACAAACATATTATATTTTTTATTTTCTCACAAACATTAATCTTATTAAAGTGATAACCTGCAGGGATATGAACTAGCTAGATAGGGTCTGCAGTGGTTAAGTCTTTATGGGTTATCATGGATATATAATAGGACGGAGTATTAGAAGTAGTACTCCCTTCATGTTCATGGCCATCGCCATATGATGATGAGGAAGAAGAAGCAAGGCCTAGTTGACCAATGGGAGGGCTTTCCTTTGGTGGTGGAGGAGATGAAACAGAAGGTCTCTGAATTCCATTGGAACTTCTTGTTGATGATGAGGAAGAAGAAGCAAGGCCTAATTGACCAATGGAAGGGCTTCCCTTTGGTGGTGGAGGAGATGAAACAGAAGGTCTCTGGATTCCATTGGAACTTCTTGTTGATGATGATGAAGAAGTTATTTCTCTGGTTGGTGGTGATGATTTTGGAGATGGTGGTGGAATTTTAGGTGGCCTCCTTTCATAGTTACTACTCATCATCCCTTGCTTGCATGGCTTCTCTGAAGTACAAGTAAGACTAGTAGGTATCATGATTTCTCCAGTTTGATCAGGGTTCCCATTGATGGCAATTATTGCAACTCCGATGCTCAAATCAGTATTCGTAACACCTAAAAATCATAAGTGATGAAGACCAAATAGAAATGACCAATTACTATTATGGACCGAGAATATTTAGTGTTTATTAAAAACTTTAATATCATGAAAACTACCAAAAATTTCGAAAGTTAGCGTGCTTTTTATACAAGTGAGTGGGCTTAAATTTGAGCTGTCCAAAGAGATAGTTAAGACTGGACCGAAATCCATGAGCTTAAGTCCCATAGGGGGGACAAGCCCAGGATGCGAGTACCTCTAGGGGTTGTACCTCTAGGAAAACCCCTAGAGGTATGAAATGCCTAACAATAAGATAAACAATTGAGCTATCGATTGTGTTTAATATTGTCGAATTCAAACCTTATGAAGATGAAAAGAAGAATTAAGAGAGCGAAAAAATGAACAGCTTTAGGTACCTCGTAAAGGTCTTGATTGAGCAACAATGGCAAGAAGAGCAGGAATGACAAAACAAGTGTTGAGAAAGAGAGAAGCCATTCTCATCATCACAGTATTCATAGCTCTTACTTCTTAGTTCTTGTGTGTGAGGAGAAGTCTTATCAACGTAGTTTATTTATAGGCAAAGCATGAGTGCATTTTATTATTGTTTTCTTTCTTTTTTTTTTAAATGAAGTGCTTTCTATTAGGTAAGTGTTAGTATCAAAGCTTTATTTTTTAATTAAAGCAAAGGAGGAAAAAATCCTAGATATTCTACCCTGGGCATAACTAAAAATAAATTGAATGGCATTCAGAAATGGAGTATTGTGAAGATTAGCAGGTAATAAAATGCCTGAGCAGATGTTTTCACCAAATGGGTTGTTGCTTTGAAGCTTTCGGGCAGCATTCCCACACATTTTCTTTTGGAGTTCCAACGCTGATTGCATAGTGGTCATGATCCACCAGATTATTTTTTTGGTCTGTCATGGTGTTGTGTGTAATCTGTGTTGGTGTGCCTGATAAAAAATAAAAAAAAAACTAAAAATAATATTCAATATAATAAATGACAAAAAAAAAGGTGAAGATTGGCTCACTATAGATTGTGCTTTATTTTTAATTAATTAAATTAGGTGTGAAGCCGTCCAAATGCACAGCATTTTAGTAAAATTTTTATTATTGCTGAACGACGTCGTCACACACACACAAAAAAAAGTGATTATAAGGGAGCATCTAAGTGGGCATAACAGTTGAGATTGAGGTAGTCAATCCTCAGCTTACGCAAATTATTTCAATTATATTACAAAAAATGATTATAAAAATATGGATATTCCCATGCATGAGTTTTTTTTTTTTTTAAATAACATGAGAAGTCCTCATCCCAATGACCAGTCGGTCACTTTGTGATCCCCGAGTTAGATCCAAACCCCGGGTCGTAGTCCGCCAATGCGATTGGTCTAATTGGGCCATGTCCTAAGCATGGGTTGAGCTCTGTGAGAAATACCGCATAGAAATATGTTTGTGGTTGGAATTGAACTTTGAACACATATATACATAATCTAGTCGATTACCTATCAAATCACCTCTCGTTGGTTTCCCATACATGAGTGGTATGATTAATTTGGGTGTCGATGTGTTAGTGCTATGTGACGTGTAGAAACAAACACACAGTTGATTTCCTTTTTCATGTTTTTAACTTTAAAGTTATTGATCATCTACTTCTTTTTTTGATAAAAAGGAGAATATAAACCACAAAAAAAATTTAAAAAATAGGGCTTCGATGAGGATGGCCGACGATAAATACATACATTAGAAGAAAAACAAAAATTCTAGGACGAATAGATCAATCATAGAAGGAGACACAAAATAAACTAAAACCACATAACAAAATCAGATGACCTCCTTTCTCCCTCCTTTGCAAGAACATTTGTAATGTCATTTCTTTCACTTAATATGTGATTTACTACTAACCTTCATAGCTCAAGTTTTATAAGGCATAGGACATTCTGAATATGATTGTATTTCCATGGTGATTCTTAAGACTGATTGGCCCATCTGCTTAGTGCGGGTAACAAGTGCTTTTGTGGGGATTGTAATTAGTTACTAACTATTAAGTACAATGTTTAATGTTTGTATGCAGGCGTGGCATATTTTATTTTGTGGGGATTGTAATAGTTACTAACTATTAAGTACAGCAAATCTCAGGTGCGCACGTTCGTAAATATATGTTTGGACGTTCGTAAATAAATATATGATAATTGTTAAATACACATCCATTTTTGCTAAATACACACAAATTACTGTATTGGGAGGACACAGATCCCATAATTGTGAGACAGAGATCGATGATAGATGATAACCACTTTTATTGCATAAAAAGTTAAGGCAAACATGTTTCTCAATAAAATCACATCAACAAAACACATCTCCCAATATAATCACATCAAGAAAACATAAATTCCTATATATTTTCCTTTCCACCCAACATGGTGTCCAACAAATTCTCACGCCCTCCATGTTGTCCCCAATAAAACTACACTAAAACATAATCTTTTAATATAAAACACATCTCTCAATATAACCTCATCAGTAAAACACAAAACTCAATACAATCACATCAACAAAACACAAAACCTCATACATATTTGTTGGCCTAAACAATATAACACCCTTACGAGTGTTATAATGTCCATCCATCAATCCCAATTTTCAAACAGCTACTACTACTCCTCCTAAACCTGCCACTAGCCCCCTTTGAAGTCCACTTCCTCATTCTTTGTCTTCCCTATTGCTATCTACTTACTGTATAATCTTAAAATTGATTAAACAAATATGTTATCTTCTCCGAAAATTATAAATATCTCGATAGTTTGATATTCTAACTATTGAGTTGGACGTATAAAATTTAAGTGAATTCGTGAGCTAAGCATATCCCACATGAAATCTTGTGTGTATAAATCAATAGCTAAGATAAATGGGATATAAACCGATGAAATTCATATTATTATTGTATTTTATTTAATTATTTATTAAAAACACACAGATAAGATCCACTTCACATCCAACACTCCATGATACATTGAGATCACTTTTTAAAATTCTCAAACATCATCCTTTGATATTTGACTACAGACATGAGACAGAGACATCTCACAGAAACCAAATCAGGATTGGCAAAAGATTCTTTCACTGGTGGATCAGTGTCCCATGTGTTTTAAAAAAAAATTGTGTACATTTAAATGCACCCAATAAATATTTACGGACGTCCACCTTTTTATCTGTAACAAAAAGTTAATTTCCTGTGGGCTCGACTCGTTGGTGCTCGACATGTGAACAATAATATATATATATGCGCACTAATGAAAGTAGCATGACTTTTTGTCTTAATGACAAATGGCATTTTCTTAGTCAAAACAAATTAATACCACTATTATGTCATAACTTTTTGGATTGTTCCAATTTTGAATGATGAATTGGAAATCAACACGGGAAAAAAAATTATCAATGGTACTTGTATACTATGTCATTTGTTGACATGGTGTGCCAGAATCAATAAAATTGTGTTATTTCACAAACATTTGTAATAATAAATGGGTGGTTGAGAATAGAGATAAATAATTTGTAATTTAAATATTAAAATATAGTAACCTCACGTGAATTTGACACAGTTCCATTGATTTTGGTATGGCAAGGCGACTGGATGATTACTTAATTTGCATATTTATTGCAATCGATATTATTAATCCCCACCGTATATAATGGAGATCAATAATTGTTTATCTTTTTATTTCCACAAAAATTCATGATAAAAAAGGTAAGCCTTTTTTTAATGGGTTTAGGGTGAATTCCAATTTAAAATGCTTTGCACATGCCGAGTCAAAACGAGTGGTGGATTTTAGCTTTTGTCACTTGGGGGCTCCACAACTACAAGTGTTGCCGTCCAAAAGAAAGAACAAACAGATCAATGTCAATGTAATGGTCTATCAATTAATTATATGTGAATTGAAAATGTTAATCAACTTTTAAAAATTTATTTTTCAATCATAGATGCGACGGGTTTCACGATAAATGTGTGACCCCCATTTTTGTTGTGTTTTATTATAATAATTGGATTTCGTATTCACATTTTTTATTCACAGAGAGGAGAATTTGTGTGTGTATACATATATGGTGTGTATCCTTTTCATGCTTGTCTTTATAGTTAAATAATAATCATATGATTGTCAATTTGTCATGGTGAGTTAAGTGGATAATTACATGGGCTTCCGAAAGGTATTGAGATTTGATAATATATGATAGAAGGGTAGGATTAATGCTGTGATTTAGTAATTATTATCAACTCATCACTAGTGGAAGTTACTATATGTTTGGAAGTGATTTGGGAAACTTTTAAATTAATTTATTACCTTCATTTGTTGACCTAATTTTCCACTTGTAGGATCTACTAAGCCCCTATCATTTGGATTTGTGATTTCTTTTCTTATCTAATCACCTCTTTAGATTATGACTTTAAAAATGTTATAATAACTCTCTTGTTTTCTATTCCAGATCTGGTTTCGATTCCAATTCTAGTTCTATGTGCGAGCCAAACATAGCTTAAGTAGAATGGTTGAGAAATATACTATTCTATTCCAGATTTGGTTTCGAATCGACGAGCAACGGAGGAAGACCCGAATTGGACTTGTGGGTACTCATTTTGACACGAAACTCCAAAAGTTTAGGATCCATGAGATGATATTTTAATCTCAGTGTTGGTCAGATCCAATGATTGAGATGATAGTTAATAAACTTTATGTGGGCATCCATATGTTTTACGGGCATAGATATACGTATATTTTACATGATTTTTCCATGCTTAATCACTTGATTAATTAATGAATGAAGTGAATGATTAATTATATGTCATTGACTTATAATTAATTCTTTAAGTATAGTGTCTTAACCATATTTGGAACTGGAATCACCGGGTCAACCCTTAGTAAACGCTTTTCCGTATGGTTTGAATTTCAAAAGTATGTTCATAATCACATAATTACATGCAAGAGGAGAATATACATATACATACATATATATATATAGTTACGATATGGATCCTAGTAGCTGATATTTCAGTTGTCAAGTTATATGTATGAAATTTTATGCACATAATGTGGGATTGGTGGAGCTCACGAATTTATTTGAATCATGTACGTTTAACTCAACAATTAAGATCATCGAGATAATAAACTGTTAGGATCTTTATGATTTACGATAACGACTATTTGAATCACGTTTTTGATATCCCTTTAGATCTCTCACTTTTTGCGTAGTAAAATTTGCTTTAGTCATAGTGTTTGTAAACAGTGTAATCATTACATGGAAGCATATACAATGACTACAGAAGAAAAGAATGTCGGCAGCACTAATAAAGATCAATTGAGTAGTATGTATTTCACAAGGCCCATATCATCTTTTATAAAATAAGCACATGTGCAATATGCCCACTTGAACAAAAAAAAGTGATCTGGGTCCCTCCCCTCTCAAAATGTCTGTAGTGGGCTTCTTTCTTTAAAGGGATCCAATCCATAGCTATACACATATGGGCTGGCTCTAAAGTATAAACTCGCCAAGCCCATCATATGACATATGGGCTAGCTACATCTCTAGAAAGTAGAAACCCATCCATAGTCATAGATATGCAAATGGGCTGGCTGTAAAAACTCGTCAAGCCCAATATGACATATGGGCTAGCTATATCTCTAGAAGCCCCTCAATTGCTTCAATAGTGATTCTACACTTGCAAGTTGTAATCCTATTCAGAGATTTGGGGGCTCCGCAATTCCTTATCATCAGAAAAAAGAAAGTCAAACAAGTTTTGAAAACCAAAAAATAAAAATGTGGTGCGATGTGATACACATTTCAAACCATTGGATTCAAATTGTAAATTTTACAATTTTAAACGAATTGCGGAACTCCAAATCTCCTCTTAAGTGCTATTAAACATGAAAAAACAAACAAAAAAAACTCGAGAGTACAATGGCATATAAATACCATAATTTCAACATTAATTATAATCTTGATTTCTATAATCCAAACCACATAAGGATACATTCACTATGTTACAAAGGCTAAACACAAGAATATCATCAATTCAAGCAGGTGATTTATCGAGCTCGGTTAACTCTTGATCACCCTCTATGTTAGTATATGGTTCCGCACAAGGTCCATACCACCAACTACAGACAACAAAATAGAGCAAGTTAATGAAGCTCAATATGGCAAGAACCCAATAGTAATTGTCATAGCGACCCCTGTTGATGTTGTTGGAAACCCAACTTTCTTTTCCTCCTTTGGAACTAATGTGATCCACACTGCTCAAAATCACACTTGCTAACAAGTTAGCCACGGCCATGCCGAGTCCGAATAGAGCAGAAGCAATGCTTGACATACTTCTTGGGAACTCAGAGTAATAGAACTCTGTTTGGCCTATAGCATTGAAGGCTTCAGCTAAACCGTTCAAGCAGTGTTGCGGCACAAGCCACATTGCACTCATGTCTGTAAGTACTGCTTGACCGTTGTTTGCAAAGCCTTCCCTGATTGCTCTTCTGCGTCGAATGTTCTCAACGATTGCTGAAACTGTCATGGAAAGGAAGGAAAAGAATATCCCAAGTCCCATTCTTAGTTTAACACCTAGCATTACAGGTTTACCTTTGATTTTCGATGCTAAGGGAAGGATTGCTCGATCGTAGAGAAGTATCCAGATGGTTAGAGTAATAATTGTGAACATCCCAAACGAGGCTGCTGGTATTTGGAATCCTGAAGAAATGTGTCGGTTCATTGAATTGGCTTGGAGCAATGGGAATGAGTTTTGGCTAATGTTGATCGACATTATGGCACCTGTAGTCCATATTGGGATAACCTTAATGAGTGCTTTGAGCTCTTCTACTTGCTCTATCGTGCATAGCCTCCAAGGGTTTGAAGCTGATCCATCCAGTGCTAAATCTAGTTCGGGATTACTGATGATGCAAGCTTTATTCAAGAACCTGGTAGTATTAATTGGACAAGATTAGTTGAAACAGCATCAGCGACCAAATTACTAGACAAGTTTGATTACATTGATTGTATTGATCAAGTGATACCTTAATTTATCCGTTGGCGCAACAAGGTTTGAGTCTTTCTTCTGATGGTAACCTCCTTTTGAATTTAGAGGAGGAAAGGAGAGCTTTCGATTTTTATAGGAAGCGACAACCACCTGAACAAAACCTGTGAATAAACTTTGTTTTGCTTTTCGCTTGATATAAAGAGGAGATGCAAGGAAGAAGGACAATGCCGAGAAGAGCATGATAATAGCAGGAACTCCAAATCCTACTTTCCATCCAAGATGATCTTGAATGTAAACGATACCAGTTAAAGCAATCAGCACAGCAACAGCTGAGGAGGCATAGTACCAGCCAAAGAAACTCTCCAAGATCCTCTTGTTTCCCGAGTTGACTTTATTTTGCAACTGATCTGCTCCAAATGCCAAGGAACATGGCCTAATCCCACCAGCGCCTATTGATATGAGGACAAAGGAGGATATTAGAAATGTCATTTGCCCTGCAGTCGGGGATTTACAACCCTGAGTAGATTGATCGCAAGGTGGAGGCTTTATGTGTGGAATCATTGTTGTAGACCATAAGAGGACCGTTCCCTGTATCATTCCAAATTTCATGAGAAGATTAGTATTTACGCGCCCACAATACAACCACAGCTGAAGGACAATATATTTCCTGGTTCTAATACAGACAAGAAAAATTTATCAGAATGATGCATGTTTCTCTGTCAATAATAACAGAAATATTACATTGTTTTGGCCACAATAACTAAGGTGGACATTAATTAAAACACACTTTACAAACTTTTTTTTTTTTTGAAAGGCCCACAGGCCACACACACGCTAAGCCATGCCCGAGGGGCATGAATGCCACCACTACGGATGGAAAACTACCCAAATCCCAAACCCCCTTGGTGAGAATAGAACCTTGGACCTCAAGGTCCTGGGCAGACAACCTGACCAACCAGGCTATCTAATTAGCATCTGAATGCTATATGCACGTACCTAAAATTCTTTGGATATGGCTCGGATGATGATTAATAGCTTGAATTCTTGCAGAGAGTTTCTTCCATTAGGACTAGTTATCAAACCATCACAAAACCATTTGTTTTAAAAGAATCCCAACTGGGTCATCAGTAACAAGCCCCGTTACCGTTAATCATTCTCTTATGGCCAAAATTTAGTGTATAATTTCATGTGTTTGATCTGTGATACATGCTAAACCCTCTGGCTCTACACAGTTAGATCTCAAGTCCAAAGCCAACCCTTCAGAGAATAGATTGGTGAGGCCATGAATCGTAGGTCTTTGAATCTAGGCCCAGCCCTTTAATTCAAAAGGGGAAAAAAATTTTAAAAAAAATCTTTACAAGGTGACGTATCACCTAATCTGCCAGAACATGCACAAGTCACATGACACAAACTCATAGGCAGCGGAAAAGCGGGTCAGGTGGGGCACTCCCCACCCAACAATTGTTTTGTATTTCTGTCAGAATCAACAAGTCATACTCATAAACACACACACATAAAGATGATTCATCAATTGTTTAGCATTTCAATCCACTCAGAGACAACTATCAATTGTTTAGATAATAATAACTTTGCCTGCTCATCAGAATCAATTGGCGGCATAAAAAAGAAGACAAAATAAAGAGTCTGAAGATCAACGTTACCAAGAAACTGGCGATGCAACCCAAGGCAATGGTGAGGAATCGACCCAGATATGAATCAGAGACAAAAGCACCCAAAAGAGGCATGAAATTGGTAGCAGCTGACCAGAAGAAGAGTATGTTGGTGCCTTTAGCTACTGTCACTCTGTAATCTCTCATCAAGTAGATTATCATGTTAGGCATCAACCCATAGCTTGAAACCTTCTCAAATGCCTCATTTGCTGCACATATATACATATACATAATCATACATGTATCACAACATAAATATACAGATGAATTGAAGATCAAACGCATGTACCTATTATGAATGGCATGGTAATTAGGCCTCCTTTCGGTCTCTTTGGGGTCTGTTGGGGATTCATCTCTTCCTGATCTGAACTGGGTTCTCCCATTTTCTTTGGCACAATTTGTCGAACACACAAAGAACGAAGATGGAATGAAAGGGAGAGAGAGTACTATAAAAATCTTTTGTCTTGTGGTTTCATAACTTATATGATTTTTAGTCAAAAGTAGAAGCAATGCAAGACTAGTTTGGGAAGCTAGCGTGTGTCAGTTACTATAGTACAGTAGTACACAATAGATACCTATTTATATATATACACTGCATCACAATATTACATATAAATTAGTTCATTGAGTTGGAAAAAAACACACCACGATCTGTCCTACCAGTTGCAGCTGTATTGTGATCACTTTTTCTTTCCCTTTGCACATTGAAAGAGAAAATAGAAGAGAAAAGAAAATTCACTATAACGTTTAAAAACTGACAAGCGGCTCTGTCATGTGCTGAAAAGAAACAAGAAATCAAACATAAATCTCATGTGGGTGCAAAAAACTGAAAAAGGGTTTCACTGTTGATAAGGTTGGTCCACTCTCCATGCTCTATCTAGTCTTTCAAAAGAGATCCAATGAGAGAAAGAGTGGGCAAAGGCCATTTGAAAATTGGGCCAATGACAATCTATTATGTGCTTGATTGATGGGTGCAATGCATGCATATGGTGTGTCTAGTCTGATCCATTGGACAAAAACATTTCAGCTACTGACACCAAAATTTCAGCTTTTTTTTCTTCTTCTTTCTGGGTTTGTTGAATTTTAAGTTAGAAAGTGTTCTATTGAAAAGCTGTGTAATACAGAGAACATATAGAGATTTCCTATGTAAAGTTTGGTTGGTGAACACATGGTGAAGCATATCCTAGTTTATGACCTCAATTTGATTCTATGCTTTTGTGTAACCATGTGGGTTTTCATATCTTATTTTTGTAGGAAAGCGGGAGGGGGCTCGAATTTGAATATCACCCAACCAATTCAAGTATATGTCTTATCCAACTCAACCCAACTCAATTGAGGGTTGTTGGCGGATTTTCGTATCAACCCTAAAAGTATGATAAGATTACATACCATATATTCATAAAGTGCTTGTGTGTTTTGAGAGATGAGTGATGTTGGACCATCCAGGCACTTCTAGTAGCACTCAATATTGGTGTGATGTTGGCGACTACATACTTAATCCTGATCAGGATCCAACATTCTTGTCAAGAAATCCCAATTTAGAAGCCTAGTTACAATGAGATCTCTCGAGAGTCATTGTCTCTGCTATTAAATGGTTGGTCCATCTTTAAGTACAAGCATGAAAAATTGAAAACAGAAAAAGGGTAGTAAGAGAGGAAAAAAATTGAAAAAACATATCTGCTATGTAGTTGTCAAATGGTAACGAAAATAGCATTGAATTATTATTTGGATGTAATTAAGTGATGATGCAAACAATTGGTTGAAGTTCAAGCATCTTGTGGACCAAAAGGCTTGGGTGTCTTGCCTATTTCGATGATCCTTAATAAAACCTAAGTTATAGAGCAAAACAATCATGAAAGGAAACAAAAAACGAAAAATGTAAAAGTATCTACATCAAATTCCTTTTAACATATTTTCATACCATCAAAATTTTAATGTTCTATATTTGACACATTACCTATCTAAATAAAAGAGATATTATTATTTTATTTTTAAGTAATTAATTATTGATAATTAACTATATGTAGCAGTTTTCAATGCTATCCTTCATCTTGTTACTCTTCGATGATCAGAAGCTACTTCATTGGACGGGTGAGAGAAGCATAGAAAATCGAGGGCATAAATGAAAAATGGTTACAAAATTTCTCCAAATTGTTAAAATGAGAAAAGTTCAGAAAAGGCCATACATTGTAAAAAAAAAACCTCGATTTTTGAGACGTGAGATTGCCGTTTGGTGATGGTAAACCATTTATGGTTCAACAACAATATATTGTTGCCCAAAATGGTCTACCAAACGGGGCCATGGAATGCATGCTACTTGAAACGTTCAATTTTAAAACCTTCTTGCAGGCAGAGCAATGGCGGCATTCGATATGTACGCGTTTGGAATACTTATGCTGCAGGCAATAATGAAAGAACAATCGCCAATTAATGACATGAGCATGCATGTTACAGAAAGGGCTCAACAGGTGCCTCGCAAAAAAGACCATGTGGTGCACCGTTCGTTTACTAAGCGAGGTTGCACATTGCAACAAGCCGGAGAGATAACAACACTCGCACTGGATTGCTGCAAAACAGAGTCAGATCAACGCCCAACCAGTGAAAGGGTTTTGGCTGTGGTAACTCGCATGTATGAGGGCATGGCACATTCAGCATTAGGCCTGTGCAAATGAAATTGAAAACCAGACCAAAGCGGGTAATCGGACTGGTAGGTCCGGTTTGGATCGGTTAATTGACCGAGTTTGGTCAAACAGTTTCAAAAACCGAAACCAACCGAGTTAAGTCGATCCGGACATGATTTGAAACAACTTACAATGACATTGCTAGTGCTTAATTTTTACGAGTTTGAGAAATGCTCAGCTTCCCCAGTATGCTCTTCAAGAGCTCCCTTCTCCGGCCTGGAAATTGTGGAATCAGACCATAGAAATTGTGGAATCAAGTAATCAACGACGAAATATTCATATTGCCACGGATCTTCTCCAGCCTGCATTTTAAGCCAAATCTGTATGCTGATCCAGAAAAGTTGGAATTTCATGTAACTGCCAATCTGTAAATTTTACTCCTTAAAAGTTGAATAGAATTCAAAAAACTGCAAGCAAGCCAGTATACAACACAAATGCCATGTCATGATTACATCGCACAGTTTCAAATTTTCAATGGAAATGCATGAACAGACGAAGTGCAATAAAAATGATAACAAATTTGTTGTTCGGTTCAATCTCTCGGAGCAGTATACTAGTTATCAGACTGCGAGATCACTCTATCTGAAATGAAGATAGTATTGGGCTGACAAAGCATAGTACAAAAAATATTGATCAAACTGCAATGCTTGGCTCATTATCACATGTATGTTACACATTTGATCCATTGAGTCATTCCAGAATCACGGTAAGGTCTAACCTCACCGTGAGCCATAGCGTGGTAGATCCGACAGGTGGATTCAGGCATCAGCCTCAGACCATTCCTCTATTGATGGTGTTGCAACGCCAACATTTTTCATGTCAAATATGTTTGCTGGTCCAGAAAATTTACAACTTCATATCAGTACCGATCTTCAAATTGAAACTGCTAAAAAGTAATCTAAGAGGTTTGAGACATACTTTCTAAGGCAGTCGGGAATTGTTGAACTGAAATATCTAGGATAGGGTTTGGGATAAAGGCTCGATGATGATGATGACATATCTAGGATGTGTTCAGGTCTGCCATACAATTTATAATAGTGGCAAAAGTCTTTATGCTAGCTTTCACTACAGTTCGGGTCGCATTTAAGTGCCCATGGGTTTGCCTGGCCAGAATAGAAGATCTACTGAATGGGTCGTTATATGACTCAATATAAAAATAACGTAACTATCAAGGGTTGACAGATACAAAACAAAATCAATAAGATTTCTTGATCCCACCATCAGTCATACAAATATTTCCTTGAAAAAAGAAAGACGTGAGCTCAATGTAGGTAATAAAGTGCTAATTAAAGTATTGAGACTTAGTGTTAATGGCAGCTAAACATAGAAATAAGCACAAGTAGTAGTATGAAAATATTATGCTGGAATATGCAGCCCATCATAAAACTTACGAAGAAGGGAAAGTTTGAACAGATCAACCCTCTTAAAGTCTTGATTAATTAGCAGGTGAAATGGATTGTTATGGTTTTGACTGGAGGTTAGATGCAGAAAAAAAGAAGCACCATACCACTTGTTTGAAAAGTTTGGTTCCATGTCCGCCAGTCATTTCCCTCCAGTTTCTTGAATTAATTGACACTGGTAGCTGGTATATAACAGTGCTGTTTGTTAAAAACACAATCCCATGCTAGTTTATGGCTTTACGGTCAATGTGAACTAGCACTCTATTGTTTCAGTAAGCATCTTCAAATTCTAATTAGAAAATAAGTAGCTCACTGGTAAAAGGGGCTCTAGTGAATATGAAAAGTGGATTGAGATAACTGTGTTTCCTATTCAATCTATGGTAACTGTTTTCCTTGGGTCAGAACTCTTATTTAGGATATATCCACAGGAGCCCTTGAACTGCCATCGAAAAAGTTTCTACATAATGCAAAAAACAAAAAGTAACAGGAATAAATTCCATCACATCCATGTATACGTACCGATGTGTATATCAGGTGTAGCTGCAGCAGTGGCATCAACAAGAACAGTAATAGATTCATAGTCCAGAGCTACAGCATCAAAGACAGTCTGCCGGATACAGTTTGGAGTCTGAACACCTGGAGATACAAATCAAGATAGTAAAAGCGGTAAAAGAAACCATTTAATCAAAATCCAGGCAACCCGTCAACCAGATGGATCAAAAAGACTTCAATAGCCTTAAACTTTCATTTACCAACAATTACTAAACTATCAATCCCAGCACTTTGGAGAAATGAATGAAGATGAGTAGCAAAGAATGCACTGAACCGTGTCTTCACCAACTTATAATCCCCATCTTTGATCTCAAGGCCATCAACCAGTTTTGCTCCCTCACTTCCCTTTGAGGTTGGACCCACTTTTCCGGGAGGATACAAGTGTCGACGAAAGCATTCAACATCTCTCCCCAATGGGTCATGCTCACGAACGACCTGGAAAAAAATTTCAGAAACATCAGCACATCTAAATTTATAACCCTGATTTTTACCCCCCACAAACCATCCAAAATTTAAAGTGTTAAACATCTTCTAATTCAAATCAAATCGAGGAGAGAACGAGAGAAAAAAGAACAAGATTAACAAAGTGTAAGGAGAACTAAATAAAGTGGAAGCCCCCTTACCCAAAAAAAGAAAAAAAGTGAGCCCATAATACTGCTTTTCATGTTGTATTAGACTGAACAACACAGCTTCTGCTTTGAAGCAATCACAGTCCCTCAAAACGAATAATTCACGACAATCAAACTAGTCAATTTTTCATGCTTTCTGGAACAAAGTAACAAACATAACTGTGAATAGCACTTGAATTGTTCATTTCTCCTGTTTTGATGAAAATTATCCTTTAGGGTAACAAATATTTTGACAATGAAGAAAACCTATTTGTTCATCTACGTATTTACTATTTACTTTTCAGGGGAAGACAATTCATTGGTCAAATTTTTTTGCAAAAACAAACAGAGCACTTGGGCCTAACTAGCTTAAACAGGTATTTCCCATAGAGCTTGGATTAAATAACCCAGAAAAAAAAAGAAAAATAGAAGCTGTTCCATGTAAAACCCAAAGTAATCCTCTTTATTTTCCCTGGAAATTCCCCGGAAACAAAGAAAGATTCAGGAAGGAGGAAAATTGAAAGGCGAGCAAAAGAAGTGAAGCTTACCCAAACAACGAGGATGCCCCTCTGCCTAGCAATTTCAACAGTCTTGACCACATTTGGGACAATCGCCTTGCCCCCATTTACCCTCATCAACCCATCTTCAAGTACAAAATCATTCTACAAAAAAAAAAAAAACAAGAATCTTGATACTTTGACATCAGTTACAAATATAAACATCTACAGGCTACACATAGAGATAAATATAACTACATGCCAATGAACGGGGAGCTGGGAGATTGCATTCATTTATCTGCAACTCTTTATTGTTCAAGCCTCAAATTTGTCATCGTTTTCGACAAGATTTATTATTTTATCAGGATTTCGTAATTTCCTAGAGATACTTGTAATACATGAGAAGAGAGGAGAAAAGAGAGACCTGCATGTCAATGACTAAAAGAGCTGTGTGCTTCCATTTTTCTCCCATGTTTCTTCTCGTTCAAAGCAACGTTCAGACCAAGGGCTTGACTAGTTCAGTAGTTCCTATGTAGACTGTACAGGTGGCAAACGGACCTCGAGCCCGTCAGCATGGCGTAGCTCGTTTGGGGCCGAGCCCGTTGACCAAGGTTAACTTGCCCAGTTAGGCCCAGCCCAGCAACTCTTCACGGGCTGGGATTCACGCCCATCATGCCCGGCAAGACCTGTTGACCAGCCCACCTGGCCCGTCCTAATTTTAAAAATGATATGTTCCTATCTAGAGCCTAGAGCCTAGAGGTGGCAAACGGACCTCAAACTCAAACCCGTCAATCCGGCGTTGACCGTTTGGGGCCGGGGCCGGGCCCGGGCCCGGGCCCGTTGAACATGGTCAATGTGCTGTGCTAGGCCCGGCCTAGCATCTTTTAACGAGCTGGGATTCCAGGCACAGTTTAGGGTATCTTTAGTCACACTCCGATTTTTTTTAAAGATACCCCGTCAACTGATTTTTATAAGGGGTAATCAACTTAAATTAGGGTATATTTAAAAAAAATCGGGATGTGACTAAAGCTACCTCACGATTTGTTGACCGGCCCGCCTGACTTGTCCCAATATTAAAAAGGGTAGGCCAGGTAGGCCCTTGGGCCATAATTTGCATGACCATTGGATTTGGTCTTCACGGACCGTCATGGCCCATGAAATTAAACGGACGGGCCAGAACGGACGGCCAAGTCAACGGACCACTACGTGGGCTGGAGGAGTTGTATATACCCTTACGGTCTTACCCTACGAACACGATAAATTTTAGTCACATCCCTATTTTTACAAAAGACACACCCCTTGTTAAACGAACCTCTTAAAATTGTAAATTTTTATAAATACACCCAAAATACACTAAATCTTAAACATTTTCAAAGAACACCCTAATGCATAAAAACAGAGGACAAACAAGGGGTGAAGGGGAATGCTAACCTAAATCAAAAGAACACAAAGCTTTTTTCGTGTCCAGTATAACACGAGTAAAAGCAACATCCAAGCCGCCAAGGAAGATTTGAGGGTCTACGGGCATTTGTGCCCAATCACCATTTCTTTGCTATCAAACACCATTGTGTTGCAGCTGTGATCTACCCGAGCCTTTGGCACCTAAGTTGGGATAAGAATGTGGAAGCTAAATTCAGAAGATGAAAATACACAATAATTCACAAACCTTTGGAAATTGACCATTTGAAATGATGAGCAAGTTTGGTAGATCCCCTTTATCAGCTGCTTCTTTATTTATGGCCGACAATAATCTTGTAGAACTAAGTTCATGGATACTTTCTTCAATTCGGTGTACCCATCTTGCAATTAGTTGTACCATGACCTCGACCCATCCCATCCGAACCTTCTGCCTAGATCGATGTAGAAGTGAAGGCACTCAACGTTGGAAAACTCCGGTGGAACAGCAAGCCATTGACAACCAAGTCTGCCGGAGTTCTCGTAGGAGCCGTCCGTTTCTTAATCTTCGATTTCATCTGCAACAAGAACAAAAATCAGGATTTTGCCTTCGTGGTTAAGGCAGACATCTCTCTACTCTGTTTTCAAAGAACATGGGTTTGGGGTGTTATGAGCCGACATCCAAAAAAAAAAAGAACACGGTCAATGTTAAGTCAACTTAAATCGGAGTGTCAGGGATGTGACTAAAGTTTACATATTCTATTAACATGGAGTCCTCGTGCTGGATATCTTGCGCGCAGAGTCGTTGAACTAATTTTTTTTGAAAGGTTGACATGCAATCGTTGAACTAGTGGTCAGTCCAGTTCCACGTCATTGGCTTTTACGAAGAAAACGATCTTTCAAATTTCAGCTTGTTTAAACTTTGACGGCGGGCCTGAGTATCTTCAATGCCGTCGTCGTTGTTGAATATCTGTGGCTCCACATAGGACCCACCAGGCGGAGGACCCTCTTTACTAAAACTCGGCTTGCAATGGCATCCAAGTGAAACCAGTTTGAGGAACAAAGATTCGCAGAGGCAGGGGCTTCTTGTTTGGGGTTTTTAGTTGAGTGGGGATTAACAAGATGTGGATTTTTGGGGTGAAAGGGCCAAGTGGGTTCTCTGCTTCTTCCACGGCAGAGGAGGTTACCCAGGGAATCGATGGAACTGGTCTCACTGCCATTGTTACAGGTTCTTCTTTTACCTATCTGGGTTTGCTCTATTTTTCAATTTCCGTCTCTCTTATAAATGAGAAGGTGAAAAAGATGCAGACCCAAATAATTTTATCACGTTTAGTTCTTCGGAATATTTAGTGATCTAGTTATTGGTCAAAATCTATTCAGTGACATGTGATTAGTATCTTTAGTTAGATGTTATTATATTATTATGAGAGCTATTGCTAAAGCTTATTGAGCTTTGGAATTAAGACCATCATTTGTCAATTGCGTTATTCTAGTTACAAATATGTGAATAAGTTATTCCTGATTGCTTGTTATCCTGTTTGACTTAATGAAGTTTTTATTTTTGATTCACTTGTAATCCCGCCAATATATGTACGATTCTCAATCTTCTTAGGAAGTACTGTGTTCGGCTACGGTTGTGTGTATTGATATCAGAGTAGCGAGTTCTGTATATTGAGTCAAACGTAATAGAATTTTATGATATTAAAATTGAGTGGTTGAAGTAGATGGTTCCGGATTAAGATTAGATTTATCATGACATCTGTGGAGTTTGATGCTGGAGTGCTGCCTTGAAGGCATTGATTTGTCAAATTGAAGTGATGTCTTTTGTTTGATGCCTTTCAGTTAACATTTTTCTCTTCTGATACACATAATTATATGATCCTTCCGTTGTTTTTCTGATGAGACGGTTTGCAATATTAGGGTTTTGTTTGCTATTGACTACTTTTAAGTTTTCTTGTAACTTAACCTGTTAATTTACCTTCTTTTTTTTTTTTTTGTCTCTGGTGCTTTATATTGGTTTAACTTCAGGAGCATCCAGTGGTATAGGTGAAGAGACAACACGTATTCTTGCATTGCGTGGTGTGCACGTAGTCATGGCAGTTAGAAACGTCGAGGCTGGTAGGAATGTCAGAGAAACAATACTTAAGGAAAACCCTTCTGCTAAGATTGATGTTATGGAGTTAGATCTCAGCTCAATGGCGTCAGCCAGAAAATTTGCATCAGAGTACAACTCCTCGGGACTTCCTCTGAATCTCCTAATGTAAGAAAACTATTATCAAGCATTTGTATTACTTATATCCCTCTTTCTTCTGGATACTCCATGTTTATTTGGGAATGCAAACAAGACCTATTTATGGCTGCTGGTATCATATAGATTTATCAACTGGTGAAATCTAATATTCTCTTTTCATTGTTTGAACTTTGAAGAAACAATGCAGGGATAATGGCAACTCCATTTATGCTTTCTGAAGACGGAATAGAATTGCAATTTGCGACAAATCATTTAGGTAGGCCGAGCTTGATTTGCATTTGCTCTGGGTTAGCAGGGGACTTGAATACAGGATATCGTACCTCGAATCTGATTCTCAGATCCCATAAGATCACGAGTTCATATGTGACTAAAAATCTAAAATCATGTAGCTGTATGTGACGATGTGATTTGTAAATCTGTAGGGCTATCAGAGGTTGTGAACCATTTGTTCAAATTCTTATAATAAGCCAAATTTGGTGAGGCTGCAGTATCCTATCCTAAAGTTTTTTTGAAGTTAAAATTTTACTCAAACGTTGATGTATTATAATTTTGTACTTAGAATTGAATATTTCCTGAAAAATGGTATCAAGAAGTTACTCTTGCTTAGAGTCTCTTCCAGGAGTGGGAGACATTAGTGTCTGATGTCCATGGCATTATTTTAAAAAATTTATGCGTGCATAACAGTGCAATGTTATTCTTTTGATATGATGAAATAATTCGCGATGCACACCTTATGCAGCCAACAAGTCTTAACCTTATTGATGGCCATTTTGTAGGTCATTTTCTTTTGACAAGTCTGCTGTTGGAGACCATGAAAAACACCGCACGTCAAAGCAACAGAGAGGTTAGGATCATTAATGTGTCATCGATGGCTCACCGATGGACATATAGCGAAGGAATTCAATTTGATGAAATTAGCAGTGAACCAAGGTAAGATTGAAATGGAACTCTCTCTCTCTTTTTTTTGAATATTGCGTCTTAGCATTTGCTATGATTTTCAATGTTCACTTTATTTTTTCTTGTCACGCAGTTACAACACTACACTTGCTTATGGACAATCAAAGCTTTCTAATATTTTACATACTAATGAGCTTGCAAGGTGCCTAAAGGTATTCAAAAGTTTGCAAGCCAGTGATGCCTATCTATCAGAATAACATTTTATGTTTATTTGCATTTAGCAGTGCATACACCGTAGTAGATTTAAACGCATTTGGATATTTGTTAATGTTTCTTTGTTTCTATTGTGACTTAAAAAAACTCTTATTTACCAAAGGACAAGCAGAGTTGTGGGTTCTTTTGTATTGGAAAATATAGCATTCGAGTTATATTTGTAGAAAAGTGATTGAGTACTACTCAATATTGATAGTTGTGAGTTATATCATTGCCAATTAATCGGAATTTTTTCATTTGAATTTGTTTTCCTTTTGTTTACCATGAAACAGACTAATGCACCAGAATACGTAGAATTCCTCCCATATCTGTCTTTGCCCATTCCTCCTCCCATATTGAAAAGTTGTTAATTTCTAACAATGTCTATGAACTTTTCGTTGTAAAGCTGAAGTTAAGAACAGGAAGTAGAAATGTTACACCTATTTCTGATGCGAAGATAGGAGGTGTTCCTCATTCACTTCATTCCTACCGCAAAGTGACAGTAACAAATATTCAGTTCCTGGTGTGTAACTAGGGTGGTATATTCCCAACTTGTTGATAAATTAATTGCTTATGCTACTTTGAAGATGTTTATGCATGTTAAAATGTTACGCTTGCCTGCTATGAGAAACTTGGTTTTCATGTTAGCTTAGTGAGAACTTCTATTAGCTTTTTGCAACAAATTACCTCTGCCTCTGAATTGGACATTGTATTTGTGGAGAGTATAGATGAGTTATCTTTTTGATTTGCTCAACATTGTGGACTGGATCCTAATGCAGATGTATCTGCCTTTTCTTTTTCATATAGGAAGATGGAGTGGACGTCACTGCTAATTCACTTCATCCTGGAGCAGTTGGTACCAAAATTCTGCGCCACAACAGTTTTCTTAATGGTAATCCTGGAAGTATATGATTTTTGTTTCCTAAATAAATGGCATGTTGAAAAGCTCTGGCTGTAATTGAAGAACATTTACCAGTAATTCTTTTGTTTATTGCAATGCGAGAGGTGATAGATTGATACAATCTGTGTTTAGGTTCCTAGTCATGCGTCAAACTTTTTAGATTTTGTAATGCCAACTTAATTATGTGCCATGAATCATGATCAACAAGACATACGACTCAAAGAAAGGCTAGGGTGGTCAGACAAACTAGGTTTACTGAGCAGGTTAGTACTTAGTATCAATCAACTAAAGTTCTGAATTCTTGGCCTGATATGTGCGGGGTGGGTTTGGCCATTCGTAGGATGGAAAATATGATTAAATATTTACTGATTAGATATTTTAAGTTTATTACTTCTTCATTGACTCTTTGTGTGTTATCTGGTTACAGAGTAACAATTCTTGGGCTTTTGATGCAGGTGTTGGCAATGTGATCGGTATATTTCTAAGATATTTGGTAAAAAATGTTCAGCAGGTATGTGTCTTATCTCGACAGCTTTGTATTTCAGAAATTAGTTTGAGCATGATTGGTTTTTGAATTGGAGAGAATCATGATAAGCCCAACGTAAACAGCCAAAGCCAACTTATCATTTTCTTGTTCATTTCTCTGATTATTTTTTTTTTCTATAGGGAGCGGCAACAACGTGTTATGTAGCATTGCATCCTCAAGTGAAGGGAGTAAGCGGGGAATATTTTTCGGATAGTAACATAGCCCAGCCAAGCGTGAAAGCAAAAGATGCAGCATTAGCCAAAAAGCTATGGGATTTCAGCTTGAGCTTGACAACCCCCAAGTAGTTGGGTTTGGAAGGCTTTTGCTGATGAATTGCAGATTTGGTCTACTTCAAGTAACCCAATGCACATTCAAATTAGTATATACTTGAATGTTGCTTTAATCAATTCAAATTAGTATATGCTTGAATGTTGCTTTAATCAATAATCAGAAACTACGTGGTAGGTTTTTAGATTTGGGATGAAGTGAGAAGACCTTCTTTTCTTCTTCAGTCTCTTCATCCTCATCTTCATGAATATAATCATCTTTGTCTCGTTCTTGTTCTTCACAGCCATAATAATCATCTTCAACTTTTCTTTTTCAATCTTAATGTCGTTAGTTGTTACTTCTATCATTTTGTTTGGTGGATGTTCTGATCAATGAAAATTTGACTGTATATTAATGGCAGAGTAGTTGTAAATGCTACCACTCGGATAATCCAACCGAGTGGTTTATAAGTAAAGATCCACTCTATCTCACACAACCGAGGTCTTTTCTAGGCTTAAGTACCATTGATGACTGCCTAGAAGAACTAAGGCTAAGGCACGAAGCATACAATATTAGTTTGTAGTGTTTGAGGTGGTTCTAACTGGCATGTTTAATCTTCTATATCTGAGACAATCTTGTATTTGATTTCTGACATTAAAAAAAAGAAAAGTAAAGTAAAAGACAACAAACAAGTCGCAGTTGCTGATATATAACAGTTGAAAGCTACCAAACAAATTAACACAAATCAAACATGTTGATGCCTGAATAGTTACAAGATTACGATCTTAACAGAGGCAATGAACAAAAGCTAACAGAAATGCTAACTTCAATGTAATATATGTTCTGCTACCTTGATCATATTGTCAGCGTTACGGCAATGCTGTCTGTAGAAATTTTAAAACATATTATAACGTGAGAAGAAGCAACTTTATGGCAAAATTTCATTACAACAAACAACCATAAGCTTACAAAATTGTTGAATCAGAAAACTCTGTTTCTGGCCTATAAAAGACATGCTCCTCTAACATATTTTCAACACAGCAATTTCAGTACTTGAACCCTTTTCCGAATGGCAGTTAAATTAGCAGTTTCATCGCTGCTCGTAGTTGTGTTGGTGGTGGTAATACAATTTATAGGCTCTGATGCAGGAGGAATTGCCATCTATTGGGGTCAAAATGGAAACGAGGGAACCCTAGCGGAAACTTGCTCCACAAGGAACTACGAGTATGCCATCATCGCTTTCCTACCGACCTTTGGGAATGGCCAAACTCCAATGCTAAACCTCGCTGGCCATTGCGACCCTTACAATAATGGTTGCACTGGATTAAGTTCTGATATCAAATCTTGTCAAGCCAAAGGCATCAAAGTCTTGCTTTCTATAGGAGGAGGAGCCGGTAGCTATTTCCTTACCTCCGCCGAGGATGCAAGGCAGGTAGCTACTTATCTGTGGAATAATTTCTTGGGAGGAAAATCATCGTCCCGTCCCCTCGGACCTGCTGTTCTAGATGGGATTGATTTTGACATTGAAGGAGGAACAAACCAACATTGGGATGACCTTGCAAGGTATCTCTCAGGTTATAGCAAGACGGGTAAAAGAGTATTCCTAACTGCAGCTCCCCAGTGCCCATTTCCTGATGCTTGGATAGGAAATGCCCTTAAGACAGGTCTTTTTGACTATGTTTGGGTCCAATTCTATAACAATCCTCCTTGTCAGTACGCCTCTGGCAGTATCGGTAGCCTCGAAGACGCTTGGAAACAATGGACTTCTGATGTCCCTGCAACTAAGATTTTTCTAGGACTACCAGCATCTCAAGAGGCTGCAGGTAGTGGCTTCATTCCAGTATCTGATCTAACAGCCGACGTGCTTCCAGCGATTAAGGGTTCTGACAAGTATGGGGGAGTAATGTTGTGGTCCAAGTATTATGATGACCAAAGTGGATATAGTTCTTCCATTAAGAGCCATGTCTGAATTCTTAAACCTGCTGATGGATGGTTAAATGTGAATCTGTGCTTGTAATACTTCCTGCCTGTCATCATTATGTATATCTATTATTACCCTAATCCTTGTGATAAATAACTCTTTTGTGTAGTATGAAATCTCACACTTTCAACTATCAGAACTTCAAGCAAACAGCAGAAAACATCATAAACAAATATCAGAAACAACAAAGTTTAAAAAAGAAGAAAGAAGACCAGCGCAGCCCATGGAGCTGCAGACAAGGGCCCACAAACACAAATGATTGCAAATTTGTAATTTATAGCCCAAACAATGCCGCTCCAAGGAAGCCCAGCCGAGCCGAGCAGCCCATCGAGCTGCAGAGGAAGGCCGACAAACTCAGATGAATGCAATTTGTAGCCTACAAGACACCTTTTCCACGAAGCCCATACCAGAACCCCATCAGGTGCAGACGAAGGGCCGATGATTGCAATTTGTATACTAGTACACGACTACTTTCAAACGAAGCCCAGCCCGGCAGCCCATCAGGTGCAGACGAAGGCCCACAAGTTAAGATGATTATAATTTGCAGCCCACACGTCACCCTTCCAATGAACCCCCAGCCCATCGAGATACAGACGAAGGGCCCACAAACGCAGTCGATTGCAATTTGCAGCCCACACGACGCCGTTTCTTATATCTGCCTCTTCATGGTAAGGCGTGAAGCTCTGAATTGCAGGAAGAATAAGTTGATCTTCTCCCTCTCTACAAGTCCTCCATGTAGGCATGTACAAAGCCTCAACCACAAAATCTTACTTGTCCCTCATGGGTGATCCGGAAATCATCAAGTGAGATAGCCTAGCTAGTTCGATAATCAGAAAACTTCAGTTACAAAAGTAAATTTTAGAAGCTACTTGGATCATATTCCATTGGTAGTCTTCTGTACACCACAAACCAGAAATGCTTACAATCACTGTGATGCATTCATCTCACAATCTGTGCCCAAACTTTATTTTCCTTTTCTTTTTCTTTTTCAAGTGTATACTGATTTGAATATACTATGATGCAGTCATTTTGTAGACGTGAGAATCTATGATTGCTGGGATGTCGTACAAGGCCACCAACAACTCGACAAAGATCACATAGAGAGCAAATCATGAAGTTTGATGTCGGTGTCCAACTGGGAAATCTTCGACGATCAAGTCAAGAATATAGTTGCGATATTTTAGTGAGAGAATTAACAGAGTTTAGAGAGAATCGGATACCTCCAAAATTGATTCCCTTTAATGTGGTTGGACCTCTTCTATTAATAAATTTTTGGCTCACGTGACCCACCACTAGTACATGGGTGCTGAGCTGGAGGGATTGGGCCTTGGCTTGGTTAGACCATGGACTTTGTGAAGGAGCTTCCTATGCTTATGAGCCCATATTGAGTTGATTGATAATTAGGTCATGGGCCTGTAAAAAGCTTCCTGCGCTAGAAGCCACAAGCCTCTACATTGTTAAGCTTGGTGGTGTCAGGCCTGGGTGAGCTACACAGTGACAAAGGGGCTTAGTGCTCTATATCCCACATCATCTAGTAATAATCGTTTTTACCGATTGAGACAATGTATGTGGCTCCAGAAGTGGTTCTTGATCATGTGCAAGAGGCTCCTGCCGATATTTGGGTTTTAGGGTGTATTGTGTTAGAGGGGCAATTTGTTTAAAATTGTACAATCTATAATTTGAATCCAATGATTTAGGAGGTATGTCATATCACATCGTATTTTTGTTTTTATATTTTTAAAACTATCTTACTTTTCCTCTATCATTAGATGTAAATTGTAAACTTTAGAGAATTACGGAGCCCCCAAATCGGTGCTGGAGATACTTACAATAGTTGTATCGATGTTTAGCGATGATATCGAATTGTATCGATCTGAAATCCCAAGTGTATTGAATTCTTTTGTAAAGAAACTTAGTATTTACATCAGAATTTCAGGAGCCTTTTTTTGCATTTAAATGCATATACTCTAATGAAAGGAGTATCAACTGGCAGCTATCACCAATCAATCTTACGAAATAAAAAATGTGAAAAGTATTTAATTAAACTGTGGTGTATATATATATATACTTAAGTATCTTTCAAGCTGTAGTGTATTGTAATTTTCCATTCCGACAAAAATATGACATTGAGAATTTCAGAAGCTTTTTTGTATTTAAATGCATATATTCTAGTGAAAGGAGTATCAATGACTTTCACCAATCAATATTACAAAACAAAAAATATGAAAAAATCTTAAATTTAGCTCTATATATATATATATAGACAAGTATCAGTATGAAAAAGGTATTCTCATACTGATGCATACCTTGTGTTGCGCTCACCGCATTACCTCAAACCATTCCTGCTGGTGTCTAGTGTTTTTGTGAGGAACCCCATATTCTTAGGTTCACTACAGAGGTCCTAATTGATGAATTAACCTTTCATAAGTGGCTGTGAAGAACGAGATGGAGATGATTATGTTCATTCCTATCAATCACTGATACTGCGCTTGTATTCATGACACCGGCTCAAACTATTCCTGCTTAAATGTTGTTCAGAAGATGGGAAATTTTCAGTTCTGTGTTTCTAATAATTTTCTGTTGAGAACACTAGCTATTGCTATCCACATGATAATGAAAAATGCCATTGACCACAAAAGGAAAATATCAGATGAACAAAAAAAGGACAAAATCTTGGTAAGAATTATTATTTTTATTTATATCATTCATGCCAAAAGAATAGTTTTTACACTTGGACTGCGAAATCAGTATCTAACACACTGTAACATCTCAATCAGATCCTTAGCAGAGCCTTGCAACAGGAACATGACAATGAATTGAAATCTTCCATCTGAAACAAGATGAGCCAATCCCGCTGATCTCTCCAACTTCATCTCCTACAACTTGACATCTTCTCCTTGACAGCTACATTACAATGCCTTCAATAGGTTATCTCATGACTTCAAAGGCTGTGGAAATCCACAAGTACTGGCTGTGTTTAGTCTGATAAACAATTTTCCTTGTGCCACTCCAGATAATGGCGCAACTACGTCTGTAGGCTCAAGCTCCTCTAATTCTTCCAGGAGATCAGTGCAGTAGCTGACCACTTTCGCCACTGTCGTTGCTGCTTGCAGAGGTACCGCTACATTCTGATGGTTCGACATGGATGGTACTTCTTCAACTTTCACACAAGGATTTGGTGGCCCTGCTGTCAAACCACAGCTTGCATCAGACAAGAACTCATTCGCATTTGCTTTATGTTCTTTAATCCTCCTCCCCTCCTTTGAATGATCTGTCCCAATTCCCATCAACGACCCTGGATCTTTCAATTCATTACCTTTGGCAACCTCATCTAATTTTCTCTTTTTCCCATGAACTCTTTTATTTCTCTTCAATGTTTGAATGGAACATGAAGGTCGGACGCCACCAGGAAAGACAAAATGTGGAATGCTACTGCGTTTTACATGACCTACATCGATGGACATTCCTGATTTCCAAGAGGAGTACAGCCCTACAAAGTACTTGAACTCTCTAATAGTATATCTCATGTCCAATGGTTTCCCTTCCTGCATACACACCCCGTGTTTCCGTTGCAACCCCATGAAATAACTACAGTGCAATGGTCTTGATTTGTCTGATAAACCAGTAGGGTGCAGGTGGCACTGAAGCATACTTCCTGTGTCTCTTTCAATCTTCAAAGTAAGCAAACGAAGGCGCGACTCAACCCAGCCTTTCCACATCATTAAGTCTTCATCAGTATTCGCCGTTATGTCAATCTGCAAGTAGTTCATGTAAGCTTCAAAAAAGAGGAAAGGCTCAAACAGACAAGTCCAGCCATCTTTGCTACCCTCCATTGCCTCGCATATTTCAGAACCCCTTTGAAACTCATCTACCATAATCTGCAGTGTGCTAGACGACACATTGTAACTCGAATTCATACAAGGATGAACCGGAGTTATAATAGGCATTCGATGCATCCTATCCTTGAAATTTCTCCTTGGATCCCAAACTTGATGTTCAAGAGATCCCTTCTGGACTGGACATAACAAAACCGGATTAGGCCATCTCCATTGCTTGTATATCTTGAAGAATCGAAAAACCAATGTACTAGGCAACATATTCGGGTACAACTGACATATACGAGCAACAAGCAAAGCCCAATTGATTCCACCAAGAAACCCCATCACATTCGAATAAACTCCGCGCTGTTTTGCCCAATATCTTATGCATCTTAATGTGGTGCAGAAAGTCTGCACATTAGGAACCAGACGTAAAATCCGGTCAGTAACTCTGCATCCATTCAGGCTAAGCACTGTCTTCTCATCCGCTCCATTCAACAAAGAATCTTGCAAGATATCAAGATCCTCAGGAACAACCCAGAGATGCAGTGGTGCATAGAGAAGATCCACAGAAACCCCATTAAACTTGAATTTCATAACAGGAACACGTGCATCGGGTACAGGGTTCAGTTCTTGTACCTCAGGAATCATCTTCAGTATCCCATAAAGTCCTCCAAAGAAATCCTCATCCCTAGTGACATAGTTTGGTCCAACACACAGTGTGTCAATATCTGTTCCAGGGCCATGAACCCCCAATCGATAAGACCCAAAAGTGAAAATCTTTGCGTTGGCCGCTTCAACAATCTCACTATTGAAACCCTTGTCCTTTGTGATTTTCCGCACCCAGTCCTTCACAATCTGATCCAATCTCCCCAGCATCAACTCCCTCGTTACAGATTCTTCATGGCTCTCATACAACCCTGCATCCTTCAGCATTGTTTCCAGTTCACCATTCTTAATCACGTCAAATTCACAAGACCCATCAGTAGTTATGGGCTCCATCACCAAGCACAACAGTTGATCGCAACTTTAAAGGAACACCGCCCTCAATCTCAATCTATCGAGGAGCTCACGCACCGTCTTCTGTTTTTTTCCTTTCCAACGTTCTGTTATATATGTATCGTTCCTCTATTCCTGTTCGGATTAGGATAATGAAAATATCAAAAAGACCCCAAAAGGTTTGCCAGTTTTCACAACCGCCCCTCAACGTTTCAAAACAAGTCTTAAAACTCCCTGAAATTGAATTATTCATTCAACTAATTAACGGTACACCATCATTATCAATGAATTATTTATTCATTGGTAGTTAATTTATTAGTAATTATACTATACTGAATAATTTTGCATTGTTGGAGTTAATATCTTCGGTCTACTTATAATAATGTATTGTTGAATTCGGTTCAAACCGATTTGAACCCCGACGAATCATGGAACCATGAATCGAAGATTTTTCTAGTTCAATGACCGGTCCAGTTTTCAAAACCTTACTCATAACATGACCTTGTTTTAAAAACTCTGTTTTTTCCCCCCTCCTACAAGGCATGGCAACAGTTGAGTTTGATTTCCAAAACATGAAAGTAAATGATACAGCAAAATGTGCAGCAACATGACAGGGCAAATTGTGGCCAAGAACCTGCATATCATAAACCTATCAACAGAAACACACAGCTCCTCTCCTCATGGAGCTTTCATTACCAACCTTGTCCTCAACCTGGTGGAGTCCTAAAGTGTGATAAATTACACAAGATCCATTTCAATCAAAATCACTAAAGGATTTGGAGGCATGCAGATTTCAATCTTGCCAAGCTGAATAAAGAAGCCAATCAATGAAAATGTAGCAAGTCTGTAACTTTTGTGAAGGGCTAATGACAAATGTAAATAAAGAGTCACCAACCAAAAGTAAGGAATAGAACAAAAAACCAAGATTCAATATGTGCTTCTGCTATGGGCATACAATGACTAGCTAAGACCAGATCTGAAATTTTCTTATGAGCCACAGCCAAATAGTGCTTGTATAACTTAAGCCAGTAGCATAAATTCTGAAAATTGGTAAGGAATTTAGTTCTTGGGGAGGAAAGCCGTATAATATACTCCTGAGTTGTTGCTTGAGTCAATCACCATATAAACCATTTCGTGCTAGTATACTGAAAAAGATGCAATTTCTTTTTTGAGAAGGCAAAACAGACGCAAAAATTATAGCAAGGATTAGCAAAATATAGTTTCAGTAATGAAAGTTCCGCAAGAGAATTTTTGAACAACAAAGCTTCATGTTCCTGGTCACTGCATAAGCTTGGGGTAGCAATTACTTAATCCTCGTTTGTTTCATCAACGAATATGTAATAGATTACAATTTACATCAAACAAGCACTGAGTTTAGAATATCCAGTCTAAGTTAAAGAATGCAACTCTTTATTCTCTACCACATTAGCAATTCAAAAAAGACGAATCAGGAATTCTAATAGAAATAATCGCAATGCAACTTACTTGCAGCCTCTAAGTTTCTAAAATTGAATGCGCATAAGCAACAAAAATCACTATTGCTACCCTCGTGAGATTGAAAGACATCATATATCACGAATAGGAAAAACATATCATAAACACACAAAAAATATGAAAAACAAAGACAACTATTCATCCCAAAAGTCAAAACAATTAGTTACAATTAATGGCAGGTAATGGATATCCAATTAACCATTACTCAGTAGTGTAATTGCTTCAATATCAATATTGTTATCTCAATCACATCAACAAAATTAATTACCATTGGGAGGCTGACATCAATGCTATACAAAGAATATCATATCCTCTAAACTACAGTATACTCACCAGAACTCACATTATGTGTGCTATAATCCAGCAGCAACGGTGGGGGCTATTGTGGTGAGAAAAAAGTCACCATCGGTGATGGGAATGAAGTGTGAAGACCTTTTTCTTTTATGGCCTGTGAGTATCAGTTGTTCGGCAGTACTTGCATACACTTTAAAATCCTCAAACCCGGAACAGGGCAATGAATCTGAATCCTCATCTGAAACAGAACACCAATCCGCTGGAACTAGCAAAGAACTTAACTCGTCTTCAGGCCAACATGATGAGCCAACCCCAATGGCCTGACCAACTTCACCTACATCTTCTTCAACAGCATCATATCCATCTTCGCAGCCACCGAAAAAAGGGTGATCCAGTAACATATCTGCAGTAAATCGGAACATGGGATTCCTCACTAAACACCTTTTCAGGAAATCCTTAGCTTCATTTGATATCCCAATAGGAGTCTTTGGGAGTGCACCACTATCAGCAATTTTGTTGAACAGTTCTTCAGCAGTGAGGTTTGAATCAGACCCCCAAGGAGACCCCCCTGTTAGCATCTCAAGCACAACGCATCCCAGAGCCCAAATATCTGCAGGAGCCTCCTGCACCCGATTAACCACAACTTCTGGTGCCAAATAGGGAGCCGTGCCTCTCAAGCAATGATCAAACTTGGCCTTCTTGCTTTGCCTCTCTCTCTTGGCCAACCCAAAATCCCCAATCTTTGCCACAAACTTAGTCATAGAACCACAATTTCTACAAGGAACTAGAAGAATATTATCAGGTTTCAAATCGCAGTGAACATACCCTGATTGATGTATATGAGCAAGCCCTAGAAGAAGATGCCTGGCGTAACGTCTCACGTCCAATTCAGGCAAGCCACCGCAAACCCCACTCGATTTCGATTTCTTGATAAGAGTGTCTAGGGAACCACCAGAAGCATACTCTAACAAGACATTGTAAACCATCTCTCCATTGGCGCCAATTGTAGTCTCTTCCCCAAAACAGCGGATTACATAAGGGGAACCCTGGAGATTTTTGAGAACTTCAACTTCCTTCTGAAGTGAAGCTGAATCGGAAACTTCAGCAGACTTGACGGCCATTGCAGGAGGCAGATAAGAGTATGGTTTCTTGGAATAAGCCAAGTAAACAGAGCCGAATGAGCCTCTGCCGATTATCGGACCCCTAACCCACTGTGCTCCGTGGGTTTCCATGGTTTCTTGGAATCAACAGCAATCACAATGTCAATCTCAATCCCAATTCAGTAGCAATCAATCGATGAATTACTGAATGAATTAGGAAACCCAAGAAGAAGAAGAAGAACAAGGCTGTAATATCTTTGAGCCGTCGCGTGTTTAGCTTTTCAAATAAGGATTCATTCCTAAACGTGTCGAGACTAATTTTCGTTCCTACGCGCATTAAGAGAGCCTTTATTTAGGGTTTTATGACTAGTCATAAAGTTGGATATAATGGGTTTCATCATTTTAATTACAATTGGGATTTGCATATTTTAATTTTAATTATCTCATTTTTTTCTCACATAATGAAATTGGAATAACAAGGTTTGTTAAAATTAGATCATTAGATGGTCAAGCTCAACTCGATTATAGGGTTTATTGTGTGAGAGTGATTGGTAATCATACACGAGTAAATGTTATGTCTAAATGGACCGACCGAGTCCAAACACATCAACAAATATTGTCCGCTCTCATGAACTTTCCTTAATATGTAAGTTCAAAAAATGTGTTTGTTGTATGAGATATGTTTGACGTTTATTTATAAACTACTCGGTTAGTTATGCGAATGCCAATATGATATCAGATAATAAGCTCTAGACAACCTCAAGTCCCTCTCTAGACAACCTCAAGTCCCTTCCACCTGTGAACTTGGCCATGACAGTCAAGTAATACTACAACCTTCAATCCATAAAGCACCCACTCAAACCCAGTCCACTTCCCTTGTTGCATTGTAAATTCAAATTCATCAGCAAAACCTTGTTGTTTGAGTTCCATGAATGTTTGCATTGTGAGCAAACTGTCCGACCCTGCTGGGTGACTTCTCCCTGCAACTCTCTTTACTCCGAGTGTCTTGGCCAAATTTCACAGTCCACCATAGAAGTTGTAGGGAGACATGACAGTCGTGAGACCATAAAACTGAGCCCCAAAGTAATACCACAATTGGACCACAAAAGAAACCAGGTCACAAGGCAACTCTTTTCCGGACAAAAGATAGAAGTCATATCCGCCATGGAAAGTCAGCCATGTATGAAGACACCTTGTTCAAAATCCCAAATCTCAAGAGTAACCTTTCAAAGTAGCTTGAGGGAGTACCCTTTTCCTTGTTCTTCTCAAAGTTCATTCCTTGATGCTTCCGAAGCTCAATCGAATATGGGTCATGTGGTGTCCTGGTAGAATTGCAAAGGTGCAACTTAGATGTTACTGATTCAATTCTCAAAATTAATCTCTACATATTGCATTGGGGGTTGTGGGTAAGGTGATGCACACCTCGTCTCCATATGGAATCTTTGGTATCTTAAGCTAACCCCAAAATTGCATTAACCTGTCATTCAATAGTCAACCTTTTTTTTACTTATCCTAGATGACAACTACATGAGGTGACACCAAAGATGGTGCAGTAGTATATGTACTGTATACAGCTTGGTTTATCAATTGAAATACATGGAATCTCTCCAGTTCATGCCACCTGTTTAACAACCCAAACAAAGTAGTTATTTGTTATCTGGTATTCAACCATTTTTTACTTCTCTTTTTCAACTTTTCTGTACAGAGAGTAAGAGAGAAGGAATTTAACTGTCCAAACTCCAAACTTTGCTACTCCTAGAGCTGGTTGGGGGCTTGTGTCCATGTGCAACCCACCAGAGACTTGCAATGTTAGCCTACTACTTTACATTATTCTGTCAAACTGGAGAACATTAGAGGGGACAGTTGTGCGAGAGTATTGTTGAGAATTTAGGGTCAAATTTGCTTCCAAGCCCACAAAAAATGGGAGAATTGGTGAATGAAGATGAACACAGAAAGTGGACTGTAAAATTACAAGTTTTTTTTTTTTCATTCAACTTGATCACTGAATGTGGTACAAAGAAAGGAAAACAAAAACATGTATGAAGCTTAAAAGAATGAAAGAAGAGAAAGCCTCATCATCCTCAGTTTTCTAAAACAAAATGCCCAAAAACAAGCCAAAACCTGGGCATTCGGAGAGGGCTCTGTCTCTGTTGCTGCTGTATATTCTGTTACTTTTTCTTTCTGTGTATAGTTTTTTCTACAGTATATGTTATTCTGTTGTTTATACACCATAGAGAGAGTCTGTTGACTTGATTGATGAACTTAGAACTGTGAAATGCAACGGCGATGACAAGCGGTGGTTCTCTGCTTCTTCTGCTTAGTTTCATCCTTCCAGACATTGCCAATATCTTGTGCAATTCTCATAGCATCAGAGGATGCACCAGAGAGCCCTCTCCTTGTGAACCCAACTGCAAATAAACCAGTATTGCCTTTCCACCCATTTGGGAATGTTGCTTTTGGGAATCCATTCTTGGAAAAGAAATCAGTTTCCTGAAACATCATAATATCAAAACAAGATCAGCCCCATTTGTCCATTTATTACAAAACATCACAAACTGTAAAAATAAACGAGTTTTTTTTTTTTTTTTCAATTAGTTGATGCTAAAATTTGAACATAGTCTCACCTGAAGCCAATAAGGGACATTGCTGCGATACCCAGTAGCCAAAACTACTGAATCTATATCGAGTTTTTCTCCATTTTCAAGCTCAACTTGGCCTTTTGCGAACCTCTTGATTCCAGGAACCACTTTGATGTCACCGGATCTGATTTTCGCCAAGGCGCCAACATCCAAAACTGGGGTTTTGCCATGTGTGCTCTTGAGCTGCATAGGACCCATTGATGGCCTTTTCAGGCCGAATTTCTCGATGTTTCCAAGCGCTAACCATGCCAAGAATAACAAAAGCTTGTCAACAAGCCAGATAGGTAGCCATGCCATCATCAAAACAGCCAATTCGAATGTCGATTTCCCTAAGATTTCTCTTGGTAAGACATGAACCTGTTGAAAACAGAGGAAATCATATTAGAACTCCAAACTCATATTTCTTTTTATTATACTGATTTGATGTATATAAGTATCTGAGATCACTTACCGAGCTGCGAACCACTATCGATGGATCAGCATTGTAATTGCAGAGATCAAGAGACAATTCCATGCCAGAATTGCCACAACCTACAACAAGTACTTTCTTTCCCTTGTATTTCTCTCCAGACTTGTAGTCACAAGCATGAATAACTTCCCCACCAAACTCTGCAAGTCCTTCAATGTCAGGGGTCACACACTCTGCATTCTCCCCTGTCGCCACCACGAGCCACCGACAAATATACTCGATTTCAGTCCTTGAAGACCCAATTGTGGAAACAGTCTTCACTCTCCACAAGCCACTGGTCTCGTCATACCTTGCTGTTTGCACACACTCATTGAATTTGGGGCTGATCTCGAAACGCCTTGCGTAGGACTCAAGGTATTCGATGAATTGCTTCTTAGAAGGGTACTCAGGGAAGTCTTTTGGGAATGGCAGGTTAGGGAGCTGGCAGAACTGCTTTGGTAAGTGAAGCTTAAGCCTGTCATAGGTGCGCTTTTGCCACAATGAAGCAATACAGTCTGCTTTCTCAAGAACAACGTAGGGAACTCCTTGTTCTCTGAGACAAGCAGCTGTGGCTAACCCAGATGGTCCGGCACCAACTATGACCGGACCATTAACCCAAATGCATCTACGATTGTGGAAATCTTGATCATGATCAACTAAGCGATAAAAATTCTCCATTTTGAGATAATGTGGTGAGGTGTTTTTGCTCAAATGGGTAGGTTGTAAGAACTTTAAGAGGATCAAACAGAGTTTTTTGTGTTGTTGTTGTTGATGATGAGATGATGTTCTGGTTTGGAGATGTGAGGGGGGTTTAAATAGGGGAATTGGTCAAGAGAGGTGCAAAGGGATAGAGTGGGAAGTTAATGCGCTTTGAAATCATAACTATTGATTATATTATTTTAATTTTAATCATATTATATAATAATTATGTGATAATACTATTGCTTTATGAATGTACATTAGAACATTTTTTGGGAGAATTGTTTATGCCTTTATGGGATTTTTCAGATGTGAAGGGCTTTTTTGTAACTTCTCGGGTGGAATACGGTGGTGGTGTTTGTACAAGAAGAAGGAGAAGTAATGTTAGGTATACGCTTTGTATGACCCGACTATAAAACATGATTTTTGATACCCTAAAAAGATTTAATTTGTAGGAAGGTCTTGTAGCAAACCCTATATTTAGATTCCAAGATTAATATACGCTCCACTGATTTTATTCTCTTTGTTTGTTAACGGTTTTTCTCATACCTATAACAAGAAATAGTATGTTTCATATATTAACCGTTTGAGATTTTTTTTTTTTTTTGTAAAAATCGAAAACGACACCATATAAGTTTGCTCTCTGGATATTCAGTATGAGTCTAAACTCGGGCCATCAGACCCTAACAAATTTCTCACCATATGACATAGCAAGTTAGGTCAAATCTCTCACAAGGATATTAATCTCAATAGAATCGAACTAAGGACATTTTAAGTTCATATTAATATGGTTTGGTATCAGAGAGATTCAGAAATAGGTTATCACTCAGGTGATTCATTCGAGAATAATCGTGTTGGCCGATAACGAATTCATTAAACTAGTAAACGAGAATTGCATAGGGGAAAAGGCGGAATGTATTGCCATTTTAGGGGTTTTTACTTAAAATGGTGAAGCAAGAGAGAAGGAATACAAGGAGAATTAGGGAACACTGACGATGACATGTCATCCTAATCTGATTCGAGTGGCCCACAAAGAGTTCCCAAAGTAATGAAGCATTGATACTGACATGCTGACTAGGACATGCCCACGTCGAGGCTGGAGTGGATGAAGTTGAATGGCTAATTGAGGGGTCCTAACTGTCACAATCTTGGACCCACCCACACAAAGGCTCCTGGCATTGGGATTGCGACGTTCGTAGTTGTAAGGCTGTTAATAAGGCCCACAAAGCCCATTCTGCCAACCAGCTTTGTGGAACCCACTTTTGGTGGTAGAATATTTGTCTTCCTTCCTACCAATCAAAATAAAAAATCTAGTCCAACTCTTTCGTTCCGTTAAACCCTAATAATGTCTTCATTATTCTTTACTTTGATTACTTAGTAATTTGGCTTGGGTTTATCATTTAACCACTTGGAGTCATTGAATTGATTGGAAAAAAAAAATCCTTCTAGTTGAAGGACTCATGAAGTTCGATATGTTCAATATAGTACATTGTTTCTATGTGATTTATTAAGCAATCAACACACCCACTAGACAGTTGGGTTAGCTCTAAACTCAAACTGCAAACCCAATGCGCTCTACCCTGACGACAGCTAAGACCGGATTGACGACATCTAATGCCGACACTGCTAGGTGTAGGAATTAAATGTGTGACCTCCTGTATTTGTGAAGAGTTGTCACATTCAACTTATCTATCTCAACAAAAATATCTTTGTTCTACGTAGTCTACAGTATGTTAGAGAATTCATCAATTAAATTATTAGTCATTTGTGACATCTATTTTGTGCTAAAAATTATCATCAAGGATGTGTGAAAAGATAAGATGTCTACAAACTGTATTGAGTACATATTGTTTTGAAGAATTGAACCCATAATAACCCTTAAATTTGTCTAGTGATAACCGACCTCTTAAGACTTGAATGAGAGTATCATAGGGTAAGATTCAATATCCTCCCACGCTAATAATTTTAACTAGAAAAATATATGACTTACCAAAAAAAAAGGAAAATATATGACTTACATAGAAACTATATATGAATGAATAATAATGTTAAGTAATTAGCTCTGCTAGTTTCTCATCTCCTTCCTTGTTCACAAATCACAAAAACGAAAACGTTCATGATTTAAATATAATTAGCCACCAAAACCGAAAGAAGAACGCGTATTATTAATATGTTTAGCTGTTATTCTACAGAATATATATATATATATATATATATATATATATATATATATATATATATATATATATATATATATATATATATATATATAAAATAACTATATCAGTTTTTAACTTTCTGCTTATTGAAGGTGGGCATAAGTATGTGTGTGTGTGTATATATATATATATATATAGTTGCATGGCCCGATACAGTGAGTTGATGATTGCGCCTTTCTTCAACTTTGCTTTACGCGTGCGACTCACCAAACTAATATTAATATAGATTTTGATTTTCGCAATTAAGCTTTTGCATACTAATGATATATATATAAACATATATATGTATATGTATATATATATGTATATGTATATATATACATATATATATGTATATGTATCGATTAACTATACCCCACGATCACTAAAGGCTATATACACACTGCCAAAACACCCTAGCTAGCTTCCTAGCAAGTGAAGCAGCACCGACTCCAAAAGTGTCGAACCAAAACGAAAGCCCATAGGATCTTGCTACAAAATAATATACACAATTAATTAAAGACAAAAAGAAAAACACATATTCCATCTCATCCTTAAAGTGGAAAGCTTACATACCCACAAACACCAAATACACTAATGCCTTACCAACCCGGCTAGCTGTGGAGCATTATGTTTGCAAGCCTGCAGGTTGGTGGCTAGCTAGCTACTACAAATTATGTGAACATGATATCCGTATCTCATATGATCACTACCGATCATGCACATAATGGATGCATGGGCTCTAGTTTGTATATATATTTGTGTCATTATATGTATATATGTATATATAGCCGTATCTCTCTCTTATATCCCTTTTGTACTTTGCATTTTGTTTTTCTCTCTTGGTTGCATTGGAATTGCCAAACTCATATGGTTGAGTTAGCTAGGTTAGGTCTGAAATCTTTTCATGAAAAGAAGAGACTATATGCATGGGGAATTCAAGGTTTCAACTTTCATGCACATGCTTCCCTCTCCAAGATCGAGTTTACTCATTTAGTATAGTAAGTAGTGAGTGAGTAGGTGTGGGGGTACACCCATTGCCATGATTTTCCAACTCATTCTCTTTTCATACACCACTCATCATACACCTTTTTTGTACTTGCACAAGTTTTCTTTATAACACAAACGCAAACCCTAAACCTAAAGTGAAGTAGAGCTAATTTTCCTCACCACCACAACCATATATATAATACAGACTACTTTAACTTGATTAAGAACTATGAGCCTACTTTTAATTCTTAATCATGAGCTATAACGCGTGTCAAATTATGAGATTAGTGTGAAAAGCAACGATGTTTATAGGCCATCGACACGTGTTGAATTAACGTTCGTAATATCAAAATTACCTCTTCAATGAGATGTTGACACGTCATCTAATTGACTGAATATGAAGTGACCGAGATTATTAATTCTCTGTGATTAAATTGAAAATTGTGGATTGTGACCACAATAATAATCTCGAGATGAAAATGAGAATTTGGTTGTCATTAATTTTCTCTTGATTAGCTATGACTAAAACCCAATTAGCATCCGGTAGCTACTAATGAATAGCGATATATTTTAGAAATTTATATTCTAAGAACATTATGGGTTTTCACTTTTGAATCAAATTTAGTCCTTTTCTTTTGGAGTTTGGTGTGTCTTAATTGTTTATATATCTACACTTTCTTCGTACGTAGTCAACCTAAAGAGAAGACTAATGCATATATTTTCAGTAGTTATGGAACATAAATTTTTAAATGTGGGATTAATTAGGTTCTATTAATCATTTAAGGGACCCATATAAGATTTCAAGAGGATCCACATATATATATATATACAGTATTTGATGAAACCTTTATGCCTTCCACATATTTACAAATAATAAACTACATGTGATACCTATTCATTGCACCCACAACATCAAACGTTGTAATATACTCTAATTATAATTTAAATATTGTTAAATAATTTCAAAATTCACTTACTATATCCACCCAATGATTAGACAGCTTGGATACAAGTTTACATATATGATTATATATAAATGCATCACCGTCCCTTATAATTAAACTAAAGGCCAGGATTTAATGCATCCTAACTAGTATATGATTTACACTATTCTTTTTAATCAAGAATAACACCATACAAATTTGTCATTTGAACATTCGATATGAACCTAAACACGATTCATCAAGTACGCACGCACAAATATTTATCACTTGACAACATGATAAGTTGAACCAAACCCAGCGTGTGGTCATAAAGATAGAATAGTCTCAGATGGCACCATGACAAAAACATACACATCCACAATAATAAGAAAGAAATTAAAATCTAGTGAAATCTAGAAGGGCGCATTAGGAACTTTTTCTAATATTTTTGACAAAATTTAGAACCTTTGAAAGATTTTGAGGATCTTTGAATGCAAAACTAGTTGTTGTGTTTATCTCATGTGATAAATTAAATGCATCATCATCATCATCATAAAAAGCAAAAAAAAAAATGAGATTAATAAATTATGGCAGGAATATTTCATGACATGTGGTTGGATTTGGTCCGATTTGAGAGCATAAAAATCTCAGTAAATATGATTATTGGCAACCTAATTTTTTATGAGTGGTTCTTATATGGGATTTTTGTCTGCTGGGACAATTTATGATTAACATTTTCTTGAAATATATATGCACACTTGTGTGTGCATTATATTTCGAACATTAAAGTTGGCAAACATGGCACATACACTCATCCGAATCCGAATTTGATTTTCCATATTATGCACTTGCTTGAGCTTTTCTGCTCATCTTTTTTAATTATCTATTTAGGTTGTATTATTTCGGCAATACTTTTTTTTTATTTAAGACATTTTTCTCTGAAAATAAATAGAAACAATAATGCAAAATGCAACTAATTTATCTGTATAAATTCTAGTTAATTATTTCTCATTTTTATTGTGGATGTAAAAACCCGGCTTTCTTAACCTGACATTTCAGTCTAATTAACGTATTGTGTGCTTTGTACCCTCCTTTGACTGTTCACAATTTGAATATTCACTCTCCCAAATTAAAGAGTTTATAATGTAAAACATTTTTGAGCCTCATTTAAGCTGATTATAACTTTTTTTTCAAAATTTATGTTAAAGCTAATTATAACTTGCTTTATTGCTTGTGTTATTCCACATCATGGTCATCCTGGATCGATCTAGTCCAATTTTGACAAAAATATTCAATAATCATTTTAATAAAAGAATATTTATGCAGTGAATTTTTTGGATTTTACATATAAATTTGAGTTGCCCTTCAAATTAACAGTTAAAAATAATGATCACTAATAAATTTGTTTGTTGATCACGTGGTAGAGATCACATCACATGGTAGGCTGCTATATATATATATATATAGAGAGAGAGAGAGAGAGAGAAATAGGAGAAAATTAATTATTTAATAGATAGTTTAAATTGACAAAAACACCCAAAAGGCCACACAATTTATGAGAAGTATGGTTTGATGATGCAAATTGAAATTATTGAACATATAAGAATGTGGGATATATGGATGACCTAATATTCTCTTCAATTACTTCATATAATAACAGTTCCCAACGGCTATATATATATATGGAAGATGATGATGTGGTCGGTATTACCGTTTGAATATTCGAGGTCTCTATGTGTGTGTGCGCGCGCGCTTAGTCATTCAGATAACGCGTTAGGACCATTGCACCTGGCGCTACGTTAGCCCTGCATGTGGCACCACAGAGAATGTGTGCATATACATACATATATAGTAGGCTCAGCTTTCAAGAGAGGCTTCTCTTAAATCTAGGTGCCGCCCTCCAACTCCCCAAGCTCTGTGGTTTGTAGAATGCAGCACCAAATGCGGCCACACACACAGAGGAGGGGAGTGGCCAGGTGGGTTTTGATTATAATATAGGGTTAAACATGTGGTGCTTCTTGGTGAAATGTGGTTGGTTTCAATCACCATTTAATTTCTAGTTTATCTTCAAACCATTACTTTATACATTGCCACATACACATATTTTCACTTGGTCAAAATTGCCTACAATTGATCTTCCCATATTATGGTAGTCCTTTGTTTCTTAATTTATGATGATTAACAATAATCTTCTTAACACATCACCTAAAATTTGACTATATATATATATATAGAGAGAGAGAGAGAGAGAGATTGCTAGAAAATCCCAACAAATAATAGGGTTTGGTTTGATGACATGACCATACCTAACTACTTAGGTCTATATATGTTAGAAAATGATTAATTAAGAAGGAATTAATCGATGGCATATGTAATTAATTAACTAGCTAGCTATTGACTAGCGAAATATATGCCTAATAAAGCAAGGGTTGTGATGTTTTGCTTCAATGCAAATTATATAATTGTTTATATTTGTAGGTGAATTATGGTAAGCCACATAAACCGATGGAGGAAGGGTTGATGGGAGTGTAAATTAAAATGGTGCGTTAGCAGATTAGAATCTCAAGGCCATTTTTGTCTGCAACAAGATTCATGCACATTCAAACACCTTCAATGGGTGGCTTTTGGCCTTCCAAAGTCACCACGTCATAACATTTCCTTGAAAACCTCTCAAACCCAGTATTACAAGAAATATGAATTTAATTAACAAATAATTCAGACATATGTTTGCACATGACACAGCTATCGATGACCATGGACCTCGTCCTCATCTAGGGCAGGTCACCACAATTATCTATAGAGAATGTGTATATATATATGGCGTAAAAATGATCTAAACCGTCCCAATTAAATGTTTGAAGAAGCATGTGAAATTCACTTCCCAAAATTGGCAAGTCCAATTTATTTAATCCAAATTAATGAAGCTAATTAGCCCAACTTATAATGAGTCATACATTGAAAAAAAGTCAACCATTTAAGTATCTTTAATCAGGGTGACAGAGTCTAACTGAAAAACTCGAATTTTAGGATCCAACAAAAATGATTCATTAATCAATGATCTATTGAAATATTCTTTCAGTAGTGTTTTTTTTCCCTAACAAACTGATTTCTGAATTTGATTTTAATTAAACCAAAAGAAGAAGAAGATGTACGTAGCTAGCTAGTTGTTTTGATGCTTGTCTTAATAAGTCATATAGGTTCAACTAACACCACTTCATTATTCCATAAACCTTGAAATATCATATTTCAAGTTGCATATATATGTATACATATATATAAGTATATAACATGGCCAAGTTCACTCTAATCTCCTTCTTGATTCAGGCGATATATATATATATATATATATATATATATAGACGCATATATCAGTCAAATCTTTTGTTTATTTATTGGAAGAATATTCCAACTAACTTTCCAACTATAATGACTAGTAAGAAATTGGGAGTTGATGATCTCTTAAGAACATGACCAAATTAATGTTTACCAAAACAAACAAGAACATGATGTCTAAGCGGTGGTTTGACTCAAAATGTGGAAACACATGAGACCACATGGAAGAGCCGCTTAATATTACTTACACAATTCAATTCCAATGTCAACATGGTTAATTAGCGTTTGATTAAATTAATTAATGAAATGAGGGTGTTTGTTTGGTAAGAAAATAATTAGTCAAATGCCTCTCCATCTCTCTTTCTCGAATTGGAATTTGTTATGCCAAACTAACTACATGTGCTACTATTCTTCAATAATTCATCTTCTCAACCACCTATATATATGTATATATAACCTAATTGATTCTGATAAAGCAATACTTTGATTATAATAGTTAATTTATGAATTTCGCTTACTAATGTTTATTGTTGCATTTGCATGTGAACTTGACTGATTATGTGGTATTTTGGAACACACACATCACTCAAATCTTCATTATATAACATTAATATTTGTAGGTTCAAGTTTTTATAAGTTTTTAAGGGATATGATGATTCTTGCATCATTGCAAAAGTTTGGTGCCGTTTGAAATCGATTTAATACCTGCCTTGTATAAACTTACTTAAAATATTTTTTGTGATCAATAACAATACTATACAAATTTGTCTTTTCAACATTCGATATAGGATTAAATTATGATTGTCAGGCCTCCGCGTGCAGAAGTTTCCCACATCATGACAGAGTAAGTTGGGCCAAAATCCAATGCATGACCACAAGAGTATTGTTCTCAATAGAAATTGAACTCGGGACCTCCCGAGTCAATACATTTGGCCTCAAAGAAATTCACTAACTAAACTATCATTCAAGTGATTCTCAGAAACTTAAACCGATAAGACTTGTTACTTACTGTTTAGTATAATAATTGCTAGCTCTAACTATTGCCACAACACAAACGACAAAGTAATCCATGCAAAAATTGAAGAACTCCTTCTGAAAATGATATATATTACATTATTGTGGTGTAGTTAAGGCAATTTGCAATTAAATTGGGGGTTTGTCAAAGATCAAGGTCTCAATCAGAATAATTGACATTGTGTATTTGTATATATCTCTCCTAAAAGACAATCCTTTAGTCTATTGTTGACTCACACATCATCTTCAAAAAGAGAGTTGATTTTATTCTCTTAATAACCGAAAACGACACTATACAAATTTATCGAGCCTTAAAAGAGTTTTATTCCTAAAGTTTTCTTTTGGCATGCACTAATTGTTGTACCCGAGTCACACTAAGAACATACTATCTCTATGAAAACTAGACTTATAGTTCTTTTTCATAATAATGAATTAAAACCCCAACCACTCTTTGACCATCTAACTTGGAAAGATATACATGCATATATATATATATAGTTCACAATTAGTTTCACAAGTCCAATAGGAAAATCTAATTATTTGAGGGGCCATGTGGGGGAGTGAATGAGACTAGCATAGACTTAATTTCCTTCACATCAACAAGGCCCAGCCGACATCCTTTTCTAGGTTCTGCCAAAGGAGAAACGTTTTATGGGTTTTGTAAATAGGGGCCAAAAATGGGCCCAAACTTTACAGATACATAGTAAACCCTAATCAGTCTCTTTTTGCACGCAAATGAAGATCAAGCCATGGACCAGTGCACAGCTGTGATGGATTTTAGGGATTTGAACAAGTAAGAATGGTCCAGTAGGGCAGAGCTTCATGGTCCCTTAAGACTAGAAAGCTTGTGGTGGAGATGGACAGGCACTGAAAAAGCTCCCTTGCTTTAGTCGGTCCATGTGAATCATTTGCGTGCAGTTTTCAGCTTTCTGTTTCGATATCAAAACTTTCGTTTGATTTTTAACTCTTAAGGATGTTCAACTCTTCTATTTGTTCGCCGAAATATCAAACCTTACAAACATTAGATGAGGATTCAAGTATCCGGGATTTATTGGAGCATCTAGGCTCCAGCTTGAGTGAGTGGGGCCCCAAACTTTTCATTTTGTCAAGTTTGATGGTGTTGGTCGGGTTACCACCAAGATTAAAAAAAGATGGCTTGAATTAGTGAGAAAAAAATATAAATTCAATAAGAGTTGATGAAATTATAATAAAAATGAACGGTGAAAACAAATTCATATAGTTGATTTATGTTGATTTTCTCGTGAACTCGTGTAGCCATCTCAAATTTTTTGAGATAAATGCTCAAATAAATGATAATTATGATGATATAATGGGCCGCTATTGGGGCTCTATATGATGGGCCACTAATGTTGGGCTCTTGGTGCTTGGGAATTTGGACCCAAGGCCCTTGCAAAGCTGGGCTGTAAAGATATGGGCCAAGAGGGTCAAATGGACTCGATCCAAATCCCTTTTGTCATACATCGTTATAAGATGATTAAATTAATTACATACAAAAACATGTACATTTTTACGAAAACTATATATATATACTCTTTTGTTTGATACAGATTACAGACCACTTAAGATCTAATTAACCTTATAAGATAGGGACGACTTCTCATCTTTTTTCTTACCTAAAAAAGGGCAAAAACAGTACTCGTCGTTTAATGGAGCAAGCCTTTTTGGGTAATTTTAAGTAGATGCAACTACCCAAGTACCCCTCTTTATGGACAGGTGTCGGAATAAAAGTGGTGGACGCAGGTGAATAGTGTTGTCCCAGAGACCATATGATAAAGCCGAGGGGAAGGGGTTGTCGGAAGAGACAGAAGGGCCCATCTTTTCAGACAGCACCTAAGCTTAGCCTTTTCAGACACTTGATGGTAAAGCCTTCTCCCTTCACAAATATAAAACCCTCCACCTTCACCACACACATAATTCTCCGCTTCGTACCTACGTATGCACGGATTTACTACTGAATTTCTACCCAAAATGCTTGGTACTAGTAAGACATTATCTACACTTGTAAACTCACAATCTTTTTCATGTCTAATCAATATGTGACTTTGATTTGCATCTATAAGTATTCCTCCCCTCAAACTAAGAATCACATAATTCTTCATGGTTTAAACCCTCCCCTCAAGTAACATTTATCCGTCCATCGCGATCAACTACTTAATTTCTTTGTGTCTCTAACATGGTGAAGATCAAAAGTACTACCTTCCTCGATAGCTTGTTTTATCCTGATCTACTCTACTTTCTTGCGTTGAGAGACATGCCTTAACATGAATCCATCTTGAGCTAATTGAGCCCATCATCTTTGTTCGACATTCAAGAATTTCACACGGATAAGTCTGGAATCTAGCTCCGGTACCATTTTTTTGGGACTATGAACCCCATATGACCATATATCTCCACCTTAATATGATATTATCCGTTTTGAGCCTAGGCCCGTATGAATTTGTTATTGGACTTCTACCCAAAAGATATCATATTAATAGAGATATTATCCACACTTATAAACCCATCATCTTTTTCATGCCGAGTGGATGTGGGACTTTGATTTCCACTTAACGTATGTAGTAACAAGACTTCCACATTTGGGAATGAGAAGCATCACCATTAGTTTGATTAGTTTTATTATAAACTAGGCAAAAAAGGAATCAGATACATCTTAGCCGTTGGATTGTAAAAAGGTCATATATGAGTAATTCCTTTGCATGGTGGGGCCCACGACTCATCAGACACATGAAAAGTCCATGCGGGCCAGGTCGTGGAAGTAATTTCACATTGGCTAAAAAAAAAAGACAAATTTTGTTTCCCAAACCTCGGACTTCGAGATTACAATTGCAAGCAATGGCTTCTTCCTTCTTTCAGCTTTGGGAAAAAAGTATGTTCTGTAGAGTCTGATCCTCGCACGCTATGTTCTGCTGCTGACCTATCTATTCCTTTTTATAACTCACTCACTCCCTCACTTCATACCACGCCCTTAGCCCATCCAACACGCGCTCATCTCATTATCTATAAAAAGAAGGAAAAAAAAAACATGAACCATGTTTGTCTCCATGCCCATCAAAAGTATTTCACATTTTTAGTTCTCCTACTTTACCTTTAAAGTTTAAAGTTTCATACTCTCTAATTACTTGGTGCACATAACGGTGAAAATACCAAGTATCTCCATATTTTTTGTCTTTGTTATTTTAAATGTTGAGATGGACATACATGATTCATATCAAATATTATGTGTTCATATCAATATTGGAGATAATTGAGATAAAAAATACTAGAATTCGTAGGACTGATGTAAATTAAGCTATATTGGAGAAATATAATATGACATGGGAGTGTTCATCCATATCAAGTATAAATCATTATGGATCCGTTAGATGACATGCAGAGACAATAATCATTATGATCCGTTGCAAGGACATTTATAAACAATAATGGACGGACGTAGGATTGATTGTAAATTGCAAGGAACAGGGGCTTGTTACCAAATGTAAGACATGCTATTATTTTTCAATAATTAACAAATCCAACCCAAAATATCTCACTTGGGAACAAAAGACAAGGTCGGATGCGTTACTTAAACCACTTTGGATATTATTTTATAATTAAACCTTAGCCCCGTTGACCAGGCTGACTCTCTCTGCTCATGCAACGAAAGCAGTCAAACCAGTGAAGTTTAATAACGTTAAGAATGTTTTTTGGGTCCCACCATATCCAATATGTTTGTTTAGCTCCTGCACCATGATTGGTGCGTGCATCAACAGACCTGGGTATCTGAGATTGTTTCTCAAATGCTGTGTCTGTGTTTGTGTAGAACAACTCAGTTTGCACGCTCTTTCTGCTTCACGCCTCTGTTTTTAAAAGCTCTTCTTCTCCTCTTGAGCCTCTCCCAATTTGTCTCTACTGTCTCTCCTCTTTGTCACTTCATCTTCTTCATCTCTCTCTCTGCATCTCTTCTGTAACAACAAAGAACTGAATATGATGAATGGCAGCACCACCACAAATGCTAAAGAAAAGCTGGTGGTGGAGGTGGTGGCAGCACACAATCTTATGCCCAAAGATGGAGAAGGTTCATCTTCACCGTTTGTAGACGTAGAGTTTGAGAATCAGAGGCTCAGAACCCAAGTGAAATACAAAGACTTGAACCCCATTTGGAATGAGAAGCTTGTTTTCTACATAAAAGATGTTGCAGATCTTCCTTACAGAACCATAGAGGCCAATGTCTTCAATGAGAGAAGGTCCAGCAACAGCAGGAACTTTTTGGGTAAAGTTAGAATTTCTGGTTCAATGGTTGCTAAAGAAGGTGAAGAGGTGGCACAGTTGTTCACTCTTGACAAAAGAAGCTTGTTTTCTCATGTGAGGGGAGAGATAAGCTTGAAGCTTTATGTGTCCAAAACAGAGGAGGTTGTTAAAGAAGGTGGATTCACTAATGGGGTTGTGGTAGCTGGGTCTCATTCCGTCTCTGGTGCTTCTAATTCTAAAAAGAACAAGAAGTTGCAGCAGCAAAGTCCAGCTATGGTTGTGCAGTTGACACAAGACAACAAGCCTAATCACCAAAATCAGATCAATCTGAAGCCTATGGAGCCAAACCCAGGGGAGATGAAGCCTGTTGTCATCACTACAGCACCTGGTCCGGCCATTGGAGGCCGCGGAGGGGGCGGTGGGGTTGTTGGGTTTGGTGGGTACTCAAATGGGTCAAGTGAGTTTTCTTTAAAAGAGACAAGTCCTCACCTTGGTGGGGGTCTCTTGAACAAGGACAAGACTAGTTCAACATATGACCTTGTTGAGCAAATGCAGTATCTTTATGTGAGAGTTGTGAGAGCTAAAGACATTGGATTGTTTGGTGGTGGTGGTGAGATTGTTGCAGAAGTGAAGTTGGGGAACTACAGAGGCATCACAAAGAGGGGTAGTGCTAATTCAGACTGGAATCAAGTGTTCGCATTCTCCAAAGACTGTATACAATCATCAATGGTGGAGATTTTTGTCAAAGAGAGCAACAAAGATGAGTTCTTGGGCCGTGTTTGGTTCGATTTGAACGAGGTTCCGAGAAGGGTACCTCCTGATAGTCAGTTAGCACCACAATGGTATAGAATGGAGGACAAGAAAGGAGACAGAGCAAAAGCTGGTGAAGTAATGGCGTCCATATGGTTTGGGACTCAAGCGGATGAGGCATTTGCAGAGGCTTGGCATTCAAAGGCAGCAAATGTGAACCTTGACGGGCTTTGTTCAATCAAATCCAAGGTATACCTCTCACCAAAACTATGGTATTTAAGGGTTTCTGTCATTGAAGCACAGGATATAGTCCCTGGTGATAAAGGGCCTGCTATGATGAGGTTCCCTGAGCTTTCTGCAAAAGTTCAGGTGGGTAACCAGGTTTTGAGGACTAGAATTGCTGGAGCTACTCCAAATCGAAGCGTGTCAAATCCTTATTGGAATGAAGATTTGTTATTTGTAGTTGCAGAACCTTTTGAGGACTATATGTTGGTTTCAATTGAGGATCGTTTTGGGCCAGGAAGGGAGGAGGTTGTGGGGAGACTCTTGCTTCCGGTTACTGCTATGGAGAGGCGGACGAATGAAAAACAAGTGACTTCAAGGTGGTTTAATGTCGAAAACCAATTCAGCAATGCTGCTGATTCGAAGATTGTGACGAGGTTCGGGTCTAGGATTCATCTCAGGGTCTGTCTTGATGGAGGTTACCATGTACTTGATGAAGCTGCTATGTATAGCAGTGATCTTAGGCCAACAGCAAAACAACTATGGAAGCCTCATATTGGTGTGCTTGAAATGGGGATATTGGGTGCCACAGGGCTTATGCCAACCAAAATCAAAGAAGGGAAAGGAGGGTCTTCAGATGCTTATTGTGTTGCGAAGTATGGCCAGAAATGGGTTCGAACCCGGACTGTTGTGGATAGCTTGTCTCCAAAATGGAATGAGCAGTATACTTGGGAGGTGTTTGATCCTTGCACAGTGATCACCATTGGAGTGTTTGATAATAGCCGCGTCGACAAGAATGTGATACACAACGCTGGAGCTCGGGATTCTCGCATTGGGAAGGTTAGAATTAGGCTATCAACCCTTGAATCTGATAGAGTCTACACTCACTCGTATCCGCTGCTTATGTTGCACACAACAGGTGTGAAGAAAATGGGGGAGCTCCATCTAGCTGTGAGGTTCTCATGTGCTAATATGGCTAACATGTTGCATATGTATAGTTTGCCATTGCTGCCTAAGATGCACTACGTGCTTCCTCTGATTGTGAACCAGGTGGAGAGCCTGAGGTACCAGGCTATGAATGTTGTGGCATCAAGGCTGAGCCGGGCAGAACCGCCTTTAGGGCGAGATGTGGTGGAGTATATGCTTGATCATGACTCTCATATGTGGAGCATGAGAAGGAGCAAGGCTAACTTTTTCAGGCTAATGAATGTGGTCTCTGGTGTTGTTGCCATGGGCAAGTGGGTTGAGTCAATTCGGAATTGGCATAGGCCGGTTTATTCGACCTTGTTTCTTGTAGTTTTTCTGTTGCTGGTTCTAATGCCTGAACTCATTATCCCAATCATACTGTTTTACATGGCATTTCTGGGGCTTTGGCGTTACAGGTCACGACCACGCCATCCACCCCATATGGAGATCAGGCTTTCCCATGCTGAGAGTGTTTATCCTGATGAATTGGATGAGGAATTTGATTCGTTTCCGACTAGTAGAAGTGCTGAGATTGTTAGAATGAGATATGACCGACTAAGGAGCGTGGCGGGGAGGATTCAAACTGTGGTTGGAGACATGGCTTCTCAAGGTGAACGATTTCAGGCGCTACTAAGTTGGCGAGACCCGAGAGCCACCTTCGTGGCTGTGATTATGTGCTTGTTTGCTGCTTTTGGGTTCTACTTACTGCCAATCAGGGTTGTGGTGGCACTCTGGGTGTTGTACGCGCTGAGGCCGCCAAGGTTCAGAAGCAAGTTGCCTTCTCCAGTGTTCAATTTCTTGAAGAGGTTACCCACCAAGGCTGATAGCTTGCTGTAGAGTGATAGGTCTGCTGTAGAGTGATAGGTCTGCTGTAGAATGAAGGGTTAGATGCAACTTTCGTTTCAATGCTTAGACTCTAGTATTCTGAACTTATTTTGGATGGTGTTACCCACAAGGCATGGGCTTTTGTAATGTCTTCTTTCGGTCATGTAGTTGGAATCTGACCACTAAATTGGTTTAATTAGCTTGTAAACTTGCTGAACGTTTTACTCCTGAAAAACAAAACAATAGTTATGAAGTATCTAACAATGTACCAATCACGCATACGGCGCAATCCGTTCGGAATTGACACAACACCATGCTTTCACCAAACCACTTGTCCTACAACTGCTTATGAAATCTTAACAAAACAGAGAGGACTCGGAAGCCCGTCTCAGATTCAGTAGTTCTGTTCGGAAATCAAGATTCAGTAACTCAACTTAGAAAAGATGCTAAACATGGGTCTGTGCGGTGTGGAAGCCCCGTCCGAGCTCCCAAAGCTCTACAGTTTGCAGCAGCCTGCAATTAAGACAACATGAAATATGTCATGATCCTACTTCCTCGCTGTCCTTGGCTTTTTACTTTCAGAAGGGGAAAGGGAGGGGATGAAATTGAGAAGAAGCTGAAGAGGCCAGCCAATATGCAGCAAAAAAGAAATTCGTCTGCTTACCACTTGGGCAGCAAATGGCAACATTTTCTCTGGTGGCATGTCTGCGCAGATAGCTACAAGAGAAAGAGAGAGAAGATGAGCGAATTTCGGATCCATAAATGGAACATATCAATCAAAGAATATATAAAAAGTAGAAGCAAAATCCAAAACATTGCTGAAAGAATGATAAACATAATCTAGGTTCTCAGATAATTCTCGGCATGAAACTGCAAAACATAACCAAAAGGTGGTTTGGCGTTCAAATTGATAGATAATATCATTAAAAAAAAAAAGAAGCAAGCTAGTTGAATCAGGTGACCTACCAAATACAAACTCAATAGTGGATTAAAAAATTCTGATGACCAACAATTTACACAAGTTTAACTATTATTCTGCACAGTCTTTGTCCTATACTCTTATTGGTACAATTTTTCAAAGGTTTGATATAATCTCAGTGATCTTTCGAAAAGAGATGGGGCATCATTTTTCTAAATTCTGAGCTAAAATAAAACATAAATGCTTTTAGGCAACATGTTGCTTATTGATCTCTAATATAAAACCAATATCACAGAAATGATAATATGAGTGTTTGCACAGAAGCATAGGGCCACATGGAAGGAAATAATGAAATATTGTTATTAAACATACCATAAAGAGCTGCCCCGATAAATGCATCCCCAGCTCCAGTAGTATCCACAAGTTCTGATGGAGGTATCTTCTCAGCTGTTCCTGCAAATAATCTACCACTCACTGCCCCTATCCCTTGTGCTGTCAACTTTGCCACTGGCTGAGAGGATAAAATGGAAATATTATCATTTAAATAATAAATGGAAGCACAGGTATGTCTCAAGTGCTTAAAACCATAAGACATCCATAACCATATTATCATATCTTCTCTTAAAGCACGACTTCTTAACCTGGAACAGACAAAAATCCTACAGCAAAATTGTATTGTTCTTTATAGATAGTTCAGTCTTCTAGGTAAGTTCAATATTTAGTTTCCTCTAGCTAAAAGCAGAGGTCGTCCAACACTATAACCACAGGACATCAATTCCCAAATCATTTTTATTTCCCTCTGTTTGGAAAGACCACCTAAATGTCCATAGAGAGGGAATTCCATATGCTTTTGAGCTTTTCAAGAACAGGGTGGATTGGAAAAAATTGGCATAAAAGAGAGAGAGAGAGCGACATGCCTGAACTGTAATAGATAGATAAATATGTGATTGTCTTATCTTAACTTTTCTATTTCTCTTTCGAATTCAAATGGTCTCCTCATCAAAGCCCAACCCATAAATCAGGGTCATTAAAAGAGAAATACTTGTATATGAAGCCACCTCTTGTGACCTGGATAAAGTTGAAAATAACCATAAAAGCCATATTGCTTATAATTTCTTTTCAACCAACAAAGAAGGAAATCTATTAATGAGGCACCAATGGAGTTCAAACTGGCAAGAACCTAGCCAAGAGATTATCTACAAGAGAACAGCTCAATTGCATCAAGAGCACAACCCACTTATCCATGTACCCCAGACTCAGCGAGATCAATCCTTAATCAACTAGGAGTATTCCTTGCTCTAATTGGAAGGAGTTCTCCTTAGGTAACATGTTCATTGCTTCTACTAAATTTTCATGCTGCAGAAAAATCATAACTAAATATGACAATGGTTTAAAGAAGAAAAAATATTTACTGATGAAAGACATGTTGGAATCCCTATGCTATCATCCTTTCTCTGCCTCAGTGTTTCCAATAAGCTGTCCACATCTATTTCTTCAGACACCACATCCCCTGCAGAATTCAGGTTAACAACAAAAACTATAATTTTTTGACAGTCATAACAACATCACATAGATGAAAGCACATTTGTAACTGCAATTACACAGGCCCTACTCTAGCATATCACCTCAAATGTAAGCAAATTGGTAATCATAGCTTACCGTTTACATTCCTTTCAAGCATTACACATCCATCTTTCCCCAAAGTCACGATGACAAATTTGAGGTTCGGCAACCTCAGAAGCATGGAAACAAGTGCACTTGGAATAGATGGAGCCTCCGTCCATGCCTGTGATACAGCAATTTATGATGTTCCTTAGGCCGAGCAACTAGATGAACACCATATATGCCATACCATAGACAAAGCTTTACCAAACCGATGAAGGACCAATTTACTCCAAAATTGGGTTGAATACTCAAAGTGTTTATGATTAGCTACAGAACCAAATGAACAATCATATCAATGCAAAACTTCAATGTTCCAGAGAGGACATACATAGGGATGATGCTGGAAGATCCAGAAAATAAAATACATCCAAAATAAAACAATGGTGATTGAGATGACGCCCTAGAAACTATATGAATTACATATTTGAAAGAAATTTCATGTGGGCATTAATGTTATTATTAGGATATATGATAGTATGGAAGAAGAAATCAAACAAGAAGAAAAAATTTAGAGGAAAAGAGCAGATAACAATAAGCCAGAGTATACCAAGGAATGAGTACATGTTTCACATAAAACAGGAGAGACATGTTTAATTATGCAGAGATACAGGATCAGAATCAACTCAGCTCCTCTATATCCTTCGATAAAAAAGAGCACTTCCTTTGGGATAAAAACACGAAGAAAAAAAGAGGAAGGGGTCAAGAGATGTTAATGAAACTAAAGTAAATTTCTCACATATGAAACATTAGTAACAAAACTTTGCAATTGAAGAAAACTATAAAAAACTTTACAAAATATAATAGCCTTGCCTGTGGAAATTTTGCGGAGCATATAGCATAATCAGCCAATTCTAGAAGATTATCCAACCCTTCCCTTTTCCTTTCAGCATCAATTAAAATTGGTATGTTTTTGCGGGCTGCCTGCACTGGAAGACCCCAATACACTGTTCTCATTAGCAAGCATTACACAATCTTTTTGCTATTATAATTAGAGAAGAAAAGTAAGAATGAAAAAGGGTGTATATAATGATGTACGATTCTTGTACAAATAGATTTGGGCCAATATGACAATGAGCTGGACACATAAAGAGCTATTATAACTTGATGCTAAGAACTGAACATTATTACACACGAAGAATTATAAAATGCATCTTGTAAATAGAGAACGATAGAATTAAGTAGAAGAAACAAGAATGGCTCAATGAGCCCTCCCCCCATCCCCAAACATGAAATTTGAATAAAATTACAAAATCAGTTAGCTCATGCATTGTAGTTACAATTGAAGTGTTATAAAAGAAGATATTTCAGGCCTACGTTAATTTGTGACCTTGTTGGAAATTCAGCACACCACAGAAAGAAACTATTAAATCAATAACACTCTTGAGCATCTGGACAATACACACACACACACACACACACAGTGACTGAAAACATTATTACCATGAGTGCTTTGATATTACCAGTGCCATCATTTGATATTAATTGGACAGACAGAAATAGTGGACACATAGAAAGACCCTATACTTGAAATACCTCCAGTGTCAGTGAAACCAGCAGTCCACTGCACTTCATCTATCTCAAATAAAAGAACTTAGTGCCACAGCAGCTAGGAGAAAACATAAGATAACAATTACCTCTTGGGCAACTACCAAAGCAGTTTCAGGTAACCTTCCATCGAAATAGACTACTCTAGCATCATCCAGAGCAGAAACCAGGCTTTCTTGAGAAAGATCATCTGGTATCATGGGAGGATATCCGGGGGTATGAATGCAAGTACGCGTCTTTCTGGAAAAGACGTTTACAAATTAACCACCAGCTATGTAATTTCCAATTAGAACTTACAACAATCATCCTAACAAGCATAATTACAAAAACAAAAACTTTTTTGGAAAAAAAAAAACTTTGATTGACAAGAGATTGTAGTGCATTAAGATCAAGGCTCCAAACATTAACAGGTTGGATTGAAATACACACTGGGCCTGATCACTACGCAAACAAAACATGACTAAGAGTCAGACCTTCAGCAGCAACCAAATGGGGTAAGAAGCTCAAAAAGTTGCCCAAACAGAAAATTAATATGTTTTATGTTGCCTATTTACGAATATCAATGGCACTTGTGAATGAATTAATGTCCAGTGGTTCTGTAAGCTACAATGTGATCAATCGCGAAGTAAATATATATCACCACAACAAGGCTTCCTGCATGTCAACTTTGCTCTTATGAAATAGGAAGAAGGGTATGAAAGGAAAAAGTAATTTCTATAATATGCGAAGCTTTAGCTCAGTCACCCTCCCTAATTCTCATCCTTTTCATATTTACACAATTACTTAATACTTATTAGTTTCTTTCTTCCTTTCCATCTCCTAGAAATTTGAAGAAAAATAAGTAAAAATCGCAAAGCGATGCACAGACTAGGTTTGTTATCCTTACAAAATTGACATAATCAGAAAGGAATTGCATCCAAATTAAAGCATGATCACCAAGTGCTAAAAACCATGTAGTGAACAAGAAAGTTGATTCAGTATAATCTTCATGAAAACAAATGTCACAATCTGTTCCGAGAGGATCTAAATTAATATATCATAGTCATAGTCTCATAGACAAACAAAAGGACCATCAGATTACAATCAAATTCAGCTCACTGCCTCACTGAAATCTCAACACCAGCAAGAGGCAGAAGGGAATTGGAGACACATAGAGAGAGACAGAGAGCTCACGTTTGGTTGTCGACAATGACATAGGTAAACGGTGAATTTCCCTCATCAGAAACCTATAAACAAGACCATATCAGTCAATAATCTATACTAACTAAATATGATAATTAACTAAATCAATTAATTGGAGAGAACACACAGTTCATTTATTAAAACTCACCACTAGAAAAGAGGGATCCACACCATCAGCTTTAAGCTCCTCCAGTATACTCCTGCCCTGGGTATCATCAGCAACCTAGCCAATTGAAAATGCCAAGACAAAGATTTGCAAGATAAAGAATAGAAAGATAACCAAGTCAAATTAGAAATTGTAAGGAAGAGCAAGTGCTAAACCTTGGATATCAGCCTAGGATTCAAGCCCAAACGAGCAGCACAAGTTAAGGCATTCCCCACATTTCCGCCACCTTGAACCTGAGAACAAAAGGCATTACAACAAATACTTCAATTCATTACTCCATCTCTTACTACTAATTCTCTGTTTTCAATTAAGATTCCAAAATTCAAAGGACCAAGCGCTGTACCTTGAAACCGGTGCTTCCGATCTTGTCATCAGGATTAGGATAGGCGGCCACTGCCGCCAAAAAGTCAACCGTCACCGTTCCGCAACCTAACTGCGACAACGTCTCTCCGCTTCAACCTCTCTAAGTCCGATCATCGAAAACAAAAACTCACACAAACTTAATTAACAAACAAGAACAACTTACGACGATGCGGTTATCAGGCGGAGGAGGAAGTGAATCGGACGACATTTTGGCCCTGAAGATTGAAAACGTGAAGCAAGTAAAGAGAGGACTCAAAAGCGCAAAGTAATCCAGAAGAGAAGGTTGTTAGGAGTGTGTTAGGGGGGCTATGAAGGGACCTGATAAGAGAGCAGTGTGTTGGCGTGCTTGAAGAAGGTATGGTTTTTGAAGGGAAAGGAGCTATGACGTTAGGAATTGTGAACAGTCTCAACATCTTTTCTTAATTCTTACTATCCAATTGGGCAATGGGCAGTGCACAGTGCAGAGCGGCAGAGGAAGAAGGGTTGGAGTCTTGGAGAGGATTGGGAGCTAACTTTTGGGTTGGGCTTGGATAATCTCTTCTGTGTGGACTGTGGACTTGGGGTTGTCGCTCGCTCGTCTGGGCCCGGGAGGAAGTAAATGACAAATAGATGTGTTTGGGAATTTGGAGGAGAGTGGGCTTATACCAGTTTGGAATTTGTTTATTCTTATAAGGAATGAATACGCTATACCGCTCACATACGACGTCGTTTCAGTATTTGAAAATTCATAGGAACATAAGCACTAACAAATTTAGCTCAAATGTCAAACCGTTATAATTGATATTTCAATTATACCAACTATACCAATAAGATTCCATGTACATATATGAGGAGTTGACAAGTTAATTTGAATTATATGTGTCTAACTCAACAGCTCGAGAGGAATGACTGAGCTCGCTGGCCCGGTCCCAATTTTGGGTAGGCAACGACACAAAGTAAATCCAGTGCAATTACACGACGTCGTTTTAAGGTCATTTTAACACGGCGTGTCTTGCCGAACTGGCATGTAGGGGCTTTCTCGTTTCTTCCCTAATCGACAGTTGACACTCTGAAAATTCGGTTTTGCGAGCTCTCCTTCAAACGCAACGACTCATTACCGCACAGCCAGTCTCCATTTCCGACGAAGGTATGTCCTCCTGTCTCCTCTCTCTGCAACAATCAAAGTTGTTGTGCCTCCTTTGGCTTTCGAATTATGCCTGAATCTTTCAGGGCTTATTGGGTTAGGTTAGTTTCTATGGTTTCTTTGATTGCTACTGGATTTATTGTGTAGTCTTTAAGATACTTTATTCTTTATGGTCTTTCTGTATGGAGTTTGATTTTTCAATCTTTTTTTATGTTATTTGTATATTGAATTCTGATATTTGCATATATAGGGAGCTAGTTTTGATTCTATGCTCATTCAAAGTTTCAAACTATTATATTTTAGGAACTTCTCTGAATAGAATATTTGATTTTCTTTGTAGGATTCAGATCTCTGGTTTAGAATCTGCTGCCTGTTTTTGTAAGGTTCATGACTTTCTATTCATGGCTAGTCGACAAAATGGGTATCTTTCTTTTGAAAGGTGACACTCTTAATGTTATGTAGTTTGCGAAAATACTGCATCCATGGAGAATCAGCAGAGTGGTACTGGTCCAAAAGGTCTAATTAAGAGGCACGAGTTTGTCAGAGTTATTATTCAGTGTTTATATTCATTGGGGTACGGGAAGTCTGCTTCTTGTTTGGAGTCAGAGTCAGGAATTTCATACAAATCTGTAGAGTTCGAGCTGCTGGAATCACATGCACTCGATGGAAATTGGGACGGTTGCATTGATACCCTCACTGCAATTATGGATTTGACGGGTGAGACGAGAACTTCTGCTTTGTACCTTGTGTTCAAGCAGTGTTTGTTGGAGTATTTGAATCGTGGGGATGATTCTTTAGCACTGTCTGTCTTGAGGAAAACGATTCCCGCATTACACGTGGGAAGGGAGAAGGCTCACAACCTTGCCTATAGCATTCTTTCCATGAATGATAAGGAGTTGGGAAAGATAGATGAATGTGTCATTCATGAATTGAGGAAAACGTTGTTACTGGATTTGGAAAAATTGCTTCCTCCTCCCACTGTGGTACCTCAAAGAAGGTTGGAACACTTGGTTGAAACTGCCATTTTGGCCCAGATGGATTCTTGTTTATATCACAATACAGGCGACACAGTTTCGATTTACGAGGACCATTGCTGTAGTAGAGACCAAATCCCTACTGAGACTGTTCAGGTGTGTTTCTTCTTTCTGTCAAAATCCTTTTTTCTTCTTCATCCAACTCCTTTTCTTTTTACTAATACCCATTATCAACATTTTTTTTCTCTTGTGATGATATGTTTTCACCATAGGAAGACAATGTCAAAGCCAACATCTCCAAAACCAAAATGTTTGATTCTGTTCACTCTTATTAGCTTTTTATGAATAGAGTATGCATTGCAGTTTAGGTGACTATAAAATTTGGAAGGAGACTTAGGATTTCATCTATTGTTGGAATACTTTTAATCCCAATGTTGTGACATGAAGAGCTTTTGAATTTGATATGTATCTTGTGCATTGATTTAGTTGAGAAATGTACAAGATGTTCTTGCTGTCATGCTTCAAGATGATTTCTCTCTTCAATAATGACCAAAAGTCTATTTTGGTATAGTCCTTGGAATGCCAATTAAGTCATCTGGACAGCTTGATTTTGTTTAGCATTTTTTCCCCTTTGCTATATGGTACTTAGCTGTTGTTTGACATTTGTGCAATTTGTACAGATCTTGACTGAGCACAAGAATGAAGTTTGGTTTGTACAATTTTCTAATAATGGGGAGTATTTAGCCTCTTCATCAAGTGACTGCACTGCCATTATATGGAAGGTACTCTTTCTCACCTTATCCTGTGGAATTATGTTAACGTAAATAATTCTTCAGGGGTATATGTCCCAATTTTCTGACCTCGAGCAACTTTAATGAATATTTGGTGGCCATGTGGCACTGTTTGGCAGTTTATTCATTTAGACTGAAATTTCTTAATGACTAAATCTTTTATTTTAATCATTAATACTTCATTAGGTTTTTTTTTTTTTTTTTTATGGAATGTCAAGGAATAAAGTAGTTTAGATGGACGCATAAAGTAAGGTCTACGAACATCTTGTCTATCCCCGACCCCGCAGTGACCTTCTTATGCACTGGTATTTTGCCTTAGATGGACACATAAAGTAACTTTCTACGGAATCTATTTTTAGGTGTCGTTTAAATCTAATCATTTTTTAAAAAAATTCTAGAGTAGCCTTAATGTTGGTTTTAGTATGATGACATATAATCATGTCCTTCAGCTCATTGACTTAGGCTGGTCTAGTAGTCACTTGGTACACACTTACTCCTTGAGGGGGCTCACGATGACAAACATCCCGTAGCATCCCCACATATTCCTTTCATTAATTTGGAGCTAGGGGTCACTTGTGCAGTCCCTTTATGCACTCTCTCTGTCCAAACCTGAACTGCAGTTGTGCTATACAGTTTTATGATAGAATCTTGTTTCCAAAGCTGTCTGAAATTCCAGAAAAACTATCTTACGATGAAGATTGTCCTTTTGTGTATTAAGGAAATATCATTATAGCCTAACAGACCCAAGGTCAAACCTCTCTGTTATAACACATGCTGGCTGAGGCATGCATTCTTGGGGTACGGAATAAAGAGATACTTCATTGAAACAAAAAGATGGAAATTAGTCTGCCCAAACTGGCTGGTGCACCTTTTCTTCATTAATAAACCTCTATACCACACAAAGTTACAACCGACATTAGAAGCGGATGTTATAACAATGGCGAATATTTGAAGTGCGAAAATTGCTTGACATCAACTGGAGTGTAACAGGTTCAAACGAAGGAAAATATCTCCCAATGTGGTTGAGCCTGCTTATGTCTGCCGTTCCCAGGCCAACCACCATTTCTTGTGCCTTGTTCTGTGGTTTGACTTTTTACTATACGTGCTTACTGCAGTACTGCTTAATATACTGATTAAATTTTGGGTTTGTAATTATAACTTCAATCACGTTTTAATGCGTAAAAAAGGGATATTCAAGTTCAAATTGTTTAGGCTTTCTGATCCAATTTGTTACTCTATGCTAGGTGCTGGAAGATGGAAAACTGACTATGAAACACGCACTACGAAGCCACCAAAATCCTGTATCTTTTGTAGCATGGAGCCCTGATGATACGAAGTTACTGACGTGTGGAAATGTAGAAGTCCTCAAACTGTGGGATGTCGAGACAGGTACATGCAAGCATACATTTGGGGATCATGGCTTCATTGTGACCTCATGTGCTTGGTTTCCTGACTCGAAGCGGCTTGTTTGTGGCAGTTCTGAACCTGAAAAGGGTATCTACATGTGGGACTGTGATGGGAGTGAGATAAAAGCATGGAAAGGGATGAGAATGCCCAAGGTTGTGGATCTTGCGGTGACACCAGATGGGGAAAACCTCGTCACTGTATCCTCAGATAAAGAAATACGGATATTAAATTTGGGGACAAATGCCGAGAACGTCATATCAGAGGAGCACCCAATCACATCCCTTTCAATTTCCGCAGATAGTAAATACTTTATCGTCAACCTAAACAGCCAAGAGATCCATTTGTGGGATGTTGCTGGAAAATGCGAGAAACCTTTGAAGTATACGGGTCACAAGCAACACAAGTATGTGATACGCTCATGCTTTGGTGGAGTGAATAGCTCTTTTATTGCCAGTGGTAGTGAGAACTCGCAGGTATGATACTATGCTGCTGTTGTCATATGTACATAGCTTCCCTGGTTGCACACACTCACTGTATTTTTCCTCCTCACTTCTGCGCCTTTGAAAGCCATGCAAACCCAGTAATGCACAAACACGCTTAGCACATACACCTGGTCAATCTTTTGGTTTTTTTTTTTTTTTCCCTTTTCCTATCACTTGTCAAACAATAGGATCTTAATCGGTATGATTATACATAAACAGGTCTACATCTGGAATCAGCAAGTGTCCAGGCCAATAGAGGTTCTATTTGGCCATTCAATGACTGTAAACTGTGTGAGCTGGAATCCTAGAAGGCATCAGATGTTGGCATCGGCTAGTGATGATCACACAATCCGTATTTGGGGACCAAGCCAATCCAAAAGGAAAACTGCCTGATCAGCTCATTTGAACTAGATAAATCATGAATTTAAAGTTTTGGTCTCATGTATATAGCTTCTTTCTTTTTTTTTGTGCTATTTATTAGTGTATTTGTAACTTACTGCCTTCCAGCGGCTCCTTTCCAATTTTGTTTCATATTGTTTGTTGTGTATACATCCCTGTAACTGTGGTTCTTTTACATAGTTTGAAAAGGAACTAGGCTAAAGTGTCTGTTTGCTTTACCTGTTTACCATTTTCAATTTGTGGAAAAAACTTTTGGTATCCTGTTTCACAACTGTTGATCCACTCTGCTACATCGCCCCTACCCCCGCAAAGGGTTCTTTATCTATCTCTGAGAATTTTCCTGAAGAGGGAGAATTTTTTTTCTCATGAAATTAGGAAACATGCTGATTTTCTGGAGAAGGAAAACATTGCAACCCGTCGTTTACATTAATTCGCCTCTTCAACAATGCATTGGACTCTGTTTTTCCCTCCTGCACTATGTATTCTTCTCTCCTCGTCCTCTCACTTGCATCAAACATCTTCTCTGGTCTCTCCTTTGTCCCATAGATCCATCTTATTTCTGGAACATGGATATTGCAGTAGTTTTGATTTTGCCTAATTGGATATGCATGTCTGCATACTCTTTGGATTTATTGCCTATTCTAATGTTCACAACCCCATATTTTCAGGTTGTTTGTTCTTATAAGCGTTTTGTCCCAACGACTAATATGGTAGCTGCTTCCAACACCAGCCAAGACCAAGCCAAGAGAAAGAAACAGTAAAATCTTTTTCCCTAAAAACAACAAAAGAGGGAGAAAGAAACATGGAAATGGAAATCTCATGGACCATATATATTCGTTGACACTTCAAAACCAAAGTCAAAATCAACTGGATAATCACAGATCGGACTTCCAAGAAGAAGAGCCCCGAATTTACTACATAATTTAATACATTATACATGTCCATCTCCAAGCCACTCATCATCTGATACTCAATCACAGAACTCATCACCTAACACATCATCATCTGAGCGCAAAATGTCACATTATTGGCAGAGTGAGTGAGTTTATATATATAGGACATTCAATTAGAATTCACTAAACTACAGCAAAGGGGATCATTTGAGGCATTTATTAAATCCAAATTTGTAACACGAAAAATACATAAAAATCACGAAAAGTAACAGATAGTAAAAATGTCTAATCCTCAAGAATATTAAACAAAGGACCCTTTTCTGAGCTGCCTCCCCCATACCATCCGCTTTGGCATTTTTACTGGTTCTTTTTCAGAAAACTGTGGAATATACTATTTGCTTTTGATGAAAAAATATTTCATAATAACAAAGCAATGCTCTCTAAAAACAAGATGAAACGCACAATGACAAAGCTGTAATCTTTTTGTTGAAACATTAAAAGTAAAGAAGCAGAGAACTTACCAGAATCTTTGAACAACTCATCGAAGTAATCATATGCCATCATAGCAGCCAGTGGCAAGATATTTGGCACCCTTTCTTCTCTGTAATACTTTAAAAGACTTCGTTTAATTTTCATTTTGCGAACGTCAACTCCTCCTCCTCCTACTCCTCCAGTATATCCTTTCATTTCATCCTCGGTTAGATCAGAAAATTGGTTCAAACACAATCGAAGCGAACCCGGTGAATTACCCTTTGAATTTGTCTCAACAACAAACTTGAACAATCTTTCAAAATATTTTGAACCTCATTTCTTCCTCCTCAGCATTCGCGTACACCCTCTCGTATGCCTCTTTCCATTCCTGAAAGACCTCCCTTACCCGTCCCTGCCATACAAAGTTTAACTTATAAATAAATGTCATACAATTTCGGAAACATGCATACGGGTATTGGTTTTTTTCTTCACCTCTTCCCAGCTGCGCTGCAGGAAGTCCTCATTACGAAACTTGTTCATTGGGTCATCCACTTGGTCTGCGTCCCCCATACCATCCGCTTTGGCAATTTTATCGGATCCATCAATCTGTTTCTCATCCTCCTTCTGGTCCAGGACCACACTGCTCCACGACCTGGTAGTTCGCGCCGTAACACTGCTCCACGACCTGGTAGTTCGCGCCGTAGCCTTCATCGAAGAGGGAACCTGAGCTTCCCGACTACACGCACCAATCAGGTTGCTCGATGCCACCGAGCGAAAGGTGGCCGTTGAAAACCGTACAAAGCTCATCGGAATCGTGATTTTGTTCACTAACTTATCGGTGTCGCCGATGTCTGTGAGAGAGGTAGGGTTCTCAATGTCAGATCAGTTTGTTCTTTTAAATATTTCACAGAGAAAACCTAGGGTAAAATTGTCCGCCTAGCCCAAAAGACTTGTGTATCAAGTAAAGCACTTGTGTATCATGTATCAAATAAAACACTTGGGATTTCCTGCAAACAGACTACTGCTTGCTTGCGGCTGACTAATCAACATCAAGCAAGAGATCCTTCATATTTGAACTGTGTATATGTACATTGAGATGATAATATAATGTTCCGTTGACTGATGCCATTTCAAATACTCTTGCAGTACCATAGCTTGATCCATTCATGGGGGGCTGAGGCATTTCAGCCCGCAATGTTTTTCAGTGATTCAAGAGATCAGAATTAGGTCTCAAATTTGATTCCTGCCTTCACTCAAAAACCCTAATTGATTGGAAGGAATAATCCACTTGAAGGAAAGATTTGAATTGTTAAAACATAAACCTAAACAATAATAATAAGTTGCTTCGTTGGTGGATGATAGAGGTCAGTACCTCAAAGAAACCTCGTCTCAAAACATAGAAAAGTTAAACCATGTTACATATGCCAAACATCACTAAACCTTTTTTATTTTTATTTTTACATGAGTCCATGTTCACCACAAAACAGGATTCCTGCAAAAATTATGCATTAGACTTGCACCATTCATTGGGCTACCGAACAAGGTGGGTCTTGACTCGGAGGAAACACAGCAAGAGACAATCTGCAAGATCAAAAGAATTCACCTTTACTATTTCTGTGAAGATTAACTTGTCTATATTTAAAAGACAAATCCATGGGGGTACCACATGTACAGAAAAAGAACAATTACAAATATGTAGAAGAGTCGAAGACACACACCAATTGCCTTAAAGAGGCCTGAGCCACACAATTTGGTTAGGTAGTTTATGACAAAACATGTTAAATAAAAGAATATCTAAAATACTTCGCCGCAGATACAAACAAGCAGCACCTGCATATGGTGCACAGGACATGCATGTCCAAGAGGAAACGCCAGCCAGCTTAAATTGTTAGCATAGGTATGAACAGCAACCAGCCCTCAATTAATGCCATAAGTTCTCTCATCCTACCCTCTCCATCAACAAGCATGGGAAAGAAGGGAGGGGGGATTCCAAGGCCAGTAGCATTAAAAAAGCATCATAAACTAAGAAAGTTACCACAAAATCTGCTGTAACAAAGGCACCACTCTCATGTAACAACAAATAAAATGGCCAATTGTATTAAATTTCTGATGCATCAACAACCACATAATGTGGCAGTGTTCAATCACAATAAGTTTCCAAATAAGACCAGAAGAACCCTCAGCCAATTTGCCAAATATTCTTTAGCACAACCATATCCAATGTACAGAATGAAGCATAGAGCTGATGAGCAGGTTCAGCATTAAAATTGGTAGGCATACACCCATCTTCAAATTTAACGTCAGCAATGACACTTCAGTATTTTTCAAGAGAGACTAATTATTTCACATATATCAGTAGCTGTAAGAAATAGTAATCCCTCAATATAAGAAACCATAATAGATTGAATGCCAAAATTAGCATTCAACATTGATGAAAGAACTGCATTTTTGGTGCATAACGTAACTAGAAGTATATTTTCCTTTCTTGTTAACTTTTACAGACATCTTGACATTTTTTCAATTGCAATTCTTTTGCACAGTGAACAAAAGTGATAGTATCCTTCATTATATACTATATAGTAGTGGTAATTGTAGAGAAACATTAACTAAAAGCTAATTTAGTTACATATTAATAAAACTAAAATGATCACAACCTCCTAAAGCAGAAGAGAAAAGAAGGGGAAAAATCATCCACATGCATGCTACGAAACAATAATTAGACTGCCTTAAGCTCACAAATAAGAATGCAAAAATGAAAAAACTACTAACAAAAGCAAAGCACAAGATGCATATAATCACCATTAGTAAATGAGTGAAAATAAAACTTACTCATCACCAGTCTGTAATTTCTTTTTTGCCTTTTTCTTGTTTTTTTTCCCTTTTTTGGCACAACTTGGACCATCTCCTTGAGGTTGGGCTGAAACTGGAGCCACAAATGTTATTGGGAGATGGTTCGGTACAAAAGGTGGCCCTAGTTTTTGCTTCTTATAGTAATGGTGGGGCTGATTAGCCTCTGAACTTGCCCCAGGAACTACAAACGCTTCAACTTCTCTGCCTTGGGTAAGTGGCATCCCATAATGAGGTCCAGCACTTCCTCCATCGAGAGGAGAGTTGTGATGAGTCTGGAAGTTCTTGCCTTTATGAAGAGCAGCATAAAGTTTGTCTTTTGACTTTATGATTTCATAGAGAATTGTTCCCGTCCTATTATCACCTGATTAAACAATTACTCAGCCACACTATAGGTACATGTATTGCATACATAACTCACAAATAACTGCTCATTAAAGAGTTGACAAGAAGTCAAGAAGGATACCCAACAAAGAGAGAATAACAGCGCGTGCTGCCAATTGCTCTGCTTCTTTCTTGTTTTTTCCAGCTTTGCCGGTATAAAATACAGCATTGAAAACCAACGAAGAGGTAAAACAAGGAAGCGACCCTTCTGACTGAACAGTGTTGTAAGCAGGAATGTCAAAATTCATTTTGACAGCATATTCATTGAGGATGGATTTGCAAAATGTTGTTTCCTGAATATGCAACAATGATACATGAAAAGAGAAACATAAATGATTGTAAATGGCAAAGAACAGGTAAGAGCATAAAAAATAATGAGTTATTCTGACTGAACAGTGTTGTAAGCAGGAATGTCAAAATTCATTTTGACAGCATATTCATTGCGGATGGATTTGCAAAATGTTGTTTGCTGAATATGCAACAATGATACATGAAAAGAGAAACATAAATGATTGTAAATGGCAAAGAACAGGTAAGAGCATAAAAAATAATGAGTTATACTGCTAAGCACTATCAGATGATAAGCAAATTATCTACGATTGGCACCAATACAATCTCTAACACTAACATCCAAACTTATATGACATGACACAAATCAAACACTTGCCACTAGAGCAGAGTGGTGAGGAGCTTGACCACTTCAACTTTCAAATATATAATTCAAAATGCAACAAGAATAATAATTTCAAATTTTCAATGCCAAACAAAAACCCCCAATATCCAAATGAGTTCCACTTCTTGATTATTAAGACAATGTGGAGCATCAAAATTCAAGCACTTTTGTATTTTATGTTGTTGCCTGAGAAAGGTCGACTGCCACAGATAACAAAAGCCACCTGTCATTGGAGTTTAGGGTGGTGAGGTTTAGGGTTAAATATATATATTTTTGAAAAAAAAAAAGCCACGGATAAATATTTATGTGGTCTCCTGAGAAAGAGAACAGGTGAGAAAGTTCAGAGATCATGCTTGAAAGATACATACATGCATTTCGTTAAGGAAAAAGAAACTTAAATGCTTGAAAGATTTAAATGCTAACATGTGAGAAATTTATTGACTTCCCTTCTTAAATGAATACGGTTTTATTATTATTGGTAAAAATAGGGCAAATAATAAGTTCATCTGCACAAATATGAAAAGATCAAATGCTTAAAATCGTCCAAGAACCCAATTTGCAAGAAAAAAGATATAACTACAAGACAAAGAAAGAAATGCTAACACTTGTCAAATGTCGATATTCATGTTTTTCCAATAAAACAAACCTCGCAAATGATAGGAGGGCCCTCATACTTTATTTTTTCTGGTAAACATTCTAGGGCAACCCTAGCGGCATCTTGTTCAGCCGTTTTTCGATGTGGAAAAGTATTTGGAGAGGAATAAGTTGCTCCATCAACCAGCACAGTCGACCGAAAATTCGGTGCATGTTGTGATCCTAAATTAACCGTTTGATAAGTTGGCAACGGAAGGGATGCCCGCTGGGTGTACTCTTGCAAACGATTCTTGTGCATCATTTTTTGTGGAGTATCTAAGCAAAGAAGACATTAATCCTTCAAAGGATATAAGCACATCATAAAAATTAGCATGTTTCATGTCATATTAGCCAAATAATGATCAACTACCTAACATTCATACAAAATCATTCCTAAGAATAATATTACCAATATGTCTCATTTTGAACTTGTTCAAAGAAAAAATCAGCATAAGTTGTAGAAGTCTAACTTTCAAAATGAATGAGACCAGGACCACAATTTTTTAATGATTCAAACTGACTTCGTCCATCCAACTTCAATACTAACTAAACTAGACAATAATATTGGATTATGATGCTCAAAGTAAAAATGACAATTCTATTCAAATATTCTTTCGGTTAAAGAAAACAGTAGCCAGTAGCCACTAATATCTCAAAGGTAAAATTATATCAAGTCAAAAAACTAAAAGTTAAAACTAGATTTAGATATTCTGTTGAGGTTCCATGTACACCTTTCAATTAAAATTTTATTATGAAGTAGAACAAAACTTATTAATGCAATTGAGATACAATTTACCACATCCACATTATTCTCCAGAAATTTAATCAAGATAATATAATAATATGTTTGCACAATGGAAATTTTTGCTGCAAGATTAGAATAACCTTATAAAAATGCATATAATCATATATGGATCCCCCACTGCACCAACCTCCGGTCTAAGATTATATGCAATATGAGGAGAAGTAGGGTAAGATGCAATTTTGGTCAGCCTGAAAAATGGTGGCGATACCAATTGTTACATGAGTGGTTTGAAACACGATTGAAAAATAAATTTTGGAAAGGTTTGGAATGTATGAAAAAGGAAACAAAATTGATGCTTGTTTTCCCTTACTCAAGCCTTCCTTAAACTGAAAATAGTCCATAGTCGATTCTTCTGATTATCACAGTTAGTTTATGCTGCCTGTTAACTGTAAATACTTTGATACATGACTTGCAAGTACTTTGCTGCACAAGCTGACCCATATCACGTATTAACCCTCCCCTGCTGATTAGGCATATAAAACTAGGACTGGCAACAGGTCGCATTGATTCTCACTAATTTCTTGAGTGGTTTATGTAGCCAACCCAGTATTCCCAAGAATCCGCAATTTCATCACTGAGAAAGTAATTAAACTAAACAAGGAACCCGGGACAAAAGATAGAGGAGAAAAAAACCTGAACCCTATAAGTAAATATAACAACAAACCCTCATTAGTTCTCTCAAGTATATATACAAGCACGCTCATACAGTTTTACCGATTAAAGCACACAGTGATAAAGATGATGGTGATGAACCCTAATTCCATAAATTAGGGACAATCTATGCCGGGGGAAATGACAGCAGAGTAGACAAACAAATATTGCACGCGAGAAGCTCCAAAAATAAATCTTTTCTTCACTAGTTAGTTTATTGGGGTAAATCAGAAGTATAAAAGCAGGGCTTACCGGCGGGAGATGAGGAAGCCGAAGCAGGAACAGGAGCCAAACCCAACGCAGGAGCTGGATGTCCAGGTACAGATTCAGTTTGAACAACAGGGTCATGAGTGGGAGCTCGATCTTCTGCATCGGGAAGCTCAGGCTGAGGCATAGTTGAATTAAGATCCTCCGCTTTGAAAGGTGCGTACACCTGACTGGAATCCACCATAAGCGAAGTCCAAGGTTTGAGCTTATGGAGAGGTAGAGCGCCAGGAATGAAGGGTACGTAAACCTGACTGGAATCCGCCATAAACGAAGTCCAAGTTTTGTGCTTGTGGGGATGAAAGCGGCAGGAACGAAACAGAGCACCTGTTAAGGAATGGGTGAAGAATATAAAATGGAGATTCTGGCCCATGGGCCTATTCCATTTTTTTAGGTTTTTTTTTTTTTCTCTCGTTTTTGTTTCCTAATTTGTGTGTTTTCCAGAAAATAATTTCGACGTGTTTTATTTGATAGTTGATACAGACGTGCTTTGGGCTAATAGAAGGACAGTTTTACCCCTACGTTTTCTGCGTGAACCATTTAAAAGAACAAACTGATCTGAGATTGTGAACCCTACCTCTCTCAGATTTCCCCCGGCGACTTATCTTTCTGGATCTGCATTATCCGTTAGTGGACAAAATCACGATGCCGATGAGCTTTGTACGGTTCCGATTAGCGATTATGGTCCGAGAATCTTTTCCAACAGCCACTTTTCGCTCGGTGGCATCGAGGAACCTGATTGGTGCGTATAGTGGAGAAGCTCATGTTCCCTCTCTGACCTCTTCGATGAAGGCTATGGCACCTACTACCAGGTCCTGGAGCAGTATGGGTCTGGACCAAAAGGAGGAGAAGAAGCAGATCGATGGATCTTATAAATTTGCCAAAGCGGATGGTATGGGGCAGGCCGGGAACCAAGTGGATATGAGTTTCTCAAAGTTTAGTGATCAAAACCCTTTTCTTCGCCGTATGCAAGAAGATTTCTCGAAGTATGCTAAGTTTTATGATAAGGGGTTCCTGAAGCGCAGCTGGGAAGAGGTGAAGTAGAAACCAATATCCTTAAGTTTAGGTACGGAAATAATATGACATTCATTTATAAGTTAAATTTCGTCTGGCAGGGACAAGCAAGGGAGGTGTTTCGGGAATGGAAAGAGGCCCAGAAGAGAGTGTACGCGGATGCTGAAGAGGAAGAAATGAGGTTCAAAATATTTGAGAGTTTGTTCAAGTATGCTGTTGAGACAAATTCAAAGGGTACGCTTTTAATGGGATTGAACAATTTTGCTGATAAAACCGAGCAGGAATTGAAACGACCTACTAAAGGATATGAAGTTTGCCCAGCCAAAATCAGACGAAGTCTGAGAAAGCGTTACACAATAAAAAAGGTGGAAGAACTCTTGCCACTGGCAGTAATGTTGGCAATAGATTCCTTCGGTGAGTTCTTCAAAGATTCTGGTAAGTTCTCTGTTTCTCTGCTTAATGAACCAAGTTGGGTTTATTAATTTTTTCTGGGTGTGTATTTTTGCACGTAGTGTAAGCTCCTTGTCCTTGAAGTTATAAATTTTAGGGGATGGAAGATGATGGTTCCTTGTTGAAATTAGGAAATCGGTAGATTTCACTGGTATACTGAACTTGATGCACAAAACAAGATGCTTTAGGTTTGCCTAGGTGCACAAAGTAAAGTTAACTAAGTGACCAGAAACTGCCCTTTGGCTAAGTCACCTAAGTGATTGTATATTTACATATTATTGCATTGTGTATTCTGTCTGATTACCATAGTAAGAGTCACAAAGTTCATGTTAATATTTTTGAGGATTATACATTTTTACTATCTGTTATTTTTCATGATTTTTATATATTTTTCATGTTACAAATTTGGATTTAATAAATGCCTCAAAATGATCTCCTTTGACGTAGTTTTGTGAACTCTAATTGAATGTACTATATAAACTCACTCTGCATTAATGCGTCATTTTGCGCGCAGATGATGGGTCAGGTGATGAGTTCTGTTATTGGGAATCAGATGATGAGTGGCTTGGAGAGTATAATTGTGAACCATAGGAGATGTTCCCTAATAATGTATTAAATTATGTAATGCCGGAGTTTAATTTGTCTTGTATTATTTATGGATTTTATGAACTGTCTAGGGGATGTTCATATATTTATTCTGTGTCTAAAACTTGACGTGGTATGGAGTCATGTTCTTTTTATTGGTAACATTATCAAGTTTCAAGGAGTAAAGTAAAGTAGGGACTGCTCTTCTTGGAGGTCCAATCTGTCATTATCCAGTTGATTTTGATTTTGATTTTGATTTTGATTTTGAAGTATCAACGAATATATATGGTACATGAGACTTCCATGTTTCTTTGTCTCTTTTGTTGTTTTTATGAAAAACTAGCGATGCACCCGCGCTTTCGCGGCGCGCTTATTGCACCGGCACTATGCAGCTGATGACTTGGCGTAAAGTTTCTAATTTTACTAAAAATATGAAGAGAACAATAGCTGAACAGGTGAAATCCAGAAAAATACAAATCGTCTCAGTTATGTCGGGATTTGTAACAGTTTTGATTAAGTTGTTAATTTGTAATCTATTGGGTTAATCTTCGCAATGGGTCCATTGATTTTAATGTAATTGAAGAGAGATTATTTTGAATACACTTTTGTAAATCATGTTTTTTTATTTTATTTTATCAAATGGAGTTTTGTTGTGGTCTTGAAAGAAGATTTGAAACGGAAATGACATTTTTTGGATGCTGTTTTTTTATGATGATGAGCTGCAGATAGTAGTAGTTTTTTTTTAAAAATTTTTTTATAATGATATATATTTTTATAGGAGAGCATTGGAGACAGTAACGTAGATCTAAAAGTATTAAGAAAGTATATAAATTTAATAGGAGTTGATGAATCTATACTCTGATAGAAATCGATGGAGAACAAAACACAAACAATAAGATTAAAACAAACCCGGCCCGTTGAAGATCCCGTCACCGAAAGCAATTATGAAAAGAAAATGAAATTGACGAAATACTTTCATTAATTATATTCTTTGTTGATTTATGTCCTTTTTCTTTGATAGGCGTGATTTATGACTTAGAAAATATCTTAGACTCCCCATCCCCAATTACTAAAATGAACGATATCCCAATTATTAAAAAGAACGATGAATCTTATTTGCATTCCACCTTTTACTAAGCACAATAAAAAAACCTTAATCTATCAATACCCCCACTAACTCTTATCATTCTTTCCCTCTTCCACAAACCTTCGACGGAGACCCACTCCCAATTTCACTCTCCAACGGCTATCAAAATCAGCCTCCACAACACCTAGTTCGCCATTACCATACTCATCCATGTTTGTGCCACTTCTCACTTCGGAGATATGTCTCATCCATGTTTGTGCCTCCACAACACCCAGTTTCCCTTTCCTTTTGAAATCTTGTGCTAAATTTGGGGTTGCCTATGAAGGGGAACAGATCCATGCACATGTCTTGAAGCTTGGGCACCATGTTGTCTTTGTGCACACTTCTTTAATCAATATGCATGCACAGATTGGTGACTTAGGTGATTCAAGAAAAGTGTTTGATAAAAGCCTTATGAGGGATGATATTTCCTTTCAGCTTGTGCTCATACGGATTCCTTTGAACTGGGCAATTGGGTTAATTCCTCGTTAGAGATTCTTCTTTGATTTTGTAGAGAGAAACATCTATTTACAGACAATTAGTAATCTGAAAATATAGGTTTTTAAGGATGTAGATTGTGTTTTTTAGAAAAAAAAAAACATAAAATGGGTGAACTCATCATTTTTATATTTTTAGGTGGGGTTTTTTTAAGGGGTGTCATCAGTAAATAATGAGGTGTAAATAAGATTCATGGAAAGAACATCACATTTAAAGTTGTTATTGGGCCTGGACTGTACATGTGTGTCTCTGCTTCACTGCTTAAATCATTTAACAAGGCAGGCCAATATACGGACCCAATTACCCGTGATCAACAAGTGAGATTAGACTGGTAATGGGCCGGAAATAAATTTGTACGAAATGGGCTGGGCTAGGCTGTTCATTAATTGATAGTTGATGATACGCATTACACAAGTGTTTTGGCTAATAGAAGGACGCGACAATGTTGGGCCTAGCCCTAGGTTTTGTGCTTGAAGTGAATTATTTAAAAGAAACAAGCTAAACTGATCTGAGAGATTGAGAGCCCTACTTCTCTCATAGATATCGGCGATCAGAAGACAAGATCACGATGCTGACGAGCTTCTTACGGTTCAGATTAGCGATTATGGTACGGGGATCTATTTCAACGGCCACCTTTGGCTCGGTGGCATCGAGGAACCTGATTGGTTCGTACAGTCGGGAAGCTCATGTTCCCTTTCTAACCTCTTCGATGAAGGCTACGGCGCCTACTACCAGGTCGTGGAGCAGTATGGTCCTGGACCAGAAGGAGGAGGAGAAACAGATCGATGAATCTGATAAAATTGCCAAAGCGGATGGTATGGGGGACGCAGAACAAGTGGATCGCTCAAAGTCTAGAAAGGAGAAGTTTGGTGATGAGGAGTACCTGCAGCGCAGATGGGAAGAGGTGAAGAAAAAACCAATACTCGTATGGATGTTTAGGTATACGAAATTAGATGACATTTGTTTATATAAGTTAAACTTTGTATGGCAGGGACGGGTAAGGGAGTTCTTTCAGGAATGGAAAGAGGCATACGAGAGGGTGTACGCGAATGCTGAGGAGGAAGAAATGAGGTTCAAAATATTTGAAAGTTCGTTCAAGTTTGTTGTTGAGACAAATTCAGAGGGTAATTCACCGGATTCTCTTCGAGTGGCTTTGAACCAATTTTGTGATCGAACCGAGGATGAAATGAAAGAATATACTGGAGCAGGAGTTGACCTTTGCGAAATGGAAATTAAACGAAGTCTTTTAAAGTATTACGATGAAGAAAGGGTGTCAAATATCTTGCCACAGGCTACTATGATGGGATATGATTACTTCTGTGAGTTGGTCAAAGATTCTGGTAAGTTTTCTGTTTCTTTACTTAATGTTTCAACAAAAAGATTACAGCTTTGTCAGAGCATTGCTTTGTTATTATGAAATATATTGTCATCGAAATCAAATAGGATGTTCCATGGTTTTCTGTAAAAGAACCAAGTTTTCTTTTATTAATTTTATTTGGGTGTGGATTTTTGCACCTAGTATAAGCTGCTTGCCCTTTGCAGTTATAATTTTTAGGGCATGGAAGATGATGGTTCTTTATTGAAAATTTACAACTCAGTCACTGGAATACTTGATGCACAAAACATGATGCCTTAGGTTTGCACAAAGTAAAGTTACCTAAGTGATGATGGATCCAGAAACTGTCCTTTGGTTATTTTGGCTCACTAAACTAATGGTATGTGTAACTGTTGTGTGTTATTTATATATTGCATCGTGATGTGTATCTATCTAATAACCATAGTAAGAGTCATAAAGTGCTAACACATTTTTGAGGATTAGACAATTGTATTATCTGTTATTTTCGAGAATTTTTTTTTATATATATTTTTCATGTTACAAGTTTGGATGATCTTCTTTGCTGTGGTTAAGTTCTAATTGAATTTATTTTATAAACTCACTCTAGGACTAGTTTGACATTTTGCATGCAGATGATGTGTCAGATGATGATGAGTACAATATTAGTACTTGAGCAAGTCCTTAGCTGGTGTCGGACAGTTGCAGCAAATCTCTAGTAGTTGGAGATTTGGAGATGGATATGTATAATTGGGGACTATATGAAGTTAGGAGATGTTCCCTAGTTATGTATAATGCTGGAGTTTAATTTTATTTTATGAACTAGAGGATGTTCCCAGTTAGGGGATGTTCATATATTTATTCATGTGTAAAATGACTAGTATAATTATAGATTTTATGAACTAGGGGTTGTTCCCTTCTCTAATTAGGTAATGTTTAGATATTGTGAGTGGATCGTTGGAATTTTGTTTGGATATCTAAATTTAAATTTGAAGTAGTACGGAGACAGGCGGTTGGTTCTTATCGGCTTTTGTAGTTTTATTATGTATTAGGTGGACTGATTTTCAGCTATGGGCCTTGGTAATTATGGATTTGATTAGGTGTTATTGAAATCCAATGGGCAAGGTATAGAAAATCTGTTCTGTGTTGAACGTAAATAAAAGTGTTTTGGAAGCAAGGCAAATTGCTATAATGTTAGGTTGTGTGGCAATCCCTTCTAGGGAACTATATCAAAGTGACCTTTGATGCCCCTATCAGGGAGAATTGCTTTTGAAATACGATCAGTTGGATTCCTTTAATTATATTCTTTGTTGATTTATGTATTTTTTTTATATGCATGATTTATGAATTGGAAAATGCTTGAGGCCCTTTACATGTGTGTTTTTATTCAATGATTATTTTAATGTCACATTGATTTGGGGATGGTTTGTGGTCATATTTTGGGATGCAAGACACACAGTAGTAGCATTAAGACATTAACTCAGGTAGTGATAATATCTCAGTTTATTTTGGATTGAGGGATTTGGGGGACGTAGAGTTTCTTTTCAATTTTCTTGTTTGGATAGTTTTTGAAAAAAAATGGAGGGGAAAGATTCGAAGAGAATTGAGAGGAAGATTTCATTGAACTTATGCCAATCTCCAAAACATATTTAGCCACATAATGAACACATTGTGTTGAGATATGGAGTTTCTGCGCGATGAGGAGGGATGTTTGGCTGGAAGTGATGGTTGGCTCAGGTTTCTTTGCCCTTGGTTGTTTGGGCTTGTTAATCTTGGGCTTTAGTCACTACAGCCTTGAGCTCACAGGCTTTTTCTTTGGGCCTTCAGTCCAGTATTATTTTTTATTATCTTTGATGGGCTACATAGTGGGCCATCGTTGACATTCAATCTGTATGATATAGGACTTTTTATTGTGCGACTTTGTCTCTGCTCTTAACAGTTTTCCTCTCTTATCAAGTTGGTGAACGTTAGATTCAAATTAATCGCTGTGTATATTACAGGCTATCTTAGCCATTTGATTGTAACTTGCTATTACATGAATACGGTCTGAAACAAGTTTCTCTTCCAATCTCTATCTTCTTCTAATCTTTCTCTATCTTCAAGTTATCTGAAGTTCATTACATTGTGAATTCTGAATCTATCTAAATCGCCTAAGGATAGCATAGAAGAGATAATGATTGTGATATATGGAGCCTTATGTAGAAGTAGTTCCTCGACCAGTGAGGGTGAGTCATAGGTGTAAGTTCAGTAGACAATAACCATGTTTAGAACTCTTGCAGCAAACCTTAACTGTGGTAGGTGAGAAAAAAAATTTGATTGAAGTCCGCAGCATCTTGAAATGGCAGATGTTGAATTGGCAGTCATATATGTGTAGATCCTAAAATCCGCAATCAATTCATTATTGTCGATCGAGGCCTAATGACAACCCTGCAAGATCAAAGGAAGGTCGACCGTCATGCTTGGACACCGATGTGGTGTCGGCTGAACAAGCTCCAACAACTAAGTCAGTCAACAATGAGAGATATTTTAGTGAGAGAAGTGAAAGACTCTTAAAGAGAGAGGGAGAGAAAGATACCAGGTAGTTGAGAGAGTAAATGAGGAGGGATCCTCCTCTATTTATAGTGTTCCAAATCACGTGGTCAACACATGTTGACCGTACGAAAGAGCTTCTTCGTTAGGCCGCGATTGGGCACGCGGCCCAACCTGGTACTTGTTTGGCATCACAATCCTTGGGCCTCATACGACCATTCTTGTAACTATTTCAACCGTGGGCCTTGGGCTTCGCTTGGACTTTGGCCGGGTACATATCTGGACATATATTTGGGCCAATCCAACTTGGGCCTTCGCTGGGCCTTTCAACCTATGCTCAAGTATTTTGGGTCAATGGTTTTGGGCCTATACAATATGTAAGCTGCCGTAGACAGTGATAATTTTTAGAGCTCTTGCAGCAACCCTTAACCCTAGTTTGAATCCTACAGCATCTTGAAATGGCGGATGTTGAAGCTCTTGCGTTATGATGTCAATACCACCACCCAAATAGGGCCTTTAACATCACCTGGAAATCAATTGAAGATAGCACAGAAACATTTGACAATGTACACCACATAGCCTTCTCCCCATGAGGACAAGACTCGGACAAAATTGTTTATGATTTCAGGGTAATCAATCTATCTATCTATATATAAAAGGGAGGCCTCCACTATGCTTCCCAACGAATTCCGCTGCCACGTGGGAAAAACCAGAGAGGAAGAAAAAATATTTTTTAAAAAAGCAAATTCAATTTAACGTCTCCGTCGATTCACCTTTGGTTCATCAATTGGTGGCCTCTAAATTTGGGAAGACGTGAAAACCTCAAGTTTAGGTTCATGCATTTTCTCTTCTTCCCCTCACTGTGATTGCAAACTCGAGCAAACTTTTGATCAAGACCTTGCAGAAACGAATGATTGAGACAGAGAGAGAAAGAGAACGTGGTGAGGCATGGATCAGGATGGTTGAGAGAGAGTAAAGAAAGGAAGGAAGAGGGAAAGGTGAGTCGGAGAAGTTTTAGTGATGACAGCAACTGGATCATGATAAGTTAGTTGTTCAAGAGGTGAACCATCTAATAGCATGGAAATTCCTTAATCTATACTTCTAAGGATTCTTTAAATTTATTAAAGCCTTTTTGATATCATTTTGTGCTTGAAACACTTCTGTTATAGTTTTCCAGCATACGTACGCCAGGTATGATTCTTCGTTCTTCATCTCTCAATTCTTCAATTTTTGCTCATCATCACAATCTTCAAATGTTCCTTCTCTTTCTTTTGCCATTCGAGATCTTTCACTCGCTTCGTCAATTGCAAAGGAGCATCTGTTCACGCGTATATTCATTGTTCTTGAGTCGATTCAGTTTTTCGTTTTCAGAGACCCCTCTGGCATATCAGAGACAACCAAGAAATTTGTCTTTGTCAAAATTTCAAAGCAACACATTTCGATCTTTATCTTTCAGGTTCGTATCCGTCCATTCACGCGTATTTTCATTTTGCTTGCATCGATTCTTTTGTTTTGGGCTAGGAAATTAAAACCCTCACCCATATCTAAGAAAATCATGAAAAAATATTCGAAATAATTTGATTTGGCGGAAATAATAGGTGTACAAAGTTTTCCAATTGTTTTGTTTACTGCACTAAAGTACTCATATAGAATTGTTATTTCAGTTTGTGCATATACGTTGGATATTATACTTGAGCATCAACCTTATTTTCTTTTTGTATTTGGCTATTTGATTTGTTTCTTATAATTCGGATTTTTGAACATAGAGTATATGCCTTCACTTCTTATTGTATGTAGTGTCCTTTTATTGTTGCCATAAGAGTTCGTGTCAGAGAAGATGTACCAAATCTAAACCCGAAAAATCGCAAAGCCTCTTCTCTTCAGCAGTGAATGTATCTTGTGAATATTATGTCCAAATATCCCAAAAAAACAACCCTCCTTCACTAAGTCGGACAAATAGATTCACGAAACCGCTGCCATGGTTTTTTCCGTGCAGGAAGGATTTGAAATAATCTTCTCCCTCACCCTTTCTTTTTGATATGACCGTGATTTGGTCATTGTAGTTATTTGTTATGCTCATTCCATCATCTGATCTATTTTTTGGGTTTTGAACTTTTGATAGGTGCTCGGCATAAGAAGAATCCCCTCTGGGACTGTTCGAGAAAGTATAATAGGAGATGTTATAGAAAAAGATTTGAAGGACCCTTACTGTTCACCATATTAAAGAATTTAAGTTGGAAGGATGAAGATATAGATGTATGTTTGGTTGATGAGTGGGAGAGATCGGAGAAAGCAGACAAACAACAAGAGCCCTGTCATTCGTTTGCATGTCTTCTATCACTTATGGTAGTACAGATTTGTATGAGCGGAATGTTGGGATAACTCCTTAGTATTTGGCTATTCCCGACCTATTAAGATTTAGCTTCATAATTTTTAATTGTTAATCATATTTGTATTTAAATAAATGTATAAAAATGCATTGTAAAAAAATGTTTTAATTGTATTTTCCACAAAGCGAACGAAATCCGTGCGAGTATAAAATAAGAGGCAACTCGTCATAGGAGTAGGGATGTCAATTTTATCCGTATCCGGTGGATATCCGCTTATCCGCACCATTGGGTACGGATACGGGTGCGGATAAATGAGTAAAATTAGTGGATATGGATATGAAGATTTTTATCCGTGCGGGTGCGGGTGCGGGTATGGGGGAGCACTCCCATTTACCCACTACCCGTTTACCCGCTACAGAAACACTTTTATGCAATAAATGGACTACCCGTTTACCCGCCTTCAAATCATTAGTTAAAAAAAATGCTTCAACAAATTGAGCAATTTAATCCAACAAATTTAGCCATTTAATCCAACAAATTGAGTCATTGAAAATAAACTCCTTTGCTAGTCTTGTGATTGGGCATGCTTGTCGGTAGCTTCATCCTAATAAAAGTAACATTCAAAGGTTAGCAAATAACAATCAATCAATAAGCAAAAAGAGTAAATATATTTAATTCTAACAAATAATATAAATAGCATTACCCCTTCAATATCATAATCATACTCAACAGTTTGATAAGATGCATCCATTGGGCCCTTTGAACAAACATCTGGTAACAAAAAGGAAACTAATCAAATGGTGAACATAAATTTCATATTTCACAAATCATAATTCATAAATAAAGTTTCATTACCTTGGACTTGGAGGCTATTTAGTAACCAAGATTTTCCACAAGTCAATGCTTCTATAGTGTTCGAATGAAGTCGACTTCTGTGCTTACTCACCACTCTTCCTCCCATGCTGAAAGCTGACTCTGAAGCTACACTGGAGATGGACGACAAAGAGAGGTGGAGATTGGGACAAGGCAGAGTGATGGTCCTGGTGGAGGTGAGGTCCGTGTGGAGCCAAGCAGAGAGATGGAAGACTGAAGTCACTGAACTCTAAGAGTGAAGATTGAGGAGCGGCTGTAGCCTGTACGTAGGACGGTAGGAGATTGAGCCATTGAGGGCTTCAAAACTCAAAAGTCATGGGTTTTTTCTTTTTTTTTTTAACTTTATAGACCTTTGAATAATTAATAATTAATAATTTATGTTACTTTGCAGTGATCGAGTTAGTGAATAGTGAGTAACCATTAAATAATTAACTATTAATAATTTATGTTACTTGCAAATAGTGATTTATGTTACTTGCAAGTTGCAAATAATTAAATATTAACAAAGCAATTAATAGTTACTGGGTTGAGTGGGTTCCCTAAACTACATAAACAAAGCAACTAGTTGTTAATGGTTTCATAAACCCTAAACCCTAAACAAAGCAACTAATAATTACTCTTTTAGGGTTCCCTAAACAGCTAAACTCCATAAGGAATTAAGGATCAATACCCTAAACAAAACAACTAGGTGTTAATGGTTTCATAAACCCTAAACCCTAAGGGTTCCACAAACCCTAAACAAAACAACTAATAATTACTCTTTTAGGGTTCCCTAAACCCTAAACCCTAAATCCCTAAACTCCATAAGGATCAATACCTAATGGTTTAGGGTTTAGGGTTCCACAAACCCTAAACAAAACAACTAATAATTACTCTTTTAGGGTTCCCTAAACCCTAAACCCTAAATCCATAAACTCCATAAGGATCAATACCTAATGGTTTAGGGTTTAGGGTTTAGGGTTCCACAAACCCTAAACAAAACAACTAATAATTACTCTTTTAGGGTTCCCTAAACCCTAAACCCTAAATCCCTAAACTCCATAAGGATCAATACCTAATGGTTTAGGGTTTAGGGTTTAGGGTTTAGGGTTCCACAAACCCTAAACCCTTAACAAAGCAACTAATAGTTACTCTTTTAGGGTTCCCTTGGGACCAATAGGATCAATAGTTCAATACCCTAAACAAAACAATAAGTTGACATGCTATCATACATTCATAATTTCATACTAATGGAATAGAATACTAATTTCAAAACCTGACTTTGGTGATTACCCTTCATTTATTGACACGTTTTGACGATTATAGGACTATCCTACCGGTAGGATACAATATGTAGCATAGTGATAGGATACTTAATGTATCCTATCGGTAGGATACGGTATGTATCCTAGTGATAGGATACTTATGTATCCTACCGGTAGGATATTGTAATTAACATTGGCATATTATTCTATAACCCGACCCGACCTCATTGACCCGACCCAACCCGTTTGACCCAACCCAACCCAACCCGACATCAAAAGAGGGTCGGGTGAGGGTTGGTAAAACACTAACCCGACCCCATGCGGGTCAGGTGAGATATGTCCATAAACCCGACCCAACCCGACCCATGTGCACCCCTAGATATAATTGTTTATAAATGGATTAATTGTATTAGCGTAATTTATGGAGTTGATTTGAAGTCCATGATTTGTGGAATGGGCTTTTAAGATGCACGATTATTGCTATTTAAATTTTTTAAGTTTCCTAGCATTAAGGCTTAATCTACGGATAAGCCAAAGTAGTTGTAATCTTTCTATATATTTGGAGGTTTTATGGAATAAAAGGGTATTTTGGTCTCATAACCAAGTGAAATCCTTTTGAGTTGTCCTGAGTCCTGACTTGGCAAAATATAATTGGTTAAATAGATATGCTGTTGATAAGATGGTAAGTTGCCAAGTTGGTAACTTATTCTTATCTCTTAGGGTTTTGCAGCTTTTGTTGGAGGCAATAAATATAAAAGTAAAAGTGTAAAACCATTGAAAGTTGAAACGACAGGTCCAAACTCCAAAGGCCAAAGCTAGTAAGCTACCCTCGAAAATCAAAACCAAAAGACTGAGTTGTCGTCTGACTCGTCTCTCACTCAAACGTGTTTGGACCTGTCGTTCACTTCTCTAGTTCTCTAATTTGCAGATCTCCTCTTTCACTTCTCCTATTCTCCCACTTTGTAGATCTACCGGTTATTAGTCAATTTCCCTTTTGATTTCTCTGCTAACCTTGAGCCAATATGGAGCCGGCGGTGCTTTCCAGCTTTCCAACCCTTTGTGGCGGAGATCTTTGAAGTTCATCCTTGATGAAACTTTAGGAATCATGATCTCCACCCTAGGGGTGGAAGGCAGGCTTGTACCACCCAAAGCCAAAGGGTTCTTTGTTGTTCATGTACATTTAAGAATTGGTTAACTTTATTTGCACCTAAAAGTGTGACAATTAATTAAGTGCAAATAACATTTATCTTAAGAATTTTGTATTGTTGGTTACTTCAATTTTATTTTTTTTGATTTCTCTTCATGTGAAATAATAGAAAAATATTATAAATCTATTTTAGTTCAAATGTCTGTTTGAAATTGTCTATTGTCATTTGTCCGTTTGATTTCTCTGCTGATTTGTATGGTGTCCATTGTCCATACTCCATAATCCATATTCATCAGGATTAGTATATTCTATTTGCGGTTGTGGAGGCCGACTTGCTGAGGTCCTGTTCAATGGATGGCTTGGACACAGTTCTGGACCTTCTGGTTCTCAATTCTCATACATTCGAGGTCTACAAGAACAAGGTTGTATGGATTGATCTATTGCACGTTGTCAATTGCTGATAAACATCTTGTACTAGATCAATGATCCATTTGTAAATTGTGGTTGTAGAAAATTTGGTATAATCCATTTTGGAGTTACTATTGAAGTATTGATCTAGTTCACTTTTGTTCAGGAGCAATCTTGTTTGAAGAAATTTGTTCTTTAAAAACCATTCATCTTCTTTGTTAATTGTCAGTCAACTGAAATTAGTTTTTAACTATTCATATGCAAACTAATATTAAAATGTTTATACCAATTAAGATAATCATAGTCCTACCTAATTAATTGGTGGTATTGAGGTATTCTCATTTCTCATGCATTGATCTTATTCAAAATCGGAAACCCTATTGGCCGGGTAAATGGGTGCGGGTACGGGTATTTGGCGGTTATTATCCGCCCGTTAACAGTTAAATACCCATCCGTAAATGAAATTAACGGGTACGGATGTTTGGCGGTTATTACCCGTGCCCGGCGGGTGTGGATATGAAGGGTATTTTACAAAATATTAACGGGTAAATGGCGGGTACGGATTTGGACAAAATTTTTACGGGTAGTATATGGATATCAAATATCCGTCCGCTACCCTACCCGCTGCCATCCCTACATAGGAGCATGACTATTGTCACTATTCTATGAACTTTATATATTAGTATTGATGATTGATTATACAATACAATGCATATAACAAACTAATCGCGCGAAGGGCTGGTATACCTCTTGTATGATAATATATCCTACACTCAACCTCTTCTTTCCCACCCTAATTTTTAGACACCAACCCTGACAGAACCATGGAGAAGAAAAGGCCCTCACACCCAACTAGAAGACCTGACCACTTAAACAAAAACCTAAACCCACACTGACCTCACTCATGGACTCAAAGAGACTCCCCAATGGACATCTCTCAAGGCAGCCCAACACATCCACCCAACCCCCAAATGACTACTTAACAACACAAATTAGACCACACCCCCTTGATATCCTTACCAGCCCAAGAAGAAGACACAGCTGAAACACACACAAAACAGACCACTCACACCAAGGGACACCCACACACACACACACAACCATTAAAACGTTGGCCAGTGCACATGATATTTAGCCTTTAAACAGGAAGCACCAATCACTTCAGAGAGGCCGGTGTCCAAATCATCCGCTACAAAGCATGGCCTTTCATCACGAGATTACAAAAGAAAGAAAAAATATCACCAGTTGACCAGTCAAAGTAACAATAAAACTCATATTAAAAAAATAAAAGAATTAGAAAGGAAATTAACAATTGAATTGATCAGTAGTAGTGATGAAACTATAAACCCACTTAGAAGATGATGAAGACGAATAAGACTCAAACTTGTAGTGCTTATCAATGGCTACAGAGACATCCCAAGTACAACTGAGTCCTTTTGGTATTATTACAAGATCTCCTGCTCCAAACTCCACATACTCTGATGACCCGTTTGGATATGCCTTCAACTTCCCTTTCAACAAATAACAGGTCTCTTCTGCATCAAATTTTAGTTGGTATTTCCCTGGAGAGCAACCCCCCATCTGTGTCCAGACCCATAAAAGAACTTTTAATTAAAACACATGAACACAGACAAACAAAAACAATCAACAGAGATATATACTTGGGCCAGCACTTGATGTTCAACTCTAAAAGTTGTGCCTCTGAAGGGTTCCTTTCAACCGTGATTCTCAAGCTTTCAGCCATGAAAGAATAACAAGGAAGCTAGAGTGAGAGAAGAAGCTCTAAATCTGGTTTGTTTATATATTCTCAAGCTTTCACAAGTTGTCAGCGTTGTCAGCAGATACATGGCGAATCCTGGAGAAGTCCATCTTGATAAAACCCCTTTAGACCTTAGCCTTGTTGCAAAAGAAGATGGAAATGGCGGCGAGAAAGAATACAAATAAAAGACAGAGAAGAAATCTCTATTTCATTCACAAAATAAAGTCTGACCAGTGCAATCTAGCTCTAGTACAATTTACCATTAAGCTAACCACCGACTTAAGCTAGCTAACTAAGCATCAATTCACATAACACTGAACAGAGGTAACACTTCACAAAAGCAAAACATAAGTTCCTATCAACTACTCTTTTTTTTGGGTAAGTTCCTATCAACTACTCCCTCCCTGAAAGAATCCTTGTCCTCAAGGAATACAGAGCTTCAACAAACTAAACATTTAACACACGTATGGAATGCAGCTCCGTCGAAGTTTGACAGTTGCCAATTGCTTCGTGTACACCATTGCTGTCATCAAAGAACCAAAGTTGATTTTTGATGCAACTATGAAGAAATGTTTACCTTATGGAAGAGGAATGAAAAATTTCTTACAAACCTTTCAGTCGGAAGAAATGCAAGTCGCAGGACTGCATAAGCTTGCACAATCATCTTCTCAACTTCTTTCTCTTCTTGCAGCAAAGCTGCCTCATCGTCCTGCACAATACGTTGTTAATTTATGACGTGTAGCATATAATGAAATTCCTTCAGCTTGCTTGCAATAATCATATCCCATGGACAAAAGGAGGAGACTAGGGAGATTTAATCCTTCAATTAGCTTCGATGTTAGATTAACATAAATTTATCTTTTCTTTACATTCGGTAGACAATTCAAAACAGTTGACATTCAAACCTGCTCGAGACCCCATAAATATCCTCATCCAGGAAATGGAATGGATGATGAAATTCACGTCTATTTACCGGATGTTTGAGAAAAGATATTTACTGAAGAGGAAAAAAACCGTTGCGGATAGAAAATAAATATAAAGCCACCTTTATAATTTCACAGGCGAAAACAACTGAATCGATGTACGACCAACCTCTTAGATCTTTCTCAACGAAGCAAATATTCAATTACTAATGTGATAGCACAAGGAAGTTTAAACTGGCATTAATGCCCGGAAACTTGAAATGGATAGGTATTCAGTAATTTTGAGGACATTCCTGGGTTTTGAGTAAGTATTATTTTTCTGTTTTGACAGACCTAAGACTTTCTAATACAATGTTACAAAGCATATTCTGCTAAGTTAGGCAACTCTCATCCCAAAAAAGAACGTGTTTACTTCGAGTTCCAGTAAGCTATAAGCTTGTACACACTGCTGCTTGGTGCACAGAAAACCAAAATAACCGCGACAACTCAGGCAAATTGACCAAAGAATGTGCAAAAGGTACCAAAAGTCACCAAGATTAAGGTCAATTATTAGCAATTTAGAATACAGAGTAAAAAAAACAAAACTTAAACTCCTATATATATCTCCAGTACATCAGCAAGAAAACATACAGCAAAAAAGAGTGAGACAAACAACCAACATAAAAGAACTCACCCATGACACAGTGTTTCCTTCTTCAGATGCGTCACCAGCCTCTTGGTTGGTCAGAAAGATGGAAAGCAGTAGTGAAATTACATCTCTGTGGCTCTCCTCTTCTAATCCTTCTGATGCAGGTAAAACAATACATACTGCGGCAATCCATGATCTGCATTGTAACTTGTAATAAGTTTCTAAAAACGATAACCATGGTGTTCACCTGCCATGCTCCAGAAATTGCAAACATATGAGGACCCTAGAACTGGCTATTCAAAGATCTAAAGTATCCCAATCCATATACGCTTGACAAGCAACTTGCAAGCCAGCAAACAAGTAGTTGTTTACATGTTGAACTGGGGGAATGCACTCGAAAAAAAGACCCACATAAGTGAAGGGCTGAAGGCCAATCATCGTTCGCCCACTACAAGTATACTAATGTATCTGTCGTATAACACCATCTTTCTTGTTCATTAAAGAAAAACACCATCTTTCATGGTCTTAATTATGCAAAAATATATTCAAGAAAAAGAAACCAATAATGCAAAATGAATATACACTAGAACTCATTGTGTTATTTGCTTCAAATAAACATGTTGATAGTACCAAATTAGAGAGGCAAACAAACCTGTTAGATGCATCATTCCCTACCAATTTCACGGGCAGGCCCATTATAACAAGGAAATCTAACTCTAACTCTTGATCAGTAAGATGTCGATCACTTAGTTGCTGTACTTGAACACTTAAAGTGTTTTCTTCCGTCTCAATGAACGGAAGCGAATGTGAGTAGAATAAAGGAAAGACATCAGTAATGAACGACGAGATGATCTCATTTGTGAAATTTGTCTGCTGGAGCTTTGTGCCCGGGTGTCTTTTCACTTTTTCTTTTTTTATCAGACTCTGCCAACACAGAACATAATTCAAATGTTTTAAGCCCTAGGAAGGAGATAATACCTTGAAGACTTGAAGAGGAGCAAAGAAATGCAAGGTTCAGATCAGATATGATGAAACAGAAAACGGATTAAGCAAGCATTCAGGTTCTCACCTCATCAAGGCGATTAAGCTTTCGTAACTTCTCCTTAAAGCTACCTCGCATCTTCCTGTAAGGACCAGATGCACCTAAAAAGATGTAAACCCGAACAAGTCAAGAAAAAAAAAAACCAAAAACAAAAACATAGAAGGAGATTATCTCCATCAAGGCACCTTCTATTTGAGGATGAGAGGGAAATAAAGGTAAAAGTAACTCACTTACCAAAAGTCGGAAATTGTACAAGTTTATGAATCCCACCGACTCCAAGTTTCGATCTCTTGCGTCTTTCTATGTATACATAGCCCTTCATGCCCCACTCTTCTCCCCATGAATTCTTTGCGATCCAACAATTGACACCATTTATGGTGTCGTATCCGACCAGAACAACAAAATGATTAGTTGTTACCGATTCCGGCCCGCGATAGATTCCCTTCACGCACACATGTATATATAAGGTAACTTTTGAATGAATTTATTTTAAATTTAAGACAGTTGAAAATTAGATTTGATACTCACATGTTTATAACGACGGAATCTTTTGCAATTTGAATCAATACAAACCACTACAGGCTGTTTTGCAACAAGTTGCATCATCTGATCATCTGAAGCAAATTCTATACGTACATAGTTGTCTATGCATATTGGTTGTACAAGAACACTATTCTAAAAACAATTAAAAAGAAAAATATTAAAATAAAAATACTAACAGCAAAGGAAAAAATTAACAGGAAAGGAAAAAATAAGATACATTACTTACCCTCCTACAGCGACCAGGAAAACCAACGTAGGGATAGTCTTTTTCAAGACTGATAGCACTGCCTGAGGAGGAGATAACCCATTGGAATGCCTTATCGACCCAGCCAAACTGTTTTGTTGATTTCACGCAATCCAGTAAGAGTTGAGGAGCAAGCACGAGTAATTTGTTTGTTTTTATCGCATGGATGCTCTCCAAGACAGTGATGGCAGCAAGAGCCCAACATGTAGCTGTGTATAGAGATGATAAGACATATAAATTGACAAATATATATTGTATAATAGAAGGTTTAGTACAAAATAAATTTTAACATTACCAAACTTTCCCTGACTTTTGATTGGAGTTACGACTCCTCTACTCCTCCAATCGAATTTCGGGGGAAGCTTAACCTGATTATTGAAAACATAAGAAAACAGAACAAGCAATAATTAGTGAAAGCATTGACATATAAATTTTGTAAGTAAGACAAACATTGATTTTCAGCATTAGAGAGTGCAAGTTAAGCCAAAACATATCCTGCAATTGAACAACATAAAACAATATATATATAAACCCAATTTACATGTTAAATCATTTAGCTTCTGCTTATTTATACATTCCTCGAGAGTCTCTCATTGACCTTTCAAAAATATCCTAATAGAACAGTAAAATGGTTCCTAGATTTTCTCAACAAGTTGCCAGCTAGACATTGATTGATAAATTGTGAAAATTTCATCATTATCTCCCAAAACATGGATCACTAATTGAGAAATTGTGAAAATTTCGTTGTCCCTCAAATATGAAATTTTCAATTTGTATTTCATTGAAAAAAATAGAAAGTGAAATGTCTCTAAGCAACAAATACCCAAAGAGGTCAGTGATCGTGTTGGTTAAATGTGGTAAGGTGCATGTTTTTTGTCATGCTCTTTTTGGTGCACTCAACACTGAATCACCAACTGTGCCAAAATATTTTCAAAAAATTTGAAAAAAATCATAGATAGATGTAGTTTAAGACCCATCACACGATCAATATATCTTGTTTGTCGTCAAACAATCAATATGTTATCGTGTGTCTGCATACCTCTAGAGACACTTGTGACGTATAATATGTAATTTTTTTAATTATATGAAGTATTATTAACGCGTCCAGACTCTATTTGTCAATCATATATATCCATGGCATAAAGAGTGAACAAAATTTCAGGACACTTTCCCCATACCCCGCACCACCTTTTGTGCCTCTAATGATTCCAATTTCTGGGTCCACCATGGGCTAGTGCGCATACTAATACGCAGGCATGATGGATATCCAGTGCGCGCAACTTAATACATAGTCACAATGAGTTTATTGAGTGCGCGCACTAATACGCATACGCATGCATGATGGATTTATCGGGTGCGCACCGCTAAGGGTATTGAAAGAAGCTAGACTAGACATTTTTAATTGGTAAGTTAAATTTTGTTTGACAGGAAAGGAAGATGTTTCAGGATAGGAAAGAGGCACTAGACCAGTTCGCGTCTGCTAGCATCGCCAAACTTATCGAACTTAGAGAGACCCTCTTTGTTACTTCTATACTGCCTTTCCTCCTTCTGGTCTTCCTTCTTCTCCTTCGGGTCTTTTTCATCCTTCTTCCGGTTCAGGCCTCCACTGCTCCAGTACCTGGTATGCACCGTGGCGTTTATCGGAGACAATACAGAGTCCCGACCATTCGCACCAATCAGGTTGCTCGATGCCACCGGGCGAAATGTGGCTCTCGAGAAGGATCGCCCTAACCAGTTGATCATGATCAAAGGGCTGTGATGAGCTTGATTGATGGGTATGTTGCCCTACGAATACTGTTCCTTATATACAGATGGGCCCAGTGATATTTGGGTTTGTGACTTTGCGTAGGGCACTCTTCCATGACCCCATGGCCCAAATCTATTATGCGTTGTACATGACGAAATAACGGTATCCAAGCTCTTCTTGGCTAGGATGCGTGTTGTTGCAGAGGACGGAGTCGAGAAGAGAGCTGCTCGAAGATGGAGGGAGTACTCTAGGAAGGGCGTCGACAAGCCTCCCACATTTAAGCTTCCAGAGGCTGTGTCCAATAAGGAGTGATGACCATACACTATCCTTTCCTAATACAACTGTAAGTATAATATCTGCAATATCTGCAATCTGAATATTCAAAGACATGTTAGTTGAACGAAATCAATCTTCATGTGACTATGGAATTTTGCAATCCCTTCAATGTATATATTACCCTAATTTTTGACAGCATATGTAGCTAATCTCTTAAAAGCTTTCCAATGTCAGACAAAATAGAGCAGATTTTATTGGTTTGTTCCGTTTAGGTGAGGAGACGTTCTTTCAAGTTTGAAGTTCCTCAGTCTAGAGAATGACTATTCCAGTGACGACAGTGCCTGGAACTGGAATAGAGAATGATTGTATTGGCTGTTAATTCCAACAACCTTTTGAGTTTCATTGTTCAGTATGCATGCAAGGCTTAAGGGATTTCAGAATTATTGGAACTTAAGTATCCATCTCCTCACCTAAAAAGATTCAGATAGAATTTTTACTCCAGAAAAAAAAGTTTCGATCTCCTGGAGGTGAAGATGGCATGACCAAGATGACTTGTTTGCATGAAGCAGGGGTTCTGCATAAACTGGCTTCCAGATTTGAAGCTAATGAGATATCTTGCATTCAGTAAAATGAGATACTGAATGCATACTACTTTCAACTGTGATATCGGTTTCTTAAGGGTTCTGTGTTTGCGTTCTTCTCAGGGAGGTGATGTTACTACGAAAGAAACTAAAAGGCGAGAGTAACAAGAAAGATGCAACGCTTTATTCCAACATGTTGTTAACACATGACAAAGGTGATTAACGAGCGGTTGATTATTTAGAACGTGAATAAAGGATGTCAATTTTGCATTTGAAGAAAATAAATGCTATGTTTTTTCTCCGATTTGCTGTATCATTGTTTTTGCTCTTGAAAGTTTAATTATGTTATTGGCTCAGGATAATATGTTGTTACTTGAACATTTGATGTTTGTGAGGCTGAAGGGTGTGTACAGTATGTAGAGCAATTTACAGCTGGAGATATAATTATTACAGCAGTTTATTCTCTCTTACATAATCTCTAGCATGCTTAAAAAATATAGTATATACAACAGCTTGCAATACGATTGTAAAGTGTCAACTATTTAATTATAATGTTTTATTATCTTAGCATACTGTAAAGAAAATCCCACGCGAAGCGCGGCATAACCGTATTCTATTACTTATATCTAAAGTTGGAAGTAAAGGGGTGATATGTACGCGAGTCCGTTTGTCTTCTATACTTGTGTGTTCTTTTCCTGATCTTGGATTTTCTTTACGTCCTTCGTGCTTAAATTTTGTTTGACAGGGAAGGAAGATGTTTCAGGATAGGAAAGAGGCACTAGACCAGTTCGCGTCTGCTAGCATCGCCAAACTTATCGAACTTAGAGAGACCCTCTTTGTACTTCTATGCTGCCTTTCCCCCTCCTGGTTTTTCTTCTTCTCCTTCTGGTCTTTTTCATCCTTCTTCCGGTTCAGGCCTCTACTGCTCCAGTACCTGGTAGTATGCACCGTGCCGTCCCAACCATTCGGATTCCTCGATTCCACGGAGCGAAATGTGGCTGTCGAGAAGGATCGCCGTACCACAATAGCTAATGTGGACCGTAGGCTCATTGTCATTTAATTTGTCCACTAGCTAGCTTTGTCTAGAATCCGCCATTAGCGAAGTCCATGGTTTGTGCTTGTGGGGATGAAAGCGGTAGGAACGAAACAGAGCATCTGTGAAAGAATGGGCGAAGAATATAAAATGGAGATTCTGGCCCATGGGCCAATTCCACTTTTTTGGGGTTTTATTTTTGTCTCTTGTTTTTGTTTGCTAATTTGTGTGTTTTTCAGAAAATAATTTCGACGTGTTTTATTTGATAGTTGATACAGTCACAGACGTGTTTTCTGCTACTAGAAGGACAATTTTACCCCTAGGTTTTCTGCGTGAACTATTTAAAAGAACAAACTGATCTCAGAGCCCTACCTCTCTCAAATTTCCCCTGGCGACATATCTTTCTGGATCTGCCATATCCGTTAGTGGACAAAATCACGATGCCGGTGAGCTTTGTACGGTTCCGATTAGCGATTATGGTCCGAGAATCTTTTTCAACAGCCACCTTTCGCTCGGTGGCATCGAGGAACCTGATTGGTGCGTACAGTGGGGAAACTCATGTTCCCTCTCTGACCTCTTCGATGAAGGCTACGGCACCTACTACCAGGTCCTGGAGCAGTATGGGCCTGGACCAAAAGGAGGTGAAGAAGCAGATCGATGGATCTTATAAAATTGCCAAAGCGGATGGTATGGGGCAGGCCGGGAACCAAGTGGATATGAGTTTCTCAAAGTTTAGTGATCAAGACTCTTTTCTTCGCCGCATGCAAGAAGATTTCTCGAAGTATGCTAAGTTTTATGATAAGGAGTTCCTGAAGCGCAGCTGGGAAGAGGTGAAGTAGAAACCAATATCCTTAAGTTTAGGTACGGAAATAATATGACATTTATTTATAAGTTAAATTTCGTTTGGCAGGGACGAGCAAGGGAGGTGTTTCGGGAATGGAAAGAGGCCCAGAAGAGAGTGTACGCGGATTCTGAGGAGGAAGAAATGAGGTTCAAAATATTTGAGAGTTTGTTCAAGTATGCTGTTGAGACAAATTCAAAGGGTACGCTTTTAATGGGATTGAACAATTTTGCTGATAAAACCGAGGAGGAATTGAAACGACCTACTAAAGGATATGAAGTTTGCCCAGCCAAAATTAGACGAAGTCTGAGAAAGCGTTACACAATAAAAAGGGTGGAAGAACTCTTGCCACTGGCAGTAATGTTGGCAATAGATTCCTTCGGTGAGTTCTTCAAAGATTCTGGTAAGTTCTCTGTTTCTTTACTTAATGAACCAAGTTGGGTTTATTAATTTTATCTGGGTGTGTATTTTTGCACGTAGTGTAAGCTCCTTGCCCTTGAAGTTATAAATTTTAGGGAATGGAAGATGATAGTTCCTTGTTGAACTTAGGAAATCGGTAGATTTCACTGGTATACTGAACTTGATGCACAAAACAAGATGCTTTAGGTTTGCCTAGGTGCACAAAGTAAAGTTAACTAAGTGATGGCTCCTTTTATCCAGAATATGCCCGTTGGCTAAGTTACCTAAGTGATTGTATATTTACATATTATTGCATTGTGTATTCTGTCTGATAACCATAGTAAGAGTCACAAAGTTCATGTTAATATTTTTGAGGATTAGACATTTTTACTATCTGTTATTTTTCGTGATTTTTATATATTTTTCATGTTACAAATTTGGATTTAATAAATGCCTCAAAAATGATCCCCTTTGCTGTAGTTTAGTTAACTCTAATTGAATGTATTATATATATAAACTCACTCTGCAAATAATGTGACATTTTGCGCACAGATGATGTGTTAGGTGATGAGTTCTGTGATTGGGAATCAGATGATGAGTGGCTTGGAGATGGACATGTATAATTGTGAACTATATGAACTAGGAGATGTTCCCTGATAATGTATTAAATTATGTAATGCCGGAGTTTAATTTCTCTTGTATGGATTTTATGAACTGTCTAGGGGATGTTCATATATTTATTCTGTGTCCAAAACTTGACGTGCTATGGAGTCATGTTCATTTTATTGGTAACATTATCAAGTTTCAAGCAGTAAAGTAGGGGCTGCTCTTCGTGAAGGTCCAATCTGTCATTATCCAGTTGATTTTGATTTTGATTTTGATTTTGATTTTGAAGTATCAACGAATATATATGGTACATGAGACTTCCATGTTTCTCTCTCTTTTGTTGTTTTTATGAAAAACTATTGATGCAGCCAATGGCTTGGCTCAAAGCTTCTAATGTTACTAAAAATATGAAGAGAACAAAAGCTGCTGTTTATATAGCACATCGTGAACAGATCTGATATAATTATCAAAATTCTAAAGTGAATTCATGACGCCACAAAATTCAATCAAAGTTGCGGATTACACACAAAAGCCTCACCTAGTGGCGTACCTGAGTCCTTCGAAACCCCGGGCGAACTTTCACTAATTATATGTAGATGTAATCAATTTTTTCAGGTAAACTTTCACTAATTATTTGTAGATGTAATCAATTTTTTTGGGTAATTACTTTCAATAGATAATATAACTAACTCATTTAGCTATTATTGTGAATATTATAGTATTAATAGTTTAATATTTTTTTCTAAAATATGGGACCATGAGGATTTGATTTGGGGGCTACAGATATTCATATTCAATCTTCAAGTACTCAAAGAAAAGTTACCGATCCATAAGACCTCCAGTAATATAAACAAAGAAGATAAAATAGCAAAGGAAGTTGAAAATTTCACGTACACCTGAATTCACAACACCTCTAATAGCCGAATCCTAAACCTGAAATTTCATTTCAATTTTTTTTAATGAAGTTAAAAAACACATAAACCGATAGATAGACAGAGAATAACTTGTAGGCACATATTCTTGAAACTCGAGCCATGATCTTTGCTCACTGATTCTCAACAGAAAAAAAAAAGCCAAGATATTAGAGTCAACTTGCAACTACAGAAATATAAAATAAATGAAATGATACTCAAAGAAAGCATTGATGAAAGTATTTTGATCGAATTTTGAATAAGTCTGTGTACATAATTCGCGTAAATGAAATAATAGGTGGAATCATTTTGAAGCTTTAAAAATTATATACTAATCATTTCCATAATTTATGAATTTTGTGTAAAAACAAATATCTACAATACAAAATCCCACAACTGGAAATGAATTATTTACGATCATAAGCTGCCCCCAAGGAAAGCCCGTGAAAAGCTGAGAGACAACTAAAAATTAATTTTCAGATAAGAATCAAATATAACCAAACAAAAAGGGCTTCAAAACTGTGAGACTTACCAGACTTGAAAATTTTGAATAGAATATCTGAGACACATACTATTCCTGTAGATTGAGAACGATTAAGCAACCACAAAATAGATGAAAGAACAAACATTAAGCAATCGAAATAGATGAAGAATATAAGAACAATCTTACAGAATGCGAGACTTACCAGGGTCAAAAAATTTGGAAAAAAATATGGGACACATACTGTTCTGGAAAAAAAAAAACAGAAGATCAAACATTTAAGCAATCAAAATACAACCACAAAATTCCAAAGCACCCACAAAAAATTAAACAAACAAACCCGGCCCCCTTTGAAGATCCCGTCACCGAAAGCAATTATGAAAAGAAAATGAAATTGACCAAGTTCTTTCCTCAATTATATTCTTTGTTGATTTATGTACTTTTTCTTTGATGAATTGGAAAATGTTTGAGACTCCCCAACCCCAATTACTAAAAACAACATCATATTTAAAGTTGTTATTGGGCCTCGACTGTACATGTGTGTCTCTGCTTAAATAATTTAACAAGGCAGGCCATTATACGGACCCAATTACCCATGATCAATAAGTGAGATTAGATTCGTAATGAGCCGGAAATAAATTTGTATGAAGTGGGCCGGGCTGGGCTGTTCATTAATTGATAGTTGATGATACACAAGTGTTTTGGCTAATAGAAGGACAGGTCAATGTTGCCCCTAGCCCTAGGTTTGTGCGTGAAGTGAAGTATTTAAAAGAAACAAACTAAACCTATCTGAGATTGAGAACTCTACTTCTCTCATAGATATCGGCGACACATCATTCTGGATCTGCCATATCCGAGTAAGTCAGAATACAAAATCGCGATGCTGACGAGCTTCTTACGGTTCAGATTAGCGATTATGGTTCGACGATCTATTTCAACGGTCACCTTTCGGTCGGTGCCATCGAGGAATCTGTTTGGTGCCTACAGTCGGGAAGCTCATGTTCCCTCTCTGACCGCTTCGATGAAGGCTACGGCGCCTACTACCAGGTTGTGGAGCAGTATGGTCCTGGACCAGAAGGAGGATGAGAAACAGATCGATGGATCTGATAAAATTGCCAAAGCGGATGGTATGGGGGACGCAGACCAAGTGGATGACCCAACGAACAAGTTTCGTGATAAGGAGTTCCTGCAGCGCAGATGGGAAGAGGTGAAGAAAAAAACCAATACCCGTAATGCATGTTTAGGTATACGAAATTATATGGCATTTATTTATAAGTTAAAATTTTGTATGGCAGGGACGGGTAAGGGAGGTCTTTCAGGAATGGAAAGAGGCATACGAGAGGGTGTACGCGAATGCTGAGGAGGAAGAAATGAGGTTCAAAATATTTGAAAGATTGTTCAAGTTTGTTGTTGAGACAAATTCAAAGGGTAATTCACCGGGTTCGGTTCGATTGTGTTTGAACCAATTTTCTGATCTAACCGAGGATGAAATGAAAGGATATACTGGAGGAGGAGGAGGAGTTGACGTTCGCAAAATGAAAATTAAACGAAGTCTTTTAAAGTATTACAGAGAAGAAAGGGTGTCAAATATCTTGCCACAGGCTACTATGATGGGATATGATTACTTCTGTGAGTTGTTCAAAGATTCTGGTAAGTTTTCTGTTTCTTTACTAAATGTTTCAACAAAAAGATTACAGCTTTGTCAGAGCATTGCTTTGTTATTATGAAATATATTGTCATCGAAATCAAATAGGATGTTCCACGGTTTTCTGTAAAAGAACCAAGTTTTCTTTTATTAATTTTATTTGGGTGTGGATTTTTGCACCTAGTGTAAGCTGCTTGCCCTTGCAGTTACAATTTTTAGGGCATGGAAGATGATGGTTCTTTATTGAAAATTTACAACTCAGTCACTGGAATACTTGATGCACAAAACATGATGCCTTAGGTTTGCACAAAGTAAAGTTACCAGAAACTGTCCTTTGGTTATTTTGGCTCACTAAACTAATGGTATGTGCAACTGTTGTGTGTTATTCACATATTGCATCGTCATGTGTATCTATCTAATAACCATAGTAAGAGTCATAAAGTGTTAACACATTTTTTAAGATTAGACAATTGTATTATCTGTTATTTTCGAGAAATTTTTTCTATATATATTTTTCATGTTACAAGTTTGGATGATCTTCTTTGCTGTGGTTAAGTTCTAATTGAATTTATTTTATAAACTCACTCTAGGACTAGTTTGACATTTTGCGTGCAGATGATGTGTCAGATGATGATGAGTACAATATTAGTACTTGAGCAAGTCCTTAGCTGGTGTCGGACAGTTGCAGCAAATCGTACTAGTAGTTGGAGATTTGGAGATGGATATGTATAATTGTGGACTATATGAAGTTAGGAGATGTTCCCTAGTTATGTATAATGCCGGAGTTTAATTTGATTTTATGAACTAGAGGATGTTCTCAGTTAGGGGATGTTCATATATTTATTCATGTGTAAAATGACTTGTATAATTATAGATTTTTTGAACTAGGGGTTGTTCCCTTCTCTAATTAGGTAATGTTTAGATATTGTGAATGGATCGTTGGAATTTTGTTTGGATATCTAAATTTGAAGTAGTACAGAGACAGGCGGTTGATTCTTATTGGCTTTTGTAGTTTTATTATGTATTAGGTGGACTGATTTTCAGCTATGGGCCTCGGTAATTATGGATTTGATTAGGTGTTATTGAAATCAAATGGGCAAGGTATAGAAAATCTGTTCTGTGTTGAACGTAAATAAAAGTGTTTTGGAAGCAAGGCAAATTGCTGATGTTAGGTTGTGTGGCAATCCCTTCTAGTGAACTATATCAAAGTGACCTTTGATGCCCCTATCAGGGAGAATTGATTTTGAAACACGATCAGTTGGATTCCTTTAATTATATTCTTTGTTGATTTATGTTTTTTTTTATATGCATGATTTATGAATTGGAAAATGCTTGAGGCCCCTTACATGTGTGTTTTTATTCAATGATTATTTAATGTGTGTTTTTATTCAATGATTATTTTAATGTCACATTGATTTGGGGATGGTTTGTGGTCATATTTTGGGATGCAAGACACACAGTAGCATTAGGACATTAACTCACGTAGTGATAATATCTCAGTTTATTTTTAGACTAGACAAGGGGTTTAAGAGTGACATTAACTCAGGTAGTGATAATATCTCAGTTTATTTTCAGACTAGACAAGGGGTTTAAGAGTGTGTTTGGATTGAGGGATTTGGGGGAAGAGAAGGGGTAGAAAGTTTCTTTTTAATTTTTTTGTTTGGATAGTTTTGAAAAAAATGGAGGGGAAAGATTTGAAGAGAATCGAGGGGAGGGGAAGATTTCATTGAACTTATGCCAATCTCCAAAACATATTTAGCCACATAATGAACACATTGCGTTGAGATATGGGGTTTCTGCGCGATGAGGAGGGATGTTTGGCTGGAAGTGATGGTTGGCTCAGGTTTCTTGGCCTTGGTTATTTGGGCTTGTTAATCTTGGGCTTTCGTCACTACAGGTTTGACTCTTTGAGCTCACAGGCTTTTCCTTTGGGCCTTCAGTCAATATTATTTTTATTATCTTTGATGGGCTACATAGTGGGCCATCGTTGATATTCAATCTGTATGATATAAGACTTTTTTATTGTGCGACTTTGTCTCTGTTCTTAACAGTCTTCCTCTCTTATCAAGTTAGTGAACGTTAGATTCAAATTAATCGCTTTGCATATTACAGGCTATCTTAGCCATTTGATTGTAACTTGCTATTACATGAATACAGTCTGAAACAAGTTTCTCTTCCAATCTCTATCTTCTTCTTCTTCTTCTAATCTTTCTCTATCTTCAAGTTATCTGAAATTCATTACATTGTGAATTCTGAATCTATCTAAATCGCCTAAGGATAGCATAGAAGAGAATGATTGTGATATATGGAGCCTTATGTAGAAGTAGGGTGAGTCATAGATGTAAGTTCAGTAGACAATGACCATGTTTAGAACTCTTGCAGCAAACCTCAACTGTGGTAGGTGAGAAAAAGAATTTGATTGAAGTCTGCAGCATCTCGAAATGGCAGTCATATATGTGTAGATCTTAAAATCCACAATCAATTTGTTATCGTTTATCGAGGCCTAACCAACCTTGCAAGATTAAAGAAAGGTCGATTGTCAAGTTTGGACACCGATTTGGTGTCGGCTGAACAAGCTCTGATGGTTAAGTCAGTTAACAGTGTGAGATATTTTAGTGAGAGAAGTGAATGATTTTTAGAGAGAGAGTGAGAGAAAGATACCAGGTAGTTGAGAGAGTAAACGAGGAGGGATCCTCCTTCGTTTATAGTATTCCAAATCACGTGGTCAGCACATGTTGACCGTACAGACGACCTTTTTCGTTGGGCCGTGATGGGGCATGTGGTCCAATCTGGTATTTGTTTGGCATCGCAGGCCTTGGGCCTCATACTTCCATTCTTGTAACCATTTCAACCGTGGACCTTGAGCTTAGCTTGGATTTGGGTCGGGTACATCTCCGGACGTATATTAATCCAACTCGGGTCTTCGCTGGGCCTTTCCACATATGCTCAAGTATTTTGGGTCAATGGTTTTTGGCCCATACAATATGTAAGCTGCAGTAGACAGTGATAATTTTTAGAGCTCTTGCAGCAGCCCTTAACCCTGGTTTGAATCCTACAGCATCTTGAAATGGTGTATGTTTGAAGCTCTTGCGTTATGATGTCAATGACACCACCCAAATAGGGCCTTTAATATCACCTGGGAATCAATTGAAGATAGCACAGAATATGTACACCACATAGCCTTATCCCCATGAGGACAAGACTAGGATAAAATTGTTTATGATTTCAGGGTAATCAATCCATCAATCTATATAAAACGGAGGCCTCCACTATGCTTCCCTGCAAATTCCGCTGCCACGTGGGAAAAACCAAAGAGGGAGAAAAAATATTTTTAAAAAAAGCAAATTCAATTTGACGCTTACGAAGTTACAATTCTCCAACTTGGTTCCATATTTGACCAGGTTCATCTCCGTCGATTCACCTTTGGTTCATCAATTTGTGGCCTCTCAATTTTGGGAAGACATGAAAACCTCAAGTTTAGGTTCATATATTTTTTCTTCTTCCCCTCATTGTGATTGCAAACTCGAGCAAACTTTTGATCAAGACCTTGCAGAAACGAATGATTGAGACAAAGAGAGAAAGAGAACGTGGTGAGGCATGGATCTGAACATGATGGTTGAGAGAGAGTAAAGAAAGGAAGGAAGAAGGAAAGGTGAGTCGGAGAAGTTTTAGTGATGATAGCAACTGGATCATGATAAGTTAGTTGTTCAAGAGGTGAACCATCTAAGAGCATCCACAGTGGTGCTTGTAATATCAAGCACTTCAAAACCATTCTCTCTCTTCTCCTTTATTCTACGTGGCATAATTTAATTGGATAAGTGAATCCCACAATATACACTATTCATCAACACTTCATACATTCTAACATTTCATACTCACTTTCTCTATTTTCTCTCTCTTCCTTTTTATCATCTCTCTCTTCCTTTTCATCACATCTCTCTTCGTTTCCATCATCTCTCTATTCACTATTCATCAACTATATACATACTCCAACTCTCAAGTATCCTTTTTCCACAACTAAATTTTCAAGTGTCATTTTTCACCATTGTGTACATGTAGCGCTATATTTATCAAAAAAATAACATTTCAAGTACTGAAATACACTCCATTATACCCATTGTGAACATCTATCACTTAACTTATCAAGAAAGTATCATCTCAAGTACTTCAAAATCATCCCATTGTGGATGCTCTAATAGCATGGAAATTCCTTAATCAAGGATTCTTTAAATTTATTAAAGCCTTTTTGATCTCATTTTGTGCTTGAATCACTTCTGTTATAGTTTTCCAGCATACGTACGCCAGGTATGATTCTTCGTTCTTCATCTCTCAATTCTTCAATTTTTGCTCATCATCACAATCTTCAAATGTTCCTTCTCTTTCTTTTGCCATTCGAGATCTTTCACTCGCTTCGTCAATTGCAAAGGAACATCTGTTCACGCGTATATTCATTGTTCTTGAGTCGATTCAATTTTTTGTTTTCAGAGACTCCTCTGCCATATCAAAGACATTCTGAAACACTTTTGTTTCTGATATACCTGAAATGCAGGGTCAAGCAGAAAGCAGCAATGTCCCTTTGGCAGTTGATGAAAAAGCAGAGGATGTTAAAACTCCTGCAAAGAAAGCTGATACAGAATCCATTGTTGATAATAATAACAGAGACACAGAATCCCCTTTGCAAGTAATTGCAGAGAGCTTTTCTGAAGAAGAGATTGTTGGCCTCAAAGAAATGTTTAATATGAATGACACCAATAAAAGTGGTCAAGTCACTCTTTTTTTTCCCATAATTTTTAATTGTTAATCATATTTGTATTTAAGTAAACGTATAAAAATGCATTGTAAAAGAACGTTTTAAATGTATTTTCCACAAAGCGAACGAAAAGCCATGCGAATATAAAAAAAGAGGCAACTCGTCATAGGAGAATGATTATTCTATGAACTTTATATATTAGTATTGATTGATGGATTATACAATACAATGCATATAATAAACTAATTGTGCGTTCGCGCGGGTATGCGTTTAGTATGATAACATATCCCACACTCAACCTCTTCTTTCCCACCCCAATTTTTAGACACCAACCCTCACAGAACCATGGAGAAGAAAAGGCCCTCACACCCAACAAGAAGACCTGACCACTTAAAAAAAAACCTAAACCCACACTGACCTCACTCAAGGACTCAAAGAGACTCCCCAATGGACATCTCTCAAGGCAGCCCAACACACCCACCCAACCCCCAAATGACTACTTAACAACACAAATTAGACCACACCCCCTTGATATACTTACCAGCCCAAGAAGAAGACACAGCTGAAACACACACAAAACAGACCACTCACACCAAAGGACACACACACACACACACACACACACAACCATTAAAACGTTGGCCAGTGCACATGATATTTAGCCTTTAAACAGGAAGCACCAATCACTTCAGAGAGGCCGGTGTCCAAATCATCCGCTACAAAACATGGCATTTTCTTTCATCACGAGATTACGAAAGAAAGAAAAATATCACTAGTTGACCAGTCAAAGTAACAATAAAACTCATATTAAAAAAATAAAAGAATTAGAAAGGAAATTAACAATTGAATTGATCAGTAGTAGTGATGAAACTATAAACCCACTTAGAAGATGAAGAAGAAGATGATGAAGAAGAATGAGACTCAAACTTGTAGTGCTTATCAATGGCTACAGAGACATCCCAAGTACAACTGAGTCCTTTTGGTATTATTACAAGATCTCCTGCTCCAAACTCCACATACTCTGATGACCCTTTTGGATATGCCTTCAACTTCCCTTTCAACAAATAACAGGTCTCTTCTGCATCAAATTTTAGTTGGTATTTCCCTGGAGAGCAACCCCATCTGTGTCCTGACCCATAAAAGAACTTTTAATTAAAACACATGGACACAGACAAACAAAAACAATCAACAGAGATGTATACTTGGGCCAGCACTTGATGTTCAACTCTAAAAGTTGTGCCTCTGATGGGTTCCTTTCAACCGTGATTCTCAAGCTTTCAGCCATGAAAGAATAACAAGGAAGCTAGAGTGAGAGAAGAAGCTCTAAATCTGGTTTGTTTATATATTCTCAAGCTTTCACAAGTTGTCAGCGTTGTTAGCAGATACATGGTGAATCCTGGATAAGTCCATCTTGATAAACCCCTTTAGACCTTAACTTTGTTGCATAAGAAGATGGAAATGGCGGCGACAAAGAATACAAAGAAAAGACAGAGAATAAATCTCTATTTCATTCACAAAATAAAGTCTGACCAGTACAATTTAGCTCAAGTACAATATACCATTAAGCTAACCACCGAATTAAGCTAGCTAGCTAAGCATCAATTCACATAACACTGAACAGAGGTAACGCTTCACAAAAGCAAAACATAAGTTCCTATCAACTACTCTTTTTTTTTTTTGGGTAAGTTCCTATCAACTACTCCCTCCCTGAAAGAATCCTTGTCCTCAAGGAATACAGAGCTTCAACAAAGTAAACATTTAACACACGTATGGAATGCAGCTCAGTCGAGGTTTGACAGTTGGCAATTGCGTCGCGTACACCATTGCTGTCATCAAAGAACCAAAGTTGATTTTTGATGCAACTATGAAGAAATGTTTACCTTATGGAAGAGGAATGAAAAATTTCTTACAAACCTTTCAGTCGAAAGAAATGCAAGTAGCAGGACTGCATAAGCTTGCACAATCATCTTCTCAACTTCTTTCTCTTCTTGCAGCAAAGCTGCCTCATCGTCCTGCACAATACGTTGTTAATCTCTGACGTGTAGCATATAATGAAATTCCTTCAGCCTGCTTGCAATAATCATATCCCATGGAAAAAGAAGGAGACTAGGGAGATTTAATCCTTCAATTAACTTCGATGTTAGATTAACATAAATTTATCATTTCTTTACATTTGGTAGACCATTCAAAACAGTTGACATTCAAACCTGCTAGCATGCCCCAAGACCCATAAATATCCTCATCCAGGAAATGGAATGCATGACGAATTTCACGTCTATTTACCCGATGTTTGAGTAAAGATATTTACTGAAGAGGAAAAAAACCATTGTGGATAGAAAATAAATATAAAGCCACCTTCATAATTTCACAGGTGAAAACAACTGAATCGATCTCCGACCAACCTAGATCTTTCTCAACGAAGCAAATAGTCAATTACTAATGTGATAGCACAAGGAAGTTTAAACTGGCATTAATGCCCGGAAACTTGAAATGGATAGGTATTCAGTAATTTTGAGGACATTCCTGGGTTCTGAGTAAGTATTATTTTTCTGTTTTGACAGACCTAAGACTTTCTAATACAATGTTACAAAGCATATTCTGCTAAGTTAGGCAACTCTCATCCCAAAAAAGAACGTGTTTACTTCGAGTTCCAGTAAGCTGTAAGCTTGTACACACTGCTGCTTGGTGCTAAGAAAACCAAAATAACCGAGACAACTCAGGCAAATTGACCAAAGAATGTACAAAAGGTACCAAAAGTCACCAAGATTAAGGTCAATTATTAGCAATTTAGAATACAGAGTAAAAAAAACAAAACTTAAACTCCTATATATATCTCCAGTACATCAGCAAGAAAACACACAGCAAAAAAGAGTGAGACAAGCAACCAACATAAAAGAACTCACCCATGACTCAGTGTTTCCTTCTTCAGATGCGTCACCAGCCTCTTGGTTGGTCAGAAAGATGGAATGCAGTAGTGAAATTACATCTCTGTGGCTCTCCTCTTCTAATCCTTCTGATGCAGGTAACACAATACTTACTGCGGCAAGCCATGATCTGCATTGTAACTTGTAATAAGTTTCTAAAAACCATAACCATGGTGTTCACCTGCCATGCTCCAGAAATTGCAAACATATGAGGACCCTAGAACTGGCTATTCAAAGATCTAAAGGATCCCAATCCATAGACGCTTGACAAGCAACTTGCAAGCCAGCAAACAAGTAGTTGTTTACATGTTGAACTGGGGGAATGCACTCAAAAAAAAGATCCACATAAGTGAAGGGCTGAAGGCCAATCATCGTTCCCCCACTACAAGTATACCAATGTATCTGTCGTATAACACCATCTTTCTTGTTCATTAAAGAAAAAACACCATCTTTCACGGTCTTAATTTTGCAAAAATATATTCAAGAAAAAAAAAACCAATAATGCAAAATAAATATACACTAGAACTCATTGTGTTATTTGCTTCAAATAAACATGTTGATGGTACCAAATTAGAGAGGCAAACAAACCTGTTAGATGCATCATTCTCTACCAATTTCACAAGCAGGCCCATTATAACAAGGAAATTTAACTCTAACTCTTGATCAGTAAGATGTCGATCACTTAGCTGCTGTACTTGAACACTTAAAGTGTTTTCTTCCGTCTCAATGAATGGAAGCGAAGGTGGGTAGAATAAAGGAAAGACATCAGTAATGAACGACGACATGATCTGATCATTTGTTAAATTCATCTGCTGGAGCTTTGTGCCCGGGTGTCTTTTAACTTTTTCTTTTATCAGAATCTGCCAACGCAGAACATAATTCAAATGTTTTTAAGCTCTAGGAAGGAGATAATACCTTGAAGACTTGAAGAGGAGCAAAGAAATGCAAGGCTCAGATCAGATACGATGGAACAGAAAACGAATTAAACAGGCATTCAGGTTCTCACCTCATCAAGGCCATCAAACTTTCGTAACTTCTCCTCAGACCTACCTCGCATCTTCCTATAAGGACATCAAACTTTCAGACCTACCTCGCATCTTCCTATAAGGACATCAAACTTTCGTAACTTCTCCTCAGACCTACCTCGCATCTTCCTATAAGGACGAGCACCTAAAATGACGTAAATCCACAAAATAAATAAGCAAGTCAGAATAAAAAAAACCAAAAACAAAAACATAGAAGGAGATTATTTCCATCAAGGCACCAACATGCAGCATAGTCTTTACTATTCAAGGACCAACATGCTCCATAGTCTTTATTATTCGAGGATGAGAGGGAATAAAGGTGAAAGTAACTTACCAAAAGTTGGATACTGTACAAGTAAATTAATCCCACCTACTCCAACTCTCGATCCCTTAAGTCTTTCTATGTATACATAGCCATTCATGCCCCACTTTTCTCCCCACGAATTCCTCCCTATCCAGCAATCGACACCATTTATGGTGTCGTATCCGATGAGAACGATAAAATGATTAGTTACCTCCACTTCCGGCGCACGATAAATCGCCTGCAGACATGTATATAAGACACCTTTTGTATTTAATAAGTTAAAAATAATATTGAAAATGATATTTTATACTCACATCTGTATAACTGTTGAATGCGTAGCAACCTTTAATACCAACCACTACAGGCTGTTTTGCAACAACCTGCATCATCTGATCATCTGAAGCATATGTTATATATGCATGGTTGTCTATGCATATCGGTTGTACAGGAACAATATTCTAAAAAAAATTAAATAGAAATATATTAAAATAAAAGATACTAATAGGAAAGAGAAAAAAAGAAAGATATATTACTTACCCTCATACATGGACCAGCTAAACCAACATAAGGATAATCCTTTTCAAGGCTCATACAACTGCCTGAGGAAGAGATCACCCAGTCGAATGACTTATCGACCCAGCCAAATTTTTTTTCCGATTCCACGCAATCAATTAGAAGTTGAGGTGCAAGCACAAGTAATTTGCCCGTTTTTATTGCATGAAGGCTCTCCATTACAGCGGTGGCAGCAAAAGCCCAACACGTAGCTGTATAAATTGACTTATAAATTGACAAATATATATTGTATACTAGAAGGTTTAGTATAAAATAAACTTTAACATTACCAAAATTTCCCTGACTTCTAATTGGAGTTACGACTCCTCTACTCCTCCAATCGAATTTCGGAGGAAGCTTATCCTGATTATTAAAAACATAAAAACACGATTCTGTCATAATATATTCATTAAAAACCCAATATATATATATATATTTGTCATTGATAAAACCCAATTTACATGTTAAATCCTTTAGCTTCTGCTTATTTATACATCCCCCGAGAGTCTCTCATTGACCTTTCAAAAATATCCTAATAGAACAGTCACAAGTACAAACTAGATGACTTCCTAATATTTGATTTACAAAGACACCAAAATAGTTCCTAGATTTTCTCAACAAGTTGCCAGCTAGACATTGATTGATAAATTGTGAAAATTTCATCATTATCTCCCAAAACATGGATCACTAATTGAGAAATTGTGAAAATTTCGTTGTCCCTCAAATATGAAATTTTCAATTTGTATTTCATTGAAAAAAATAGAAAGTTAAATGTCTCTAAGCAACAAATACCGAAAGAGGTCAATGATGGTGTTGGTTAAATGTGGTAAGGTGCATGTTTTTGTCATGCTCTTTTTGGTGCACTCAACACTGAATCACCAACTGTGCCAAAATATTTTCAAAAATCATAGATAGATGTAGTTTAAGACCCATCACACGATCAATATATCTTGTTTGTCGTCAAACAATCAATATGTTATCGTGTGTGTGCATAACTCTAGAGAAAATTGTGACGAATAATATGTCATTTTTTTAATTATATGAAGTATTATTGACACGTTCAGACTCTATTCGTGAATCATATACATCCGTGGCATAAAGTGTCAACAAAATTTCAGGGCACTTCCCCATACCCCACACCACCTTTTGTGCCTCTAATGATCCCAATTTCTGGGTCCACCACTGGTTTGTGGGCTAGTGCGCATACTAATACGCAGGCATGATGGATATCCAGTGCGCGCACCTTAATACGTAGTCGCAACAATGAGTTTATTGAGTGCGCGCACTAATACGTATACGCAGGCATGATGGATTTATCGGATGCGCACCCGATGGATTTATCGGGTGCGCACCGCTAGGGGTATTGAAAGAAGCTAGACTAGACATTTTTAATTGGTAAGTTAAATTTTGTTTGACAGGAAAGGAAGATTGATGCAGCGAGAGCAACGATCCACAGGCCCAGCCAGCCAAGCCCAGTTCAATAAGAGGCCCTAACTATCCACTGGAAAACCGGTTCTACAATGTTAGGTTTGGCCCACTTATATACTGCGACCCCAAGCCAGTCACCACTGATGTGGTACTCCCACATCGTCCATGGACTATTCTTCCTGCATCATTCTCCCCTGCCAACCACAGAGAGCACGTCCTCGTGCTCCCCCAGGACCCGGCCTGCGAAGTACACACGGGCAAGCCCCCACGGGCTCCGATACCAACTGATGCAGCGAGAGCAACGATCCACAGGCCCAGCCAGCCAAGCCCAGTTCAATAAGAGGCCCTAACTACCCACTAGAAAACCGGTTGTACAATGTTAGGTTTGGCCCACTTATATACTGCGACCCCAAGCCAGTCACCACCGATGTGGTACTCCCACATCGTCCATGGACTATTCTTCCTGCATCAAAGATGTTTCAGGATAGGAAAGAGGCACTAGACCAGTTCGCGTCTGCTAGCATCGCCAAACTTATCGAACTTAGAGAGACCCTCTTTGTTACTTCTATGCTGCCTTTCCTCCTCCTGGTCTTCCTTCTTCTCCTTCGGGTCTTTTTCATCCTTCTTCCGGTTCAGGCCTCCACTGCTCCAGTACCTGGTATGCACCGTGGCGTTTATCGGAGACAACACAGAGTCCCGACCATTCGCACCAATCAGGTTGCTCGATGCCACCGGGCGAAATGTGGCTCTCGAGAAGGATCGCCCTAACCAGTTGATCATGATCAAAGGGCTGTGATGAGCTTGATTGATGGGTATGTTGCCCTACGAATACTGTTCCTTATATACAGATGGGCCCAGTGATATTTGGGTTTGTGACTTTGCGTAGGGCACTCTTCCATGACCCCATGGCCCAAATCTATTATGCGTTGTACATGACGAAATAACGGTATCCAAGCTCTTCTTGGCTAGGATGCGTGTTGTTGCAGAGGACGGAGTCGAGAAGGGAGCTGCTCGAAGATGGAGGGAGTACTCTAGGAAGGGCGTCGACAAGCCTCCCACATTTAAGCTTCCAGAGGCTGTGTCCAATAAGGAGTGATGACCATACACTATCCTTTCCTAATACAACTGTAAGTATAATATCTGCAATCTGAATATTCAAAGACATGTTAGTTGAACGAAATCAATCTTCATGTGACTATGGAATTTTGCAATCCCTTCAATGTATATATTACCCTAATTTTTGACAGCATATGTAGCTAATCTCTTAAAAGCTTTCCAATGTCAGACAAAATAGAGCAGATTTTATTGGTTTGTTCCGTTTAGGTGAGGAGACGTTCTTTCAAGTTTGAAGTTCCTCAGTCTAGAGAATGACTATTCCAGTGACGACAGTGCCTGGAACTGGAATAGAGAATGATTGTATTGGCTGTTAATTCCAACAACCTTTTGAGTTTCATTGTTCAGTATGCATGCAAGGCTTAAGGGATTTCAGAATTATTGGAACTTAAGTGTCTCCTTACAGCTGTTTCAATTCTTAGGTTCCTCTTATCACGTGTGGAAAATGTTCATGTGAGTTCACTCAAACATTGAGCATCATGTGATTTGGTGGAAGGTTTTCTTTGTGGAGGGATTCCTTATAGGATTCAAGGGAAGTTGATAATATTAATGTGAAATCCTTATATTGAGTTGATGCAGCCATTCTGAATTGCCAGTGTTCTTTTTCGTTATGCTTCTTTTTCGTACAACCAAATGAAGCTTTAATTATAATTTTGATCTTGTTCAAGTATTTACTTCTGACAAACGGTTCATGGATTTTAGTCAACAGCTGGTGTTGGAGGTCGTAGAATGCGTTTTGCTAAAGAACCTGACGAGTTTGTGAAGTGGCTACACGTATTAACTCATGTGCGTTATGCTAATTATAGAAGATTTGTTCTTTTAAAATTAAATTTCATCATGATCCATCTAAATATGAAAACATCCCTCCATCTCCCTCTTTGTGCTTTCATTCTTCAGTGGGAGATCTATTCCTCCTGATGAATACACATGCGGAAAAAAGATTCAGATAGAATTTTTACTCCAGAAAAAAAGTTTCCATCTCCTGGAGGTGAAGATGGCATGACCAAGATGACTTGTTTGCATGAACCAGGGGTTCTGCGTAAACTGGCTTCCAGATTTGAAGCTAATGAGATATATGTAAGCTACTTTGAGATTTTTTCTTCACGCTCTGAGTTGCGATAAGAGGTTTTATTGTAGAAGTTGTATGTATGAGATGTTATTTACAATCTAAGTGAAGTGCTAACCTTTGTTATCTTTCTCATAGATATACCGGAAATATCATGATTGTAATTAACCCATTCCAAAGATTAATGCATCTCTATGATGTAACATTATAAAGGAGCTGCATTTGGGGAGCTAAGTCCTCATGTATTTGCAGTGGCAGATGTCGCATACAGGTTAATTTAATTTGCTCTATGATTCCTCACCCCTTTCTCAATTTGGAGTTTACTGATTTCTGTACTTTGTGAATCATAGCAATGATTAGTGAGGGATGAAGCAACTCAATTCTGGTTAGTGGCAAAACTGGTGCTGGTAAGACTGATACAACTAATATGCTTATGAGATATCTTGGATACCAAGGTGGTTAGACTGGAGTAGAAGGACGGACTGTCTAGCAAGAAGTTCTAGAAGTAAGATGAAGCTATCATTTTTGGAGTGAAATTGTTGATCTCTAATGTTCTTTGTGAAAATTTCTATATATGCACCAAATGTTGATGTGATTGAACAGTGCCTAAAAAATGATATTTTCTTTTTTACTTTTGGTCAATCTTGACAGTCCAATCCAGTTATTGAAGCATCAGGCAATGCCGAAACAGTTGGGAGCAACAACTCCAGGTGAGCTCACGTTTTCTTGATAGGGATTTTGCAAAACCAGTACTTTTGGATGTGGTCTACTTTGCTCCGAAGATTGATCCATAAAATGAGATACTGAATGCATACTACTTTCAACTGTGATATCTATTCGGTTTCTTAAGGGTTCTGTGTTTGCGTTCTTCTCAGGGAGGTGATGTTATTACGAAAGAAACTAAAAGGGGAGAGTAACAAGAAAGATGCAACGCTCTATTCCAACATGTTGTTAACACATGACAAAGGTGATTAACGAGTAGTTGATTATTTAGAACGTGAATAAAGGATGTCAATTTTGCATTTGAAGAAAATAAGTGCTATGCTTTTTCTCCGATTTGCTGTATCATTGTTTTTGCTCTTGAAAGTTTAATTATGTTATTGGCTCAGGATAATATGTTGTTACTTGAACATTTGATGTTTGTGAGGCTGAAGGGTGTGTACAGTATGTAGAGCAATTTACAGCTGGAGATATAATTATTACAGCAGTTTATTCTCTCTTACATAATCTCTAGCATGCTTAAAATATATAGTATATACAAAAGTTTGCAATACGTTTGTAAAGTGTCAACTATTTAATTATAATGTTTTATTATCTTAGCATATTGTAAAGAAAATCCCACGCGAAGCGCGGCATAACTGTATTCTATTACTTATATCTAAAGTTGGAAGTAAAGAGGTGATATCTACGTGAGTCCATTTGTATTCTATACTTGTGTGTTTTTGTTTTTTTTTTTTTTTCGCTTATTGGTGAGCAAAATGACATCGTTTTCCTGATCTTGGATTTTCTTTACATCCTTCGTGCTTAAAACGGCGTTGTTGCATGACTTCAGTTCATAACTGTATTCTATATACTTTCTGTCATTTTATTGCCTGCAACGATGTCGTTTTGCTTCTAATCAGTTCATGACTTCATGCATCTGGTCTGATAGAGCTTCTCGACTGGTGCGTGTTGTCAGAAATATGTCAATTCACCCCTGAATCTTCCATTTGTGCGTCATCTTTGGAATGGCTTGCCATTGCTTCGTCTAGCTGAGTGTGGGTAAGCTGTTTTTCTTCCTGCAACTTCACCTTGTGCTTCTCTGAGTTTGGTGTGGAGGTTCTCTATTAAGTATGACAAAGTGAAGGTACAATAACTTTGGGAAGTTCGCCTTCTCCTCTAGCGTTGTGCTTATCGATCTGATCAGGTTCATTTGTTTCTCCCTTTCCTCGCCAGGTGGGTTTTTTGTTTTCATGTTCTGGGTTTTTGTTTCCTTAATTGGGTCTTTACTGTTTTTTGTAATTGGATAAGTTTTTTAAGTTTCTGAGTGAGGGTCTCTGATGGGTTTATATTTTATTTGTTTATGATTCACATTGCAGAGATATGGCTAGATCGAATGAGAATAACCCAGCAGTGATTAGGCCCAAAGATCTTCAATTTCGGGACAATCTGCTTCTTTCAAATTTGTAAATTTTTACTGTTATAACTTTATAAAGAATTGAGAATTTCATTCTTGAATCCATGGTAGGCTTGCACCATTGCAGAAGGCTGGAATCGTTGATTTGATCAAGAGCCACACTAAAGATATGACATTGGCCATTGGTGATGGTGAGTTTCTAGCCTGATAATTTAGATGTTGATTCCTACTGAGATTAGGCTATAGTTAGCTAATTTAGATGTTGATTTTTGTATGAATTATGACAGCTGAGATCTTTGTATTGTAGACCCAGACGAGAACGCACATTTGTTCAACTAGCTGCTATTTTTCTGGACTTTTCCGATAAGTGACAAATCTTTAGGGCCATATGATGTTTCAATGATATAAATGACAGATGTTGGTGTGGGATATGTGGTTACGAAGGGCGTTAAGCAGTCTTTAGGGCCATATGATTTTTCAATGATATAAATGGCAGATGTTGGTGTGGGATATGTGGTTACGAAGGGCGTTAAGCAGTGATGGTATCTGATTTTGCTATGGGACGGTTTCAGTTCCTTAAAAAGCTACTTTTGGTGCATGGGCATTGCAATTATCAGCGTGTTGGGCAATTGGTTCTGTAAAATTTCTGCCAAAATGTGTTTTTTTACTGATGTTTTTTTGGTAATTGGCTACTTGCATCTTCTTTAATGTGCATACGCTTACTTGCCTTCACCTTCTCTCCTTCCTTTGCACTTACTTACATCATTAAGCCTATTTTGAACTTGGAAATTCCTCGAGACATCGTTTGACTTGGCCGAATACTGATTAAACACTGCTAAAACATGACATTTTATAGGCAACTTTTCATGTGGATTCCTACTGAGATTTATCTATTTTCAGATGTCTCATCTTTGCTGCTCAATTATTATTTTAGAGTTGAGCAGCTCAATTATTATCTTTGTTATAGGTCATCACGAAGGTATGAAGAATGTAACTTTTCTGCTGTGCCCTGCCATTGAAATTGCTAGTGTTCACAGATATTCAGAGCTCTACATATTATTTGATGTATGAGTATGAGACTTTAGTTTGAGTGTCCAAGCTCTTCTTGCCTATGATGCATGTTTTTGCAGAGGATGGAGTCAAGGAGAGAGCAAGGAGAGCTGATAAAGCTGCTTGAAGAGGGAGGGAGTACTCTAGGAAGGGTGTCAACAATCCTCCCACATTTAAGCTTCCATAGGCGGTGTCCAATAAGGAGTGATGACCATTTAACTTCAGTACACTATCCTTTCCTTATACAACTGTGAGTAAATATCTGCAAGTTGTAATTGAACGTTGAAGATTAATCACTCCATTGTTCTTATGTTACTTAATTACCTATATACAAGATGACTGGATGTTCTTCGCCATGCGACTGAAGCTCGCGTCAATCGTCATCATCAAATAATCCGCACCACAAGTCAGATATCTCTTAATTCTCTTTTGATCTTGGTCTCAGTTTGTCTTTGCGTATTTTGAATCTTTGATGGAGTATTGGACGGGTGAATTGCGTAATTGGACTGTTTGTGTTGTTTTCTACCTTGATTAATGATCATTGGACTTGGCAATACTTGGTTACTTGCTTGATTTTTATCTGTCCATGCACCTTTGTTTGGTGAGGGCTTGATTTTTGGATTTGCTGGATGTCAAACTGGCTCGATTGTCAGCTGGTGTGTTCTGTTGTTGTCAATATAATATGTCCTATCGATGAGAATTTCTGATTCCATGATGGCTCTGGACTCTTCAGTATTGGAAATTTCTTGTCTTTGTTAGCTTGGAGAGAGATTTCACCCACAACTAAGGATGCGCGGAAAAAGTTATCGGCTGAAGATTCTAAAAAGTGTAGTAATTCATCTTCTCTGAATAAATCTGCTCCTAGAGATCCAAAACGTGGGCTTTTCTCATGGTACCCTCTCTTTTATGTAAAATTATTTAGATTTTGTTTTCATTAACAGTAGAAGTACTGTGTGGCGGGACTTTCGAAAATGAGCATTACTGTTCTTTGTATTGGTAGGAGTAATCTCTCACTTTATTTCCCCTGTTGCAGGATTGAGGCAGAGTCCCTGTGCCATTTGTCCGCCAATATTGTCCTTTGGTGCTTTCTCCTAAGTCCAACATTGCAGCAGCCTTTAATCCAGATGGGAGAACGCTTGCTACACAGTAAGTTGACACATCTGTATGTTTCCTTTATCATGTCTTAATTTTTTGTTGGAAATAACTTGTAATCTTGTTGATACCTGCAGTGGTGATCACACTGTGAAGGTAATAGATTGCCAAACTGGAAATTGCTTGAAGGTTTTGAGTGGTCATTGAAGGACACCTTGGGTGGTAAGTTAGAACTCTCCTCACGTGCAATGAGTACTGCAGTCTGCTTGTTTTCTTTTTCATGCTGACCAAACTTATGTAGTTATGGAAAGTAATAAATTAAACAATGTAATGTGTACTGGAAAATCCAAAAGATTAAAAACACGTACAAATTTTGTTTGCTAATATCTACACATAAAATGGTAGTGGTGGACATGTGCTTTAAGAAATGACCTAGATGAAGTAGAGTAGCATGAGAGTATAAGATTAGGTGGTGGAATCTAAAAGAGGATAAATATATAGTTTTTAGGAAGAACCTTGGGCCTTATAAGTTACTGGCGTCCACACCGGAGGATAATAAGAGAAGTTGTTTTCCATCTTAGAGCTCCTTTTTTGGAATTGACATTATAAATTTTGTTCAACTAATTTTATTTTCTAATCTCCAAACACCACAAAGTGAAGAAAACATTTTCAGGAGGTTGATTTTACTAAATCACCAAGATTAACAGTTTTGTAGAGTATATGGATGCTGATAGTTTGAGAGCATTACCTCTATCCATTGTTGAGTAGCAATAAGTTTGAGATAAGCAAGGTGTGTCTGAGGAATAGGATTTCTTGGTAGTTGAATTAGGCATTTATGTGTTTGTGTGTGTGCTTCGCAAATATTTTATTATTCTTCCTTTTCCGTTCAGATTTACAGAGTTTCCGACATGGGACTTATAAGGCTGCTTCCTAGTGCAGAAGTGAGGTGAATGTTGCTCGCTTTCATTCTTTTTGCCGGAAGAGGCCTTGTGTATAGAACCAAGGTGTGGCTCTGATCTTCCCTGTTTGCTTTTCCATTTCATCAATCTAATATTCTTAAACTGAAACCAATTTCGATCTGAAATGCAGGAAGGGAAGCTTAGGCTCCTCCAGTATGATGGAGTTTATGGTGCAAGTGACACTGAGCCAAGTTACATTCCTGAGGAAAATGTGGCTGAGGTATAACAGTGTACGAGGTTGCCGTATTTTTCTTTATTGCATTTTTGGATGATATATCTATGTCAAACTTGTGAAAGTTTTGGTTCTTTAGGTGCATTCATTTCCTTTAAGAGGAGAACTCTTTAACATAATGGAAACCAGAGTTTTTTTGCAAATACTCAAACACTTGTGCCCTGACATAGCTAGTAATTTATCGTTTTCCTTCGCAAAGATTGAATTTGGAGACGATGCTTGCATAATTATTCTTGCCTGATACAGCTGTATAAATGTTATATTCCAAGCACATGAAATTCTATAAAAGCTTTATTGAGAAAAAAAATATATGGCAAGTCTATTTTTATTGAATTGATTTACTTTTGAGAAAAAAAAAATAAAGAAAGAAGAATATTTTATTAATTTAGTGCTTTTAGAAGATTTAGTTTGTGAACTTGTACATGTATCTCGTTCTGATCGAAATCCTTGTTCACCGCATTTTTCTCTAATCTGTGGCCTAGTAGGTAGCCAAATCCTTATATTTGCACAAGGTGCAAGGTTCAATCCCCTTCTCCCTCCAAAAATTAAGAATATAGTCATAACACATAAAGAAAAGGCTGCCTATATCTTGCTTATGTCCACTGTACAAGTCTTATGCGTGGGAGTTGTTTAGACAAAATCGCATTATATTAGCTCCTTGCCTTGGTCAGTGCAAATGAAGTAACTCTACATGGTAATTGTTTTGGATTCGTATTTTGAATCACCAGTTATCTTTTCTTAGACAAAGGTGTCCGAGGCTTTGCCCTGAGTATTCCCTTGGGCACGTGCAGTCCTCTTGTCCCACTCACACTAGGTAATTAGCAGGCCCAAAGGAAATTAGCAAATATGTGAGGATTCAAACCTGGAAATTCTGAAGCACCAGTCGCTTAGCTGTAATTCGTTTCCACATAGTTGATTGAAGTATATTAAGATTATTATTATCTGAATTGGAATACTTGCTCGAGCCTACTTTCGGGACTTCATAAACTCTCTTTTAACATTTTTGCTGCTCTCAAGTGCATTAATATGTGCTTTACTGCAGATGTTCACAATTTGTAAGTAATGCCCATCCAACGTAATTGCAGGTGCCAACGCATGATTTAGAAGGCTAGATTTCAGGGATTGTGATTAACATGTTTGTTCTGTACATGGTATGCATTTATAACCTCTTGCTTATGTCTTAAATGTCATTTTCTGTTAGTTTGATCATTGGATGATTTTCTTTTGCTATTTCCTGTTTCTTTGCCAGTTTCCTGATAGACCTTCAATTAATTTTAACTGTCAATCTATTTGGTATGGCTATGGGAAGATATTGAATATTTCTTCTTTTGACAGGGCATCTCTATTTGGTATGGTCATGGGAAGATATTGAATATTTTTTCTTTCAGCAGGGCATCATTGCTTGTATCTTGAAAAGAAAAATCTGAAATAGCCAGCTTGGAGAAGAAGTCAATAGGATGCTGGAGTTCTCGCTTGGTTATTTCCATCCACCAGGAAATCCTTGATCTGTTCAAGCTCGTGTCCTGAAATGTATATTACCACCCACCAGTAGTGTACCAGTAGTGTAGTGACATTGCATTTTCTTGTTCATTTTCTTTTTCTCCTCCTTTTTCTTTCTTCCTGAAATGTATATATTACCCTTCTCCTTTATTAGATTGTTCTGTTGTCACAAAACTTGTTAGGAGGAGCCTCTGTAGCAGGTGGGACACTCAAATGCTACATGTAACTATGGAAAGGGAAGTAGATAAGTTTTTTTTTTAATATCATAATACTAATAATAATAATAAAAAAATAATCCCCACTCCGCTGTCTTGTTGTTATGATGCATCATTAGGTTTCTGGTCAGAGATGTGAAGCAACTGTCTTTTGTTTTTTTTTTTTAATTATGTGAAGCAACTGTATTTGATTACTGCATAACAGGCAAAAGGAATGTCACTGCGTGGAAAATTAAGATTGTATTCCTGTCTTTCTTTCTTGATGGATGCACTGAGGGCAAACTCAGCCTGCCTCATGTTAACTATTGCTAGTCGAGGAATGAGATTAAAAACAACGCCTCATCTTAGCTGGAGCCAGAGCTGGAGTCGGAGCCCCTGACCTGATTTACCCAAAAAGATTCAATCTTTGTCTGTTAATGGGGAGCCCATGTTTTTATGAAATGGATAATGTTTGGCATATAAAGAACAAAATTCAAAACAAGAGAGAAAGCTGCCTGGGTTTGTGTTCAGATCAAGTACATGTCTGTGCAATAAAACAAAGAAAGTCGGTGTCCAAATCATTCCCTAGGCAGCAGGGCATTTTCCTTCATCACGAGATTGCAAAAGAAAGAAGAAAAAAATATCCCCAGTTGACCAGTCAAAGGAACAATAAAACTCATATTAAAATAATTACTTATTATTTAAAACATTGAATGGGCCACATTTGACTAATTGCTTTTCCTTTCTTTGACCACAAGAGGTAATTATAAACACAAAAACAAGCAGCAGCAGCTATAAATCAGTATAAACAATTGGATTGATCAGTAGTGATGAAATTATTAACCCACTAAGAAGATGACTCAAACTTGTAGTGCTTGTCAATGGCTACAGAGACATCCCAAGTACAACTGAGTCCTTTTGGTATTATTACAAGATCTCCTGCTCCAAACTCCACATACTCTGATGACCCTTTTGGGTATGCCTTCACTTTCCCTTTCAACAAATAACAAGTCTCTTCTGCATCAAATTTTAGTTGGTATTTCCCTGGAGAGCAACCCCATCTGTATGTATATATACACACAATTATTCCAGACCCATAAAGGAAAATTTAATTAAAACACATAACAAACAAAAACAACCAAGAGAGAGAGAGATTATATATACTTGGGCCAGCACTTGATGTTCAGCTCTGAAAGTCGTGCCTCTGAAAGGTTCCTTTCCACAGTGATTCTCAAGCTTTCAGCCATGACAGAATAACAAGCTAGAGTGAGAGAGAAGAGGCTCTAAATCCGCAGGGTTTTTTTTTATATATATTGTGGGTTTTTGGTTGGAGACAGAGGGGGAGGGTGTGAAGAAGACTTGAGAAGGAATATTATATTAGCAATGTGTTTTTTTAAATTAACGAGGAAACAAAAAGGGTGTAGAGTCTGAGTTTTTGGGTATAATGCGTATGTCACATTGTTATCCAATATTGACTTATCACATCCAAATCATGTTTTTTTTAATTGGGTATCTTCAGTTATGTCTAAAGTGTAAATTCTCAAGTATTTGGATTAATGTAACAGTAACTTTAAAAGCCCCTTGAGTCTATAACTAATTAACAACTAGTCTCAAAAGTGGTTGAATACAATCGACTATACCTAGTTAATCCCCAAATATGTCATATTACCACCTTTTAGAGTGAGTGTTACGGATACGACCCAAGAAACAAATTTGTACGGCCTCGTTGCACAAAGTAGACAATATTTGTTGATGTAGTTGGCCTCAAGAACTACTACTGTACTCATCATCTGCGAACAAAACAAAACATCAAATTATTCAGAGTGAGTTTATAAAATACATTCAACTAGAATTCAACCACAGTAACAGTAAAGTAGTATCATTGAAGCATTTATTTAAGTAAAGAAACAAGAGAGAACTTACCAAAATCATCCTTGAAGAACTCACCGAAGGAATCTATTGCCAACATTACTGTCACTGGGAAGAGTTCATCCAGCTTCTCTTAATCAATAGCCCAATTCCTACATATATTTATTTCTGGCCCATTACGAATCTATCATGGATCTGGAATATTTTTGATTGATCTTATATTATAGTTAATAATCTCTTTTTCAAACTAAACTAATAATGTCTTTTTTATCTAAATTTTTTTTTATACTAATAATCTCCAAATTGTAATAATTGTCCATATAGCAATATCGATACTCCTTTTTTTTTAATTTTATTTTTGTTATTTCAATGAAGAATACTACGTACCCCTAATTTATGACTTTCATTTTACCCCTCAATCAAAGGGCGGAGACACGGCTGGGCTACGCTTGGTTTGTGGTGCGTCAGTTGTAATGAATTTTTGATTAATGAACGATTCTATGTGAACGCATGTATGCTTCTGCGTGCCAAATTGGAGCTTAAATTGTTGTAGGATCGAATTACTTTTTTGAAAGGTCTCCTATATCCACTTTTGAAGTACTCTTTGAAATATCGGTGTTTTTTGGTTCTAACTATTTCAAATGTTGAGATTGACACATATGATTCATGTGATATCATACGCCTCACATGATTCATCTTGTGTGACAATTTTAACATAATGTTAATGAGATGGAAACACATGATTCATCTGATATCGTAGCCCTCACATGATTCATATAAAATTGTTTCGTAGGCCTCACATATTCATATGAAATCATTGCGTTAATTTCAGCCTCTGCCATATGAGATATCGAGACAAAAAACACTTGAGATAACTGGGAGAATTGACTAAACCGGAACTGCACCTAACCCTAAACCCTTTGGAGTGAGGGAGTGAGTTGTTTAGGACTCTTCAAAGTTCCAACAAATTTGGAGAAATTTGTTGTGATTTTGACTATATCATATATTAGCTAACAAAAAGTCCCATATTCCAGTGATTCTTCCAAACAAACCCAACTTGATTCACTTTCCTTACTAGAAAGAATCCTGGCCCATCAGTGAATCTCCAACTCTGACAGATTCTCCCCTTATAACTACACCTTCACATACCTCTGTTTCATAATCTCTGCAACACAAATACAGAGCACTCTCCCTCTCTCTCTCTAAAATGACGTCGTATTCGTGTTCAACCTCCGACCTCGTACCCCTCCTAGGCGGCGCGGCCAACGCCACAGCCGCTGCTGATTACATCTGCGGCCGATTCGACGCCATTTCCAACAAATTTGTTGACACGGGTTATGCCGTGGACAACACATACCTTCTCTTCTCAACGTACCTTGTCTTTGCGATGCAGCTCGGATTCGCCATGCTTTGCGCGGGCTCTGTTCGAGCGAAGAATACAATGAACATCATGCTCACCAACGTCATTGACGCCGCAGCCGGTGGTCTTTTCTACTATGTTTTCGGATTCGCCATTGCTTTTGGGTCACCGTCGAATGGGTTCATCGGAAAACACTTCTTTGGTTTGAGTGAATTCCCATCATCGTCTTTCGATTACAGTTATTTCTTGTTTCAATGGGCTTTTGCGATTGCGGCTGCAGGGATCACCAGTGGTTCAATCGCAGAGCGAACCCAATTTATTGCTTATTTGATTTATTCATCTTTCTTGACTGGTTTGGTTTATCCAATTGTGTCTCATTGGTTCTGGTCTTCTGATGGGTGGGCTAGCCCTGCTAGATCAGATAACCTATTGTTTGGTTCTGGGGTTATTGATTTTGCTGGGTCTGGTGTTGTTCACTTAGTTGGTGCCATTGCTGGGATGTGGGGTGCATACATTGAAGGGCCTCGAATTGGCCGGTTTGATCACGCAGGGCAATCCGTCGTTCTGCGTGGACATAGTGGTACATTGGTTGTTCTTGGCACTTTCTTGTTGTGGTTTGGTTGGTATGGATTCAACCCTGGTTCATTTCTCATTATTTTGAAGGCTTATGGTGAAAGTGGCTCCTTTTACGGGCAATGGAGTGCAGTGGGTCGAACGGCGGTGACCACCACATTGGCTGGATGCACTGCTGCATTGACAACTCTGTTTGGGAAGAGGTTGTTGTCTGGTCATTGGAGTGTGACCGATGTTTGCAATGGTTTGCTTGGTGGGTTTGCAGCTATCACTGGGGGATGCGCTGTTGTTGATCCCTGGGCAGCTGTTCTATGTGGGTTTGTGGCTTCTTGGGTGCTCATTGGCTGCAACAAGTTGGCAGAGAAGTTGCACTATGACGATCCGCTGGAGGCGGCACAGCTTCACGGTGGTTGTGGCTCATGGGGGATTATATTCACAGCATTGTTTGCCAAGAAGGAGTATGTGAATGAGGTATATCCAGGGTTACCTGGGAGACCACATGGATTAGTTATGGGAGGAGGAGTAAGGCTATTAGCAGCTCATATTGTCCAGATTTTGGTGGTTGTGGGATGGGTGAGTGTGACAATGGGAACATTGTTTTTCATTCTGCATAAGCTGAAACTTCTGAGGATCACAGCAGAAGAGGAGATGGCAGGGATGGACTTGACCAGTCATGGTGGAATTGCTTATTGTTATACAGATGAATATCAAGATGATGCAGCAGCTAAGGGAATTTGATAATGTAATTTGGGGTTGTGTTGTTGAGTAAGAGGTTAGATGGGTAGTTTACTAGAAGAAGCAGTATTTGCATTTGTACAGTTAGGTTTCTAATTAATGAAATAAGCATCATGAGCTGATAAATCCATTCATCCTCACACTGTCACAACAATTGGGTCGGATATATCCATAGATACCCAAATCTGACCCGAAAATTCAACATGGGTATTCAATTACTTTGCCTAATGCAACGATCTACTTGATGATTCAAAGTCTTGTTAGAGATGAAGAAGAATTGAAGAAAGGAAGAAGAAGATTAGGAGATTCAGAAAAGAAAATATGCAACGGCTAGTAGTAGCCCCCTTACATATCATGTACAAATAGAAAGGGCCGAAACAAATATAGGCCCAATATTAATAAAAAAACAGGCCGAAACAAAGATAGGCCCAATATTAAGAAAAGATGAATAACTAAGTCCAACATCAGACAAGAGCCCATAAACCAGTCTTCAAGAAGAAGACATGAAATTAGGATGAAGCTTTACGATTCTGGTGAGCTGAGCTGCTGAGCCACGCCTTCACATTCACAAATCCCTTCAAATGCAACGATCACCAATCAACATTGGACACGTCAGCATGTCTGAAATTGGCGCCAAAATTGTGCCCGTAAGATTTCGGAATCCCAACGGTAAGTGGACTCAAAACTATCTACGCAACGTGTTTTAGCTTCCATGCATATATATCTCCATACGCACGTAGTTGATGAAGTAATCTTCGGTATTCTTAGTTGAGAGAGTGTGCTGCGAAGAAACCCTACTCCTAATTCCTTTGCGTTCAGAGCGACGACTGAAGTTTTTCTGCCTTTTTGATCAAAATCAAGTAATTGATAGTAAGTTTCTCAGTTCCATTCATGGAGTTCTTCTATCTTCAGTTCAATAATTTTGATTTACGTGATTTCATATGTGAATTTTGTTTGTAAACTTTTTCGTGAAATAATCTTGAATTCTTGGGTTGAGGAAAGAGTTTCTATGTTGGTACTTTTTTCGTAGACTAGGCTTCGTCTTATAATTTCCTTGTTGGTGATTATATATGGCAATATACTTTGTTCTAAATTTCTCAAATTTATTAGAAGCCCCATCCACTGTTTGTTTCCTTAAGTAGACAGTACCCTGATTTTGTTCACACCCAAACATGGATGGTGAGAATCCACGAATTGCTGGTCGACCTCCTTTAGGGGTGATCGACATTGCTTCTTTACCCAGTTCGTATTTTGGGGCAAAACTCTGGATCTGTTGGGCGTTTTTTGATTGCTGAGGAATCTTGGATAGGGCTTTAGTCTTTTATGTTGGGAGAAATCATGATGTTGCTACTGTCAGCCATAAGAACAGGGAGAAATCATGTTGTGGATAGGGCTTTAGTATAGGATTAGCACACATAGTGTCAGCACTTGATAATTAAAGGTTCATAGATTTTTAATCAATCTCTGAAACTCTTTGATGTAAAAGCCTATTTCACTGAATTCTAGATTTGAGGGGAGACATTAGACTATCACTTGGGCTAATTAGTCTGATTTTACTTATTCGTTCATTTGATTTTGTTTGTATAGATTAATGAACTTGGTTTATGGCATGTTATGCTTAACTTTGATGTTCTAATTACTGCAGCAAGATGACAAGGAGGAATAATTGCCTTCTACCCTGCCCATCTGAAAGAGGAGAAGCATATATGGACTCTATGGCTGGACTGGACTGGACCTATGATAGCTTTTTTGATGAAATTGACAACAAAATCAAAGACTGTGGAGGAAATCAGGAAAATCTCCATGCACTCGCCTGTCCTCCAATGGACGTAGATTATTTCAAGCGCGAAGCAAATTTCACTTGGATGATGGATGGCAATGTGTTCAACAATGATGCAGCTGTAGATTCAATAGCAACTAAAACATACAACAAAAGTAAGGGCAGTCTGCACGGGAAAGGAAAACCGCAAAGTCTTATTGTGCCTAAGTTGCAGGCTATTTGGAAAGACAAAGAGCATATCAGAGTCGCTCGTGGCAAAGGTAAGGAAATGAAGAAAGTCATTGAACTCTATAGCGAAAGCAAAATGCTGAAGAAACCAGCTCATGGAAAAGGCCAAGAGCATATCAGAGTCGCTTGTGGCAAAGGTAAGGAAGTGAAGAAAGTCATTGATCTCTATAGCGAAAGCAAAATGCTGAAGAAACCAGCTCATGGAAAGGGCAAAGAGTTGAAGATACTTCCAGACGTGTACAAGCACACCAACAACAAGAAAGTTGAGTACGAATCTTGCAGTGAAATGAGATTTGAAAAGGCTACGAGCAACAAAATTGTGGTTGCTGCTAATGAAATGTCATATGAATCGAAGTTGGAGGCTACCAAGAGAAAACTCCAAGAGAACTATCAACAATGTAAGAGGCTGAGGAAAGTACAATTGATTGGTGTAGAGGATGTGCCAAAGCCAGAAGACCCAAAACCCTGCAACAAGAAAGTCCCAAAAGCCTGCAACAAGAAAGTTTGCTCTTTTGCCAAGAGGATAAGCAAATCTTCTACTGTGAAACAACGATTGTCCCAAAAGATAAGGGTGATGGGAAGAAAAGTCTATTATTAAAAATGAAGATTGTATACATGAAACACAAAGTCATCCCCTTTTTTCACACGGTTTTGTGAATTCATTTGTTTTGAAGTGTAATATATTTTTATGTATAAAATGTTGGTTAGTACAATAAAGCAATTAGTTTTGAAATTGTGAAGATTTTTGCAATTGTGTGTCATTGGTTCTGGTCTGTTGATGGATGGACTAGCCCTGCTAGATCAGATAATCCCATTGTTTTTCATTCTGCATAAGCTGAAACTTCTGAGGATCACAGCGGAAGAGATGGCAGGGATGGACTTTCTCAAAGTTGGAAGAGTGGAATAATCTTCTTATCATTTCAATATGTCGTGATAGACTAATTATATACAGAGAATAATGAAATATTTTACAGAGTGATTTTAGGAACTAATCATTGACTTTTTTCTACAATTAGACTCCTATAATCTTGCCGAATCTTTGAATTGACTTCTTGGTTGATATTATACAGCTGTGATCTTCTTGCTTGATATTGTTGACTTCTTGCTTGATATTATACAGCTGTGATTTGACACCCCCCCTCAAGTTGGTGCATATATGTCTTTAATGCCCAACTTGCTAAGTGAGCTGTGAAAGATTCTGCCTGTAACTGCTTTGGTGAGAATATCTGCAAGTTGATCTTCAGATTTGACAAATGGTACCTCAATGATCTTGGCCTCGAGTTTCTCCTTAATGAAATGTCTGTCAATCTCAACATGCTTGGTCCTATCATGTTGCACTGGATTATGTGAGATGTCTATTGCAGCCTTGTTATCACAATACAATTGCATTGCTCCTTTTTGTTTGAACCCCAATTCTCTCATCAAATTTCTTATCCAGAGTAGTTCACATATTCCATGTGCCATACTCCTATATTCTGCTTCAGCACTTGACCTAGCCACCACGTTCTGTTTCTTACTACGCCATGAGACTAAATTGCCTCCCACGAAAGTAAAGTAACCAGATGTTGATCTTCTATCAGTAACTGAACCGGCCCAATCTGCATCTGTATACCCTTTCACATCAAGATGAACATGTTTTGAGAACATCAATCCTTTCCCCGGGGCAGATTTAAGATATCTCAGAATTCGAATCACAACATCCATGTGAGCCTCTCTTGGTGCATGCATAAATTGACTTACGACGCTAACAGGATATGCTATGTCAGGTCTTGTATGTGATAAGTAAATCAACTTACCAACAAGACGTTGATATCGTTCTTTATTGGTAGGTACTTGTTCAGCATCTTCATGAAGTTTAAGATTCACCTCCATTGGAGTCTCTATTGGTTGGCAGGCTAACATTCCAGTTTCGGTTAGAAGGTCAAGGACATATTTTCGTTGTGATAGAAATATTCCTTGCTTTGAACGTGCCACTTCAATGCCCAAGAAATACTTTAGTTCGCCGAGATCTTTCATCTCAAACTCAGCTGCTAAATAATGTTGCAAGGCTTCCTTCTCTTCTGGGTCATTCCCTGTAACTACCATGTCATCAACATACACAATGAGTGCAGTTATCTTACCTTTCTTATGTTTCAAGAAGAGAGTGTGGTCAGAATTGCATTGTTTGTAGCCAAAATTCTTCATTGATTTGCTGAACCTTCCAAACCATGCTCGGGGTGATTGCTTCAATCCATAAAGAGACTTTTTGAGTTTGCATACCATGTTGCTCTGACTTGGCTTCATCTTGCATCCGGGAGGAGGGTCCATATAGACTTCTTTTTCTAGGTCTCCATGTAAAAAAGCATTTTTTACATCAAATTGATGTAAAGGCCAATCTAGGTTGGCTGCCAATGAGATAAGTACCCGAATTGTGTTGATTTTAGCTACAGGTGCAAACGTCTCCCAATAGTCAATTCCATATGTCTGAGTATACCCCTTCGCCACCAGTCTTGCTTTGTATCGTTCAATTGCTCCATCTGCTCTAAATTTGATTGTATAGATCCATCTGCAGCCTACTGTTTGCTTCCCTTCTGGCAAATGAGTCATCTCCCAAGTAGAATTCTTTTGGAGAGACTCCATTTCGTCATTCATGGCTTGAGTCCACTTGGGATCCTTAAGAGCTTCCTGCACATTACTTGGAATAGATACAGTGGATAATTGACACACAAATGATGCATATGACGGGGATAACCTATGAAGAGACACATGATTAGCAATAGGGTATTTAACACTTGAAGTTGGATCAGGTTCATATTGCTGTTTAGGAATTCCTCGGTTTGAACGAGGAGGCAATTTATAACTTGAATGACTTGACTCAGGTAGGGAATCAGAGTTAGATTGTTCAAGTACCTGTGTAGGGTTTTCAGGACTGGACTGATTGACTAGCAATGGTACTATAGGAGAAGTTGTATTTAGGACACTATCTGGATTTGTAGCTGGTTGTTCTGGCATTGTTGTAGGATTGGCATGGTCTGGGTCAATCTCCTCTTGAATTTGATTTTCTGGTCCTTGCTCTTCGTCCCTCATGGTTTGACCTACTTGAAGTTGTTCTTCCACAGGATTAGTTGACCCATCAATATTACCATCGGGACACTGGGAAACATGGACAACTTGGTTTTGAGTATCTTCTGCAAAGATAGAGTTCTCCCCCTGCAGAGGATGCTCAGAAGTGTTCCTTGAGTAATAAAATTCACTTTCATTGAAAGTAACATCAGATGTAACATATAAGGTTTGTGTAGGTGGATGGAAACACTTGTAGCCCTTCTGAGTGGTAGCATAGCCTACAAAGACACAACGTAATGCACATGGGTCCAGTTTGCTACATTGGTGAGTATGTAACTGAATGTAAGCAACACACCCGAAAATCCGTGGTTCAAGGTTTGGTGTAGGTGGCACTGTGAGAAGGTTGGTCAATGTTTGAAATGGAGTTTGATATTGGAGAGTACTGGATGGTGTCCGATTGATGAGGTAAGCTGCAGAACAAAGAGCCTCTCCCCAAAATTTGTGGGGCATATAAGCCTCGAATAAAGATGCACGAGTAACTTCTAGGAGATGGCGGTTCTTTCGTTCTGCTACACCATTCTGCTGTGGCGTATAAGCACATGTGGTTTGGTGAACAATCCCTTGTTGGTTAAAAAACAAAGAAAGATCATTGTTGACATACTCTCTGCCATTATCTGACCGTAGTGTTATGATCTTCCTGTCAATCTGTGTAGCAACATACTGATGAAATTGTTTGAATTTTGCAGTAACTTCGCTTTTCTGTTTCATGGGAAATACCCATGTCATCCTGGTGCAGTCATCTATAAAAGTCACAAACCACTTAAAGCCACTAATAGTGAGAACTCTTGATGGTCCCCAAACATCCGAATGGACAACCATGAAAGGTATAGAACTTTTATTTAATCTCAATGGGTAAGAAACACGATGACTTTTGGCGAAAATGCAAGTTTCACAATGAAAGTCTGATAAATCAAATTGAGAAAATAAATCTGGAAATAAAAGTTTTAGGTAACCAAAGGAAGCATGTCCTAGTCGCTTGTGCCATAACCAAATCTGCTTTATTCTGTCTGACTCTATACCTCTTACATGATGCACACGACTCAATCTGCTACTGCAATCATCTGATAGGTCCAAATAATACAACTTTCCCTTCCTAGTACCACATCCAATCACGGCCCTGGTGAGTAAATCCTGAAAAAGACAATAAGATGGCCAAAAACACACAGTGCAATTAAGGGAATCAATAATCTGAGGAACAGATAACAAATTATAGTCTAGGGAAGGGACAACCAAGATGTGATCTAGGTTTAATGAAGGCGTAAGAGAGAGGGACCCTTCTTCCAAAACTTGGGAAGTGGTTCCATTTGCACTAGTAACATGAGTTTGAGATGATGATTTTGTGGAGTGTAATCCAATTGAGCTAGATGTCATATGGTCAGTAGCACCAGTGTCAATAATCCATGATCTATTATAAGTAAGTGAAGAAGTACCTGAGGTCGCCAAAGCCTTGGATTCAGATGTACCTGATGGAAGTTCAGAGTCTTTCTCCTGGGATGGTCCAGCAGAGACGAATGAAGCCCGACTTGGTTCCTTCTTTCGGCCTTTATGAACCCATCCTTCTGGATAACCAATAATCTCGTAACATCCTTTAATTGTGTGATTTTCAAGACCACATTTTGCACACTTCATTGGAGTTCTGTTACGAGTAGCACCTGAATTCTGAGAGCGAGATTGCTTATACCTTGTGGTAGCCAAGGCTACGGTTTCAGATGTGGAATCTGCTTCAGACATAGTGCCTTGACGATTACTCTCTCTTTTAATATGTGCATATACTGCCCCGAGTTCAGGTTTAGGCTCCATCCTTAAAATTTCTCCTCGGATTTGATCAAAATTATTGTCCAAACCTGCAAGAAAAATATAAACTCGAAGACGGTCAATCTCCCTGCGTCTTATTTCCATATCTTCTGGGTGTTGCATGTTGCTGGGGCTTAACTGATCAAGTTCCTGAAATATCTCTGTGAGATCACTATAGTATGTTGCAACTGATCTACCATTCTGTTTCATCATAAATAATTGTCGATGTAGATCATAAATCTTTGCCTCATCAGAACCATCAGAGTATGTTTTCTTGATGGCATCCCATACTTGCTTGGCTGTATCATAACGAATGAATCGTTTCATCTGACTGGGGTGCATGGCATCAACTAGCCAACTCTTAATTTGACAATCTGATGCACGCCACTTGTTGTATGCTGGATCTGTAGCTGCAGGTTGGATAGTATCACCGGTTAGGTGACCATGTTTTTCTCGTCCAGCAATTTTCATCTCCATGACTTGGTGTCATAGAGAATAGTTATTTTCATCTAACTTTATGCCAGTTGAGAAGTTGGAATTGTCTCCTTGTATGGTGACAATATGAGGGATTGAATTTGATTTGGGAGAGACATCTTCACTTGTCATGATGATGACTCAAGAATGAGAAGATAATGAGTTTCAACAGACTGTGTTTGGTGATGAATGAATGAGTAGGGTTTGATTAAGAGACGACCAGTATCGACTCCTCTGATACCATCTCAAAGTTGGAAGAGTGGAATAATCTTCTTATCATTTCAATATGTCGTGATAGACTAATTATATACAGAGAATAATGAAATATTTTACAGAGTGATTTTAGGAACTAATCATTGACTTTTTTCTACAATTAGACTCCTATAATCTTGCTGAATCTTTGAATTGACTTCTTGGTTGATATTATACAGCTGTGATCTTCTTGCTTGATATTGTTGACTTCTTGCTTGATATTATACAGCTGTGATTTGACAGACTTGACTGGTCATGGTGGGATTGCTTAGTTTATACAGATGAATATCAAGATGACACAGCCAAGGGAATTTGATGAGAAAAGTGAAGGTTTGTGTTGTATTGAGAAAGAGGTTAGGTGGGCAGTTTATAGGAGAGCAGTAATTGCATTTGTACAGTTAGGTTTCTAATTAATGAAATAAGCAGCATGAGCTGATAAATCTACTCAGTAATATACTACTGCAAAACATATAAAACCTTGAACTGGTGCTCTTGAACAAACTCTATGACATCAATCTAAATAATAAGGTGGGTAGTATGTAGAGTAGTGAATGATTTTGCTAAGATAATGAAGACAGACAAATACTGTTAACAAAAACATATAGAACAAAATGGTAAAGTAGGTGACTTGGAAGCTTTAATGAAAGTCAGAACACAATGATATCTTATGCAGAGTTTTAAGTATCAGAAGAAGAAGAAGAAGAAGTGAGATTGGAGGAGAAGAGATTTAGAGAGAGGAAGAAGATAGCTGAATTATCATGTTATTCAACTTAACTTGTAAGGGCTATGAAGCCTTTGTTTATTATATAGATGTATGAAATACTACCTGAACCAACGGTTACTGGACTTGGAATATTTCAAACTTAAGACACTGTCGTTTTATCAAACTGAATATTGTGACTAGGCTGGACCTAAGTGAGTAAGCCCAATAGTTCAGAGTTGAGACCATGATATTACAATCATAAGCCCATCTAAAGTGTTGAACTCAGATCCAATAGGTACAAGCCCAGAATCATACGCAGACTAATGCGGTTAAGGGAAGGAAAAAAAAAAGGGTTCTCCCTCAGAAATCTTCAGGACTGCAATCACCTTGCCCTCATATAATTGTTTGTGGCAATTGATACTACGTATCTGCCCTTCACTACACCTATATATATATATATATATATATATACCTGATGCCTTTTAGCAGAAGAATATTCAAATAAGAGCCTGGCAATTGGCATGTTCGTGTTATTAAATAAGCTTGAGAGACGTGAAACATTATAACTTACAAGTCAGTCGATCTATCTTATTCTATTCGTAGAACCTTCTTCACTAAGTCACTGCCCAAAATGTTCTGCGACTCTTAGCTGGAGATAAATGAAACAGTTTCCCATGTAAAAGACGGTAGCTGGCACGTGCAAGCACAAATGATTTTCCGCGCGTATGCAGCAGCCCTTGGGATCTAACGGTTAAGCTTTAAGGAGATCGGACGCGTGAGAATGGTGGGACACTGTTGATGTATATTTTTTTATTGGGGGCCCACATTATTTCAACGGTTTCGATAAATGCAGGCGCTACTTTTTCAGACTGCGACACGTTGAACTTCAAAGTCAAACCACTTTCTCGTTATTTGAAGCTACGATAAACTACCATGGCTTTAAACTTTTAATCGTGTAATTAGTGAAATATCAAAATACTCCTTGCGAAGAGATCATTAATATTACCACCGACCTTACTCTTCAAAGTTAGTTGTGCCTTGAGCCTCGTACATTGGGGATATGCATAGTTTTATTGGACCCCAATGAAATGAAACTCAATTCGCATGGGATATGAAGTTGAATTCGACTACATATAAATTGTTCAGACTAATAAATAATTTTACTCAAAAATTCAAGTTTAATTCCTCAAAGGTGTTGAAGGGGTCAACTAAACATATTTTTATGTAACAATCACAATAGATCAACCATTAGATCACATGCGTTTTGTATAAATACAAATAGAAAGATTATACAATGATATCCTTTACTACATAGTAGATGAAATAAATTGTGTCATATATAATATGGGTAAGGAATTTAGAAGTATTGGCTTATCTGATTAGATTAGTATTTATTCCCATAATTAATAATTTATTATTTTATTTTGCCCGTTGAAGTGTAGGGGCTATTTCGGAATTTCTAAAAAATTAAAATAATGTTTCTCAAATTAATGGGCAAAATAAGCAAGATTCGCTGAAGCACACTTTCTCTCCTCTCCTCTGTAACCTCTCCTTCCTTCCCTTACCGGCTTACATCGCTCGCTCCTATTTTTGGCAACTCCTTCTCTCCATCTCTCTTCCTGGGAGCATAACCTGGCATGCGGTAACTTCTCCTCTCTCTCTCTCTCTCTCTCTCTCTCCATCTCATATATCAGGTTTTGGCTAACTTTCAATTTGATGTTCTTCACGCATTTATTGTGTTTCAATTCATATTATCATCTTCAAGTTCGGTTACGTATGTAGATAACTTTTTGTGTTCTGAAGAAGATATGGAAACATGTGGTATTAATGTTCTTGATTTGGCAATTTACTCTCTGCATTATTGTTATTGTATCCAAAACTTTGCAGATTCTGATTTTGTTTTGCTTTTATTTGGCAGACATTGGGCGTTTAGGTATATGCATTTGCATCAGAACGCCCAAATTGCATCCGTACATTGAATTTTATTGGACGAGAGGACTCTTGTTTTCTTTGATTATCCGTGTACATTATTTGAGCAGAGTGGATTGAATAAGGAAGGAAGTCAGTTAGGTTATCGTACAGTACAGGAGCAATAGCAGTTGAGCGGGTCCTGTTATGTTGGTTTGTGAGATTGGAATTATGGCTGCCTGATTTTTGTGAAAATTAGTGTGGATGGTACATGAATTTGAGTTTAGACTTTAGTGGAGGTTGTGATTTTCATTTGCTGAAATGGGGGAATCACAAAAAGGATGAGGTAAGAGCCTAAAAATGAATTCAAAAGAGGATGGGGACAGACATGAGGACCGGCCAACGTCACCGTATTGGGCACTGCATCATTTGTCGGAGGAGGCAGTTAGGGTGGCTGGTGAAGCACTGCACAGTGTGCACTTGGGTAACCCTAACCCCCAGTCGGGTCTAGGACACAGGCGAAGTCAAAGTGAAGTTACGCCTGTGGTGCACAGACGTAGCAGCAGTTTTCAGAGGTTGAAGAGCCAGGTACAGAAGGCATGGCGATGGGGTGCAAATTCAAGGGAGCAGGATTGCAACCCAAACTTCAACCCTGAGGTTTTGGCTAACCAAAAACGCCAGTGGTATCAGCTTCACTCCAAAACTCTGGTACTTTGTCCTTAAATAATGTAATATTCTATTATTCAAAATTTTGAATCTGATCACCGTATGAATGGAGATACAAATAGATTTTTTCTGCAACTTTTCTTTACGGAAATGTAACTATTACAGTATAATATTACTACAAAGTAATTATTACAGTATAATATTTTTAAGCTTAAGTTCCCCATTGAATGTAGGGAACTGGCTTAGGATTCTCTGTAGAATTATTTTTGTTTTTTTTAAAAGACAGTTTATACTACTTTAATGCTGGAGATATATTGAGTTTAGGAGATTCCTTTTGTATAGGAAGTTATGTTATTCAATTTTGAGAACGCTCAACGAGTTGTCACCAAGTGATCATGATTTGATTTTGGACGATGAGAGTGGATGGCCTTATATTTTAGTGTAGATAGGTTATGCAGTGCATCGCCCTTTAGTATTATCTACAAAATTCCTTGCATGCATCTTGGTTGGTAAACAACACCCGTGCACAAGGCTCTCACAATGAGCGGGGTTGGAGAAATGCAAGATATACTCAGACCTGACCTCCACACATTGAACCTGTGACCTCTAGGTTATACCACTACAATTTTACCATTGGGCCACATGTTTGTCATGTTCTTCTGTGGTAGGGAAATAGTTATTGCCTAAAGGAATAAGGAAAAGGAGAAATAATATATCAGAATGCATAGCTTTGAAGGCACTGTCATATACATATTAGTGAGGCCTGTTGCATGAGTATAAGAAATCAGAATACAGTGTTGATCTCCTCAGAGTTGGACAAAAGCAAAATGGTATCTGATTATCCTGTATGAAGTTTCTCAAATTTTTCATAGAATGCCTTATGGCCCTTATCTGTCTTAAAGGAGAACCTCACTGCATTCTTTTTCTTCAGTTTGATATTATTGTTTGGAGCATAGGTGTGTGAAATTATATGCATGTCCTTATTTCTAAATTTGTCTTGTATTTTCCTATGCATTGACAAACTTGTGATATTTAATGTACATTGGCACTTTTACTTTGAAACTTAACAATGCTGCTTGTTATATTTGTATTTTTCACATGCAATTTGATGATTTAGTGATTTAACTATATTCATTTTTACTTCGTAAATATTTATCTGCCTTGTCAAATAATGATATGACGACATGTTATAGGAACATGTACAATATAAGGAACCCACATCACTTTTTGAGCACTTCATCATTGTGGGTCTGCATCCAGATGCTAATCTTGAATGTGTGGAGAATGCATTTGCAAAAAGGAAAAAATGGGAGTTGGATATGGAAAGATCTGGAATAGTAGACTTCAAAATGCTTGACTATCGAGGTCCTTCTTTTCCAACATTGGAGCCTCAGGTTGGCTGCATCAGTAATTTTTTTTTTCTTGGATCTCTCATTATATCTTCAATAACCTATGATGTAAACTTTTGCTGCTATGTTTCCCATAAGTTGTACGACATCTACGTGCTCATTATGTTATCTGCTTGCCTTTTAACGATTTTATTTCGTACAATGGCAATATGCAATACTGCCTTTTTCCTTCTAATTGAGGAAAATTGTATGTGCTACTATGGAGACGAAAAAATTTCTCTTTAAATTTATTCATGTTGATTTGAACTGGGCCCATTTGGATGCTTTAGCCAACCAGTGTGCACATACAGATTGCTCTATTAGACACTCTACTTGTTGGCCAGCTTTTTTAGTTGCATTCTTTCTGAGAAGTTTTTTTAAATTTTAATAATTTTATTGTAACTTACAAATATTTTCTCCCATCCCTTCTCATATAGGCTGAGAATAATAGGAGTTACTTATCTATTTAAATTTTCCTTGACCTACAGATACTTTTTAAATATCCTCCTGGGAAGAGATTAGCAATGCGCCTAAAGGATCTGTCTTCCTTCTGTTTCCCTGGAGGTGTTAAGGTTTGCCCCTGGTTAAATTTTATCATAATTTCTTTAGTCACCAGGATTGGACCTCAATTGGATTCTCATACTGCTCTTGCTCTTACTCTGTTACATCTTTTCTTTTAATTTTCCTGTTTATGTTTCTTTATTCTTCTTTTCCGCTTTGACAAATTTATAATGACTCTGTATGGTTTAGTTTATTTTTCAAGTTTCAACTAACCATTGCATTTTGGTTTTCAATAAAAGGATTTCCAACCGTGCATTGGCAATATGTATTACTTGAGATCCATATGAGCTTATCATTTTCTCGACAGTGTCTGATATCACTTATCACACTTAAAGAAGAATTTTCATTTTACACATTTAGATGCATTTTCAGTTTTGCTCATATTTTACTCGAAAGGAATATTCTTTACTCACAAATATATGATTTATTTCCTGATATATAACTTTTGTAAGTGTCTTTTCCTTTGCTATCGTTGTTAATGAAGTATGATCAGTAACACATTGTTTCATTATGGACTATCCTCCTAAAGGCACGGTTGTTGGAGAGGACTCCGTCACTAAGTGATCTCAACGAACTAGTTTATGGACAGGTATGCCAAACAAACGTCTCATTTTGATTCAAGTACATCATCAAATTTTTTTTAGTCATATTCTATGGCTTTTAGTATTGGTTACAAATTGTGATTTTGCTCTGATATCTTAGTATGTCCGGTTCTTCTACTGATTTGCAAAGAAAGCATCCATTAAAAAGGGAAAACCCTCTTGTCTGTCGAAAGTTTATTTTACCCCAAATGGCTTCCTAGGTTAAAAATATAATTTTTGATGGACTTTCTCTTCCAAATGCAATTTTAGGGAAGTCTACGACTGGTTTGAATAAACTTTTTTTTTTCCAATAATTATGATTAAAGGAGGACAGTGCCCCGAAATCCGTCTGAAGCCTCCTCAACCCTATCATCCATAGTTCCGCACTACAATCGGAGTTATTTTCATGAAGTAGCTTCTAGTAATTGAGGAAGGAACTGAGCTCCTAATCTTGAACATCTCGATTCAAGTTTATGCTCCTGGGAAAGTGAGAATGCAAACTCTTGAGCTCCCAATAAAAAATAAATTGCAAACAGAATGACATAATCAAGTTATGCTCCCCTGGGTTCAAAGCTAATCTCGGTAATCTTGAGCCTCTATTGAATTTTATGCTCCTGGGAAAGCCAGACTACACTCTTGTGCTCCCAATCAAAAAAAAAAAAAAAAAAAAATTGTGTCATGTCTTCGTCTAGAATTGGTGCTAGTTGACATGTGTATCTTCTGTTTCATTCAATTATGAGCAATAAAGCTTTAAACTGTTATTACATGCACAATTTCTAAATTTTCTGTATTGTCCACAGGAGCATTTAGGGAGAGATGATTTGTCATTTGTATTTTCACTTAAGGTACATTGTATCTGTTTCTTCATCTCATTTGAGAGCTACTTATTGTTTTAAAATTGCTACCTCGGTGGACTTTAGGTTTTTATCTAGATTTTTTTCTCTCTGTAAGCAACGTGGCATTAACTTACAAAATTTAGGAAAATAGGAAATCTAGTTGTGATGTGTTGTGTTCTGGTGTTTTTTTTGTCAACCTTGCTATATGTTCTCTTTCTGCATGCTTTTTTTTTGTTTATTTTTTTTGGTTTTTATCTAACATTGTAATAATTATAGTAGTGTCTTTTTTACTATATATTTGCTTTTGAATTATTGATCACAAAATGAAAAAGAAAATGGGATTTTCTTTGACTTTGAAATACTCTTTCGTGGATGCTTTTTCTTTATGGTTTTTTGCTGAAATTTTTTTGGTCTTTCTTTTATTTCAATTATATTAAGTTTTTCATCGGGGTTTAGTTACAAAATAGCATGCTGTTGATTATGCTGAGCTAAGTCAACTAGTTTCTTCAACTGTCAGCTGGTTTGGAAGCAAGTTACAGAGTCATAAAAGTATTGGAGATCTTAGTATCTCTGGTTGTGTACGCATAATGGAATTCTGGAGAGGAAAGCATGGTGTACATCAAAGTTTTTCCTTTAGTTTGAGTTGTTATTTTTTTTCTCCTTCTCTTTTTTGACCTCTTTTAGAGTTATGCTACGTTTAAAAGCCACTAGTTGGATGCTGAGGAAAGTTTTTATGTACGCTGAGGAAAGTTTTTATGTACCCTTGTTCAGGTGGCGGACAATGCTACACTTTATGGGGTTTGCTTACATGTCACAGAAATTGTTCAGAGGCCCCCCGGCATCTTAGCTACCTCATCACCCATTTCTCAATCATCAGGAAGATGCTGCCGTTATTTAGTTTCTGCACCTCGCTGCTACTGTGTGCTAACCAGGGTTCCTTTCTTTGAGTTGCATTACGAGATGTTGAACAGGTCTTCATTAATTTCGGTTGCTTAAAAAGGAGTTTTATATGTGATTGATCCAAAACAACTTAATATGTTTTACTGCAGTATCATTGCACAGGAGCGTTTAAATAGGATAACACAGTTCGTCACCGAAATGTCTCTCACCAGTTATGTCCCTTCAGTGACCAAACTTCATTGTCAAATGAATGGAAATGTTGAGTCTCCTCGCCTTGACTGCATTGCTGATTGGATGGCTTCTGCAATACCTATTGACAGAGCAGTGGCTCTTGCTGCTGCCGCCGCTGGAATCATATCAGATGATGAGATTCCATCCTCTTCATTAAAGATGTCGGACCCACCATCTCCTGAAAGTGTCACTGCCAGTGAATCTTCAGATCTTAGTCAAGCAAGGGAAGTAGATAAAGATGAAAGGAGGAATTCACAGTATTTTGATGAATGTGCTTCTGAGGCGTCAGAAACTCATTCTGATGCTCTAGAAAGAATGTACAGCAGTGGGGAAGTTGGCCAGGTTTCTCCAGAGATAGGTTCCTTTTGGTGCTCTAGGAGCCGCACAATGGAGCGTGTTGGGAGTTCTGAGTCCCTCTTCAGGTGGTATATCTGTAACTATAATAGGTTTATTTGTTAATTAACTTCTGTATAGGAATGAAATCAGTATTACTTTATGCACTGGCCATGTTTAGTAATTATCATGTTACACCAGTCAGTCATAGAGAAATCTCTGCAATTCCTGTTATGATATATAATCATTCTTCAGGTCATTTTGGCGAACTCGCATTGTGTCTGAGTTGACTTGTTACTAAAGATCTTTATCATCTAATTCATTACTCTGGCATAATTTTGGTAACTATGTTGTTGTCTTTGGCAGTCCAGTCAGAAGCATGGCATCAGAGGACGAGGATGACTTACTTTTCTCGAGCTCTGAAAAGGATTTTGGTGATGAATTAATAATGGAATGGGCAAGGGTTCGTTTATCATTAGTTCAATTGTTTATATCTTTATATTACTTTCCCTCCCTCTATTCAATTAATTTTCGAGTTTTGTGTCAACTTGATAGGAAAACAAAAATGATCTACTACAGATAGTCTGCAGCTATCATGCTCTGCCTATTCCTGCAAGAGGAAGTGAAATAGTGTTTCGGCCTCTTGAACATTTGCAGGCAATTGAATATAGACGACCTTCAGTTGAAGCCCTTGGCATTGCTAGAAAATATATAGATTCAATAGAAGCTGCTGAGGTATTTATTTGGTGCCTGAGTTCTTATTATCTATGCTACTTCGTTAGCTTACTAACTCGATATTACTAATCCTGGTAAAAGTTCAATGCAAAGTTGGCTGCTGCTGAGGAAGCACTTGCTTTGTCGATTTGGACAACCGCAACGATTTGCCGAGTTCTGTCACTTGAAAGTGTAACGTCCTTACTACTAAACTATCTCAGAACAGAAATTCAACTCAGTGTCTTGAATCTTGATTGATGTTACCCGTGTTTATTAAGATCAACTTTGTTGAATTTTTGTAGTTTTTGGGGGTTCCTGTGAGTTTGTTGACAATGATAGCAGAGGTCTAGAAAAATAAATAAAAAAACTGAGAATCATGTAGGTCGTTGGAAAATATTGAAATGCTCCACCTCCACCACAATGAACATTTAATATAATGAAAATGTGAATCTAAAATGAAAATTTTCAAACATGTTCAAATAAAGCAGACATTAACTCCAATACTTCTATAAATAGCTGTTATACTTTATGTCACTTGGATAATTAACGACTTAGAAATTACAGTTTAATATAATCGAATTAAATGATACATAGCATATTGGGGGTTTTAAGTGTTTTTCAACCACCTTTTTCTTTTTTGCCTTTTGCTTCGTAATATATGTGCACTTCTTTCATATATTTTTCCCGCATAGTTATGTAACTGAGGCTATAAAATTTGTTCATGAGTTGGGAGTTTGATATATGGTGCTTCTTTCAGGTCTTGGCACTTATGGTTGGAGTGTTACTAGAAAAACAGGTTGTAGTGGTCTGCCCTAACCTGGTTAGTGAATATTTGTTATTGGAGCTAATTTCAACCCATAGATTAGTTATTTTCTCACGCCTAATCTATATTTCTCGCTTATATTTTTATGTACTGCTGTGGAGCATTTGAATGTTATGAAACTATTGTTTTGGATTGGCCCTTGGCTTTGACCGGAATTCAACCAATGCAGGGTGTCCTATCAGCTACAATATTATCTGTCGTTTCCATGATTCGTCCTTTTGAATGGCAGAGTCTATTGCTTCCAGTAAGTTCCAGAGCATTTAGCCTCCACTATATCTTTTTTTAATACTAGATAACAATGAATAAATTACTAATATACAAAACGATAAAGATGTTAGTCCCATACCATATCCTAGATCAATTCATTGAGAAATATTTTTGAAGACTCCCTCCCCTCTCTGCCCTTCCTCTCTGAGATACCAATTGGATTCCCAGCCAAATTGTGATCTTAGTGCCAGAAGCTATTGTCCAAGCGCCTGGAAGTACTACATCCTTGAATATTCATCTGACTTTTGAAACAATGACTCTAGGTGGTGGAAATGGTGTGCTATCTACACCGGATACCATCGTCTCCAGCTCTCTCCTTAGCTGGTTAAGACTTCTTTTTTATGTTGTTTTTATTGGTATTAGTAAAGAGTTTTGAGAAATGGAAACAGGTGCAGAATTCTTGTGATAAAAGAAGCTCTTGGCCTAGTGGTAGCATATTTCTTAGTTGAGCCAAATCAAGGTCCGACTCCCCACTCACGCTAATAATAATGAAAAAAAAAAAGAATTTTCAGAAAAAAAGGAAGCCTTATGATGTAAGTGTAAAACCCTGCTTTATAATATTTAGAAATAAAACAATAAGAGATTTTGGGGCGAAATAATAATCTTTTTTCTAGAAACTCTAGCCTCAACTTAACAAGGTCCAGCTATACAAAAAGCCTAAGGTTTGAACCCAAGACATCCCGCTCCGATGCGATGTTAAGTTTTGTTACTTTGTCATTCAACCCAATAAGTAGACTTGTTGGGGTTGGGGCATTTCACATCATTCTCTAAAACAACTCCCACACACAAGGCTCCAACAATGTATGTGAGGTCGGGGGAAGGGAAGATGGACACAACCTTACCTTTGCTTTTCAAAGAGGTTTCGGGATTTGAAATCATGACCTTCTAGGTTGTGTAGAAGCAACTTTGTTACTAAGTTGCCTAATGTTGAAATGTTGAATCAAAAACCCAAAATTTAGGAATGGTGTAACTTGTTACATTGGAGTTTTAAGGGGAAAAAATCCACTAAACCCAGTGCTCTCCTTTACATTAAGATCCCATGGTTCATTGTGGTAACTTCAGTTTGCTGGCTGAGTTCAGTCATTTTCTCACTTAAATGGAGGTTGGTTATTCATTATGTTGCTCACAAAAAGTCATTAAGAGGTTTTTGTTTGGTGAATTTATTGCTTATTTTATAATGTCTCTTACATTTGAGATTCTGGAGTACTCTTTGTCCCGTTTACATAATTTCCTTGTTTCATTTTGCAGATTCTACCTGGAAGGATGCTTGAATTTCTAGATGCCCCAGTTCCCTTTATAGTGAGTTTCATATAGTATATTAGTCTTTAATTTTTGTAAAGACGTAAAGCACTCGTGTAATGGGCACCTTTTATTTTGCAAATTCTTTTGCCTGCACTATTCTTCAAGTTATCTCCTCAATCGATCTTGTAAGCTTGTTAGGCGAAGTTTTCAATTTAATTTGAGGCTGTTTCTTGAGTTGCATGGATGCCTTCCCAGACCAAACTTTACCTAGCTTGCTGTCTCATATTTTTTTAATATTATTTGAAATATCTAGAAAATACCCATGCACGATATGTCAAATTGTCTGCATGCGCAAGTGTGTTATAGTTTATAATTCATGGACATGGAGCTTATAAATATAGCAACTATAGACTTGCATCCAATGCATGACTTCTTCTTCTTTTTTTTTTCCTCTTTTTTTTGGTCTCATAAATATTTGTTTGTTTAGGATATCGTTGATATTGTGATGATGTGGATGATAACAAGAATGAAAATTAATTTCAAAACCTTTTAAGTCGCATTGTATGATACTTATTATGAACTCCAATTTTGCTGTTACAATAGTTTCTTGACGTCATGTGGTCATCACTCACCATACAAATTGGAAACTATGAATAGTGCAATGCTAGGCAACTGGTTTTTTTTCAACTATACCTTGGGGTTGTACAGAACTAAAAACAAAATGCAATGTCTTCTCATTTTAAAATTTTGCAAATATAGGCGTCAAGACATCTGGAGATATCGTTTAGCGAAGCACGATTTCGATTATATAACACAGTTTAAGCGATTAAGTTTTCGTGAAGTTTTTATTTGCCTGTGATGAAGTTCTGTTTCATTTTCTCATGTATGTTTTACTTTATGTTCAAAATATTTTGAACTGTTTATCCTGATGAAATGGGGGGACTCAATAGGGTTGGAGATGTGAAGTTACATCCGTGAACCTAAGCAGAAACGAGATATATAGTAGGCCATCAAGGAAGAGTGTCATATTTACTAGTGATTGCATCACATTATCACATACATAAGCTGGGATAAAGCAATCTTGGTTCCAGAACTCCACCATAAGTTTTTCTAGAAATCGTCTTTTTTCCTCCCCTTCGCTATCTTATGTAGACTTTTATTTCTATGATTTTGCAGGTTGGCATTCAACATAAACCTGCTGATTTGAAGATTAAAACATCTAATCTTGTTCTTGTTAATGTGCTGAAAGACCAGGTTAGTTTTTTGGCTTTTCTTTACCACATTGGAAATTTGTCCAACATTCAGTTATATTATCATAGAAGAACATGTGGCGAAGTGGTAACCTAGATGTCATAGGTTCAATTCCTGAAAATAGCCCCTCCACAATCCACATATTATGTGGGGGTAAGATCTCCATACATCTTGCATGACCCAACCTTGCCCACTGCGGGAGCGTTGTGCACGGGTGTTGTTTATCTTTTATTTAGTTATATTATCATCATTTGGTAAAAGAATCCAAAATCCGTCCCTATGCTATAATCATGAAGCTCTTTAAGGTAAAGTTTCATATCTGGAATTTTTTTTTCACTTTATTTTCCCTTCTAATAATTGTATTTACTTTCATGGACAAAAAACTTTTTAACTGAATTAGTTTTTTTCTGCACTCCCAATTTTTTTGGCTCATTTTGATTGACATATGTCCATTTTGGAAGCCATTAATGTAAGTTTTGAATCTTCGTGGTACTCCACTCTTCAGGAATTTTGATGAATTTGACTTGATCTGTTGAGTTGCTGAGTCTTTCCAAACCTTAAAAATTTTTGTTGTGTTCATTGTTGTTTCCTCACAAAATTTCAGGTGAAGACGTGTCATTTGCCATCACTCCCTCGACATAGAGAGCTTGTTGCTGAACTTGGGACAATTCATGCCAGGCTCTCATTTGAAAATTCTTCTGCTAAAAGGCATCCGGTATATAGGTGTAGTGAAGGGCAGGTGTGTGTCAATTGCCACGCACAAGTTCATAGCCTTTCTTATTCTGTGGTTTTTGTTTTGACAGAGAAATATATCTTCCCAATGGCAAAGATTGAACTAGCACCGTTAAAAAGTAAAAAAAAATCGTAAAAAATCTTTAGTAACTGTATCCCTTGGTCTCTTTTCTTTGTCTCCTGTTGTACTTGCTTTTCTTTTGGCACCTTCTCGATGCTTCTGTAAATTTCCTTTTCATTTGAAAATAATGTAAGGGCCAAGGTGATTGCAGGACTGAAGTGTTCTGAGAGAACCATTTTTTTTCTTACCTGCTATATGATTTTTACAACTTCTTGGGATTCAACTAGTAAGAAGTTAATGATCACATCTCAGCAGTAATTATTATTATTATTTTGGATTGGGCTTCCCATGAAATTGATATTTTCCCGCAAAATGTCCTTTCATGGTTCATTTGCACTTTTTTATCATTCTTTATGAGTAACTTGCCTGTCGTCTTTAAGCTTCACAAGCAGCAACTCTCATATGTGCAACTTCTCAGGCTCAAACAGCAACCCAATTTTTGAGTGTGATGAAGCGGTACTTGGAGTCTCTTTGTTCAGATCTGAGCTCTCACGTAATAACTAGTGTACAGTCAGACAATGATAGGGTAAGGAAACATAAATTCTTATTTTCCCTTTCATCAGTATTTTACTAGTAACGGAACTTTGCAAATTGCCCCAATCATCAAACTTAAAATTATTGTTTGGTCATCTTTTCAGGTTTCTTTACTTCTTAAAGATAGTTTTATTGACTCCTTTCCTAGTAGGGACCGGCCTTTTATCAAGGTAATTTGTCTATGTTAGTTTGTTGACTGATTTTTTTGTTCATATATACATTTGAATTGTTTCTTGATATAATTAGTACTTGTTTTCATGCATTTGTTAACAGTTGATTTCACACTTGTGCTTATCATAATTTGTTTGCTGTCTTCAGCCTAACAGCTAAATGAATTTTCAGTTTAAGCCATATAAAATGAAGTTTGATTTGCTTTTTCTTGCTTATTCAAAGCACCTGTCATGTAATGTTGATGATAAGAGATTTTTAATTGATCAATTTGTTCAGTTGCTTACGCGGAGTATTTTGCTTTTGCAGCTATTCGTAGAAACACAACTATTCACTGTTCTATCAGATTCTTGGTTATCAAGATTCGAGAGTAAGAGATTCTAACTAAATCTTACTACAAGTTCAATGCATTAAATCGAAGGTGCAAATGAATTCATCAGATGAAGAGGTAATGAAGTCTACTGGTAGTGGCTCTACTGCTTATGGTAATGACCTGCAGCATTTTTCAGTCACAACGCTTTTGGAGCCTTTAATTTAAACAAGTGCAACAATTGTGAAAGTACTAATTATTAATGTCTTACACCAATTAATTATACGTCTGTTGTATTGCTCGTCACAATTGACCATCATCCCTATATTTCGAGGGATATGGCATCTGATGTTAGAGTTCTATTCACCCGAAGTTCTTGTATTGTATATGTGTTGGTTTATTAAAGCCTTAGTTTAATAAAGCATTCAAATGTTGATATAGTTTCAATAAAAAAGTTGAAATGTTTAGGTGGTGTAACATTGTACAATAAAAAAATTAAAAATTAATTTAATTAGAACTCTACCATTTTATATATAAATATATTACATAATAAATTATTTTGGAAAATAAAATAAATAATAATAATATTACAGTTATTATTACTCTAATTAGTCACTGAGAGTTGCAGGAGGTGCCAGTTACATGTTCAATTCCTTAGAACAATCTCCCCATATAATCTCCTCATATATTATGTGGGAGCAAAATCAACATACACATACTGTATGTCCCCGAACATGCCCACTGTGAAAGCCTAATGCACGAGAATTGTTTACCTTATAGTGTTATAGTGAGACTTTCTACGAATTACACGAACTTAACTTCGACTAATCGTAATAGAAATTTTTTTTTTTTAAAAAAAAAAAGGCCTTTGCCAACACGCATCACAACAGAGGACACTGAAAATACTCAAGCAAGAAGATATCATGTTGTACGCATTTGCTAAAGACTTGAGCCAAGATGCTCCCATACAATATCTAAGAAGCGGAGCGATCCTAGATAAAAGCCATTGATAATCACATATGCTCAACTGCAGCACTACTTAAATAAGAGCACAAGATACTATACTCGCAACATTTATGTATTAACATGTTCATAAGAAAATGAATTGAGGAGCCACCAAAAAGTTGCACCGCATTTGACTGTTTTATGGACAAGCTGTTCGATATTGCCGAAGTTTTTGTGCAACTTCAGGCAAGGAGGCAGATATATCCATTCTCTAATAGCACCCCACCTGCTTTGATAACATACAAAAGCTTCCATGTCACTGCCAAAACACATAAGTTACTTCAATTTATTGAAGAGGAAGAGCACTAAACATCCACCCGTCATATGAAACACCCAATGTTAAGTCTATCAATAAAATAATCTGTTTCCGAGTAATCAACATTTGATAGCAATACCCAACGAGTATGAAACTATATCGACATTTGACAGATAACAAACCAGTATTAAAACACTGTGAACAAGGCAAGCAACTAACAATGTATTTGCTACAGGATCCAAAAATTCTTGCTGCAGGATCCAACTCCTATTTTGCTTAATTACGCATAGAATAAAACAAAATTTAATGAGCAAAAGAAGTTGCTTTCCCTCCATCTTTGTATATCAACAATTTTAGTTCAGTTGCCCATTTCTGTGGAATGTTTGGAATTGGTGACAAACTTACTCGAAGTTTATCTACACGAGAAGTTAAGACTCCAAAAACTGTCCCCTTCTAAACCCCCTCCTTTGTTTAATTAGAAACAAGAAAACAAAGGACAAAACTTCCACCGCAAGGATAATCCTAGCTTTGCACTGCTTGAGTGTGGGTTATTGGTTGTTGCCTGCCTTTCTCCTTGGGTTGCACTTTGTGCCCCTTAGCAAAGTTATTTTGCATTAAAAATATAAATTAATTAAAAAAACAGTAAAGAAAAAGAGGGGAGGTAGAGTGGGGAGCAGACATGAAGACAATAAATCATAAAGAATCCAAAAATATTGCCCTTTATTAACATGTAATTATGCTAAAACTTGAGAGAAATCAAAGATTTTGTCTTTGGGAACATATATCATGGAAAATCTACCATTGATAGATCACAGAAGGAAAGTAAATCCTTTAAAAAACTCCAAGAAAGAAATTCAAGTGAGCATGATGATACCTTCATCATATTCACGTTTGATTCAATGTTTTCTTCCAGTGCTAAAGTTAGATTCAGGCACATGCAGACATCATTCAGATCTGAACCCAGCTACAAAAGAAGAAAGAAGTTCCAACACGTTACATTAAGCAGAATGAAAGACATGTACCAAAAGAATTCCACATTCTGTTGGACCACTCAACTTTCATGAGCAAGAAGAAATAATACCTTCATCCTAGTTACTAACCAGTTACTAAATAGCCAAGGCATGCTACAAATCAGGTCATTTATCTTCATCCTCAGAATCTGACTTTGCAAAAACTGGTTCAGGCTGGGTTTGTGCATATGCTGGAGCAATAAACTTGGGATCTTTTGCTGCAACATCAGCATACTTCAGTATTGCTTCCCTTGGATCTTCTTCCATCCATGTTTCCTTGATCATTCCCCCTTGCTGCAATAGAATATAATATGTCAATTGGTTTCACACTTTCACTAGCTTTACAGTTTACTGCAAAGACGAAGTTCTAATAACAATTAACAAAGACAAGAAGAAAAGGTTAAGAAACACCGTTACCTTAAGAAGGTACTGGGTCAATAAGCTTCCTTGAGTTGTGCCAACTCTTCCACCATGGCCTGGTCCTGTCATCGGAAGCTCAGGCTTGTGAGACTTAATTGGGTCCTTCAGAATTTTCTCTCTTTGACGCTTACGACTTGGCTGATCTCTAAATAAAGGCAATGCATGAGGGTTGTGAACTACTGGAGCTGCCTCAAAATCATCAACAGACTTTTTCCTTGGAGCCCGTGCAACACAAACTAGAGCCCCTCTCTCACTGAGGGTTGGATCATAAAGTACATGGGTTCCACCCTGGCTTTTATCTCCAGTAGTTGCAAAGACCTGCAGAAACAGAGGCAGGTAAGGTGCAAATTTATCTTGACTGGTCATATTTTATGATGCTTAATAATGCAGCTTATGTCCACTTAATGATTTAGTATTGAGATACCAAAAAGTAAAATGCATCCCACAGGTTCACATGTATCTTATTCACCTGCTCAGATTAATTCAAACATGAATCACAAGCACTCGTGTAAAACTCACTTCTTGTCATAACCTAGTTCCAACAACACTGTCAGACTGAACAATGTGGCACAACTGCACAAGGGCTTTACCTGATTTAACTTGGGGTGCCATGCACACTGCACAACACTACAACTGGGCGATATCCCAACTTTTGAAACAAGTTCAAGTTTGGTGCGATCATAGAAGCACAGTAAACCTCCAGTCGTGCTTTCCCTTTCAACAGATGTCCCAGTCAAGAAAAGTTGCTCATCGGGACTAAACACGATGTTTGTTTGAGCATAGTTATTCGGAAGATCATTGAACACCTTAAGAGGCTCTTTCATTTGGCGCAAATCCCAAACCTGAATCAGATTTTATACATCATCAGGGTGAAAAGAGAAACAGATATCCATGAAAAAATGTCTATCCAAGAAGGTGAAAAGCAATATGCACCTAGAACAAACATATTATTACCTTCAATGAACCATCAAAGCTTCTCGATAATAGAATTTTCCCATCGCTAGAAAATTTGAGCCCGGAGATATCATCAGAATGAGCATTCTCAACATATATATCTGGCCTGCTTCCCCATCCAGGCTTCAAGTTCCATATCTGTGGAGTAAAAAAAAAAAGGCAAGCGAGAAAAATACTGAAGCACAGATGCCAAATAGACGGAGCTCAAACAAAAGAAAATCAGGTAGTGTGATGCAATCGTTATGCGGGTTTCACTCTAAGTCAAAACAGGAGAAAATGCAAATCAGAAGGTTCAAATGGGTAAGGTTCAGACCACACAACAATTCAAACCCACTAAAACCTTATTTTATGAAATATGCCATCGAAGGGTGACTTTGTATGAGCTCCTTGGAACCCCATGGCTTCACATCGTAAATCTTTAGCCAGGGTCAATTATTTTACCAAGTGCGATAATTATGAGCTTCTTGGAACCCCATGGCTTCACATCGTAAATCTTCAATTACTTTACCAAGTGCGATAATTATAGAAAAGAAAAAGAGAAATAAGAGTGGTTCATTGACATCAAAGCAATTCAGAATATTTCGAAGGAGTCATAAATAAGGCAATTGGATATTTATCTATATAGAGATGTGTTAGATGTAACTAGGTTATTAATATAACCGGTTGTGAAAAGGGGGACTTCTAAAGCTGGATGGTCAACTCAACCTTCTTCACCAAAATATATGATATGAGTTGAGTTACTTGGAATTAGAATTTGCTATTAACTGTTCTTGCAGCAAGTTATTTTCTTCTCCAAACTTCTCAAACAGACAAAAGATTTTGATTCCGTCCATATTCAAAATCTAAGTTTCAGATATTCCATGTACCATCAAGTAGTAATATTTTTCCTTTTAAGAAAACATTGTTCACAATCCCATTGAGTCCAGCCTACTAATATGAATAAATAAAAGGCAAAGAACTTTATACCCTAACTTGCAGTAAAATAAAAGAGAAATCGAGATGGAGAGAACAAGTACCTGAATAGATCCATCTCCAATGCCACCAGCAATACATTTTCCTTCCCAGTCCCATGTACACGTAGTGACTGCAACTCTCCGTGGTCTAGCAAGCTTTGGCTTAATGACCTATTTAACACAGAAATCCATCTTTTAGCCTATAATCCTCTCCATATTGGTAAATAGAAACTTAAGAAATAACATTTAAATAGTCTATTTGCAACCCCAAGCATTAAGTCTTCTTTGCTTTTCTTTTTGAGCAGAAAAAAAACTTTATCAGATGAAGGGTGTACATTCAAGATACAAAAAGAAACAAGAATAAACAAATATATTCAGTTACAGGTCATTAGATCAAACACAACACTGATCAAATCTTCATCTTTTGATGATATCAAAAGATGTCTCCATCCCATTGGAGGCTCTTCTACTCATTTTCTATCAAAGATGGATGGAACTAATGAGACTCCTGCCTCCTGCAGTTCCTTTTCCATAACCCCAAGCATGAAGCCTTAATCATTAGAGGTACCAAAGTATCTTCAAGTAAACGATTTCTACCAGCTGAAGAACGATTAAGTGTTCCAAAAACTTTCATTCTTTTCTACTTTTAGCAGTTGAAAATAATCTTCATCCGCAATTTAGGCCAAAAAAAGGAGAAGCCATCATAAAAGCAAAAACTTCGTTTTGGAAGTACTCAAGTACCGCCAAGTAAAGGAAATTTAGTTATTAGTAAATGCAGTTTTTTTTAACTGATTGTAGGTTAGAAAAGCGGCTTTCAACTTGCGATGTTGTATGTATGACATTGTCTTAAGCTCAATGAAAAACAATCCTTACACAAAGGAGGAGGATAAACGACAAAGTGGAGCATGAGAACAATATTCACTTATAAACTTTGGGCTGAATGCAACGTCTTGATTTTATTATGTTTTCTATTTCTCTTCCTCCTGGGACTTGTATAACACAAGAAATCCTCATAACAAACTCCTTAAGAAGCCAAGCGTAAAATAGTAAGGGATGCCAAATCAACGAATTGCAAGCCAACTGTCTTATTCTCCCCCTTTCCCAGATGATTATAAACATTAAATATAAAGGCACTCCATGGTTAAGATTTCATATTCATAGAGCTCCAGAGTTCAACTTCTTTATTAAATCAGAAGTTCATCATCTAAAAATAATAACACAGAGTAAATAAACAAAACAAGCAAATCAGCCAGTTCGTTAATCAAAGATAACTGGAGGTTTTTGCATAGATGGGAATGGAATTGCACCATCATGGGAATTGCATTTATATGGGATCGTGTATGGTACCAAAATGAGGAATTGTATATGAGAATGGTAGTGCATTATGGGAATCGTATTGTACTAAAATGAATAAACTCTGGTATTGCGCCAAAATGAGGAATTGCATTATGGGAAAAATATCGACAGGATCAAACTAAGCTGATTTTCCACTCAAAGCAAGGGACCACTCATATATTAACTTTGTGATATCAATGCAAACCTGCTTTTGACTTTTGAAGTCGTTTACATCCCATATGCGCAGTGAGCCATCCTCTGATGATGTTAAAATTGTCTCCTTAGTCTTGGGGTGCCACTCTCCACAAGTCAATCCGGATATGTGGCCTTTGGTATTCTTTAAGTCACGAATATACATATCACCTTTGACAAACTCACCAAGAGTAAGCCCATCACGGTCATAAATCTGAAATACCAGGTCAGCATGCATAATTTGTCTCTGAAGGTCATGGTAACAAGATGAATGCAAAATTACCTTAGCTTGAGCAGAGCCCGTTACACACAGGAAACGGTCTGAAGTGGGACTCCAGCTTAGGTTACGAATTTGGTGGCCCTCAAATGGCTCAAGCTGCCTAAATGATTGCAAGCGAGAATTCATTCCTTGGAAGTCATACATGCGTACCATGTAGTCATAACTGCCAGAGAGAACTCTAGATCCAGAGTGATCAATGGCAAGAGCAGAAACAACCTGCGACACTCATTATAATAATTTCACTTTCAACACGAAAGATAATGCTCAAAGGAAAAATGCTTTGTTTAAAGACAGTAAAATTTTATTCATGACTGCTGATTTTCTTGTTCCCCTAATCCCACATTATATGCTCTAGGTGTTGATGAACATATTCAAACTTGAGCTCCATGCTCCATGTTGGTATTTCTTCACAAAGTTCAAAGCATTACAATGTGGCATAATACAAATAATACAACCCTCTCTCCATTTTTTTAAAAACCTTTTAATCGAATTCTCAGCCTACAGCGTTAGTATCTTCAATGCAAAGCAGATGAACAAAGGCTACACATGAGGCAAGTGTTTGCATGTGTTTGGGAGGATTCCGGCTTAGTGACATACACATTTTTAAGTGACATAACAACCTTGAACACTCTCTAGAAAGACTTCTCCAGTCTTATTATTATCTTCCCAACCATCTGGAACCCTTCCCTCGCCAATGCTCACAAATACTTGTGCTAGTCTCCAAGTAATGTGATGATAATTAACATAACAAGAAGAAAGTAAGGTGGTGATTTGAGTTATATTAGCTTATATAATTATACATTACAATGGCTCCACAATCCACATACACTTCAAATGCCACCTTCACAAAAGAGAATTATTGGAATTACTATTAATCAACGAAAGTGTGTATTATTCTCAGACTTTCTGATCGAGCATCAGTTCAATAATTTCACAATCTAAAATCAACTTAGTAGAAACTCTAAAGATTATAATCATTATCAAGATCAAGAGAGAAAACCTACCTTGGTATGTCCTTTAAGCACAATCTCGTTACTCATAGGAATTCGATACTGATTCTCCTCCTTCTCGACTTCTCCATCGGAATCCGACTCACCTAAACTGGCCACTACCGATGGTCTTGGTGGTCCAATCATCACACCCTCCTCCTCATCCTCGTCACTCTCTCCCGACCTCGGCGGCGGCGGCGGTGGTCCCACCATGATCCCATCATCGTCATCGTCACCGGAACCTGATGCAGGCGGCGGGCGGGGCGGTCCAATAATGGCATCCTCATCCCTGTCGGAACTGGGAAGTCTAGGGTTAAGGTTAGAGATTTTGGGAGTATGATTTCGGAGGGAATCGAGCCAGGCTTTGGAGGAAGAGGAAAGAGAAGGGAGGCCGTTGGTGGTGGTGGTGGTGGAGGTGGAGGAGGTGGTGGGGGTGGGGGTGGGGGTACGGCGAGTGGTATTATGAAGGGCTTCGAGAGAGGTTTGGGCCTTTGACTGCTTGCCGAAAGTGAGAGGGAATTGAGCTCTCACTCCATCGTAAATCTCCGCCTCGTCCTCCATGTCTGTGCTGATACTGATAGTCTGATACTCTCCCTAGTTTTCAATTTTCATGTGAGTTTTGGCAAGCAAGCATTCATGAATCATCAACACCTCTCCATGTCGGTGGGCCGATGGCATAATGGAAATAAGCCGAAAATCCCTTTTGTCTGTTGGGCCAGACCACCTGCACAACTTTCATTACCGACCCCCGGCCCAACGACAGGACTCCGAATCCTATGATCCATTACCAAGTGTTTATTCTGTTTGGGCTTAGTTCAAGTTGGGCCTATTTGATTGGACAAGCCTTGGCTAACCTGAAAGGTTTTACAGGCTATCTTACTGTATTTGCCATGCCGAGGCCCAAGTTCACTTTGCAGTCTTAGGGTTCCAATTATTGGCCCAATCCATAACTCACCAAACCAGTCTTCTTTATTTCTCTGCAGCCAACGTTCAGTCGATTCTTCCTCCTTGTTCATTCTCTCTGCGTTCTCTCGGTGGCCGTAATTGCTGAAGATGCAGGCGGTTTCGAGGCGTCTAGGGCACCAATCACTGAAGCCTACAGCTTCAATCGCTTCAATTAAATCGATTTACCCAATTTCCGATCAATGTAATTCTTCATCTTTTCTGACTTTTGTTAGGGTTTTAAATTTTGGTTTTGGAGATGGCGGAATTGATAATTTTTGAGTTTTCGCAGATCATGGAGCTGATCAGCCGCGGTATGTATCTACCATTGCCTCGAAGGGCGTGGGCCACCTTGTTCGCAAGGGAACTGGTGGACGATCTTCTGTCAGGTATATCTCTCTCCTTATATTTGGCTACTCGGAATACTGATTAATCTAGCGAAAGAAAGCAAAGTAAATTACCTCCTTTTTTGCCAAGGAATCTTCCAACCATGTACTCTTGTTTTCTTCGTTTTCTTAAGACAATAAATTCTGGGAGGTTCTATTTTCTGAAGGACACTTCTCAAAAGAAAAGATCTGAAATGGTATACAAGCTTCAATTTTTTTTTCATCCTTTTGTTCCTCCTCCTATTTTCCTCATCAATCAAAATATATTGGTTAGTTCGAGTTTCTTGTAATATGGGTGTCATTTCCTTAATTAGGGTAGATACTGCTGTAAAGGTTGAATTTGTAAGCTCTAGCAAGGCACTAGTATCACTTCACATTGCCCACGACTGGGCTCCTTCATAATTTGGAAAATTTTGTTTTGCAGTGGCATAATTGCTACAGTGTTTGGTGCTACTGGTTTTCTCGGTCGTTATGTGGTGCAACAACTAGGTCAGTGGAATGCTTATTATGGCTTTTGTTTTCACGCATGCAATTATATTATTCTAGCAAGATTTATGTTTTCCGTGTTGAAAGTTGAAACCTTGTCAGAAGTATTTTCTGGAAGTTTTTATTTTATTGAGTCTTTAGAGCATTTAAATTTTTTTGATTTGAACCTTTTGCTGCAGCTAAAATGGGTAGTCAAGTGTTAGTGCCTTTCCGAGGTTCTGAGGATTCCCCTCGTCATCTCAAGTTGATGGGGGATTTGGGCCAGGTAGATACATTTTACATTTGTGAGATTTTGTCAACATACTTTGTTACTTCGGTAGTTTTTCCGTATACTGTTCATCTTCTCACCGGTTATTTATGCAGATAGTACCAATGAAATACAACCCAAGGGATGAAGAAACAATTAAGGCTGCCATGGCAAAGGCTAATGTTGTTATCAATCTTATCGGTATGCTTTCGATACCCATAAGTTGATGTATTTGAGCTTTCTACATATTGGAGGCTGTGACTTAACTCACCTAGTGACTTGACTTTTTCAGGGAGGGAGTATGAGACAAGAAATTTTAGCTTTGAGGAAGTAAATCATTCCATGGCCGAGCAACTTGCAAATGTAAATCTCTGTGCCTTTGTTTTATCTAGTGGTTTTTCTTTTGAACCGTTCTCTTGATATTTTTTTGTTTATTCGTTTTATAATGTTTCTAGGCTGTTCAGTTTTCTTAGGCTTCCTATATTCCTAGTCTCCTGTAACATCGTCTGAATGATATTTTTGATGGCATTGTCCACCATCACACATCTAGTTCATCACCTTTTGGGCCTATGCAGATTGCCAAAGAACATGGTGGTATCATGCGATTTATTCAAGTTTCCTGCTTAGGTGCATCTTCATCCTCTTCATCAAGGTTGCTAAGAGCTAAAGCCGCAGCAGAGGAGTCAATTTTGAGGGACCTGCCTGAGGTATTACTTTTCCTGCTTTCCTATATCACTATAGATCAATATTTGAGTTCAAACTTTTCAGCTTATTCTTTGCCCTTGGATGGCGTCTTTATTAGAGCCAGCTTATTACCACTGGCATTTAAGGTCAATCACTTTATAGTTGAGGATATGGTGTATCAAGTTTTAGGAATTTACTTGCAATATGGAATTTAAGTATGTTAGTCTCAAGTTTATCTGCTTCCTAGGGCTTTTGTGCCCTGCTCTTTCAGCAACACTTCAAGTGGCATGCATATGACATCAGCTTCTTTTAGGAGTAGTCACATTCTTGTTTTCACCGGTGCTTGATGCAATTGACAGCTACATTAGTGTTCCAGAAAGCATGGTGACAGGAATAGATATTCAATGTCAATCCCTGGTTTTGATCTAAAAAATTAGAACTGTTGACCAAAACATAAGCTGTTGACCTTTGCTTTTTCATGATGGTATTGAATGTGGACTTTGTGGAATACATTCTTGTTATGGAGATGTAGCTTGCATGTGAAATTAATAATCATTTTTCTGATGATTCCATTTAGTTATTAAAAGCTGCCAAGGGGTTGCAAGTCAATTGCATACAGAAAAACAAAAAAAGAAAAGAAAAGAACATATCCATAAGCTAAATAAACCTCTTAGAATGGTCAAAAGTTCTAGATCTAAAAGGGTGAGAAATAAGCAGGGAAGTTGCGTTGGACTACTCGTGACCAAAAACGCCATACAACTAAAAGCTGACTGAAGTTTCTGTATCTGTTGTTTCAGCTTACCATATGTTCAGTTTTATACGCTTTGTCGCTGCTTGCGCCTGCAAGATTTCTAATATTGTTCCTGTAGGCCACAATTATGAGACCTGCAGTTATGATTGGCACAGAGGATCGTCTATTGAATCGATGGGCACAGTTCATCAAAAAGTATACGTTTCTTCCACTCATTGGGGATGGATCTACCAAGTATGTTCATCTTCTATCAACTACTAGTCTGCTAACTTCATCTTCTGGGTGGAATTTTTGAGTCTTAATTAAATGGATGGCTTTCAATCATTTGATTGGCGTTTTCTTAAGAGTGTTTTATTTGCAGAATCCAGCCAGTATATGTGGTGGATGTTGCTGCTGCAATTACAGCAGCCTTGAAGGACGATGGTAGCAGTATGGGGAAAGTTTATGAGCTCGGTGGACCAGAGATATTTACTATGCATGAACTGGTGACTTTCTTCTCTCAATTTGTTGTCATGAGGTCTGAAGATATTGCTTAATTATATATACACTGCAGGCAGAGATTATGTATGACATGATACGTGAGTGGCCAAGCTATGTGAAAGTTCCTTTCCCTGTCGCAAAGGTAAATCATATATCTTTTGTGTTTTAGATATTGAAATTTGTATTCATTTCCATGGCCTATACTCTTCTTAAGGTTAAAATTGATAGTTAGGGCATATATGTGAAAATTTGGTTAGGAACTTACCTGTTGTGTACAGGTAATATCCTTGCAGTGACCCGTCCTTGTTTTTCCTAACATCAAGCTGTGGACGTATTTATCCTTTTCTATTTATACTGGTAATTCATCTCCAAGATAAAACGGAAATACAAGATCTTAGAAAATAGCATCTGTCCATCGTGCTTACCTGTCACACAGACACAGGTCACAGAATATGTGGCTGATTGTGTGTTGGGTTTACCACTGGTCCACTGCTAGTTGTTGCCAGACCTCTCTCTTTCTCCTGCTTTTAAACTATTAATTTATGTCACTTGGGGTTTGTATGGTTCAGGCAATTGCAATGCCTCGAGAACTGCTACTTAAAAGGGTTCCATTCCCTCTCCCCAATCCGGACATGTTCAACCTGGATCAAATCAATGCTCTAGCTACTGATACAGTTGTCTCAGAGAATGGTTAGTTGGAACATGTTCTGAAAATTTCTGACTTATTTCTCTTTATATAATATATATATATGTCACCTTTGTACAAATTTTATGGTGGTTTACAGCTTTGTCATTCAGTGATCTTGGGATTGTGCCACATAAGGTAAGGGGATATCCTATTGAGTACCTAATCTCATATCGCAAGGGTGGCCCAAATTTTGGTTCTACGGTGAGTGAAAGAATGGATCCAGATGCCTATCCTTGAGGCTTAAGTTCCAAGTGTTCTTATGGGTATGATGTTGCTGCCATCTTGGAAATCTTGTAATTGGTACGTCATGCCTTATAAGAAAACAGAAAGTATTTAAAGCGCATGATTGTTTTTCTTTCAGCGTGATAGGTACATTTGATTTGGTACTCATGTACTAGTTTGTTTGACAAGCTGCATCTGTACCTTTTCATAAAGTTAAATATTTCTGATAAATTTGTAACCTTGACATCATAGGTTTCTGGAGATGGACTTGTTTCTGTTGAGACAATAATGATGTGAAGGATACTGGAATAACTCCAGATTGTATGATGATGAAAAACATTCTGGCCATTTGTTCTTGATTAAAAAAGAGATGATTTGTTTTGCCTGGCATTTGAGGCCTAAGCATTTGTTTCTTGTCGAGGAAATGTCTGATTCTATGACACGACATTCTGTCTTTGGCTCTTGGTTTATGAGATCCATTGTGTTTTTTGCCTGTGTGTTTTGTTTTGATTTATTTGTCTCTGCAATTTATATGAATGGTGACGGTGGTGGGTTCTGAAGGCACACATTGAATCGATGTTTAGTAGTCTTTCTATCCATGCACTGGGGGTAACATTGTTGGTGAAACTTACCAGCTCGTGATTATCTATTCTTGTTTGCTATTCAACTCAAAACTATGATGGAAACAATTCTATTGTGCACTACATATTCTTGTCATAATGTTCAGTTTGAGTCCCTGTGTTGTATTTTGCTATAGGTTCGTATGTATGTATGTATTTATCTCTTATGCAGACACCTGCATTTTTATTTTTTTTCCTTAATTTACGGACTTTCTCCCTTCTATCTCGCTCCGACTGACCATGGTTCCCGACAAATGGGCACTGGCCATGGTTTCCAACAAATGACCTACCAAATTGAAGCTCATGCCACCACGACGATTAGAATCGCATAAGCTTTGTCCGCTGATGTTCTGTACTAATCGGGATCAAGTCTGAAAGTTGCAGACCACCGCGAGTAAGAATGACCCGATCTGGCCACACTTGAGTCGACGACAACTGCGAGGGATCTGATCACTTGAGGCATTGTTGCCGGTTTCCATCATCACCAAAGTGTTCCTCGGGTGTGATCAACTTAACCCATCCCTTGGCCGTAAATTAACAAAAAAATGCAGGTGTCTGCATAAGAGAACTCGTATATGTTAATATGTAGCAGTGAAAGAAAACCCATAAGGAGGAAAATGAATGTTAAACTGAAGTGTCCCCCAAGTTATTCCAATAGAACATTTCATTTCCTTATAATTGGGGGAAAGTAGTGGACAGAGCTCTTACTGCAAGAAAAGAAGCAAATCATGCGAGGGAGCAAAATAGACCATGAAACACTCTTCTCCAACCATTAGGTGCAGTAGCACCAGCCCATCAAGACTACAGACGTTATCATGGCAGCAGCGAGATGTTATGGTTCCTTCCAGCGTGTTGCGATCGAAGGAAGTAACATCGGGGCGTCAATGTTCATCCGACGTGGGATCGCTGCAGCGGAGCCAGAAGATAATTGCTGTATCAACATTTACATAAACAACAATGTCCAAGGAGTCATCAACTCTGTTCTACTAGGTAGTGAAGTGAGCATGAGAGATCCAGGGGTTAGGTTATCTTTTAAGGATGTTGCATTGGATGAACGGTGGCTGAGATCCAAGAGATGGTCGTGGAGAGATTATTCGTGTTGTGTTATATTGTTTTCATTTTTCTTTCTCATTATGTTGCTCTTGCTGTTGTTTATCTAATTTACTCAGAAACTAATAATATCCATCATCAAACTCCACTCTCTACACTTTTTTAAACCGAGAACAATAACATACAAAATTTTATTTTCAACATTTGATATGTGTATAACCCGAACCGTCATCCCAAGGCTCATGGATGCATGTGTGATGGTGGATTGGTAGATCACACACACATGCTCAAAGGAATTATAGTCTTGGGAAAACCTTAGATACCCTAATTATAAAATAAACATAATTAACTCACAAAAAATAGAATTGAAACAACCTAATTTGGTATTGTACTTCAAAAGCATAGTGAGTTGTTGAACCAGACAATTTTGATGACCACATGATAGTAACTATTTTGATGAGTTAAAAAATTGTTGTAAAGAGACAAACAAAAAGTTGGCAGGATACAAAAACAATTATATTTGTTATATACATACATACATGTGTGTGTGTGTGTTATAATGATATTTGTCTTTTGTCCAGTAATATTGCGTTGGAATTTCAACCTGTCATGGTTACAATAATTAGACACCTAAAAGAGATTCCACCCTATTGAAAGGTGAGAGGTGGAAACACATAATAGGGCACACTTTTTTCCTCATAGAATATAAATTACACCGTTGATTATGTCCGAAAGTAGTAACGTAGTCATGCTAGTTGCACTTTGATTGTGTGGGTGTATATATATAAGCACTATGACGAGGACTGGGACAAAATTACATTACAAATAATGATATATATATATAACATATGAAATAGCTATATATGTGTTTTTCTCAAAGAAAAGTAAGCTTTATTTGATTGAAGGTCTAATTATAAAGAGTAAAAGCTGGATTTTCAATAAAGTGTGCATATTCTTTATAAATTGTAATTCCTTGGGGATTTATTGGCATATGATTGGTATAATGTTATCATTATATACATCAAAAGAGGGGGAGGGGGAGGAGGCCTGCAGTATTATTTTTTTATTACTGCATGGTCTGAAGTTTTAATCACATCCGTCCATGTTGATTACTAACCTGAAACTCAAATGAGTATTTCAAAAAGTAAAACATATTTGTATTTATGAATTTCAAAAGCCCTAGTCTGTCCGGCCGACAACAAAAAAAGAATTAATAAACCATCAAATTAAAAACAAAATTATGCATAAATAATTAAATACAAAATTTGTACTCTGAATCCAACCTCCATTAAAGTCCAGTTTTAGGCGGCTAAACAGGGATTTATCACTAATTCTGTTCACTAGTAGACAGCCAACGTGGGCCCCCCGTAAAGGCCCATATGTTATGTTCTCTCCGTCTACATCTAGACTAGAACACATGAACGTGCTTGCTGCTTTCATCAAAAGCTACGCCGTTTCCACCAGTTAACACGTAATTTAAGGAGCGAACACCGAGACGATCACCGTCGCTACCAGACACGTCTGGACCCTCCTTCATACGTGGCGCAATCTCACCGGTTACCGACAACTGACAATTCCCTGCTAACGTGCGCCTCGTTTCGTCACTCTCCTCTTCGGCTCTTCCCCATATAATAAGGACTGCGTTGTCTCCGATTCCAGCTCAGAATTTCTCATCTTTCGCGATATTTCTATGCAAATCAAATGTATATTTATTAGCTCTCCTCTCTTTCCCTGTAAGTCCTCTCGTTCTCTCTTTCTATATTTGTTCTTGGGGTCTTCGACTCTTCGTTGATTGATTTCTGCTTTTGTTGAGTAATCAATCCTATTGTGCTCAACAAAATCAATTGCAGATCGAGCGAATTCAGCCGTTCCTCGTGATTCGTGCTGTGTGCGATAGTCTGGTTTAACTGTGTGAGCTGTTTCGATTTTGGTTTGAGCTGAATCAGTACAATTAGGGGGGGAGTGTGTTAGTGGTGTTTTGCTGTTTACTTGATTTACTGAACTGGGAGTGCGTTAGTTTCTAAAATAGACGATATGATTGTTTGATTGGTTGAAATTAACGATCTGATGAGACGCCGTCCTACAGCAAGCATCCCTTCGGAGACGATGGAGAAGGGAAGTACCAAAAATCAGCATTCTCGTCTCTGTTTCTTGGCTGCATTATCTGCATTTTTCTGGATTTTGTTGTTGTACTTCTATTTTATTGTTCTAGGAAGTAGTGCTGTTGATGAATCTGTTAAGGTAGGTCCCAAGCCCGTCAACAGCCATTCCACTACTCCTGCTGGAGTAGAGCCTGGTCCTGTTTTCATTCAATCCATCCCTGCCCCCTTGAACAAAAACCCTCCCAAGGCTTCCCAGAAAGTTGAGCAGAAAACTGTGGAATACTCTTTTATGAGAGCCTTGAGAACTAGAGAGAATAAGAGTGATCCTTGTGGAGGAAGGTACATTTACGTGCACGATCTGCCTCCAAGGTTTAATGCAGACATGCTCAAGGAGTGTAGGAGTTTGAGTCTTTGGACTAATATGTGTAACTTTACTACGAATGCTGGGTTGGGACCTCCGCTGGAGAATGAGGAAGGGGTGTTTTCTAATACAGGGTGGTATGCCACCAATCAGTTTGCTGTAGATGTGATATTCAGCAATCGAATGAAGCAGTATGAGTGCCTGACTAATGATTCTTCAATTGCTGCGGCTATATTTGTGCCATTTTATGCGGGTTTCGATATAGCTAGGTATCTTTGGGGGCATAATATATCGACTAGAGATGCAGCTTCCCTTGATTTGGTTGATTGGCTCATGAAGAGGCCTGAGTGGCATATTATGGGAGGCAAGGATCATTTTCTGGTAGCGGGGCGGATAACATGGGATTTTAGGAGACTTTCAGATGAAGAGACTGACTGGGGTAACAAGCTTTTGTTTCTGCCTGCTGGGAGGAATATGTCGATGCTTGTGGTTGAGTCCAGCCCCTGGAATGCCAATGATTTTGGCATTCCATATCCTACTTACTTCCATCCTGCAAGGGATTCTGATGTCTTCGTCTGGCAGGACAGGATGAGGAAATTAGAACGGAAGTGGCTGTTCTCTTTTGCTGGTGCCCCACGCCCTGGCAACCCCAAATCTATTCGAGGGAAGATCATTGATCAGTGCAAAAGTTCGGAAGTGGGCAAGCTGTTGGAATGTGATTTTGGGGAGAGCAAGTGTCATTCTCCAAGCAGTGTAATGAAGATGTTTCAAAGCTCCCTTTTCTGTCTACAGCCTCAAGGTGATTCGTTTACACGGAGATCTGCTTTTGACTCGATGTTAGCAGGCTGTATACCTGTCTTCTTCCATCCAGGGTCTGCATATACACAGTACACTTGGCATCTTCCAAAGAATTACAGTATATATTCAGTGTTTATTCCAGAGGATGACATCCGTAAAAGAAATGTAAGCATAGAGGAGAGGCTTAGTCAAATTTCTCCAGAGCAGGTGAAGATCATGAGGGAGCAGGTTATTAGTCTCATTCCGCGACTGATATATGCAGATCCTCGCTCAAAATTGGAGACTCTTAAAGATGCTTTTGATGTTGCTGTTCAGGCAGTCATTGACAAAGTTACAAGGTTGCGTAAGAACACTATTGAAGGCCGCACAGAATATGACAATTTTGTGGAGGAGAACAGTTGGAAATATGACTTACTAGATGAAGGACAGCGAGAGGTGGGAGGTCATGAGTGGGATCCTTTCTTCTCGAAACCAAAAGATGGCAGTGGTGATTCTGGTGAGTCATCTGCGGAAGCTGCTAAAAATTCTTGGAAGAATGAGCAGAGAAGTCATGAATAAAAAAGAAATATAGCAGTAGAGATGTAGAAGATAGTGGTTCAAAACGAAGACTGCTTGTGTTGAAGGATGAATCGCAGGTATGATCCTTCATCAAGTTTGACAGGCCTAGATCAATGTTTAAAATGAAACACAGATGCATATTCTCCTGTTTCTGATATAGTTATATGGAAATTTTCCTCGAAGTTTTTGCATTATGGCTTATTTGTTACCAATTCTTTGTAGTGTATATTAGCTTAGATTTCATCATTTCCTCTACTTAATGTTATTGTCCAATAAATGGATACGGGAGATAATGTAGAGCGATTAATAAATAATAGCTGTTTCTCAATTTTTTGAGTTCTATACACCATAGAATTTTCTTCCATTCAAGTCTAAAAACTGGGGAATTAAGCCATAGTCACATCATTGCTCACAAAAGTGACATCTTCTGTGTTTGCTAGCATTTAGCTTGTTGAAGAGTCTGAGAGACATAAGAAAGGATGAATCATCCTTGTCACTTTACCTCCAAAAATAAGAACTCCTCGGCATGTAAGGTGGCTCAAGTTATGATAACTCTTGTACTGCTTCCAATACACAAGGGTGATTTTCCTCATGTGAATTTGGTTTAGCATGTGTGCAGAAGGATGTTGTGGTTTGATTGCCTCGTGTTTTTGCCATCTCTTTTCATAACTTCATATATCATAATGACAGAAGTAACAAGAAGCGTAGTTTACCATCTGTATGTGCCTTGCCTTAATCAGGATCCTGTTATAGTGTCTGCTGGCAAATGCCAAGTAATTGACACTAACTGCAATCTATGGAAGCCTTACTTAACAACATGGTCTGCTTTTTCAAGTATAGAGCATACACGTCTCATTACAGTCTTGACTTCTTCCCAATTGAGAAACAAAGATTTTGCACTGCAGGCTTAAATCTTAACGTCTATATAGGTAATGAAGTTTGACCAGAAATTCTCGTGAATCAGAGGGTATAATATACACACATTTGAGCTCCTCAAGAAATCAGAAGCTCCTCTCTGTGACAACTGCAGATGTAACCGACCATTCTGGACATCTGAAGGTGGACGGTAACAAACCAGCAAGCCTTTTTGCAATTGGAGCTGGGAATGTTAACCCAGAAAGGGAAATCAATTCTGAATTGATATCTGATACATGATTCTACTCAAATGCCACATGCATATGCAGAGCTGGTGCTGGTGCTATAAACTACTTCTATGCATTATTAAGGAGGAATTGCAGAGCTGGTGCTGCAAATACAATTGTACCTCACATGAATATCTTGCAAGTGAAAATGACATGCGTGGTCTGATCATGTTTTTGTTAGATTTTGCCCATTTCATTGATATATCTTAACTTCAGCATGGGGCACTGTAGGCAAAAACATTTGTGATTTTGTGGATTCTTCATTAATCAAAATAAGTTTATGATATCTTCTGCAATATAAGATGTGTGGGTATTTATAGATCAAAAACAGCACCATATCATATGGAAAACTCAGATGCCTGAGACATTTAGGTATGGGGAGTATACCATTGTTTGAGTGACAAGAATAAACAAGTGTAGTAAGAAAGGAAAAAAGAGGAACAAGAGCAACCAAAAACACAGACAAGCCGCAGACGATCATTCGTTACAAATCAAACACTTCCAAGTATTTACTATCACTTTTCTTCTCTGTGTGAACCATGGCTTGTCTTCACCATGATGAAATTCAAAAAAAAAAAAAAGTGGGTTTAGACAGATTTCTTTCCTTGTATACCATTACTTTCTTGTGACCGTGGAGCTGCAAATTCATAAATAATTGAAAGATAATTAGTTTAAAAACATATGCAAAACTCAAAATCTGGGTCAAACTGTTCATTAATTATTTATATACCTAGTCCAGTAGCCTCAGATGTCCTCATGATTCTAAGCCTCCTCACGGAGCAAACGAACATCCTGCAAAAAAATTGAAAAGGAATTTCATGCGACAATCAAATACAACTTAAGTTGCAATACGAATAACCATAGAGCAATAGACCACCAACAGGGTAGCAATTGCTTTCTGTAAGCCTCATGAAACGAAACCTAATACATTGAGGAGACCCTGTTGGGTGGTCAAAAATTTGATCAGAAAATTTGATAGTTTAGCTTGTTGGATATAACAGTAAGTGAATTCCAGAGATCGTTACTACCATGAGGACCCCAATCACAAGTTAGGCCCAGATTGTTGCAACGATTCTGTTAAAAGTTGCAATATCTAATGATGATAATAATGAACAATGATAAAGTGAACTTGAAATATAGAGTGCATTCTCTTCCTTCCACAAGGGCATGGTGAGTTGTTTTTTATTTCGCACGACTAACAGCCTGTTTTTTATGATCAATCAGAAGTCTTCCTAGAACCCCCCCCCCCCAACGCTATGAAAGTTCATGCAACAAATTATGGTGCCCAGTTCCCCATGTTTTAACTTTCCGACCCTGATGTCAGATGCAAATGTCCGTCTTATTGTGCAAATATTGACAACCGTAAAGTAGATTTCACATTAAATGAACATTTGCAGAAATGGTGAGTTGCATTCATGTATATTTCATGTAAATGATACATACCCCCAAGGAACATCTCCAACAAGCATCCAATCACCCTCCCTGTCCTCATATGTGAGGACAAATTCCGACGATCCATCTAGCAGTTTTAAGGATCTTGTTGCTTCTGCCTCCTTTGTGCCACACTCCCGTATGCTTGGTCCTAAAAAACAAATAACGACCATCACTGAAGAAGACATCAATATATCAACTTTTACACAGCACAAGTAGATCTATGTTACAAACAATGCAGATATTTCTGCGCCTTCTTGGCGCCTTTTTCATTAAGTTTCAATCAATTTATTTACATTAAAAAAAGATACTAGAAAATCTTAAACCCCGAAAGGAATACGGAAATTAGACTTGCGATTCAAGAAGTTCATTTAACAATTATATCTTTAATAAAACACTCAAAATGAGAAATCAACATAAACATCAATTCATCGCAGAAGATCATAGCAGAAACTTAATACCTGCTCCCATATATACAAGCCAATCAAATTATCGTGCAAAATTCATATTAATGCTTGTATGGGGTCAATCATAAAGAATTAAACCATACAAATCTGTAAGAAATGCCATTTTGAGCAGCCATCCAATTAGGCAAGCACATTGACAATGAATTCATATAAGAACAAGAATTCTATTCAATTTTAAGACAGGAGTTTTGGGCTCTAAGACCACTAAATCACGCATTTATTTTTACGATCAAATCAGAATGGAGGTGTGGAGGAGAGAGAGAGAAAGGAAAAAAAAAAACTCACGAGCTGCACTGTTAGTTTTGAGGAACATCTCTTCCAGAGTTTGTGCCAAGGTTTCGTAGCCAGTATGAGCACTCAAATCAACCTTCCTTCCAATTGGAAATCCATCCATATTCACCTTCACAAACCGAGAAGTCCAGCCATAGGCGCTATTATTGTTTTTGTTGCCGCAATTGTTAGTCTTCTCCATCACGCTGTTCTTGCTTTTACTTTTCTCAATCATAGAGTTCAATTCTTCAGTGGCTACAGACTTTGCTTGATTAGCCATGCAGTTCATTCTATAAGCTCTAATAGGAGGCCACCCAACAACTTGACTGCTTCAACATTTAAGGAAAAACAATGAAATTAGAGGAATGAAAACGTGAAATGACAAGATCTAGCAATCTACCATCCATAAGGTCTTAAAGTACAGTAATTAAAGGCACCAGAAACACAAGTTACAGTTCAAAAAGATTTGGATGCCAACTCATTATTAGCAAAACATTTACAACATAGTATTTAGAACATGACTGTTGTATGAAGAATATGATCAAGAATAGAAATGTTCCCTCAAAAACATTCATAATGCAGGATTCCGTGAGAAAAGACATGAATTCATCTTGACATGATGCTAGTTACCAACATAAAGGTCGTTCAAATAAAATTCAAGCGAAATTCTATAACAAATGATCAAGAAAGAGAACCGATGTACTGATTAAGAAGACTTTATCAATAGAGACGATAACAGTCCAAGTGAATCTAATAAAGGAAAGAAAATAAGGGGGTTGAGGAGTAAGAAGACTAATGAAGATACGTGAGATTATTCAATTCAATACCACATCAACATACACTTGGAGTGGAAAAGTACAATTAAAAGCAGAATAATCAAACAGTAATGAACAAAAGTAACAGAATCCAGAGAAAATGAAAAATTACCTAGAACCATTAGGAGAAGTCACGGAATCGGCACTCCTCTTGGTCCCAACGGTGCCACTAGCCCTGCTCAAAGTAGAAGAGGAAGACGACAAAGATGACGACGAAGAAGTCGAAGAAGATGAAGAAGAGCCCGAAACCCCAGAAGGCAAATCCTTGGCAGTCAGAATCCTAGCATATTGACCCCTAAAGGGAAGCAATTTGAAACCACCGCCGCCACCACCACCACCACCAAGGCTCAATCCCAACTCGAGCTCACCATCATCTGGGCTCGAAGAATCCTCCGAAGACAACAACACGTCCTCCTCCCTCGACACCGTCGACATCGACCCACTCCCACCACGATCACCACCAAAACCGCCTTGCATTGAATGAATCAACGAAATCTCTCTCTTCCGATTCCGGAAAAAATCAGAATAAGAAAAATAAAAATAACGACAGATTTGAGGCCTTGGTTTGGTACGATTTGGGAAAGTAGACAGTTGTGATGAATACGTTTGTTTGGTGTGTCATGTCCGTGTGGGTGGATGAAGGAAAGAGAGGGAAAGCGAAAGAATGATAGTGACTCTGTGGGGCTCCACCTGTCTCCTCTGCTCTACTCCTTAATACGCACCGTTTCCTATACCTGTTCTTGTCGTCATATCTTGTATTTCTCGCTTATTTATCCACGATATATCGTTAAATGCGTACTCGAAAGTTCCGACATTAAAACCCAGAATTGTCAAAACAAGAATATTATAGTAGAGAATAAAAGTCTATTACGGGTATTATATTATCTTTGACAAATTCAGGGCTTTTTTTAAAAAAAAATTTATTATAGTTTTCTACACTGTTAGCGATTCAATTAGTTTGCTAATTCGAAGACGCAATTAATCATAATTGCAGATCATGATTTGTGTAAGAGAGTTGGAAGGAGGAAATGTGCAGACATCCTTCTGCTACACGGACGATGATTGCAAGCTGAACTGTCACCCTGCAAATGTGTGGAAAGCCCATGTTTCTCGTGAAATGGAGAAAAAATACTATGTTTGATGAGCATGACAGGTGTCACATAGGGAAGACTTGGGAAGAGGAAGATGACTCATCGTCGAGTCAACTCAAAGAAAGGGGAATAACTTGGAATCTGTAGGAATCCCAACGATCAACAATCATGAGATGTTGCAGGGGTGACGAGATGTTCGTTGCAATCCAAACGACCATACCTCGCCCACTATAAAAGGAATGTTCCGTCTCAGGTATGATGGACGCTAAACGAAGAAATTCTACGCTCTTGATTTACTACTAGGATATTAGTTACTAGAGCGTTATAGTGTCTCAAGGCCGTCCAGCCCACCATTTGCTCTTAGAAGTTTTGAGATTCGCCGTCCACCTTACAGCTTAGATCGCAGCTCCTGACTTGTGGGTTATGCAGATGTCTATATATACATACACACATGCTCTATATAACTATATTGCTATGTACATGGATGGATTCAGTTACAAATAAAACCTGAGTTTGAATGATTTTGCATGTCTTGTAAACAACCAACAAATGGGATGAACAAATTTTTTTTTTATATATAATAGGCCTGGCCGGCAGACAATATGCCCAGCCCAACAAGAAAAATGAAAAAAAAAGCCCAACCTAGATTATTCTTCACGTCATATTACAATTACAATTTATCGTATCGGGAGAAGTAAGAAATAGTGGGGACCACAACGTATGTGCTTCCAACAGACAACCCGACAGGGTGTGGGGTCCAATGCCATCAATGTAAATTGTAGACAGCTCACCCAAGACCAAAATCAACCGCCACAAGGAGCGTAGATTTTTATTGCTTCCCTTCGCCCGCCGTCCCCGTAGGTAGGCAGGTCCAAACCCTAACTACGTTGTCGTGCGACGGGGAGACAGAGTCCAAGGCTGCCTCCTTTTACTTTTTAGCCTACAATGGTATAATTGATTGACCGACTCTAACTTAACTTAGGAGGGAGGTCTTGGTGACTAGGAGTGGAAAAAAATGTTGTCAATCGATTTTGAGTTTGAAAAGACCCGTTTATGAAATATTTACATATGTAGACTTTAATTTTAATTGGATTTCAGACGTATTTAATTGATCAAACTTAGATTGATTTAAATTCAGACATTAATTTAATCCAAGTTAAGGTCCGAACAAATAAAGCGGACAAGATTTCTATGTTTGGATCCGAATTTGATTTTAAATTGGACAAAAAAATTCATGTTTGGACCCGAATTGTGAACATATCACTTATGTCAAAACTTAATTTAACCTGAACGAGACTCAATTTTGCTACCCCTACTGGTGACCACGAAGAGAAACATAAAATAAAATAGAAAGGAATATGCAGTATGTTATATAACTAGGAGAAGAAATGGTGGAGAAAATATTTTATGTTATTGAAGCTTTAATGAATCAGTTGAGATTACATGATATATAAAGACATGATCCACTAACTTATCCTCTTAGAATCTCTCCAACCACTTGCAGAAAATCCTACCATGATCTCCACTATTGACTTTAGTCTCTCCATAAGTATAGGAACTAATTAACTTAGTCTACCCATGAACATAGGAACTAATTATTTGACTTGGTAAACAAAGAAAGAAATACAAGTTAATTAAAAGAACTCTGACGTAACATACACTAATTTTTAACAAAACAAACAAGTGGATTTGTATTGATTTGGTACCACCGGAACTATCGTATGAGGCTTCATAGCTTACACGTGATACTGATTTTATTGGTTGTGAAACAAACAATGGGCCATTAAATTGATCATTTAGGATCATTCATAAGTTTTTTCGAGCTATCCAGGTCCAATGTTTTTTCGGGCTTTGATCTATGGGCTGTTTGGTGACCCCTACGCATGAAGGATTGCATTTGGAGAAACTCAAACTTGGGATAAAATACATGATGATAAACATAGGCAACAACCACTACACCACCACTGATTTGTTTTCCCACTTTAATTCTTCTTTTAAAGTCTTCAATGTTTTTAACAAATCAAGCAAGCCAGACGGGCCCGGCCGATTTGGGCCCAGGCCCGGGCCCACCATAGAGACTTACTTTCGTGGGCTGAGAAAAGTTATAGAAGGCCTCATACGAAAGGCCCAATCTTCACTGGGCTGGCCAGTTCCTTAGACTTCAATTATGTCGCAGCTTCCAGCCAATTTCTAGAGGGAAAAAAATTTAAAAAAACGTGCGTGCGACGCGTACGGGGTCAAAGCATAATTTTTTAAAGTCAGTTTTGGCATCAAACGGAGCACATGCTTCCCAGGTGAAGCCCCCCAACCCAACTAAATATTGAAAGAGACTCCATTGATGGTGGGGTACTTCTACAGCTAGAACCACAAGAACAACTTGATATTTTGCATCTTCAGCTAGACAAAGCATTCTCCACCACACAAATCACATCAATATATAAAGCTTTGAAAGGTAAAATGCTAGACAAATATACATTCTTCTGTCCTATAAGAAGGGGGTACTGCAATTACCTTAATGGTTTGGAATCATTTTGGCTTTTCAGTTTCTTTCCCCTCCTCTGTTTAGCCAATTATGTTGCTAAGAAGCTCATCAACTCCAGTTCTTGGATCTCTCCTCCCATCCTTCTCTGACAGTCCCAATAACAGTAATCACACTTACTATCATGACACCAACTCCGCCAAGCACCATCCAAGAACCACCATTCCATTCTACCAAACAGGGCCTCTCAATCTATCATCTTCATTTTCATGCAGTTCCTCTCCTATCTCTCCCTCCATTGCCGGCAAAGGGATTCGTCGTGCTCAGTCTGAAGGGAACTTGGAAGGATTGGCTTTTGGTTCCTGCAGCAATACTGAAGACTCTCATGATTCTAGACAATTAGCACCCAAGAAGTTCACTGGGAGACCCCCCAAGAGCTTCACGTTGCAAACTATACCATCTTTCTCCTTTTATGGCTCAAGAGGTTTGTTGGAAGATGAAGAAGAATTTGACTTCTCTGATGATGATTATGATGACGAGAGAGAAGACCAGGAGAAGATTAATCACGAGATCAGTAACAGGCAGATCATGGTTTCGACAGAGGAGAGAGTTATGGATAGGAGTTGGGATGCTGGTGTTGAACAAGAAAGAGGGGTGGTTAGTAGTCATCAAGAGGTGTCTCTTGCAATTGGACTTGGACTTGGTGGTGGCGGAGGCGGTGGCGGTGGCAACAGTGGCCGTGGTGGAGAGTTCAATTCAGGAGGTGGGGATGGAAGAGACAAGGATAGTTCTGAGGAGTACTACAGGAGGATGGTGGAGGAGAATCCTGGCAACCCTTTATTCTTGAGGAATTATGCACAGTTCTTGTATCAGGTAAAGTTCAGTCCTCCAATCCGAAAAGCTAATACTGTAAAAGACTAATAAAAAGCATAGAGAATTAAAAGAATTACTCATGAATTTGGCAATTGACACAGAGCACAGAAGACCTACCGGGAGCAGAGGAGTATTACTCGCGTGCCATACTAGCAGACCCCAGCGATGGTGAGATCATGTCACAGTATGCTCAGTTATTGTGGGAGCTACATCATGATCAAGATAGAGCTCTAAGCTACTTTGAGCGAGCAGTTCAAGCTTCTCCTGAAGATAGGTAAGCTTTGTCAGAATGCAATAGAATTGTTCGTTCATTATTTGCATGAAATATTCTACTCGATTTACTTTGGTTTCAATTCCTGTTTTGCAGTCATGTTCATGCAGCATATGCTAATTTCCTTTGGGAAATGGAGGAAGATGAGGATGGATGTGATGTACCAGTAGACTTCGATGCCACAAGACCCTATTCCCATGCAGGTGCCATGACTACAGCCAATGCTTAACCGCTCGTGAGAACCCAAGACGAGACCTATGGTAGATCAAAGAATTTTATGTAAGGATCCAAATCCCTTCCTTACATAGTGTGTGAAATTTAGATAATAACTGTAAATGCCAGAACAGATGCTTTAGAATGTTCAGAAACAGACCCTTGACTTGTAAGTTGTAACTGGGTCTCTCTTCGTGGAAAGTGCAAATTTCAGCGAACAAAGGCAACAGAACATCGAGTTAGACATACAAGAGTAAAGTAACATTGTAAAACATATTTGTTTTAGAGATCTTCATTGGAATCTGAACAAAAATGTAATGAAATGTAATCGATGTCTTCAACTTTTACTCGTTCATCATTGGGCAGGAAAATTCAGAAAGAGAAGCAAACCCCATCTCATCACCACACTTCTGCATTAGTATGTGACAAAACCAAGTATAAAACAAGTACCAATTACACAAACAGTTTCCCATCAAAATTGATATATCAAGACTTGAACAAGAGAAAATAAGACGCACGAAAAGTCTTATGTAATAGTTCCCAACTCTTCAGCTTTGGTGGAATATGTTCCCAGAGGTACTTTCCTAGCAAACCTACTGCAGTTTTCGTAACCATAATAAGTTAATATAACATGTAAAAAGACAAGGGATGCATGCAAGCCAACCTCAAAATCATGCAAAATATAAAACCTAGAGTACAAGGGAAAGCCGCTTTGCACTCACACTCACAATACAAGGACACTCCAAAAAAATTCCCGCTTGAATTGCAGATAAAATCCATTCAAGGGGACTACAAAAATGTCTCAACATTCCTTGTACAATGTCACACCTACAACAGAACCAAATATGTTTTCCCTGCAACCAGTAGAAGGTGGGTGAACAATATGGAATTAGCAACCCAAAAAGCCTCCTCACACTTGGATGAAGAACCTAGATTAAATGCCTGTAAATGCAAGATCCTCTGTTTATCGAGAACCACGCTGAGGAAAGCCATTGCCTCTTAGTCTACTATAGTCTCCGACATCTTGGTTGCTTCCCCTGCCCAAACGTCCACCAAATCGCCCCCTCAGAGCCTCTGTTTGGTAACTGCCTCTTCCTCTTCCTCTCCCTGGCCAAAGAAATTTAGTGGTAAAACATGGTCAAGGATAAATTACAGAATAAAGTCTATAATATGCAGTAAACAGGAAAAAGTTCAATCACCCCAGGTTTTTCAACCCACTTTGAAATTAATGGCTACTATGTCTATTTTGGTCAAAAAAATATTTGAGCCAATTACACCATTTGACACCAATCAAAAGCTCAACTATGGTCTTCTTCATTGAAGTGTATGTAGCTTAAAAATAAAAATTATAGTTTAAACTCATAAATTAAAATAACATACAAAGAACATTTTCAATTCGAAAACCAAAGAAAATAGAAAATGCTGAATAGGCCACAAACAAAAATAAATAAGGCGTTGCATAGGGTACATACTTCCTCCCCGAGCACCGCTGCTACTTGCTCTCCGCTCCTCGACGTAGACTTGCCTTCCAGCCAAATGTATGGGAGAAGCCTAGAGGCAATGAATCATGCAAACTAACAATTTATAAATTGCAAAGAAATAAAGAAAAATCTATATATAAATCACAGTTAAAATGTAAATGCTTCAAAAACCACCAGCCAATAGTGTGAAAGAAAAGTAATGACATTATTAAATGCAAAAACATTATTTAAAAAAAGCTTTGTTGTTGCTTTTCGTTTGTGACTACAATTTTCCTATAATCTGTTGGCTATCCATGTCCACTCATCTCCCCTCAAATGTTTTTGTGTTCACAATTAGGTAATATATTTTGCAAATCGGATAATTTGATAGTCATGCAAAATTGTAAGTTGCTCAATGACAGTGTACAACCATCATAAGCATTAATATAGATCTTATTAAAAAGCAATGCCGCAACTTCTTCAAATTGCACTACTGTTAAAGTAAACTATGACCTTCATAGCAAACCATCACAAACACAATTAGTTATAAACACGAGCTACAACAGATATAAACTTGAAAGTACAAAAATAGTATAAGAAATACAAGTCCGGGACTATCACTATCTACACTAAACATACACGAGAGAGGCACAAGACATTTCCATAATAAAATAGAAAAATTAGTTAAACAGGCCTAAATTAAGAAAAATCAAAACCAAAATATAAAGTTCAAACCTGGATTGCATTTTGAATACTTGCAAGATCTTCAAACTCTACAAAAGCATAGCAAACACCAATTGCATCCTGCATGCAACACGTTCTAATTCTTGTTTACGAACAAGAAAAATAAAGAAACCCACCATCAAGCGTAATTTTTCAAAAAATTCTGAGAACACAAGAATTTCACCTTGCGATTCCTGACAAACACGCCATCAGGCTTGATTTTTCCAAAATTTTTGAACTCCTGTTCAATCTCTTCAGCAGTAACATCGGAGGGCAAATTTCTCACATAGACAGATTTTGGTTCACCTGAAAGGAACTATGAACAAGAATCAAAACAATGCTCAAGAATTTCACACGCACCATCTGCAAACAAAGTTCACATCCAGTGCACAGGGTTACAAAATAAAAGACAAAATCAAAAATAAAATTGCCTTTATTTATACTAATATTGAAAATCATGTTTCTGTTGGCATGTCTACAAAGTAAGCAAATTAAAAAACTTGACCTTCGTCTTGCGAGAAACCATCATCAGCTGTTTCAACTCCAGACTCAGGCAACCAGGATGACGTAGAGTCCAGCTGCCGTGTAGTGGAGGGCGGTACTGGTACGTCATTCCAATCAAAGGCATTTGGGGTATTCATGTTAATAATCGTCTGACTAGCAACTGACGATGTAGCATGTTCCCTGTGTACTCTCAGCTGTTTCCATCGTTGAGACATTGCGGAAAAAAAAATTAGTTTACTAGTCCAAATTGAATATAACTTAGTTCAACAGTAAACACAACTTGAAATGAATTCAAAAGGTACCGAATCCCCATCCTTACCCCCTCCCCCACTCACAAAACAAAATTAAATAAAAAAATGTTAAAACTATTAGGAAGTAGGAACCTAGCAAACATCATAGCCCTTCCCCCTCACTCCATACAATGTCGTGTTATTAGTTTAAGCAAGACACACAGTATTTTAGAATCAATCTATCGCTTCATTGCACAACTAGATCAATTGCCATAATAAATATATTATTAATGGTTACACAATTTCTGTATTGCTTTCAAAAAACATGACTGCCCAGAAATATCTAATTTTGTTGGCCAGGTCTCTTTTTTTAAAGCAATAGATGAACCATAACTCAGACTTCCAAATAATATCATGTATCAATAAGTCAGCGGAAAATTGAAAATAAATCATTCATAAAACACTGGCAGAAAAGCAAATATGGATGCACACAAAACGTGCAATGGAAAAGGTTAGAAACATACAATAGAAGCGTATGTTCTCTTTGGCTGCTCCCCAACAGGTTCTTCTGCAGTAGGAGCCACTGGTTCTTGTACAGCATTGACAACACTTTGCATTGAAGCATGCATCTCTTCTACGGGAGCTTCCTCCACCACAATTTCAGCATCAAAGTCTGGCTGCTGTTGCTCTGGAAGACTATATTTGTCAACAGGGTCATCTTCAATACGCACTGAGCTCACAAACTCCCTTGCCTCTTCCTCCAAAACATAGTCCGAAACTACAAAATTCATGATATAGGACCATATAAATCAATAATATACAAGTCTATTATCAAATAATCCTATCGAACTACATCAAATGAACTTAGAGACAATGTATGAGAGAAAATACTAATTACAGCAACCAATTATTTATGACCGTTTCCTTACTCTTTTCCTTTTCAATTGCTATCAATTCACTTGCATGTAAACCATACCATCCATTTAATATCAAATGACCCATAAAATAAAAGAAAATGACAAGAAAAATAATCCAAAGGTGAACTTAATATGACTCCTAATGCAGATTTGATAAAGAATAAAGGTGAAAGAATCCGAGTAGGCATCAATATAATCGTTATGTAGAAACATGATAGGAAGTTAAATCATCATGCAAAAAGAAACTATTCATAATCATTTAATATAGAATGCAAAGTTGGTACAACGTGAAAAATATTTACCAAAGTCTACGAGGAAGGCAATGCCTAGGTATGCAAAATGTTAATGGCGATACTAATAGACATCCTCACTAATACTTGATGATAGAATGACAAATTTTATGACCTGTGTCCTCAATCCTTGAGTGATTAAAGTAAGCAAATATCAAGAACTCTCTCTTTACATTCATTATGTTACCTGGAGGATCTAGATGAGGGCTAGAAGCATTTAGATGCGTGTTTTCAGAGGATATGGGAACTGAATATTGTTGGTAGATTGTTTGGTCATCAATAAATTGAAAGATGTCATTAAGAACAAAATAACCCTTCTCCTGAGGAGCAAGGAAAAAGGTCTGCACAAACTTCCTCAGGCCACTGTAATCCTTCATTTTGACGACTCCTGAAAGCATCACCAGTACACCTTCATTCCAAGAATCAAGAGAATTGATTGTCTTGATCTCAATTGCAGTAAAGTTTAGTGATGTGATAATCGTATGGATTTGCTGTCGGTACAAAAAGAGAGTAAGTTTAATTTACATTAACATACTACATGGTAAGAATGAACAAATACAGATGCACAACTGGGACACGATCATATCTTGATGGTTTTACAATTATGACAACCACAAGCATTCAAGCACATAATTCCCCACATACCCCAGCAACTGATCAGCCAAAAAGGATAAAGAACCAACCAGCCAATCGTTACTACAACAAGTTATTTTACCGCTGAAGATAATACAAAGCTTTCTTCTAACAAATTAACAAAGAAAACAAAAAAAGCATGAGGCAATCATAAGTACTTCGTAGAACCAAAAACTTCAGTTTATAAAAGACAAAAAAACAAAACGATGCATATATCTCTCTATTTAAAACATTACCAGCAACGAAGAAGCCGACTCGATGTAATCACCATCGATACGAGTCATGGTACTCTGGTCCCTGTAGAAATGGTGAACAAGATCAGGCTGTTTTTTCAGAACTTGATAGTACTGTCCAACGAAGTAGGAGCCAACCTAAAACAAACAAACAGCCAAATACCTTTAGAACCAAGAACTCCCAATACACACAAAAAAATAAACATAAAAATTATTTTCTCAATCGTATCACCTGAACAGCACTGACTGCGGGGGCAGGATATGGAGACGCCATTATCGGGACAAAAGAAAAAGATCGAGCTCAAACCTTCTCCTTCTCGATTCAACGATCACAGATCCACAGAGCAAAAAGAGTTATCTCAAACGCTAAAACTCAAAAAAAGTAGGGGTTTATGCTTTTGAGGTTTATGAATAAAACAGACGGAGCTCCAAGTCAAAGCAGTAACTCAAAGCGATTGCAGATTCTTCAGAGAGTCGTGAATAAGTATGTAGAAAGAGAATCTAGAGACAAAAACTGGAATGAGAATTGAAGGAGAAGCTTTTTGATAGATCTGTGAAGTGAGCAAACGAAAGAGAGGGAAACAGAGGCGCTTTGTCTACTCCACAGGTTCGTGACTTCGAGTGGTGAGTCTTTCGAGATGGTAGTAGCGTGGACATTACTGTAGGGAATCGTAGCCCTTTCGATCATCCTCAGTGGGCCTTTTTAACTTACGGCCCAATCATAGGCTCGATAAACACAAGGCCCAATGCACCGACTATCATTTTATTTTGTTTTTTTTTAACATATTGGAAAGGGGAAAAGAATCCACTTCCTAAATCTATCTATTTTTGCAATAAACAAGAAAGTACAAAAGAATGTACGAGACGGCGTAGTTTTGGGGGAAAACAAATCACGTCATCAGTCATCAGTCATCAATGGATCATAGTGATCAGACGCTGCCAGATGTGTACTTTGAAATCTTACTAAAACAGGGTTAAAAGTTAAATCAACCCCACTTACAAAAGTAGTATTATTCCACTTGACAGAAATAAATTGCCTTTAGAGGGAATTTCAGAACCACCTAAATTTGAACACAACGACAATCACATATATAACCACAGAAGCTGAAATGGACAAAAGGAAGGGAAAAAAAAAAAAAAGCAACATTACTAACAGAAGTTTCTGGATTTTTTTGAGGAATTAGTAGAAAAAAATGAAAGCAACATTGCTAACAGAAAACGATTAAATGTATACAACTATACAAACGTAAGCCCTGCTGGGCCTGCACTTCGGGCTTCTACTGATGAAAGGTCCGGCCCCTTGCACTGCCCAACTGTTCAGGCCCTGCCAACTGTTCCTCTCTTCAAGGCATTAGTCATAATTGGTTCCTCTTGCTATGCCTCACTTTCCCTTTCCCTGTTCTATGTTGGGAAATATAACAGCGCTTAAACAGACCGTTTTGTGGTGCACCATTTATCATAAAACCCAAAAAAAAAAAAAAAAAAAACACCCACATACAAGAAGCGAATGGGAGGTTAAAGAGGCAAAATGATCAAAACAGGGATCTCTCTTCACCTTGTGGTATGTCCTATGACTGATGAATACCCGGGTATTCATCAGACTCTTAACACACTGATTAGGATTTTCCCGAAGGTTTTCTGGTGAGCTGACATAAGACAGGTACGGTCATATATATCATTGTTAATAAGGTAATCAAAATTCTAAAAGCTATTAAATGCAAGTAGAAAACCAGGCGTTACAACTACAGTAGAGTGAAGAACATAAACTAGATCCCAGGGGTTGAAAGTCACTTCAAAGCAAAATAACTCCTCAGTAGTAATTCCCATAATAGGCTTGAGGAACTGAAGCAGGTTGCTGAGCTGGGGCCACAGTAGCAGCAGCAGCAACAGCAGCAGTCGGTTGCGCATAACTTTGTTGAGGGAAGGCTGGCTGAAACCATGACAAAAGCATCAGCTTCCAACATGAAAGCATGCGAGTTAAAGCAAAATGGAATAATATAACTTCCATCACACCTCGGCTCGATGTACACAACCAAGCACAAAAGTAGGGTAGTAACTTAAAAAAGGAAAAAGAAATTGTACCTGCACAGGATATGCAGGAGGATAAGCACCATATGCAGCGGTTTGTGGCACTGATGTTGGCACTTGTGGGGTAGTGTAGCTGCTTGCATAACCACTATATCCACTGTATGCAGCCTATCACCAGAAAAGTGAAATGTCACTTTGAACGAAAAATTAAAAAAAATCCAGGTAATTCAGTAAGAAGAACAGAACAAACTAAACTAAGACAAACATAAGCCACTGTGCAAATTGGGAAAAATGCAATCAATAATGCAGCTTTGAGTTACTTATCGCAAAAGTTCAACTTACCGGTTGGCTATAGCCAGGAGTCCATTGTTGTCCCTGAGCTTGTGTTGCTGGTGGCCAAGCTTGAGGCTGTAAATTATAACCAGCTGCCCACTGATTTTGTGCACTAGGATATGCACCCATCAGAGACTGGGCAGGTGAAGGAGCGCTGGAGTAAGGTTTGGCCACCTTTGCTTTCTCCGAAGCCAGATAATCCTCTGCATGGCGTTTCCTAAACTCTGAAGTGCTCCTATGGGGTAAAAAGAACTTGGCATGCCGATCTTCAGCCCTCTTGATAGACTGTGTGTCTCCATATAGACCCAAAAACTGCAGATATAATTGCATGAGGCTTTTAGGCATACACTTTTAACCGAAAACAGAAAGCATTGCATAAGTTCAACAATGAATTATAGACAACTGAAGAGCACAAAGTAGATGCAAGAGTAGCCACCATGAGTAGGTCACTTGAAAATACAATGATGAATGCTGTATATATTTGATAACAGCAGAACTGTATATATTCGAAGGCAGAACATAAGTTACTCGAGAAAAAAACATAATTCCATTACAGTCAAAAGACTTGAGAAAGCTTTAAGCCCAAAGTAGATCCATTTAATCGATTTTAAGCACAACGAACAGCACACTGTCACAGCTACATATACTGGCAGACCCATAATCAAACTTCAACCAAAGAAATCTCTCACATGATACTAATCAAAATCTACACTGCCGCAGATGAGGCTATATTAAATATGCAAAAAAGGGTCTATTGGAAAACTGGATAATGTGAAAGGGATTAATTGCCGTGGGTATATGAGTTTCCAACTGCCTCCAGACAGCCCCCAAAACTCCATGCTTAAGTAGTCCTAAAGAGCAACAATCTTATGAGGAGACAAAATAAAAGGTTCAACAAGCTAATCTAGACTGTCTGCAATTTCATTATATGAAGATGATACCAGCCCCTACTCAGATCTTCCCAAAGCACCCCAAAAGTTCTATTTTTACTTGCATAAGAGCACCACAATCACTACTTGCATAATCAAAACCAGCAAACAAAAATTATCTGATGTCTTGGAATCCACATGCTGAAGAAAAAACTAAATCAACCCATCAAATATAAGAACAGTTAGTAAATGTATGTATACTTTAATAATAATAATAGTAATAATAATAAAAAAACTAGTAGTAGTAGTAGTAGATCATCTCTCCCCAAGTGATTACCTCAATGAAGATGCTAGAAATTTCTTCTTTCTCGACAGCGCTTGCAGGATTGGAGCTATCTGTGCTTGGCAATATGAACTTGTCAACCAATGAATCTAAATAATCGATCTGCTTTGATGATGGCTGGATTGACTCAAAATGTATCAGGGCCTGCATGAATAACCAAAAAAAACTTTAAAATAGGGGTGTATGAGTGTGGTGTGGGAGTGAGGCCAATATCTTGCATATGGGTGTGCGCACACATGGTGTGTGTGAGAGGGAGAGAGGACCTCTAGAAGGGGTTTTGACAGTTGTAGATCCTCAGTCGCTTTAACAAGAATATCCCTAGCCTTCTCAGCATTACCCAAAACCTACCAAACCAAGAAAAACAGAACAAGAGTCATCAATTATAAAATGAAAATTACAAATAACTACTTCACGGCAAATCTACATCTTTTTTAAGGGGGAAAAAAAACCTCAACAGAAAACTGGAGTAAAGGCAGCAAGTGATTGAGTTCAGTAGTTTCTCATATAAAAATTATTGACTCTAGAGATATGGTGACATGGAGAAGACAAAATTGTTTCAAGCACCGGCAGAACCAGAAGCGCCCCTTGTTTCAAAGAGAGGAGGGCAGATTAGTCATATACTTGAATTAGATCGATTTAAAAAAACATGAATTGGATCAATTCTTTTTTGAATCTCTATACGTGCAATTCCCTCAACACTGGAAGATATTTTTGCTATTAACCAATTAATAATTGCTTTAAAATCCCACACCAAATGAGAATGCTGCATTTGATTAATTAAACATGGCACTCCCCCATATGCATTAGTACTGGAAACCGATGAGCATGGAACAATCAGTATCCAAAAGGAAAACATGAGTAAAAATGATCATTAATAGAATGTGTAGTCCTTTAGTTCAAAAGGGGGAAGAACTGAGATAAGTCCCTAACGTACTAGAGTAAGCTTTTCATGGCTAGTGTATAACAAATAATACTAGATATCTTATGATTGAAAAAGGTAATTGCTCAATTTTCAAGAATAACATAATACTTCCAAGGTTCAACAACTAAAGGAAGGTAATTCACAGATATTTAGCCATTTTACTGCAAGATACAATGAAGCCAGTTTGTAGAAATTGTCATTAAGGATGTGATCTATATAAATTAAACACAACAGAGAAAATAAATTGCAGCAAATGTTTTTCCATATGATAAATGTGAATTTATCATTGTGCCAAGGCTTGCCCTTGCTCAAGTCACATGGATCGGGAAAAAAAGAAGCCATTTAAGAATTAAGATGGCCTGCACAGATGCAACATTAGTTATGCAGTGCATAATGTGAAAAAAAAGAAGAGAAAGGAAAAAGATATGGATGGAAGTGATCAGGCTTTAGACTATAAGATGTCGAGAGCGAAGCTTTAGAGCAGAACAAATGGAAACCTTCTATTTACCCTAGAGCCTTTCGATAAAATAGGCACATTCCAAGAGAGTGAGAAATGAAGACTAGCTGAAGCACAGTTCTCGACTACTCCTGGCGAATATTTGTGTGTGTTACATAACTTTTTCATTTCCACAAGACATGGAGATGAAAAATAATCGAAGACTAGGAGTAAAGCATGTAATCCGTACTGTAAGCAACAACTTAACATGAATCATGAATGGCATTAAAACACATAAAATTAATCCTACATACCAGGTAAACAAATCGTGAATACTGAGCATACAATAAAGGTAATGTCTGCGAATGTTCTTTCCCCTTTTCAATGGAAATGACCTGTTCATATAAAGAGATGGCATCTTCAAGGTTCCCCTGCAACATCAAGAGAATTGGATAGGTAAAAAAAAATGCAATTTGTTAATTGCAATTAAGAACAGGCAGCAAACACTGATAAACATCTCTCACCAGTCGGTGTTCCATGTTAGCATGCCTGATAATTGCTTCAAGAAGTCCAGGTGAGATTTCAACGTGGACAAGTTGATATGCAGCTCGGGCACCAGGGATATCCCCATTCTGCTCTTTAAATCGAGCAGCAAAAATGTGGATCTCAGGCTGTCTCTGTTGAATTTTAGAGAGGAAAAAAAAAAGTCATGCATAAGGAAGGGTAATATGCACACTCAAATCAGCCACGCAAGTAGGCAACTGCTGTACCCCTCCATTGTGTAGCACCCGTAAAACCTAACTATTGGAATGTTCTCCCCATTAAACCACAAATTTTAATTGAATAGGGAAATTGTCTAATATTTCAATAACTAAGACGACAAACATTTTCTTAATGGAAAAACATTAAAGAAGCAAGAGATTAACGAATAAATTCCAGAAACAAACACAAAGAACAGCCAATTTCTCACATAGACGATTTGCCGCTAGAAGAAAATGAGGTAGAGGTGAAGGCCAGGGAAGAAAACTAATGTTATTTATCCATATAATATCATCTTACATAACAATTGAGTTAAATATCACGAAAATATCATAATTCCTCATGATTTCAGTTCTAAATTCATATCCAACTTCAACACTTACTATGCACAGCAAAAAAGTAGTAAATATGCATTTCATTTCTAAATGATCCTATCACAATAGTTTGACCAAACATAAAGTTGGCTCAATTTGTACAAACACAAATAAAAGGTTTATAAATCTTTCATCTTACTGAACTTTATCCAATTCAATCAATGCAGGCTCCTGAAAATAATCCAAAACAAGTCAAAATGCAGATTCCACACCTTGACAAAGACTTGGGATGCACGAGCCAGTGCATTATCTGCAAGATCCATACTTCCACTGGCTTCCATGCACAAGACATAACGTATCCAGTACTCTGGGTAGTTGGCACATGCTATCAGGCATCGTTCATATAACTTGACCACCTGATTTGAGAAAACATAACATCACAGATTACAACGAATGTCCTGATACACCAATATGTTTACTAAATGAGTAAAACAAAGCACAAAGGAAAATCACTATAAAACACATGACAAACCTAGAACGTCCACTGACAAATAAGGGTTGAAGTACTTAGCCTTAACCAAATCGAAGACCCATCCCCTTTAGTCTCAGTTCAATTTCCCGTTAATATACGTGCTTCATCCAACGAATTAGCCAATAAAGCATATGATGCAGCAGATATGACTTAACTGTGAGTCCATGTACAACAAGGATGGGAAACCAGAAAAATTGCCAAATATCAAAAGCAAACTCAAGTACCTTGTTGAAGTCACCTTCTCTTTCTATAAAATCCAAATAGTTATGCCAATTTTCAAGCTCTGCAACGTTGAGGGGCCGCACATGGAAGTAAGGCCTTCTAATAGCTGCTTCAAAACCAATGATCTTAGAGTCGAACTCTTTAGCTTTCTTATACATCTCTTCTCTAATGGCGACATACTTATCCAACTCTTCCGCTTCTGTTAAGCCAGCACTTACAGGTTTAGAAGATGGCTCTGCAGCATCAGGGTGCTCTCCTTCATTTAAATGGCCACCATTCTCTGAAGATGCATCTGCTACAGCAGCAACTTCCTCAGAAGTCCTTAATTCTGACAATGGCCGACTAGCAGCAAACTCCTTGAAACTGCCAAAAAAGAGCTTCCACATCAAAAAAGCATAAAATTGCACAAAACTAACAAGAGGTAACATACACAAAGATACCTAAGAATGTATTACCACAATATTATAATTATACAAAACTAATACACATGAATGAAACGAAGACAGTGAGACAGAAATAACATCAAGAATGTATAAAACCTGATGGCAAGTATACACATGCAGTGACTTGTAGGTAAGGACTATGAGACACTTCCATAGTAAGACAAAAGTGAAATAAATCACACCAATTAGAAAGGTGATTAACCAAGAGATGCTTCTATAGAGAATTTTTAACAAACAGCCACACAACATAAGTTTTAAACCAAAGTTTCTTGAACGCAAGTTCAGAACAGAAATTGGCAAACTCACAATTGAATGTTGCAAGCTGTCAGTCCTTAACACACGAGTTTAATTCAAATGAAAGACTGACATTGTAGAGTGAACTGCAGGAGTATAATTCAAGATAAACTTTCAGCATAAGTTTTAAAGTGTGCCATATCAGTGATTGCCTAACAATCAATTATAGCTGCCTCAATCACAATTCCAACAAACATACATGAACGTATTCCTAAATGTTGTGAACTTGTAATAAATGTAGAAGCCATAATCACGATTCTAGCACAGTGGCACGAGTGGAATCTTTAGAAGCACCAAATCTAAGGGACAACAATTAAAAACTTTCTTAAAAATCTTATATAAAAAAAACCTTTTAACTCAAGCAGATTGCTTTCTATAAATCATTCTTCTTTTTTTTCATAACTGAATTAAATGAGGTGGCATAATTCCCTCACATGCATATGCAAGCCAATGAAGCCGTACTAGGTTGACAAGAAAAGAATCCCCAAACTATTGGAAAACCATCCTTCCATCTTCAAGATATTATTTAGCAAAACACGGTAGAAGAAGCTGAGTGCATTCTAGACATATGATATCAATAGATAAAGTACAAAAAAATTACCTGGTGAAATACCGATCAAGCTGTTGATTAGGAGTCTCTAATATCCTCGTGTAAATTGCTGCAATGCGGCTCCACTCCTCTCGCATGTATTCATACTCAATGTATTTATCCCACAGGGGGTATGAGAGGTAATCTGTTCCAACATAAGCTAATCCTCGTTCGAAAAGCCTGATATACAGACAAAACCAGAACACAAAAAAAACATTGTTATGGCACAAGAATAAATATTAGTTTTGCCGAGGCATGTACATCCTTAAATCAGAGAAACCAGCACAAATGTTGAAGGAAGAATTCACTCTAACAGCATGACACTTCCAACGCCGCATTTACCTTCCTGAAAAAAACCCATACTATGTCCGAAATGGAGCAGTGATAGAGGCAATCTTAGCCCTTAACTGGATGAGATCTTCCCAGCAGCGTTTTGGATATCGAACTTCAGAGTATCAAAATAAAGATAACCGTAATTCATAAATAATTACAGGACTTTGAAGCAAACTTTCAAAGAAGAAAAAACAGGGGTATGATGGGGCCAGCATTTAGAATTAGTATCCTAAAACATTTTTAAAAGCCAACCATTAAGTAGCCTGAAATAAAGGGTTTTGCACATCAGAAAAGCTGATTTCTAAATTGCATTCCCTCAAACCTTTCCGCCAAAATTGTGAGGAACCGCTGTTGCAAGCATATCAAGGGATGTTAGAAAGCAACAAAATTACAAGATCTTTGGGTGGGAAAGTCATGCAACTATGATTTCCCATGGAAGCTAACAACAACCAGAGACAATTGAACTTCCCTTACCTTCTGATTGTGTCTGGATCTCCATATGTATTTATGGAAAATATGCAGTAATGCAACCAAATGTCGACCGAATACGTCACTCCAAGAACTGCTCGCTCATAAACCTCAACAACTTTGTCCATAGACCCAATCCGCGCCTCATGATCAGCATACTTCTTCCAATAACCATAACATAGAGGAAATTCGGCCAAAAATTCATCATAAACCTTTCGAATTTTTCCTATGTTGTCCTGCACATAATGTGAGGATGAAAAAATTATTTCAAAATAAGAATCCCTGAGATTCAATGCATTGACATGTATGAGAACATAGAACTCTGGAAACAAGGAAGCATACAAACTTCATAACTGAAAATGCAGTGAACAATTTTTTAAAATGCAGTAAAGAGATGTTCAAAAGTCTACAAAATCTTGGCATAATGAGGGTGCCATAAAAAACAGGAGATGTGTTGATAAATTCTCTGGGGGATGTAACTTTCTCCTCCACAGTTGTTTTTTGTTCAGCTCTTTATTTATGTATACTACATTCCAGAGACAATGATTCCACTAGTAGTTCCTCACAATCTAAAAATATATACCTCCACTTTCTCTGTCTCTTCAATCAAGGCTGTCCAAGCATTAAAATCCAAGGAATTAGCCCTCACAATGCTCCATAATCGTTCTTCTTCTGCGGACATAGCTGGAACTAAAAGAAAGAAAAGCGAAGCATGAATACAAAGCACCTGAAAGCCACACTCAAATAAACCCATTACAAAGATGGAATTAGAGAAAAGAAAATCATGGATGTAGGACAGAAAACATGAAGGCAAATAAATAAACAAGTCAGAGCAAAGTGACAAATGAACTCATTACATATACTCGATCAATATCTAAACCAAGCAATCTCTAAAATAAAAATTAAAGCAAAGCAAAGACTTCATTGATGGTCATGGCCTGTAGATAGGCCCTGAAATTGCGAACAATCTAGCGTCGATGGAATACAGTTAAAGGATTCATCACATTTCACTACCAAATGATATATCAATCTTGCTTAAATGCAAAAACAACAAATGATTTCATGATGGTAGGCAATGAAGCAAAGATGTACAACACTGCTTCCACAGCTACATCAAAAAAACAGTCCAATTACTTTCTAAACTATAATGAAAGGTCAAAATCTTTTCTTATTGTAAAATCTCAAAAAACTTGTTAAAATTGTAGGCTTATCAAATATCAATTGGATATCTGAACTTCTTATATTCATAAATCCATCAAATCAAATTAAATAGCATCAACAATACAAATTTACCTCGACACCAGAGAAGAACCAAATGAAATTAGGGAAAAATTAAGATTATGCAAATTGTACTCACAGGATACAAGCATACCTTCAACTACAGCCGTAAAGGGGCAGTTCAATACATGACTTGAAATGGCTAAAATCAAAGAAAAATAATCTCACTGGGAAAATATTTTTTTAGTGTACCATACAAACATACCAGAACCACCCACAAACTGTTGCTCAGCATCAACCACAATTCCATTCTCAGCTGATGTGCCTTTTCCCACATCACTATCAATAGTTCCATTTACAGAAGAATTGTATACAGCAGCTTGAGATGCCTCAGCGGTGGGCCCAAGTTCATAATCAGCAACATGACAAGCAGCACCTTCTGTTCCGACACCCTGCTTAGACTCATATCCCACATGTGCATGAGCCTCTTGTCCAGCAGAACTAGCATCTATATTATATGCATCTCCACCAAGCACTGCATAGCCTGCATAAGCTGGAGCTTCAGGAGTGGCATTTGAGTTGGGATCAGAATAGCCGGTGGAAGTGTATGCCGCAGATGCATACCCAGTGACAGTAGATGTCTCAGCAACTACAGTTTCACTGTCTCCCATACTTCAATAGCAAAACCTAATTCCTCAAAAATACTCTGCAACGATAGAAACAACAAGAATTTTAGAGAAAAGCAAAACTGTCTCTGTTGAACGGTAAACTCTTCAAAATCACAATGATCCTGATGACTCTTTCACGCGCCCATCGTTGCATTAACTAATCAAAGCATAGTAACAAAGGGAACAACAGACTAAAGATACACAGAAATCTATGTTAACTAAGCTATAAATTACTCTCATCCCAACTACTGACACTAAATTAGCATCAGATCGAGATGTCAGAGGAACAACTTCGCAACCACGTACAATCCGCTCAAAGCGCAGCCCAAACAGCAAACCATAGTGTTTTGTGCGCAAACCCTAATTGAAAGTACAACTCAAACTATAACTCTAGGGTTTTATCCTCTATCCCTAATTGAACGCATAACCACTTCGAGCAATGGCAGTGAGCTTACCTAATCCAGTGTGTTGAAGGCGTCGTCACGGACGAAGGACGAAAAACTTCAAGATTCGGCTTGAATATAGATAATTCTCCTTTTCTTCAGTGGAGTCGCCTATGGAGTAAAATCAAGAAGGCCGTCGCGCCGAGCGGCGGTTGTGAGAGTCTTGAAGATAGAGAGAGTGGGTAATGTTCGGCTATGTTCGGGCTTACGATTCTTACAAAAGGAAGTTCGGATGTTGGCGGCTATTTTCGTTTGTGGTTAGCTTTGTTGAACCAGAACCGTTTAAATTTCTCTGATAGATTTGATCACAACCGTTTAATTAGGCGACCGCTACTAGAGTGAGATATTTGTTGCTCTTCCAAGCCGGGCCTTGAGTTGCTTGGGCTTAGGGTTTGTATTTGGGCTTAGTGTTTGGGACATGGTTTTTTGGGCTTACATGGGAGACCTGGCCCAGTTCCATATTAGTCCAATGGGCTTAGAGCGCACTCCTTAAACCTAATCAGTAAACAATGGAAACTTTTCTAATATTCGTACGCGGGGTTTTGCCCAAACAGATTACTTTTACCTCACCGTGGTTGCTTTGGCTTCCATTGAATTAGTTGCAGGACGGAACGCTTCCTTCGTTCCTTCCTTCATTCAGTTGGATCGATTGCGGCAGTTCACTCGCTTGTTCCTGGTAAGGAAAGATTATTAGGGTTCACTGTTTCAATGAATCCATTTGCGGCACAATTGCGAATTACTACTCACTATTTGTGTTTGCTAAGGTTGTGAAACGACAGAAGGAAAAGAAAAGTAACATGGGTGAGAAGAAGAAGAATAAGAGCAATAGTAAGGTTGAAGAGGAACCTCAACAACAAGAACAACAGCTGAGTGCTAACAAGAGAAAACGCAAAGAGGTTTTTCCTTACGGAAACTATAAGGCCTACTATGGCTATCGCGTAATTTCTCCACACTCTCATTCATTCAGCTTTTCCTTTTAATTTGCTTGTTTTTGTTTGGGAATTTTGTTTGTCTTTTGCTTATAAGGGTATTTGTTCTCTGGGATATTTTTCAGATAGGTCAAGGGATAGATGAAGATCCTCGACTTAAAGTGTTTAAGAAAGAATGGTTTGAAGGCAAGGATTGTCTTGACATTGGATGCAACAGTGGGGTCGTCACGGTCCAGATCGGTAATCCGCTTCAAACTGAAATTATTGTTTGTTTATTGTTCATCTTTTGGGGAGTCATCTAATTTTTCAATTCCAAGCCTAGCTCAGGGCTGATTATCCAAGAAATGGGTGTACATTTGGTCTACCAAGCTTTAGGAAAGAACCTTAGCAAGCTTCGGCTTATTTTTTACTCCCACACAAACCTTAATAGCTTGCTTCTTTCCCTTTTTTGTGTGTTTCCTTTGCAGCCAAGAAGTTTCATTGCCGGAGCATCCTTGGAATTGATATTGACTACAGTAAGATTCTAATAACAATTCTTTACATGTTCGGCAAGTATTGTGTAATTTAAAAAATTATCAAAAACCAACAACGAGATCGGCATATTTTCCACTTTAGAGAGGAGGTTTTCAATGTAGAGATCATGTGTAAGACTTATTATTGTGTCGTAGGCTCATAGCTAAATGGCATTTCCGCTTCCTAGTTCCTACTAGAATGGTTGCCACTTGCCAGATAAGGTTGGTTGGTGTGGTGGTCTACTAAGTTCAATGCATGATTAATGGGTTTATTACCAATTTTCTTTCCTCAAAAAATGTTGTTCCCAGTTGTTTGGCATTCACATGTCAAATTTGTCGTTTTATTTAATTGACACCACGTCATAAGATTCAGTGTTGTTCTCTCTTCTATCCCCTTTTCTTCTCTCATGAATCTCTCTTCCAAACTTCATAGTTATATGCAACAATGTTCAATGGTAAAATGATAAGAATTCTTGGTGAATATCAGCATCAACAAAATACTTTTAGTATATCTTCAAATTTTCAAAGAGCCAAAGTAGACTCTGATAATTGATTACTGTCATGGAGAAGATCTCACAAGGAAGGTATCTTACACCTGACAATGTTATTTGGTCATTAAATGGATCCATAATCTTTCCTAGTTTCCTTGCCACAATAGCATCGCTGAAATATCGAAGTTTTCATTGTTATGTCATATTGACAAGCATCAAATTTGATTTGCAGACCTAATTCAGGATGCGAAGTGGCGTCTTAAGCAAATTATGAGGAAGGAGTCTGCTGGGGAGAATAGTACAAGTGCTTGCAAATCAGAGGTTGCAACACAAACAAATTGTTCAGAGTCTAGCGAAAATGCATATTCAAGTGAAGGAACCAATGAAGGTACTAGTGATTGTTCACCTTCCAACAAAAAACTATCTGATATTGTATTCTTCCAAACAGAAGATTTTATCCATCCAGAAATAAATGAAAGGAAAGAAAGACCCAGGTCTTTTCTTCAGAATCGATGCATCGCAAAGAAGCATTATGATACCATTCTTTGGTGAGTTCTTCCTTTGCCATTTTATATCCATGGTGAAAATGTATGCTGAGGAAAAAGTGGAGAAACAGCAATAAGAAATTTTAATGTAGAAACTTCGTGCAAGCCTTTTCTTTCCACCCTTTTCTTTTATTTGTTAGTTGTCCTCACAATCACTTTTGAATCTAACAAAAAGGTGTCAATTATTGGCAATTTTTCTTGTTCTTTTTTTCTAATAAATTAAATCTTTTTTTCTGTTTCAATAATGACTACGTTATTTCATTTATTGTAGTTCAAAGAACCAGTCATAGAAAATGGCAACAATAAGCAGCAAAAGTTGTAGGTAATCAGATCTTATATGCTAAAAGAGGATAAAAGAACGAAAAGGAAATTAACTTTTGGATTTGATTGTTGTGTCTTTCATAATTTTATACTATTTAAATTTATTTACATTATCTTCATTTGTTATTTGTTTCTTTAAGTGCAGTTTGAGTGTAGCAAAATGGATTCATCTAAACTGGGGTGACGATGGATTAATTACCTTATTTTCAAGAGTTTGGGAGCTTCTTCATCCGGTAGGGATCACATATCAGCCCTTGTTTTTTTTCCTGATGTTGTTTTTGGACATTTTCTGTTAAAATGGTATATTGAACTATTACCAAGTTACTTCATACTCTGTGCAGGGTGGTATTTTTGTGTTTGAACCACAACCATGGCGATCGTATGAAAGTAATCGACTTGTGTCTGAGGTACTTATGATGAGAAATTCTACTTTTAATTTATATTCATTATTCAAGGGAGAAAGGATGTTCAAAGGTCCCTTCTTTACATTTAGCAATCATTCAATCAGTATTACAATATATGACCATTGACCGTGTTCCGGCACTTTTTATCCTTACGGGAAAAAAAGAAAGAAAATAAATGCAGTATGCCACTTTATCTACTGAAAATATTAGTTGGGAAATACCTCTTGGTTAGTTTGGGCTTTGGATGTAAGATTGATACATTAATCGAGAATTTGGATATCCTGGTTCAAAATTTTCAGTGTTTTGTGTTCGTTCAAATTTAATGGTTGTTTCAAAACTTTGATATTTATGTTGTCAGTATAGTCTCATTGTTTGGCTGAATAAGCCGAGGCATCACTTTTGATTTATGCAGACAACAGCAAGGAATTGTCGTGATATTAAGTTCCGGCCAGATGATTTTATGGAAATTCTTTTGGATAAGGTATGCATTTTGTTTTGATTCTGCCAATTTTGTTGTGGTTTCTAAGGAGTAAACTAAAAGTACAATGCTTTTAGGCACTGATGTGGATCATAGTTTGAGAATCTTAGATGTCTGGTATTTCATGTATTTGCAGATTGGGTTTAGAAAGGTGGACGACATCACTTCTGCATTGTCAGGAAGCAAAACTGGATTCAACAGACCAATTTTTGTGTTCCACAAGTGAGAGTTACTGGTTACTAGTAGTATAAAACATGTGTCATTTTCAATGGGAGATCCTGTAGTCTAATTTATGAAAGCAAATAGCAATTATACTACATCAGCGACGTTCTATGGAATGTAGGGGTGTCCACAGTCGGGTTTGGTAGTCCTCATTTGGAATAACCAATCAAACGGTCGGTTTTATTTGACATCGTTTTTTTGGACATCTATAATGGAATGCATAGATGTGGTTTTAAATTTTAATGAATGCATAGTTAAACTACAGCAGTCCCCCGTCACTCTAGACTCTTAACCTTTATAAACCCACTCACGTACAAATAAAAGATGGTTCGGGCCCTAAATGCGAGCCCATCTTGGTTTTTGAAAAATACAATGTACTTTCATATTGCTCCATAGTCTGAGTGGCTTTTGAAAAAAACAAAAGATTTCGATCATGAAAGTAATTTTTATTGCAAGATAAAGTACTCTTTAAAGTTTAAACCTTATATTAAAAAAAGCATTTCTTTAATAAATTATACTTTATCCCTCCCACGTTTATCAAAAAGCTAGATTCCTCCATTAACACATATTCATGTGTATGATATTTCATAAAAATCTCGAGTTCGAGTCTTCCGCTACCCCTTCTCCTATATTTAAAAAAATATTATGTGCATTCAAACCATGAAAAGTTAAGAGGTAAAGGGTCTTACTATGCCTATTAAAAAAAGTGTCTTTTACTAAACTATAAGGGTGAATCTGTCATTTTTGACAACCTTGAGGGGCCAAAATGTATTTTTCCCTAAAAGAATTGATAAAGATGTTTATTCTTTAAAATGGACTTTTGAATCAAAAAAAAATATATATATATTTCCATAATTGCTTGCCAAGTAGAGTGTTTGGGCCAAAGATTGCCACTTTAAACCATATGAGTAGGACTACAAAATCTTTTGACACAAAAATATGTAATCCAAATGGCCCACCTTGACATTGTTTGCTTAATAATTAAGGGATAAAATTAAAATAGGTATGCCAATCATAGGACACCACTTATTGTCTAAACACTCTTTTATGCATAAATTGTGTGTCTCCACTCCATTGATAAAGGTAGAGCTGGCAAATTATAGATAAGGAAAGACATATTAAGATACACAAACACGATTAATTATCAATATGCGTTGAACTTTGATCTAATTTATCATGTCGTCATGTGATAAATTTTTGCATGCATTGGTGCAATAACATGAATATAGGCCCATATTGAATTTTCAAATGATAAACTTGTATGATGTCGTTCTCAATTAAAGAAAAGAGTAAAGCAATGCGAAGATTTGAATCAACATTTTAAAAATAATATACTCTTTGATTTTACAACATATAGTTCTAAAGTTTTGGCTTTACATGAGAGAGGCTCCTATTCTATATGAATGCACAAAATAAAATTTTAAAGAACTGCAACTGAAGTTAGAAAGTATGAACTTGGTGGGGCACAAAAAGAAAAAGAGAACTCCCTCTAGCTTCACTTTTTTCTTTCTTTCTCCATTATCAAAATCTCCTTTTCAATGAAGTAGACCCACCTCTTGAAAAAAAAAACATTCAATCTTCAGAACCCAACAAATCCTCTCAATAATCTGCACAAAACATGTCACTTCCAGTTATAAGAATCAAAGAATCTCAGGAACATATGTAGTGTAAGAAAGGGAGAAGAATCAAACAAACCTCCATGCTTGCTACTGCGTTTTTTCTTCAACATAGACCTAAGAAACATTAGACAAACAATTGCAAACCCAAAAGCTGCTACTCCTCCAACTGCAATTGCTACAGTTCTCTGTGTGTGCTGCTGCTGCTGATTTGTCCCTACATCTATCAAACACCTGACAGGCATTAAAAACTCTGACCCTATTTCACAACCCACATATTCTACTTCCCCAAATTGAATAAATGCCAACCAGATTCCACCCATCACAAAAAAAGTAAGTTCTTCACATCAAAGACAATACAGAATTCATGTCACTTTCTTGAGAAAAATTAACAGAGAAAAGAAAACCCTGAACCTGGCACTGCATAGACAAGAAAAACTTTTGACCAAATACTCTTATTTGATTTGTGTTTTGTGAGTTTGGGATTGATTTTTACCTGTTTCAGATGGTGTGTTGGGGACCCCATTTGGGTAGTAGCTGTAGCTAATGTAACATTTGTGGAGATAAATCTGAGCAGAAATGGAGTTTCCACACTGTGATTTCGCATCATCTAGAGCACTCTTCACACAATCCCCACAATCACCATTGGACAGATCACCATCGCATTGACCCAACACGTATACCGACTCATAAGTCCCCGTGTAAAACAAACTCCCATTTTTCACACCATTAACAACCATGTCAAAAGCAGTATCTCTCCTCTCCTCAAACCCAGCCTCACTCATCCGAGTTGACCCGCAAATCTTGAACAACAACTCAGTCTCTGGAACCTGCTTAAACCCAGAAGCCTCGTACCTGAGATAACACCCTGTGAGTTGAACCCGGACTGCCATGGCTTTCCCACAGAGCTTGTTAGCCATGTCTGGAATCCTGCTCACGCAGTTGTAGCACTGGATTGTGGAGAGGTCTCCTCTGCATTGGTAAAGACCCAGTATTGCATTCTGGCCATCACCTATCGTTGTTGAGTAGAAATTCTTCTGTGCGGATTGTTGAACCAGAGTAGACAGGAGGGTTTTCAGGTTTTGAGAGAGAACCCCAGATGGGTCTTGGAAATTCTGGTTCGCACATCCCTTGTAAACCAAGCTTGTGAGGTCTGCTGCTGATGCGGAGAACACAAATAACCCAGCTTGTGTCAATAGAATTGAATAAAGATAGAGAACAGAGAAGGGTATTTTGTGAAAACCCATTTGGGGATTTGAAAATTCTGTTCAAGCCTTGGAAGGTTCTGTCATCTGGATTGGGTTTTTGGGAGTTTCTAGAGATGGGTTTTGGCTGATATACCCAAAAAAATTGAACTCGCCAGGGGGTTTTGCTTTTACAGGCCTGTTAATATTTGTCCTTATACAGAGGGGCAGTACAGTACAGCAACTTTTAGAGACACTCTGCTTAATATGATTTGCACCAACTCAACCCATTTTACTAACTTTTCTTGGTAAAGATCTCGATGGAGGTTATTATTTGATTGAATCTAATCATAATTGTTAATTGCAATAAGCCAAATCAGTGACTAGATTTATCTAATTAAAGTCAATCTGATTAAAATATTTGATTAAGAATGGCCGCATGACCCTGAAAAGTAGAATAAGATGATTTCTTTTTCTCTTTTTTTTTTTTCCTGGTATAAGATCAGATCTTATTCTGTTGCAACATCCAGTTTGGACTTTGACTGGCATACTAGCCTCTGAAATTCTCATTCACAATAAAAGCGTGTGGAACAGAAAGAGAGATCTGGCAGTCAACTGGTTCAGATAGCAGTGGGAACTGTTTAACTTCTCACTGTTTCCTCTGTTCTTCCGTGCTCTGTTTTTCTTCAGCGAGGTTTAAGAGAGATAATGGGCCAACTAACAATACCTTTTCAATGTAATAGAAAGCCCATATTCAAGAAATCCGGAAAGATGTAAAGCCCATGGTTGATGGATTGTTATTGGGAGAGCTTTAGTCACATCCTGATTTTTACTAAGTGTACACCGACTTTATTGACTTTGTATTAGTTGCATGCTCGCGCTTCGTGCGACACATAATTAATTTTAAAAATAAAGATTTTTGATAATTTTTCGATACTTTGTTACCATGATGAACAACATAGCTTGAATTATAGAAAATGAAGACAATTGTGAGATGAACAAATAACTACAATACATTTTTCTCAATATGTTAAGAAATAATTTTCTAAGAGGGAGCGAAAAATCTGATGCATAAGGAAAAAATATGCTCAGAGTTTAACAATTATTGTTTGCGTTGGTTTTTTGAACAAAGTTGTAAAATGACTAAAAAACATCTCATAAATTCTAAATTCTATAGAAAATATAGCGCACCTCCGTTGTCTCCTAGTTTTTACATCTCATTTATTTTTGTTTCTTATGTTAGCAAACCACAATTTTTTATAGTATGTCAATAAGCATATATAATATATAATTTGTTGTACTCTGTGTCTCACATTTGATTAAATTCCTTATTTGTACGATCATCCACTAAGGGATTATCTTATACGGGATCATCCTCTATGAAATTTCCTAATAATGCATCATAAACTGGATCTTTTTCATCATCAGAATTTATTGAATTGCATAATTTGGTTGTTATTTGACAACTAATTCTATGATTTATAGGGTTATATCGTTAGAAATTTTGTTGAAATTGTTCATTTTTCCCATGAAGTTTTTGTAGTATCTCTTAGAATTTTATTGTGATCATGTCAATAAGCATATATAATATATAATTTGTTGTACTCTGTATCTCACATTTGATTAAATTCTTCATTTGTACGATCATCCACTAAGGGATTATCTTATACGGGATCATCCTCTATGAAATCTCCTAATAATGCATCATAAACTGGATCTTTTTCATCATCAGAGTTTATTGAATTGTATAATTTGGTTGTTATTTGACAACTAATTCTATGATTTGTAGGGTTATATCGTTATAAATTTTGTTGAAATTATTCATTTTTTCCCATGAAGTTTTTGTGATATCTCTTAGAATTTTATTGTGGTATTGTATGCTTTTGTGTGTTATTTTATACCTATTTTGTGAATATGTTTCATTTAAGCTTTTTATCTTTTTGTTTTTTCTATGCAATTAACAGGTGATAATTGACATGATTATTTGTTATATTATTAAATATGATTTTAAAATTATTTGTATATTATTAACTGTATGTGCTTGTGGGTCTTAAAGTTATTTAATATATTTAACTTTTTCTTTTTTCTTTTTTTGTGTAAATTTTTTTACAGGTATCCACGTGGCATCAAGAAGAAGCTTTTTGAATCATCCATTATATATATATAAATTGATTGATGATTTCTCACAGGCACCCACAGTCAACCATGGGGTCATCGTCGTCAGAGCACCAATCCGATAACCACTACCACCAAATTGAAGCTCGAGCCACCACAAACTAAACTCGACCAACCTCGATGAATTTCGTAATCGCCAAAATCACGTTCAAAAGTCTATGGTCACCACGAGAAAAGTCGTCCGATCCGGACAATTTGACCATTGTTGGAGGAAACAGACACCACCTTTGGACTCTTCTTGGCAAGACGCTTCCATTCCACCCATTTTCCGATCAAGATGCTGTCAGAAATTGACGACCCAAGTTTGATACCAAACAAGTCATTTTTGGACGATTTTGGTCTCGAATATCGACTCTGAGATAACTAAGAGCCAGAATTTCATGTTTCCTACAATATGGCCAACAATGACGAATCTGATTACGGATGTATTTATAAAATATCTCATATCATGTAGTTCGGGTGTTTATAAAAACCAAAATGATATATGTCCATAATTTTTTCATCCATAAACTTACATAATCTAGGTGGCATGCTTATGAGGCATGTCATATAGATTAAAAAAAACAAATAAACTTTATTAAAGAAGCCACATAGGCATGCCACCTAGATTATGTAAGTTTATGGATGAAATTTTATGGATGTGTAATCCTTCCGTTATAAAAATTTAAAGTTTTCGTGAGTTACTATTAACAAAGGTGGGTTACTAATAATATTTAGTAAAAATTGGGATCTGACTAAAGCTTCCTTGTTATTGAGCAATAGGCCCACAAGTAAGGCGGACAATAATTGGGCCTTGGAGAAAGAGCCCACTAAGTGATTTTGTCACACACACGGAGGGCACTAGCCCTAGAGCCTGGAGGAAATGGCGCTCACTCTCTCTCTAGTCTACAAGTGGAGTATTTGATTAAAAAGTCTTTCCCACTCATACTTCCTTGTCCGTCTCTCTCACTTCGCCTTGCTCGTCTCTCCTCTACCAGCTAATCGGTCCGACCGTCGTCGATGTAGCCCTCGTCCGTCGCCGTCTCTCTCTTTACCGCGTTCTTTCCACTCTCTCTCTCGCTCGCTCAGCTCACTGTCAAGAAGCCGTTCGGTTCTTGATTCCGCATTGTAGGTAAAATAATTTCTTCTTGCATTTTGGGTTTCTCAGCTAATAATCTGATGAACAGACATTTTTAAATGCATGCGTGGTGTAACTGTGAATTTGGTGCTTTCGATGTCGATTTCTCTTTGTCCATTTTATTTCTAATTTAGGGTATCTCTAAGGTGACTCTGAACTCAGTCGTTTGTGCTCACTGATGATTTTTTTTGCGGTTGTATACTCACCCTCTTCGCGTTTTTATATTGTGTTTTCTGTGCCATTAATTTTACTTTTGATGACTGCGGGGTCACTGATTGTAGTGCTATCGGCAAGCTTTATGGTTTAAGGGTTTTTGGTTTTGACATGAAAACTTCAGTATATAAGTAGGCAAGCGAGACTCTTAAAGGGGAATCTATCATTTGAAACTGATCTATGGCCTTTTGTTGTGTCATGTGTGTGATGGTACATTTGGTTGCTTTTACAGACATTTTAAAAAGGAAACTGCACAACTCTCATCATTATGTACATGTGGCAACCAATTTATTTGTTGGCAGGGTTTTGAAATTTGAAGTCCGAAATAGCCTGAACCCAACTGGACTTTAAAGTAGCTGTTAGACCCTTCCTTCATGAACTTTATGTTTTTGGTTTGAATGTGCAACTAAATTTGAAGGCCGCTCCCTAAAAAAAGCAAGCCATCCAATCTGTGCAACTATGTTTTTGTTCTTTTTCAAGCTGATATGCGTTGGAGCAATGTGAATTTTCAACGTGTTGTTATGTCAGAGGATTCACAGTTTTAGAGTAATCATATTACACAGTTGAATGTTAGACTAGGACTGCTCTTCAATGTCGCAAACCAGGATTTATTCATTGGATTCTGCCCCTTTATAAATAATTATACTTGAAAAATAGGTGGTGGGGCCTTTCAATGTGCCTGCAAGACTCCTATCTTACTTGTTTTGTCCAATTTGGGCGCATGTAGGTATAGTTGATCATTTGGCTTGCCTTTCTAAGGATATCCGGTGAGTTACTGCTAATGGCACCAAATCCTAGAGTTTCAAATGCCTTTCGTGCGATGAAAGCTATTGGAATTACTGAAGATAAAGTGAAGCCGGTGTTAAAAAGGCTTCTAAAATTATATGACAAAAATTGGGAGCTCATTGAAGAGGAGAACTATAGAGTTCTTGCAGATGCAATATTTGATGAGGATGACACTAAGGTGCTTAGTACTCTCTTCTCCTCCCAACCCCCCAAAACTTCGTTCAATTTGTTGTTCTTTCCTTTTTTCCTACTCTAGCAATAATTTTCTCTCTGACATTAATTTCATTGATCAGGGATGTGAGAAGAAGCCAAACGGTGGCGATGTATGTGCCCTATCTAGCTTTACATTGATATTCTGTATTCTGGCTCTTGTTCTCCTCTGTCTCTCTCTATTAATGTTCTATTTGCCCATTTGAACTAGGGAGTTGACAATTTCAATGAAGAATCTGAAATGCATGATGAGCCCCGGCCTTTAAAAAGGTTGCGGTTAAGAGGCCGTGAAGGGCAGACTTCATCCTCTTCCAATAATATTGATACTAGTCTATCAAGTTTGGGTGGAAGTTTTCTAAAAATCCCAAAAGAGGAACAAGATGCTGCTTCCCCTTCTTCCCTGCAGCATCAGAACATAGGTAAGCAACCTCTATCACCTGCTGCGTTGATGGTAGACCATAGAGCAGATTTGTCTCCTCCTCGTGCTACTGGGCCTAGATCGATTTCCTCTCCATCTAAGAGGCCTGAACCTGATTTGCGACAACCTCAAGTACGGGTTGGAGCTAAAGGAAAGGAGCCTCTCTCATGTCAAGTTGCTCCTACGGAGAAGAGAGTCTCAAACACAGCAGTTTATGTATCTAAAAAGAGGAAAGCGCACATAGTTGAACCTGGAATTCTTCTTTTACCCAAACCGAAGGTGCCTGGTACCCATGCTCTACTTAAGCCCAAGGATGAGCCATTTACAGATGTTTTGCCACAGTATGAAGTTCCAATTGCAGTGATTCATCCAGGTTATTCCTTGAACCTCTGGATAACATAATTTTTCGTTTAATTTGCTATTATTGGAAATGAGGTTGATGTTTTTACCATGTTAAGAGTATGATGAAATCAACCTAGACATTGCTGTGGGTTCCATAAGTGCATGAATATTGGCAATTGTAAACTTGTGTCAAACTGGTCAGCTAAAACATTCTTCATGCTGGCATAGCTTTGTGCACTTTTCAGGGGAAATTAAACTCCATAGTTGGAAATCCCTGGTATGGGCCATTTGTTTGTCCCTTTTTCCCTTTTTTCCGGTCTGTAAGCACTATATTCTTGCTCCTGTGATGCATTTGAGGAGTTTACCCATTTAGTTAATATTGTAGCACATGATTGTCACTGTTATTCGGTACTTTTATGTGACCAAATTTTCCCGGCTCTTGTTTCTCCATGATGATATGTTAAAAAGTTAATCTTTTTATTTAGATCAAATAATCATTGCCATTGCAAAAACTCTTTTTGACATTAAACTGGAATTCATGCTTTTCCTTTGGGTTGATTTTTTTTTTTTTTTTTACTTTGTTTTACTCTACAGATTCGTCAGGTAAAGAAGATTCATCAGGTCAGGTTGTTTCAGGGCAGAAGCCAGATGGTCAGGGACCTCCAGCATCTGAGTCCGTAGCAAGAGAAAATGGAGGCAATGATGATTCAACTCCATCAAATGAGACGATTACCCCCTGTGAGCTTGCAACAGTGTCGGCAGAATCTCCTTCTAAGTTGGAGATTGCCTCTTCATCAATGGGGGAGGTGAAAATTTCTCTGAGTTGTGACTCTTTTCTTGAAAGGCCTGATTTTCATATGCCTAGTATAGATGAACTTCTACAATCATTGGAGGAGAAATGTCTCCGGTCATATAAAATCATTGACCCGAATTTTTCCGTCATGAATTTGATGAAAGATATGTGTGAGACCTTCCTGGAATTGGCAACTGACAGATCTAATGAATCACAGGAGAGGGTAATGAATATAACGCCTGCAATAGATATTTTGAAGAGATCTACCGCACGAGATGCACTGGATATTGGGGCTAAGGAATATAACAATTGCGTCCCTGCAGCCAATACTTCAAATGGAATGATTGATGAACAGGGTTCTGCGGAGGCTGTCCATAGTTGTTCTGGTACAGCAGGAGAAAGGGAATTGAGAGAGTCAGAGGCGGTGGACTCTTGTAGTTTGGTGGTTGTTCAGCAGCATCAATTAATGCCTGATGATTTGAGATTGCTGCATGACGTTAATGATATATCCAAGGGAGAAGAAAGAGTTGAAATCCCTTGGATAAATGAAATCAGCAATAGCTGTCCCCCATCCTTTCACTACATATCCCAGAACCAAATTTTTCAGAATGCCCATGTCATTATCTCTCTTTCTGGAATTGGGGACAAAGACTGTTGCCCAACTTGTTACGGTGATTGTTTGTCATCGTCGATTTCTTGTGGTTGTTCACATGATACTGGTCTTGATTTTGCATACAGTTCTGACGGCCTTATCAAGGAGGAATTTTTAGAAGAGTACATCTCCATTGCTCGTGATCCTCAACAACAAAACCTCTCCTTTTGTCAAGATTGCCCACTCGAAAAATTGAAGAATGATGACATTTTGGAACCGTGCAAGGGTCATTTGAAAAGGCGATATATTAAAGAATGTTGGAGCAAATGTGGTTGTCATAAGCTTTGTGGCAATCGAGTGGTGCAACGAAGGATAAGTTGCAAGTTGCAGGTATGTGTTCTGTATCGAAAAGGGAACACCAGTATTTTTGAAGAAGAATTTTTATTTCCATTGCTAATATCATAATTAGTATGGCACGAAACATTTTATTACTTTTTTATCACCGGGTTATCTTTAAAACTTTGAGACTCAAATGAAGCAATTCAATTTATGCTTTTGTAATGTACTATCATCTGCTAAATTGTGTTCTTTTTTCCCTTACTTTGCATATCAGGTATTCTTTACACCTGAAGGGAAAGGGTGGGGCCTTAGAACTCTACAGAAGCTGCCAAAGGGTGCATTTGTCTGTGAGTATGTTGGAGAAATACTCACCAACAGAGAGTTATATGAGCGTAACATCCAGGGTCGACATGCTGAAAAGCTTACACATACTGTTCCACTGGATGCGTATTGGTATCTGAAACATGATTTGAAGGAAGAAGAAGCACTCTGTTTGGATGCATCCTTTTATGGGAATGTTGCCAGGTTTATCAATCACAGGTGTTGCTTTAAATGTCTTGATCTTCAAAGCATTTTAAAAACAATGTCGAATAATCTGTTTGGATGCAAGAATTTAGTTGTTGAGTTGCATTTCACTTAAGAATTTGCATGTTGGATGGATTCAGAAACAACTGCAAAAAGCGTGGTAAATGTGCACAAAATTCTTGGATCCACAGTTTTTGGTTGCATAATTCACTAGCCAAACAGCAGATGGGTGAAAGTGAAACTTAATGCGCTTTACATGCAATGGATGATGATACTGACTAAGCCAGTTTGTCATTTATATGGGTACATTTTATTGATTACACTTGTACAGTATTTGATGCATTTATGTCCTACATTGCTAGATGTTTGGATGCAAACTTGATTGAAATACCGGTGGAGATAGAGACGCCAGAGCATCACTATTATCATGTACGCATCCAATGTGCATTTGTATTCCCATGCTCTTTTGCTATTTGTGACAGTGATTTCTATATACGATCAAGTCTTACATACAATTTAACTCTTTTGTAGCTTGCTTTATTCACAACAAGAGAAGTGGATGCCTTGGAAGAGCTAACTTGGGTCAGTAGTTCTGTTTCCATCATATCTTCATTTGTTATGTAGTTTATAGTAATTCATGCATGTTGTGATTCTTTGTGGTTTTTATTTGTGAAAGAATCAAAAACATAAAGTTTCGATTGCAATATTGTGTTTGGCTTATAATATTATATGCTGCTGTTATATTGTGAATCCTATGATTGTTCAGTTGTGGTTGCACATGCATTCTTGGTTTTTTTGAATGTGAAACTTTATCTTGATCATATTGTGAGGCAAGTGGTCGATCAAAGTAATTTTTAACCAACCTGATATTGGTGCGTTGCGGCATTTGTGCTTTATTTATATGCATAAATCTTTTCTCACTAAAACATGTGTGGTTTATGTATGTGCAGGATTATGGTGTTGATTTCGATGACAATGGCCTGCCTGGAAAGTTGTTCCAATGCCAATGTGGCAGCAAGTTCTGTAGGAACATAAAGCGTTCAAGCAGTAAGTTGATTCCAATTTTTTTGAGACAACTTTTTGTTCTTTCTACCTACGAATTATATATGCAAGATAAATGTTATAAAACTTATAGTTAAGATTTTTTTTAAAATCTCTTTTAGCGTGCCTTGGAGATTATTTTGATTTTTCTGCCTATGTTTCCATGGTGTTTTATTGTTATTATCAATAATTTTATTATTATCATCATCATTTGCTTAGTAAGATTTTTTTCATGGGTTTGCTGTTTACTGTGTTAACTCACCAAGTTTATGGTTTGGAGTCGTGGTTTTTTGTCTTAGAAATAAATTGGCAGAATGAAGTGATAGATGTCGGTGATTGACTCTGTATCTATGAGTGGACATGAGTTGTGAGTGAAATAATTACACCATCAACTAGTCACTGCATAGAAACTTGTAACTCAATCAAGGGAACCTGTTCTTTTTAGTCATCACATATTTTGATGAAACTGTTGATGCGGAAACCATTGTGTCTGTTGTTAAAGTTGACAGTTGAATTCTATTTTAGGCTGTTCATATCTTGTGTTTTTCTTTCTTCTTGCCACCATTTTGCTTGTCTATTGTCAGTTTGTCACCAGTGTGATTGGAGGGACTAATCAAAATAATCACCACAGTGAGTTTTGATCTGAATTGGAGATTTTGAGTCGGTACACATTATCCGGACGCTGCTCTAATAATCGTGTGTTCTATGATGCAGGATCTAAGTCTTTATCAAATGCAAAATGATCATACATGATCAAAAGGTCGGATGACTGCTATTTTGATGTTAAATTTTCTCCGGGTGACAGTAATTTGGAAAGTAATTTGGATATTTTTCAATGATGTCTGGATGCCTGGCCTTATTTGGTCCACTTTCCTTGAAGGGCTGTGTATTTGCAGGTGGTGTATGATAGATCTTACCTAGACAAAGATTATTGTTTCATTCTCTATGCTTTGATATCTTCTTTTTCACCGTAATTGTACTCGTCTTCACCAATTAATTTCTACCAAGAACAGTTACAATCCTTGAATCTCTCTCTAATCAGTATTTTTAGTTTGTGAGAAGCCAAGTAATGAACTACTTTAGATCCACTATGAATGGGCTTGGAATGCATTCCAAATTTGGAGCCCAGAACGGCCCATTTGGCCTATTGATTGGCCCAAATATTCCTACGTGCAAATATTCTCATGAGCGCTAACTTTAATTGTGGGTCATTTTTGTCATTGAATGTTCAAACGTTCATTCAAACGTTCAAGTTCAAGTTACCGATCTAAAGTTGAAATTTGTTTTAATAATTCGAACATATTTTTTCATTTTGGAACAGTCAAACCGTCAACTTGATTACATTATTGATCTAAAGTTCAAATTTATTTAATTTTGATAGAATTCGGACAGATCATTTCACATTCCGAAAGTTAGTAAAATTGAAATTTGTTTCATTATGATAATTCGAATAGATTTTTCCATTTTCGAACAGGCAACCCATCAACATGACTACATTGCAAGATGATGATAGGAATAATTAAATTAATTAGCCAACCCTGAGTTATTGAGCTCTTACTTTACATAAGAGTTTTTTGAATGTGATCATGTGAGGAAAAGCTCTGCCACAGAATCTGCCTTATCTTTTCAGTGGTGGGTCTCCTTTCCTGCCTTGAATGAAATTATTACAAGCCAAAAAAAAAAGTCTCATTATTTAAAGCAAATCACATTTGTTGTTTCTAAACATCGATTGAAAGTTCAATTTCCATTCTGTTGAATGCTCAACATTCATTTCGTTAACAAATGGCTTCCATGGCAGTGGAGGCAGCTATGGCTGTACATCTACTAGGACAACAGAGAAGATCAAATCTTCGCCTCTGCAACATCAAGACCAGCAGACTTAATGTCAGCCATGCATCTCTTGCAAATCCAACAACTTCATCACCTTCGTTGGGGTTGAGCGTAGTAGATATAAAGGAGAGGTGCCAGAAGTGGGAATGGAAGGGTCGCCATTCCATCCATTACTTTGCTTCAGTTACTGATTCCAATAGTACTAAGCCTCCTCTTCTTCTTGTTCATGGCTTTGGTGCTTCAATTCTGCACTGGCGCAGGTATGTATGTCCCTTCAAGACTTTTTTTTTTTTTAACCAGGGATTTCTCAGCAAAACATACCCATCGGAGATAACTGAAACTGCTGGGCGCCGGCGTTGAACTTGCGTCATCTTGCATTTGCAAGGAGTTTGTTAATTGCTTTTGGTTTTTCCTTTGTTGGGTATTTGATGTTGTTTTAGGAATATTGGCACTCTAGCCCAACATTACAACGTCTATGCAATTGACCTTATTGGGTTTGGTGCTTCAGATAAACCACAAGGTTTTTCATATACAATGGAAACATGGGCTCAGGTAAGTCTGTACTGGTCAATCTGATCAATCTTTGAAACATTTGGAGCTTACCCAGTTGTTGATACTATGGTCACTGTGTGGCAGTTAATACTGGACTTCATAAATGAAGTTGTTCAGAATCCAACTGTGCTGGTAGGGAACTCTGTGGGAAGTCTAGCTTGTGTGATTGCTGCATCAGGTAGCCAAAACTATGCCCTTTCTTTTGTGGCTTCATGTCCTGCAAGTGTTTGACAAAATGCCTGGCCTTTATATGTGGTAGACTTCTTGCCAAAAGAATCTACTCAAGCTCTGGTTTGTGGGCTTGTACTCTTAAACTGCTCCGGTGGCATGAACAACAAGGCCATTGTGGATGACTGGAGGATCAGATTGTTGTTACCCCTGTTCTGGTTAATTGACTTTCTATTGAACCAACGGGTAATCGCTTCAGCGATCTTTGAATCCATCAAGAAGAGGTATTGATTAAAGTTTCTGTAAAAAACTGTGATTACTTACAAATTACAATTGCTAAAATCCTATGACTAATTGACGCAGAGACACTATAAGGAATATTTTGCTCTCTGTTTATGGAAACAAGGATGCAGTCGATGAAGAATTGGTGGAGGTATCAATGGTCTCCTGTAAACATTCTTACATTTTTTTGCTCCTGGAACACTATCATGTATTCACTTGAAAATGCAGATAATTTGTGAACCTACATTCGATGAAGGGGCGCTTGATGCTTTTGTTTCGATCGTGACAGGCCCGCCAGGGCCAAACCCAGTGCAATTGATGCCCAGGATTCCCTCACCTGTTCTAGTTTTATGGGGCAATCAAGACCCTTTCACTCCTCTTGATGGTCCTGTTGGTAGATACTTCTCTTCCATGCCTTCGGAGCGAGCAAACGTGAGTCTGTACGTATTGGAAGGGGTCGGACACTGCCCTCATGACGACAAACCTGATTTGGTCCATGAGAAGTTGCTTCCCTGGCTGGATCAGCTTGCTGCTTCGCAAGAAGAGAATATAGTATAGCATCTTAGAGAAGCTTATTCTAATTGTCATCTTGACAATTCATCTATGAAACAGAAATTCTTATAAAATGTTGCACAAAATGCTATTGTTTCCAAACTGTAACGAATCCCATACCTCTTGAACGCGAAAAAACTGCATCACAAGGGCCATTGATTACCTGCATTATCAGCATTACAGTCTCAAATTCCAATCAGCTTTGAACTGGCTTCTTGCCTGATAGGTATAGAAGGTAAACTACAGTTTCCTAAACCCACCATGAACACGAATGGAATGAACTCAGTTCACCTCCTAGTTCACAGTTTCAAATTTCCATTGCCCCATTGAACACAAATTTCGAATATGCAGGCAAAATAGTGTTTATGCTATACTTTGTATGAATTCAGGTAATTGTACATTATACACAGCGAAAAAGTTGTCAACTAAGCTAACTTATGAAACATAAGCTCGCGTGCTCTCACCCACCACTGGCAGTGAATCTCTGTTATGTGGTCTGGAGAGAACTTCATGCTCATAGCTCATTGGAGTAACAGGCCGAATGCCACCTGGATTCAGTGGGAAAAGTATTTTATAGTAACCATCCATAATTGCAGAAAAGTTGCAAGTTGTCGCAACTTTTGGGATCTGCAGAGGAACAAACATGCACCGTTTAGGTCTGTGACAGTGGCACATTCAACAAAAATAGGAAAATTGTCCGCAGAAGATATGAAATCACAAGTATACTATAAGTCATCTCATACAAGCTCAACTAGCTTTTATTTCCAATTATACTCTCACAATGAAATGCATATTCTACATATCGAACCACTCAAGCACTATTATACCAAGACCAAAATCTCACATAAATCAACTAATTGAAGATTGAAAAGTAAGGCTCTGTATTAGTAACCATAACCACCAGTCTAATTGTCACTGAAGATCTGCGACTTCCACATCAAAATGTGGGATGTCAACAACATGGTCATTTCATGTATTTGGAGACAGCATGAACCATTTCAGTTCAACATGACAAACGTACACACAGAGATGATTAGTGCAAAATCAGCAGCATTTCCCTCAAACAAACAAAAAAAGTAAATTTTTTTAGCAGCATTTCTCAATGACTAGTCCAGCAAACAACAGGGAAGAATCAACGACAAGGGGCAAAGCTAGTACCTGATAAATGTCCTGCATATAGCCACGAAGATTGGTGTACTCAAGTAGCTTCTTCTTTGTGCATTTGAACAGAACACTATAAACAGGATCGAATCGAATCAAAGTAGTGAACAGGCAAACATCCGCAAGCGTAAGTGTATCTCCACATAGATATCGTGAGCCACTCAAGTGATCATCTATCATGTCCAATGTACTGAACAGTTCATTAACAGCAGCATCATATGCCTCTTGACTTTGAGCAAACCCACATCTGCAAGATGCAGAAATCCTTTAGTTAATACAAATAGGTGCGTGCACACTGCACTGGACTAACACTAAGCCAATTAACAACACAGTCAAAGCCCGTTGTTTCTTACAGAGTAATACCAACTTACCAACACCACGGCCACCAAGTTGCAGAGATGGACAATAGAGAAAATCCTCCCCAGTTTCTTCGACACGCCAAAATCACACTCATATAATCTAATTTCTGCAGTAAAGATGAGAATTTTGAGTGTTCTGGAAGATTACCTATAAACCCCATTATTCACATTGGGATAAATCACACGGTTCCAATCCTCAATCTTTCCCTTCAACCAAGGCGGCGATAAATCCAAATCCGGATTGCTGGCTGACCCGTTAAGCCCAGAATTGAAGAATTCAATAATATCATAGCTCTCATTGCACACCACTTCCTTCTTCTCCATATCCCACAACATCGGCACTGTGGCACGCCCATTATACCCTTCACTCCTCGACCGATAAACATCTCTCAGATTCCTACACCGGTTCGCTCTATCCCTGCTCGGGACAAGTACTTCCCTCTCCGGGCCATGGAAATCACGGAACTCCCAGGAACCGTCGAGGCCAGGAGACGCAATTGAGACAGGAACGGCGTCCTCCAGGCCCTTAAGTGCCCGGACGATAAGGGTCCGGTGGGCCCAAGGGCACGGAAGGCCCACATAGAGGTGGAGGTTGTTAGTATCGGAGGAGGGTGAAGTGAGGCGAAACCTAGAGGCGGGTCTAGAGTAGGCGCCGGAAGGGTCGGACGGCGCAAGCTGAGACATCATGAGTTGCCACGTTGAATTCCATGCCGTACGGACGGTGGAGATGAGGAGGCCTGGAGGAAGCGACGGCCCCCACAATAGCTTTGTGATGGAGTTGAACAGTTTCTTGGATGTTGAAGGCGTTGGATTTTCGTTAAGGGACAATCTGGGACTGATATTGGTCTTGGAGCCCCTGTTGGTCTTCAGTGAGATTCTCGGAGAAAGGAAGCTCTGGACAGTAGTACTGATGAAGGCCATTGTTGTTTCTCAGGAACCTTGCTGAATGTTTTAATATTATAAAATTATGGTTTATTCTGGAATTCCATAAACCGAAGGAAGGTTAATTTAGCCTTATAACCAAACACTACGAAAGTGCCAAAAGGCCAAAACCCTAGCATATATTGGTTATCGACTGTCGCTTCTTCTCCTGCCACGCCAGCTCCAGCGAGAGGTGATCACCGATTCACCATGTCGAAGCGAGGTATGATTAATGATTGGATATTTTGATTATAGTTTTTGGATCGAAAATTGGATGTTATGATCTTGATTTTGACGGGGTTTTTTTATAGGAAGGGGTGGATCGGCGGGGAACAAGTTCAGGATGTCGCTGGGTTTGCCTGTGGCGGCGACGGTGAACTGTGCCGACAACACTGGAGCGAAGAATCTCTACATAATATCCGTGAAGGGGATAAAGGGTCGCCTCAACCGTCTCCCTTCTGCCTGTGTTGGTGACATGGTTATGGCCACTGTCAAGAAGGGCAAGCCTGATCTCCGTAAGAAGGTTATGCCCGCCGTCATTGTCCGTCAACGCAAGCCTTGGCGCCGAAAGGATGGCGTCTTCATGTACTTTGAAGGTTAATACTTAATAGTGCTTTCTTTTGTTACTAGTTTTAGACTTTTAGTAGGGCTTTTAAGTTTTAACAGTGCTTTTCTTTTTCCTGTATCTGTTGCTTCTTTGATATAATGGAGTGGCCATTTTACTTTGTTGGTGATCACTCATAATGGAGAAGCATATAGTGAATGTGAAATGCCAGTTTTAAACAGCATGATGTTCTTCCTGCTTTAGGGTTTATTGGCATCTTGTTACCTGTCTTCTGGTACATGCATCAATCTCTCTGTCAAACACATACCCTCAATTGGTGGTGGTCAACTTCTATTGTGCTAATTCAGTTGCTGAAGGTCTTTGTTTGTTGTATTTGCAGATAATGCTGGTGTCATTGTGAATCCTAAAGGAGAAATGAAAGGTACTCCAACCCTTTACCAAAGCTATATTCTAGCTCTTTTACATCATGTACATATGAATTCTTTGTATTAGTTTCATATATCTTTCATGTTGCAATGGAATTATTCATCTGAAATTTTGCTTTCTGGGTAATTGTTTATTGCTGTCCTTTGGTCTGTCTGAGTATATGAAGTAATGCCGTAACGAGTCCTGAATGTGAGCGCTTAAGAATACTGAATAGTCAACATTGGTTTATCTGCATATCATTAACGCAAAATATGCCGAGAATTTTTATTATTTCTTCTCATTTGGTGGTGAAAGCTGGCAAATACTGGATCACTATGAGAGTGCATAGAGAGTAGTTTTTATAAGCAGCTATACATGTCAAGGTTTAGGCGATAGCTAATAGCCTAATTCTTATCTGAGAAGATGATTTTATCTTGCTTATTTCTTACTAAATTGCTAATTTGTTCTTTAGGTCTAGCATACCTATGTATACATCCGCATGACAATTTCTGAATTGAAGTTATCACCAATCCAAAAAGATGAAGTGCTTAGATTATACTATTATAGTATCATGCTTCACTTTCTCTGTTATTTTTTTGTGGATTGGTAGCTGTATACATAAATTAGTGAATAATGAAATCTTTTTGATCTTAGTATTGGTAATATATGATAATACTATAGAAGGCTTATCCTCTGTCTTGAAGTATTTTGGCCAGTTCGTTTGTTCAGAGTTTGGACACATTTTACTTCGATATGATGAACTGCTTTTCAGATCACATAATTGAAAAGTGATTCGCCATTGGATCTAGCATATTTTCTTCTGGTTATGGTTTCGTTTCGTTTATGTTTTCTTAACTGCAGGTTCTGCGATCACTGGTCCCATTGGAAAGGAATGTGCTGATCTTTGGCCTAGAATTGCAAGTGCTGCCAATGCAATTGTTTGAGGCTCCATTTTGAGTGCTTTGTGCGCTTAGTTTTGTAGGTAACAGTGGATGGAAGTTTTGATAGCAACGGCGGATGTTATATTGATCCACTGTATTATACACTTTCTAATGGGTTTTATGTTCGCAGACAAGTCAATTGTTGCATGTTCTTGTCTTTGCAGACTAGTATTTCCATGCAAATTTTTCTGTGGCATAATGGAATCACCCTTGAAATTATCATTTTTTCTTATGCATCTGAATTTTATTTTCCTAAGGAATGTAAGTGTCTGTTCTCATAAATATAATTTTTATTTTCTTAATTTTTATTTTATTTTTTGATGTTGAGGTATCTCAATTGGGTAATCTCTCTCTGCAGCTACAACTGCTGATGTCTGGTAATAAAAAAAAATGTCCGTTATGAATTAGTTTGAATTTCATTCTTTGATTATGATAATTATTATCGACACATTTTGGGCCCAAGCCCAAGCTCAAGTCCTAGTCCATTAACTAGCAAGGCCCGATCGAACAACTGTGATTATTTCTTTCCTTCCCCGCCACAACCGCTTCGATGATCTATCTTCCTTCCTGTCCAACCCTCTTTACCGTTCGTTACCGCTTCAGATCGTTTGAAATAAGCAGGCTTCTCGCATTTCGTGACGCAGTCGCGCTCTCTCTCGGAACTTCCTGGTGGCTGGTGGGAAAAGAAAAGATGAGGTGGAACTACCCAGAAATATCCTTGGAGGATATGATAAAGCTGGTAAATGGGTTTGATTCTGGGATCTGGGTATCAATCAAGAAAGCCTTGCAGTGGGGTTCCTTCTTCGAGAATGTGAGTGATTTCTTCTATCGTTTTGTAACACTTTTGTTTATAGGCTTAAATTTGTGATTCCGGGATTCTATGACGCATGATGTGTAGCAACACATTTTGTGGGTTTAAGCAGTAAGATGATACACAGATTATGGATTACGGTCATATGGTTTCTTTGAATAGGCAGAAATCTAATATAAACTTGCGTAATGGGTTGTCCTGAACGTGTAAATATGGTGAAAAGTCCTTTAATTTATATTTGTATTTTGATATACCTTTGTATTTTTATACATGAATGCTATCTGTTTTAATTGGATTTTATAGTCAGTTCGATTTTATTGACAAGAGTATGCATTGATTCCTTTGCTCTCTTCTGGATTACAACTTCTGTTTTTATATGCATAAGTGCATAACTATGTGGCAATTACTTTTTTTTGCACTCTGTCTTCATGCTATAAACATTATGTGCAAGAATAGTTCTATACTTCTATTGCCTATTGGCAGTCATACCATGGCCAATTCAATGATATTTAGATGATAAGTTCTTTGACATAGTCACTATAATGGCTATGTGACATTAGAATGGTTTATTCCTTTCAAATATAGATGGAAATGCTAAGATTTGGAGGGTACAAATAGATGTTCTTCAATATATCATGGAGACGTGTTCTGATTTTAATTCTTTTTTTTTCTTGATAGCTTGACTGGTTGAGTAATTATTTAAAGTCATAGTTTCTTATATGTCGATATAATCTGTTCATGTGGCCAGATACATCTCCCAGCATGAGCTTTTTAATATATATATTAGTGACTGGTTGCTTTTTTGCCATGCCATCTATCGGTGACCCTTTAGTTTGTAATTTTATCAAGAATGAGAATGTGCCCACTAAGAAAGTTTAGCGTATCTTTGTGGCCCTTTGTCTATGTAAGGTATGTAGTTCTGAGTAGAAAAGCCATAAAGTTTCGAATAGATGAAACTAGTTTGTATGGTCATTGTTACTTTACACCTTTGGACGGTGCAAACTTTGATATTAGATTAAACTTTATCTTACTTTTTTCATCATAAATTCTTTTCAGGAATCTTCAGTTCTTCACCAACTCTTGTGTAAAACAGAAGAAAAATCATATACGATAAGGCTCTTGCAACTTTTTGAAGCAATGGCTCATCCAAAGTTGTCTTCATCGTCGCTGTTGACATTACATCACTAGCAAAAGCATCATTCCTCTCTCAACCTGGGGACCAATATGACGAGGCAATGCTGGCAGAGAAAAGTTGGACTACAATTAGGTTTTGTCACCTGCATATAAGAAAATGACATCTACCTAGCATCTATGATGGTGATGCCCACTGAAGAGAATTGATACTTGAAAGCTCAATCCATCTCTGCCTTCTATTTTCTTGTGTTCTTGCTTCTGGCGATTCAAGTTCTCCTGGGTTTTTATTCGGATGAAAAATCTACACTGTGGAAGTTCAAAGAGGATGCAGCTCTTGAAGTGGGGGAAGAGAATTGCAAGCACTGGCTCTGCAGACCCATTAGTTGGCGTACAACGAAGAATTCCTACTGGTTGCCTCTGCCATTGGTCATACATCTTGAGGCAGTTGGCATGGAAGTTAAAGTCACAGTGGAAACAAGCTTCAGGGTGGCAAAAGAGTAGTGTGCAATGCAGCTATGATCTTAAAAGCTATTCTCTCAACTTTGATGATGGTTTATTCCACGCTCCTTGATCATTCAATGCTTCATGAAGAAAATCCTCTCTCCCCAGCAGTACAAAGTTTAATTTCTTACTGCAATCGGTGCATTTTGTGCGCAAATAAAGTTTGGAACTGTACATTTCTCTGAGTCTTATTTTTCTATAGTTAGAGAAAGTTGTCCATGGATGGCATTATGGGACTGCGACGTGAATGATTCAACTGGAACCCTTATTTCGTTGGATTTTTCATTTCTGGAGTACTTAATTCTACCATTTCTTCTGATATGTATGCTTCCTTGCTATTGTTCTGCTTTTGGTACCTTTTTTATATCATCTGGAAGAGTTGTTTTCTTTTGAACACTTCTTAGCAGATTGTCTCCAAGAGAAACAGCCATTGATGGTTCAACTGTTGCAGATTTCTCCTTGTGTCTTGGTGGCAAATATAGAGTATCAGTGATCACATTGGAAGGAACTATGGTGGGTGGGTATGATCCTATTTCATATAGTAAAAGCATCAAGCATGTTTTGTAGGGCATACCTACTGCCGTGATAAAAGACATAATAAGAAAGTATTGGCACATAGTTGGCATCTGCAGTGGTAAAAGTATAAGAAAAAGTGAAAAACACAATTACAAAAAGAAAAAGATGGCTGCCGTGATTGGAGGCAGTAGCAGCGGGACTACTTTGACAAAGGCATGCAATGGAAATGGTGCACCGAAATGGCATATTATTTTTTACATGGGTTGTGGCTAATGATTTTTAAACCCAGTAACATATGTTACTTCAATGTGAGCAGAGTCGAATCTTGACACTTTCCCACACTTGTGGGCTGAACAGATAGATGCTCGTCTGATTGGATCTAGATTTAATTCATTAAAATTCCTAACTCAAACCCATTGAAGATATTGTGTGTTGCGCCTTGGATCCGCACTGATTTGTTTTTCATTGGTTGTCATTAATGGTTCTTAGACTTAGAAAACACATTTTCAATGTGAAGTAAGTTAATTATATTTATATATCATTCAGTTAGGTTAAGGTTATGCAAATCCGATATAAAAAAAACAAACACAATTGAATCATAAACACGCGAGGGACCCAATGATGAGTTGTGCAGCATATGCAACGACATTAATGTATTCATTTTCAATTTCAAAGCCACAACAGGAACAGGCAGCAGCACAACCCCATGTGAGTCGTGACCCTTCTATATAGATCTCCAAAATCCCACCTCTCTCTCTTGGATCTCCTTTTGTGAAGAAAAAAGAAAATGGCAAGATCACAGAATTTGGTGGTACTGTTGCTGGCTTTGACAAGCCTATGCATTGGCTTGGTTTCTGCAGATTGGAACATACTGCATTTCCCCAAAAGGAAAAGCATTCTTTCTGGTGGCAGTGGCTTGAAGAATTACTGTGAGAGTTGGAGGATGAATGTGGAGCTCAACAACATTAGAGGGTTCGAGGTTGTTCCCCAAGAGTGTGTGAGCTACATCAAGCATTACATGACATCGGCTCAGTACGAGTCGGATTCGGAGAGGACGATGGACGAGGTTCGGCTGTATTTGAGCAGGTGTTGCAGCTTACATGGTGATGGTAAAGATGCTTGGATCTTTGATGTTGATGACACTCTTCTTTCCACCATTCCTTACTACAAAAAACATGGTTTTGGGTAAGTTTAATTTTCTTCTTTTGTTTTTTAACGAGAAATCCATCCAAGAATCGGTCCCTTTTTATGAGTAGGATCTGGATCTGGAGTTCTGCATTTCTCAGAGTGTATGATTCTCATATCACATTAAATTTTTGTGATTTTTCCGTTGGTCTTATTCTTCACCATTGGATACAAATTGTATACTCCGAGAAATTCTATAGTTACCTCATCCATAGGGTCTAAATTATGCTCATATGTGCATTTATGTGTGTTAGATCTAACATCAATAGCTTCACTAGTGGTGGGTAGATCTAGGTCTCTATAAGCAAACTAACGTGGGGTCCACTGTTGATCTTTGTTGTTGGGCTTTTGGGTTTAAATGTAAGTAGTTCATGGGCCTATTTAAAGCCAATGACAAATAGCTAAGCCCAATCTGGTTATGTTTTACATTTACTGGACCTACTAAAGAACCCACATTTGTGATTTCTTGGCCCACAATGGCCTCATAATTAAACTTGTCAAATGCTTGTTAAGTGGGTCTTAATTTGATTGGTTGAACCAGTGGAGAGAAATTGAACACAAGTTCAATGGAAGCATGGATGGGAGAGAGCAAGGCACCAGCTTTGGAGCACACACTGAAGCTCTTCCATGAAATCAAAGACAAGGGAGTCAAGATCTTCCTCATCTCTTCAAGAACAGAAACCTTAAGATCTCCCACTGTTGATAACCTCATCAATGTTGGATATCATGGATGGACTGGTCTCATATTAAGGTATTGTGGATGCATTTTTGCATACAATGTATTATCCGCTCTAAGGTACCTCTATGAATATTCCACCCTCTCCTCACGGTTTTATAATTATCCACCACCTCCCTTACTCGAACTCCTAACCTCTTTAAGGTGAGAAAATAAGTACTCAAGTTACCATCCCAATTAGACTATATGGTAACTTGGCTACTCACTTTTCGACTTCCACGAGGTCATCGGTTTGAGTGGGGACGGCGAAATATTTTTTTGAAATAAATCCATAAGAGGGAGGATATATAGGAATGCCGATAAAGATATCCCATATAGTGCTAGTGGACAATCCACATAAATATGTGAATAATTAGTAGAATTTGTCCTTTTCATATACAAATGTCAAATTATATATTGAATTTCATTTTATAATGATATGTGTTGTAGGGGTCTTGAGGATGAATTGATGGAAGTGCAAAAGTTCAAGACTGAAGCAAGGAAAAGATTAGTAGATGAAGGCTATCACTTTTGGGGAATCATTGGAGATCAATGGAGCAGTTTGGAGGGACTTCCAAATGCTAAGAGGACTTTCAAGCTCCCAAATTCCATGTATTATCTTCCCTAATTAACTAATTAATCAATTGATTTATGTATATTGAGTTAAGGGAGTTTTATATAATATATTAATATTGTGTGTGATTTTTATATACATTATGCATTTATATATATTTGAGGCATTACAACCTTTTCGTTTGTCCAATCTTTGTTTTTTAAATAGGCGAATTAACATAATGCCTTTGATTCGAAACAAGCATAGATAAATACTTATATTAGTAAATACTCAAATTGAGTTTCATGGTCGGGCGACATTGAGAAAGATGAAGCCTTTCAGTTATTTTATAATTTTTCATAATCACCTTTAATCTAACTCATTGAACGACTAAAATGAAAAATCGATAATCTTTATATTTACGGGCCTTCGTATTGTGAGAAAATCTGTCGGGTTACCATACTCAAATATCAAACAACATGAACTCAACAACACATAACCATTGGACTTATGTGAGAACATTTTTTATTGGTTAATATTGATTTATTTCGAGCAATTCTAATATATATTTTTTGGTGTAGAAAATTATGAATGATTTTACAAAGTAGTGATCCTAGATGACTGTATGTATATGAGAAAAAAATTGCAAAAGGGAAGGAGTTTTATTTATTTATTTATTTATTTATTGAGGTAGTGGACATTGCTCTATGATAGCCACGTGTCCCACAATGGAAACAGAAGCTGATTTGATGGAAGGCTATAATTGGCTGAATAAGGAAAATGTAGGCCCCGCGATATTGGGGGCATCAAAATAATGGTTGATCGGATACTCCAATATGTTGTGATTTGTGACAGACAGACGAACTTACATTATTCTGTTCTAGTGTTCTATCTGTTCCCACCTCGTCATGCAACAACTTATATACAAGGCAATATGTGTTGTTTCATAGTTTTATGTTTGTTAATCCCTATATTATGTTTTCTAAATCCAGTAAATGTCCAACTCATCATAGAGTTCTAGAATCTTCTAGTACCTTTCAGAAGAGATGACGAAATTTTAACACGTATCTTATTAGGTCAAAGAAATCACGAGCTTATAAGTTGTCGAACAAATATTTATTTTAGCGAGATGAGATTTTTCAACAATTGTACCATGATCATGTGATTCTTAAACTAGACTAGGACTCCATCCCTTACGAACTCATGACGTATGCAACACCCGTTGCGTTTTATGTAGTAATTATAAAAACAACATTAAAAAATATAGCAATGCTAAATTAATAAAGTTTGACCTAATTTGTTATCTACAAACTTAATAGGATTGCGTTTGCCACAATTTTAGTAATTCTTTGATATTTTTCTTGCTAAGAAGGGAAATTAGGAAACTACAAAAGTAAAATTATGCATTTTCTCTCTTTCCAAACAAAAAAGGAACAACTAATTTTGGGATGGAATATTCTTGGTTGGTGGCATTGAAGATGGGAAATTCCATTTTGGCTCTTCTTCTACTTTCACTCTTTATTCCATCAACTCTCACTTAGGATAAATGAACCATTAATAAAAAAAAATTAAATTCATGAAAAATGTACAAAAATTTATAATATCATATTGTCCATAGCGGAAATGACACGTGTCCACCTAATTTTTTAAAAAAAACTAGAAATAATAATTCACAATAAAAAATGGATTAAAAACAATTATGGCTTTTCTTCTAAAAAAAAAATTGATGGCTTTTTAAGCAATTGAAAGGACAAGTCTGTTATGGCAAAATAGGAAATTTGAACCCGCACGTGCGATCCATCAGATATTACCCCACTCGCCAATCAGGGCCCGGCCCCGCACATGCTTCTCGGTACTCCCCCACCATCAACGCTTCTTGTTCTCCACGCTCTTTCAAAGGCGCGTGGGATAGTTTCGCTGTTCTTACTTCTTTGTGGACAGTGGACACGCAGCCAGAGCCCAAAAGCCCATGGCCAAGAGCTCCCCGATGAAGAGGGACAAAGCGCACTCGTCACCGTTCACTTATATCGCACGCCGGTGACGGAATTCGGGACGACTCTCCCAGCTGTTGTGTCAGAATTCGGTGCGTTAGTTCTATCGCGTTTCGGTTCTCTTCGGACTTCCGTTGTTTGTTTGGAGATTTTCATGAAGTTTTAGCCTTTTAGGTAAGAACTCGATATGTCCGCCCCCCTAATTTTGCATATGCTTTTTTGTGTTTTTCATTGAGTGACACTATGGATAGAATCATTTGGATGTACAGCTGTGATTTTGGATACCCAGTTGGAATTTACTTTAAATTCCGCCTTTTCCAATCTGTTTTGGGTAGAATTTCGAATTGGGTTGTCTTTATTCGTTCAATTGTGTTGCTCTTGCTCTGGTTTATGACATAAGTAGTATTTGGTTCGTATCAGTCGTTTGATGCTTCTGGTGCATGGTTTGCTATCTGTACGTGATTGTTTTGAATGGCTGAATTCTTGTTCATATTCTTCTTATTAGATTCTTAATGAGGGTGTGCGTTTTTACCTTATCTTCTTTCGGAATTTCAGTCCTTAGATATTAAATCTCGTGGAATATGATCCTAAATAGATTGGAATCAGGAGGAGAAATTCTCTCAGAACGTGGGGCTTGAGTGTTGCATATGATTGTGCTAAAGATGTGGCACAAGACGAGGAACTGTGATGAGAGTTTTTTTGGCTACTTCTAAATGTTTTGGGAATTTTCGCTTATTGATATTAAATGGGCAGCTTTGGTAGTTTTAGATGCCCAACTGCCAGGCATTGATAGTGATCCTGACTGCAAACTTTGTTCATTTATGACTGGGAGTTGATCCCAATTGCCAAGTATAGCTTGCTAGATTCTTATTGTTTGTAGTAATGAGTAGTATTTTCTATCATATTATGGGTGATTTTTTGGCATTTACAGTCTTGAGGCATAGGGAAAGTAAGTTGGTTTCTTAATATCTGAAGTTACTGGTAGTGAGAAAAAGGTACAATCGAGAAATGGCTGTGCAAAGTGATGTGTAAAGTCTTCATTTATATAGTGCATGTCTTGTGACTCTATAATTGAGCTGATGCGGTTCCTTGTCCCGGTGTTTTGAGTCATGTATTTTCTTCACTCTTCCTTTTAACCGTGAAATTGGAACTGAGAGGTGTTTATCTCAAATTTGGATGCCCTGTTGTACCTTTGGTTCTTTGTCCCCCCCCCCCCTAATGCGAATTTTATAATGATTAACGTCTGCATTTACATAATCATTCTTATTGGAGATGTACTTTACTCCCCCCCCCCTCAATAAACAAAATAAAACATAATTTACTATTAGCATTTTGCTTGAGATGGACAAGCTATCATGGAGAAGCCTGTAGATCTATAACTTTTCACCCTTCACTGAAGTAATATGCTGATCAAACAGCAAATTATTTGACTTTTTGTTACATGTAACCTTACTGCCATCAGAACTTAATACACATGTATATATAAAAGTGTCATTACAACCTTTTTGTATCCCTTTTCAGTTTTCTCGATTTTGTCCACTTGAAACAATTCATGATCTTCTCAACGATAGTAAGTAACTCTTTTTTTTGTTCTTTTTCATTCTTCTTGAAGTTTCCACACCTGACATTTGATGAGCTTTCCTGTTGTGTCGTGTGGGTTCCAAGTTATAATAATGTCTCTAGGTGGATTATACTTGACTGTTATCTCCATAATAGGGTTAGCTGCAGAATGCCAGAAACATAGTTAATATCACTTCTTTTTTTAATCTTTCTCTGAAAAGAAGTTCACCAAGGGCTGATATTGATTGCGCAACTTATGTTTGCTCTCCTGCTTGATATCAGAACAGTTATGGAGGCACGCCCTGCTTTATCCATTCAGAGATCAGGAGCAAAACAGCTAACTGACCTTGGGGTGTCTGGACCACCGGCTTCATCTTTGCCAGTCCTTCCAGCTTCTCGAGAACAGTCATATCCCAAGTTGCCTGACTCTCAACGAATTTCTATGGAAAGGGAAATAATGGCAAGGTCTCTGGTCCGCTCAACTTCTAACAGTGGAGTAGTTGGTCATATATTTTCATCATCTGCAGGCTTCTCAACAGATCTTCATTACTCTTCTGTTTCCCCTGGTGAAAAACATTCAAGGAACACTCCTTTCTTTACTCATTCATCAACTAATCAAGAAGCTTTGCCTAGAGGGTTGCCTCATTCTACCACATCAAGTTGCTACACCAAAGAAAACAGTGATTCCTGGTGTACAGAGTCTCTTCCTGATTTTTCTGATTTCCCCGTAAATGTCACAGTCCAGGACAGGCAAATTGAATGCAACACTGCGGTTGTGGCATCTGAAGAATATAATAAACCAAATGATTGGCAGGAATGGGCTGACCAACTAATCAACGATGATGATGATTTGAATGCTAATTGGAACGAGCTTCTTGTTGACAACAGTGTCGCAGACCTGGAGCAAAAGGTGGGATCCTCTTAAGACACCTTTCCCAGGAAATTGAATATTTATGTTACTATTTTTATGAATTACATTTCTTATTTTGTTTTTACAGGTGATGTGTCAGGTGCCAAAATCATCTTCAACTATTCTAGCTCCCCATCTCAATGTTCATCAGCAGCTTCCTGCCCCATCTGTAGAAATCCATACCGTTGCTACCCCCTCATCACCTGCAACTAGCTCCCTGGCCAAGCCACGTATGCGGTGGACACCTGAACTACATGAGGCCTTTGTGGAGGCTGTCAATCAACTTGGTGGTAGTGAAAGTGTGTAAATTCTCCTGTCCTCACGAAATTATCATCCTTAGCCTATGAGACTACTGCGTCAATTAATTTTGCATTCTTAACCAAAACAGGAGCTACTCCGAAGGGGGTGCTAAAGCTCATGAAAGTTGAAGGCTTGACCATCTATCATGTAAAAAGCCACCTGCAGGTTGTCAACTATATTCCACATATCATGATATCTGCTCAAATAAACTCATGCAAGCTGGTGGATAATTTTTTTTTTACTTTCTAATGGAGGATCTTGATCCTTGAATTGCAGAAATATAGAACTGCCAGATATAGACCAGACTCATCAGAAGGTATCCAAAAGAAACTACAAGTTCCATATTTGGTTTCTTGTTTTTCCCATATATTTATCTTCCAACTGCTTATTAGCACATCTTCGTTTGCATATTTTCCCCTTTAACCTTATTCCTTTCCCTCCTTTTGTTCTCATCCTGTCGTGCTTGAACTTGTGCTGAAGAGATCAACTCCAATAGTGTTGCTTTAAGTATCTTTCTGATTTTATGCTTTACATAGATAGACTTTGTTTGGATCTTATGGGTTCGCTAGCTTAGTTTGCCTCCTGTAGTACAGCATACTTAAGGAATTTAATATGAGGTACATTTATTTAGAATAATGAGCTATTCTCTTTTGCTTGTTGAAAAAAATGAACGATTTTTCTCACTTTGCAGGATTCTCAGAGAAAAGACCAACAACTATTGATGATATATCTTCTCTTGACTTGAAAACGTAAGAAAATAGTTCATTAATGCATTGAGCATGAATTGTTAATATGTTATATGGTGAGAATGTGTGATGCTTATTTATTCTTTATTGTGGCTTCCATTTATGTTTGTTAGGTTAGGAATGTTATGCATTCAGAATATGTTTGAACTGAAGAAAATAATTTGAGATATATTGATTCCTTTTTATGTTTGATAAATTCAGAAAAGCACAGACTTACTTGATTGCCTATGTTTGTTTTTTTATTCAAAATTAGGTTTTTTCTGCTTACACTTTTCATTCAGGATTGGACAGGGCTTAATATAGGTAGTTGCTAGTCAGGAATGTCTTTCCTGGGTTACAGTTTATTAATTAAGGCTGTCTATTTACTAGTTATTGAGTCAGTAACTGATAAAAATTTATTTTCTTAGATACTTTAAAAAATCTTTATCATTTGGTGGATTTGATAATGACTTCTTCCTTAGGCGAGTGTATGTCCTTGAATGAGAATTAGTAATTATTGTCAAAATGTCAAGTAGTTCCAAATGAGGATTTGAAATTTAATCTGATATTTGAAAAAGGTTATACCTTGAATGATAAGATGGGGCAAGCATATAAAATGGGCAAGGATTCCAGATTGGGTCATGGAGGGGGCTATATTGACACAGTTTAAGCTTTTACATGAAGTTACTGTGTCACGCAGTTACAATATGTTTTTAATTATTAGCCAGATTGTACTCACTGTTCTTTTTGTGGATAGCAGAGGTATCGAGATAACTGAAGCTTTGAGATTGCAGATGGAAGTTCAAAAGAGACTGCATGAACAACTTGAGGTATAAAATTCTACCTAAATATCTTTCTGCTTGGCTCTGGTTACAGTTTTATTTCACCATGAAAATCACTTTTGTAGCCCTATTTCTAGCCAGTTTGTGCCTGTAATTTTTGTAAAAGATAATATGGTCCATATTTTATGTGGCTAACAAGGATACTGCCTGAAATTCTTTTGAGAATTGAAGTGGATGAACTTTTAAGGAGATTTTTGGAGAGAGGGGTATAAGGGAATGGAAGTAGCCAAGTTACTAACATTTTTTTGGAGGGTTGGAACCTAAACCTCTTAAACTGTGGGTATCAATCACTGAGCAAGGTTTTTTAAAATAATCCATTTTTTCTGCTATTGAAACACCTCCTTATGAACACACTGTTAAAAATGGGAAGAAATGAGAGGAACGGAGAGAGATTTCTATCAATGGGTCGGCACCTTTCCCCCATTGATGTGTGATGGGATCAGAATTTGCAGTGAGAATAAAGTTAGCGTCTAGTCTATATAGGATAATCATAGTTCTCTCATTACATGACAGTGGGATTAGACTTTGGGTCCTTCAGACTCTAACCCACGTTATATTGGCCTCGTGGATTTTTCATGGTTGCTGTTAACAAATGGCTGAAGGGGAAACAGTAGTCATTTAGATTGTGAAAAATGGTACACTGGATGAATAGATTCACTATCATCGTGCAACATAGCAATTTAAGAATTCTCTGAGCTAATACTCTTAATCATTTGTAAGATAATCATGTTGGATTTCACCTTTTTGAGTACAAACTAGCTAGTCTGAGGGGGAAAAAAGCTAGGCTAAATGGTAATCCCTTTTGGTGTGGTAAGATTTTATGCTAGAATCTTCCTTGATTCATCCCCACTCTTTGAACCTAGGATCTACACTTGCATGCAGCCACGCACATTAGATGTGGCATGTAATTTGTGGTGTGTAATATAGATGTATTTCTCTATTCAACAGATCCAACGAAATTTACAGCTACGGATAGAAGAACAAGGCAGGTGCCTCCAAATGATGTTTGAGAAGCAATGCAAGTCTGGCATTGATAAGCTGAAGGCATCATCCTCTGCTTTGGAGAATTCGTCAGCCCCATCTTCTGATGCAATCCAAGATTCCCCTGCAAAAGATGAATTGGGTGCCTCCCATGTGGAAACTGGAACTGATGGTGTCAAGGCCAACTCTACTCCAGAAAAAAGCTTTCAGGATTTAGGGGGCAAACAGAAGGCACCACAAAGTGAAAATCCTGATGGTCATGAGCCAAATGTGTCTGAGTCAAGTTCCCAGCCCTCAAAGCGTCCAAGAACCGATGAGTAAGCCATCGGCAATAAACTGACGTGCATGGAAAAAATTTAATCTTTGTAGAACCCTTGTGGTGCCCGACTCACAGCGCTTTGAAACTTAAGATTATGGAAGATTTTAAGCGTTATTTATTAGGAGGTGCCCCGGCCAATAATATTCTGAAACTTCAATGCTCTCTAGTTTTTGTTTGATGTCTCTATTGGAGTATTGTTATGCACTCTATTTAGTCCAAGAGACAAATTTCATGGGAAGAGTGTTCATTAGCCTTCAACCTCCTTATTTGTACTTGTTCTTCATTGGTTGAAGCTGCAGAACATGCATTTGAAATGGTTCCCTAAAACCATCGAGAGTCTCAATTTGTAGAAACCTTGGTGTCTTGTACTGATGATTGTGTTGTACTCTTTTTTCTTGAAATCCAGTGATACAGAAAATGAAGATTTTTGGTACCAAAGATTAGATCAAAAAATGCAGGTGCAATGAAGACTTGAGAGACTACTTCACTGTTTCAAGATACCAGTGATCTTTAAAATAGAAAGGATAAAGGAAGTTGTGTTGCTGTTGAAATAGGTGGTGGGTAGCAATTTGTTGATGTGAATTTTTATCTTTGGAGATTTTTTTTGCAAGTCAATATCTAAGACGGATAAAAGGAGTAGTAAACAAGAAAAAAATAGTAGAAAAAGGTAGGATAGGGCACGAAACTAGGATTCCATAACAAAATATCTCAACATGGAAAAGCTACGGAAGTAGAAGTCCACAAGAAAACATCTCAGTTGAGTGTTTTGAATTCCCGATCTCGAGAACTATAGGTCCTAAGTAACTCCCGATCTCAAGCACTATAGATCCTAAGTCGGGAGAGAACTACTTAGCAACATCTACATGACAAACGCCAAAAAAAAAGACTTTTTGAGAGTTTATGTCTACTTGTGGGGTATATATATACAAGCAAAGGTGTATATATATACCCTATATGTGTGTGGGTATTGTTAGTTTGGTATGGGAAAGGCAAGCGTCAGCAATAGAGGCACCTTTAAGTCCAAGCTACAGAATGGTCAGGAATTTGTCATTGCAAGCAAACTCTCTGCGTATAAGTCCTTCTCTCACCTGTGACTCCCATGACTTCTCTTTGAATCAAACCCACGACTTCTCAACTTACAGTTTGGTACCAGACACCTCCATACAAACTATACTCTTACCTTACTATAATACCCACATCCATCGCCTCCTCTCTTCTCACAAGCTCTCTCTGCATTAACTTGGGCGTTCTTGCCATGGCCTCAAACACCATGGCCGCATATGACGATGAGGTAATCTTTCATTCTTTCTTTAATTTTTTAATTTTTTGTTAATTCTGTTGTTTTGTACTCAAACAATCTCATATTGGGTGTGTTTTTCTCTTCCTGTCGTGAATGGTTAATGTAGCATCATCGGCCTCCGACACGCCACTCTGTGTCGAAAATATGCAGAGTTTGTGGAGATGAGATTGGGTACAGAGAAGATGGAAACATGTTTGTGGCATGTCATGTTTGTGGGTTCCCAGTGTGCAGGCCTTGTTATGAGTATGAGAGAAGTGATGGGAACCAGTGCTGCCCTCAGTGCAATACTCGATACAAGCGACACAAAGGTTGATTTAATTTATTCTCTCTTATTGAATTTGTGTTAATGAAAGTCTTCTGGTTTGTTAATGTATTGTGAGAGCTTAACTTGGGACTTTTTTTACTTCCTTAACAGGCTGTCCTAAAATTCCAGGAGATGAAGAAGATGAATTCGATGCAGATGATTTCGACGATTTTCAGACTAAGAGTCACCATGGTGACTTGGATCAGCAGCACAACGATGCAAATCACTCGGTAACATATGTTCACAATGATTTTCAGATTAAACTGAAATTTTGTGATTTTGAAAGAAACCAAGGCTAAGGGTGGTGAATTTGCAGGAAAATGGAGAGACCCATCAGCCACAATGGAATCACAATGCTGCTTCAGTTGCTGGAAGCAGTAAGAGAAACTGTATTTGTTATATATATATATATATATATATATATACATTATCCATTTAAATTGTTCATTCAGATTTCCTTTCCCTTCCACTTCCAATACATTAATGTGTTGGTGGTGATTGGTGCAGTTACTGGGAAAGATTTGGGAGGAGATAAAGAGGTTTACAGCAATGAAGAATGGAAAGAGAGAGTAGAGAAATGGAAAGTCCGGCAAGAGAAGAAAGGTCTTGTGAGCAAAGATGATGAAGCAAATGAACAAGGAGATGAAGAAGACGACTACCTGTAAGTTCTCTTAATTGGTAAATTTTCATAGATAGAAGTAGAACCATAAGGAACAATTTTTCCAAATGTAGAATCTTTGGTCTTGCAGCACAACTGAAGCTAGGCAACCACTTTGGAGGAAAGTCCCAATCTCTTCAAGCAAAATCAATCCATACCGCATTGTCATTGTCCTTCGCCTAATCATTCTTTGCTTCTTTTTCCGTTTCCGGATCTTAACACCGGCCCACGATGCTTTCCCATTATGGTTAATCTCTGTTATTTGTGAGATATGGTTTGCTTTGTCTTGGATACTTGACCAGTTCCCCAAATGGTTCCCCATTAACCGTGAAACCTACCTTGATCGCCTGTCCTTGAGGTTTGAGCGTGAGGGCGAGCCTTCTCGTTTACTTCCAGTTGATGTCTATGTGAGTACTGTGGACCCTCTCAAGGAACCTCCAATTATAACTGCAAACACAGTCCTATCAATCTTGTCTGTTGATTATCCAGTCGAAAAGGTCAGTTGTTATGTATCAGATGACGGTGCATCGATGCTTCTTTTCGACACATTATCAGAAACTGCTGAATTTGCAAGGCGATGGGTGCCGTTTTGTAAGAAGCATAACATTGAGCCAAGGGCACCTGAGTTCTACTTCTCCGAGAAGATCGACTACCTGAAAGATAAAGTTCATCCCAACTTTGTAAAGGAGCGCAGAGCCATGAAAGTAAGCAAGTTAGCTTCTCAAACTACTCCTTGGAACCTGATTTAGCAATCAATGTTGTATGTTTTAGCTACTTTTTTTAAGTAATGATTGTTTGTATTGTGTTGCAGAGAGAATATGAAGAATTCAAAGTGAGAATCAATGCATTGGTAGCTAATGCTCAGAAGAAACCTGAAGAAGGATGGGTTATGCAGGATGGAAGCCCATGGCCTGGAAACAATACTCGGGATCATCCTGGAATGATTCAGGTACTGAAATGACCCGTTCTCTCTTTCTCGTTCCTTACATCCTGACAATCAACAATGCAATTCAATTTTATGTTTTGAAGGTCTATTTGGGAAGTGCTGGTGCACTTGATGTGGATGGTAAGGAGCTTCCGAAGCTAGTATACGTTTCACGTGAGAAGCGACCTGGCTATCAACATCACAAGAAAGCTGGTGCTATGAATGCTCTTGTAAGTATATTTCTAGGAAAAATATTATTTCCTTCATTCATGCCATAGAAATTCACTGATATATTACAATGCTGTGTGCCATCGCTAGGTTCGGGTCTCTGCAGTGCTTACAAATGCACCTTTTATGTTGAATTTGGATTGTGATCACTATATCAACAACAGCAAGGCCATCAGGGAAGCAATGTGCTTTTTGATGGATCCCCAGCTTGGGAAGAAGCTGTGCTATGTGCAGTTTCCCCAGAGGTTTGACGGTATTGATCGCCACGACAGATATGCTAATCGCAACGTTGTTTTCTTTGATGTAAGTAACACTAGATTGCAATGATTCATTTCTATTCTCATATAGTCTGATTTCTTGTTCTGTGGGATGATCTCGAGTGTTTTCCACTTACAGATTAACATGAAAGGCCTGGATGGGATCCAAGGGCCGGTATATGTTGGCACTGGATGTGTCTTCAACAGGCAGGCCTTATATGGCTACGATCCTCCAGTGTCCGAGAAGCGGCCTAAGATGCATTGTGATTGCTGGCCTTCATGGTGCTGCTGCTGCTTTGGAGGTTCAAGGAAAAAATCCAAGAAGAAAGGGCAAAAGAAAAGTTTTCTTGGAGGACTATACACCAAGAAAAAGAAAATGATGGGGAAGCAGTATTTAAGGAAAGGATCTGGACCCACCTTTGATCTCGAAGACATCGAGGAAGGACTAGAAGGTTATGAGGAATTGGAGAAATCATCATTGATGTCCCAGAAGAACTTTGAGAAACGATTTGGGCAGTCACCGGTTTTCATTGCCTCAACTCTCAAGGAAGACGGTGGCCTTCCTGACGGGACTAATTCTACATCACTCGTCAAGGAAGCCATTCATGTCATCAGTATTGGCTATGAAGAGAAAACTGAATGGGGCAAAGAGGTAAAGAACTACATATAGAGTTAAGGACTCAATGGACATCATTCCAAATATATGCCTTATTTGAGGATTTTTTCTTTTTCATTGCAGATTGGATGGATTTATGGTTCAGTGACAGAAGACATTTTGACGGGCTTCAAGATGCATTGTCGAGGATGGAAGTCAGTGTACTGCGTGCCAAAGAGACCGGCTTTCAAGGGATCAGCTCCTATAAATCTGTCTGATAGATTGCACCAAGTTCTGAGATGGGCGTTAGGATCTGTCGAAATTTTTCTCAGTCGCCATTGTCCTCTGTGGTATGCTTATGGTGGAAAACTGAAATGGCTGGAGAGACTTGCTTACACCAACACCATTGTCTACCCTTTCACTTCAATTCCTCTGCTTGCCTACTGCACTATTCCTGCTGTCTGCCTTCTCACAGGAAAATTCATCATTCCAACTGTAAGTCGTAGCTATTACTTGCTATACAAGTAATTGTAAGATCATTAACGACCATGTTTTGTAACCAAGAAGTCTTTTATATCTTGCAGTTGAATAACTTTGCTAGCATTTGGTTCATGGCACTTTTCATCTCAATCATACTAACCGGCGTGCTAGAGCTCCGCTGGAGTGGTGTCAGCATCCAGGACTGGTGGCGTAACGAGCAATTCTGGGTGATCGGTGGGGTATCCGCTCACCTTTTCGCTGTCTTCCAAGGCCTCCTCAAGGTCCTTGCTGGAGTTGACACAAATTTCACTGTAACGTCAAAATCAGCAGACGATGCGGATTTTGGGGAGCTCTACCTATTCAAATGGACTACCCTTCTCATCCCACCAACAACACTGATAATCCTGAACATGGTCGGAGTTGTGGCAGGAGTTTCTGATGCAATCAACAATGGTTATGGGTCATGGGGTCCTCTGTTTGGGAAGCTGTTTTTCGCATTCTGGGTCATCGTCCATCTTTATCCATTCCTCAAAGGTTTGATGGGAAGACAGAACAGGACTCCAACAATTGTGGTGCTTTGGTCTATACTTCTTGCATCGATTTTCTCATTGGTTTGGGTTAGAATTGATCCCTTCTTGCCTAAGCAAAAAGGTCCAATTCTTAAACAATGTGGAGTGGAGTGCTAAGTCATTTCTTTTTTTCGCTTGATTGTTACTTCCAAGTCTTTATAAATACTTTGTCATATATATGCATTCAGATAGTTTTCTGTTCATGCATCAACTGTAATGGGTTTCGTTTGCAAATGTATGCTCACAATATATATGTAATGGAGGACTTGGGTTTTGTACTCTAACCATTGGATTTAAAATCTCGTATATTTTTTATTTTGTCGTAATCTTTAAAAAATGTTTTAATGACCAAATGGGGGCGACTTCCAAGCCGGTTTTCTATGAACTGATGCATAGAACGGAGTCACTTTGAATAAGTTCTGGGAGTTACGGAAAAAACCTTGAAACTCATATTGGTCATGTGGGTTGACAATCGGAATTGAACTCTATGAGATTTCTCTCATTATTTCTGAGTAGCTCAGTGATATGGCGGTGGGCTGTTAATTAATTGGGCGTAGGAATAGGGCCAATAGACAAAATGTTAGCAAAGCCTGCCGGGCCTGGGACGAAAGCAGATTGATTTTGGGCAATAATATAATTTAATGAATAAGCCCGGGAAAAAAGACCGTTAGTGTATCTTTCGGATTTCCTTCTAGGGTTTATACATACTTTTCCTTATTTTGTCAAAGATTTTCCACACAAAGATTTCTGGCAATGGCGTCTGACGATCGATTTCACTGTGAGTGGGAGAGAGGTGCTCTCATCGGCAAAGGTGCTTTCGGCTCTGTTTTCTTGGCTCATCCCAAGTCTTGTCTCGTGACTCTGGTCTTCCCCTACCTCCTGTGTTTGCCGTCAAATCTGCTGAGATTTTGTTTTCGGAGACAATAGAGAACGAGATTGAAGTTTTCACCTATCTTCAGAGCTCAGGGTGCTCACCCGTACATCATCACCTGTTTCGGCGAGGAATTCACTGTCAACGACAACGGCGACACCGTCTACAACTTGTTACTGGAGTACGCTTCCGGTGGTTCCCTCGCTCATCTTATCAAGAAATTGCTTTGGCGTTGGATGCCTGCTGGACAAGTGAAGCGTTATACAAGGCAATTGCTTCTAGGGCTTTCTCATAGACAAGATTCCGGGTATGTTCACTGCGACATTAAGCCTGATAATGTACTCCTAGTTTTATCTGAAGATGGTGATTTTGTGGCAAAGATTGCCGATTTTTGGTTAGCGAAGAGAAGGAGTAGGGAATTTGATCACGTGAAAGGAACTCCTTGTTACTTGGCACCAGAAACTGTTGTCCATGGTGTACAGGATTGTGCCTCGGATATTTGGGCATTAGGGTGTGTGGTGTATGAGATGCTAACAGGGTACTCTATTTGGCCACTTGGTTTCAATGAGACAACTGACGATCTCTACCACAAGATTGCCAGTGAAGAGCCTTATCTTGCTTTTAGGTTTCCAGGTGAGACTGAAGCTTTCTTGAGAGCATGTTTTGTGAGGACACCAGCGGATAGACCCACGGCCAAGACGCTGTGATGAGAATCCCACATCGGAAGATGGTGGGTTTGGAGTCTAGCTTATAAGGGAGGACAAACCTCCTATTGTCAACCTGGGTTTTCAATAGAGAGTTAGGCCCAAACTTGTGATGCTAGACTTGGGCCCCCATCCCGTGTGGCGGGTATTCATCATTGGTGCTTTCATTGAGAGTGCACGCACCTGTGTGTAGGCCCGTGGACTGGCACTATCGTAGGCGGGCCTATCCCAGAGCCCATTCCTTTGTGGAGTTGGGTTAGCAGACAGTGGGCCGTGTCCATTGTGGGCGGGTTGGAAAAGAGAAAGAGGCCGTTAAAAAAAAGAGAAAGAAAAAGGCCGTTAAAAGTAACTGGGAAAGCCCTAGATCCACTGGACCTGGCAAGGCTATGTGACCCTGGCTCGCAAGGCTTGGGGCGGTAAGTGGGCCGTATGCCGAAATGGTACAGTCAAGGCCATGCACGAGGACGTGCATCCTCCCAAGGGGGAGGATTGATGAGAATCCCACATCGGAAGATGGTGGGTTTGGAGTCTAGCTTATAAGGGAGGACAAACCTCCTATTGTCAACCTGGGTTTTCAATAGAGAGTTAGACCCAAACTTGTGATGCTAGACTTGGGCCCCCATCCCGTGTGGCGGGTATTCATCACCCTGCTGGAACACCCTTTTTTGACTGGCTTGATTGAAGAACAGAAAGAAGAATTTTGGGAAAAAGTTGATGAAAATGGATGTCAGCAAGTAGAGGCTGAGAATTGTTGTGTAAAAGAAGAGGTTAAGGTGATTGAGACTGGCTGTATGTTCAAGGATGATTGGATTTTTGTTTCTCAGAAGGGATTTATGTTGCTTCCGTGTTCATTGTCCAAGGATGACATGACACTTCCTGCCTGCAAGAGAAGAAGGATTTCTCACTTGAATCCTGTTACTGCTGGTGACCTTACATTGACATTAGCTCTTCCTGCCTGCAAGAGAAGAAGGATTTCTCACTTGAATCCTAGTACTGGTGGTGACCTTACATTCAGGACATTAGCTTCCACCATTGCAGCAGGAATGTAACACAGGTGAGATGATATATACACATATTCATATCACTTCTCTCTTGCTGGTACATATGTTGTTGGTGATATGTTGCATAGATGAGTATATATGTAGTCATTGATCTAGTTATTCACTATTGACTGAAGAATGTTACATTCTTTGCCTCACATGGCTTCCAAGAGTAATTATATCTTTATCGATCTCGTATGTGTTCGTGATCATTTTGTTACTTGTGCACCCTCCGTTCAGAGAAATTATGGCACATCTGTTGCGATGAGAATGTCCCAACTGATCTTTGCTCATCTGGTAGACACGGACAAAGAACACTACCTTCTTCATCTTTCTGTATCTTTTAGTTCCCTAATGTCCAGAATGTAAGGTCACCACCAGTAATAGGATTCAAGTGAGAAATCCTTCTTCTCTTCCAGAAAGGCAGAAACTTATTAATGGACAACATAATAAATAGAGATTGAAAGGGTAAAATGTGTATAATTACCTGAAGGAGTCAACACATATATACAAATGAATGGACAACATAAGAAAGACTCGTTAAAACATCCTAAAATTAGGTCTTGAAATATATAATAGCCCCTCCCTCACTTTTCTCACATATGCACCAAAATTTACGATGAGCTTTTGGTTTTGATTGAGGGAGGATGCTTGCCAACTAACAATGGGTAGCCATTGAATCAATCAATCAATCAACCCATTTCTTTTCTCTGCTTTAAACAGCAATTATAATCTTGGTTTCTCCCTTTTCTCAACACCCAATATTATTTTTCAATTATTGTACTTTTTTTCTTTTTCTGTTCTTTACGCAATTTTCTTCTTCATTTTCTATCTTGGTATTCTTCCAAGAAATAGCATTTGAATTCTAATGTTACATGGATCATGGATCATCCTGAATTGAAAGGTAAGATTTCCTTCGTTACCCTTTATTCTCGACAGCTTCAAATTCATTTTTTTAATGTTAGATTATTGTCTTTGTTTCAGATTTGAAGCTCTCTTGATCAATCCAATCTGTACTAAACACCCATCAATAAGAGCTTCACAATATCCAGTTCTGCTAAAATGGCAAACAACAAGATGAAGGGCCTTCTGAAAGGCCTTAGATATATCTCTCAAATATTTGGTAAGCTATTCTCTTTTCCCAACCCTGTAAACCATCCACAATCAAACATAGATTTTGATTATTGATCAAACTTGTGTGGCAGATGGTGATCAAAAAGAACCAGAAATGCAGATAGGGTTTCCTACAGATGTAAAGCATGTGGCACACATTGGTTGGGATGGACCTTCGGTAAATTCCCCAGGCTGGGTAACATTAATTTCTCTTCTTCTTTTTTTCCTTACAAAAATCGTTTCTTTCAAAAATGATTTTGAAACTGCTGCAGAAGTTTTTCATGTATAAGTAACAATGGTGGATTGCAGATGAACGAGTTTAAACCACCACCATCACCAGGTTTTTCATCAGCACCTTTGAATCATGGAGAAAGAGAGATTAAGGAAAAAACTCCCGTAAAATGGGTGTCTGAAGGTATTATTTTATTTGAATTTACTTTTCAAAAAAAAAAATTTTGTTTGCAATGAATGATGGGTTGTGTGTAGTGGTGTTTGCGGTCGATTTTTTCATTTTTGACATGAATTTAATATCAACGGTTGAATGATGAGTTGTGTGTAGGAGTGTTTGCCGTCAGTTTTTTCATTTTTGACATGAATTTAACAGAGCAATGGATCCGGTTATCCACGGTTATTTCGTTGTGTTGTAACTTCTAAGTAAATTTCTTTGATTTCTTTTAACACCATAATTGTGTGTAGATACAAGCAGAAGAGGTGGGCGTGCTACTCCAAACTCTCCAGCACGTGACCTACCCGATTTGCCTAAATCATCAAGACGCCGCTCGTCCACGGAGGCTGCACCCGGCGAGGTGTCTGGTGTTGAGTCGCCGACGAAAGCAAAAGCCGACAAAGCACGGCAATCAAGGCGATCTTCGAAGAATTCTGCAAAGAACTTGCTGGACCCCACAAAATCGGGTCAAGTAACTGATTCACCACCGTCTAGAACCCTACCAGACGTGCCCAAGAAAACGCGTAGGAAGAATTCGAAAGAGTGCTCCGTCAATGGCAGAACAAACGGTTCGTCGAGATCCAAAGCCCAAGCTGTCGAGTTGGATAACGGGTCGGAGTCCGGATTCGTTGGGAAGGCAAACAGCAACAATGAGCATTGTCATGCTTCGGCTTTGAGCGCTCTTGAAGAAGTGGAGCAAGGATTTACACGAATTTCTTGAGAGGAGAATTTGTTTGTTTGTTTATTTATTTATTTATTTATTTTTATTTGTTAGCTAGAAGCCTAGAACAATCATCATTTGCTTAATTAGTGCTCACTCTGAATTTTCATTTTTTAATCCATTATTTTATTATACTATTTAATTCACTAATGTTGTACATTATCAATTATGGGTTCTGTGAGATGACTATTTGTAGTAAAAATTGTAAATTACATTCAATGTTGTTTTAACTCATAATCACATTGATTTAGTGTTTCTAGTTCTCAACCATAGAGAATAACTTAATTGGTTATATCTCTGGGTTTAGAGTAGATGGTTGTTTTGATTTGCTGTTAAAATCAGGAGTTCAAACCAACTTAGAATATTTTTTTAGGATTTCCTTAGTCTCGTGGATTTTAGGACCCATTAAAAGTGGTTAGGAACTCTATTTTCACTCACATGAGTTTTGACCCAACCTTATCTCTAGTAAACATGGACATTGTGTAGACTTATGTTGGATTGGGTGGTTATTCGGCTAAAAAAAAATTGTTTCTAGCATGGTTAGAAATATATATGGGGCTATGGCCTCTATGTAGAAGGAAAAAGAAAGGAAACCACTCTATGTGCAAATCTCATTGACAAAATATAATTACATATCTGCCCCTACCAGAAACAAAGACACATAACAACCAAAATTTCTATGAAACCTAAATCCTAGCATTAATAAGGTTATATCTGTTGGACAAATTCCTATTAATTTCTAAGACCTTTTTCATGATCCATGTCTTCTCTTCACACAAAGAAAACCAAAACCCAAATCAACTTGACGACCACAGAAGGTAATGACAACCCCAATGAGGAAGATGAGGCTACACCCATAAGGACAGGATTTACAAGATTGGGAAGTTTTGTTTTATTACAGAGTTTCAGGTAGTGTCCAAATCTGCTGCCATTTTTAACCAAATCCACATCATCAACACACAATCCTGGGTTACCCTGCAACTTCAAAATCTCACCAACCATGGCAGTGAATGGGACCCTCCCACTCAGATTGTTGTTCTCCAAGTTGATTTCACCTGCAAATTCCAAGAACCCCAGCTCCCCTGGTACTGTCCCTTCAAGCTGGTTGTTGTCCAGACCCAGATAACTGAGGTTTCTCAAATAAACCCCCATGGAAGCCGGAATATTCCCAACCAGTCCCATGTTTGAAAATCCTATCCCCTTTATACCTCCAAGGTTTTTCCATATTTCTGGGATGTGCCCTCCTAGGGAATTCCCATTCAGATGCAGCTCTCTTAATCTGGGCATCTTGGATAAGAACACTGGAACTCCAAAATTGCCAAATTGGTTATGGCTTAAATCCAGAAACTCCATGTTCTGCAGATTAACCAAGATATTAGGGATTTTGCCGGAAAATGCATTTGCGCTCAAATCCAGCTTCAACAGTTGTGTGAGATTGGCTATTGAATCAGGGACATTTCCGTCAAACTGATTTTGACTCAAATCAAGAATCCGTAGCAGCTTCAATTTTGAAAAACTCGTCGAAACGGCACCGTCTAACTGATTTCTAGAAAGTGTGAGCTCCTCGAGATTAACCGAATCCACGACCCAACCCGGAATGTTGCCGGATAACCCGTTGCCAGTGATGACCGCCCTCTTCAGGCTCGTGAAATTACCGGTAAGGCCATTTAGAGAGCCGACGAGAGCCGGGTTGTCAATGAAAATCAACTCCTCAAGACTCGAAGCGAAACTCGGCCAAACAGTGGAAACCGAAACCGGCAAGTCGGTGAAGCATTTGTAGAAGAAAAGCTTGCGAAGGTATTTGAAAGAGGTGAAGAGGAGAGGGTCAAAGGTAGAGTTCGGATAACAAGGAGGATTCGGGTTAAAATCAGAGACATACCCGAAGCTTAGCTCCGTGATATGGACAGCAGAAATAGATCCGTTGGGTTCAGAAAAGACGTCGCAAACGACGCCGTGCGGAGCTGAGTAGCAGAAGTCGTCGGGGAAGATTGAACGCCACGGGATTGTTGGGTTGACTGACTCAAGGACCCGGTAAACCGAGTCTTGCTCTGCCATATCGAGAAGCGGTTGCTCCTGCGAAATGACAAGGAAGAGGAAGAGCTGGAAACTGATCAGAAACAAAAATTTTGGAGCCATTGCTAGGGAGCTCTAATGGAGGTTTTCAGGAATGGATGTTTATAGATTTCAACAGAGAGATAGCGAGAGAGAGAAGTGTTTGAATGAAGGAAGCGCAGTGGAATGGGAACGAAAGAGGAGTTAAGAGGGAGACGAATGGGCGTTGTTTGTCTATAATGGCGAAAGAATTCTGACGCAAAAAGACCAGGAATGCCCGGTTTGTTGCAGAACGTGTTCAATTACTAAATTGGCCTTGCGTGTTCCTTTTTTGTTTCAATAAAGGGGGACAATATTGACATTTTGTCTATAGGCCGTACAGATTCACAAAACGCATGTAATAAAAACAGAACTGTGCGGATAAAAACAGACAAATGTTCAGTCTACCAGAAGAAGACGCAGTCGTTCCAATAAAGCTCATGCACATCGTACGGTTTACCTTCATAGCCGAAACCCCCAACGGGTGGGATTCAACCAAACCAATCGAACTTTACTTTGTGGCTCGGTAACCGTGAAAAAGAGAGGAGTGGGAGCCGCCGAGCCGGCGTCAGCGGACAACAAAGCCTGCGGTTATAGGCAGCCGGAGAAACCGACAGCGCTGCAGCCGCCGACTGACAACACTGCGTTGTCCCATGAAAGGGACATTTAACAGATTGAGACAAGCCCAAAAACGGACAGGTGTCAACGTGGGAGTGGCCTGAGGTCGACATCGGAATAAAATGTCATTTCAGATGCTACTGGGCCTTTTAGTATCGGAGAATAAAGCCCAGTGGTTCTGCAATGGTTCTTATTGTCTGTTTAGTTCATTTATTTGAAGGATCCAGTGGGCCTGTGGGCCTAACTGCCTAAGGGCACTTGTTCCCATCCTATCGTTAAAATAAAAACAAATCGTAACTCATGACAAATTCACAATCGTAGCAGTCGATTTAAGGGGAAGAATCGGTGCTTCGATTTTCTTGGTTAGTAACTATTCACTCGTTTTCCCTTCCAATTACAGTTTGTTACAATATTTAAGCTAATTCATTGTTAGATTACTTGCCAGTTCAAGAGAAATTTGTTCAAGTGTTTAGGGATTCCTGTGCAAATCAGGTTTATTTTCGTTGATTGATTTTACTCTCTTTTTTGGGGGAAAGAAACGAGGAGGTTGAGGAAGAGGGATCAATGATGGCTAATTGTGATGAGATAGGTTTTGAGTTACCTGATGATGTCTTGGTTGAGATTCTTTGCCGTTTACCCGAAAGGTCTCTTATCAGACTCAAGTGTGTCTCCAATTCATGGCACAACTTAATTAACAATGTCTGTATTCCTAAATTATCAGCCACTGCACCCGTTTGCGGGTTCGTCGTTCATTCTAGCATGGTGGAAGGCCGTTATACAAACGAACTTGTGTATGCTACTTTGACTTCTCCTCCTGACGCTGTCGCTATTGCCGAAGCTGAAGAATTTGTTCAGTCATATGAGGCCCTTTTGCCATTTATTCCGGCTCCACGGGACTTTCTTGATTGTTGCAATGGACTGCTTCTTTTTCTCAGGGGCTGCGATTGTTGGGAGAGCCGCGCTCCGGGATGTACAGTCTACCTTCAGTACTATGTATGCAACCCTGCTACCAAACAGTGTGTGGAGATCCCTGGTTTTGTTGGAGAATACTCAAAATCTTATACTTGTTTGGCTTTTAACCCTAGCAAGTCCCCGCATTATAAGGTTGTACGTATGGTGTACATACGTTGCAAGCATGGTGATTGTTATTGTGAAGTACTGAAATTGAACATATTCTCTTCAGATACAGGGAAGTGGATTACTCTCGAAATGCCAGCTAAAGCTTCAGTTCGCATCAGAGTGTCAAACAAATATAATCATGAAAATGAAAAATATTATCATGGATATGGAATAAGAAAATATTCTTGGATCACGCGTGTTATTTATTTGGATGGGGTGCTATATAAGTTATCAACTGAGAAGCTCCTTTTGTGTTTTGATCTCAATGAAATGAATGTCCGAGAAATTGAGCTGCCAGAGAGGGGTACAAGTGACATGGGAATTATTGGTGCATCCAGAGGTCGTTTATATTATGCTTCTCATGATGGGACTAAGGTGCTGATTTGGCTTCTAGAGGACCATAGTCTAAAACTTGGTTCTCCATGGATTATGAAGCCTATCCTCTGCAATAACCCTTCGATTGAAGATCCAATGCTCCAACTTCTATATTTAATTCATGAATATTGTCCATTCGGGTTCGGGCCCTATGCATGGCATCCGACTTCTGAAGTTTTGTTCCTTGGGGATTGTCATGTAATATTTAGCTATCATCTTGAAAGCAAAAGGTTGGAAATTGTTCTCGATAGGAACAACATAGATGTACACAGGGGTCGTCTTTACCCATACTCTCGTTGCTTGGTCAGTCTGAAAGATTTCCTTCCGAGGCATTATGGATCAAATCAATCGTAAGTGACCTATTTCCTTGATTTTTCTTTTTCTTTTTTTTGTTGGTTGCAATTTTGACTTGTTTTTGATGCTGTGTTTACTATTATTCTCTTGTGTTTGCTTTGATGACTGGCTTACCTTTAGGTATAAATATTGCTTATAATCTGTTTACGTTTGACTATTTATTGGTTGGTAAAATTCTTATATTTTCTGATGTCTCCAAAATATAGTCAATTATCAGTCATGTGTTTACAATTTTGTGCCTTCTGCTCCATTGGAAACCTTGAGCTTCAAATTATGATCCGGTTCAAATATTTATTTGATTGAACTCCTTATCCAAATTCGTATCATGTCTCCTGACTTCAGATTAGAGGGTTCCTTTTTGTGGAATCTCATTCACTACTTCCTTGAATGGTTTTCTTGTGCATTTGGTTTGATAATTGTTCTATGTTAAGGTATAATACTGCTTGTATTCTGTCTTAGTTTGATTCAACTCCTTTCTCTCATGGCTCTTACCCCCCGCTGGAGCGAGCAAGATTGCTTGTTGCGCACTTAAGATGTATGGCTTAGTCATGGTGGATTGGATACAGAACTTCAATGATTCTTTTCTCCAATGCGGTCCAGCGGGGATCAGTGACCATGCACCAATGGTGATGCAGTTTGGTAGCTAGATGAAGTCCCTTTTTTTTTCCCAACCAATTAGCATCAAATGGCAGACTTGACTGTTAATTTTTGTTTGAAATGTGAAGGAACAGATTCAGCAATGGGACTATCCAAGTTGACCAAGGAAATCCTGGTTCAGAAGTGAGAAGTTGATATCTGTCGTACCTTTTGTTCTGCTCTACGGCTCTACCTTAGATGGCTTAATGATACTGGAGATGAGACCTTAGTATGCAATAGGTTGGAATATTTTACCCTACTCTCATTACTAGGCGTATGTGGAAGATTTCCTTTTGCTAATATTTCTCCAACTTATTTGTTAAGGTTGGAATATTTATAGTCATTAGCTTATTTGCATCATTAACTTATTCGCTATGTTACCAATGAAAGATGGCTCGGTTGCCAATCGGTTGCTATTTAAAAATAAAGTAACTTATTTGTTATGTTAAGGTTGGAATATGTCTTTTTCACGTCGAATTTGATTTCGTAAACCTGTTCAAAAGAATCAAAACATATTCACAATTTGTTTAAAAATAAAAATTATAGTGAGCTTAAAAGCCACTGTAGTAGCTTACTCTCACCAAATCAAATCACAAGCAAATAAGAAACTCTGGGGACAAAAAACTTTGGCTTATGGGCCTACGGCCCATGGGTAAAAAAAAGGAAACTCTGGGTTATGGGCTATGGCCCATGGGTTCCTTTTATATGGTAATGCTAACGGTCAAGATTTTTAAAAAGGAAAAGCAGTTAAGCAGCAGTTTGTCATCTGGTAAAACACCGGACTCTCAGTCCAAAGAAGAAAAGAAAAATCAAAAAGAACAAAAAAAAAAAAAAAAAACGATGGCTGTCGCAGGGCTTTACAGGAGAACCCTTCCTTCTCCTCCCGCGATCGAGTTCGCTTCCTCTCAAGGCAAGGTAATTCGATTCAGAAAACCCTAGAAATCCTCTCTGTCTATCTATGTCTGCCTCTCGTGTAATTGTGATGAAATTTCATTGTGAAATTGCAGGAACTCTTCACAGAAGCTCTTAAAGAAGGAACCGTGGAAGGTTTCTTCAAATTGATATCGTACTATCAGACGCAATCGGAGCCTGCTTATTGCGGACTGGCGACTCTCGCCATAGTCCTCAATGCCCTCTCGATTGATCCTGGCCGCACATGGAAAGGTAGCTCTCCTCTCAATTGAATCACTTCCTTTTGAGTTTTCAATTTATATCCTATTGAATTGCAGGCCCGTGGAGATGGTTCGATGATTCTATGCTTGATTGCTGCGAGCCTCTGTCTGTGATTAAAGTCAAAGGCATCACATTTGGGAAAGTTGCGTGTTTGGCCCATTGCAATGGAGCTAAAGTTGAAACGTTTCGAACCAATGAGACCACTGTTGATGAATTCCGCAAGCATGTTATTTCGTGTACTTCAGTGGAGGATTGCCACTTGATTACGTCCTATGACAGACGGGTTTTTAAGCAGGTGACTCATCCTATTATTTCCTTTTGGATTTCTATTTTCTTGTACATCTCTCTCTCTCTCTATTTTTGTTGTTAGTATTAAATTAATTTATTTAGTTGTCATTAGTAAATTCTTGCTACTGGGGGATTGATGCTCAAGTGTGAAACCTTGGTTTCATTTTGTATTTGATTTATCTTGTGTTGTGAAGTTCAGTAGATTAGGATAATCCGATAGAAAGGGAAAGTCTGCCCTCTCTTTTTAACTTTCAATTTCCTTTTCCCTGCGAAATAGCAATATTAATGAATATCTTGGGCATAAGGTCAAGCTCAATATTCATATATTCACATACTTGCAAGATATTCATCTGTATAAAATGATGAGATTGTAGGTGATGGTATTCAGAATTTGTTAATGTTCAATATGTCATCTCTTGCACCTTGAAGCTAAAATTGATTGTCTTGTGGATTGCTTACTAAACTACTAGAGTTTTTGAAAGGCCTGAAATTCATATTCCTGTCTGATTACAGACTGGAACTGGGCATTTTTCACCTGTTGGGGGCTATCATGCTGAAAGTGATATGGTTCTCATCTTAGATGTTGCTCGATTCAAATATCCACCTCACTGGGTTCCTCTAACACTTCTTTGGGAGGCCATGGATACAACCGACGAAGCAACGGGTCAACGCAGAGGGTATGCTAATAATTTTTTGAGTTCCATTAACACATCAAGCCATTAGATCCCCTCACCAAAAATCTGAGTTTTGGAAGTCACTTTTTTCTTCTTAAATTGTTATTTAATCTTGCATATACGAATCTTTAGAACAGATTCTTAAAGTTGTTTATTTGTGATAATAATTCAAGTTCTTCTGTGACAACAGCCACAACTTATCCAAGTGGCTGAGAGCTGATTTAAGCATAGTTATACTGAAGTCTAAACACACTTAATCCCAGTGGATAGTATGTAGTTATCCAGATTGGGGCACATAAGCTGTGAATGACTGGACCATTAAAAACTGCCTCAATTGGCTTACTGATTTCACACTTTTGAAAGCGAAAGTCGTTCCTACCAAGAGCTTTCCTCCAGCATCTCAAAGAGACACATGGGCCCAAATAAGAATTCAGGTAGGTTAAAATCTGGTTTGGCTAGTAGTCAGGTGACTCAGGTCCAATGGTTCCTAGCTTGCACCTGGGACAGAATATCATCTAGCTTAACAGACCTGCATCCAGAATTTTTTTCAGTCACATTACTACACTATGATAATTTTCCAGATTTTGAGTTCTTGAAATGCTCCTGTTTATTCTTTGTAAATCCATATTTGACATTCTATGAGCCTTATGCAGTCATAAACTGTGCCCACCTTTTTTACAGGTTCATGATTATTTCAAGACATCACAAACCACCATCCATCCTTTATACTGTGGTAACAGTCTTCTGGGCAGCTCTCTGTCTATTCTATACTATGTTATTGTGTCACCATATGAAAATATTGTTTGCTTTTAGTTACGCTTTGCTGTCTTGAAATGTGCTTTCATCTTTTAATTTTCTTATGCTACTGAGGTTCTGCAAGTTAATTGTCCTTTTCCAAAAGATGTTGCTAATATTATGTGTTACTTTTGTTTTTGGCAGAGTTGCAGACAAGAGGGTTGGAACAGCATCACGAAATACTTATCAGTAGACGTTCCACTTCTTTTGAAGGGAGGTGATGTAAAAGATGTACAGAATGTGCTCTCAATTGTATTTAAATCACCGCCTGCTGATTTGAGAAATTTCATCAAGTGGGTTGCTGAAGTTCGCAGACAAGAAAATGGGAGTGTAACCTTAAGTGAAGAGGAGAAAGGACGACTTGCCATCAAGGTTCTTTTGTAGATTTCATCTGTTCCTCTTTCTTTTGTGCCTGCCTTTTTTTGTTCCTTCTTTTCAGTATCAGGCACTATTTGGTAAAGCCTGAACTTCAAGTGCACTCTTTTATGAAATTTTATAATAAGTATGTTGAGAAGGGTTTCTTCATCAAGATAATAAGTTGGTTGGCTATAACATTTTCCGTGAAGTATGAACTAATCGTCAGTAACATCAATTGCTCAGCATTTTTTCCTGTTTGCTGCCCCATTTCAATTGATGTGTGTGTGTGAGAGAGAGAGAGAGAGAGTTTTTTTTTTTTTTTTGAAGAGAGAGAGAGAGAGAGAGTTTTTGGTTCTACAGATATTGTAATGGTATTTTGTTCCATGTATAAATTTCTAATTGGCAATACACAGGTAGACTAGGACTTGTGATAAGTGTATTTACACTCTTCTAAGTACTTTTCAAATTTACCAAACTCCAATGTAAAGTAATTTAATATTTTATGATGTACTACTTCTAGACCAATGCTTGTTATTCACCACAGCACCAAATAAGCTATTACTCTAAAGAGTGTCATACTTTATTTGGTGACTGTCGGTCTGCGTTTTTTGTTCTTATGCTTTTAACTTTACGGATTAAAAAGGAAAACGGATAGATGATTTGAAGTTTTAAAATATGATTTCAGGAAGAGATAATGAAACAACTGCGAGAGACTGAACTGTTCAAGTATGTGATGAGATGGCTGGCTTCCGAAAGTTCACTCTGTAAAGATTTTTGTCCCCAAGGAGCAGATAAATCTTTTGCTGGTGACTCATTAACTGAAATCGCTGCAAATGTTTGTTGCCAAGGAGCAGAACTTTTGACTAGGAATTCCATGTCATATGGGACATGCTGTAAGAAAACAGAGGTGAAATTCTTAACCGTTGATGGTGAAAAGCCTGTCACTTTGGTGTCGGGGAGCGTTGTCACCTCTGGCAGTGAACAGGGGATTGACATGCTTGTCCCTTCATCCCACACAGAACCCACTTGTTTGTGTGAATTTGATCAAGGTAGTTGCAAATGTATGCATCCATATCCAGCTGATGTTCTGACAGTACTTTTGTTGACCCTGCCTCAAGACATATGGCATGGTGTTAAAGAGGAGAAGCTATGCACGGAAATCACTCGTCTCATGTCAACTGACAATCTTCCATCCTTGCTTCAAGAAGAGGTAAAGTTTCCTTGGAGCCAATCCTCCCTTTTTCCTTTTGATTATATTATTTCATTTTCAAGGTGAACGTTTCTTTTGGGCAATCTCTGTATCACACAGCCAGGATATTGGGAGAGTTTTAAAAATCTGTCACACTTTTTCTCAATTAAGCTTTGTTCATTTGGTGTTTTCTTAAGCTTGAATTGCTAGAAACTCCTGATGATTTCATTCCGTATAGATGTGGGAAATTCATTTTTACTTGAAAATTTTTATTATCCAATTCAAATGTCTGTGACTAGTTGATTAAACAGCTACTGGTTTGAGAATACAGTTGTAAGTTGTAACCCTTGGGTCCCTAAATGTTGTGTAATAATTATATTGATGCATAAAGAAATCCTAAGGAACTTGAAAATTCTGTTTGAAAGTAAAAATGGCCTAAGGATCAAGGCAACGAGTCAATGATCATCGACGGGAGCTTAAGGGCTTTACATATGTTAACAGTCTTTTCATGATTCATTTATAAATTGAAGTGGAAATGTGGTGATGGAAAAAGAAAACGGTATTGTGTATTTGTGTGTGAACATTCAAATGGTAGAATCAATTAGTTTTTCTGAAACAGAGGGACTAAGATGTGTTCTATAGTCTCTAAAAAGCATTATGTCTGATAGTTTGTCAAGAAGAAATTCAAGTAGAAATTATTGATGCTGATGTTAATTAACACCTTTTGCTTTCTCTGTTGAATGAGAACTGTATCAAGATTTTATTTATATTTACTATTATGTCTGTAACAGGTCCTGCATTTGCAACGACAGCTCCATTTTCTCGTTACTGAATGTGGTTTTGCTTCTTCCTCATGACCTGTTCCCCTTGCTCACTGTCTTCTTGAATAGGTAATACAATATAAAGCCTTAAGCACAAGCAGAATAAAATAATTCTCTTCTAGTTTTTGCTGCTATATGAGGGTTGAAGAGCCTCTGAGGAGCCTTTTTTCCGAAATAATAAGGAATAACATTGCACTAAAATTTTGCACTATTCTAATCTTTGGGATATATTAGTTTCTCACTGTGAATCTATAGATTTGTACTTTTTAGCTTTCTGCTTATGCAGTTTGCTTAATAGCTTAATAGTAATATTGTTGTCTTGAATGTATGAATAATTGATGTTGGGAGATGGGCTACACAGAATCCTTTGTTTGCCCTTGGAATTTTTTGAATTTTAACTGGATTCACCAATATAAGAATCTTTTTTTCCTCTGTATATTGAAGAATCATAGGCCCTTTGGCCTATTTATATTTCAGGTATTTGGATTGTCCCTCTCTTTATCAATACCTTGACAAGTAGGGTTTTTTTTTATGAACATATATTGATTATAAAATCCATGATTTCTTTTATCCTTTTAGATTTTTCTTTGAAAATTATAAATTGTAAGCATGATATGATGTATCACATTAGTTGGGTGGACAAGAGAGAGTTGAGGTACACTATTGCCCACATTCGCCTTAAATTTTGATTGAGAAGGGTCTGGTATGCTATGGCCAGTTCGGCACCGACACCTATTCCCCTGACATGTGAATTGTGGACGCAACAATTTTTTTTATTTCTTTTTGTTCTTCAATTATTTTATTTTTTATTTTTTTTAAATTTAGACTAACAAGCGGATGTCAATTGGTCGAGTTGGTTAGCTTAATGTGAACATTAGACCCAAATTCAACATCCAAATGATTATCAATTTTGAGTAATAATAATAAAAAAATTTTAGAAAAAGAGTTAAGGATATTTCATGAATTTTCATAATCAATTGTCTGGAAGTTCCAAAAAAAAAAAAAATGGTTGTTAGTTGGAAGTTCAAAGAGCTGTATTTATTAAAGAGTGTTCAATTTCAATTATGTTAATATGAAAACTGGCTCATCCATGGCGTCTTGGAAGTAGATAGAATCCTAAAAAAACCGGATATACATACAAGCTGAGTCAAGTCAAGAACGAAAGTAAAGTAAGCAACACAGATATCAATCAATGGAGGAGAAAGGAGAGAGTTGCCATCCTTTACTGAGAGGAGGAAGAAGAGAGTACAGATACAGTCATGGCTTCTCTTCTTCCCAGATCCAAACACTCTCTGCCATCTGTGAGGCTCTGGTTCCTCCCTTGCCACATCACGCAGTTGACCAACCCAAACTCCATTCCTTCTACAGCTCTTCTGGGTCTCAACCTCCAATCCCTGATGAGGTCAAATTCCTTATCAAGTCTCTGTCTTTCTTTGTGGGTCTTGTCTTTTCTACTGTTTTGGATATTGGGTTATGCATAATTTTTTGAAAAAAAAACAGGTAGCAGAGGTTTTGGTTAAGAGGACTGTCCCAGATGCTGTGTTCGTAGTGCGTTTAGTCTTGAAGTTTCTCTCTTTCAGATTGGGAACTCTATTGCTATGTGGGTTTCGTTGTCTTGATTGGAAATGGCCATACATTCACAACTTCTCTGAAATTCCATTGGAGAGGAGAGAAGAAATTCTCAAGAAATGGTCAAAAGAGAAATATCTGAAGCCTCTCAGGCTTGTATTTGCGGTTACCAAAATGTATTGCTTGTACACATTCTTCTCCAGGGTAATTGGTTATGACTCACAACCAGCTCAACCTTTTATCTGATTTTTTTTTTTTACATCTGTGACTTATATTGTACTGCTTATGATTCCTCCTATTTTGATTGAATGGTTAATTATCTCTTATAACAATGAATCGCTGGCTGAAATGGTGAACTTGATCACGATAATTCTCAGTGCAAGCGAGAGATCTTGCGTTCAAATCTCATGAGTGTTTCCATTATTGTAATTTACGAGATGTGTCGTTGCTCAACCCAATGTGTGCGCCTCGGCCTAGATCTCAACTGGTCCATAGGAGTTGCGGACAGTCAATTGTCCAGTGGATAGACTAGTTCATCGGGTTGAGGGATTAGTCCATGGGAGTTGCGGGCGGTCAAATAAAAGATTGAATCTTTTTACAGTTTCTAGTTCTGATTTTGTTGAATTTCTCCATTTGATGCAGACTGAAGAAAATTCAAGGAACCCATCATGGGAAGCAATCGGATACCAGGTAGACACAAGGGACAAGTTGCTAGAAACCCAGAAGGAGAGGCCTCTTCAAAAGGGGATCATAGAAACTATGAATGAAAATGATTCAACCCTTGTTCAATCTCTTTCTGAAAAAGGCCTACAAGTCTCAGAAGATCCGGAAAATGGATTTTGCAGGATCAAGTGTGATGTTGTAATTGTTGGTTCTGGTTCAGGAGGAGGGGTTGCAGCTGCAGTTCTTGCAGGTTCTGGCCAGAAAGTACTTGTTCTTGAGAAGGGAAACTATTTTACACCTGCAGATTATTCATCACTTGAAGGGCCTTCATTGTCTGAGCTATATGAGTCTGGTTCATTGCTTTCCTCCACCAATGGTAAATTCCTGATTTTGGCTGGATCAACTGTTGGTGGAGGCTCTGCTGTGAACTGGTCTGTATCCATCAAAACCCCAAAACATGTTCTCAAAGAATGGTCTGTGGATCACAAGATTCGACTCTTCGGTAGCACGGACTATGAACATGCCATGGATGCTGTATGTCAAAGGATTGGTGTGACAGAAAATTGTACCAAGGAAGGGTTCCAGAACCAAGTTCTACGAAAAGGGTGTGAGAAACTTGGTCTGAAAGTGGAGACTGCACCAAGGAATTCTTCAGATGGTCATTATTGTGGTTCTTGTGGATATGGTTGCAGAACTGGAGATAAGAAAGGGACTGATTCTACCTGGTTAGTGGATGCCGTAGACAATGGTGCAGTAATTCTAACAGGATGCAAAGCTGAGAGATTTATATTGGAGGATTCAATGAACACAAGAAAGAGAAGGAAGTGTTTGGGAGTCACTGCTAAGATCTTAAACAAGAAAGTCACATATAAGCTGCAAATTGAGGCTAGAGTGACAATATCAGCATGTGGAGCTCTTTTGACACCCCCTCTAATGGTTTCAAGTGGCTTGCGGAATCCGAATATTGGCAGGAACCTTCACCTCCACCCGGTTCTAATGGCATGGGGATACTTCCCGGAAGATAAATCGGAATTCGAAGGTAAAATGTTTGAAGGAGGAATCATCACTTCACTCCACAGGGTGGTTTCAGAGGATTCCAATGAAGTCCATGCCATTGTAGAAGCTCCACTGATGGGGCCAGCCACGTTCGCCACAATCTTTCCATGGGTTTCAGGAATTGAGATGAAGAACACAATGGTGAGATATCCAAGAACCGCGAATGCTTTCGCGTTGGTCAGAGATCAAGGATCAGGAGAAGTAAAGGTGGAAGGTAGGATCAAGTATCGATTACACAAGTCAGATAAAGAAAATCTGAAAATCGGGCTGAGACGAGTTTTGAGAATTTTGATCAATGCAGGAGCTGTTGAGGTTGGTACTTACAGGAGTGATGGCCAGAGGATTAAATGTGAAGTTGGAAAGGAACAGGATTTGGAGGAGTTCTTGGACACAGTAGGCGTACACGAAGGATTCATGTCAAGTGAGGAGAACTGGGGAGTCCTGACTACTGCACATCAGATGGGAAGTTGCAGGATGGGAACAACAGAAGAGGAAGGTGCAGTTGATGAAAATGGTGAAAGCTGGGAGGCCATGGACTTGTACGTTTGTGATGGCAGCCTACTACCAACTGCCGTCGGAGTCAATCCCATGATCACCATCCAATCTACAGCTTACTGCATTTCAAAGAAGATTTCTGAGTCCTTGAAGTTGAAGAAGGAAAATAATATCTAGAATATTTATCTTATGCTTGTAATAATCTGGTCAGATAATAGATATTCATGAAATCAAAGATTTATTTGATCAATTTTCACTGCCTCTTCAAATTGACAGTCTAATCATGTCCAAAACCTGTAAGAGGATTCCACCTAATTACATTGTGAAGCCGCTTAGATCAGATGACCTGAAACATTTTAAGGAAACATCACCAGATTCTTAACCAATGAAAGTGAATATCCAGAGATCCAAAAAAATGAACCCATGTCCATGCTGTCATTGTTATTAGGGCCCAATACGTTCAATTTTCCAAACTTGTTAAGGGTTCGAAGAAAAGGATGACCACGAACAGGCTCTGGTCTTGATTTCTCAACTTGCAGCAGCTTTAACTGCTTTCTCTGCAGCATCATCGAGATCTTCTGCAGTGATTAGAGTCATGCCACTTTCCTGCACATCCATTAGTGAGCAGCATAAATAACTGTTGCCAGCTCCATTTAAAAACAAAGTTACGTTAGGATTTTTTTTTTTTCCGTTGATATTTGAATTTTACACTTACCTTCAAAATTCTCTTTCCTTGGTCAACATTGGTGCCCTCAAGACGGACCACCACTGGAACTTTAAGCGCAACCTAGTACACAAGGGAGGGAAAGTTCATGCTCATGAACAAAATAATGTTTTCACAAAACTTTATGAATATGGGCAGAATAAACAATGCTTATGAAATTGAATCATAAAAAAAATCAAAGAACAAGGATTTTTCTGCTAACTTGAACGAAACAATTCAACGCAAGCCTTACATGTTTGGCCGCATTGACAATTCCACTGGCAATCACATCACATTTCATTATTCCTCCAAATATGTTCACCAAAATTGCTTTCACCTTCTCATCAGAAGTTAAAATCTTAAAAGCCTCCACAACCTGTTCACGTAAATTATGAATGGAAAGAGCAAATAATCAAATTTAGCCTTTAAGGCATAATGTCATCTCCTTCATGACAAAGGCATGTTAGAAGCCAGTTTTTCCATCATAAATTCCGAGTCAAAAATAAAAACAACTTCTACATCTTTGACCATCACCTCTTTCACTAATCACTATCTTTTTTGGTGGTAAGTCACTAACAAATAAATATCAGCATTGAAGCAAGCATGAAACAAGTGTGTGTGTTCAGTACATGAAATCCAAATAGTCAATGGCAGTATTAAGTTAAAATTCTTAATCATTACCTGATTTTCAGATGCATTCCCACCTACATCAAGGAAATTAGCAGGTGTTCCACCATGCAACTTAATTATATCCATTGTAGCCATGGCTAGACCTGCACCATTCACCATGCAGCCAATTTCTCCATCTAAGCCAATATAGTTTAAATCTGCCTTGGCAGCAGCAACCTGGGACAAAGGAAATGTCATAAATGATGTATCTCATCTTCATTTAGTCTTAGTTCAAGCACACACATGCTTCTTAAATGCTAAAAAATATGAATTTCAGCCCACTCTGCCAAAAAAGTTACATAGTTGACAATCTATTGCAAAGACATAACCAACTCTTGGATTACTTTTCCATGTTATCACCAGGACATATGAAAAACAAAAGGTAGAGGGAAGAGCAGAAAAAAGAATAACACACTCTAGATGTGATAGTAGTACCTAAGCAGAGCCAAGGGGTGATCTTATAATAATGACCTAATCTTCCTAACTTTTGCACGAAGTGGCCTCAAACCCATGCACTTTCATTTGGCAACATAGAGCATTCTATCATAGCAAAGAATGGTCAACACAAACAAGGATATAAGTATCACCAAACCTCCCGAGGATCCTCTTGTGTTGGATCACGAAGAGCAAATACTTCTTTCTGGCGATAAGCAGCATTATCATCAAAGTTCATTTTAGCATCGGCTGCTACCAACTTGTTATCAGAAGTCTCCACCATGGGATTGATCTGTCCAGAGAGAAAAAGTCTCACACTAAAGAATCCAACTTTATAAAAACAAATACAAATATAATTAACTACCAGGCAGTTGCTCTTTTCTCCATAACCCCAAGGTAAAACCAGGAACCACATTATTAATTGTTTTTTGACCTATTCTGAGAGCATAAAGCACTAGCAAGTAGCAACTATGTTATATGGAAAATTATACTCACCTCCAACAGTGTACAGTCACGCTCGCAGAAAAGCTTATATAATTTCTTCACTTGCTGAATTGCATCATTCCTGTCAGCCACCTTAGGGGACAAACCCTCGACAACTTTTGCAGCATCTTCGTCAGTAATTCCTTCAAAAACATCAATAGGTACCTACAGAAACAAATAGTAGGAGATGCACATGATGACAACTGGTGACACACAACTAGACCATTCAACAGTCATGCTAAAAACGCAAGCATGAAAAAGGATGGCAACCTTAATGATCAAGTCAGGGTATTTTTCTGCAAGATCTTCAATGCTGGTTCCTCCCTTTCCACAGGAAATTATAAGCTGAAAAACAGGATGTGCATATCTTTCATCAAAACTATCATTTCCAATAGGATGATGACTTATAAAAAATCTCGGATACTCTTGCAGAGGCTAGAAAGCGCCAAAGACATTAATCACAAATATAAAGCAACAAACACAAGACTGGAAACATACTGGACCAGCACTTTTACGATCCAGCATTATAGCAAAGTACATCTCATTAACAAGTGACAACTTTTGGCACAAGTAAACCTGCCAAAAGAAAAGAAACAAAATGAATCATCAACCAAGAACTTCTCATAGCTCTTTCAAATAGCAATTTCCAATACTAGAATTGCAGGCAATTATAGTTGAAACAATACAAACAGTTCCAATCACAAAACAAAGACCAAATCTTCACCAAGAATAAAAACATTGTGTTGACGTATGGGTATAATCATAAAATAAGGCAATATGCCAACATAGGTTCCAAATGGAATAGATCAACCACTTCCAAACCTTGCTGACAACTTTGCCTTGTGAACCAGTTTGCTTGGTGACAAGTATCTGGCCGAGCATTTTCCCTGCAGGCAATGAATATAAGGAGAAAAAAAAAGTAGTTAACTGCTGAAAAAATTACCATCATAAAACCTAAGAGACTGCCACTTCTGTATCTCCTTGCATACAGTTAACCATGCTGAACAAGTAATATGAGCTAAAGAAACTAAGAAAAGAAAATTACTAAATAGTATGGATGGGACAGGAATAGCAAGCTACCGCAAATAGCAAATTGAGAATTGAGAATTGCATGCATGTTTATAAAAATACCAACAATTAAAAAAAAGCAACATTTAACTAAGACTCTTTGGACATGAAAGAAGTGCTATTATTCAAAATCTGCATCCTCTTAAACGAAGAACAAACAATACACAATGTTAAGCCAAGGCGCAGACCTCTAAAATGGCATGGAAGGTCCTCCATAAATGATACACAATCAAACATCGATTGCAAGTTTCTTCTAAAAAAGCACATAGAGTATGTCCATTTCCGACAATAAGAGTGATTACACTTGGCAAAGACAACCATTGATCTTACTCACTAAAGTATCTGAGTTTGTGTCACTACAAAAAGAACCAGTAAATTTCACATCATTTTCACAGGTAAATCAATCTTCAGTACCAGCAATCTCTTCAACCTGGTCAGTCTTAACAATGTGAACTCCACCCTGAAAACCATTTTTAAATGTTCCTAAACCTCGTCCACCGGCCAAAACTTGACTTTTAACCACCACCTGAAACAAAATCAGAGTAGAGAGTTGCAATATATTCATTCCGGCCCGATTAAATAAAAACAATTACCATTGTTCCAGAGAGAGCTTAAAAACATTGTTTTTGCCACTGATTTTGTTAAATTAGATAACAAATTATAAGACTCTAAAATAACCTTGATTTTCAGTAACATTCAGGTAAGAATCATTCTCATTGTCCACAAGGATGTTTGCAGATTTTTTTAAACACAAACAAGGATATTTGCACATTACCTCGTTTTCATTGGGAAAGGCATCCTGAATTGCCTTCTTAACTTCATCAATGGATGAAACAGCTACTCCTTTAGGAACATTGATTCCGTATTTGCTCATCAACTCAGCCCCCTGACTCAAAATACCAAGAAGTCATCAAAACATATCTAATAAACAATCTATATCTCAAGTACTCCGAGCTACTCAAACACAGAGATATACAAACATAACGGAGTATAAGATCGCAAGGTCCCATTTGTAACATCAGTTTGATTACCAAAATAACGGAGAAGCTCGTAATTACGAAAAAAAATCAAACATAGCTTTCCTCCATTTTCGTTAACTCAATAGAAACATACAAGACTGCAGCGTGAGGAAGAGATTTGCAGCAGTCAAGTCAGATTCAAACACCAGAGATAAAACTATATGTACGTATTATAAAGTTGTAAACAAACAAGAAGACGAAGGGGGTAGAACCTGATATTCATGGATGTTGAGGCGACGGAGTTGCTGTTGTTGCCATTGACCGGCAACGGATAGAGAGCGAGAGACCAGCTTGTTCAACAATCCTCTCATTATGCGTTTTTGTCTCTCGCTGATTCCGCAAGAAACCCTAAAAAAAATCAGAGAGAGTTGAGTTCGCCGGAAGCAGAGGCGATCCAGATCAGTGAGAAACTCAGAAAAGTAGAGAGTTCCCTTTATTTTTCTTTATTTCAATTTTTGACCCCTTCATTTCTATGTATTTATTTTACCCGGCTCAACATTTTGTTTTGTTTTTCTTTTATTTTTATGAATATAAAACGACCTTTTTGATTGGGAATGCGGCCCGTTCGTATACAAGAAACGGCCCATTTAGCCCAAGCACCGGCCCAGTATTAGACTTTCTTTTTTAAAATATCGTTGAGAAATATGTTTTTCATTATAATCGAATTTTGAATACTGCCAACCAAATCATCTCTCGTTGTTAGTACCGGACATATTTATTTGCCTATTTGGACATATTTTCATATTGTATTTGTGAAAATTGTATAATCAATACAGTTCTTTATGCTCGAACATTATGTAAAAGTTAAGATTTGTGGTGGAATTTACAATTAATCCACCCTGGTATTCCAAGAATATTATAAAAATATTCCACAATATATAAATATTTGCAAAGCATGACTATTGACTCGTGTCTAAATAATAATTATAAAAAAAAAGGTAATCGATTTGATCAAGATATTACTACCTACCAAAATATGGCAACTAACTTTTTTTTGTTTTCTGTATCATATCTTCCCTTCTCCATGCTTTCCTCCAAATTTTCGTGCTTATATTTTTTCCGTCTATTTATATTTTATCATACCAAAAACAATTCAGTCGGAGCGTAAAACACTGTTATATGGTTATTATTATAATATGTTACGTAGTTATTCAATCCAAAGTTAATTTGTTAGGTTGAGACATTTCACATCATTTTTATAACATAATATAATACTCACCTTGTGAGGCTGGACAATCCACGACCTAATACATAATGAATTAAAATCCTAAACCTAAGCATATGGTACAACTTCTCAATGGATATCCAAAAAATGGATTTTATAAATTGTGAAAGCTCATATTGAACCTAGACCTGCTACTCTGATACCATCTTATAATTTGTTACCGACAATAAGAGTTAAAAAAAAAAAAGAAAAGGAAATGAACAACGGATTCATGCATACGATTTTCTTATATATCCCTTGAATTATTTTCCTTTATTTGTTTAAGACAATGTAGAATTTTCAGATGAGGCATATAAGGCAAGAAATGAAGATGATATCAAATTAAGACATGTCACCTAACCTCTCATACAGAGTAAAAATGGATTCGGAAACTCTGCAATTCTGCAACGTCTCAATTTCGCATTCAACAATTTAAGAGGAGGTGTGCCACATCACTCTGTCAAATTTTACCTACATCATATCACTCGTTCACTTTCTCAAATTATTTATACAACATTATATGCGAAAATATTTCGAATTGAAGAGTGCCTTAATCCAAACAGATATTAGAAACGGATCCGGGAACTTTGCAATTCTCCAATATGAATGAATTTCGCATTCTACAATTTAAGAGGAGGTGTGCCGCATCACTCTGTCAAATTTTACCTACATCATATCACTCATTCACTTACTCGAATTATTTATACACCGTTATATGCGAATTTAAGAGTATGTCGAATTGGAGAGTGCCTTTTAATCCATTGGAAACAGAGAGTGCATTCATGAATTTCAAATTGAAATCTATCAAACAAACATCACCATTAATGCTCAAATTATACTCTTCTTCTGAACAAGATTGAAAGAAATTATTCGTCGATCTCCTGCAAAAGATTAGGATCTAGCTAGCTACTTGCATGCATGTAGCAATTGTCATGCACTCATGCAGACATATATAATCTGCAATTACAAAAAAGGAAAGAACAGAGGAGTGATGCCTCTGTCACAAGTCACATTGATTGGTTTTGTCCGATGAAAATGTTGGAACGACGAGCAGGATTTACCCTTTCATTCACAAAATATTCACAACTGCAGGAAGCGAGCGAGCTGGGTTGGATTGACTATACCTTCTATGTGGGTCCCTTCTCTCTTCAACAAACCAGATATATCCACGTACCTCTCACACTTGTCCTCCCTCCTCGGCTCAACACTTCCTCCTCCTCCTCCTCCGCTCGGCTCCACCTCTGCACTCATCGCCTTTTGCTTCTTAGCCACAATCTCGGCTCGAGCCGTCGCCGGATCGAAAGGTTGACCGAAGAGCGTGCCCTTGGAGAGGAACTCGTGGGCCAGGTACCCGGCGATGAGCTGATTGGATTTAGCCGGCGCGGGAAGCAACGTAGGCGGCTTGTCGAAGGAGGCGCCGGCTGTGGTCGGCTTGGGTAATTTGGACGGGATTGTTGTTGTTGGTGGTGGGGCCGTCGTCGTTGTAATTGACGGTTTAACGGAGTTACGAAAACCGTCTGGCTCTTTGCGCTTACTGGGCGTCAAAAAGCGACGGGGAGGCAGGCGCATGGTCTTGGTGTTCATTGTCGTTTGGGTGCATGCCACGTCACCACTCCAAAAAAAAAAATCAATCAAGACGGGTTACCCCGGTAAAAAATGGTACACAGTAAAAAAAGTAAAGAGGTTAAAAAAAAATTGGCTCCGACGGTGACAAAACGAACGATCGGAGAAACAGTGGACGGAATCTGGATATTTGAAATGGACGGCCAGGATTTTGTATTAAAGGAGAACGAGAGAGAGAACAGAGAGACGGAGAGAGAGACAGAGAGCGAGAGAGAAATGAAAAGGTGTGAAATCGTAAGGGGAGGAGTTGGTATTTATAGAGGCTGTTGTAAACAATTGCCCCTATTGTTGCATCAAAATTGCACAACATGCCATTTGGCTGAATTGACGAATATACCCTTGTGCAACCTAGTTAAGTTGGATTAGGATATGACCAGGTTAATCCTTATGGCCTTATTTAATGGGGGGAGAGGAGCATGTCAAGAATGTGAGTGAGCCCAAATGAATTGATTACTATTTACTTAACCTATGACTGAGGCCAAAAGGCTTTCCATAGTTTGAATATTCATTAACCCCCGCGCTTACAATCAATCCCAAATTCGAATAAAGGAGGAGGGTTATGGTAGATCGATAGTCAGATTAAATTTTACCAATCTATGAAAGTTAAAATGATGTAACACCAATTAAAGATAAGTTACGAGAAAATCATTTAAGATGGGATAGACATGTACATCATAGAGATAGCAGTGCAATGGTGAAGAAAATGGAGAGAATTTGTATGAGAGAGTATATGAAAATAAGAGGAATACCTAAAAAACATGTTTGGAAGTAGAAATAAATAATATGGATTTAATAATAGTTGGTGAAAGTATGATCATAAATAATAATGAATGGCAAAAACGTATACACATAGTGAATTTCCATTGATTTTCTCATAGAGTCATATAACGCATCCCAAACTTTTGGAATAAAGACTCGGATGATGATGATATAGTTTGGATAAAAAACATATACGATTATGTTTTTACACTTTTTCCATATCAATAAAGATGATAAACCCTACCTAACTTTTTTTTTTATTTTTCATTGTTTTAGGAATGCTGTTGCCATGAAAATTTATTCATAGACACAAACTACTTTAGTGCTAACTCTTGTAGGCCAATTTTAATGAGGGAACTCTCGCGAACACTCCCCTCTCCGACCATCTCAAATTCTCCTCCCAAACTTAACATTTTATGTTTAACATGTCATATTCAATTAACCCCTTGGATGATAGTCTGATGCTAAATCTCTTTGGAGCCAAATCGTAAGAACTCGGAAGGTTCAGAGTTCGTTCGATTCCTACTGACAATAATGCCTTTGCAGTCACGCATTGAGTTTTGACCAAAATTACTCTGTCGTCAGGTGTGAAACTTATGTGCATGCGGTCAGCTGTTCAAAGACAAACTTGTATATTGTTGTCTCAACTAAAAAAAGTGTCATGCTCAATTACATTGGATTGACTCATAAACACATGCAAATTAAGGGTATAAATGTTTTTGCTTAATAAAATATATAAAAAAAAATTTCCTATGGTTATGGGCATATGAATGTTCATATGTCCATAATCCATATATTGCACGAACAATTAAGGAATAAATTGTAAAAAAATAAAAAAAAAATACCAAGGTTAATTAATTGACACTCAACCTTCACATAAACTTGGTGTGCCAGTTATAATTAATTTAGTAATGTCGCCTTGTAGGATTGCAATGGCATGTCATACATTAATGTAATTTAATATTTATTTATTTATTTGTATAGTTCTATAGTTTTATTATAACTATTGAAATGCACACGAATTAAGTCAAAGATAATTTATTCCAATCGTGTCACACTCAATCTAAAATTCTTAATGTTGGAGTGGGGGAAAAAAACACCAAAGGCCCAAAACGGTATGCAGTGATGTATAATAGGTAATAGTTGAAAGTTGAAACAAACCCCATTAAATATGAATTCCTTTATTAAAGATATGATATGGATGGTTTTGAATTATTTGCTTTGTGGGGTCCAAAATTCATTAGTGAATCAAATTCTCAACTAGAGGTCATGAATTACCATATATAGAGGTCATGAATTACCATACATACATATATATATATATATATATATATATATATATATATATATATGCATATAAGTCTTATGTTTTTTTTTTTACAAATGAGTCATTGGTTGAGTGGCAATGACTTTGCATGTCCCTGACTGAGGTCATGGGTTCTAGTCTCACCTCCTCCGAATATTTACAAGGAGGTGTGTGGGCTTCGTCGGCCCCTGCGTGGGGCCTGTTGACACCTGTACTTTCATAGGCTTGATCTGGTGGTGTGTCGTATATTGTGTTTGTAATTGTACTAAAAAAAAAAGTCTTATGTTTTTTTTTTTAAAGTCATTAACCCGATTTATTCATTTACTCAAAGGATAAGAGAATTTGAAACCTTAAGTCACTTGAGCCAACTACCATAAAGATGAATTACAAAAATACAAATAACGACCATCCAAAGATTCCCAGACACCAAATTACGTCGAACAACCGTCACTTCACTGGACTACGTCGGATTACATAGACTGAACAAAGTATCAAAACGCCGAATTATGTTAAATCTTATATATAGATGTGAGTGTATAGATACATTTTCCCGTGAACTTATTTAATTAGGTTAATTTTAGAGTCCTTGTGATTGTACAAAACATGAGGAACACATGCTTGACTTGTGGGGAGGTCGTTAGAGCTTAAAAATTGCATTCAACTCCTCAGCTGCAAAATTTCGAAATTGCTGAAGATCCCACATTGAAAAATATGTGTGGACTCTTCCTTGTTTATGGGGATAAGTCCATCTTTAAACAATCAACTATACCTTTTTCATCGGTGAGTTGAGCTTAATCCATTTGTTGGGTTTGAGAGGAATAAATCTGTGAAGGTAATCCGATGTATTCACGGGAACTGAAACTCCAAAACGATCAATATAATTGATTGTTTAGGGTATGAATTCCTAATAGAAATTTGAGGTTTAAAGTTCCAAATTATAACATACTTTTTTTTGGCAAATGTAGCTTGTTGATGCATTCAATTCATTTAATAAAAGGTTGGTTGCTTATATTAAATAGATTGAGATAATTGGTTATGGAGTTTGACTTT